>NC_134840.1:2359114-4759114 GCF_965363235.1 Mytilus galloprovincialis
TTGGCTTGCTTGCTTTGTTTTGTATCAGTGTTTGCTCAAGCATGGCAATTAAGATAGGCGGGGCTTCAGCTTGTATACATCATACTTAAATTTTATTGGACGTTATGTTTGAGGTTAAGGACACTTAATTTTAAAACATCCCACGACTCATATTCTCAAATGTTTCCTTACCTGTAAATATACAATACAGACAGGATTTTACTTCATCGAAATTATCTCCCCATTACGCCAGTTTATTTTCACAATCGTAGAAATGGAAGACAATTTTTTTTTCAAATATCCAACTTAAAGACTGTCGTCAAGCACTTTTAGTAAAATAGCTATTCGAACACACCTACTCTGATTTTGTGATCCATTGGAAAGGTATTGATTTTCACTTCACCCCTATATTTCATCTTTTAGGGAGCTACCATTTGATTTTTATGGGGGGGGGGGGGGGGGGGGGGGTGGGGTCTAGGATGAAATTTGAAAAAAATAGGCAGGACAGGAGTTTTGAGTAAAAAAAAAAGGCAGGATGAGACACTGCAAAAAAAAAAAGGCAGGATGACAATTTAGGTAAAAAAAGTCAGGATAAACTAATAAAAAAAAGGCAGGACCGAATAGAGTGAAAAATAAAAAGGCAGGACAGAGATTACAACTAAAAAAAAATGCAGGACAAAATTTTTCATCCTAGCCCCCCCCCCCCCCCCCCCCCCCCCATAAAAATCAAATGGTAGCTCCCTTAGTACTGTGATTTTTTTATGTTATAAAGTCAACCTGTAGCTTTGCTATATTACAATGATACAATATGAAGCGAGATGATGCATCAAATACTCTTGCTTTGTACGTTTTCAAGACAAAATATTCATCTCAAACACACCCTAACATAAAAAATGTACACTCGATTTCCTCTTTTCGATACAATTGTTTCCCATTTTTTTGAATATTTTCTTGAGTTACATAATGGAAGGGCAGGCATGGAAATAACTGACTGAACTAATAGAGTGATATGTTATAAAAAACAATATTAGGTCAATGCTGCAGGCCAGTTTCTCAGCCTCATACAAGAAAAAAGTTTATATTTTTCTTTCATTGACAAATTATTGTATTTTACAGGTGAGGAAACATGAGAAAATATTTGTCATGTGATTAGGTGTCCTTAACCTCAAACATAACGTCCAATAAAATTTAAGTATGATATATACAGGGCTTTCCATTGAAGCCGGTAGCCGGCGGAAATCCGCCGCTTACGGTGGTTTCAAGTGCCGTCTACTTCACTGCCAAAAATATAAATTCAAAAAGAAAAAAATATCTTTTTCAAATGTTTACAGGCAGCCGAGAGACGTAATTGTCGCAAAGTCGCGGTCACGATAAACAAGGATGAAAAGTCAATGTTTACCTTGGGCTAAATATAGTTCACATGAATTCATGTCACTGATTGGTTGTCTATTTAAAGTCAGAATGCATCGTTTCTTTTCAAAGATAACAAGAGAGACGTTCCGGTGGTCATTATGTGAGTTCGTGGTCAAGTGGTTAAGACCGATGGCTACAGTACTGAAGGTCCCGAGTTCGATTCTGACTCGGGATGCTAAATATACCAGTACATCAGAAGGGTGATTTTCACCCTCTCACACACATCTCTGGTACCCAGACCGGAGTTTAAACTAGAATGGGTACTTTGGGGGCCTCAGTTGGTCAAAGTTGTCCCCTGCTTTGACCTGGAGATCAATCAGCTACTGATATCTCTTCGGTTTGTCTGTTTCCGCCGAGTGTCCCGGTGGTTCTCTCCGAGTACTTCGGCTTCCTCCACCATAATAACAGATATCCCGGTGTCTTAGCACTCCCTTTGTGTTGGGGTGGGGATTGTCCTTGTAAATATTGCACATTGTAAATACGTTAGTGACACATCTCCATTAATCCTGAAAGGGAGTGTACACGGATTCCACTGTACCCTCGCAGCTCTCGAGGGGTGCTCCGAATAACGGAGGAATCTACCAGTACATACATACGAAGGATAACAATAGAGACGTTCCGATGGTCATTAACTCGTTGGCTTTTTTTGGCTTTTAAAACGTGAAGACAATCAGATAGGATGACAATCTTATGTTATGGAATAATATTAGTCAAATTAAAGAAAGTGTAGTAGATCATATTGTTCAGAATCTGGAAAACAGTATCTTTTGAAGTTCATTTTTTCAAAGCCCATGTGGTGTTCAGAGAATCAAGGTCAAAAACGAAAGTAGAATATTGTCGACTCGACCTCAAATAAATAACATTTCCAAATGATTTATATATCCGACTTATTGAACAGTTTACAAAAAAAAAGAGAAAATCAGAGGATATATCAATTTTCTGTCAATGCTTGAGAAATAATTGTATGATTTAAATACGCGTAACAGTCTTTAGAGAGAAAAGGGGGGTCATTTGTTTACAAATGCAATAAATCGATCAAGATTTCTAACAAACCAGATGATTATTTAAATAAAACTCCTTTAAAAGTAAATGAATTTTAAGCATAAGGTAATGAAAATAAAAAACTGACATAAAAAAAAAATGAAATTTCTTTGAGTTTTTTTTTTTCTTTCTTTAATTTCCTACATAAAAAATGGTCATTTGAAAGATTAAATTAGGTGCCAGGAGATTGCGAGAATGCAGGATTTTGCTCTATTTATGTCAGAGCTTCTGGGGGCCTTGAGTGGCCCCCAGACCCCCTGCCGTAAGGCACCAAGCTTGCAGCTTGGTGGGCGTCCGGCTTCGCCGAACGCATGTTATAGCCGCCTATAATTTTAATTCAGCCTTCTACTTCCATTTCAATTGAAAGCCCTGTATATATACAAGCTGAAGCCCCGCCTATCTTAATTGCCATGCTTGAGCAAACATTGATACAAACAAAGCAAGCAAGCCAAACAAAGATTTGTCTTGCTAGCATTAATTTAAAAGCTGTAAAAACATTTATCTCTTAAATAATATTGATTACAAAAACTTGACTATTTGTATGTGCTGATACCTACCAGCATTTACTACAGCTTGAGTCTGCCGTGATGTTCCTGATGCTATGTTTGTGAGAGCCCATGCTGCTTCAAACTGCAAAGATGGACTGAAAACATCAAAGAAATGGTTTGTTAAAACTTACTTTGGTACAGTAATCCTAGTAAACTTTAAACATGTTAAAGTAATAAGGGATCACACAATTTTTTATATATTTTGCCAAAATAGTTTTTTTAAATGATTTAAACTGATAAATCACCAAGCTTGTTTTTTAGCGACTGTGTGCAAGAAATTGAAAGATTTTCAAAGAATTACACTGACAAAAAAGCATTATCATGTGAACACTTAATAGAAAGGAAAGAAAATGAAGAACGACAATCTGTCAATACCCATATTTTGGCATTGCACAAGGTCATGTTTTTCTTTACCCTTAATCTATTGGATGTTGGATGTGTATCGATTTTTCATTTTAGTCTTGAATACATGATAATTTCTTTATTAGTTGCTATTGGCTTTAAACTAGCTGTCAGTAACTGTGAGTAATCTCAGGTTCATTTAGATCTTTTAATTGTTGTTGTTTGTAGGATGAGGGATGGATATATATCCTGCCTCGTCTTGTCTGTGTTTTTGGCTGATTTTTTTTTAGTATCAATCTGATGAGTTAAACCTTTATCAATTGATTTACATAATTAGTTCTTGTGTTGTGCTGTTACATCATTGTCTCGGGAAAGGGAAGGGTTGAGCACTCACTTAGAACATGTTTAACCCGGTCACATTCTTTAAGTGCTTGCAGTTCAGTGGTTGTCGATAGTTCATTTGTTTTTTTCATGAATTGTTTTGTTATAAAATTGGCTGTTAGTTTTCTCCATTGAAAAGTTACATATTATTCATGCGAGGGCCTTTTATAGCAAACAATATGTTATAGGTTTTTCTCATTGTTCTTCGTGCTGTATAGTTGCCTTTACCTACTTACATCCACTTCTTTTGAGCTTGGATGGATAGTTGTCTCATTGGCAATCATACCACATCTGCTTATTTTTATATAACTGACCTACTGCTTATAGTATGTCAGAATCAGACTAAACAGGAAACTTAACTTTGACCAAGAAACCATGAAATTGAGGTCAAGGTAAGAATAAGATGATCCATGCCAGTCAGACATGTATACCTTAAATTCATTCCATACATTAAAAAAAAGTTGACCCATTATTTATAGTATCTGAGAAGATCTATTTTATGATATAAAGTAAAGATCAGTAATGTAATTTGATGCGTAGATTGCCATATAACAGATATTGTTTACCAACTTACAGATCATCTTTCAATAAACAATTAACAAGTATTGGTAAAATTCCGGATGAAATCAAATCGTCTATTGGTGGATTTCTGTCACTTGAAAGTAATTTCCTGTAAAAAAATAATTGTAAGCTTTGTTTTAATTTTTATTGGATCATTAAAATATTTAAAATATACACAAAAAAAAGTTCCACAATACAGTGTATAAGGTAAAATTATATTCTTGTTTACAGCTAATACATTAATGCTAGCAAGACAAATCTTTGTTTGGCTTGCTTGCTTTGCTTGTATCAATGTTTGCTCAAGCATGGCAATTAAGATAGGCGGGGCTTCAGCTTGTATACGTCATACTTAAATTTTATTGGACGGTTATGTTTGAAGTTAAAGACACTAAATTTTAAACATCACAGGATGACAAATATAAAGCGCAATCGTAGAAATGGAAGCCAAAAAATGTATTTGTTTTTTCTCGAAGATATGCATTTTCATCATCCAACTGAAAAGACTGTCGTCAAGTAATTTTAGAAAAGCAAAATAACTATTCGAACACACCTACTCTGATTTAGTGATTCATTACATAGGTATTTCATTTGACCCATATATTTCATCTTTTTGTACTGTGATTTTTTTTTATGTTATAAAGTCAACCTGTAGCTTTGCTATATAAAAATGATAGAATCTGAAGCGAGATGATGTATCAAATGTTCTTCCTTTGTGCGTTTTTTAGACAAATTATTCATCTCAAACACACCCTAACATAAGGAGGTTCGCTCGATTTTCTCTTTTTGATACAATTGTTTCCAATTTTTTGATTTTTTTTCTTGAGTCACGTAAAGGAAGGACAGACACGGAAATAAGTAAACTTATAGATTGATATGTTCTCCGTCTGTATTAATTAAATAAAAAAGGGAAGAATTTTCTTCATCCAACTTGATAGATAACCATGTCGTCGACATGATATCTAACTGTTCTACTTAACTATGTAATGGATAAATTAAAAACTTATGCAAATGGTTGTTTTTAACAATAAAACACTCGTATTTGAGAAGAAAATTGTTATTTTATTTGTTTCTATTCACTTTTAAAAAATTTCTTACTAAAGTAAACATAACAGAAAGCACTTATCGCCTTCTCTATAAACAAAGAATAATCAGTTTGAAGGTTAACAAGCAAAAATTAATCCAAAGTGCGCAATATTCAATAACAATAGACATATGAATAAAATAATTAAGTCATCCCCCCTAATTAATTTATCCCTTTTATTAGAAAATCAAGTGCACCTTCTTATGTTAGGGTGTGTTTGAGATGAATATTTTGTGTTGAAAACGTACAAAGAAAGAATATTTGATACATCATCTCGCTTCAGATTCTATCATTTTTATATAGCAAAGCTACAGGTTGACGTTATAACATAAAAAAATTCCCGTACTAAAAGATGAAATGAATGGGTCAAATGAAATACCTATGTAATGAATCACTCGAAATCAGAGTAGGTGTGTTCGAATAGCTTTTTTGTTTTAATAAAAGTACTTGACGACAGTCTTTTCAGTTGGATGATAAAAAATGCATATCTTCGAGAAAAAAGCAAATACAATTGTTTGGCTTCCATTTCTACGATTGCGCTTTATATTTTGCATCTTGTGATGTTTTAAAATTTAGTGTGACTGTCCTTAACTTCAAACATAACGTCCAATAAAATTTAAGTATGATGTATACAAGCTGAAGCCCCGCCTATCTTAATTGCCATGCTTGAGCAAACATTGATACAAGAAAAGCAAGCAAGTCAAACAAAGATTTGTCTTGCTAGCATTAATGTAAAAGCTGTAAATTATCTTTGAAATTTGGAATTTATATCTTCAAAAAAACTTCATTTGAGATCTTGTCGTTCAATATTTAGATATGATCTAAGGCCTGAAGGCTTTGTGAACCGTTTGCCACAGATTATTTTTGGTTAGATACCTTGCTGCTTGAACAGCACTCAGTTGGACATTTGGTTCTTCACTGGCAGCATTCTCAACAATAGTCTTTAATGACTGATTTGGTAATTTTTCAATCTCATCAGAATCTGTACTATCCTGGGCAGGTACATTTCTCCTTTTCAGAACATGTTGCTCTCTTTTGTTCTGCAATACAATGATATAAGTGAGATTCAAGTCAGAGTCAATTCAGGTATTTAGAGTGATAAGGTTGCAATAAAATGATGTATAGTAGGAAGTGCCAGTCAGGTCAGGTATTTTAAAGTGATTTCAATTACTTATCTTTTCTGAACAAAACAAGTGCAATTGTGAGCTTTTGATTACAATAATAATACCCCAATATAAGAACATGTATTCAATAAACCAATCTGATTAAAATACAGTCCTATGGTAGTGTCAAGGTTTTGCTAACGAGGATCTGACAATTCACTTCATTTCACTCTCTGTTCTGGAAATTTGATCATCAGCCAATATTTTTAAATTAAAAACTCTGAATTTGGTTTTAAATGTTGCAGTTAAATTCAGCTTATATAACATCAATTATGATCTTGAAAAAAGTAATAGTACAGATACCTTTCTTAATTCGATGGTAACTTCAGTTCTTCTTCTACGCATTTCCTACAATAAAAACAAATTAGCTACATGTACATTATATTAAAGGAGGTTCACACAGATTACAATGTGAAAATCTGAGCTTTCAAATTTGTATTCATATGTATATGGTCTTCAAGTCAATAGCAGATTGATAACATTGAATATAGACTTATACATGTAGTGTAGAAATTATTTTGCCTTCATTGAACCCAATGCCGGCAATTGCTAGCTGAGGCTTGGTCCATATTTTTCACCATAAGATGTAAAAAGAGACAACACACTCTGGTTTCTTGACCAACTCTTTTCTTCAAGTACATTAAAACATAAGAATTTATATCTTATAATATTTTAAGATTAATATCACATTTCTGGTGGATCCCATCATATAACTTGTATAGAATCGATTACATATATGATCTTACATTTTTTTTTTTGGTACCAGTGTAATTATTTTAGTTACCGTGTCCTCACTAGCCTTATTTAAAGCTGTAACACCCCACATTTGAAATTGCTCTGAACTTCCTTTCCATGGTGTTAATTTTCACTACATAATTCCACCGACCATGTCAAATCGATTCATTAATTTTTAATAATCCTTTGTTTATTCTAGATTAATCTGACACCATAGTATTGTATTCCGAAAATACAACTTGTTGAGTATGAATGATTACTTAGCAAAGAAATGCTGTGCAGGATCTTACAATCAATCAAACAATATATCTGCTGTTAGTTTACTGCATGGAACTGCTGTGACTTAGGAAAGACACCGTAACTTTAATCTTAACTTATTAAAGTTACAGTAATTGAACATCCTAGAATTTCTATATGGTAGTAATGTATTTGTAGATCCCTCCATTATCTGGAACACCCCTCAAAACTGCGAGGGTAGTCACAGTACAGTGGTATCAATTCACATTCCCAATAGACCACTTTCGAGTTCATCCAACACTGGAAAAAACTCGTCAATTATGCATGCCTTTATGATTTCATTTATTAGATAGGGGGAACGCCTGTATCCCTGCACTATTAACGTTCATCAAGCATCTTAGTGATTGTCACATTATTTATGTATGTGCCTGTTCCAAGTCAGGAGCCTGTAATTCAGTGGTTGTCGTTTGTTTATGTGTTACATGTTTGTTTTTCGTTCATTTTTTTATATAAATAAGGCCGTTAGTTTTCTCGTTTGAATAGTTTGACATTGTCATATCAGGGCCTTTTATAGCTGACTATGCGGTATGGGCCTTGCTCATTGTTGAAGGCCGTACGGTGACCTATAGTTGTTAATGTCTGTGTCATTTTGGTCTCTTGTTGACAGTTGTCTCATTGGCAGTCAAACCACATCTTCTTTTTTATATGGTGCAGTTTTTGATGGAAATGCATCGAACTCGAAAGATGTCTATTGGGATTAGTGGAAATGTGGCACTTACATATTTACAACAATATTTACAAAGACAATCCCTACTCCAACACACAGGGAGTGCTAGGACACCTGAATGTCTGATCATGAAGGAAGCCAAAGCTGATCTGCAGCAACAGACAAACCAAAGAGTATCATAAGATTGATTGATGTCCTATACAAAGCAGGGTGAAACTTAAAATTACACTTCTTATTTCATTTTAGCGTCCTAAGTCAATGTTGAACCCGGGTCTCTAAAAACACCACAAAGGACCTCCTTTGTGCACAAAGGAGCACTATAGACCCTAAAAAAGTTTGATAAGAGCACAAAGGACCTGAAATTCCCTTTAAAGCATAAAAATATTATGATTCCTGTAAGAAAAATGTAAAAAAAATAAAATAATTTCAATAAAAATTGCGATTTTTATAATGTACGATTGGATGTTATCACCGATATCGGATTGGAACCGACTTTATATCCGGGAAAGTGGTAGCTCATGTATGTCAGATTTTAAATAGTTGTAATATGATATAAATGATAAAAACGTCAATTATTATTCTTAATATTTTGTTGTTGTAATATATTTTAAGATAACAGACTTTACCAAAACTACGAAAATTATGTAAGGATACCGATGTTTTGCTTTCATATTTCATCATCAGCTAGCTTTCTTATGTATGGTAATATGTATTGCTATGACGAAAACGTTTCTAAAGGCACAAAGGGAATACTATGGCAATAATTATAAAGGTAGGTAATTAGTTTAAATTTGTCAATCCGTATTTCATAAACTTCAAAATACACTATGTTTTTATAGTGTTTTTAACTGGTTGTTTATGTATTTGCACTGGCCAGTATAGATTCAAGGTTTGCTGTATTGGCCTCGAGACCCGTAGAGTCGAGGGTCAATACAGATGACCGAGAATCTATACCAGTGCCAATACAGAAACAGCCAGTTCATAACACTTTTATTAAATGATAATAAGAAAATTAAAAACCGTAATCAATACAGGGCCAATACGGCTTTTTTCCCGCTTTTTTCTGTATTGGCCATGTTTTTTCCCGCTTTGGCCCTATTCGAAGAGCAATATTAAATCTTGATTTATATCGACAGTGTAACGTTTTCAGTATTGCACATGCTGATTTATCCGTATTAGGGCTTATTTGCTAATATCATTTAATATTTTTGTTTATTCTGCACAAAAACAAACTATATGTACCGACATTTTATAACTTGACGATTCTTAAATTGCTTTTGCGAAAACGTTTCTAAGACACAAAGGGAACAAACAGTATGAGATTTATTCTAAAGGTATAGGAAATTGGTTTGAATTTTTTAATCCGTTTTTCAGAAATTTCAATACCGTGAGTCTTTGTTTTATCAAATTTTATTCGCACAAAACAAAGTAGTTTTATTGAGAGTGATGCATGTTGAAATTGTGAAGTTTGAATGTTTCAATGAAGTACTCTCTGATATTAAGGTCTTTTACTTCTTGTAAAATTTAGAGTAAAATGGTTTTCTCATATTTTTTTTAAACTTCAATAGACAATGTCTTTGATCGCCGCTTGTGAGATCTATATTTCGAAAACTGGTATATTATTATTGTGCATTATATGTCTATAGTTTTCTTTTGTTTTTTTAAATATATTTATAATTTAAAAATACATATTTTATTATTTTCTGAATGTAATTGTTTTTAAAGACAGTCTTTTAACGCTAATAATTAACTGTAAAGAATTTATAACGTTTTTTTCATCCCAAGTGCTATCAAGTCTTCATGAAACCATGGAAGTATTATACTTCCATGATGAAACAATCCTTATTAATGCTCGAGTCGAAATCTTGACCAACAATGTTTGCTTTATTTTTGTTCAGTTTATTGCCCAGTCTGTATTTATATCATATGTTTGTGTTTTCTCAATATTTTCTAATTCATTATGCATATCCGTACCCATTACAGAACACATGACTGTGCAGTTCGTAAATCTTCAACTTTAATACCAATTTAACTTAATACATACATTTGTATTTTTTTTCTTAAAAAATATTACAACAAAATATTAAAAATAATAAATGACGTTTTTATCATTAATATCATATTAAAACTATTTAAAAATTCACATACATGAGCTATCATATAGCCCGGATATAAAGTCGGTTCCAAACCGATACCGGTGATTATACCAAATCGTACATCATAAAAATCGCAATTTTTATTGAAACTATTTTAATTTTTTTAATTTTTTCTTCAGGAATTATAATATTTTAATGCTTTAAAGGGAAATTAAGGTCCTGTGTGCTCTTATCAAACTTCTTTGAGGTCCTTAGTGCTCCTTTGTGCTCCTTTGTGCACAAAGGAGGTCCCTTTGTGCTCCTTTGTGCACAAAGGAGGTCCTTTGCAGTGTTTTTAGAGACCGGTTGAACCCTGAACCTTCAGCATTGTAGCCATACACCTTATGGCTATTTGTCCGCCATTTCTGGATATCACACAGGTTCCCGTCAAGTTTTGACGTCATAAAACAAAATATCTGATGCCACAATGGAAAAGTGATTGTTGTATGTGTCAAAAGTTTAAGCGGCCGGGTCAGCTGGGATTAGCAACAAGGTGTATCGGTCTTAACACCTAAAACTAAAAAACCCACATTACATCTGAATAAATAACCCTTGAACCAAAGCATGATAGTGAACAGATTTTTTTTCATAAGAAAAAGGAAACTCTTAGTATATCATGTATATCATGATTTACCAGATGTTGTGGAGTCTATAGTAAAAATTTTCGCAGACGATACTAAAATTTATGCACCTACTTCTAAATCTGATGTCTTACAGAATGATCTAGATGCCCTCTACGATTGGTCCAAGTTATGGGACATGAAATTTAATGTGAACAAATGTAAACAAATCCATTATGGAAGAAATAATCCTGAAAATGTTTATACCATGAACAATATTGATATCATTAAAGATGAACAAGAAAAGGATCTTGGAATTATTTTTCAAAATGATCTTAAATTTTCTCAACATATATCAAGTAAAATAAATAAAGCCAATAGTATACTTGGGCTAATTAACCGAACTTTTATCTTTAAAGATCAATATACATTTTTAAGACTATACGTTGCGTTGGTACGACCACACGTGGAATATGGAAATACAATATGGTATCCGCATTTAAAGAAAGATATTAATGCTGTAGAAAAAGTGCAGATGAGAGCAACTAAATTAATTCCTGATATACGACATTTAAGCTATGAAGACAGATTAAAAGTACTTAAACTACCTTCCCTAACTCACAGAAGGCGAAGAGGTGATATGATACAAGCTTTCAAAATATTAAAAGGATTCGAAGATATATCTTACGAAAGATTTTTTACTGTCATCAGTACAAATACCCGTGGGCATAATTGGAAATTAGCAAAACCTAGATGTAACACTTCTTTTCGATTAAGACATTTCTCACAACGAATTATTAATGATTGGAATAACCTACCAGTTGAAGTTATTTCATCAAAAACTGTGGAAGCCTTTAAAATTAGTATAGACCGTCATTGGGAGTCAGTCATGTATCAGTTAAGAAATTGATGAGGACACAAATAGTTTTCTATATAACTTTTTAATTGTGTGAAATATTGCACCAAATCATGCAGGATTGATGATTGTATCAGTTTTGAAAGTGTACCAAAATAGGGTGGGCTAAAAAGGATAGGATCCTTCCATATGAGCCCCACAACGATCTTACAGGTATCTTACAGGTATATCTCTGCAAGACATGTACACAAAAATCTGAAAAGAAGGAAGTTGAGTTTGGATAACAAAATAAAATATGAAAACCTAATGTATATTTTTCTTTGTTTATCTAGTCTAGTCGTGTTTAGGGCATGTAGGAATAATGTGCATGCACTGATCAATGATTTTTGCAAAAAGCACATGTTTTTAAAATAATAGGGGACAGTAGAAAAATAAGGATCACATTCCGACATTTGAAATCTGTCAACCGAAAATCTTACCTCAGCATCCTTTCCTTTATTTTTGAACTGTTGGGATCTACCCTTTTGTTCAAGATTTTCAGTCACTTTTTCCATTTTATGATTTAAAATGTTATAAAATAACTTTCAATGAAAATCAAAATGCCGGCCTCAGTCTGTGAATCATTGCCTGACCTTGTGTAAGAGATGATTTCATTGGCCAATCGGGTACTTTGACGTAATTCTGAATTTTAACGGAAAATTATCGGTCACGTCAAAAAGTAAAGATAATTGGCATAAATTTTATGTATTTCTATCAGAAATAGAATATTCTAAATTCATAATATTTCCATAAAACCCGCAAATTCACCAAAAAGACTAAAATTTTGTAAAATTTACTATAAATATTGACCAATCAAATTTTACTTTACATCATGAAAGCTAGAATTTTTGTCCACTTCTTTTAAAGATTGTACAAATGTTAACGGAGAGGAGAGGAGCTATAGAAAATATTAAGAGTTTTTACAAACTGATGGGTTTCTCAGAATAACGTGAATTAATTCTATCTTCAAAAATGTAGATTAAACTTCTAGCTTTTCTCTACATCATGTAAACGTTTAGAACGACGTAGATGGTCACCTCGACCCTTTTAATCGCTTAAAATCGGTCTCACTAATTAGAGACAAGAAGCGACAAAAAAACTATTTAGCGACAAGAAAACATTTTTTTTTATTAGAATTACTTTTTCCAAATAAATATTAATTAAGGAATGACTGTAATACTTTTTTCTGTCTATGAAGAAATAACATAAAAAAATTGATGCACACTGAATAACGCGTGTAGCGGGTTATTTAACAGTGTGCACCACATTTTTTTATGTTATTTCGTATAGACAGAAAAAATATTACAGTCGTTTCTTATAATTTAATTCTAAATTCAATTTTAAGCCGTAGAAAATAAAGGCAACAGTAGTATACCGCTGTTCAAAACTCATAAATCCATGGACAAAAAACAAAATCGGGGTAACAAACCAAAACCAAGCGAAACGCATTAAATATAAGAGGAGAACAACGACACAACACCGAAACGCAACACACACAGAAACAGACCAATCATCAGACAAAACACCACGAGAATAACAAATGTAACATGAAAACCAAATACATGAATTTGGGATAGACAAGTACCGTGCCACGTCTTATCTCAATATCTCAAAACCATGAAAAAACGTTGATGACGTCACGGTCACATGACTAAATTATGTATATGGGCTCATAACAAAATAACGTCAGCCAATCAGAAGACGCGTTACATCCAAAATTAAATTATAAGAATATGCAAAAGAAAACAGTTTTAGTGACAAGAAAGTTAATATTGATAGGAAAAAAAATGAAACATAGATCTAATTGCTACATTTATTTACATGATATTTTATTATTTATTATGTATAACAGCAAGTATTACGTTTAACATGTCGTATACTTTTATGATATTACTTTTACTTGTGTTTTAGAACAATAATATATTTATCTTATAATTTGTTTTTTAAAACTCTCTTTGTACAATATATATTATAAACTTGCAAAATGCATTATTTGTGCATCATTGTCCAGAAAATACAGACACAAATTGTGAAATACAAAGAACTGAAATCAAGCAAGAGGATACAAAATTAAAATGTGAATATTGTTCATCATTTTATTTTGTGTATTGCATCATTTAACGATATTTGTCATGTTTATGCATATTGATTGAAGATTAAAGGAAATTAATGACAATCTTGAGTTTTCAACAGGTGATTATTTACCATGATTGTATATTATGGCGCGTGTAATTGTATAGTCTGACGCGTGTACAAAGTTGAAGGTGTTAATTGGATGTTATTGTAGCAATAAACCAAGGGACACGCGCCTCGTTAATCTCATTTGGTGTTCCACATTGTGTGTACCTTAGAGCGAAGCAAGGACGTATAACTAACATAATACTAGAACACACCCGTGATATCACGGGTCCGTGACTGAATTAAAGTATATAACTATGCGCAAGCCTTATTTTAGTATTAGTATTGTCATCTGATAAAGTCATGCCGATTATAAGATACACAGTTTTTCTCTGCTTTCAAGTCTTTCTGTTTGAACCCGTCGAACTGAAACAATAATATTAATTATTTGGAAAACAAAAGGTCCTGGAATGGAGTATTTTTTAATCAACAGCATTGTCCTATATAAGTTATAAATAAAGTTGAATTCTTTGCTTCGCTGTTTTACGTCATGCCCACTAACAAATTGAAAACTGTACCTATACGCCTTATTTTTAGTCCAGATTTTTAGTATTCGTATTGTTATCTTAGAAAGTCTTACTGATTAAAATACTACAATAGGTAACAATTTGACAATTTAGTACAATGCAGTGTCAACCCTGTGGTTATGACCCGTGTATATAGCATATTAATCCTGAATACAACGTTTTGTGGTGCGCCTGTCAGATGCGGAACGTACAGATAAGGTAATAGGTAACAGGTGAATAGACTATTGGTATCGGTAGCGGACTCGACCCGGAACTTCTTAATTATTGGCAATATTAATTACGTGGAAAACAAAAGGGCCTGGAGTGGTGTAATTTTTAATCTACACCTTTGTACTATATTAGTTATATATTAAGTTGAATTCTGTGATTCGTCGTTTTTACGTGATGACGGCTGACAAATTGGACCTCGTAATTTTAGTATTATAGATACGTCCTTGACTATAAATAAAGCATCGCATTGAAATAACAAGAGTACAGCTAGAGCATAGCATTAAGCAAATGAATCAAGAGAGTATATTATATAATGCCCACTCTATATTTATCTCCATTCGTTTATTCATACTTTGACTTTGCTGAAAACAGATATACATTATCTTAAACATATTCTTTATATTTAATAAAAACTACTTTCCCTTTCTTCCTTTATACAAATGTTTAATTTCTTCACCTATCAATATAATATGGGGACGAAGTCCCCAATTACGGTAGAAAAATCAATAAAAAAAAAAAAAAAAATTCCCCGATTTTTCGATTTCCCGATTTCCCGATTTCTCGATTTCGCGTGAAAGTGAAAGGAGAAAACGCGAAAAGGCGAAATGGCCGTCTCCGGCCACCATAATTTAGCGACAAGAAAACATTTTTTTTTTAAATTAGATATAAAGAAATATGCATTTTTAATTTTTTTTTTAATATACGGGAAAAAAGAAATTGATATTTTTTTTTAATTATATTGATAGATGAAGAAATTAAACATTTGTGAGGAAGAAAGGGGTTGTGTAGTTCTTATTATTATCAAAAAGTTAGCAGTAAATTCGTATCAATGGTAAATTCTATCTATTCATGTGTGCGTTTACGTGTGCGGTCTGGTGGAGTGCTATCAGAGGCTTTTGATAACATTCTTGGTGTAAAACAAGGGGAGCCGTTATCTCCCTTACTTTTTTTTTTATAAATGACATTATTCAAGATGTCTCCACTGATGTAAACGAAGATGTCATATCTTTGAATGGAATTCTTATATATTTAATACTTTTTGCTGACGACACCGTTTTATTTGGAAAAAACACCAACTGTTCTGCAACACTTATTTGATAAACTTTTACTTTACTGCAATAAATGAAATATCGAAGTAAACGCTGATAAAACCAAAGTAGTGGTATTTAGAAATGGATTTAGACCAGTAGACACTAATTTTTACTATGATAAAAAGGAACTGCAAGTTGTTAATTCATATGTGTACCTTGGTGTATTATTACATTACAACGGAAAGTTTTAACATACTCAAAAACGTCGAGCACATGTATGATGTGTATAAACTCTTGTATGACGATGCTATCAATGGCTATGTAAACTGGGCCTAAAATATACGATATATATTATATGATCTTGGGTTAAACTATGTATGACTAAACCAAGATGCTACCACAATATGTATAAAATACTATTAAAACTTGTATCAATTTGAAAGATCAATACTTAGAGAATTGGTCAACTACTATTCAAGAATGTAGTAAACTGTCATTTTATTGTAGATTTAAATTAACTTTTTATATTGAAAATTATCTTTCTTATAGCAATAATGTTAGTATGTTAATTAACAAAATTACGTAGTGGAACATTTAAGTTGAATATTGAAGTAGGTCGTTACAATAATATCCCTAGAGAAAATCGTTTATGTGAATGTTGTAAAATGTGTGTTGTTAAATAAATAAATAAATAAATAATCTTTATTTCAAGAGGATGATCCCATTAGTTAAAACTAATCTTCCTGAGAGTCCTCAAAATAATAATAACATTCATATTTATAAGCACATAGAGTATTATAAAGTTATATTGTACACAATATACAATTGTATTTAAATAATAATGAAAAAGCATATTAATTTGCACAATTGATGAAAAATTTGTAACATTTTGTTTTAAAAGATACAAGTGTATTACTCATTTTTATTTTATTTGGTAAACTGTTCCATAGTTGAGAACCTGAATATGTAAATGTTTTCTTTAAAAAATTTGTTTTTGGTTTCGGAAGATTTAATAGTTTTTCATCAGTTGAACGTATAGTCCAGTCATTCTAGCCAAAATATGACCAAACCTCAAACTAATTGCAACAGAATGTTCTTCTAGTTTTTCTAGCTGCTTTAGGTCTACTGTTGAACATAAAAAAAATCGAAAATGGTTGGATAAAGGGAAATTGTTAATTTTGGGTGAAAACCTGGATTTTTGGTGAAAAATCGCTCAAAACTGGTAATTTGCCGTGACTCAAAAACAAAAATAGCAACTTGCATAATTTTTAGTCAAGTTATTTGTGTCTACATAAAAATGTTCCGGTTCTATTTTCCATTTAAAGAATAATGTGTGTGTGTTCATTCATTCAATTGTCTATTTAGTATTAGTTTAAAGATGTAAGTTTAAGGTATTTTATCATGAAGTTATGGTTACTTGAACATGAAACTATGTATTGTATGATGTGAACTTTATGTAACGTTTTTTGATTGAGTTAAGCCTGCCAATTGATATTTTAGCGTGTGTTTTTCTATGTTGTGATGTTATGCTATTGTTTCAGACAAAGGGAGAAGGTTTGGATCCATTAAAACGTTTAATCCCGCTGCAAATATTTTCAGCTGTCCTAAGTCAGGAATCTGATGTACAGTAGTTGTCGTTTGTTTATGTAATTTATACGTGTTTCTCGTTTCTCGTTTTTTTTTATATAGATTAGACCGTCAGTTTTCCTGTTTGAATGGTTTTACACTAGTAATTTTTGGGCCTTTGTTAGCTTGTTGTTCGGTGTTAGCCAAGATTCCGTGTTGAAGGCTGTACATTGACCTATAATGGTTTAATTTTTTTTAATTGTTATTTGGATGGAGAGTTGTCTCATTGGCACTCACACCACATCTTCCTATATCTATTTATTAAATAGATGCTGAATTAAGTTTTTTTTCTCAGCAGATTCTGACTGATACAACTGTTTATCTGATAGAATACATTATATTATGATGTGCTATATTTAAAAGTAAAATCACAAAAATACTGAACTCTGTGGAAAATTCTAAAAGAAAAGTCCCCATAGCTAATCAAATGGCAAAATCAAACGCTCAAACACATCAAACGAATAGATAACAACTGTTATATTCCTGACTTGGTAAAGGCATGTTCTTATGACAGGTTAAGGGAGCCTACTTGAGATAAGTCAATGGTATCCGGTATGCATTTTATGACCTGCTCGATCATTCAGTCTTTTGACTTTGAAACATTGCATAGTGTACATGTTGATTTGTTGTGAAAAGGTCAGTTTGTGGAAAACAGCGTATGATAAAGAAATAGTATTTAGTAAGCAGTTATATAAGCATTGAGACATCTCATTTCCCAAAACAAATATATTGTATTTTACCATCACTCATGGTTCGTGGACTTTTTACATATTTTGAATACTGAAAGGTAAACGTGTTTCAAAGTTACAGACATGCAAGGGAATATCTGTTTCAACAGTTTATCACCACAGAAACTGAAAGATACCATCATCATTAAGAAAGGAGGTACTATACAAATTTGCTTAATTATATGTTATTTGACTTACGTTAGAATTAAACAACACTAATGGTATGAATACAAACTAATTTTTCATACAAAAATAAAGTAAATTAAAAATCAATTCTTCAGAGAACAATTGAAGGTCTTCCCAACTCGATAATAAGAATGAAATTTAAAAAAAACAATGTTAGAAAATGTTACTCCTTGTTGATGTAATTTGGTACCTCAAATTGATATAGAAAAAACAAGATTAATAGGTATATGCAGAAGATTTAATTGTTTTATAATGAACAAGAAAGAATTTTTAGCAAAGTCAAAATCAAGAACGTCAAATTGACCATTGACCTTGACCTCAATTTCAAGGTCAAAGGTCAGTGTTCTCAAATCAAAAGACCCACGTCAATCAATTGTATGGTTGTGGAGAAATACCAATTTCAAATAAATAAGGGGAGAAAACTCCTATAAGGGTTGACCAAAACACTTCGACTTAAATTGGTTGAAGTTGCGCCTTATAGTGAACAACTATTTGGAAAACGCTTATCATTAAATGTTACAGTTTCTTTTGAATATAAATAACAAGAAAATTTAGAATATGACCTTGACCTTCAACCTTGACCTAAATTTCAAGGTCATAGGTCAGTGAACTCAAATCGAAAGACCCGAGGTCAATCACTTATGTGGTTGTTGAGAAATACGGATTTCAAATAAATAAGGGGAGAAAACTCCTAAAAGAGTTAACAAAAACACTCCGACTTAATTATGTTGAAGTTGCGCCTTATTGTAAACAGTTATTTGGCAAACACTTCATATCATTAACTGTTACAGTTTCTTTTGAATAACGATCACAAGCAACATTCAAAATTTAGAACATGACTTTGACCTTTGACCTTGACCTCAATTTCCTTCAAATGGACTAAGGACTTCATATCAAAAGACTGTAGGCCTCTACGACTTATAACGTATGAATTTATCCAACATATCGCCTATCTTAAATTTTCAAAGAGAAATAACTCCCATAAGATATCTTCCGATCACTCCAGTTAAAATAAACCAAATCATTCTAAAGAGTAGACGAACAATTTGGTGAAAACAGTTTGTTAAAATATTTTACAGTTTTAGAGATATAGCGATATCAAAGAAAAAGGGACGCGGGGAGATAACTCCTATAAGAATAAGTGTTCGGTCACACAGGGTGAGTTTTGAAACCTACATTACTGTACAACATCATTGGCCAAACATCCATTCGATATGTTGTAAAACAAAAAAACATCTCAGACGGCAGAAGAAAAAAAAAATTAAAAACCAATTCTTCAGAGAACAATTGAAGGTCTTTCCACCTCGATAATAAGAATAAAATTTAAAAAACAATGTTAGAAAATGTCACTCCTTGTTGATGTAATTTGGTTCTTCGAATTGATACAAAAAAAATAAGATTAATAGGTATATGCAGAAGACTTAATTGTGTTAGTATGAACAGAATTTTTTTTTTAGAAAAGGTCAAAATCTAGAACGTCAAATTGACCATTGACCTTGACCTCAATTTCAAGGTCATAGGTCAGTGATCTCAAATCAAAAGATCCCAGGTCAATCATTTGTATGGTTGTGGATAAATAATGATTTCAAATACATAAGGGGAGAAAACTCCTATAAGGGTTAACCAAAACACTTCGACTGAAATAGGTTGAAGTTGCGCCTTTTTGTAAACAGTAATTTGGCAAACAAATCATATCATTAACTGTAACAGTTTCTTTTGAATAACGATAACAAGCAAAATTCAAAATTAATTACATGACCTTGACCTTCGACCTTGATCTCAATTTCAAGGTCATAGGTCAGTGAACTCAAAACGGAAGACCGGAGGTCAATCACTTGTATGGTTGTGGAGAAATACTGATTTGAAATACATAAGGGGAGAAAACTCATATAAGGGTTAACCAAAACAGTTTGACTGAAATAGGTTGAAGTTGCGCCTTATTGTAAACAGTTTTTTGGCAAACACATCATATCATTTACTGTCACAGTTTCTGTGTAATAACAATAACAAGCAAAATTCTAAATTTAGAACATGACCTTGACCTTTGACCTTGACCTCAATTTCCTTCAAATGGACCAAGGATTTCATATCAAAAGACTGTAGGCCTCTACGACTTATAACGTATGAATTTATCCAACAAACTGCCTATCTTAAATTTTCAAAGGGAAATAACTCCCATAAGATGTCTTCTGATCACTCAAGTCAAATAAACCAAATCATTCTCAAGAGTAGACGAACAATTTGGTGAAAACAGTTGGCTAAAATCTTTTACGGTTTTAGAGATATAGCGATAACAAGAAAAAAGGGATGCGGGGAGAAAACTCCTATAAGAATAAGTGTTCGGTCACACAGGGTGAGTTTTAAAAACTCCATTACTGTACAACATCATTGGCCAAAAAATCCATTCGATATGTTGTAAGACAAAAAAGCATCTCAGACGGCAGAAGAAAAAAAAAATTAAAAACCAATTGTTCAGAGAACAATTGAAGGTCTTTCCATCAGAACAATGTATTTTGATATGAAAGTTGTGAAACTAAGTTTAAAATGTCATTTCAATCGTCAAATGATAGCTTCTAGTACGCTGATTCCAAAAATATTTGGTTTCCATACATTTCTTTTAAATAAGGGAGATAATTTGTTACTTCCGGTTTGAAAAATGTTACTTACCATTATATTTGAATATTTACTTGACACTGATTCCAAAAATATCTGGTTCTATATACTTTTATATTAATAAAGTACAAAAAATAGCTACTTCCGGTTTACAAAAGGTCACTTCCGGTTGTTTCTTTCAAGGTTAAATGGTTTGATACCTTTTTCCAAAAGTTTCATAGCTTTATCATGTATACATATAAAATAAAAGCAAAGGTCAAAATCTAGAACGTCAAATTAAGCTATGACCTTGAGATCAATTTCAAGGTCATGAACTAAGGACCTCAAATCAAAAGACCATAGGTCTTAATTATATTTGGTTAATGACTTATATCACCAAACACGTATTTTTAAATACAAGAGGGGAAAAAACTCCCTTTTACGTTCAACGTGCCCTTGCAATAAAAATTTATGTGTTACGACATGTCGTAACTAACAATTTAGTAAAAATAATTTGTTGATATCTTATACGGTCTTTGGATATAAGTGAAAATAAGCCAAATTCAAATATTAGAATATGACCTTGACCTTTGACCTTGACCTAATTTTCATTTTTTGGACCAAGGACCTCAAATCAAAAGATCCTAGGTCTCTTCACTTATGGTTTATAAAATAGAAATGCATATCACTTATATCAGATGCATAAGGGGAAATAACTCTCATATGGAGCGGTCATATTGCTTCGGTCAAAATAGGACAAATCATGCAAAGGATATAACGAGCAATTTTGTAAAATAAATTTGTCGTTATCTTTTACGGTTGCGGAGGAGTTGTGAGCACAAGGAAAACAGTGTTTGGGGAGATAACTCCTACAAAGAAAAGTATTCGGTTACGCAGAGTAAATTTCAAAAGCGCATAAACTGTTCGATATCATATACCAAATATCAAAGCGACATATTGCGAAACAAATGTTTATCGCAAGAACAAAATTAGGCGGAAGAAAAAAAAAAAAAAAATAATAATCAGAAGAAAAACAATAGGTCTTTCCACAGAAAAGTGGAAAGACCTAATAATCAGAAGAAAAACAAAAGGTCTTTCCATGAAAAGTGGAAAGACCTAATAAAAAAAAAATAATAATAATCAGAAGAAAAACAAAAGGTCTTTCCACGAAAAGTTGAAAGACCTAAATACAATTATTCATAAAAAAAACCCCACATTAAAACAATATTTTGTATATACTTCACATAAAGTTTTTAAACAAACCTACACAAATACCAAATGAAATAAAGTTAATTCACAAATCTCAGCACTATTTCTTTTATTGCCTTAATTTCACTATAATAAAATCTCATAATTTAAATTTTAGAAGGATTATTTCTATTTTACATTTCCTGAAGATGATTTCTCTCAAGTTTGACGATTATTTAACAATGGCAATAATAAATTGACACACACAAAAAAATGAATTTACAGTAACATCCAAAAATGATATTTTTTTCTCGAAAAAAGATCATAACAACTACTTTTAGTTTTCCGTATACATGTATATTTTTTAGAGTATGCAGTAAAGAGGTTAATACAGACAAATTTTTATTCACTCAAACAGAAAGAAATGAGAGATTATGTCATATGATAATACATGTAATATATGAAAAGAAAACGTTTTCATTATCAGTGATTATCAAACTATACACAAAATTCAAATCGTAGAAAGTGTCAAATTATAAATTAAACAGATATATTTTCATAAAATTTTCTGTAAATTTCACAGTTCAATGTTTGAGTGGGGAATAAAAGAATAATAAACTGAAAGATTTTAATAAGGTAAAAAAATGGGATTTTTTCCCTTTATCTTATACTTATACTTTTTACCTCTAAAATGTGTAATAATTGTAGACTCTCTTTTGTCTGTCACATTTTTAAAATTTCTTTAATCTGAAATTGTTTAAATGATTGATAGATTAGGTAGTAACTTGAAACTTTTATAATTATAACACATATTTATAGTAACGTAAAATAAACGTAAGCAAATCATAAAAGGTATGGTTGGTTGTTGGGTGGCTGCTTTTGATATATCTATCCCATTTCTCCTTTCGTTTTCAAGTGAAATAAACTTATGTTAATTATTACATTATATGTATGTTTCACTATAATACATTATTCTGATTAGCTACACTGCAATCTCGCGTTATTCCTTAATAAACTTCATTACACAATATTTTTTTATTCAGATTTAGATTAAATATTTTATTAAAGTCTCACTACTTGTAATTCATGAATATACAGTACATACAGAGTATATACACAATATAAAACAGACAATAAACAAATATAAAATACAAGAACCATTCTATTAACAATTATGAGAGACTGTAAAACAATTCCTATATAAAACTAGTTAAATACATACGATTATTAAAATATTTTCATTTTAAGAATATAAAAAGGTATTTCTTCTACTTCATTCATGACGACACGAGTTCTCACAATAAAGTGCACAGGTAAATTAACTAAAAACTTGATAAAAATCGTGTTTTCATGATCCAAACTAAAACATGTAATTATAAGTATTGAATGCCTCTTTTTGTAACCTCATAGGGTTGTAAAAGCGTTGACCGCGCGCACATTTAAGGAATGAAGCGCTTTCGCACTACATACAAAATGTACTTCAGTCAACGCTTTTTCACCCCAATAAAGTTACAAAAAAAGTCATTTTTTAAATGAAGTAGTCTTAATGAACGGAATGTAAAGAGCTGTAGTCAATGTTATGTAGAAAATAAGCAACGAGTGTAATAAATATTACTTGAAAATAGTTTAAATAGTAAAAAAACAAAAATACTGAACTCCAAGAAAAATTCAAAATGGAAAGTCCCTTATCAAATGGCAACATCAAAACCCCAAAAATCCTTTTTATGTTAGATAAACAATTCTTACATAGCGTTATCAGAAAATCAGAAAAATAGTTTTATAAGATGTTGTTGGCTTACTGCTGTATGATTTTCTCACATTTCCTGTCATTCAAATTGATATTAAATATTTGTATTTACAATTTAAATAAACAATATATCTTAACCACACACAATATTGTACAAACATCAATGACAAATTTGTACTACACACAATTTCCTAAAATGTAACATCATAAAGAATATCTTCCACACTCAAAGGAAAACAAATAGAAAATAACCGTAAGCTTCAAAATGAAAATTCATCTGAAAATGAAGTGGTTTTTAAATATGGTCACATTTGTACATATGCATTCTCATGACTAAAAGTTGAATTGTAGACGTTATCTTACGGGCACAAGATACAGTTTTGATCCCACGGTGAATCTTTCATTCAAGCATATAACAAAGATAGAACTTATGTGATAATTTTAAAAATAAATTGGATAGACCTTTTTGATATGTTGTTAAACGTTTCGGTTCTACTGACACTTCATCCATTGGACTTAAGTTTTCATGGAAAACCATGTGCGGTATTTTGTCAAATATGCTATACATTTGTGCAGCATTTATTAAGAAGAAGTTTTATTTCTTTAAATGTTCATGATTTTATAAAAATAACTACAAAAACGGCATTTTTCCGTGTACAACAAACAACAAACAACAACAAATATTTTATTTGCCAATCACGGTGCCCAAAATAAGCAGAATAATTACAATATAATTTTCAAACATGATGTAAAGTAAATTAAAAATAGGTTAAACAAAGTACATAATATGATTGATTTTGATTTTATTGGTTGATATAAAATATTAAAGCAAATGAATTAGGCAATTTGTAATAATAAAAATATATAATATAATGTGACCAACTGTCTGTTACTCTGGTCCCTTTATTGGACAGCACACCTCATAGTATACTAATAATTTATTAAATGTAAAAGAAATAACTTATGTAAATGCATATTTGATCATACATGTCATTCTATATCTTTATAAAGAGAAATCTAATTTAATATTGTATTTCTATTTATATTTAAAACCTCTAATAATTGACAAATTATTATCTTTATTTCCCACGAGTCAAATACAAAGAGATTTGTTATCAAGTTTTGATTTGTTATCTGTCCATGTATCCAATAAAAAGCAAATCCATCGTCCATTTTAGTTTAAGAAGAAATGGAACTAATATTCTCCATTAATAACCAAATCAAACGCCATTATAAAAGATGTGTCGATGTTTCCCTGTATAATCATATGATAAATATTAGATTCTCATTGATATGAATAGAAACATTCTCTGACTTGCGAAATGAATCAACCCGTCTTTACAAATTCAGATTTTTGTGAAATTACATATTATAATTGTTATAGTTATATACATTATATTATGATTCCCACAATTTTAATTGTCTGTCTATATCTTCAATGTCCTCCTCAAGTTCCTCCAGATTATCACATCTTATATAAGTATCTAGGTATTGAAGTAATTGCTTTGGAAGATCATCCCCTGAACCAGAAAATTGATTGTTTGAAGAGTCTAAGTCATGAATCTGTAAAAAAAAACACACACAATTGCAATAAAGTTGACCAAGTTTCATATATTTTAAAATCATTGTATGGGTTAAATTTATAAGCCACTCAATGTTCTTCTTATTTCTTTTTTTTTTTTTAAGTTTTTTACTTGACAGAAATGATTTATATACTATAAACGGGTTTCTCGTTCCTCGTTTTTGTTACATAAATTAGACCATTGGTTTTCCCGTTTGAATGGTTTTACACTAGTAATTTTGAGGCCCTTTACAGCTTGGTGTTCGGTGTGAGCCAAGGCTTCGTGTTGAAGGCCGTACATTGACCTATAATGGTTTACTTTTATAACTTGTTATTTGGATGGAGAGTTTTCTCATTGGCACTCATACCACATCGTCCTATATCTATAAAAGATTTTAAATCTAAATATGTTAATTTGTTTAATGTTCAAACAACCGTTAAAAGGAAAACGGGTTTTATTGTGTATGAGTAATTTTTTGAGAATATTAATGTTTGATAATTTTTGTTATTAAAATCATCATGACCAGCACATTAATGCATACATACTAATATGTGTTTCAATGGGCCTATGTAACTGTGTGTGTTACGTTTTAATGTTGTGTCGTTGTTCTCCTCTTATATTTAATGCGTTTCCCTCAGTTTTAGTTTGTTACCCCAATTTTTGTCCATAGATAAACGAGTTTTGAACAGCGGTATACTACTGTTGCCTTTATCTATACTATCTTTCGACTCTCATCTTCAATAGTTGTTGTCGTTATTTTTGTGGTTGAATTTGTCTGTTTAGAAATATCAGCTTTGTTGATAAAAGAGGGACGAAAGATACCAAAGGGACAGTCAAACTCATAAATCTAAAACAAACTGACAACGCCATGGCTAAAAATAAAACAGACAAACAGAAAAACAATAGTACACACGACACAACATAGAAAACTAAAGAATAAACAACACGAACCCCACCAAAAACTAGGGGTGTTGATAAGTGGGTAGATAAGTTATCTTCACAAGTATGCTTAATTGTTTCATCAAATATGTGTTGAATTGAAGAATAAACAAGGTCCACTTGCTTGTTTTAACATTGTTTGTTTCGATATTATAAGTTATCTACATTCATATCCGTAGATATGGATATTCTAACACCCTGAAGTACCCCAGTAAACCATGAGGCGTAGTCGAAGGGTGTACAGGGTACTGAAGGATGTTAAAATATCCATATCTACGGATATGAACGTAGATAACGAATTTATCCCCCGTCTTAGTCCGAATCGGGCTAGTTTTATGGAAATTCGGGTACAAAGTGTAACGTGAAAACAACGTTTTTTCCATTATCTAAAAATGTTTTATTGAAATTTGGAAATTTTACATATTTTTACGGGGTGTAAGATTCTACTTTTGGTAGAACCCTAAAGGTAGTCAAATACAAGACGTTTTTAATATGGAGACAGAGAAACTGGAGTCAAATTTGGCGCTCAATGTTGTGAGAGTTACGTCATAGATGGTGTGACGTCAACGTGGGTCATTTGCATAGCTAGGTCAGTAATCACATTCCTTGAAAATGAGGCAGTTAAGTGATGCATTTAATGAAATGAGTGTAAATGATCGGCATAATAGGACAAAATCGTTAATGAATTAAATATTTAATAACAAACATCATGGATAATCTACAGAATTCAATATTTCACAAGGAGCAATCATGGAACTAAGGAAAACTTGCGTGATGTTCCCCGGGATAATGGTTAGCAACGTCCGGGGATATGGGTTAGCAACACCCAGGGGCTATGGGTTTTGTAACGACATGCGTTAACCAATCGAAATCTTAGAAATATACTAAGCCGGGGATAATTCACATCCTTACCTTATCTGGTACTGGTATTCTATTCAAACATGAATCTTGGTGCATATTAAATGACTTTTCTACAATTTGGTCTGCAATATCTAAATAACAATGAGATGAAGGGGTAGTCTCACTACTACTTCTGCATATTCTGGTCGATGCTTGCTACAACAGATAGTTTCTAGTTTGAATAAAGGATTTTGTTCTGATATATATTTATGATAACAACAATTCATCACTGTTTTGACTGACGAAGAACAGTGAAAAACAACCACTTGTAAACAACTATTAAATTATCGAATGCTTGTTATTAGCTAATATAGTAACTCCATAAATTTAATGCAACATTTCCCTACAAGAGTATATGAATGTTCATTCTAAACTTCACTGGAATTTGTAATGTTCTAAAGTGGGAACTTGGATCTATTTGGTTGGCTCTAAAATATTCGGCTGTGAGCGTACATGATGAAGGGAAATCTAGACAAGATTCGGACGTATGACACTTCTAATTTTTATATCATTGTACTGATGACGCATACTCTCCACTTTATGGCAACACATCAGTTATTTTTAGCTTTACATGTGTTGATGTGTACTTTTTCATGCTGTATTACCACAGGGTTTAAACTCAAACCTCATTGGAATTCTAGATATAAATGAGTATCAATTTTTCTTGTATTGATAAACCATATAATTTTTGTGTATACTTGGTTGATTTGTTTGGTGGAAAAGGCATACATTTGTAAAGAAATTCCACTTTTTAATCAAGATTCACTCATAAAAATGATGAATACAAAATGCAATATGATTTCAAAACCTACATATTCTGTTCCTGATTGATGTGCTAATTTCTTGTCCGATCTGTCCTCGCTGATTGCCCTTTTTCTTTTCTAAAACAAATAATCAATATGAAACAAATCTATACTAGTATTACAAGTATCTAGCTTTTTTATTTCTAATTGTCTTTTTTTATTTTATTAACTAGAATTCGTTAAGGCATACTCTTTTTTCGATGATCTGATTAAACTCAAAAATATTTAAATTAAATGTATTTGGCCTTACATAACTTTTATATTTAGTGTTCCTCTGCGTTTGAAATACTTAAGTAACATATTTTCTTTTTGTATCTAGTATGTATATTTTCAAATTGCTATGAGGTCGAGACGCCGATGTCAAGACTGTTGTTAGTCCTCGTCTTAGTGAACCGTCTGCAAAAGCAGCCAGTGTTTTTGGTTTTGTTATAACTTATCTTTTACTGTCTGATTGTACAAAAACTATGAAATAAATGTCAATGGTCGTTATCAATTAGGCGAGTTTTAGATCCATTTACCTCATTGGGAATCATATCACATTGCATTATTTTCTAGGTTTTGTTTTTATTATTATGTTATAATTAAATGTACCTGAATTATTCCATTTGTTGATAAAAAATTATCTTTATCTTTTTGGGACGAAGCTCTATTAATACAAATTGAACATTCAGAAGAACTTGATTGAAAGTCAGGCTTTGTACATGGTGTCTTATATATACTTTTGTAACTGTCAAGTATTTCTAATTGTTCATCAGTGGATTGTGAAACGCCTCTATAACCTGAAGTACTTGGTTTGGTTTGGAAATCTTTGTTTTGACATGTTATCACAGACTTCATTGAATGACAGTTAGTGAGAGCCCTAGCCTCATATGGATGTTGTTTGCATGCAATATGCAAGTCACTTGCTGAAGGAGAGCGTGAGCAGGTATCTCTTTGGTTGTCAAGTATTGATATTCGAGGAAATTCTGAAACTTTATTATCTGTATCTGTATTAATTATGCTGTCATTGTTTGAATTCCAGTGAATAACAGGTGAAATTCCTATTTGTTTCAAGCTTTGTTGAACATGTGGCTTTTCTAGTAAACCCTCTATCTCAAGATATTTCAACGAATGTTGTATTATTACAATGCATGACCAGATAGTGTAACGTTTGCATATTTCATGACTATCTCTTTGTTTCCATGCTTTTACAACTAGCTGAAGTTCAGATGGTATTGGTATGGATTTTTTCTCACAATAAGATAATAAATTATCAACCAATTGCTGGTCCTGGTGTTTCTCGTCTCTTTTTGCTGTGTTACAAGGACTAAAGTATAAATGATTACGGTTCCAGTCACGTGGTTGTGTTTTCCAAATTCCATCACTTTTTTCAAAAATTGGTAAACCTTTGCTAATTCTACAAAATGTTATTGCTAAGTCCCTTACAACATCTGAATATCCTTTTTGACTGAAATGTGCGTTATTTGGATTAAATGTTAGATCAACATTAAAATCTTGCAGGTTTTGTTTTAGATTAGGGGTGACCCTATACGTGATCAATAAATCCTTAGCGATTTTCATAGTATATATTTCCTGTCTTGTAACACAGAGTTCAAAAAGAAGGACTTTATTACTTTTCCATGCAGTTATTTCCCTTTCAAAACTGGATGAAAATTTTATACTCTTATAATCGCAACATTTTAGTAAACAGTTAAGGAGTTCTTCATCAGTTTTGATACTGAATTGTTTACTCTTTGGTTTGTTTCTAGGGTCATAAAATGGCTTGCTGGCATGTAGTTCTTGCCAAATATCTGGTTTCTCTTTCCACAAACCGTCAGTTTTAGAATCCACAGCCTTATTTTTTATCAGTTTGAGAGTTTTTGTACACATCTCATGAATCCAATTCCTTTTTTTTACTGAATCTGCTTGTGGCCTTAATTTCTTAAAGGTGGGTCCAGGATTGACTTCTACATCCCCAGAGCACCACAATAAATATAAGATGGCATCTTCATATTCATATTTCAGCCACAAGTACTTCTTGGACTTTGCAGATTTATGGAGACCACCAGATGAACTAAATTTGAGTAATAATATTGCTAAGTAACTTTTAAAGTGTGACAATTTTTCCATTTCCTCTTGTGCTTCCATTGTTTGAATGAAAGAAAAATATATTTTATATTTTTCCAGATTTGTTTCTTTGTTAGCATTAACTTTGTGTTCATGTCTCACTATACAGAAACATCGGTAAATAATTTTTTCAACACGATTACCAGTATCTTCTTCAATAGAAAGTAAATGTTGTCCCATATTAATTGTCAGTTTTTGCAAGAATTCTCCTTGATAACAAGTCGTATTTATATCCAACAATAAGTATGACAAAATACTGTTATGTTCGTAGCATTTCACATGTGTATACTCAGTTAGTCCTTGTATAAAAATGTCTTGTATTTCTGGTTGCATCTCTAAATCACACAATGATTTAATGATATCATATAATCCAGTCTCATTGTAAACTGAAAATTGTTCCGTTAAAAGAAGAAATTTGTCATATACATCTTCCCAGAGATGTTCCAAGTCTTCTTCTAGTTCTAGTGCACTTATCATGCATTTAAGGTACCAATCTAGTCCTAATTCTCCTTTACTGATTTTTATTGTTAAGGTCTTAATGGATTTTATTGGATCATCATAAAACCAGCTTAAATCTTTTATCTGCTCCTTCTCGTATATTTGAATATGTTTCCAAAGAACTAAATCATATTTAGTTTTTGTGATCCCCAAATTCGTTTGGATATTTACCTCGTCTGTTGAAAACATTTCTTTGCAATCAGATGTGCTTATGAAACAATAACATAAATAATCGCCTTGTTCAAATGAAAATTTTCTTAAAATTTGTAGTTTATTCAGCACATGATGTATGTTTGTTTCATCTTCACAAATTTGGTAAACATTCAATAAAGTCAATAGGAGAATGCAGTGTTTATGTCTCACATCACATTGGTCCTCTTCGAAACTGAGAGGTACACTTAGGATAAAGTGAGAATAATATTTGATCAAATCAATTGACTCTTGATGACAATTAACCTCCAGTAATCTCGCATTGCATAATGCTATTATTTCTAAATTTAGATACTGAAGTTCCGGTCTGTTCAGCACAGGTTGAAGTGCGTTGATTACCAATGGCATCCATCTTATCTGTTTTTCTTTTAGTGAAAAGTGCATAAAAGCAGAAAAGCTTTTCCAAGACGTATATTTATAACATACGGGGTGAATCAACATACATAGCTGTTGCAACCGTAAAAGTAATGCCTCCGGCATATACTTTTGATGAAGACAAAAAATGTTCCTCATTATTGCGTTTCAACTGGTATGATTTATCATGTTTATTTTTCATTAAACATGTACAGTATAGAAGTATGAGTTTGAACTCAGCACACGAAGTATATTTCCACTTCTCATGAAAAGAATTAAAAAAGACTTCTGGATTTGTATCTTCAAACAACAGGTCAAAGTAACATATTAATACATTAATGAACAAGTTAACTTTGCTGAGTTTATAAATAAGTTCTCTTGCCGAATGTTCTAATTTAGCTAATACACGAAGGACAATGAACTGTGAAAATGAATGAGTACCAGCAGCTACAGAACTTTGTAAATAAGATGGTTGATCAGTAGTAAGTATACACTGAATACATTCTTCTAGTTCTATTGTTATTCGTTGTGGTTTATTTCTGAATATGATGCCAATGTGTAGAATAAAGTTGTGTTCCTCTAATTTATTTTTAATTTCTTCCATATTTAAACGAGAATCAGTACATAAATACAATTTATAATGATCACTTTCATTTGGTTGTATTAACTCCTCATTGGAGAACGTTCCCTTTGGTACTGAACTTTTTTTTCTAGTCTCCATGATTATGATATTAAAAAAAAACCAATATATATTAATATATGATATTACATGTACTATGTTCTTTTTAATGTCCTCAAATTCCTTTTTGAAAGTCGATAAAAAGGAACTTCCTACTTCTGTAGAATTGCAACTTTGCTTCTTTTCTATGGTGGCTTCAATCCCATCTTCATCTTCATGGTAAAAACTACAGATTATGAAATTATATCTTATTTTTCATTACTAGTTTATGGTAAATATAAACAGTTTTGATATGACATACAGTTTTTTTTGAAACTCACATTATGATCTCTGAAGTGAAGTATAGCTCCAATTCTTTATTATTTCAACGATCAAGAAACTTTTAAGTGCATTCCAGTGTTATTGTTCTTTTTATGCTTATTTCATTTCGGTTTTGATCATCTAGGAAATTGTTTGACTTTCAAGTAATAAAACATTCAATAGATTTTTAATCAGAGTGTATAAAATTTACTAGATATTTTGTTAATATGGTTTTGTTTCAGAATTCTGACTAATACATATTATTTTGTTACATTCAAACTCGCCATGGCTAAAAATAAAAATAAAATTATAGACTAACAATAGTAACAAACCACAACATAGAAAACGAAAGACTGAGCAACTGGACCCCACCAACAATTGGGTGTGATCTTATGTGGTCCAGAAGGGTGAACTATCCTGCTCCACATGTGGCACACGTTGTGTTGGTCATATAATAACAAACCCGGTAATAAGTCCTATTCAGTACGTCACATTCGGGAAAAGGGCGCGGGATTGTATTTATGACAGAAGAACATATTCATTATCATCTGTAACACAGATTTTTCATTACGGTCTACCAATTTGTGATAGTGTCTGTAAAACTAACGAAGGGATGACTTCAACTTCACCACTAACACTTGTGGTTTAATAGCATCCTTGTGAGCAGCAATCTCCTATCAAGGAAATGATGATAGGAAATACAAGCCCTGCAGTATTGTATCAAATGTTTTGATACTTTATATTGCAAGATAAAAAGATAGATCTTTTAAATTAATTTATTAGTATTCACATTTGATTCACACCACCTCTAGTGCAAGATGATCACAATAACTTTGAAGCCCTTAAATTGATGTAGATAATTTAAAATGGTTTGGTGGAGCACTTGAAAGACCAAGCAATATCCGCTGTTTGTAAGGACACTTATGTAGTTTAGGTATCCAATACAGTGATGAAAAATTGAGTTCTTCTTTTTTGGTTGAATTCAAAAGGAACATAAACCAGACCTATGATTATCCAAGATATCCTCTTTAGTAAGTGTCATGGGCATCTGTTGAGTTTCCAAGTGAATTGACAAAATTGATTCATCTTTGAAGCAGTTAGGGTCAACATCAAAAGATCAATGTAAGATAAAAAACTTAATTCAAATAGTTTGGGGGTGGGGGGGGGGGGGGGTTGAACTGCTGCAAGATTTGGTTATCCGACATTGATTTTTACATATATCCATATGGGTCAATCAATTTTTCCCAAATTAAGTTAATAGGGGGGTAGGGGGGTCAGTGAAAAAACTATTTGAATTAAGTTTTTTATCCTTCATTGAACTTTTGATGTCGTCCCTCAATGTATTGGGATTTACACACACAAACTATGTTTTTTGGGGCTTTATCTGCAGGGATAACAACATACTTGTTATGGAGGTAGGAAGTATGGTTTAAATTTTTTCCTTAGGCACCGGCCTCCCAAACATAAAGCAGAACAGGTAGGCTAATAAATCTACATAATGCATATATTGTTCACTACAATTCTAATTTCTGTGTTCATTTGCAGACATGAACTTTGAAATATTTGGTCATATCTTTAGAGAAGTCATGCATATCGGAACCATTTCAATTCAAGTATGTATGTTTTTAAGTTTTGTAAAATTGCTATGACAGTGGGGTTTTTAAATACTAGTACTTTCACTACCCATGAGGTTTGCCGGGTCAATTTGCAGCTAGTTTTTTTTCTCCATTTTAATTAGATCAGAGTAGTAATACAATACCTAGTGTGATTGACAACTTCCATAATAACCAAACAAGCAGAGACACAGTTTGGCCTGAATAAGATTGGATAAATTGGATACATAAACTACATAAGTGTCCTTACAAACAACGGTATATTGCTGCGTCTTCCAAGTGCTGCACGAAATCTTTTTCTAAACATCTATTTTATCAGCAATCAAAGACGGGATTCAAAGTTATTGCGAAACTGCCTATTATTGAAGTGGCGTGAATCAGATGTGGAAACTTAAAAATTCCAAATATCTTTTAGAGTACGTACAAACTAACTCTCTTTCGTCTTGCAATAGTATTAAAACATTTGACTTTTCTACACTTCACACAATTATTCCACATTTCAAACTAAAAGCCAAATTGAAAGAGTTGGTATTGCTTAGTTTCATTTAAAAGAATGGCCAACGTAGATACAATTACCTTGTCTAAGGAAGGGATACACCCTACTTTGTAAAGGATCGCTCTGATTCAAACAAACAATTCTCTGAACCTACTGACATTATAAAGATGTTTGAATATTTGATTGACAACATATTTGTTACGATCGGAGGACGTGTTTTTTAACAGACTGTCGGCATTCCAATGGGAACCAATTGTGCCCCTCTTCTTGCTGCCTTGATTCTTTATTATTATGATATAAAAAGAAGATATGGTATGATTGCCAATGAGACAACTATCCACAAAAGACCAAAATGACACAGACATTAACAACTATAGGTATCCGTACGGCCTTCAACAATGAACAAAGCCCATACCACATAGTCAGCTATAAAAGGCTCCGTAAGACAATGTAAAACAATTCAAACGAGAAAACTAACGGCCTTATTTATGTAAAAAAAATAACGAAAAACAAATATGTAACACATAAACAGACGACAACCACTGAATTAAAGGCTCCTGACTTGGGACAGGCACATACATAAATAATGTGGCGGGGTTAAACATGAGGCTGTCTTCATACGGGTACTTCTTAGGAAGAAAGATAAAAAGTTAGCAATATCCTTTAACTCTTCTTCCCGCTGTAAAGATGACGTTTTTTCACTAAATAATTAAAAATTTGGTGACTATGTTGAACGAATCTATCCAATCGAACTAGAGATAAAGGATACAACAGATACAGTTAAGTCGGCCTCATATCTTGACTTACATCTAGAAATTGACAATGAAGGTCGGTTGAAAACAAAACTTTACGACAAAAGTGATGATTTCAGCTTTTCAATTGTGAACTTTCCATTTCAAAATAGCAACATTCCAGCAGCACATGCACACAGGTACATATCTCCCAATTGATACTTATTCATATTCTTGCATTTCCTATCATGGTTTTCTTGATAGAGGGTTGCTGTTCACAAGGAAGCTATTTAACCAATAGTTCCAAATTGTGAAGTTGAAATCATCTCTTCGTAAATTTTACGGAAGCCATCACGAGTTGGTTCACCGTTATAGAATAACCGTTTTACATATGATATCGGATACGTTCCTTGCGTTGTAACAGGTCGGGACCACTACCTTATATGGAAATGCATAAATTAGCATACTTATGTTCTCGCACATGTAATTGTTTATTTACATGTGACGCAATTTATTTTTACCTAGGTTTTTGACCAATCCACTAAATGAGTCACAATGCATGATGGACTACTACGTGTTTACAATCAACCAAGAACACGTGTTATTTACTGAAATACAACACATTTTTTCGTGCAATGCGGGATTCACAATTTCGCTTAGTTTTTCATTTTGTGTATCCTCATTTATAGTTCGTGATATAAAGTATTACTTCCATGTTCAGATTAACGAAGAGTTGTTTCTATGTGAAGAAAAAAGGGTTTGAATTACCCGATATATAGCCAATAACATGTTTGATGATGGCACCGAGATTTCATGTATTTCTCCACCAGAAGCAACGAAACAACAGCGAAAAAACACAATTACCCATGAGACAAACTTACTGGTGTAAAGTAAGCCGTCGATAACAGCCGGTGCTGATATTCAAGAGTACAGCAATGTTCGTATAGATAATTAAAGGCAAATGTGGGATCCTTGAATTTTGTGTTCGTAAAAAAGGCGAAGAAATATTCACATACATGGCAGTGTTAACAAAATTTATAAGTATTTTTGTTGGTCACATTTCAGTATATGGGACTTCCAAACTGTTCCCTTTTTTGTTGAAGGTAGCGAAGTCAGCAACTGTAGTTTCAGTTTATTCGTTTTTTAACGGGCTCGGACATTTGCCAAACTGAATAAAATCATTACAGCTGATTTCTTAAACCTGCAAAGTAAAACTTTGATTGGCTTGCTTGCTTTGTTTGTATAGTTGTTTATACAAGCTTTGAAAACAAGATTGACATCTTTAAACAATATATATATATAGGCATAGTTTAACTTGTATATTTTATATTTAGCTAACCAAAGTTTTGCTCCACATGCATAAGAAATAAGCTGTAATGATTTTTATCAATATGTATGTGCGACAAGGTGGAAATTTGATATGTTTTGTGAAAATTGCAGCGTTGGATCTATAATAAAAAAGAAGATGTGGTATGATTGCCAATGAGACAGCTGTCCACAAGAGACCAAAATGACACAGAAATTAACATTTATAGATCACCGTACGGCCTTCAACAATGAGCAAAGCCCATACCGCATAGTCAGCTATAAAAGTCCCCGATATGACAATGTAAAACAATTCAAACGAGAAAACTAACGGCCTTAATTATATAAAAAAAAAAAATGAACGAAAAACAAATATGTAACACATAAACAAACGACAACCACTGAAATACAGGCTCCTATACAATATATATTTTTTTATGGGGTAGATTTCTTGTTCTTTTATATATTTAATTGGGCCGGTTTTTTTTTTTGTTTTTTTTTTTGTTTGGATTGTTTTACACAAATAATTTTTGGGTCATTTATAGCTTACTTTTCAGCATTTGACTGCTTACTTTACTAAATTATGTCTTTGTTGGAAAGATGTCTCATTTGGCACTCATACCTAATCTTCTTATTTCTATATACAAAGCACGTTTTAGAAAAAAAATAATACTAGTAGGTAATATGGCACCCACTATGATCCAGAGACTTTTAACATTGGAGATATTTTACATATGTCAACAGGACAGCAGCCGAACGATAAAAAAACCTCTGAGGTATATTTTGTGATAAAATTAGCAACAAACGGATATTATCGATGGATGAATTTAAACTATAAAAAATGTATTGAGTTATATACCGTACCCGCTCAGTGGCGAATCCAGGGGGCGGGGGTTCCGGGGGATGGACCCCCTTTTTTTGGACGATTAGTGCATTTGGATGGGGACATGTAGTTGGAACCCCTCCCCTTTTGTCCAGGGTTAGGACCCCCTTTTTAAAATGGCTGGACCCGCCCCTGCCGCTTTCATAACACTTCTTTTTAGCATACTGAATATTATGATGTTCTTACTATTAGTTCAGGTCCTGATAAAAAAAAATACACATTCAGTACAGAAAGAAGTGTTTCAATGAAAGTTTCGTGTTTTTCTAGGCAGAAATGATTTTGCAATGACATTATACAGGTTTAAAAGAGCTCAAATGATTTTCTTACTGGACAGTGGTCACTTCATTAGATATTTCACTGTGTCATGTCGTGAAATTAATGCAGGTTCAATTTATAACAATGCACAAAACCGGTTCAACTACTTTTGCAAGGCGAAAAAGAAAGTCGAATCGTGAAGCCAATAAACAATATTTTTTTAATCTGAGCATGCAAATTGAAGATTACGTTATATATTTTACATTAAATATATTTGCAGAATAAAAACTTTGGTAATGAGAGTCCCAGACAATATATTAATTGACTGTTTTCCCACTAATTCCACGTGTTTTAAGTAGTAGTTTACTCGTAGTAGCCCACAATGCATTGTAGTTCATTGAGTCGATTGGTCAGTTTTTCAAGGCCATATTGGCCTTGTGTTTTGGAAATTACTATGCAAATATATTCTGACGTCAGAAAATCTAGAGTTCTCGACCTGTGTAACTACAATCCCCTTCCCTTTCATGAATGTGACATACCGAAGAAGACTATTTACCGGATTTGTAATAACATAAGCAACACGACGGGTGCGACATGTGGAGCAGATTTTGCGTACCCTTCTGGAGCACCTGGGATCACCCCTAGTGGGTTCGTGTTGCTTATTCTTTAGTTTTCTATGTTGTGTCGTGTTTTCTATTATTTTTCTGTTTGCCATTTTCATTTTTAGCCAGGCGTTGTCAGTTTATTTTCGATTTATAAGTTTGACTATCCCTCTGGTATCTTTCGTCCTTCTTTTAGAATGTCAAACCTCCTTAAATGCCAATCATATTGACCATATAATTTATCAACATAAGTCTTACATAGTTAGACAGACCCTTCCTTATACAACACACTACTCAAATGCATGACCTCATTATAAATTACACAAATCTATATTTATAACATGTAATGATATATTTTTTCATTGCCTATTACATGTATTACTTTGGATCTATACTACATGAAATGATAATCTATGAATAATGTCTAAAATAAAAAAGATTATGGATTAACAAGACTTATTTTCTTCAAAAGAACCACAAACTATTAAATTTAACTATTAATACAAAAATGTAATAACATAATGACTATATTTCACTTGATAATTTTTGGAAACAATCATTATCTGTCTTTCTAAATCAATAATATTGGGTTACATTTAGCCTTAAAAAATAAGTTAATTCAAAGTCCGTAATCTGCGCAAATCGAATTGTTTTCTTAATTTATTCCCTTTCAAATTCTCTAAGCAATAATAGTCATTTAAATACAGGAAGTATTTCAATGCCCTTTATTGGAAATTATGAAATTATAAATTGATTTAGAAGTAAAGAAAAAGCGATTATTTGGAAACTCAAATATTTTATCTCAAGGCAATTCTTTATTTTATTTTCCTTTTCAAAGAGTCATATCAAAACTATTGGTGATATACCAAAGCTTTTAAACCATGCAATAAAATATATAGACAATTAATATACAAACGTAATTGTATTTCGGAATATTCACGAATTAAGAATACACCAAACAATACACCAAACAACTTTAAATTTTCAGTGTCGTACAATCATGATGATTATTTACATAATCAATAAGCAATTCTTATAGGAGAGAAATAGTATACTTATATTTCAACTTACTAAATGCCCTTAAAACAAGCTGTTTACTTATTATGACAACAATACAGATTTTCTGTTTTTCCCATTTCTTAAAAAAATAACTGATCAAGTTTATTAGAGTAATCTTCATTTGGTAAGTCTATTCCTAAAGATAAAATGTAACAGATGAAACATGTAACAGGGAACATTATTTGGTTTAGATATGAAGTCAAATTATTAAGCACATACTTAGGCCAGTTTCGTGTTTGTTCGCTGAAACAAACTTTGAGAAAAAGTAAATGTGTTTTATACAATTGGTTTTTAATATCTTTTCCTCTTTTAGTCGTCTTTTAAAAATTTGATTTAAACGTAGAATAAGATTGTCTTAAGTACATGTTAGCACAAACAAGAAATCAAATGTGAATTATAGATTTACATAGCATATTTAACTCTTGATGGACTTACCGTTAAATAGGTCTTTCTACAAACAAGGTTTCGTGTGTTATGATATAGTGGTAGGAGTGTATCTATTTTTGACAATACCTATTTTGAGCGAGGGGTAAAACATCAAATCATAAACTTTACAAAAGAAATATAAGTTGAGCCATAATTTGTTTATGTTGGACCTAATAAAGACATTAAACTTTCTATATTACATATTATATGAACAATTAAAAATACTGATTTATCGTTAAAAGGACATTTTGTTAATGTTATCCTGTAAGAGCCTCAAGATTGTGTTAACCAGGTCTATGTATAGGTCTAAAAAAACCAACAGTTATTTGTTTGCCAACCTTGATTTTTATGTTAACCAGAAAATGCTATATTTAGATAGAAATTAAAATGAAAATGGATTGACTCCCTTTTTAAACATTCTCTTTGATAAAATAAGCCTTTAACCAAAGGAGTGGAAAACAATCACCATTGATAAATGTACATACAATCAAAAACATACTATAAAAAAAAAAAATCCAACATTTCAATTGATTCTGTAAACCATTGTTACTTACTACCACATCTTTTTTTTCAAATCAAGACATCTTTTATCAATATATTTACAATGATTAATATGATTTCTGTCATAGAAAAATTGTAAGTGGTAACAAACATAACAAGACAGAAAATTCGACAACACAACACAATAAACTAAATACTCTTTCTTCATTGATGGATAAAGATAAAACTGTAATGCTTTCAGAAAACACAAGAAATCCAAATAAACTATCTTCAATTATCAATGAGTGTCAGGCTCTAAACAATTCCTGTATTACAAACCACAGTAAAGTGTGACTAGTAAATCTGTAATAATAAGAATATTTATCATTCCAACCAAGGGCCCTTGATAAACAGCGCATGACATGTTAACATAAACAATTACATCATGATTTGTAACAGAAAAACATTTTTATATGTTGAAATGAAAAATTAAAATCATATGAAACAGGTGCTTGTTTAAAAAAATGTTGATCAAATTATTAAACCAATGCATGTTTATATCATAAACGTAGTCTTCTGTGCACGATTTTATCCTTTCTTACACAAACATATCGTATAATCGTCAATTTTTTTTGTCTTTCTGCTATGATGTGAAAATATGGCAGCTAATTAATTGCCGTAGTTTACCGATTGTCATCTTATAATAAATATTCGACAAATAAGTATTGATATTTAGCACGTGTATAACATGTACAATCAGATAATAGTTTATTTCAATGACAGAATCATGCGTATATGATCACCGGATTTTTTCCGAGAAGGGTTACGCTCAGGTCTCTTGAATACGTCAAAAATTTCGGCGAGTTTCAAGCAAGCAAATAAAAAAAGTAAACTACTTCTAATTGTGGACAAATTAAAGAATTTGCTTTAGAAATAAGTATCTGTACATAAGTTTTATTATGAAATAGAGGAAAATATTCAACGAGTGACCGAGAAACACATTAATTCACGAATGCGCGTAGCGCATGAGTTAATAAACAGTTCGGTCACGAGTTGAATATTTTTCAATATTTGAATTATTTAATAAATTATTTATTTCATTTCATTGGCAAATGGATTTTTAAAACGAAATTATTGCAAAACATGTAAGGAACTATATCTTTTTTCTACGCGTTCACAATTTGTTTTGATCCGCCGTTATCGACGTTTTGAAAACGCATATTGTTGTATGACGTCAGAGAGTGAAATAACCACGCTTATTTCACATGTGAAATTATCCGTTTTTACTTAACTGGGAAATAAATGTAATTCATTGGAACCAATGTATTAAAAGTTGTATACCTGTCTCTTTCTATTTTGAGATCATAGTAAGTTATAATTTTGATTATCAGTAAAATGAAAATTTTCTTGTAAATAGTTAGGAACCATACCATTTAATGATTTAAATACAAGTATTGCCTTTTGGTATTGAATGCCAAAAGGCAATACTTGTATTTAAATCATTAAATGTTGAAGATGAATATCATTTTGTTCTTTTTTGTCCAGCTTATAGATCTGTACGAACCCAATATTTACTGAGGTATTTTAGTTCTTGGCCTAATGATCGCAAATTATTAAATATACTACAAGCTTCTAGTAAGTCTCTTACGATTAAATTATGTATTTATGTAAGAGCTGCATGGGATATACGATCAAATATAGTCTCATAACTTTACATGTCATGTCATTGTATTATTCTATTGTTCTCTGCTGTCTATTCATGTTTCGTTCAAAGGGTATCTACACGTCTCAATCTTCAAAATCGGTTATCTAAAATACTACCATCGCTAACGTTTTTAACAATAAAAATCGTGGTTACCCTTCTATCGATAAGCATCTTCGCTAGCCAAGGGTTACGATCCACTCCCGCTCTCTTAGAGCGGGAGTGGATCGTAACCCTTGGCTAGCGAAGATGATCGATAAGTGTCATGCCAAAAAATGACTTACATGTCCCTGTCTTTCCACCAACAATACGGTAAGGTCCACGTTTAATGGTCGCACATTTTCTTTAAATTTTGAAACTGATATAACTTGAAAAACAAACAGTATTATTTATTTACTCACATGAAACAAACCGGGTGTGGTATTCAGTATGTAGGAGAAACTGGACGATATTTATCTAAACGCACTCAAGAACATCTGTATCGTTTTAAAAGACCCAATAAATTCAAAAGTATCATTTACCAACACCTTAAGAAACACAACCATCCTTTTAAATATTTAGCAGTTCAACCTTTAGAAGTAGTAAATAAGCAGCCTGGTGAATCGCATTCAAAGTTTGTACGATCACGGAAAATAATTGAATTAAATTGGATTAAAAAATTACAGACAGTTTACCCTCTCGGTCTAAATGATAATATCATGGGAATTGGTAATATATCTAGAACAAATTCCGTTAACATTTTGGATATAGTTTCTAAAACTGTTCGTAAAAAACGTTCTCACGGTCGTAGAACAAATCGCAATCAAAGAAAATTTCGGGCCATTCATACCAATATTTCGGACCTAATTTCTATTTCAAAAAACAACGGCAGACATTATCTGTTAACAAAACTCTGTTCGTTACCGGTTAATAAGTTAAATAAAATATTGGAGGATTGCAACACAATTTCATATAGCAGTCCTAAGTATGAAATTGTTCAAATTATTATGGCATATTGTTATTCTAAATTATTTCCCAAAATTGATCGCCCTGAAGATCATAAAAAACATTTTATTAAAATTAAGTATGTCAATAAAGGCTTTGATTTTGTAAATATTGCCGGTATATTTAACGACCATTCTGTTAAAGAACAAATTCCTGGATATTTTGACAATACTGAGCTACCTCTTATTTGTTATATTTACAAGAAATCTACCCGGAAATTTGTGTTTAATTATAGTCAATTGTGTAAAGATGTTAATATCAGTGAAAATACACCTACTTCATGTAATTGCAGTAATTCCGAATATATTTATGGACCCATTTCCCATGTTATAATCTCTTGAAAGCAGTAGGGAAGGAAGAGGAGTTTGTATCGGTTTCAGGTCACATTAAGAAGCGGGGAAGTGTAAATCTTAATAAAAATGATTCAAATGACAGCTATAGGAAAGACAACTACAATGAAAGTTGCACTCAAAACTACTCCCGTGGGTCAGGGTATAGACAGAATGGTTCCACAGCTAAAAGCAATGTTAGTAAGAGAAAAACACAAAACTTTAATAACAATCAAAGAGATCAATGGTGCGCCCCTGTTCGTGGTAGGACATGGTAATACCGATGCGGGTTATGGAACATAAATGGATGGTCAAAGAATGTAAATAGTGACAAAAACATTTTAATTGATGCATGTTTAAAAAACTTAGATCTTCATATGATAGGGATAGTAGAAACACATTTGGTGAATCATAGTATTTGCATTGATAATTATAAATGGTATGGTAATAACCGCAAGCTAATTCATACCCGTGCAAAGACAGGCTCAGGAGGGGTTGGCCTTTTAGTGAAAGAGGAATTACTAACTACTTTCAACATTAATATTGAAGACGAGTCAACGGATGGGATAATCTGGATAAAATTTGTAGAAAAAAACAACGATAGTAATAAATTTTATGTTAGTGTTGTGTATTTACCGCCTGAATTTTCTGCACGTTCAACAAATGCTTATGAATTTTTTGATACACTGATGTCTCAAATATACTCTATTCCGAATGGATGTCCGTTTTATATTTGTGGGGATTTTAATAGCAGGATTGGAGATATGGAGGATTATATTCCAGGGGTAGATAATTTGCCTGAACGTGAAGTAATTGATTTTAAGGCAAATAGCTACGGAGAAATTTTTTGTGAATTTTTATCAAATGTTAACTGTTGTGTTTTGAATGGTCGTAATCATTTAAATAACGATTACACATATGTATCTACAAGAGGATCTTCAGTAGTTGATTTTTGTATTACCCCATTTGAAAATATAAATAGTTTTAAAAAATTTGAAGTCATTTGTGCAAGTGACTTGGCAAATAAAAGTTTAACAACAGGATCAATAGAGCCAAAATATATTCCGGATCATTCAGTGTTATGCTGGGAATTTGAAAGTGCAGTATGTGAAAATACTAATAAGCAAAGTTTAAATAGTCATGATAATAGAAGTAATCATATTGTTTATAATGTGAAAAATATTCCTGATACTTGGATGAATGATGAAAATAGTATTAATCTTATTAATTCATGTATTGCAAATATAGAAAGTTGTAATGGAATTCAAGTTGAATTAGATAATATATATAATGAATTTATTAATGTTATACATAATGAGATGAATGATAAATTAGACAAAAAGATAAAAATTATGAACAGTGTAAATAACAAAAAGCGCCGCTTTAAAAAACGATGGTGGACCGATGAACTAACTGTAAAATGGAATCAGGTATGCCTAGCAGAAAAACAGTATTTACATTGTACCAAAATTAACAGTAACGCATATTTACGACAAATTTATGTTTGTAAGCGAAAAGAATTTGATAAACTAGCTCAACAAAGTAAACGACAATATTGGCACATTTGTCAAGAGGAACTTGTAAATTTAAACAAAAATGATCCAAGACAATTTTGGCGTAAAATAGGCAATATTGGTATTGGTAATGACAGACAATCGAAAATTCCAAATGAGGTGTTGCGAAGTGATGGATCCGTTACAAATAACATGGACGATGTTTTACAAAAATGGAAAGACAGTTTTCATGGTTTGTTGAATTCCGATCCAGATAACAACAAGAATTTTGGTGTTGAAAATTTAATTGTAAAGAATGGTATTTTTTGTAATGATTTAGATGATTATATATCTTTTGATGAAGTTTATAAGGTAGCAATGGCAGCCAAAAATGGGAAAAGCCCAGGTGTAGATTGTATTCAGGCAGAATTATGCAAAAATTATGCAGTTATTTTTACTTTAACTAAATTGTTTAATATTTGTTTTAAATTTGGCAAAGTTCCAAATATGTGGAACAAAGGTATTATTACTCCTATACCTAAATGTTCAACTACGGATCCTAGAGATCCATTATCATATAGAGGTATTACCTTAGCACCTTGTGCATATAAGCTTTATTGTGGCGTTTTAAATAAAAGGTTAACTGAGTGGTTAGACAAAAGGGATATAATAAATGATGAACAAAATGGGTTTATTAAAGGTAGAAGTACAATAGATCATATCAGTACATTAACATCTGTTATTGAAACTAGAAAAAAATGTAAGCTGTCAACTTTTGTATCTTTCATTGATTTTAAGAAAGCTTATGATTCTATTGATAGAGTTTTGTTATTTAATAAATTAGGAAAACTGGGTGTTAGTACAAAATTTATGTATGCTTTAAAGGCTATTTATTCTAATGTAGAATGCAGTGTCAGATTAAATGGTAACATGACTGAATGGTTCAATGTAAATACTGGTTTAAAACAAGGCTGTGTATTGTCAACAGTAATGTTTAATATATTTATTAATGATTTAATTGATGATATAAAGTTGTTAGACATTGGTATTAATATTGATGGTGAAAAATTATCTATCTTGCTGTATGCCGATGACATAGTTTTATTAGCAGAAAATGCTGAGGATTTACAAAAATTATTAGATGTTTTAAATGTATGGTGTAATCATAATAGTTTAAAAGTAAATTTAAGAAAATCAAATGTTATACATTTTAGAAATCCTTCTGTAGCCAGATCAGATTTTCATTTTAGTTTAAATGATGAAAATATTGAGTATGCTTCAAATTACCAATACTTAGGTTTATTGTTAACGGAATTTTTAGACTACCAATTAATGGCAAAAGCTGTAGCCAGGTCAGCAAGTAGGGCATTGGGTTTACTTATTGTTAAATGTAAAGCACATGGTGGTTTTCAGCACAATATCTACACAAAGCTATTTGACACGATGGTTTGGTCAGTCATAAATTATGGCTCGTCTATTTGGGGCACGAGAGATTTCTCGTGCATCACTGCAGTACAGAATCGCGCCATGCGTTTCTACATGGGTGTGGGTAAATATACCCCAAACGATGCTGTGTCAGGTGACATGGGCTGGAAACCACCATGTGTTAAACAGTGGATAAATATTTTTAGACACTGGTCCAAATGTACAAAAATGGACAATAATAGAATTAATTATAAAGTTTTTAAATGGTCAGTGATGAAAGGTAGTTGTAAATTAAAAAAATTGGTGCTACAAAGTTATGGAGATGTTGAAATCATTTGATTTTGAAAGATATTGTAAAATAAATGAAAATTTTCTTGATAGTTATAGTATATCTCAGTTAGAAGAAAAAATGTTTGATAAATATAAAAAAGACTGGTGTACAAGAATTTTTTCATATAGTACCGGTTGTAAATTGAGAACATATAAACTTTTTAAACATACTTATAACACTGAGCAATATTTGCTACAGAAAATGCCACAGCGCCATCGTAGTGCTTTTTCAAAGTTTAGATGTGGTGTAGCACCATTAAAAATTGAAACTGGTCGATATGAAAGAAAAAATCTAGACGAAAGAGTCTGTTTTAACTGTAATATTTTAGAGGATGAAAAACATGTACTTTTAAATTGTCCCTTGTATGAAGATCTAAGACATGCACTTTTTATTGATATATTGTGTCATAATGATATGTTTTTAAACTTGTCTGATGAAGAAAAATTTATATATATGTTTAAAAATACCAATATTTGTAATATTGTTGCCAAAACCTGCAATAACATTTTAACAAGGAGAAACAGTATTTTATATCATTAACTACTGTATTTGTAGTATTTTATAAAACGAATAAGTATTATTTGTATTTTAATAGTCTCTCATAATTCTTTTAAGAATGGCACATACATGTATTTAATTGTTTTAACTATGTTTACTGTATAATTAATTTTATAATTGTATCTTGTTTTAATCATGTTGTATGTGGTGAGACTTTAATAAACTATTGAATCTGAATCTGTTATAACAGGAGATCTTAACATCGTTCAAGACCGAGAGTTAAAATCATTCCTCAGTAAAGGACCTAAATATCGTCCCCCGTCAATTATTAATTGGAATGAGTGTCGTAATATCATCCACGACTCACTCCATACTTACTGTATGAAATGGATAAAACGGGAAAAAGCTGACAAAAAATCTTTGGATTCTTTTTTTAATTCAGTAATGAAGATAGTTGATATACGTATTCAACATTTTAAAGAACATTTTACTATAAACAATAACCACAATAAACCTATTTCTCGTATCAAACATAAACTAAAAGAACTAGCCAAGGAATTTGTTTTTGGCCCGGCCGATAAAGCTGCTAATAATATTATTATTGTTTGACGTAAATTTTACATTGAGGTTCTGAAAAAGGAAATCACCAATTCACCAACATTCCAACTTACGGAAGCCGATAAGGGCCATTCAAAAAAAATATTTTATGTCGTAATTACGACATAGCATGTCGTAATTTCGACATAACATGTCGTTATAACGACATCTCTATGTCGTAATTTCGACATATCATGTCGTAATAACGACATCGCTATATATAAAAGAATATGTATTATGATTGCCAAGAGACTAAATGACACAAAAAATTAACAACTATGGGTCATCATCATGCCCCCAATAATGAGAAAAGCCCCCGATTAGTCAGCTATAAAAGAGGGAGGAAAGATACCAAAAGGGAGAGTCCCCGAAATGCTGTGTGGCAGACAGTGTTATTAATTAATTATTAGCTCCCTTGGTAAAAATCCAAATTTCATATTTAATGTATTTCATTGTTAAATAATTTACATGAAGCTTAATAAGTATATATTTGTTAATTGCATAGGTTTTGCTATTTGAATTCATTGGTTAAAGATTTTTTATTTACATTGTAAAGTTTAATATTTGCATCGTCGCAAAATCTTTGGTTACCTTCTTTAGATACCTTCAGTGAGAAACTTATATATTTTTAAAATCCCGTCGAAGTTGTATAAGTTACCTGCCATGGAAGGGCTATACAGCCAGACAAGTTTGAAATAAACAAATAAGACGTGGAAATATATGAGGACTGACATTGCATGGCAAGCATTCCATCTCCCTTTATATAAGCGCAAACTACATGGCTTCTTGTAATAATGGTGAATTGAAGTATTGATAGCTCTATTTCTACTTCCAAACGTTGGGCACGACATTCCTACAACACGACGTTACACTTTAACATGCGGCGTCGAAGAGGGTTTTTGACTTCGTTTAATTTTTGCAAGTTTTATTCGGTTTTTCATATTGTTGGTTGATTCTGGTTCTGTTCGTTTTGTTATGTCAAAAATTACCTCGAGTTGTGGAAATCGATTTAATAATGTTTACTCTTTAAGTTATTTCAACTAAAAATGCAGTACTGTCGCAAGTAATGTAGGAAGGAAAGATGGGACGGAAGTACATGCATACGGTTTTCCATATTTTTGTTTTATCATAGGATGTTTAACTTTCAAGGTGCATATCATCTGTCATTGTAAAATTTCTATATCTTAATTCAACCAATACAAATATATCTGACACTCTGCAAGTAAATCGAACATTTTTACCCTTGGTAAAATTTGAATAGAATTGTATTTTCCCTGGCACATAAGTTGTCGAAATACACCCCTTCAATTACTTGAACCTTGGCTTGAGAATTATTTCCCAAGTCATCTATAGCGTTTAACTTCTGATATACATTCTAAAGTATAGTAATCTACTCCTGGATCGTCCGCGAAAACGGCAAATATAATCCCGGGTTTTTATTAATTCGATGAAACGGTTTTCGTTGCTGTTTGGGATTCGTCTTTCAATTACCTCCATTTCATGCACAAGTTTATATTGACGAAAAGTTCCGGCTTCGCTAGTACAGGAATTATTTTCATCACGACCGTTATAAGTTAACATGAATAGCAGGACAAATCGCGAAGTAAAACATTCCGTGAACTGGTATTAAGTCTTTAAATATTGGTGATTGCACCTTACTGAAGTGACGACTTTAAATGATCTATTTCGGAGTACTTCCGTAACATAACTTTCAATTCGAATTTTACATTTAGAGGACTGTCTTGGTGTCTTTGCAAAAGTTGGACGAAGTTCATGTAATGGGATGTTTTCCCCATTTCCCAATTCTTTTAAATAAATCGTTAAAAGCTATAAACGATTAATAAAAATTGCAAAATTTAACCTGTGTCGAACCTATGTCCTCGGGCGGAGTCTATAGCAACATGCACTATTCTTTTTTTTTTCGGCAGCAATCATCAACCTCTTTTTCCAAATTTTATAACACGATTTGTTTTAATTATCATGAACATTTAATTGAAACTTTACCACATGTAACGTCGGAAATTAGCGTCTTTAGGATTTTAGACGTTTTCAGACGTTTGGACAAATTGGCTACCGTTTTGTAATGTGTGGAAGCATTTTATTCCTTTAAGACCCAAATATGTAGGTAATAAGAAAAGAATATTGGCATTTTTTACTCTTCGTGTATCTAACTTTTGTTTTTATTAATTATAAAAAATACGCGTTAACTGCTTTGAAAAATGAAATATCAACTTGGACAAAATGGCTACCGTTTGAAAAACGACTGGGTAGAGAAGATTTTTATTGAATCAGCAATATTTGAACTCACATGAGGCAAATATTTGTACTTTTGTTAGATATTATTATTTTCTTACTCTTTTTATTCATTTTCTGCTGTATCTACTTATAACATTCACTTTCAGTCGTTGAGTTAATGAAAAACGTCGTTGGACAAATTCTTATTCCAGCTTAATATGCAGTCACCGAGTCAAATGAAATTTGGCAAAATAACGGCTTTAACGGCACAGAGAACCAACACATGTCGTTGTTCCTGCCAAGAATCAAGAAGATCAGAGAATAAGAAATAGGATCACTATACATAAGGGTTAAAACAGTTTTTTATAAATGTAACGTTGGACATCCGTTTTTTTTTCACAAAGCTTTCTTATTTTAATCCTCAAATAAACTAGATATTACTTAGTATATGATCAAGAGCTGTAAAAACATAATTTAAAACATATACTGAATTTGTTACAATATTGTTTCGTGTTTTCTAACATTTTTATTTTTATTTTGTTTTGCGGATGAAATTTCGAAGATTCTGTTTTAAATCCTAGGCGTTGTAGGAACATCGTGCCCAACGTTTGAAAGTAGAAATAGAGCAATCAATACTTCAATACAACCTTATTACAAAAAGCCTTGAAGTTTGCACTTATTTGTAGGGAGATGGATAGCTTGCCTTTTAGGAATGAATGTTAGACTTAACATACAAGGTCGGTGTAGTTACATGGGATCTATAAAATATATAAATTTCTCACTGAATCTATTCAAAGAAGGTAACCAAAGATTTTGCGACGATGCAAATATTAAACTTTACAATATAAATAAATATCTTTAACCAATGAATTCAAATAGCAAAGTCTATGCAATTAACAAATATGTACTTATTAAGCTTCATGCAAATTATTTAACAATGAAATAAATTAAATATGAAATTCGGAGTTTTACCAAGGGAGCTAATAATTAATTAATAACACTGTCTGCCACACAGCATTTCGGCTCTCCCTCTGGTATCTTTCCTCCCTCTTTTATAGCTGACTATGTGGGGCTTTTCTAATTATTGGGGGCATTATGATGACCTATAGTTGTTAATTTCTGTGTCATTTAGTCTATTGGCAATCATAATACATATTCTTTTATATATATAGCGATGTCGTTATTACGACATAGTTATGCCGTTATTACGACATGATATGTCGAAATTACGACATAGCGATGTCGTAATAACGACATGTTATGTCGAAATTACGACATAGCGATGTCGTAATAACGACATGTTATGTCGATATAGCGATGTCGTTATAACGACATGTTATGTCGAAATTACGACATAGCGATGTCGTAATAACGACATGTTATGTCGAAATTACGACATGCTATGTCGTAATTACGACATAATATTTTTTTTTTTGAATGGCCCTTATCGGCTTCCGTACCAACTGACTCCATTTTCAGAAAACGAAATCTGTAACAAACATAAACTTTTAGCCACCGCTTTACAAGCAGAGCAAAATACAATGAAAGTCCCAACTATGTGTTGGCTTCCGAAGCTACACAAAACCCCTTACAAATATAGATTTATTTCGTCTTCAAGCCATTGTTCAACTATTAAATTGTCTATTCTTCTTACCAGCACACTTGGTACAATTAAAAACCTGATAATAAATTGTTCAAATAAGGCCTTCGAAAATAGTGGAATAAATTACTTTTGGAGTGTCAAGAACTCGTTGGAAGTACTTGATAAATTGCATGCTTATATTGGTGATTTTGAATCTGTTCAAAGTTTTGATTTTTCTACCCTGTATACCACATTGCCTCACATTCTCATTAAGAAAAAATTCAAACACCTAATTAAATGGGCATTCAAAAAATCAGAATGTGAATATATATGTTCAAACTCTTTTAGGTCATTTTTTAGTAGCAATAAACAAAAAAACTATGTTAATTGGACATGCTTTGATACTATATATGCCCTTGAATTTTTACTAGATAACATTTTTGTTCGCTTTGGGGATTCCGTATATCGTCAGATTATCGGAATTCCAATGGGGACTAACTGTGCACCACTTATTGCGGACCTGTTTTTGTATTGTTATGAGTTACAATTTATGACAAAAATAAGTAAAGACCCATCGAAACAACATCTGATAAACAAATTTAATAATACTTTTAGATATTTGGATGATATTTTGGCTCTCAATAATGACGACTTCAGTATGTATATTAATGAAATTTATTCTGTTGAACTTACTTTAAATAAAGCTAATACTAACAATGACCACTGCCCTTTTCTCGATCTTGATATCTATATCACTAATGGAAAGCTGAATACTAAAATTTATGATAAAAGGGATGATTTTTCATTTCCTATCGTTAATTATCCGTTTTTAGATGGTGACGTTCCCTTGTCACCATCTTACGGTGTTTATATATCTCAACTTGTACGATTCGCTCGTGTTTGTAACAAAGTTTTAGATTTTAACGAGAGAAATTTATGTATTACTGAAAAATTATTACACCAGGGTTTTCGATATCACAAACTAGTCAAAACTTTTACTAAATTTTATCATCGGTATAAAGACATCATTCGTAAATATAGCTCAACATGCAGACTTCTAATACGTTCAGGTATTTCACATCCAATTTTTTATGGAAATATTCTTTATAAAGCACAAAGGTGTCAGTATTCACCTCAGAAACTTACAAAACCTTTGAATAGACTTATTAAGAAGGGATATAATTACGATACTGTTGTCAAGTCATTAAAGATTGCATATTTTGGCGTTAATATTGAGTCACTGATAAGGTCTTTGCATCGGAGCTAAACACATTTATTCTAAAAACAGTTATTGGCATGACACGGGTTATGTTCTTCTCATATATGTTATGATGGTATGATACTAAACCCCTAACGGGAAGGATTGTGCCTGATGTTCATATGATGAAATCATAATCTTTCAGTCAGTTTAATTGAAGTCTGGAGCTGGCATGTCAGTTAACTGCTAGTAGTCTGTTGTTATTTTTGTTTATTTTCTTTGGTTATATCTTCTGACATCAGACTCGGACTTCTCTTGAACTGAATTTTAATGTGCGTATTGTTATGCGTTTACTTTTCTACATTGGTTAGAGGTATAGGGGGAGGGTTGAGATCTCACAAACATGTTAACCCCGCCGCATTTTTGCGCCTGTCCCAAGTCAGGAGCCTCTGGCCTTTGTTAGTCTTGTATTATTTTAATTTTAGTTTCTTGTGTACAATTTGGAAATTAGTATGGCGTTCATTATCACTGGACTAGTATATATTTGTTTAGGGCCCAGCTGAGGGACGCCTCCGGGTGCGGGAATTTCTCGCTACATTGAAGACCTGTTGGTGACCCTCTGCTGCTGTTTTTTATTTGGTCGGGTTGTTGTCTCTTTGACACATTCCCCATTTCCATTCTCAATTTTATTCATATTATGCCAGCTTTAGCTGGCACTTATGGTAGAAGCATCGTTTTGGAATAAAGAACGATAACTCTCTCTACACGACCCATCTGAAAAGTTTCGTCACTCTCGTTAAATCTCGTACGATTATTTTTTTTTAATGGCTGCCGAATTTAACGTTTCAACGCGAACTTGAAAAAACGGGACAGATAGTAATAATTTCTATGTGAAATACAACACGAATTTGTATTTGTTTACAAAAACAACAATTCAGAAATTTAGGTAACTTGTGAAGTTAATTTAAATTTTATTGTACCACGGAAATTACCGAAGTTTGGACGTCACAACATCTGACGCCATGTTTCGTCTGCTTCATTTTCCATTATCAGTGAGGTCAAAACAAAGTTCCTTAGTAATTACAGGTACTTCATTTAAAAGTCACAAAATCATACTTAATGATAACATATTTAGCGTAAAAGTTCCGTCCAACCATGGGAACACAGAAAAAACCTCTGCAAGCAATACATTTCGGGATTTTTTTTATAATGGCCATGCGGCATGTGGGGTAAACTCCGGTGCACTGGTTGACCATGACTACTTATGTTCACCTGCTACATAATTCCCCACATTAAAGAACAGTGATAATGACGTTATTTATACTGTTGAAAGTGATCACGGTAAGTCATGTAATCCCACAGACTAATTCAAAACTTTAATTACGCCCCCCTCGACCCCCCCCCAAATGTATATTTAGCATATAAAAACACCAATCTTGTTATGTCAATTTGTCATATCAAGGTAATCAATCATGTTGAAATCAAACATATTTTAATTTGGGATCCTTCAAACTTCAATATGGACTAATTTGAAAACAGTTATCAAGTGAACCCAAACATTTCTATTCAGCAGAAGTCTCTAACTACATATCTCCTTAATTTCATATGATATTGATAGTATTAAGTCCTACAAAACTATTGAAAATGTGTACATTTATTTTTTTCCTAGCTTCTCTCATATGAAAGCGGTATCTTTTTGGTCACTATTTATGTGTTGCGTCTAAATAAGAATTGTAACCCTTTATAGTGACTGAACAGGTTAAACAAATACTTCAAAAGAAACAGAAAAAGAAGACAACTTGGAACAACACCAGCCATGCCAGTAAATGTATGAATAAAAACTCAGATCAGAATAGCATGGACAATATGTTAGTTATATCCTTGTGAATATATAGTGAGGAAAGTTATCAATAATTCTGCAGATAATGCTGCTGCAATTTCATCAAGACTAGTGTTTTGTACATTTTCTGTTAAAAGTTTCACACAATCAGTGAAACAATCAAAAAGGCTTAACTTAATTTTTATTTATACTGAAAGTTTTAAAACAAGGACAAGTGTTTTATTTATCAAATAACTCATGTGTTTCTGTGAGAAAAAAAGTCATGTACAATTTTGGGAATTAAAGGGAAAGAAGATCCTTTTGCCTCACACTGGCTCATGTCAATTGTGAATATACTTACCAAATATATTCTTTATCATGATACTCATGTCGACATTATGAAGAAGTACACATCATAGGACAAATGCAAAAATTACAGATAAAATAATTAAAACATCCTATTTTGTGTGCATCTTCTGCCGAATCAGTATTTGCTGCATCTATATATACTAAATGAGTATAATCAATGTAAATATGGTAAATTTTTAAAGAAAAACACAAAATTTTATTGAAAAAAATAACCCCAAAAATGTTGTACCATAACCCCAAAATCAATTCTAATCTTCCTTTTGTGTATTGAACCTTCTAGTACAATTTCATGGAGATCCATTCACTTATACTAAAGTTATTGTCTTGAAACCAAATGTGTCTTCTTGAAAACAACTATGACATGATTAAGCATGACTTGAAAGCAAATTTTTGACATGATTGTATTTCCCATTTCCATTCTCAAATTTATTTTGCTGTCATATAAAAACTTGAAAAGTGATCTACAAAAAAAAAATATGCAAGAAATGTCATAAAACTGACTCTGAATTAGGACATGAAATTGATGTAGAACTAACAAACTGAAGATGCTTTTTTGTTTGAGTCAGATTTTTTTCACTGAACCCGTTCGTCGCTATCAATTAAAATTTAACACTAGTATTAAGGTTCATCATAACAAATTGGCAAATACAGCGTATTATCACCTAAAAAAAACTGTGTACAGACTTACCTGTGCTGTTTGAGAAGTTTTAAATATTTTTAGATATATAAAAGTTAAATTTATTTTGCATTTCTGAAAGATAAAATCATTTTTGGTGAAGATCTGGATTTAATATATTTTTTTTGTCCTCTGCTTTAACAGATTTGTTTTTCATCAATTTGGGAATTAGAATATATTTTTTAGGAAAAAAACCATAACCCCCTCCTGCCTTTAGAAGTTCAATGATCATTCCCTAAACATTTTCAATCTGAACTTATAATTTTATTTTATACAAAAACTATATGTTAATGTAGCCTAGGACATTCGTCCTGAAAATGAATGAAATATTTGCCACTTGACAATAAACAAACAACAACCAATCAATATATAGGATATAGTATAGTCTTAGTATAAAGCTGGCATTAAAGGTAGCGCCTTCCTCATATTATGTAAAATATGTTGTTAATTTTGCCATAGCATGTCTATGCTTCTGCAATAAAGATTCATTCATTCATTCATAAGCACCATGGGACAAGGGAACGTCACCATCTAAAAAAAGTTCTTAACAGTTTCCAGGGACTTGAAGGACCTCGTTCCTTCTTTATCAAACATTTCGTTTTGGCTATTTGCAAGCAGTAATTTCAAATTTCTTTTCCAATTTTCTCCCGTAATTTTTAAACACTACAGTATGTCCCGAAATTTTTTAAAATATTATTTATTTTACTTTATTACACATAAACATAATCAAACAAACAAAGACTTCACAGGTAAACGGGAAAGCGGCAGGCGTCCTAATAAACGCCTATTAAACACCGAATATTGATGTGTACCATTTATGACTTTGCCCCCAGTTCATCCAAATCTCGCATATTCTCGCATGAATTTTAATTAAACGCTTGACCCACTCAGAATTCTAGGTCGCGAAACATAATAGTTTTTGAATAACTGTTCATTATCGTTATATATGTACTGCCCACAGGACAGTGGTATTGACTATTAAAGAGGGCCCTCATGGGGTTTTTATACGACCGCAAATTTTGAAAAAATTTTCGTCGTATATTGCTATTGAAGTGTTTGTGTGGGCTTGCTAATAACTTACCAACAATAACTGTCAGATTAGCGTAGCTTCTATAATATCTAGACTTCTTGTAGGAGCTGTGTAACACACCTCAGACATAGACCATGGGTTAGAACAGGAAGCCCCGAATTGCACGATCTCACTTCCGGCTAAGTATATATATTTCTCCTGAGAGTAGGAGCACCTCTGAGATTCACTACACTCCTCCCTGTCATCTTCTTTTTGTTGATCATTCTCGGGATTGTGAAGGCAATTGCAGTAATGTTCCTATCCGCAGAATTTTCATTTTTATCCATGTCTTGATATACATAACACGTTATTGCGAATTTCCAAATATTAAACATATAATTCAATGTTATTAAATGTTAATGACTTGTCAGCACAGCTGTCACACACTAGAATTCCGCATAACATAAATTACTCCTGATTCTTTATCCTCCTATCCTTACACAAAATCCTAGATGGACAGCACAGCTGTCACACACTAGAATTCCGCATAACATAAATTACTTCTGATTCTTTATCCTCCTATCCTTACACAAAATCCTAGATGGACAGCACAGCTGTCACACACTAGAATTCCGCATAACATAAATTACTTCTGATTCTTTATCCTCCTATCCTTACACAAAATCCTAGATGGACAGCACAGCTGTCACACACTAGAATTCCGCATAACATAAATTACTCCTGATTCTTCATCCTCCTATCTCATTCCTTCCACCAAGGAATTTAATTACATATATACATATAAATGTCCATCATTTAAACATTCTTTAAATCCTTTTAAAGAAGTAATATTACTATAGGTCCACATAAAAAATATGTACATATATATAAGAAGTCACAAGTATTTATATCTCACTGTAATTTATAGATTTTCTTTGAATTTTCGGTAGTAATTTTGAAAACATCTTCAATGGGTTGTTGTAAAAGTTCAGATATTTTAAGTGCAACTGCATGAACGGAGTAAGAATTTCCAATGGTGTGAGAATGTAGTGGGATATATGGAGCATCTGATTCCAAAACTAAACGTGTAATGCCAAAAGTTTTCACAATTTCTACAATATTGGAGTATCGGTCCTTCAAAATAAATGGGGTAATGCCAAAAACAATGTTAGAGAATTGACTGACGGCTGCTGAGTACAGTTGAGTGGAACATGTGAAACAATGCCAATGAATTAATTGGTCCGGTTTGCATATTTCACTTAGAATGGCCAAAACATGTTCATGCAGTGATGGTTTTCCTCTTGAGTGTATAACGATAGTCAAATTCAATGCTGCTGCCAAATACAGTTGTTTTCTAAAATATGTAATTTGTCGGTTGAAATCTCTCCTTGAAGGGTTGGTAGAATCATCTAAACCAATCTCTCCTACTGCCACTGTTTTTGTTGATTTTAATAAATTTTGAAGATCAGTCCAATTATGTTCCAGAGATGAAGTTGATGATGAGCTTATAATTTTAGGATGAATGCCAAAGGTTAATCTTAAACGGTTATCTTTCCTGAATTCGCTGCGCTGTGCTGAGTTTGGCCAAGCTGACGGAAAAACAAAGTTAGCAATGGCATATTTTAGTTCTGTCTTATAAATGCTTTGGGAGCCAAGGTCATCCAGATCCTGGAAAGCTCCACTACCCATCTGCCTACATAGTTGGTCTAGATGGAAGTGAGAGTCTATGATGGGTAGTGGTCCGGATAACTTTGTGCTCAACTGTCCAATTTGAAGTCCGTCTTTGTCCTTTCTTTCCTCGAATTTTAAAAGCCAAAGTTGTTCGTCTGAATTCAAATAACCAATGAGATTTTTGAGAATTTTCCAGTGAAGAATATGATAGATTTCCATTAGTGGAGTGGCAGGAATTTTGTAATCAGCAGCAGGTTCCATACAATTCAATTTCAAGAAAGAATCCACGAGTTTAACTTCAGAAATATGGAATTCTGTAGGCGGCAATTGTGTCCTAATTCTCATTATGGCATTCAGTTTCTCTTCAAGGCCTACTGGGTAGGAAGTGCCTAATGAACGTGCTAACTCTCGTAGAAGACCGTTCATTAGCTCAGCGTACATCACTTCTCTGTTCTTAAAGGTAGCCTCAATGGCATTTGTGGGATGACAGCGAGTTATGTGCTTGTTCAGGAAATTGGCTGTCTGTTCCTGAGTACCACAAATCCAACAGGCAGTCTCTGGCGCCACATACCATGGTAGATGAGTTTGAATGGTGTGTCTTCTTGGGTTGGTAAATGTGTGAAAGCAAATATCACACTCCCTGTGTCTCAAGCGGACATTTGTAGCCTCACCTCTGATAGCTATCTGCCTTTTAGGTTCAGTTAAGTGGTCCTGGTTCTCCTCCTCCTCATAATCCAATTCTTCCTCACTCATTATACCAGTCTAGAAAATACTGAATGAACCTACTAATTATTTATTGTTACTTAATTATAAATAAGTAATTAAGTTTTTTTTTTATAAGGCTTTGAAAATGAGCAAATACTATTACCTTTATGTGTATTCATAAAAATAAAAATAAAAAAAAAATAAAAAATAGGAAAAATATTACATACTTTAACATACTATACAAAAATATTTAAAAACATTTGTGACGAACATCATCACTCAAAACTCTTCGCTAACTACATCCACCACATAATCTGACAAATAGCTTGGCAGAAACCTCTTTCTTTTTACTCTATCTGATATTTCAGTTTTATCAGGTACTTTTAAAGTATTCTTATCAGGAGACAAGAGAACAGCACTGCTGTCACTATTGCCATTACTCATGTTAGCCAAATCCAATGGATCAGCACAACTACCATGATTAATATCATTCTCACTGTCTAAATCCAATCCAGGTACTTTTAAAGTATTCTTATCAGGAGACAAGAGAACAGCACTGCTGTCACTATTGCCACTACTTTCATCATTCCTATTCAATTGGACAGCACTGCTGTCACAGTTTGAATATGGAAGTGAAAATAAAACACCTGACCAACCATCAGGCAACTCGTTTTCTTCTTTTCTTGAATCCATATTCCCCTCTGGAACACACTGACCAAACAGACGGTTTCGAAGTCTCTTTATCCACAATGGGACAATTTCGTCGTCACATTGTTTTATCCTATCATGATGTATTACCATCTCTTTCTTTCTACTTGTAATTTCATACAACACAGGGGACAATACTCTGGTTACTACATAGGGTCCCTGCCAGGGAGCCCTGAGTTTCTTGCTCTGACCTACTTTTGATGTTGAATCCAACTTGAAAACAATATCACCTACTTCGTAAGTTTTATGATACAATTTTATATCGTAAGTTCTTTTCTGACGAAGCTGAGCTGCCTGTAATTTTTCGCGCGCAAACTTATGAGCTTCCTGGAGAGTATTTTTTAGGTCAATTACATGATGAACGGTTTCCTTGGCTTCAAAATTGACAGAACAAGTTCCTGTTAGTAAATTGATTGGATGTAGTACTTCCCGACCTAACATCATCATGTTAGGTGTAAACCCTGTCTGTCTATTCACAGTTGATCGTATAGCACCAGAAATGGTTTGTAAATGAAGGTCCCAATCTTTCTGTTTTCCCTTCAAATAACATCTGATGGCTTGTAAAATGGTTCGATTAAATCGCTCAACTTGTCCGTTAGAACATGGTCTATATGGAGTGGTCCTAGTTTTGACGATTTGTAACAGTCTGCAAATATCATGAAACAAATGACCGTCAAAATTTTTCCCTTGATCGGTGTGAATTTGGACTGGACATCCCAATCTTGAAATGAAACCGTCTAGTAATGTTTTAGCCACAGTAATTGTGTTTTGATTAGGTAATGGAAACATTTCCATCCATTTTGTGAATTGATCTACTAACACTAATACATATTTGTTAGCAGAAGAACTCTCGTGTAGTGGTCCTAGAATGTCCATGTGCAATTTTTCCATAGGAATTCCTGCGTGAAATTGACCTAGAGGCCCCTTTGGTTTGACGTTGGCTTTTTTGTTGACATTACAAGTATGGCAAGACTTCACATAATTTCTCGCGTCTTCCCTTAACCCATACCAAATGTAATTCTGTTTTAATCTTTCAATAGTTTTTGCCTGTCCAAAATGCCCTGATAGTTTAGCATCATGACAATTCTCTAAGATTTTGTGTCTTAAAGATCTTGGAACAACTAATAACAATCTTGAATGAACTGGATCTAGCCATTTATAGCATAATATACCATCCTTAAGTACTAATTGGTGTTTACAATTCCATAAATGTTTAATAGAAGGGCTACATAAATATAATTCATGCTCCTCTGGTTCTTTTTTATCCTCTAACCATACTATCAATCTGTTAAGTTCCTGATCTTTCCTTTGTTCAGCTCCCATATTGGTAATTTCAGACTCGCTTATCCAATTACAATTCACTAAACTATCTAAATTGGTTTCGTCCAAATCTTCTTCTTGCTCTGAAACACTCCTTACAGACAATGGAACTACATAATCGACATCATCTTCAAACGAACTCCAGACTTTTTGTGCTCGAGTACAATATGAGCAACCACCGCAAGGTAGCAATTTTATATCTGCACCAGCATAATAACAATTACAAGAATCTAAATCATCTGGTCTCCTTGATAGTCCATCTGCATTGGTGTGTAGTTTCCCTGCTCTATGTTGTATTACCATGTCATATTGAGACAATTCCTCTAACCATCTGGCTAGTTGTCCTTCGATCATTTTAAACCTTAGTAGCCATGTCAAACTGTTATGATCTGTCCTTATGATGAATTGTTGGCCTAATAAATAATTCCTGAATTGTCTGGTAAATACTACAATCGCTAACAGTTCTTTCCTAGTGGTACAATATTTCCTTTGGGCTGGTGCCAATACCCTACTTGCATAACATATTACATACTCTTTTCCACCAATTACTTGTAATAATTCTGCTCCAATGGTGGTGTGGGAGGCATCGGTATCTAGAATGAACTTTTCCTTTGGATCTGGATATGCTAATGTAACTGAGTTGACAAGTGCCTGTTGTAATGATTCAAAAGCTATCTGGTGTTGCTTTTCCCATTGAAAAATTACTTTCTTCTTTGTCAGAGCATACAAAGGCTCAGCAAGGGTGGCAAATCTTTTAATATGCTCCCTATGATAGTTGGTAAACCCAAGGAAAGATTCAACAGCTTTCTTCGTCAGAGGAACCGGCCAATTCAATATAACTTCTCTACTAGAGGGATTAACAGCTATTCCTTTCTCATTTACCAGTTTACCCAAGAAAATAACTTCTTTTTGGAAAAATTTGCATTTTTGTGGCTTTAATTTCAAATTATTTTCCCTGAATCTTTCTAGTACAGTTCTTAAATTTACAAGATGATCTTCAAAATCTTCACCCAGAACAATAACATCATCAATGTATGCTAGACATATTTTCCATGTCAAACCTGTCAAAATTAACTCTATCATCCGCTGAAAGAATGCAGGACTGTTACATAATCCAAAACTGAGTCTTATGTGTTCGAAAAGTCCATATTTAGTTATGAATGCTGTCTTGTGTCTATCGTCCTCGTGTATCTCAGCCTGATAATATCCTGATGCCATGTCTAGACAGGACATAAATTTACTACCTCTCAAAGTGTCGATACAGGTCTCTATTCTTGGAATCGGAAATGCGTCTTTTCGAGTAATAGAGTTTAATTTCCTGTAATCAATACAGTACCTGATCTTCCCATCCTTCTTGCGAACTAGTACTGGGGCTGCACTCCATTCTGATGATGATGGCTGTATGACTCCAGCAATAGTGACGCCAATCTCAGATTTTCGCTTAAATTTAAATTTTCCTTTGACGAATCTAATAAAGGTTTTAATTGTACAGGAAAATTGGAATACATTTCATCCCATTCATTTCTTAAGTCTCTAAGTTCCCTCTCCACTGTGTTAACTGACCTTACTGATGCTCTGTCCTCATAATCACACCTTTCCTCATCTATCACCCCACAAATTTCCATTGCTGTACCAATGAAGCGATTTTTCTTCAGACTTATGGACTTATCTGTCAAATTGTTTAGGATAATAGGTACTCTTGAATCAGCTTTGGTCAAAATATTTGGCATAATCAGCCCATTCAAAGATTTACTTGGTTGAATAGCCACTTCATTTTTAAATTCCTCTGCCAATCTTACTGGTAGTCTGACAGTTGAATTAGGTGGAACAATAAGAGTCTCTTCCAACGTTATGCGGCAAATTTTAAAACTACTGTTTTCTGATTTAACTTCATTAATAAAATGTTTTTCACCTCTAATTGTTATTGACAAATCAGTCAAATCTATCACGGCATCAAGATGTTTAAGAAAGTCTAATCCTAGTATCACTTGATCATTGATTTTAGCTACTATAATTTTCCACTTGGTATCAGTCTTCCCTACCTTAACTGTAACACATTCTGTGTACCTTGCTGTAATGCTATTGTCTTTTCCAGCACCTTTCAACATTAGCGAGCCTTTGAAAATTACCGGAGGCTTAAGTTTCTTTGCAAATTCTTCACTCATAAGTGTGACCTGGGCAGCTGTATCAATTACTGCGTTTACAGTTACCTAATTAATTGAAATACCTAACACAAGAGTATTGGATTCTGGATTTCGATCACTTGGATACAGTTGAACCTCACGTAATTGAGGATTATCAATACCATTCTTTGTATCTTCCTTTTGGCCTCTATTGACGTCGGTCAAGTTACAACGAACAGCACTGCTGTCACTAATTGTAACCTGTTTTTTTCCCAATACCTCTGGTTTTAATTCTCTAAGGCCACTATTAAAGTCTGTCAAGTTACAATGAACAGCACTGCTGTCACTAATTGTAACCTGTTTTTTCCCGAATACCTCTGGTTTCAATTCTCTAAAGGGAGATAATTGGCCTATTTGAGGTTTTTGGACTGATGAGCGACCTACATCTTCAGTCCTTGCTCGTTTAAAGTCCCCTCTCTAAGATTATTATTTGGAGATGGTGATCTGTTGCGTCTCATTGGCGACCAACTTTTCTTTGGACACTGTGTACTGTAATGGCCCATTTCCCTACACGTATAGCATTGTATATCCCGTATATCTCTGGTTGGACTTCGTCCTCTTGGTGAAGGCGACCTTTGGCGATCAGCAGTGGTTTTGGGACTGATTGAGTTGATAATCTTCTTGATGTCTGATTTAATGGTCCAGATATGTTGTTCTGTAGTTGCCATTCTTGTTTCCATAGTCTCATACTTTTTCTGTAAGTCTTGCATACTAGAATTATTTGCCGTTTTGACTTGACGTACTAAACATTCTGTACTTTCTTCAACTGAGTCATCATAAAACTGAACCCTTTTTACCTCTGGCTTTCTATACCCTAATAAAATCTTTTGGTTGTGAATGGAGCTCTTAACATATTGTAACGCTTGGTCCATTGTATTTGGGTCTTTCTCCATGGCAAATAGCGCTGCTTTTTTGTCCGTACACCCCTTCAAAAAAGCGTCAACGGCTATAGTATCAACTACATTCTCTGGTGTATTTAGATAACCATCTGTTGCTAGTTCCTGTATCCTTTCGGCAAACTCCTCTATCGACTCATCCACAAACTGCCTTACCTCTTGCAATTGACGCCTAATGGTGTGAGGTAAATCTTTATTCCCAAATCTTTGACTCAACTTTTGAACTAACACGTCATAGTCCTTTTGAACGGTCTCTTGGCGAGTACTCACAAATTTCAGAGCCTTATCTCTGAGGCATTCAATTAGACGATCTAATTTTTGTTCATTAGACCATTCATACTTCCTGGCTATATGGTTAAATTGCATGAAATACGGCTTCCATTCTGATTTCCCATCAAAAATGGCTAGCTTTGGTGGTGTTGGTCCAGAACGTTGATTGGATTTAACATCCTTACAGCTCGAGTCATCTTTTCCCTTCCCTGATGTTGGAGTTTTCCCATTGTTATTAACCTCTTCTTTTGAGTCTCCAAGTTCATCTGGGCTAAATGTTTGTCTGGATTTAAGCTTTGCAGAATCACTATACCAGGAACTAGCTGACATCTCAGTTACTTTACCCCTAAATATATCTCCTGGAGCTAGCTTTTCAGAAATAAGTCGTGATGTTTTTAAATGCTGTAATTGCTCTTCTAATGCAGTTAATTTCCTGCCATATTCTGCATCCCTTTGTTTCATCTGCTTATATTGCTCCTTGCTCCTTGCTCTTTCTTTATCCATCTCTTGAGCCTGTTCCATGACCTTATCCATTAATGTTTGACGTTCCCGTTGCATGCTCTCCATTTGTTCTGAAAAACCACCTTCTTTTTCTGCCATAGTACTCTCATACTGATGTTGTAACTCACTCATTTCTTGTTTAATTTGTGTATTTTCAAAACTCAACTCTTTTTGACTTTTTTCCCTTTCCAGTTGATCCTTCTCCACTTCTCTTTGAAAATTATCTTTTGTTTGTTGGAGTTCAGCAAGGCATTCCTCTATCTCTGCTGACTTACGCCATAGTTGCTTCTCAAAAGTTACTTTTAAATCTTCAAGTTCTTTCGTATATTCCCTTTTTGAATGAACTTTGTCTTGTTCTGCAATTAACAACTTTGTCTTATACTGTTCTATTAATGCAGAAGTGTCACCTTGTGCTGTTGGTTGCTTTTCTGGAGTTTCTTCCTCTGGACTAACTTCAACTGTGCCATTCCTTATCAATGGGTCCCAAATCGTGTTTGGTACACCTTCTATCATCTTTAGATCTTCTAATGTCAAGGTGCCTTTAATTTTTCTTGCTTTTATAATTAAATTGGCTCTGGCCTCCCCTATGTCTCTAATTCCCATTAACTCTTCTTTTGTCGCAGTATTGATGTTAATTGTCGACATCTTCACTTTTATTTAATACACAATAATTACTTCTATATCAAATAAATTTTAAGATACGTTTTAAATACGGCCAGCACAGCTGACTCACTGAATACCCCTAAATTAATTTTAACACGGCCAGCACTGCTGACACGATCATGTAAATTTATTTATTTATTTTTCTAGATTTCCGTTTATATTCTAATGTTTTATCTCAAGTATGCTCAATCAAAAAATTTACTTTAATCAATATGATTATCCATAAATATATATATATCTATCTATAGCTTGAAAAAATTACAACAAAAATAACACCAAAAAACACAGCAAATATAAATATAATAACCAAGTATATGTGTAGAAAAAAATGATAAATCTTTATTTCAATTATATGTGTAGAAAAAATAGTAAGTCTTTATTTCAATGTACAACAATTAGACTAATATAACTATTCTGAATATCTATAGCATCAAACCAATATCTTTCTTGCTTTGTAATAATAATTTATATATATTCAATTACTAACATGTATATTACACAAACTGAATATATAATGCGGTATACTTTTATTATATACCCCAAAGAAAAATATACACACTGTAATAGTATCTGCCAATTGCTCAATTGTGTCTATTTCTAATACTTTTATTACTTTAAATTAAACAAATAACATACATTAGGACAGCACTACTGTCTCAATAATCATATTTTTGAATTTTGATAATTGGCCAGTACTACTGACTCAGATTAAATAAAAATTTGCCAAAAGAATTTCAATCTTTTGATGTTTTGTTTTTATAATTGTCTCCCTTTTCGTGTAACAACTGGTTTTTGTTTTTGTTTTGATAATTGTCTCCCTTTTCGTGTAACAACTGGTTTTGTTTTTATAATTGTCTCCCTTTTCGTGTACAAACTGAAATTCAGTTCATACGGTTTATATTTTGTTTGTTTTCACCTTTATTCAAGTGAAGTGAGTATATTCAATTCAATGGTTCAAAGTTTTATTGGTAATGGTGTGGAAATAATGCGTGAATGTTTAATTCACAGGGATAACACGGTTCAATTGACAAATTTGACCCGCGAAAATCAAAATTTCAACACGACGCGTTTCGCGTTGAAAAGACTATTTTCCACTTGTGTCAATGACTTTTACATCTGACACCAGTGAAGTGTTTGTGTGGGCTTGCTAATAACTTACCAACAATAACTGTCAGATTAGCGTAGCTTCTATAATATCTAGACTTCTTGTAGGAGCTGTGTAACACACCTCAGACATAGACCATGGGTTAGAACAGGAAGCCCCGAATTGCACGATCTCACTTCCGGCTAAGTATATATATTTCTCCTGAGAGTAGGAGCACCTCTGAGATTCACTACACTATCACGTTGGCGTCGGCGTCGTCGTCGTCGTCGTCGTCGTCCGGCGTCCGAATACTTTTAGTTTTCGCACTCTAACTTTAGTAAAAGTGAATGGAAATCTATGAAATTTTAACACAAGGTTTATGACCACAAAAGGAAGGTTGGTATTGATTTTGGGAGTTTTGGTCCCAACATTTTAGGAATTAGGGGCCAAAAAGGGCCCAAATAAGCATTTTCTTGGTTTTCGCACTATAACTTTAGTTTAAGTTGATAGAAATCTATGAAATTTTGACACAAGGTTTATGACCACAAAAGAACGGTTGGGATTGATTTTGGGAGTTTTGGTCTCAACAGTTTAGGAATTAGGGGCCAAAAAAGGGCCCAAATAAGCATTATTCTTGGTTTTCGCACAATAACATTAGTTTAAGTAAATAGAAATCAATGAAATTTAAACACAATGTTAATGACTACAAAAGGAAGGTTGGTATTGATTTTGGGAGTTTAGGTCCCAACAGTTTAGGAATTAGGGGCCAAAAAGGGACCCAAATAAGCATTTTTCTTGGTTTTCGCACCATAACGTTAGTATAAGTAAATAGAAATCTATGAAATTTAAACACAAGGTTTATGACCATAAAAGAAAGGTTGGGTTTGATTTTGGGAGTTTTGGTCCCAACAGAATAAGGGGCCCAAAGGGTCCAAAATTAAACTTTGTTTGATTTCATCAAAATTGAATAATTGGGGTTCTTTGATATGCCGAATCTAACTGTCATGACTGTGTATGTAGATTCTTAACTTTTGGTCTGTTTTCAAATTGGTCTACATTAAGGTCCAAAGGGTCCAAAATTAAACTTAGTTTGATTTTGACAAAAAATCAATCAGTTAGGTTCTTTGATATGCTGAATCTAAAAATGTACTTAGATTCTTGATTATTGGCCCAGTTTTCAAGTTGGTCCAAATCGGGGTCCAAAATTAAACTTTGTTTGATTTCATCAAAAATTGAATAAATGGGGTTCTTTGATATACCAAATCTAACTGTGTATGTAGATTCTTCATTTTTGGTACTGTTTTCAAATTGGTCTACACTAAAGTCCAAAGGGTCCAAAATTAAACTTAGTCTGATTTTAACAAAAATTGAAATCTTGGGGTTCTTTGATATGCTGAATCCAAAAATGTACTTAGATTTTTTATTATGGGCCCAGTTTTCAAGTTGGTCCAAATCAGGATCTAAAATTATTATATTAAGTATTGTGCAATAGCAAGTCTTTTCAATTGCACAGTATTGCGCAATGGCAAGAAATATCTAATTGCACAATATTGTGAAATAGCAAATTTTTTTTTAATTAGAGTTATCTTTCTTTGTCCAGAATAGTAAGCAAGAAATATCTAATTGCAAAATATTGTGCAATAGCAAGATTTTTTTTTAATTGGAGTTATCTTTCTTTGTCCAGAATCAACTTAAATCTTTGTTATATACAATATACAATGTATATTCACTTTTTACTACCAACTGATAAATTAAAATAATCTTTACCATTCAGTGATAACAAGCAGTTTTTTTACATCTTATTTCCTTATCTTATCTAAAATGTTTTTAGATAATGTATGTTGGACATTTGCCAGACATGACTATGATGTCATTTTCTATTTCTATTTGCCCATTACTTTATGTAAATAACTTCATTGGAAATTTGCCAATATAAAATGTTGCTGATGAAGTTTTTTTTATTGTTTTATACAATAAACAATGTATATTCACTTTTACTACCAACCAATCTTTACCATTCAGTGATAACAAGCACTTTATTTTACATTTTAATATTTTATGATGTATTTAAAAGAGTAGTTATTGTTGCAAACTCCATTAGAAATTTGAATTGATATCAGTTTTGGAAAAAAGGAAGCGGGGATGTGAAAAAAGGGGGAGGGGGTTAAATTTTTCTCATTTCAGATTTCATAAATAAAAAGAAAATTTCTTCAAACATTTTTTTGAGAGGATTAATATTCAACAGCATAGTGAATTGCTAAAAGGCAAAAACAAACTTTTAAGTTCATTAGACCACATTCATTCTGTGTCAGAAACCTATGCTGTGCCAACTATTTAATTTTAGATTTAAAAAGTTTGAAGAAGAAATCTTTAATTGTAAAATTTGTAAAATCTTGACATTTGTTTTGTGTAAAAAAAACCCATGTAATGTCAAAAATTTGATCACAATCCAAATTCAGAGCTGTATCACGCTAGAATGTTTTGTCCATACTTGCCCCAACTGTTCAGGGTTCGACCTCTGCGGTCGTATAAAGCTGCGCCCTGCGGAGCACCTGGTTGATTATGTGATTACTTGGCCGTTTTTTTAATGATTATTTGATTATTACGCCAAATATTTCATGATTATTTGATTACCTAGGACTATATTTTTAGTTTATGATTATTTGATTACTAAAGATAAGCAAATATTTAATGATTATGTGATTATATTGGCAAAAAAATGGTGATTATGTGATTACTAGGACCCCCCCCATGAGGGGCCTCATTAAAGATAGTGATAATGACTGAGCCAAAGGCGAGGTCATTATCGCTGTCACAGTCAACACCACTATCCTACGGACAGTCCATATATCACGATAATGACCAGTTATTCAAAAACTATTATGTTTATTTCATTGAGGAACCATGTTTCAGAAAATTCTCATAGATTCAAAATGTCCAAAGCAAACTCGAGTAGTTGTACGATTTCTATGGCAAAGAGTTAAAACCAGTCGTAGCAATAATGCCATTCATTTTAGTGCAATTTTTCAGTATATGAATACTAAATCAAGTTCTCTATAATTTTATAATTTACCAAAACATATGGTAAACAATTCAACAACTTAAATATAATATTGAAAACCGGAAACCACGCCCTATCGGTCATTAGATCATGTGAAAATCCGTTAACGACCGGTTTTCTGGTCCGTTTCGTTCTGTTAATGACCGATGGAATTTATTACTGAAGAATAATGAATGTCATGTGGTCACTTTTTACCCAATAAGAGAAGCTTATTCTCAACCGATATGAAATAAAATCTGGATAATGCACAGAAAAGGTGTGCATTAATGGCATACGATACAGTTACAGGGGAGGTAATGACGTTGCTAACGTAAATTGTTTTTTTTTTTTTTTCGCGACGTCAAACGCTGACTTATCGTAAAAAGATGCAGTTTTCGGCTGATTTTTATCATTCAAACTGATTTAACTTGAAAACGAATTCATGGATCCCTCTTTTTTTAAATGTCATTTGGTTTGATTACGTAAGAAGACTATGTGTACCAATTTTCATGAAAACGTAAATAGTTCAATTTTTTTTAATTTGATTAATATGTATACAGCAAAACATGATGTTTTTTTCCTACATTCATGGTCATTTGATAAATTTGAGTTATTTGTAAAAATAAAATGTACAAATTTATTCAATATTTATATAACACATAAATTACAAATAATTTAACAAAAAAAAGATTGTTTTTATCTTTTAAAACAAAAAAGTTATGTATGTCTGTCGAAAGGAAGAATACATCCACAAATCCGTATTTTGAGGAAATATCTGAAATTTGAACCTCAATTTACTCAAAAAGTAGCACATGAAGGTATACTTTTTATTAAAATTAATATTTGATTTGATCAGGTAAAAAATAGCCTACATGCTAATTTTCATCAACATTTAAATACGAGATCAAAACTGTATCGTATTCCCTTAACTACCTCAGATATACTGAGTTTGTTATCCCGATTTTGTTTTTTGTCCATGGATTTATGAGTTTTGAACAGCGGTATACTACTGTTGCCTTTATTTATACTGCACAGTTCAAATCTATTTTTACCTTTAGGGGCGGTTCCTGGATTGTGAAAGGGGCGTTAATCTATCAATTTAAAAAAAATATCACCGAGTGTAGCGAAACTAAAGACAATATTAACGATTTAAAGCTAAAACACGATACTTTGTCCAATCCCAGGGTTAACGACCTGTTCGCCGCCATCCCTGAATCCGCCATCTGCCTTGAAAGTACGACAAATTTAAGTTGAACTTCGTACAAACATCGTAGTTTCAAGATAGGAAAAAGAAAGGTTTCTCATTCCTTTATTTTTTTTTTTATCTTAGCTTGGACATAAAATATTTTATTATATTTTGTATACAACGTAAATCTAAATCAGTGTTTTAAAGTTAGAAGGATAGTTAAAACATTTTTTGGTAATTTCTGCCAAAAAAGAAATGTATCTAAGAATATCCGAATAAAAGAAATCTTATTTGGATTAGGTTCAGACTCAATGGAATTTATAACACAGTTTTGAACAAATAAAACTGAAATGAAAATTAATATTAAAAATGATCTTTCAACGAAAGTATATTGCCAGAACTCATATAATTGTAGGTAAAATTGATAGTTTTACGAATAGAAATGAAAATGTACCTAAAATTATTTCCTGCAACTAAATTAGATTTAGTTAATGTCAATTTTGCCTCCTGAAAAGTGGCTCCGTTCCTACAGACCCTTCAATGCTGATATCAATACTTATAGCACATCTTTCCTGAAGACCCTTCAATGCTGATATCAATACTTGACAGCACTTCGTATGAAGATCTTTCAATGTATGAAGATCTTTCAACCTGTATGAAGATCTTTCAATGCCGATATCCATATTTGACAGCACTTCGTACCTGAAGACCTTTCAATGCTGATATCCATACTTGACAGCATTTCATACCTGAAGACCTTTCAATGCTGATATCCATACTTGACAGCACTTCGTCCCTGAAAACCTTTCAATGCTGATATCCATACTTGACAGCACTTCGTCCCTGAAAACCTTTCAATGCTGATATCCATAGTTAACAGCACTTCGTTCCTGAAAACCTTTCAATGCTTATATCCATACTTGACAGCACTTCTATCCTGAAGACCTTTCACTGCTGATATCCATAGTTGACAGCACTTCTATCCTGAAAACCTTTCAATGCTTATATCCATACTTGACAGCACTTCTATCCTGAAGACCTTTCACTGCTGATATCCATACTTGACAGCACTTCTATCCTGAAGACCTTTCAATGCTGATATCCACACTTGACAGCACTTAGACCCTTAAGATCTTTCAATGCCGATATCCATACTTGACAGCACTTCGTCCCTGAAGACCTTTCAATGCCGACATCCATACTTGATAGCACTTAGACCCTAAAGACCTTTCAATGCTGATAGCCAACAGCACTTCGTTCATGAAGGCCTTTCAACGCCGATATCCATACTTGACAGCACTAATCAGCATTTCTTTCCCGTGAAGACTTTCAATGATGATATCCATACTTAACATCACTTCGTACCTGAAGACCTTTCAATGCTGATATCAATACTTGACAGCACTTCGTACCTGAAGACCTTTCAATGCTGATATCCATACTTGACAGCACTTCGTACCTGAAAACCTTTCAATGCTGATATCCTCAATGCTGATATCCATACTTGACAGCACTTCGTTCCTGAAGACCTTTCAATGCTGATATCCATACTTGACAGCACTTCGTACCTGAAGACCTTTCAATGCTGATATCCATACTTGACAGCACTTCGTTCCTGAAAACCTTTCAATGCTGATATCCATATTTGACAGCACTTCGTACCTGAAGACCTTTCAATGCTGATATCCATACTTGACAGCACTTCGTCCCTGAAAACCTTTCAATGCTGATATCCATACTTAACATCACTTCGTTCCTGAAGTCCTTTCAATGCTGATATCCATACTTGACAGCACTTCTTTCCTGAAGACCTTTTAATACCGATATTCATACCTGACAGCACATATACTAATGTCATGATTCATTTGTAAAATCTTGATATTTTTTTTTAACTTTTTGAATAATGGCATAATTATCCAAGATCTCAATATAGAAAATGTCCCCAATTACCATAATGTTCTAGTCAATATAAGCTTTAGAAAGAGATCAGATTTGGAAGATTTGAAAGATTTGAAATTTTTACTTTATAAATCATAAATTATTTAAAAAATAATTTTTAACAGAAAATTTTTAAAAAATTTAGTGCTTCTGTAACGGTTTATTTCTTCCTCTGTGATATTTTATCCTGAGGATAATTTGTCACGGTAATTTTTTTCCAGGCATGGTATTTCACCGGTAGATTTTTTCCAGAGGAGTGAAAATCTGACTGTTATGCGGATAGAATGTACCGGTATATATTTGCCGTACTATATTTCACAGAACCTTGTGTAATAAGAGTCCCATTAACTACTATGTAAGTTACACACAATCAATATATACCTGACTATAATTATAAAATGTTTCACAAAGGTAGAACAAATTTGCATAATTTTTCAAAGGGAGGTAATTATGAGCAATTTATATTTAAAAGATATAAAAATATAATTTATTTCTGAATCTATTTTATAGTGAATAAAATTGAGAATGGAAATGGGGAATGTGTCAAAGAGACAACAACCCGACCAAATAAAAAACAACAGCAGAGGGTCACCAACAGGTCTTCAATGTAGCGAAAAATTCCCGCACCCGGAGGCGTCCTTCAGCTGGCCCCTAAACAAATATATACTATTCCAGTGATAATGAACGCCATACTAATTTCCAAATTGTACACAAGAAACTAAATTTTTCCTTGAATCTTCTTTTTCATATATTCATTTTAAAAAGATGACTTACAACTTGATTTAATAAGACATATAACATTTCACAGGTAAATACTATCCAGCTGTTAAACATGCTTTTGTTCCAATATATTGTTATGCTATGATTTATCTGATTTCCATATAATCAACAACTACATCTCCGTCCCCAAACAAAATTATTTATATAGTTAAAAATATCATCATAATCAAATTTTTCTATTAATGTTAACAGTAGTAATGCAACTATATTTCTACCTTACTTTTTAATTTATATTTGTACTGATATCTGAAAGCAACTCACTTTTACATGTGTTTCAATAACCTTTTTTAATCATGATATTATTTTCACAATTACGATCTTTGAAATTACTTCTGGTTTTCTTCCCTATATTTCATGATCATTTTCTTTTTAAAAGGATGATATTGACTTGAATATTTCAGATGATATTTTGTGAAATTATTTCCCATTATAATACTTTTTTTTTAACAATTCTGCTTTAATTCAAATACACTATTATTATTTCATAGTATTTGTAAAGGATAAGTTTTTTCTAATAACTATTCAACAAGTTAACTACCCAGATAGAATTTCACGGCAAAGGAAAAAATAACCCAGAGAAATATTTTCCTCCGGATAAAAAAATAACAACAACTACTGTGACATTTTTTCCTCCGGTTCAAATTTCACCCGGATATAATTTTGCTTTACACATACGCATAACTTTCTGAAAACTAGTTTACGGTGACTTATGTATGAAGTTCTTTACCTAAGGTGACCACTTACCTCAACCCCCTATAGTATATGTTATTCTAAATGATAGGCAATATCCGTTTCACTATTGTGTGCAAAACCTGCAGAGACATTTTAGATAGTTGTGTGGTAGATTTCTATATAGAAGTAGATAATTTGTTTTCTCTCTCATTCCCTTCTGTGTTATTAAATGTTTTGAGTAATTTCTTTCTAATGTGCGAATAATCTTCCCTCTTAATCATAATTATATGAATGTTTTGAACTTTCTACAGAAACACATAAATGAGTCTCTTATATATATATATATATATATATATATATATATATATATATATATATATATATATATATATATATATATATATATATATATATATATATATATATATATATATATATATATATATATATATAATATATATATATATATATATATATATATATATATATATTTGACTATTTGTGTTTAAATCAACGTGTTTTGTCCGATACATTTAGTCTGACACTACTATAGTAGTCTCAGGTTATGCAAAAGGTGAAATGTTAATATTCATGTCTTGTATTGTATTGTATTTTATTAAATAATACGATTAAAACAGCCCTAATTCTACCAAAACGGCATGCGTCAGTCATACTGGTTACGTCGTCCTTGTCATATAAAGTATGTGATCTATATTGCTTTTCGGCCTGGTCCAATATTTCCAATACGGACTGGCAATGAATCATGAATTACATGTAAACATAGTATTGTGCATGTAATTCAGGATTCATTGCCAGTCCGTATTGGAAATATGGGCCCTATATTCACATCATTGCCAGCCCGTATCACTGGCGGATCTAGAAATTTTCATAAGTGGGGGCCCACTGACTGCCTAAGGGGGGCCACTCCACTCACGCTTCAGTGATTCCCTATATAAGCAACCAAATTTTTCCCATAAAGGGGGGGGGGGCGGGCCCCCTGCCCCCCCCCCCTAAATCCGCATCTGCGTATTGGAAATATTGGCCCTATATTCACATTTGATGTATGTAATACAGCATTCAGAACAAGTCTGTATTGAACAAGTTAGATTATTTAATAAAAGTGTTATGGACTGGCTGTTTCTGTAATGGCAGTGGTATAGATTCTCGGTAAGCTGTATTTATTTAGCCCTCGACCCTATGGGTATCGAGGCCAATACAGCAAACCTTGAATCTATTACGACTACACAAATTCTTACAATACACTTCTTGAACAGTCTAAGCTACCAGCACTAAAAATCAGAAGATTGAGAACCCGGCATATGGCATTAGAGACATATAATATAAAATAATTAATAAATCGAGTCCAGAATTCCTACATAATTTAGTAAACATTAAAGAAAATTCATATAACTTCAGGTACAAAGGCATAGCAGATATACCACGGCAAAAAAACAAGAACGAGGTATGGTAAGAAAAGCTTTAGTTATGAGGCAGCAAAACTCTGGAACTCCTTGCCAAATGAGGCAAGGAGCTTATCAACTTTTGGCCAGTTCAAAAATGTTATCTCCACCTGGTGTTTTTCAGGAAAATGTACATGCAGTTCTTGTAAATAATGTACTCACTTGCTGCCCCATAAATTGATCTCGAAGCCTGCTGCTTAGTATCATCCAATCTATTTCAGGAAGATTTTTGTCCGATCTATTTTGGGACGAAGTTTGTAAGGGTCGACTTGTACTCTTCATTCTTAAATTTAAGCTTAAATTTGACCACGAAAGAAAGCCGTTGCACCGCAAAACTTGTTCTTAAACTAAAAAAAGATGACAGCAAATGCCAGCTTGATAAACACAGTTACAATTATTTCACTAAGTGCAACAGCAGTTTATCTGGGGCTTAGTGTTTTCCTAGGTTTTTATTTGGGACGAAGGAAACGCCAGACTGAAAAATGGATTATAACCTGGCTTGTTTTTGATGCACTTATACACTTTACTTTTGTAAGTTATGTGCCTGCTCATTAAAATTAATTACTGGACTGTCCAACATTGCAAATCTTGCAAAAGTAAATGCTTTTTAAAAAGCTTGCAACTAGAAAATTAGTAGCTTTTCTAAAAAAGCTTGCAACTAGACAAATACATTTGTGTACTTGAAGCTTGTCATTGGACAGGCAATGCTTTTCTATTTATAAAGAGCTTAATGTCTCATAGCCAATACTATATATTTTTTTTTTCATTCTATTTTCATTCTGAAGTCACACCAATGAAAATAAGTTTCAATAGACCACTTTCGAGTTCATCCGTCACTGGAAAAAACTGGTCAATTATACGCGCCTTTATGACGTCATTTACCAGATAGGGGGGTCGCCTGTATCCCTGCACTATTTACGTTCATCAAGCGTCTTAGTGATCGTCATTGTGCAGGATAAACTAGAAATAATGGTTGTTCTGTAGGTACTTTTATTAATGACAATTCCCTAATGACAGCAATGCTGATGTAACAGGGTCGATTCTTGGGTCAAGTAATAATAAACTCTGTTTAGGGTTCGGATGATTTATTATACCAGTAGTATAAAAATAAACTCTGAAATAACAATATCACAATAATAAATAACAGATCTATTATAAAACACAAGTATCTTAAATTACACGTTACACATATAGTTATGATAAAATACAATGCACATTAATACTGTGTACTATATAGCGAATACACATAAGAGACAATCAGTCAGCTAATGTCACGTGTACTTTTAATTCACATTGTGATACACTACATAAGAATGTAACCCTTCATCGTAAATAATATACTATATAGTGTTTACTGGTTTACTATGTGTACGGTACAAAACTAAAGTTAAAACTGCAAATGTAACATTAAACTGATCGGAACATAATATATTGTTTGTTCTTTACATACAATTACGTTACAACAATCGTTGAATCGTAAATACTATTTTCATAAAGACTAATTAAGCCAATATATTAAATATGCTTAAAACCACATATTTAAAGGGAAATAATCCATAACGTCTTGTTTACAACATTACATAGTTAAAAATAGATTGACTCTTACCACTTGTGGAGTGAGTTTTTACTGGCAAGGACAAGGCACAGTTCACTAATACATTCTTTATATAATTACATCAATGGAGTCCTAAAACCAAAATGCAATCATAAATATTCGGACTAGTAAAATATTAAAATATACAATATGACAAAATAACTCAAGTTCATTCATAGCTAGACTTCTATCATTTCAATGTATAATATAAGTGTACTAATAAATATCAACGTTAACACTTTTCCTTATTTTGTCTAATATGCCGCCATTTATGAAATATAAATTATCTGTGTCAATCAAATAGCTAAGCAAATATATTGTTCTATGTTCTATCGTGACAAATTAACGGTAGATAATAAAATACCGGTAGCACGAAGCTAAATAAGATAATCTAGGCTACATCTATCATACTTATGTAATAAACAAACTTTACAAGGAGAACGAAATCATACAACAGAAACTTTCATAAATTTTATCATGTGAAAATATTAATAATATAATAAAGAAGTTAACTTACAATAATCAGGTAATAGGTTGTGTCCACAATGAATTAAAACCATAACACAGTTATATAAATCGGGATACAATATAATGCGACTGTAATTTTCAAGTTCCCGTGCAAATTATCCCTGGTCAATACAAAATATAAATTGACCGCGAAATCACAATGACCAATCAAATACGTAATTTAAAGTAAGAACCTTTTGAATATTCATGAACTCAATATAAAAAGTAAAGTGTAGATTTGATTTAAATAATAATATTCCTTTATCAAAATTCTAGAGTTAAACGTTATTATAAATAGAATTAATTTAAGAACTTTAAAGATATTTTTACTATTATTTATATATAATTAATAGACGTAAAAATGACACTACTACACTGATTGTCAATTTTAAGAATTCAATTTGCCTAATGGTTTGCACAATATAGAATTATAGTTTTCCAACCACTTGCTCAACATTGGAATGGAAGTGACAACGCCCCTAAACGCACAAATGACGTTCACTAAAACCAGAGTTTTTGACGGAAATGCATCAAACTCAAAAGTTGTCTATTAACGGATATTAATTTCAATGACAGTTTTGGAATCAATTGTGCAACAAAAAAAATTAACAGTGTGTCATTATTAAATTGCCTTTTTTTTTAAAGCTTGAAATATGACAAGTAATAGCTTTTGTTAAAAAAAGATAACCTTCTGAGTCTGAGATCTGGTTAATATATGACAATTTGGGTTGATTTGATTTGGGACATGTAGTTTCATCCATTCAGAATTATTAAAGTTGCAGATAAATTGTAGTAGAGGTAAAAAAAGGACAAGAAAAACAACTGAAACAATTTTTGGGGATTCTAATATATAAACCATGAGAAGGAGGTGCTGTCTTGATCTGACACCAGAGCTAAAAGACTTGATTCTTATTCATAAGCATTCTGTTTTTTCCATAGGCTAATCTTTTTCATTAGACATATGAAATGTATAATTTATTAACTTTATAATATGTATTGTATGTTTGAGAAAAGCTTTACCCTGTACTTGTTTCTTTATTACTTTCACATAATTCCATATTACATACTGAATTTTCAAAGCAATATACAGCTTCCACCTAAAATGCAATCTTTGTCCCACCTTATCTGTAGTCCCAAACCTAAACAAGAACTTGCCACATCTTCTAGTAACACGTCTCACATTTGAAAGATGCTAAAGTCAGGCAAGCTTTTTTGAAAAGCTACTACTTGACATGCTTGTAATCCATGTCATTTTTGTGTCAAATATTAAATTTCGATGAAAGGTTCTATTCTCTTGAGGCAATAGATACGAAAGGGACAGTTTAACTTGTAAGTTGAAAATAAACGGACAACATTATGGGGAAAAGAAAAGAAAAATACCTAACAACAACAACAACAGTTTACAAAACACAACATAGAAAATTAAAGTCTCAGTAACACAAACTCCAATATTAACCTGGGGTGATCTCAGGATAGGATGAATGACAGTATGACACATTCAAAAAAACTGTAATAGATTTAGTACTAGTAAACTTCATGACAATGAAAAAAATGTTTGTTGTATTTTCAGGAAGGTCCTTTTGTTTTGTTATCTCTCTATGGTACAATCAAAGAGTCAGACCATTTCACTGCTTCCCTCTGTAAGTATTATAAACTTATTTCCTTGCAATTTGCCTCCTTTTTGACTGCATAGATCTTCTATATTTATACTGTATATCATATTGACCTCTGAAGAACACATTTTTTTTCCTATATTTAGCATATCATTTGTTTATTTGTAATTTGTTTGTGATTATTATAGTAGTTTGAATTAGTTTGAAATTTTTTAGTGCCAATATAAAGAAGAAAATAAAGATTTTATCATACTTTTATAAAAAGTAAAAAAATGTGTGTTGTATAAATGGAAGGATTCTTGTATCCCTTATATACAAACATTGATTAAAACCTTAACATTGAATGTTTTCCAGGGAAAGAATATGCTCAAGCTGATAAAAGATGGGGTGTTGCAGACCCAACCATTGTATCTTTAGAAATATTAACAGTATTTTTGGATGGGCCGCTATGTGTAATTTTAATCTATGCCATTTTGAAGAACAAGTTTTATCGTCATTATGTGCAGTTAGTTCTGTGTGTTTGTGAATTGTATGGAGGTAAGATAACATGTTTTAATGGAGCATTGAATAATGTTTTAATAGATAACCTCTAAAGACACATGTTTTTCTATGCACTTTATATAATGTGAACATTGATATCACTGTTGGTCATTTCTGTCCAAAGTTGATTGAAGGAATTGACTTTTGTTAAACATGTGGTTTTGGATAGAATAAAAAAGTGAAACAACATGTTCAAATTACATGTGTCCGAAGAGCTTTTCTGGATTTTACCTTCATCAAGAATGCTCAAAATCGAATAGCTGATTTAAAATTAAGAGGATAACAAACAACTATGTTCCAATGTAAAAATTGTAATAATAGACATCTTTATGGCCATAGGAAAAAATATGAAGATTTACCAACCTTACAATGCCAGGAAAATTGTTGATAAATATGAACAAAAAGAGATGTGGGTATGCATCAACAAGATATAAGACATTTAGAGATAAACACACAGTCTTCAACAATTATAGGTATATTATGTACAATTTGTCAGCTATAAATCTCTCATATTATATAAAAGTTGTTCAATGCTATGTAAATATTTTTTAATTTGTTTAGGTTGGATGACATTTTGTCCAGAATGGCTAACAAAAAGTGAGAACCTAGATACCAGTAATGCTTTGTATCTGTGGATCTACCTGGTGTTCTTTAATGGTGTGTGGGTTGTCATTCCACTCTACCTGATGTGGCATTCATGGGTGGAGATGAAACGTTGTATGACTACATTAGCTGTAACAGACGGAGGTCATGGCACAGAGGTCACTGAAACAACAACTATCACCACAACAACCTCTCGTCATAAATATAATACTAGGACTAGGCCGAAAAAAGAAGATTGACAATTATAAAAAATTTATCTAGGTCTAAATTAAATATGTAAACCTCAGATCTGTGTACGACCTCAAATCTGTGTCCGTTTTTCAAATCTATGCCCCATCGTGACGTCAATCGCTAATCTATGTCCGTAAAAATGATTTTACCTCAAATCTGTGTCCGATTTTTAATCGCGACGTCATTTGCAAATCTGTGTCCGTTATAAGAAAGATAAGGTCTCAAATCTGTGTTATGTTTTAATTTTTTTTTTTCAATTTGGTTCGCCATACGCAAATTTATGCCTGTCTAATAAGTTCGGCCTTATAGGTTTTTTTATTATACGACCGCAAATTTTGAAAAAATTTTCGTCGTATATTGCTATCACGTTGGCGTCTGCGTCGTCGTCGTCGTCGTCGTCGTCCGGCGTCCGAATACTTTTAGTTTTCGCACTCTAACTTTAGTAAAAGTGAATGGAAATCTATGAAATTTTAACACAAGGTTTATGACCACAAAAGGAAGGTTGGTATTGATTTTGGGAGTTTTGGTCCCAACATTTTAGGAATTAGGGGCCAAAAAGGGCCCAAATAAGCATTTTCTTGGTTTTCGCACTATAACTTTAGTTTAAGTTAATAGAAATCTATGAAATTTTGACACAAGGTTTATGACCACAAAAGAACGGTTGGGATTGATTTTGGGAGTTTTGGTCTCAACAGTTTAGGAATTAGGGGCCAAAAAAGGGCCCAAATAAGCATTATTCTTGGTTTTCGCACAATAACATTAGTTTAAGTAAATAGAAATCAATGAAATTTAAACACAATGTTAATGACTACAAAAGGAAGGTTGGTATTGATTTTGGGAGTTTAGGTCCCAACAGTTTAGGAATTAGGGGCCAAAAAGGGACCCAAATAAGCATTTTTCTTGGTTTTCGCACCATAACGTTAGTATAAGTAAATAGAAATCTATGAAATTTAAACACAAGGTTTATGACCATAAAAGAAAGGTTGGGTTTGATTTTGGGAGTTTTGGTCCCAACATAATAAGGGGCCCAAAGGGTCCAAAATTAAACTTTTGTTTGATTTCATCAAAATTGAATAATTGGGGTTCTTTGATATGCTGAATCTAACTGTCATGACTGTGTATGTAGATTCTTAACTTTTGGTCCCGTTTTCAAATTGGTCTACATTAAGGTCCAAAGGGTCCAAAATTAAACTTAGTTTGATTTTGACAAAAAATGAATCAGTTAGGTTCTTTGATATGCTGAATCTAAAAATGTACTTAGATTCTTGATTATTGGCCCAGTTTTCAAGTTGGTCCAAATCGGGGTCCAAAATTAAACTTTGTTTGATTTCATCAAAAATTGAATAAATGGGGTTCTTTGATATTCCAAATCTAACTGTGTATGTAGATTCTTCATTTTTGGTCCTGTTTTCAAATTGGTCTACACTAAAGTCCAAAGGGTCCAAAATTAAACTTAGTCTGATTTTAACAAAAATTGAAATCTTGAAGTTCTTTGATATGCTGAATCCAAAAATGTACTTAGATTTTTTATTATGGGCCCAGTTTTCAAGTTGGTCCAAATCAGGATCTAAAATTATTATATTAAGTATTGTGTAATAGCAAGTCTTTTCAATTGCACAGTATTGCGCAATGGCAAGAAATATCTAATTGCACAATATTGTGAAATATCAAATTTTTTTTTAATTAGAGTTATCTTTCTTTGTCCAGAATAGTAAGCAAGAAATATTTAATTGCAAAATATTGTGCAATAGCAATATTTTTTTTTAATTGGAGTTATCTTTCTTTGTCCAGAATCAACTTAAATCTTTGTTATATACAATATACAATGTATATTCACTTTTTACTACCAACTGATAAATTAAAATAATCTTTACCATTCAGTGATAACAAGCAGTTTTTTTACATCTTAATATTTTATGATGTATTAAAATGAGTAGTTATTGTTGCAAACTCCATTAGAAATTTTAATTGAGATTAGTTTTGGAATAAGGGAAAGGGGGATGTGATTAAAAAAATTGGGTTCAATTTTTCTCATTTGAAATTTCATAAATAAAAAAGAAAATTTCTTCAAACATTTTTTTGAGAGGATTAATATTCAACAGCATAGTGAATTGCTCTAAGAGAAACAAAAATTTTAAGTTCATTAGAACACATTCATTCTGTGTCAGAAACCTATGCTGTGTCAACTATTTAATCACAATCCAAATTTAGAGCTGAATCCAGCTTGAATGTTGTGTCCATACTTGCCCTAACCGTTCAGGGTTCAACCTCTGCGGTCGTATAAAGCTACGCCCTGCGGAGCATCTGGTTTTATTAAGTAATTTCCCATAATTAAATATTAAGTTGGTATGTGTTATCCATGTATGTGCAAGAGCCGAAGTATAGTATACGTTTAAGAAAATCCAGCTAAATTATTTAGCTGGTATTTATGATATTGTTTCAAGTACAGTCTTATATGCTTTTGTTTTATTAAGTCTTTTTTCATGTGTGCGGTTAAAATCTTTACACATGATGCGTGTGTTATTATTGTATGCCGTCTTTAAGAATGAAACCACAAAACCATATTAATTTTACTCAAAAAGACAGTAAAGAATGAATATTTGTTTGCAACTTCATTTTACTTCGTTTTGTCTTTGAATTTGTTCATCGCTGTTTCATTGACATTTATACCACTTTATCTATGTTTTTTCTTGAATACTAGTATCAAAAAATCATTCTAAATTGCTACTAATAAAACTTATATTTTTAATTGAAATATTTGTGAATCACAAAAGAACATATTTCAATTGTTTGGTCTTAGTTGATATCTATTTAGTTTAAATGTAAAACTTGTAATAATGTCTTTAATAACGAAAATATTTCCCCGAGAAGAATCATTCTTTATGTTTTGGCATATCCCTTCTATCAAGAAACTAGATGTCAACACCGCAGTCCCTTTGTTCATGGTTGGATTTGTTTTGAATTGTAAATATTCCACAATAGTAGGAGTAAAGATATCCTGATAATTGTCAGAAAACATTTCAAGAGGATAAATCTCTATAGTTGACGTTTTTGAAAATATTCCATCAGTCCACTATTTATAACAGATTTCCCTCCAGTTTTAAAGACAAAACATAAAGCAATTTTAAACCATGTGTATCAATAGTAAAAATGTTAACCTTGCTTTTGTCATATAAACCACTTGTACAATGTTTTTTTCGGTGTGAGTTAATGCTCCGTGTTGAAGGCCGTACTTACACCTGTTATTGTTAACTTTTCATTGTTTACTTGATGACGTTTTGTTATGTTTTACGTCGATGAAAGGACATAGATTTGAGACAATAAAGGACATAGATTTGGAACGTCTATGACGCAATATTAAAAAGGACATAGTTTTGCGGAAAGGACATAGATTTGAGGCCGGACATAGATTTGAGGCTTACAAATATAAGATTTGTTAACCTCATGCAGCTATTTAAAAGTCTTATACAACCTTAAATTTACATACTTGTAACAATATTTTGTAGCCATGAGCATCTAAATGTAAAATAAAACATATACACATGCTAGTCTCTTTTCAACAGTTATCAAAATGTTTGCAATATCATCAAATGTTTTCTGTTATAACTGTTTTATTACGAGATTCACATCTATGCAATATATATATTTACTTGTGTTTACTAACCTTGTTATGGACAGCATAATTGAAGATTTAATGCAGTTTGTAAGAAACTAAAATACTGATTTTATTGCTGTATTGACTTACTAGACATTTTTATGCCATGTTAACTGTAATACATGCGTTCCAAGATGTTCTTCTCATTCAGTTTCTTCTCAGCATTATTTAGACTTTTAAGTCAATAGATCCTACCTCAGCATTTATTTTATCACAGTGCTTTTGAAGATACAGAAAACATAAATTTTCAAATTACAGTTTCATTGTCACCTCAGTGGCTATCATATTCCATTAAAGAGTCAAACAATATGATAATTTTTAATCAACATATTGATGAAGTTTATTCAATGGGTTTTTAATTTAAAAAAAAAATGTGATTAATTTGGAAGAAACAATGAATGTAGCATAAACTATGAAAGTTAATTTTTTTTTAATTTTTATATCATGTGTTTGGTTGTGAAATTTTGAACAACTTTGTTGCTAAGTATTTTTTCTCGAACTTTTACCATTATCATTATTTTGACAATTATGTGTTTGGATTTCCTAAATTCCATAGTAATATTTTTTGCTTCAGTTGTATGTTAATAAAAACAATTTTACTTTGTGAGTCAAAATATTCCAAAGTATCATTACAGCCTACCAAAGGTCAAAGGTGATTTGGATGTCTTTTGTTGAGAAGTGCATTGTGTTTTATTTATATACAATGAACATGTTGGGTTGTAAAAGAAGGGTAAAAAAGGGGGAGTATTTGGACAGTATTGAGTAATTTGAGAACTTTAAAAACCACCAAAAATACATTCATTTGAATGGGTTGGGCATCTTTATTAAAATGCTTGAAAAATAATAACATTTGAATGGTGTTCACCATATTTTTTCCATGGCAATGAAAAATCAAAGAGCTGAATAGCTCTGAGGGGAAAGATGGCCCTTGTTTCTATTTCATTTTTTTGGGGTGGGGGTTTGGGGAGGGGGGGTTATCTTTTGATAGTCTTCATATAAAGAATGAAAAAAAGAACAGCTAGAACATGTGGAAGGTTGACACTATTGGAATCAATTGTTGTTTAATGTAATTTCTTTTCTTTAGTTTAGGATTCAATTTAGACCAATGGAAGAGATCTGCATCTTCTAAATCTAAACATTCAATTAAAGTTGATAGTTAATTATCTAAAATTCAACTAGTTGAATTCTGTCATTTAACAACAACTACAATTATTTTTGAAATCTTAATAGTGTACGACTGAACTGTAGGCTAGGGCCATTTTCCATTTTTTGTGACAGTACTCTAAAAATTTTAATTTTTTTTTCTCAAGAAAGTTAGGACTGAAAAATCTATTCAGTTTTAAATTTCCATTGATAAAGTTCCCAGTTATATCTCTCATCACAGGGATACAGGTACTAATAAAAATAACAATATGATTGACGTAAACTGTGTGAAGCTTGTTTCCAAATCCTACATTTTGAAATATTTGTAAAATTTCATGAATAAATAGGTTTAAACTACAAAATGCAACATTTGTAATTTTTTTTGTAGCTATTACAATGATTATGTTGGTACACAAAATTTAGTTTTAATGAAAGACTACTTATCATATACTAAATGTCACATTTTAAGTGTTTATTTTAGTGGATAATTAGCTCATAAATTGAGGTGCTCCTGAATTGGAGGAAGATTCTCAAAACAGAGTTTTACAGAAAAAAATGGAAAAGATCGTTTCTCTCCCCGATCTCATGTAGCCCCTCGGACTTCCTGTTTACTTTGAAAGTTGCATGTTGATGTTTAAATCATCTACAGCAAACATCATTATGTTTAAATTCAACAAATACTATTTTTTAATAAGTGCACAATCTTTGAGAATGATTTAAATAACCAGTGAAGGATATCCCTGCTTATGCGTAGTGTGGCATTCCAACAATGACGTCACTATAAAATATAATGTAGGTTGGATATATTTAGAATATCTTGTCATACTGATTTTTCCGGATTGTAAAAGAAACGTAAATAGTGTAAAGGAGAGCTCGATATAAGATAATTTCGAGAGAAACAATTGAAATGTGTAAAAAAGTGTTTAAAGTCAATTTATTCATTTGTGTCTCCCCATCTCATCATTCTTAGTAAGATTTGTTGGGGGGGTTTTCCACACTATAAAAACAAAATGAATGATGTGAGGGAATATCACTCTAGTCAAACCCATTGGGGATTGACGGCTTGAAGCCGTCTTCCCCAAAAAAACCAATGTCATGACACAGTAACAAATAAATTAACATTTTTCTATAATATTTGGTTGTGTTTGATACATATTGTATAAGTTTGTTTATATTGTTATGGCAGAAATAGTATATATTGATAAGTAAGGGAAGAACCTGTACCATTATATTATAGAATTCATGCTTATTTTTACAAATTTACATATTTATCATTTGTTACCTGTTGTTGTTATTTTAACAGAAATCAAAGAATTAAAACTATACTGATAATTTTTAAACATTTATATGGTGTTACTATGAATAATGTGTGCACCTATTATATTTATTACGTCATATCAATTCAGGTGGATCATTGGTATATAGGAATCATATAGTTCTTCAGGTAGAATATTCTTATACTTTGCCAAATTGAAGATTTTCCTTCCTATTTTTTTTTTTCAAAAATATGATAAAATATAGGTCACTATGCTTTTTAGCTCACCTGGCCTAAAAGGCCATGTGAGCTTTTCTCATCACTTGGCGTCCGTCGTCGTCGTCGTCGACGTCGTCGTCGACGTCGTCGTCGTCGTTAACAATTTTTCAAACATCTTCTCCTCTGAAACTACTGAATGGATTTGAATGAAACTTAACATGATTGTTCCTTAGTATATCCTGCACAAAAAATGCGCTTCGATTTTTGATCCGTCAAAAAACATGGCCGCCGTTACTTAAAATAGAACATAGGGGTCAAATGCAGTTTTTGGCTTATATCTCAAAAACGAAAGCATTTAGAGCAAATCTGACATGGAGTAAAAATGTTCATTAGGTCAAGATCTATCAGCCCTGAAATTTTCAGATGAATCAAACAAACCATTGTTGGGTTGCTGCCACTTAATTGGTAATTTTAAGGAAATTTTGCAGTTTTTGGTCATTATCTTGAATATTATTATAGATAAAGATAAACTGTAAACAGCAAAAAAGATCAGCAAAGTAAGATCTACAAATAAGTTAATATGACCAAAATTGTCAATTGACCCCTTAAGGGGTTATTGTCCTTTAATGACAATTTTTCACAATTTGTTCATCATATTTGCTAACTTTAAAAAATCTTCTCCTCTGAAACTACTGAATGGATTTGGTTAAAACTTAGCATGGTTGTTCCTTAGATTATCCTGCACAAAGTGTGTGCATTGATTTTTGATCCGTCAAAAAACATGGCCGCCGTTACTTAAAATAGAACATAGGGGTCAAATGCAGTTTTTGGCTTATATCTCAAAAACGAAAGCATTAAGAGCAAATCTGACATGGAGTAAAAATGTTCATTAGGTCAATATCTATCAGCCCTGAAATTTTCAGATGAATCAAACATCCAATTGTTGGGTTGCTGCCACTTAATTGGTAATTTTAAGGAAATTTTGCAGTTTTTGGTCATTATCTTGAATATTATTATAGATAAAGATAAACTGTAAACAGCAAATATGATCAGCAAAGTAAGATCTACAAATAAGTCAATTTGACCAAAATTGTCAATTGACCTCTTTAGGAGTTATTGCCCTTTAAAGACTTTTTTCACAATTTGTTCATCATGTTGACTTACTTTAAAAAATCTTCTCTTATGAAACTGCTGTATCAATTTCAGCCAAACTTAGGCTAAATGAGTTTCAGAGTTTCAGAGTATCTAGTATAAATTTTATATTTCATTTCCTTTTATGTCAAGAAACATAGCTCCTATGGCTAAAATAGAACATAGGAGAAAATGATTTTTTTTTGCTTTTGAAGAAAATAGGACGATTCAAAGAACATTTAAATAAATTGAAAAGCTCAAATAATCATTGATGAGAGATTAAACCAAAAAAATTCAGGTGAGCGATTCAGGCTCTTGAGAGCCTCTTGTTTCAAGCTACAAGTCGTGCAAAATTGCATAAACTTGCATAGATTGTTCATGAAAAAAAAACCCACATTTTTATGAAATAAAGTACGAGAAGAAAGATTATATAATATGTTTTAAGAAAATAAAAAAAAACAAATGGTGGCACCGAACTTGTTTCATTGTTACTAGTTAAATATAAAAATGTCACTATCATTCCAGAATATATAGAGAAATGACCTTAAATTGTAAATAAAATACATCATGGTAGAATTTAGTCCAAAGTTGTAAACAAAAACATCTTTAATTTTAATAAAAATCATTGATTTTTTTTGTGTAAAAATAATTGAATGGTAATATTATTAATGTTCAAAGAGGTTTAACAGTTGAAAGGTTGCATAAGTTTAATTTAATGTAAAATAAATAAATAGTTTTAACACATATTTGTAGGAGGGATACCAAGCAAGTATTAAATAAATTTTACATGAGAGGTGATTTCCATTGGAAAATTTATCACAATATACATATTTTCATTACAATGTGTAGACATGGTCTGTTTATGTAATAATTGAATTTATTGTGACTTGATGGATTCTGTACTACAGAACATTTCCTCCCCTTCACTATTATCTTTCAATATTGGTGCTCCAGTGATAATTCATACATATATACAGCTTTTTTTACCAGTCATAATTCATACATATATACAGCTTTTTTTCCAGTGATAATTCATACATATATACAGCTTTTTTTACCAGTGATAATTAACTGCTCAAATATTAATTATATTTATCAATTTAGTAGCTTTTGCTACAACTGTATATATATATATATATTTTAAATGTGTTTTGTTTTTGTATTTTGATGTCTAGCTTTCTTCTGAAAAAATATATTTAATTTGTATACATGTAGTTTCAACTGATATAAGAATATATTTGTGTACAAGTAAAGTTAATACTGACACACATATCAACATTTTGTTTTGATTGAAAGCAATTTTGAATGGCTTCTCTAATTTGAAATAAGGTAAAAACTTTTAAAACAAACAGCAAAAAGTGCTTTTATTATTATTATTGTTTTATATTATATTGGGATTTTCAACTCAAAGCAAAAGCTAACAAATAACTGCACTAGGTTGATAAAATTTGCTGTTATTGAAAGGTGGTAAATTTCTAAATTTTATTATTTAGAGGTCACTGACAGTTTAACCACCAGTTGTCCATGATTTATTTCATAAGGCAGCAACCATTTGATTTTCTGGGGGGGGGGGCTATGGTTTTTTTTGGAAAAAAAAGTTTGTTTCCAGTTTTTGGAGAAAAAAATAATTTGTTTTTGATTCTGAGAAAAAAAATTTGTTTGTTTCACCCTCAGCTGCCACTATATGTAATGCTAAAATTGAAAGAAAAAAATTTGTCCAGAAAAAAAAACCATAGCCCCCCCCCAGAAAATCAAATGGTTGCTGCCTAAATAAAAATAAATTTTGCTGATTTTTTTTTTGTGTTTACAAAAACATAGGATCTTACTCCAGCAGACTAATTTGACCTGAGTTGATGTCTTTTTTACAATATTTTGTAAAGTTATATTAAGCCTGATTACATTCTCTCTGCTGCACTTTATTGCTGGCTCTGACCATTTCTGATAAAATTCATCTCAATTGCTCATTTATAGACATCAAATTTGGTATGTTTTGTATTAAGCTATTAGAGTAGAAATGTTTTTGAATAGTTATTATATATCTTAAAACATATATTTGTAGCAGGCATATATTTGAATAATAAAATGGAATGTTACATACTTGTTTTTCATGAGTCAATAATTAACGGGAAAGTTTATTCTTTGTTGTATATCTGAATCTGCATATGTCAGAAAGACGAGGGGATGCCACTAGTTGTCTTAGTATACTAACAACTGTACATACTAGCCTGTCAACACTAAGGTTGTGAGTTCGAATCCAGGTTGTGGCAGGTGCTATCAATTCTAATCTTAATTAACTAGAATTGTCAGTTTCCTACTGAAGGTCATTGTTCTCTCTGGGCACCCTGGCTTCCTCCACCAATTAAAACTGACTTGTCAGGAAAGAGTAATAGCGCTAAAAGTGTCTTTAAACAATAATTAATACATCAATCAATTGGATAAGACAAAACTGACAAAACTGATGATATTAGTTTCAGAATTGATAGAAATCTTTATAACTCTCACAATCAGTGTCACTGAGTTTTTAAAAAAGTTTGAAAATTAACTACATTTTTCAAAATTTAGAACTGATACTGTATAAAATTAAAATGGAAAATGGAAAAGGGGAATGTGTTAAAGAGACAACAACCCTACCAAAGAGCAGACAACAGTCGAAGGCCACAAACAACGAGAAACTTCAGCACCTGCAGGCATGCTTCAGCTGGCTCCTAAACAATTTGCATGCATCTATATACAAATGTAACAAACAACAAATGTTTTCCTTTCCTGTGTTATTAGTATGGAGATGAAGTGAGGGATACATGCATTTTTAAGAGGTTTTTTTTATCAGTTAAGTTCACAGAACTTTCTTGCCTTTTAAAATTGGGAGGTGTTGAAAGATATATAGTTAAATAAGCCAAAGTGATCAGCAAGATAAGATCTACAATTAAGACAATTGTAGGAAACAAGTGATCAGCAAGATAAGATCTACAATTAAGACAGTTGGAGGAAACAAGTGATCAGCAAGATAAGATCTACAATTAAGACAGTTGGAGGAAACAAGTGATCAGCAAGATAAGATCTACAATTAAGACAATTGGAGGAAACAAGTGATCAGCAAGATAAGATCTACAATTAAGACAGTTGGAGGAAACAAGTGATCAGCAAGATAAGATCTACAATTAAGACAGTTGGAGGAAACAAGTGATCAGCAAGATAAGATCTACAATTAAGACAATTGGAGGAAACAAGTGATCAGCAAGATAAGATCTACAATTAAGACAATTGGAGGAAACAAGTGATCAGCAAGATAAGATCTACAATTAAGACAATTGGAGGAAACAAGTGATCAGCAAGATAAGATCTACAATTAAGACAATTGGAGGAAACAAGTGATCAGCAAGATAAGATCTACAATTAAGACAATTGGAGGAAACAAGTGATCAGCAAGATAAGATCTACAATTAAGACAATTGGAGGAAACAAGTGATCAGCAAGATAAGATCTACAATTAAGACAATTGGAGGAAACTTCCAAACACTCCTTATTAGAGTTACTGTTCTTTGAGGATGATTTTTTTTCACGTTTTTTTGCCTTACATCTTATAAATATTCAAAGATAGATAAAAATAGAAATAACCAAAATGATCAACAAAATAAGATCTACATTTATTAAAGACAATTTGGAGGAAATCGTCTGAGGACTCTTTACTGTAGTTACTGGCCTTTAATGACTGGTTTTTACCATTTTTTATGCATTTTGTCTTTTATGATTAAAACTATAATAGATAGATACACCTCAAATCACAAAAATGATCGACAAAACCAAGATCTACTGACCAGTTGTATTTGTTGATATAGTTAATATCCTTTCACTCTTTATAGGAGTGATTGCCCTTCAATGGGGATTTTATTTTACCCTCTTTTGTGTTTTGAGCAAAAGATAAATAAGATAGAGAGAAGCTAAACAGCCTAAATGATCAGTAGTACAATATCAACTAAACAGAGGTGTTTTGTCATGAATTCTTTTCTCATCTACAATGTTGCAGAGTGTCCTTTGTAAAATATGCATCACTTAATGATCTACTTGATTCCTTACCAACACTTATTAATGTGGTATAAAATTCGACACCACCTTCAGTAGGTCTTGCTTTGACTTTGTTAACATAGTTATTTATATACATATACACAATAAAATACTTCAAGAAGTGGGGGAATTGCCTCCCCTGACTCACTGCAACAACGTATGATCTATTAACTTATCAGAAAATTATATACTATCATGCATGTTATTCAATCCATCTTGTATGGGAAAGGATTTGTATAGGCACTGCCTTTTGTCCAATCCCTTTGTTTAAATGTACATTTGATATTTGAACAATAAAATATTTTGAATTAGAAAATATGCACATAAACCAAGGTGAGCAACTGAGGCACTTTAGGTGAGTTGTATTGGAGGTACCTTCATGTCAAATAACAGTTAAAAAAATTATCAAATAATGTTAAAAGTAATTATTGATGCATGACGATAAAATATACATTTTCTTTTAGATGATGAAAACAAATACTGATTTTGAAGAAACACGTTAATTAGAAGAAAGACATGATCTTTAAATAAAGAGTAAATATGCAGGTTATTATCCTGATATTGAATGTACACTGATTATACAACTTTCGAGATGTGTTCCAAATAAAGGAGGAATCTACCAGGAAACTCATCATTAGATAAAACCCGGAAATATATACATTTCTTTTCCGGAACCGAACTAAACAGGTGACGGTTTCTTCGCCTTTCGTTTGCAGCTGATGTTTTTCTTGTAAAAAATACTAGACATTGTAAGTAATAAGCATTCCTCAAACATTGGTAAACAGTATGTAACTACCACTGAAAACTTTCTACCATTGCAGACAATTATGACACTTTTGAAAGGATAAAAAAACAACCCATCTGACCATGTTACTTGAATCTGATTGTCTATAGGCCATATGATATATCATGTGTGTGGGTTCGTAGTCTAGGCGTTAAAACCGATAGCTGCAGTGCTAAAGATACAGAGTTCGAATGTGACTCGGTGCACTTAATCTCATCATCATCTTCCAATAATTCGCAGGAGTCGTAGACGTAGGTCTGAGGAAGTCACTTTCCAGACTGGTTTCAATATGTTCAAAAAAAAAAGCTGTTTTTTTTAGTTTTACAGTTAAAACTATTTACATCAAAAGGTGGTGTATATGGTTGTCCTCAGGGCCGCAGCTGCATGGAGGGTGGCCTTGAAGACCTCCAAAGTGGCAGAGTTGGTCACGGTTGTTGGCAGCTGGTTCCAATTCTGGATAGTGCAAGGAAAGAAGGATTGTTTGTACACATCCAGTCTTCACGCTGAATGGCAGCCCAGGCTTGTAAAATTGCTCTAGGGCCTGTAAAAATCATATCTACAGGCCAACAGAATCTAACCAAAAATTTTCAAAAATTGAGTGCCGGGCCTGTAACAGTTCATCGCGAAGACTGCACATCTGTTTTGGTATAGATCTGCCTCAGTCTGTTTGCACCTCTGGTTTCGGTTGTCACTTTTGTTGAAGATGCTGTTGGTTTCTGGTATGGAAATCTTGTTATTGATAGGCTTGTACATGATCAACAGGCTTGTAGTAATTCCCAATCAATGTTCTAGCCAGAATTTGAAAAGGGCAGGGTGCTAGTCAGAAAAAGGGCAATTTAATTAGAGCTAAAGTTGTAGCTCATTGTATTCTGGTCAATTTACCAAATCAAAATAAAAAAAAGGTTATCTTACCCTCCAACATATTGTTGTAAATATGTCATACCTGTCAACTGACCCTCTGCTGTTGTTTTTTATTTGGTCGGGTTGTTGTCTCTTTGACACATTCCCCATTTCCATTCTCAATTTTATTATAAGAAAATGTACCATAAATACTGAAATTCAGCTCGAAAAAGTTCGTACGCGTTATGACCTGAGATTTGATTCTTCAATGCAGGTCATGACCTGCATTTTCATCGTCACAGCTGCAGGTTGACAGGTATGATATGTAAGGGGACAAATCTCCATTAATCCTAATACTGATAGGGAGTGTACATGGATTCCACTGTACCCTTGCAGCTCTACATATCTTTTCAAACACTTAACCTTTTGATTTTATACTTTTTTTAGCTCACCTGGCCTAAAAGGCCAAGTGAGCTTTTCTCATCACTTGGCGTCCGTCGTCGTCCGTCGTCATTAACTTTTACAAAAATCTTCTCCTCTGAAACTACTGGGCCAAATTTAATCAAACTTAGCCACAATCATCATTGGGGTATCTAGTTTTAAAAATGTGTGGCATGACCCGGCCAACCAACCAAGATGGCCACCATGGCTAAAAATAGAACATAGGGGTAAAATGTAGAAACCGAAGCATTTAGAGCAAATCTGAATGGGGGTTAATTTGTTTATCAAGTTAATATCTAGCTGCCCTGAAATTTTCAGACAAATTGGACAATCGGTTGTTGGGTTGCTGTCCCTGAATTGGCAATTTTAAGGAAATTTTGCAGTTTTTGGTTATCTTGAATATTATTATAGATAGAGATAAACTGTAAACAGCAATAATGATCAGCAAAGTAAGATCTACAAATAAATCAACATGACCAAAATGGTCAGTTGACCTCTTAAGGAGTTATTGCCCTTTATAGTCATTTTTTACCAATTTTTCGTAAATTTTTGTAATCTTTTACAAAAATCTTCTCCTCTAAAACTACTGGGCCAAGCTTAATCAAACTTAGCCTCAATCATCATTGGGGTATCTAGTTTAAAAAATGTGTGGCGTGACCCGGCTAACCAACCAAAATGGCCGCCATGGCTAAAAATAGAACATAGGGGGTAAAATGTAGATTTTGGCTTATAACTGAACCGAAAAGCATTTAAAGCAAATCTGACGAGAGGTTAAATTGTTCATGAAGTTAAGATCTATCTGACCTGAAATTTTCAGATGAATCAGACAACCGGTTGTTGGGTTGCTGCCCCTGAATTGGTAATTTTTAAAGAAATTTTGCTGTTTTTGGTAATTATCTTGAATATTATTGTAGATAAAGATAAACTGTAAAAAGCAATAATGTTCAGCAAAGTAAGATCTACAAATAAATCAGTATGACAAAAGTGGTCAGTTGACCCCTTAAGGAGTTACAGCCCTCTACAGTTAATTTTCATAAATTTTGTAAATTTTTGTAAATTTTTAACAAAATATTTTTCTCTGTAACTAATGGGCCAAGTTCATTAAAGATGAAGATAATTGTAAGTAGCAAGAATGTTCAGTAAAGTAAGATCTACAAACACATCACCAAAACACAATTTTGTCATAAATCCATCTGTGTCTTTTGTTTAATATGCACATAGACCAAGGTGAGCGACACAGGCTCTTAAGAGTCTCTAGTTGTATTATCTTACTGTGTCATAGCTAGTTTAATCAGGTGAATATTTTAATCAATTTTTCTGATAATTACAAACTGTAAAGTCTGTAATTGTAAAACACCAAAATATGAAACGAATGTTAAAGAAAAAATGAGAGAAGTGCCTAACAACATGTTGAAATTAAATTTTAGATTTAAATGTATCAAATAGGATGTAATGAAAATGTGTAAAAGGCATGCTTGAATTGTGACATCTTTTAATCTGTATTGACAATCAAAGTGCTTTTAAAAAAGTGGTATATTATAATATTGATTAGATAGTAAATTATTTATTGATTAAGAGCAGTACTTTATCATTAGAATTAAGTCATATGTTCCAGTTGTACTTTTCTCCTTCACTTCTGGGTCATAAAATTCAAATTGGATTTATACCAGTTTAAACAGGTAAACAGCTCTTATTGTAAACATGTACTTGATTTGAAAGATTTAGTGACAAAGATAGCTTTAATGTCGTAACATACATAAATAATATTTAAACCTTGTGTTACCTGTTTTAAGTTCCTTTAGATAGGTGCATTAATAATATCTTTCACTCTCCTAACATATTAACATAACATTAACATTAGATAAACAAGAAGTTTTAGCAAACTGTATAAATGTTACTTATCAGTAGGATCTTTTAGGTTTTGCAATCACAAACTTTAATCTGGATACACATTATCATGAAAACCATTTTTCTTCACATAATAAAGTTTATTTCCAAGAACATATTTAATTGAATTTTAAATTCTAGTCACTAGTGTTATATAACTGTGAAGAAATGATATGCTGTTCATTATACTTATTGTATTTACAGATATCTGTTAAGGATGAGTGTGTTTAGTCCTTTCCCTATTGGGGACTCAGTGTCAGGAAGGCTTGACCAGCTGTGTAAACTGGACATTGACTGTGATCAACATGAACTAATGGGAAAGATGACCGGTATTATTGGCACAATAGGTAAGATTAAGTTTTACAGTAAATTTTGACTGGGGAAAAAAAATCATCATTTTTAGTCCCCTACCCACGAAGTCGAAGATTTGCACTCCATCTGTCTGTCTGTCTGTCCATTTGTCAGTCCAGCAGATCAGTTTTCCAGGCTTTTTTTTCTCCCCGCTTGAAGATATTGATTTGAAATTTGGTATAGAGTTCAATCATGTTACAGAACAAGTTCAAATTATGTCCTCCTTGTCTCATGATTTTGTGCAGAGTTATGGTTTTATAGTGGATTTTGACTGAACAAAAAATCCATAATTTTTACAAAGTATGTTTAAATGTCCAAATTTCTTATTGATGATAAATTTCCCAGAAAGGCCACAAAATAATACAGCACTCTAAAGGCAATTTGATAAAAAAAACAGTGTTGATGTTATCATATAAGCAGTGATGTAAGAGTTATGACTGAAATGCCAGACTGACAGGTGACCTTGACTCAATGTTAGTGGTTCATTGGTCAGTGTTCATGGTAAGGTCATATTTAGTCAGTAGCTTTGCAGGGATAAGTTATAATTGTGTGCACACTTTTTATTTCTGTGATACACCTTAGCACATTGCTTATATTTTATATTATAGGTCCAGCATGTGATTCCGTGGAAATGTTAACAGATATGTTTGTAGCTTATATTTTATATTATAGGTCCAGCATGTGATTCCGTGGAAATGTTAACAGATATGTTTGTAGCAGGACTTAATATCTGTAGAATGAACTTAGCCTACAGAACACACCAGGTATGATATAGTTAGCTTACAGAACACACCAGGTATAATATAGTTAGCCTACAGAACACACCAGGTATTATATAGTTAGCCTACAGAACACACCAGGTATTATATAGTTAGCCTACAGAACACACCAGGTATAATATAGTTAGCCTACAGAACACACCAGGTATAATATAGTTAGCCTACAGAACACACCAGGTATAATATAGTTAGATACACCAGGTATAATATAGTTAGCTTACAGAACACACCAGGTATGATATAGTTAGCCTACAGAACACACCAGGTATAATATAGTTAGCACAATAAAAAACATTAATTCAGAACACACCAGGTATAATATAGTTAGCACAATAAAAAACATTAATTCAGAACACACCAGGTATAATATAGTTAGCTTACAGAACACACCAGGTAAAATATAGTTAGCTTACACAACACACCAGGTATAATATAGTTAGCTACACCAGGTATAATATAGTTAGCCTACAGAACACACCAGGTATAATATAGTTAGCACAATAAAAAACATTAATTCAGAACACACCAGGTATAATATAGTTAGCACAATAAAAAACATTAACTCATTGGCTGATTACGACATGCATATGTTGTTACAATGTCAGTCTGAATGCTGTGATCATTGCAATGTCAGTCTGAATGCTGTGATCATTGCAATGTCAGTCTGAATGTTGTGATCATTGCAATGTCAGTTTGAATGCTGTGATCATTGCAATGTCAGTCTGAATGCTGTGATCATTGCAATGTCAGTCAGAATGTCTACACAAGTTGTCACAAGGATTAGGATTAGGCTGATGAGGATGTATTTGGAATGACAAATTCCAATCATTATCAGTCCAAATATCCCATCATACATTTTTTTTTCTTTAGAAATCAGTATTCAATACTAGTTTTATGGAATATTTTGCTTAATAACAATAGAAAATCAAGAATTAGGCATCAACCCAACAATAAAACATTTTTAAAATGAAAATTAAGTAGTGATTATGAAGTTTAACTTAAATTCTACATGCATAAGTAAATTACTGAATGATCCAGAGAAATGATGAACTAACTCATGTAATAATCATTATATTCAAATATAAACAATACACCAATCTTTATGGAAATATTTTATTTAGTATTTTGCAGATATTATCAAAAGAATTCATCAAATTGTGCCAAAGATTGGACATCAAATTGCTATCGGTACAGATATAACAGGGCCAGGAATTAGATTGGGATACCTCAAAGGGGTAGGTATCATCATAAATCTAAATATAATCTTTATTAAGATTGGGATACCTTCAAGGGATAGCTATCATCACATATCTAAGTAAAATCTTTATTTTGAATTGATAATTTTAATTTATAACATTGATAATGAAATGGATATGGGGAATGTGTCAAAAGGAAAACAACCTGATCAAACGGTAATAAAAAACCAGTTGAGGGGCCACCAATGGGTCTTTAATTCAGCTGAATGTACTGTATGTTTCATTGCCAAACCTCTGCTGGTGTTTCTGTTAGCTAAATGAAATACAATGAGGTATTAGACATGAAGCAATGAGACCTCAGGCTAAATCTAAGGACGCAAAATTAGGAAAGACAGTATGACAGTCAACATACCTTCTTAGAAAATAATCAATGTCAAAGGTCTATTCAATATGTCAAGGTCCTGGGACCTGGACTTAAAGAAGTTGGTATAGAAGGATTCATTAGTTATGAACACATTAAAAGTTATATTCCTGTAAGTTATGTCCACTTTGGAAGTTTCAGAACCCTGTATTTTCTGAACTAGATGGACAGTTCACTCTTTAAAAAATAGTTTTGTTTTTCTTTTTTAGCTCACCTGGCCCGAAGGACCAAGTGAGCTATTCCCATCACTTTGCGTCCGTCGTCCGCCGTTGTCATCCGTCGTCCTTAACTTTTACAAAAATCTTCTCCTCTGAAACTACTTGGCCAAATTTAACCAAACTTTACCACAATCATCATTGGGGTATCTAGTTTAAAAATGTGTGGCGTGACCCGGCCAACCAACCAAGATGGCCGCCACAGCTAAAAATAGAACATAGGGGTAAAATGCAGTTTTTGGCTTATAACTCAGAAACCAAAGCATTTAGAGCAAATCTGACATGGGGTAAATTTGTTTATCAGGTCAAGATCTATCTGTCCTCAAATTTTCAGATGAATCCGACAACCCGTTGTTGGGTTGCTGCCCCTGAATTGGTAATTTTAGGTATTTTTTGCTGTTTTTGGTTATTATCTTGAGTATTATTATAGATAGAGATAAACTGTTACAGCAATAATGTTCAGCAAAGTTAGATCTACAAATAAGTCAACATGACCCAAATGGTCAGTTGACCCCTTAGGAGTTATTGCCCTTTATAGTCAATTTTTAACCATTTTTCGTAAATCTTAGTAATCTTTTACAAAAATCTTCTCCTCTGAAACTACTGGGCCAAATTAATCCAAATTGGCCACAATCATCTTTGGGGTATCGAGTTTAAAAAATGTGTGGCATGACCTGGCCAACCAACCAAGATGGCCGCCATGGCTATAAATAGAACATAGGGGTAAAATGCAGTTTTTGGCTTATAACTCAAAAACCAAAGCATTTAGAGCAAATCTGATATGGGTAAAAGTGTTTATCAGGTCAAAATCTATCTGCCCTGAAATTTTCAGATGAATCGGACAACCTGTTGTTGGGTTGCTGCCCCTAAATTGGTAATTTTAAGGAAATTTTACTGTTTTGGGTTATTATCTTGAATATTAATATAGATAGAGATAAACTTTAAACAGCAATAATGTACAGCAAAGTAAGATTTACAAATAAGTCAATATGACTGAAATGGTAAATTGACCCCCCCTAAGGAGTTATTGTCCTTTATAGTCAATTTTTAATAATTTTTATAAAATTTGTAAATTTTTACTAACATTTTCCACTGAAACTACTGGCCCAAGTTCATTATAGATAGAGATAACTGTAAGCAGCAAGAATGTTCAGTAAAGTAAGACGTACAAACACAACATGATCAACAAAACACAATTTTGTCATGAATCCATCTGCTTCCTTTGTTTGATATTCACATAGACCAAGGTGAGCGACACCTAGTTTCAATTTTCCAACTATGTATTTAGCTGCAAACTGTTTCTGCAATCTGCAGATTATACTGATAAATTGACAAAGGTTGTTGTAATGTAGTCTGAACTTGAAACTACCAGGCATTGAACTGGTGACCTTGAAAAGTATAGAAAAAATATGAGCAAAAAGATAATGATTCAGGACAAAAAATGTCTGTAATATTAAGTCACAATTCTTTAAGGGTTATAAATTAACCTGAAACTCTTTGGGTGTTTGGCTTTTAGCAATGATATCGACACTAGGTGGTGCTAGTAAATACTTCATATTTTTTAAGTCCTTAATATGGCTAGTTGTAAAGTTGACAACACAGACACATTTGCTGTAGTAAAATGTTCAGACTATTAATTGATTCTGTAATAAACTTATGGAGGCTGGAAGGTACAAAAACTTCAGCAAAAATTTAAACATTTAAAAAAAAAATTGATTTATACCCAAGAGCCTTAACATATGAAAGGAAATACATGTTTTAAATATAAAGCAGTAAGGTAAAAATAATTGTGCCTTGTTATTTTCAATGTTAATAATTTTATATTTGGAATGAGGTTTGGTCTGTTACTATTGCAGTATTATAATAGCTCTGATATTTAGAAATGTTACTGATGTAATTTAGGAATTATCTACATCAGAGGTATGATAACATTGTTATGTTCAGTTCGAAAATTATATAAAATGTTTTGTTAGTATGGTGTTATTTTATAATTTTTATGTTGGCTACCCTGTAGCTTAGTGATATCATTTTGTGGAATGTTGTTATGACTTTAAAATCCAGCTAAACCTTGATATATGATACATAATGGCTTTTATGCAAATGTCTTTTAAACAAATCCTACCAGACTTATAACAATGTCATACCTGTGAAGGTGTGATAATGTGTTTAAACTTCTTGCTTCTTCATGGCTGCTTTTATACAGAAAGCTCTTTAACATAAGAAATTTGCTATAGTGACATCTTCATATTGATTACTAATGAAAATATATTGAAAGAGCACTTTTACCTGGAGCTTAACATTATCATTCCTAGAATTTTTCTTGTTATTCAGAAAATTGCTACAACTCTTTTTTTTTGCTGCTCTATAAAAATAAACCATAATTTGCTTGCCAATATGCTGTGTCTGTAGTATGAATTTTTATACTAAGCTGATCATTGGTTCATTTATCAATGTTAAGTTTTCTTTTTTAAGTCTCTTTCTCATATACCGTACTATTACTTTTAGCAATAAATCAACTATAATTTGTGTATGGAGTGATTATAAGGTGTGCATTTCTATCAGGCATGTTTCATTTTACCTTGACCTCAATTTCCATGGTTCATTGTTTTTGTGGGTAAGTCTGTTTCTATAAGCAAGAAAGCCTTCTTTTTCATAGTATCAAATTAGTTAAGGTGTACATGTCATCTGTTAGAATTGATGTCATAAACTTGGATCGCTGATAATGTTAAGTGATAATTGTAGTAAAATCATGACCAGTAAAGCAGGCGAAATATTTCTTTATCTGAACTCTAGTTTTTGAATTTCTGTACATGCTCTGTTGTTTTTGTATTTCTAGCAATGTTTTTCTTGTAGAATTTTTTGAGTTGTAAAATTATGTTTTTTTAATGTTGGCATCCTCTTTTGAACCTTAATTTGGATGAGCTTAAATCAATCTGCACTGTTAATTTTTGACACTTACTTGATTAGATAGATTGCTGTTGCACTAAAGCATTTTGAAATATGTTTTGTCTTTATGTTTGTATTGTTACACTACTTTTATTGTTGATGTATGGTTTTTGACGTGACTGTTTCTTTACAGGAAGTAGGATTAGGACAGGAACTTAAGATGGCGGTAGGAGATAAGATGAGATTTACTTCTGATCCGACATACAGAGAATGTGGGACTCCAGAGAATATGTTTGTAGAAGTAGGGGAGGCTATAGATAGAGTTCAGATTGGCAATCAAGTCATTATAGAGGATGGACCTCTCACCTTTAAAGTTACAGCAAAAGGTGTGTAACATCTGGACATGTTAAAGGGAAGATCCTTTCAGCTTCAGAGAAAAATCTATTTATACTTAAACATACACTCATGATAGTAAGATGCTGTGAACAGGGCTGTCCAAAAATGTATTATTTTAAGGCAACAAAGCTATCTTGTTTACTAATTGTTGATTTAAAAGCAGATTTGTGCTTATTATTTGGCTTTGGCAAGCACATGGATTGATCGATAGTAGGTAGTTTAATGTCACCACAGCATATACAGGCTTTGTTGCAGCTAGACTTTTTTTTAATGTTATGATGAAGAGCTAAGCACAAATATATATCCAATCGTTTTTAAAAATTTCAAAACATTAAATAAATCAAATAAGATAATTAGAATTTTTTTAATTGAATAAGGTAATTTAATGTTCTGAGATTTTGGTAGGGTATCCTGTTGCTTTGTCTAGTTTCTATGTAGATTTATCCTCTTTTGTATTAAAAGAATTTTCAATGTTAAGGTGTGCTTTATATTAAGCAATTCATGTCATCCATTTTGATGTATTATCCAAAATGTATTATATAAAACTAACTTTGATTGTTGTAGGTAAAGATTACGTAGATTGCTGTGTAGAAGAACCGGGAGAGTTAGGAGGAAGGATGTTATGGACTATACCTAGACTTATCCTAAAGGAACCTAAACTGTCAGTCCAAGATAAACAAGAACTCGACTTTGCTTTAGAACATCATGTAATTATAAGTATTCTGTGTTATGTAATTAGAAGATATTGTATGATTGCTAATGAGATAACTCTCCATTAGAGACCAAATAACAGAGAAATTTAGTAGTGTTCAGTAAAATATTATTGTTATACACTGTCTGGTCATATTTACGAAATCGTGTACAGCCAAATGTTAGTTCATATGTACATTTGTGTTTTTGTTGATGTGTACATTTGAGTTGGTTAGGTTGTGTCATTTTGTACATTCCATTATACATATAAATTCATGAAGTTTTGTGTGTTTGTCATGTATATAATGATTTGGTTTAGTTTTGTGCTTTGTTTCATATGTAGAATTGATATCATATGGTAAAGTTTTGCTTCTTTGTTAATTTCTTACAAAACATCTTCTGAAGTTTTATAACCATTTCCAATCAAAATATGTCTCATAGGCAATCATACCACATCTTCTCATTGGCAATCATACCACATCTTCTCATTAGCAATCATACCACATCTTCTCATTGGCAATCATACCACATCTTCTTATTTTTTTAAATCATTTGTAATCATTATTCATTAGATCCCTAAATAGAAAAGTTACGATTTGTAAAATGATTACCACTGTACCAGACTAGGATTAAACCCATGACTCCTGTCACAGTAAACCACTGCGCTACCAGTTAATGAATTCAAGGATTATTCTTCTTACACAGCCAAAAGAGGACCCTTATAAATCTAAAGGGTCAAAGAGAGTACCTCATTTGATACTGAATGTAAAAGAAGAGAATAATTTCTCTTCCTAAATTCTACTGTACCAACTTTTTCTCAATAAGCCACTTCCTTACTGCATTACTGAAGAATAAGATATACAAATTAGACTATAATAGTATTAGGATTCACCTAAAATGCTCCTCATTAATGTTCAACATACCACATCAACCAACAAGACATTAAGCTTTTAAGTAAAAATAAACAGCTGCGCCATGAGCGCATGATACGCCCGACGTCTTGTGTGGAAGTTTAATGCAATAATCATAAATAGTTTCTGAGAAAGTTTTAAGCAATAACCATATATTGTTTTTGAGATAAAATTTTGAATCAAAACCAAAAAGTATACAGATCTTTAGATTAATATAACAAAGAAGTGTGTAAAGTTTTAAGCAATAATAATAAATTATTTTTGAGATACGGCGTGACACGTAAAAAAAACCTCCCCTGTTTAACAAAATACTCAATAACTCCAAAATAAAGTTTTGAATCATCAACAAAAAGTATGCAGATCTTTAGATTAATATAACAAAGAAGTGTGTAAAGTTTTAAGCAATAATCATAAATTGTTTTTAAGATATGGCACAACATGTAAAAAAAACCCTCCCCCTTTTTTTTACAAAATACTCAATAACTCAAAAATGAAATTTTGAATCATCACCAAAAAGTATACAGATCTTTAGATTAATATAACAAAGACATGTGTAAAGTTTTAAGACATAATCATAAATCGTTTATGAGATATGGTGCGACATGTAAAAAAAACCTCCCCCTTTTTTACAAAATACTTAATAACTCAAAAATAAAATTTTAAATCATCACCAAAAAGTATACAGATATTAAGATTAATATAACTAAGAAGTGTTTAAAGTTTTAAGCCATAATCAAGAATCGTTTTTGAGATACGGTGCGACATGTGAAAAAAACACACCCCTGTTTTAGTTACAAAGTGCCGTAACTTAAAAAGTTTAAATCTTATTTTCACCAAAAAGTATACAGATCATTTGACCATCATAAGAAACAACTATGTTAAGTTTCATGAAATTTGGATAAGTCGTTCTCAAGTTACGGTGCGACATGTTTACGCCGGACAGACAGACGGACAGACGGACAGACGGACAGACAGACGGACGGACGGACACAGGACATTTGTATACCATAATACGTCCCGTCAAAATTTTGACGGGCGTATAAAAACCGACAGAACAACATCAGCTACACATGATTGAGATACAAAGATAGTATACAGTAGTTCAGCCACCGGAGCATATTTAAGAAAAAAATCTTATAAGGCAAGAAAAGCACAGTACACAATAATATGGATAAGCAACAAATATGTCTGGTTCTTTAGATACTGTAAATTCAATTTTATCATTTCACATTTAGTCCTTCAAATTCCTATGTTATTTTAATTAAATATCTAATATACAGATAATTATTTTACAGGAAAATGATATCCATACAATTTAAAATGTGTTTATATTAGGTAGATATGATATTTGCCTCCTTTGTGTATGATCCTGCCTTAGTCCATGAAATTAGAGAATATCTGGGAGAGAGAGGAAAGACAATGAAGATTGTGTCCAAAATTGAGAACTATGAAGGAATCAAAAGGTCAGATTTATATTATACTGTCTTATTGGAAACAAAGGGGGCCTCGGTGGCCGAGTGGTCTAAGTAGTTTCTACTGTAATCACTTGCCAGTCAACACTAAGGTTGTGAGTTTGAACCCTGCTCGTGCACTCGACTCTAATCTTAATTGACTAGTGCTGGCTTCCATCACCAATAAAAACTGGCCTTCACGATATAGCCCAAAAGCGGTGCTTTAAAGTGGCGTTAAAAACACAAAAATCAAAATGAAATCTTATTGGTAATTAAATTATAGGGAAAGTGAAGTATCAATTTGATTTTACCATCAAGATATGATAACAATGCAATAGTACAGACAATGAGAATTAGATGTTTAACAAATATTTATATTTAATGATATAAACTACTAGAACCTTCTAAAATTGCCTGTAAAATACTAATTTTCTTGTAATATATTATAAAATAAAGAAGGTTATTTAATTAGTTATATATCTGGATTTCAAACTTGTACATTCAATCCTGAAAATGATACACAGTGAGATATGCTTATCCTGTCCACAAGACATAATTTATAGTAGAAATGGGTAATATTTGCTTACTTTATCGGCCAAAAAATATAGAGTTAATTATTTTCTACTCAAATATCTTTTTTCAGATATGATGAAATATTAGAGGTGTCAGACGGTATAATGGTTGCCAGGGGAAACTTGGGAATTGACATTTCGCCAGAGAAAGTTTTCATTGCACAGAAAATGATGATTGGCAGAGCTAACAATGTGGGCAAGCCTGTTATTTGTGCAACACAGGTAGGTTAGAATTACGAGGTATATTTTCACATATATTTCACAGGGCTTACTTTTGACATTTAATTTGTAGGAGATCTTTTGGTTACATTATCAATTTAATTATTGTGTACTTCAAAAAAAACTGTACCAGAAATTTTCATGATAAACTTGTTAATCTTAAAGTCCTGAAACAAGTGACTGGTGAAAAATAATTTTTATCCAATTCTTGAACCAATGCATGTATATTTCATAAACTTAGTCTTCTGTGCATGATTTTATCATTTTTTACGCATCCATATCAGATAATCGTCAATTTTTTTCCTCTCTCTGTCTGTTATGAAGTGAAAATATGGCAGCTAATTAATTGTAATGTTTTGAAGCAGTAGTTCACTGATTGTTACCTTATAATTAACAATCAACAAAGAAGCGTGGATATTGAGCACATGTATACCATGCACAATAAGATAATAGTTTAATTGAATGACAGATCCATGCATATTGCGATCACTGGAATTTTACAAGAAAGGTCATGCTAAGTTCACTGCATACAGAAGACATATCGGCAAATTGTTTACTGGAAGCAAACAATTAAAAAAAGTAAACTTCTTCTAAATTTGGACAAATTATAGAATTTTCTTGAGAAAAAAGTATATGAACAAAAGTTTTATAATAAAAACTAGCCATTTAGTTATAAAAAAACATATGCATACTTTTTTTTTTAATTTGAAGTTTCATATGTTTTTTTAAAGATATCATTTATATTTTCAGATGCTAGCTAGTATGATTCAGAACCCTCGTCCAACGAGAGCTGAAGTTGCAGATGTTGCTAATGCTGTCATAGATGGCGCTGATTGTGTGATGTTGTCAAGGGAAACAGCCAGAGGGAAAAATCCACTGAAATCATTACAAACAATATGTAATGTGAGTAGAGAAGCTGAACAGGCTTTATACAGAGATCAGTTATTCCATGATCTGAGAGTAATGGTGGAGTCAGAGCCTACTGATGCCACACATACAGCCGCTTTGTCTGCCGTTGAAGCCGCAATGAAATGTCATGCCAGAGCGATAGTTGTTATCACTGCCACTGGCAGGTATGGTGATTAAGTTAATGGTTGTTCAAAACTAAACAGATTTTTCAGTGCTTCTTGTGACTCATCTTTATACACAATTTGAAAGACATTTATTCTATGAATCAGTAAAAAATTGAGAATCTTTTTGAAGCATGTGTATAAAAAAAAGGTTCTACAAAAATTTTATATTGAAAAGACCTTTGCCCAAATGCCAAAATATTTGTCAATCATATTATTACATCTTATTTCTATATCAAAAAAGAGAATGGAAATGGGGAATGTGTCAAAGAGACAACAACCCGACCAAAGACCAGAAAACACATTACTATCTCATATCAGTATTGTTGCACATGTCTTAAGACTCTTATATACAATGTAGATATAATTAAAAGAAATTATTTATAATAAACCTGACTGATAGTATTTCAAAATTCTGTCAATCAACTACTTCAGTCAATTACAATCGATACAACTTTAAAGGTCACAATTTGTTCTGTATATAGTAAATACTAAAACCAGGATTATTCTGGTTTATCATTGTCAATGCATTCAATAAAATTTCTGTTGAGGTTTTTTACAACAACTTAAAATCACAGCTTCATGATATATGTCGAACTAAGTATCATTTTGGTAAGCTGATTGTATATTGTTTGTTCCAGGTCAGCAGCTCTGATTGTATATATATATTATTTGTTCCAGGTCAGCAGCACTGATTGCTAAATATCGTCCCCCATGTGTAATCATAGCTATTACAAGATTTCCTCACACAGCTAGAAGTCTACATCTACACAGAGGAGTATTACCTATACTTTATCAAGGTCATTAGTTAGCTCTTTTTACTAAACAAGTTTTATCTTATGCTTAAGAATATATGTTACACTCAGAAATGTGTCTTTCTAATAAAACTTGTCCTATACTCTAAACAAGTTCATATGGCTTCACTGTACGCCTTAACATAACCAACTCGTGTAGAATGCCAAAATATGTCCTTTTCAGAACTCTTAAGCATCTCAATATTTAAAAAATTGTTAGAAAGTGCCAAACTTGATGTAGGAAAAGTGGTTTGTTATTTATTTAGGGTAGGAATACAAGTGTTGGATTATCATTGTCAGCCTCTGTTAACAACAGATTGATAAAATTTTCCTTGTGATTATCAGGATGTTCTTAGGGGTTATGGTGATTTGTTGGTTGTCTCTAAGACGTACCGGTATTTTTGGAAAATTTTACTTTGTGAAAATCAGTCAATTGTTTTATTGTCAATTGAAGTAAATGAATGCAGAAAACTTTTTATCGTTCGTACTCTACCAAATTCTACCACCAAATAACAACAAGCTCTGCAAACAGAGCTCATATAATGTAATATAAGTAGAGACATTAAAATGCTGGTAAAACGAAAGAAATTCAGGAGACCTTTCATACTATTTTGACATTATTTTGAAAGGTAATGTTTATTAAGTTCTTAGAGGAGATATAAAATCTATAATATTTTCCTATTTTTAGGTGAGAGAACAGCAGAATGGATAAATGATGTGGATAACAGAATAAACAATGGTCTAATGATAGCTAAAGAATTACAGTATATTGATTCTGGAGATATCTGCGTGTTAGTGACTGGATGGACAGCTGGTACTGGGAGGACAAACACTGTCCGAATTATCACGTGTCCAACCTCAGAAAGTCCACAGATGTATGTGAGAATCCATGGCTCCATGTCCGAGGAATTGTTAGACTTAGATGTTATGGACTCTCCAATTCACAGATAAAATGATAACCTAATATTGCTAACAGTATTTTTAAGGGGATATAATACAGTTGATATTTTGCCATAATAATTTCAAAGCCATCAGATGTTGTAGATGTTATCCTCCCAAAATACAAGCAAGGTTAAAATGGAGATAACTAATGTGATCTCCTCAAATTGAAAAAAATATTCACCATTTTCAATCCTTTCTTACTTAAGGTAGTAGGGGGGACTAATTTATTGACAATAGATTTGTCTTAAACTACTGTAGAAGACTTCCAGTTCATGTATATTCCAATTGCAATATTAAAAGTTGGGGTCATGGAACTTGTTTGTTGATACAATACATGGAAATAAGAAACCAGTTATTTTATAAGGATTATATCTGCCTTTGATTTTGAACGGATTCTTTCTAAACATCTCAAATACTCTTAACAACACTAAAATTTTAATAGCTTAATTTTTAGATTTCAATTTGTAGATGTTATTTTGTATATTGTGAAATATTTTTCAATTGGAAAATGATTTTTTGCAATATGCCCAGAATTGTTGCTCAGAAAAAGACACCCCCACCCCATTCTTCCTTAAGTTTAAGCTTATTTTGGAAAATTAATAAGATGAAATAGTCTGGTCATTTTAATGCAGAAAGTCATTTATAATTTATAATGTGGAAAAATTTAAAATTATGTTTCAAAAATGTAAGTTCTTTTATACAAGGACCAAAAAATTTGCCTCATCCGACCACCTTTTTTTTTTTAACTCACAGTTCCTTTTGAAAATTGTGATGATTTCTCTTACCAAAAAACGTCACCATCTAAAACTGTATTGTATTCCCAAAATATTTTTGTTATTTTAACACCATAGAAACTTGGGTTGTTTCAAAATTCGCCATGAATTAAGCATGAGTTTACATATAATATACAAAACAAGGAGCAGACAACTCTCTCTTTATATTATTCGTTATTGTCCAAACAATAAATGGTTGGATTGCTACCTTTTGAGTTTGGTATACATGTTACATTTTTACATTAGAATCTTTGCAAGATTTATTTAATTTTTGGTATCATTTTCATATTAATTTTCAACATATATGGATCCATTGTTAGAGTGTATTTCTTATTGACTGGGAAATTGTTAATTCCTTTTGTTAATCTGCTAATCTGCTTTTAAAAACAACTTGTTATTTAATGTAATAACAGTACTGTAGTTGAAGAATTGCTGTTGTTAATTGGCAATTTGATGGAGGTAAATGCAGTTTTCCTGGCAATTCATACTGTTATTGTGATTCTAATGCCTTACATTGGTGTACTCATTCTGTTATCACACATTCCCACATAACCACTTGGTAAATTATTTCTAAAGAGAAAAAAACACTGTTTATAGCTCCAAATGAGCAAGAGTTCATGATGGCGGGTATAATAATTTTCTTGATTTGGGTTTTATATTCTACCTCATTTATATAATCAGCTGTAATAAACTGTTCAATTGTATGAGGCAGCTCTCTATTGATGAACAATAACCTAGTCACATTTCTCTTTGTAAATTTATATTGGAACCTAGTTATAATTAAGTGCCAGTATTATATTATAGCTTGCTATTAAACACTATGTGTGCAAAACTTACAAACTGTATTTTAAAAAGTGTAAGATATTGCAACAGAATTTACGCATCAAAGTTTGAGTCATTTGTGTCATCCATTACACAGTGGTTTTTTTGTCGAGCCTGCAACTTTTGTTGCAGAAAGCTCGACATAGGGATAGTGATCCGGCGGCTACGGCGACTACGGCGGCGGCGTTAGCTTACTTTTTAAAAGCTTTATATTTTAGAGGGTGGAAGACCTTGATGCTTCATACTTTGTATATAGATGCCTCATGTCACATGTCAAATGTCCTTGACCTCATTTTCATGGTTCAGTGACCACTTGAAAAAAAAGTTCAGATTTTTTATAATGTTGAATTCTCTCTTATTATAAGTAATAGGATAATTATAAATGGTATGTGCGTACCTTGCAAGGTCCTCATGCCCGTCAGACAGTTTTCACTTGACCTCGACCTCATTTCATGGATCAGTGAACAAGGTTAAGTTTTGGTGGTCAAGTCCATATCTCAGATACTATAAGCAATAGGTCTAGTATATTCGGTGTATGGAAGGACTGTAAGGTGTACATGTCCAACTGGCATTTGTCATCTGACCTTGACCTCATTTTCATGGTTCAGTGGTTATAGTTAGGTTTTTGTGTTTTGGTCTGTTTTTCTCATACTTTATGCAATAGATCTACTATATTTGTTGTATGGAATGATTGTAAGATGTACATGTCTAGCGGGCAGATGTCATCTGACCTTGACCTCATTTTCATAGTTGAGTGGTCAAAGTTAAGTTTTTGAGTTTTGGTCTTTTTATCTAATACTTTATGCCATAGGTCAACTATATTTGGTGTATGGAAATATTTTATGATCTATATGTCAGTCCCGCAGGTTTTATTTGATCTCGACCTCATTTTCACGGTTCATTGCTCAGTGTTAAGTTTTTATGTTTTGGTCTATTTTTCTTAAACTATAAGTAATAGGTCAACAATATTTGTTGTATGGAAGCATTGTTAGCTGTACATGTCTGCCTGGCATGGTTCATCTGACCGTGACCTCATTTTCATGGTTCATTGGTCTTTGTTTAGTTATCTTGGTTAATGCTAAGTTTATGTGACAGTTTTTAATAAAGCTTTATACTTAGGACTATCAACATAATATCAATAATTAGTAAAGAAGGCGAGACATTTCAGTGTGTGCACTCTTGTGTGTATTATCTATATATCTTGAGAAATGAGTTTTGCTTTTGTTATTGTCATGGGAAGAAATACAACTGGATAGAATTGCTAAACAGAATGTTCTATTCAGTAACCATGGTAACAATTGGTCAGAATTGTTAAACAATGTTTTATTCAGTAACCATGAAAACAACTGGATAGAATTGCTAACAGAATATTTTATGCAGTAACCATATCATTTTAACATTGTCAGCCTGAATGTTTTATCCAGTAACCATGGTAACCATATCATTATCATCATACAAATATTTAACAGATGTGTGGGTTTTTATTTTGTTATATTCCATTTAGCTGATATTTTATTGATAAGTGTATGATGCAATACAGGTTAAAACATTTGTTTCAGATTATCCCCTTTTAATGGAAACATGACTCTTGGACGTTTTCTGAAATTATACTTTCTACATGTAGGCAATTGGTCAAGTTATATACTATTTTTTTACATTGACTCAATTGAATCTTGATAGATTATGTTTTTAATGTTCATTGTTTACTAAGACTGAGGAAACTGTGAATATAATTATATAAGATAGATTAATTAGGCCATTAGAAGATTGCATGGAATAGAAATGGTATTATAAGGGAAAGACTTCAAATTGCCCCCCTGTATGTTTTGTGCTTATTCCATCAATACAAAATAAAGACTTATACATAATATCAGTGAATATTGAGAGCAATCCACTTGTATATTTCAGTTGAGTTAGTTATTTGATAGTGCTACAGGTGTAGCTACTTGAGTTAGTTATTTGACAGTGCTACAGGTATAGCTACTTGAGTTAAGTTATTTGACAGTGCTACAGGTATAGCTACTTGAGTTAGTTATTTGATAGTGCTACAGGTGTAGCTACTTGAGTTAGTTATTTGATAGTGCTACAGGTATAGCTACTTGAGTTAGTTATTTGATAGTGCTACAGGTATAGCTACTTGAGTTAGTTATTTGACAGTGCTACAGGTATAGCTACTTGAGTTAGTTATTTGACAGTGCTACAGGTATAGCTACTTGAGTTAGTTATTTGACAGTGCTACAGGTATAGCTACTTGAGTTAGTTATTTGACAGTGCTACAGGTATAGCTACTTGAGTTAGTTATTTGATAGTGCTACAGGTATAGCTACTTGAGTTAGTTATTTGACAGTGCTACAGGTATAGCTACTTGAGTTAGTTATTTGATAGTGCTACAGGTATAGCTACTTGAGTTAGTTATTTGACAGTGCTACAGGTATAGCTACTTGAGTTAGTTATTTGACAGTGCTACAGGTATAGCTACTTGAGTTAGTTATTTGACAGTGCTACAGGTATAGCTACTTGAGTTAGTTATTTGACAGTGCTACAGGTATAGCTACTTTTTATTTTTATGTTATATATATATATATATATATTGTTGGTTTTCTATATGTTACATGTATAAACTATTTTAGCTGTACAAAATTGTTTAAATATTACTGAGGTGCCATGCTAAGTTTTTGTTATTTATAATTAACATTTATAGGTTTGCATAGTGTAACTGGTCTAGTCTTTTTTTCTTATTATTTTGGATTCAATATTGTTAACACCATTATTTTTCAATATTTTATTTGTATGTTCATCTGAATTTGTCCAAAATTACCTCACATCTAATCCTCTGGGTTATGATTATTAAAAATTTTCTCATCACTTGGCGTCTGTCGTTGTATTCTGTCATCGTTAACTTTTACAAAAATCTTCTCCTCTGAAACTACTGGGCCAAATTAAACCAAACTTGGCCACAATCATCATTGGAGTATCTAGTTTCAAAAATGTGTCCAATGACCCAGCCAACCAACCAAGATGGCCGCCATGGCTAAAAATAGAACATAGGGGTAAAATGTAGATTTTGGCTTATAACTCTGAAACCAGAGCAAATCTGACGAAGAATTTAATTGTTTATCAAGTCAATATTTATCTGCCCTGAAATTTTCAGATGAATTGGACAACAGGTTGTTGGGTTGCTGCCCCCCAATTGGCAATTTTAAAGAAATTTTGCCGTTTTTTGTTTATTATCTTGAATACTATTATAGATAAAGATAAACTGTAAGCAGCAATAATGTTAAGCAAAGTAAGATCTTCAAATAAGTCAAAATGACCAAAATGGTCAGTTGACCCCTTAAGGAGTTATTGCCCTTTATAGTCAATTTTATACAATTTTCATTAATTTGGTAAATTTTTGTAAATTTATACAAAATAGTTTCCTCTGTAACTAAAGGGCCAAGTTTATTATAGATAGAGAAAATTGCAAGTAGCAAGAATGTTCAGTAAAGAAAGATCTATAAACACATCACCATCATCAAAAACACAATTTTGTCATGAATCCATCTGTGTCCTTTGGTTAATATGGGGACGAAGTCCCCTAATATTACAGTAGAAAATTAAAAAAAAAAAAAAAAAAAAAAAAAATCGGGGAAATTTTCCGAATTTTTCTTTGTACTAATGAACTCAAAGTCGTTCAAACATTTTTATGTCGCGTTTTTGAATTTCCAGGGGAATCTACTTCCGTTTCCGGTCTTGTTTGCATGAGACTTTGAATAAAATGTATATTTATCAGTCTAAGAAAGGAACTCAAAACTAATTCATTTTTAAAAATTGTTTGTTATAAAAAAAACATTACCTGATGACAGCGCTTCTTTGTTTACATTGAATATGACGTCATAACTTAAATAACGTCACAACTTAAACCCTAACAACAGAACCAAAATAGGAAACGTTACGGTATTTCCGTTTCTTTTATAAACATGTTTGAATTTAAAAAAATAATTCATAGTATTACATACTTCGTCCCCATTCACAGGTAATGTCTGCCTTATATTACATGTATCATATGCACATAGACCAAGGTGAGCACCACAGGCTTTTAAGAGCCTCTAGTTTAATATTACCTTTTATTTTTCGCATAATTTCAATATTCACAAGCTATCATGTGCTCTTGGTGCAGCTGTTTATTTCTTTTGAAAGCATATGGCAGTGGTGATTATTCATGTACTTAAGGAAATGTCTATTTCATAATAAAGCTTATATATTAGTTATATACTCTGGATTTATTTAGATGTTATTAGAAAATCATTTTATTATTGAATATATAAGATTTGTTCTTTATAAAATGTGTGAAATATGGAATGTTATGAATGTCAACAATGTACAGGAAGTGTGTACCGAGAAATGGTTAATTGGTGTTCTTTGCTAATTGGTAAAACAGTTGATTTGTGACCTTGCAATGACAACAAAATTGGTGTCAAGAACATCAATCAAGTATTTTATCTGTGAAAATTATACAATCAACCATTCCTTGATTAGACACTTTTAAACTTTGTATCTGCTTAATAAAATATTTTGATATTTTTCTTGTTACATCACTTGTACAATGAGAATGAATAGATTCAAATAAATACACCAAGCCCAATGTTAACAAGATCTCATTTAACCAATGAATAAGCAGCCAGAATGAAAAGCAATACAAGATCAACAAAAGAGCGATCTTAGTGATTAACAAGATTGTGATGCTGTAGCTATATGTCCCCAGTTCTGTTTAAATGAGGAATAAAATTAAATGTCGCCACATGTTGTAGTGGTGAGATGGTTTAAATATGGTAAAGTTATAAAAACTCCTGTAAAAATGGTAATATCAAAATGACAACTACACAGGATGGCAAAGTCCAACATTTTCCCTCCAATTGCTCTAGATGAAATGTGTTCACTTGATGTCACTGTCAACATACTGCAAAAGTTGTCAGTGATATAACTCTTGTACAATTGGTTAGATCAGAATGACAGTTTAATGTGGTGTTCAAATGGTGGCTAATATTCGACCAAATATGAGATATTTCTGGAAAAGTCTCTCAATAAGTCTCTAAATAAGTCTCTCAATAATAAATCAATTGCAAAGTGCCTTGCATGTTAAAATGTTCAAAATGGTATATTACACATGAGAATTAATTCCTCTAAGTATAAACAGAACCAGAGAATGTGTCATTTTTACAAGTACACTACTAAAAGAAAATGGTCAAAGTCCCATTACTCCTAGAAAAAGTTTCATATAAAACTGACAATATAGCATGGTCAGGCAACTATGAAGACATATAATCTTACCAAGTATGAAGGCTTTATGTGAAACAGTCTGAGTATTTATGTATTTGTGACAGACATGATCAGAATGCAAAAGTCCAGGTGAGCTAAAGTTATTCAGAGCCTCTAGTTAGAAATATAAGAAGAAAAACAGAACAGTAAATGATATCGGGGGCGGATCCAGCCATTTTAAAAAGGGGGGGTTCCTAACCCAGGACAAAGGGGGGGGGGGGTTCCAATTACATGTCCCCATTCAAATGCATTCATCGTCCAAAAAAAGGGGGGGGTTCCAACCCCGGAACCCCCCCTCTGGATCCACGCCTGAATATTTACCATCATCCTATATTACTACAAGTTAAAATTCCTACAAATATTTGACAAATTTCTAAACAAATCATAAAAAAGATCAAATCAAAAAGAAACTTGAAACCTTGTATCCAAAGCCTTGTAGGTCTCACTTTGGATACAAACAACTGTGCAGTTTCACTGGATTACCAGCTATGCTTATGGAATTTTTTGCATTAACAAAGACTTACAAAGTGAAAAATACAGAACTTTCCCTTTCTTGTGCATGGCACTTATTAGCTTTTAGCAACAGTAACAGAACTTTTATAGAACTAAATATTTGTCGCCGGTTTGGAATAACCAGAAAAAGGGGGGACCTGATATCAAGAAGTCATCACTTGTAATTAAGGATGAAAATGTGATGTAAATTTCGTATAAAGCATTTTAAAGGTATTTGTTTTGTGACATACAGAAAGTAACATTTAAGAATTTGAAACACTATAGCAGTACTAGATTAAGCTTGGTACTAAATGACATTGTTATCACGTTCCTGTGAAATATATGACAGATCTGTGTCTTTTGTGTTGTGTATCAATCTGATGAGTTAAGCCCTTTTCAACTGATTTTTATACTTTGTTCTTATAATGGGATGTTGCACCACTGTCCCTAGTTAGGGGAGGTTGGTGAGCCTGTAAACATGCATAACCCTGCCACATAATTCAATTCAAAACTTTATTGATAGTCGGCATGTTACATAACAAATAAACTTGATGTGTCTGTCCCAAGTCTAGAGTCTGTAATTCAGTGTTTGTATTTTGTTGATATAGATATCTTAATGTGTCTGTCCCAAGTCTAGAGTCTGTAATTCAGTGTTTGTATTTTGTTGATATAGATATCTTGATGTGCCTGTCCCAAGTCTAGAGTCTGTTATTCAGTGTTTGTATTTTGTTGATATAGATATCTTAATGTGTCTGTCCCAAGTCTAGAGTCTGTTATTCAGTGTTTGTATTTTGTTGATATAGATATCTTAATGTGCCTGTCCCAAGTCTAGAGTCTGTAATTCAGTGTTTGTATTTTGTTGATATAGATATCTTAATGTGTCTGTCCCAAGTCTAGACTCTAGAGTCTGTTATTCAGTGTTTGTATTTTGTTGATATAGATATCTTAATGTGCCTGTCCCAAGTCTAGAGTCTGTTATTCAGTGTTTGTATTTTGTTGATATAGATATCTTAATGTGCCTGTCCCAAGTCTAGAGTCTGTTATTCAGTGTTTGTATTTTGTTGATATATATATCTTAATGTGTCTGTCCCAAGTCTAGAGTCTGTTATTCAGTGTTTGTATTTTGTTGATATAGATATCTTAATGTGCCTGTCCCAAGTCTAGAGTCTGTTATTCAGTGTTTGTATTTTGTTGATATAGATATCTTAATGTGCCTGTCCCAAGTCTAGAGTCTGTTATTCAGTGTTTGTATTTTGTTGATATAGATATCTTAATGTGCCTGTCCCAAGTCTAGAGTCTGTAATTCAGTGTTTGTATTTTGTTGATATAGATATCTTAATGTGCCTGTCCCAAGTCTAGAGTCTGTTATTCAGTTTTTGTATTTTATTGATATAGATATCTTAATGTGTCTGTCCCAAGTCTAGAGTCTGTTATTCAGTGTTTGTATTTTGTTGATATAGATATCTTAATGTGCCTGTCCCAAGTCTAGACTCTAGAGTCTGTTATTCAGTGTTTGTATTTTGTTGATATAGATATCTTAATGTGCCTGTCCCAAGTCTAGAGTCTGTTATTCAGTGTTTGTATTTTGTTGATATAGATATCTTAATGTGCCTGTCCCAAGTCTAGAGTCTGTAATTCAGTGTTTGTATTTTGTTGATATAGATATCTTAATGTGCCTGTCCCAAGTCTAGAGTCTGTTATTCAGTGTTTGTATTTTGTTGATATAGATATTTTAATGTGTCTGTCCCAAGTCTAGAGTCTGTAATTCAGTGTTTGTATTTTGTTGATATAGATATCTTAATGTGCCTGTCCCAAGTCTAGAGTCTGTTATTCAGTGTTTGTATTTTGTTGATATAGATATCTTAATGTGCCTGTCCCAAGTCTAGAGTCTGTAATTCAGTGTTTGTATTTTGTTGATATAGATATCTTAATGTGCCTGTCCCAAGTCTAGAGTCTGTTATTCAGTGTTTGTATTTTGTTGATATAGATATCTTAATGTGTCTGTCCCAAGTCTAGAGTCTGTAATTCAGTGTTTGTATTTTGTTGATATAGATATCTTAATGTGCCTGTCCCAAGTCTAGAGTCTGTTATTCAGTGTTTGTATTTTGTTGATATAGATATCTTAATGTGCCTGTCCCAAGTCAAGAGTCTGTTATTCAGTGTTTGTATTTTGTTGATATAGATATCTTAATGTGTCTGTCCCAAGTCTAAAGTCTGTAATTCAGTGTTTGTATTTTGTTGATATTGATATCTTAATGTGCCTGTCCCAAGTCTAGAGTCTGTAATTGAGTGTTTGTATTTTGTTGATATAGATATCTTAATGTGTCTGTCCCACGTCTAGAGTCTGTAATTCAGTGTTTGTATTTTGTTGATATAGATATCTTAATGTGTCTGTCCCAAGTCTAGAGTCTGTTATTCAGTGTTTGTATTTTGCTGATGTAGATATCTTAATGTGCCTGTCCCAAGTCTAGAGTCTGTTATTCAGTGTTTGTATTTTGTTGATATAGATATCTTAATGTGTCTGTCCCAAGTCTCTAGAGTCTGTTATTCAGTGTTTGTATTTTGTTGATATAGATATCTTAATGTGTCTGTCCCAAGTCTAGAGTCTGTTATTCAGTGTTTGTATTTTGTTGATATAGATATCTTAATGTGTCTGTCCCAAGTCTAGACTCTAGAGTCTGTAATTCAGTGTTTGTATTTTGTTGATATAGATATCTTAATGTGCCTGTCCCAAGTCTAGAGTCTGTTATTCAGTGTTTGTATTTTGTTGATATAGATATCTTAATGTGTCTGTCCCAAGTCTAGAGTCTAGAGTCTGTTATTCAGTGTTTGTATTTTGTTGATATAGATATCTGAATGTGTCTGTCCCAAGTCTAGACTCTAGAGTCTGTTATTCAGTGTTTGTATTTTGTTGATATAGATATCTTAATGTGCCTGTCCCAAGTCTAGAGTCTGTTATTCAGTGTTTGTATTTTGTTGATATAGATATCTTAATGTGTCTGTCCCAAGTCTCTAGAGTCTGTAATTCAGTGTTTGTATTTTGTTGATATAGATATCTTAATGTGTCTGTCCCAAGTCTAGAGTCTGTTATTCAGTGTTTGTATTTTGTTGATATAGATATCTTAATGTGTCTGTCCCAAGTCTAGAGTCTGTTATTCAGTGTTTGTATTTTGTTGATATAGATATCTTAATGTGCCTGTCCCAAGTCTAGAGTCTGTAATTCAGTGTTTGTATTTTGTTGATATAGATATCTGAATGTGTCTGTCCCAAGTCTAGACTCTAGAGTCTGTTATTCAGTGTTTGTATTTTGTTGATATAGATATCTTAATGTGCCTGTCCCAAGTCTAGAGTCTGTTATTCAGTGTTTGTATTTTGTTGATATAGATATCTTAATGTGTCTGTCCCAAGTCTAGAGTCTGTTATTCAGTGTTTGTATTTTGTTGATATAGATATCTTAATGTGCCTGTCCCAAGTCTAGAGTCTGTTATTCAGTGTTTGTATTTTGTTGATAAAGATATCTTAATGTGTCTGTCCCAAGTCTAGAGTCTGTTATTCAGTGTTTGTATTTTGTTGATATAGATATCTTAATGTGTCTGTCCCAAGTCTCTAGAGTCTGTAATTCAGTGTTTGTATTTTGTTGATATAGATATCTTAATGTGTCTGTCCCAAGTCTAGAGTCTGTTATTCAGTGTTTGTATTTTGTTGATATAGATATCTTAATGTGTCTGTCCCAAGTCTAGACTCTAGAGTCTGTTATTCAGTGTTTGTATTTTGTTGATATAGATATCTGAATGTGTCTGTCCCAAGTCTAGACTCTAGAGTCTGTTATTCAGTGTTTGTATTTTGTTGATATAGATATCTTAATGTGCCTGTCCCAAGTCTAGAGTCTGTTATTCAGTGTTTGTATTTTGTTGATATAGATATCTTAATGTGTCTGTCCCAAGTCTAGAGTCTGTTATTCAGTGTTTGTATTTTGTTGATATAGATATCTTAATGTGTCTGTCCCAAGTCTAGACTCTAGAGTCTGTAATTCAGTGTTTGTATTTTGTTGATATAGATATCTTAATGTGTCTGTCCCAAGTCTAGACTCTAGAGTCTGTTATTCAGTGTTTGTATTTTGTTGATATAGATATCTTAATGTGTCTGTCCCAAGTCTAGAGTCTGTTATTCAGTGTTTGTATTTTGTTGATATAGATATTTTAATGTGTCTGTCCCAAGTCTAGAGTCTGTTATTCAGTGTTTGTATTTTGTTGATATAGATATTTTAATGTGTCTGTCCCAAGTCTAGAGTCTGTAATTCAGTGTTTGTATTTTGTTGATATAGATATCTTAATGTGCCTGTCCCAAGTCTAGAGTCTGTAATTCAGTGTTTGTATTTTGTTGATATAGATATCTTAATGTGCCTGTCCCAAGTCTAGAGTCTGTAATTCAGTGTTTGTATTTTGTTGATATAGATATCTTAATGTGTCTGTCCCAAGTCTAGAGTCTGTAATTCAGTGTTTGTATTTTGTTGATATAGATATCTTAATGTGTCTGTCCCAAGTCTAGAGTCTGTAATTCAGTGTTTGTATTTTGTTGATATAGATATCTTAATGTGCTTGTCCCAAGTCTAGAGTCTGTTATTCAGTGTTTGTATTTTTTTGATATAGATATCTTAATGTGTCTGTCCCAAGTCTAGAGTCTGTACTTCAGTGTTTGTATTTTGTTATATTTTGTAGCTGTATATCATGTTTATTTTACATTTATAGTTTTTAATATAAATCAGGCCATAAACTTTCTTGTTTGAATTGTTTGCATTTGTTATTTCAAGGTCACCTTTAGCTTGCTGTGCGGTATTGCTCATTGTTGGAGACTGTACAATGACCTACAATTGCTGTGCGGTATTGCTCATTGTTGGAGACTGTACAGTGACCTACAATTGCTGTGCGGTATTGCTCATTGTTGGAGACTGTACAATGACCTACAATTGCTGTGTGGTATTGCTCATTGTTGGAGACTGTACAGTGACCTACAATTGCTGTGCGGTATTGCTCATTGTTGGAGACTGTACAGTGGCCTACAATTGCTGTGTGGTATTGCTCATTGTTGGAGACTGTACAATGACCTACAATTGCTGTGTGGTATTGCTCATTGTTGGAGACTGTACAGTGACCTACAATTGCTGTGCGGTATTGCTCATTGTTGGAGACTGTACAGTGGCCTACAATTGCTGTGTGGTATTGCTCATTGTTGGAGACTGTACAATGACCTACAATTGCTGTGTGGTATTGCTCATTGTTGGAGACTGTACAGTGACCTACAATTACTGTGTGGTATGGCTCATTGTTGGAGACTGTACAGTGACCTACAATTGCTGTGCGGTATTGCTCATTGTTGGAGACTGTACAGTGACCTACAATTGCTGTGTGGTATGGCTCATTGTTGGAGACTGTACAGTGACCTACAATTGCTGTGCGGTATTGCTCATTGTTGGAGACTGTACAGTGACCTGCAATTACTGTGTGGTATTGCTCATTGTTGGAGACTGTACAGTGACCTACAATTGCTGTGTGGTATGGCTCATTGTTGGAGACTGTACAGTGACCTACAATTGCTGTGTGGTATGGCTCATTGTTGGAGACTGTACAGTGACCTACAATTGCTGTGTGGTATTGCTCATTGTTGGAGACTGTACAGTGACTTACAATTGCTGTGTGGTATTGCTCATTGTTGGAGACTGTACAGTGACCTACAATTGCTGTGCGGTATTGCTCATTGTTGAGACTGTACAGTGACCTACAATTACTGTGTGGTATTGCTCATTGTTGGAGACTGTACAGTGACCTACAATTGCTTACTTCTACATCATTTGTTATTTCAGGGCCATCTATAGCTTGCTGTGTGGTATTGCTCATTGTTGGAGACTGTACAGTGACCTACAATTGCTTACTTCTACATCATTTTGTCTCTGTTGGAAAGTTTCCCCATCGGGAATCTTATTCTTATAATGTAAAAGTAAACAGGTATATGGCCTCCATTGGAGCAGGGGGATAATAATACATTTATGAATTGTCTACAAGGTAAACAGTGGTCACCTATACAGACCACTAAGTAGTTCAGATACATGGATTATTGGTTAGGAATTCACAATATTTCAATAACAAGAAAAACATATAAGAAACTCAGATTTATTATCTTGTAAAATTGCACTTTCTCATAAGCATGAGCTACAATGACTTTGTAAGTCAATTTTTTAATGGAAATAAAATAACAACAAAAAAACTTTTAAGAAAGTATAGGTCTGGCAACAGTATTAAGGGTTTTTTAATTGCATAGTATAATGTTATTGTTTTGGCAGAGTAACTTTTTAAATGTTAGGCAGTACCAACTCTAGGTTATAAACAACAAAAAAAAGATTGTCATGAAAAACTGAAGTTTTTACAAAGATAATTGAACATATCAATTTCACAGATATTTTGCCAATGATATTTCTTTCAATTATGAAATACTGTTGACAACCATGGATACATAGTCTTATAATTAAAATTCACCGATATTTTGAAGAAGTTTCTGGAGGATTGAACAGGATTATTGTAAGGGGATTTCACTCCCATCATTGAGCAGTTTGTAACGGATATAAAACAAAATCTACACTTACAGTAAAAATTTAAAAGTCAATTGACCCCTGTAAGGTTACTCAGATCTTTATATAGTCTATCAACGATGTCTACAAAAAATCTTAATAAAATACAATACACTTAACAATTAAAACCTCATAAAATTTTCATTCAGTCTGTTACAAATAAAACTTTCAACAATATTTCTGAGCTTAACAGAATCAAATTCATCTAATTATACACAAGTAAAACTAGTCAGCCCTTAATAAATAAAATTGCTTGAATAAAACCAGTTCAATATTACATTTTATAAACCCAGAGTATATTTGGTAAGAAAAAATTATAAACTGAGCCAGAAATCTTTTCAAATGACCTCATTTTGTTATAATAAAAACCTTTGTAGATTTCTGTACATTAATGATTCAACTAATTTTCACGAAGTATAAAGTAAAAACAAAGCTAACATTTGTTTATTTTCATTTTAAATATTTGGTCGTATTGCATACAATATGACTAGAATGTTTACAAAAATATGAAGTGATATATTATTAAATACTGGTTTTATAGACATTTTTACATTTTTTTTATACAAAATACATCCATTTTTCTGTTCCTTTTTTCTCCTAAATATTTTTGTTTGTTTACATCACTAATTATCTGTAAAAATTGTGAGCAAAATATTATCAAGTTTTATTAATTCCTTGCAGGTAACCTGAATTCATAGGAAAACAAAGACTAAGTCATGTGACCTTATTATATCCAATCACACAGAGGCCAAGTCATGTGACCTTATTATATCCAATCGCACATCAGTTAATTGAGATCAAAAGAAACATACAAAACAGAATGCATTCTACAATAAATATAATGTATATTATGAAGCAATATAATATACCCTGACCTCGTAATTTATATGTACTGATTGTTTTTCTTAACAGTGTACTTATAAATGATTATCATTTTAGTTCTACTAAACTGATCTTTTCAAAGAAAACATTTCTTAGTTCATAATAGAATTAAAATGTTGAACTGCATTTGTTATTGTTTTGAATTTTCTCAAGTTTCCTGATTTTTTTTTTTAACTAATATGAAGATCTATAATTTTTCATAAGATATTTCATAAGCATGATTTATAAAAACCAAGCAGGACATAAATACGATTCTTGCATTTTTTTCATGATTTCCTACCGATCTAATGCAATCGATTAAAACATAAACCTAGCAAAAAAAAATGAGTATTTGAAATAATAATCTAGTACATTTAAACCTGATTCTTAACAATGCAGTTTCATCATTTGTAATGCCTTCTGAATGGTCATTCAAAAGTTGGTAAAATGCACAATTCAAAATAGTATATTACAATATACATTTTTGTGGTTTTGAGTGCCTATGTAAAACTGTATAATATTTACAAATAGTTAATTTTGGCACTTATGCTTGTTGTATTATTTCTCCTTTTACAAAGGCAAAGAATTTAATCTTTCATTGTCTCCTTGTCCATTCTTCAAAGGTCAGGTCATTAAAAGTTCATGTTCCTCAAAATCCATTAATTCTATCTGATGCCACCAAACAAAGATGAGATCGAAAATAATTCTCACTTTAAATTGTGTCCTTTAAAGCTTGTGAACATTTAAATGTAAATTTCCTCATCCAGCCAAACAGACATAAATAGAATCAAAGGATGGTGATACAGTGATACAATGGTTATTATGCAATGGTACACTGATAAGACATCACCAATTAGCCAGGCCGGGCTTACTTAATGTCATAAAGTAGATCTGACATGAAGATCCGGATCGCATGGAGGAGAAAAATACCTGCAATACAAAAAGATAAAATTGATAAAAAACTTGAGATGAGAAAGCTTACTTAACTGATTCTAACAAGATTGTCTGATTATCAAACTCATCACAGGGTTTATTACAAATGTAAATTGTAACATGTTTATTACAAATGTAAATTGTAACATGTTTATTACAGCTGAAGTTTGATTTTTACCATGTTGTTCATATAGATTCTACCACTGCATCAAGTGTGATACAATATTTTTATTCACTCAAGGCAGTTAAGGTGGTACCCAACACCTTTACTAAAATTAATCTGGCTCGTTTAATTTTCATAAAATTTTGACAAAGTTTTTACTTTGACCCTTTGACAAAAATGTAAAAATTAAAAAAATTTGAACCAACCAATTTATCACAAAAATTACACTGGTTATATAGCAGTTCGACAAACTCTTATTTTGATCATTAAGAAGCTTAATATCCCTTAACAATACAACGTAATTTAAACATTTAGCTGATTTTACAGAGTTGTCTCCCTGTAGTGTTAGGTACCACCTTAAAGTGTTAGTCATTTGGTCTCTTGTGAAGAATTGTCTCATTGGCTATCATACCACATCTTCCTTTTTATGATAATTCTTGTTTCTTACTTTTGTCTTGTTCTTTGATATAATGAGAAACATGAGTTTTCCTTCAAAATCAACAATTTGAAGGCAAATAACTATGTGAAGAGTACTGAATATTTTATTACAACTTACTTTATCATTCCTCTCACATAGGAATTTTAATTTCTGTGCCTTTTTATGCATGAAGACTCCATCCAAATGTCCAGTTTCAGCTGCTCGTATCTCTATTGCTTTGTTACCCCATCCCATTACCTGACCAGTACTGATGTAGGCTGGAAAAAAACAACAAACAAATCCTATAACTCATGTATGTGTTGCTACCGAATGATCTCCCCTTTTAAATGTAGGACAAAGATTTTAGTAAAACCATCTTTTTAGCTATTTCATTAATTTTGAAGACATTCAAACTATGAATACCTATTTTAAGCAAATGGGACTGTGACCCACTGATCATAAAATCAATATTGTATAAATTTATAAAATATAATATGTAATATAATCACAGTTGCTTCAAAAAGCTGTTTATAGTTTCAATGTCTTCCAAATTTGGTTTTTTTGACGGAATCTCTTAAATATTCTTCATTAGTTCACACTTTCAACAATAAAAGAAACTGAAGCTAACATCCAGACCTCCCCTTTCCCCAAAAAATCTTATTTCTGTTACAGATGTACCTTGAACTTTGACCTGATGACCCCAACGCTTATTGTCTTCCCCCTTCCCTTTTTCTTCTGTTATCTTAAGTTTCATTCAAAATAAACAAGGGAAACTGAAGTTACCATCTGGAAAATGTTTATTTTGGATGGTTAAAGACAATGAAATTGGGAATATGTCAAAGAGACAACAACCCTTCCAAAGAGCAGACAAAGACTACAAATCTACATAAATGCTGATGAATTAGCCATATCATAGCTCTAACAACTGCCTCCATACATACCAACAGATGTAGGTAGTTCTCCCCACTGAAGGATCACATTCTTCGATATTCTTCCACCAGTATCTACATATACTCCTTCATCTGAAAAAACACAACATGTGTAAACACAAATCTAGAAAGAGGGTTAAAAATCTTATACTAATAATAATCATACTTTCATCCCATATTCCTGTATTTACTTGTAAAAAACTAAATTTCATTTTAAAATGAAAGAGGAAATTATAGTGTTGTTTGTATTGACTATATACTTGTTCCACACCATAAGAGTATTTGGAGCGTACGCGTACGGTCCAGCTGAGCAAACATGTTTTGGGATCATATGGGTTAAATTTAAACAAACATTTATCAAAATCTTTATTTTTAGTAATACAAATTGTTATTAAAACAAATAGATGAATAAAGTGAATAAGCGAACAATTGACATTAAATATTTGTTTAATTGTATATCTGAATCCTATTTTATTACTCTGGACCAAGGTGACACTTGCTACAAATGTACCACAAGGAACGTCATATTTTCTTTTACATTAACATGATTTGTTCATGCATGTTCCTTTGTCTTTTTTTGTAAAGTTCCTAAATATTCTATAACAATTGTCTCCCCACATTATGTTTACTTCGGATAACTTCAATTTCAATGAGCATAATGGGCTGCATGCAGTTAACGAATTACTGACATGCTAAATACAGGAGATTAACAGATTAAATAAGCGTGATTATTTTAAATAGTCAAAATATTAAGTTTTTATTTCCATTACTATTGAAATTTTTATATTAATTTGAGACATAAGTTCTGTTGATCTGTTATATACATTTGTATCTAATAAACTTGACTAACTTCTTAATGTTAATCAGACCATACACGTACAGTCCGACCTTATGCGTATTTTGAAAAAGTACGCATACGGTCCAAATACTCATACGGTCTGGAACATTCTCATTGAGAATAATCTCCTAAGTCTTTACAAAATGTTGTTAATTATTGATAACTTCTGCATAGATTTACTCAGTCATCAGAAATTGAGAAATATAAAGACTCATTCACCTTTACCTACTGATTTGTAAATTACAAACCAAATGAGACAAGGATCTTTTCTGTTTTTTTGTGATATTACCATATTTATCAAGTTGTACAAATATCAATACAAGTTGGCTGTGTTTGAAGGTACACATGTTTATAGTTTTTTTTATAGATTGGTCAAGTTGATCGGATATATAAAACATTATTGGTTGAATTTCATGCTTTCAAGTGCAAGAGGCTTTTTTCCAAATAAAAAATTATAAAATTATTAAATTTACAGGTTGATTATCCAAGGGTGTCACAATTATTGATGTGCTATTTAAACGAGTTTTGTATTATATAGATAAGTGTTTTATGTTTGGTTGAGTTAATAAATAAGAACATAATATTATTGATTAGTATTGTAATAAAAGTACTTACTGTCGTAACATAGTAAAAGCTGCATCTGATTAGAGTTGGGTAAAACTACTATGGTGTGGGGAGTTATAGGAAGTTGAGTCTGAAAAATAAATCAGTCATTGTCAGAAAACTCTCAATATACTAGTAACTGCCTGCTTTAATAATACAATAAATAATCTGTAATTTTCACAAATGAAATGATTATTACATAGCAAAGTATTAGAAAGAATAGTTAAACACAGATTCATGGATAGATATTTTCTGAATTTAAAATTTTCTTTTAATGAAGTTGAAACTGCTGCAGTAGACAAGATTTATTACATACAATATAAATACTGTGGATTCAGTTATTTTTTAGTGGGTACCAATTTTCTTGGATTAAGGAAAGCTGACATGTTCATGGATATTTTATTTTGGGGGTTAGCCAAAGTCTATATAATATGAAATATGTCATTTGTAGAACATTTAATATCTTGGTTCACCAGTACCCATGATATCCATCAACATTGGTATTCAACAAATAATACTGAAGCCACAGTACATCATATCAACTGATACACAGACACCCATGATCATGTGACATGTAGGAACAGCCCATACAATATATAATGAAAATAAAAGGTGAAATTAAATCAAGCATAACGACTAGATACCATGCATCATTGATATATATCTGATGCCGCATATAATGGGACTGGTGTACTCAATATATACATCAAGCATGTGACAGGGCAAGGGCAGCATTTATACAGAAAGCAGCAGGCCAATATTCTCGTACAACTCAAAACTATTATTAGAATTCTGAGATAAAATAACTTTCAATCAAATACTGAAAACCTTCCCAAAAATATATGTAAACATATGTAATGTGCAAAAATATTGAAATCAGTTTTTAAATTGTAAAACCACTGTTAACTTTAAAATGAACAAAATAAAAATAAAAATAAATATTCCATTTTTTCTTCTTCAAACCATGCATTTAAAATCACCAAATTATTAATTCAAAATATTCAATTGGCACTGCTAATAAAAGAAATTTGACATTACTAAAACATAAACATATGAGAAGTGAATTTGATGTGGGTCTTTTATCATTTTACAGCCTACATATAAGAAGACCTTATTAGCAATGCCAACGGTCACTAACACAGGTAGCCATTCTATTAGCAGGTAAAAGTTTTACCTGGTTTACATAAAAAGATACCCCTGTATGGTGGGTAGCGTCTGTATTTCCACGGAACTACAGTGAAACAAAATATTGGAAATTCAACTTCAGATTTCACAAATTTACCTATATGCTCTATCTAAAAAAAGTGATAGAAGTTATTTGTAATAACTTAATTTTGTATCAAAATTCTTGAAATATATATGTAATCATTATTTGAAAAAAAATTAAAATCCAGTGTAGATAATGTTAAAATATTCCAGTGTGAAAGTTTGAAACAAAAGAGGTCTGTTATAAAGGCTCAGTCAAGTAAAAAGAGCTAACTTCACCTATATCATCATTGTTTTTTAAAAATGCCTTGTGCTAATAGCTTATCTGATCAGGCTTAATAAGCATTGACAAAGTAGCTTTTAAATGTGTAATAAGCAAGTGATAAAAGCTATTTCTAAGTCTTTGTAATCAACTGAAGAATGTTCATTTGTTAGTGTTTTCAATTGTTATCGGACATCAAATTTGCAAAGCCATGCCTGTGTGACCCTTAGTTGAGCACTGCAATCTTTTGAGAGAATATATATATATATATATACTTCAAGGGTTCAAAATACTAGAATGATTGAAGGGAAAGATAAAACATGTACTATAATGGCCAATTTAACACCTGTATAAATATGTTCATAAAAGGATACCGTCTCAAAACTCAACTGTTTGTTTACTATGTTTAGAAATAGTAAATTTGACCTTATGATCCAAATATCTAAAGGCTTTCCTCTCTTACCTATATATTCCATCAGTATAAGTTTCATTCAAGACAAGCAGGCAAAAACCAGGATACCATCTCAAAACTCAACTGTTTGTTTACTATGTTTAGAAATAGTAAATTTGACCTTATGATCCAAATATCTAAAGGCTTTCCTCTCTTACCTATATATTCCATCAGTATAAGTTTCATTCAAGACAAGCAGGCAAAAAACCAGGATACCATTCAGAAACCATTTTTCCATTATTTTCTTTTTTTGAACAGTGAACTTGAATTTTTGTATAAGTTTCATTCCAACCAATAAAGGGATTTCCTAATTACCAGACACGAAGACATAGACACCATTTTCAGTTAGCATAGTAAAGTTTAATTTTGCCAATCTCAAAGTTTTCCTTACGTGACATGAAAAACATTAACACATTTTAGATGTAAAATTGTGTGGATTTCAAAGATTTCGCTGGTTGATAAAGGGAGTCCGAGTGAAATTTCACAATGGTGTAGACAGGCCAGATAATACCTTTGTTTTTTGAAACATAGAATAGTTCTAGAGTTGTCTCTCCTTGAACAGTTAATTCCAAACACTTTACTTGAAGGCCTAACAACTAAGTGTTATGAATTTTTTTTAAAATTCTTTCAAACAGTATAAGTGCCTTTTTTTAACTTCAATCTAAATTTGTCCAATTCAATCTAAGTGTAATAAAAACCTGCATAATTGCCAATCTGACATCATCAATAATGATTAATCAAAGAAATTTTACAGTAATTTTACTATAACCTACACTAAGTTCTGTCATGCTACTTATAATAATGCTGAACCGAAAACTGACTACTGTCTAGGACCACTACTTCATCTAAAGGAGAGGATCATCGCAAGTTTAACACAATGGTCTAAAGGATCACTACAAGGTCTAATGGATAACTACAGGGTCTAATGTATCCCTATAAGGTCTAATGGATCATCACAAGGTCTAACGGATAATCACAACAGGGTCTAAAGAATCACAACAGGGTCTAATGGATCACTCAAAACTCATCATATAAATTTTGATAAAAAAATTTGTCAAATCCAAATATGACTAACTATACATATCAAAGCGTGTCTACATTCTGTGGCCTATGTACTGGTCATGAAGGCTTTATTTTTTATCAAAAGCTATTTAGATTAGACCTTTGAAATGCTCCTCCATTCTAACTAAGATAATCATTCACTCTAAGATGGTGTCATCCAAATGGCTTTTGATTAGTTAGCTATCAAGACCTTCCCAATGATAGGCATAAACTTACGTGTGAGGGAATGTATAAGTCGTATATTGATGTAGTATCCACGTCTATTGCATGGAATCCACAATTTGATCCATATACGACCTTTAATCTTTGACCTTCTTCTACTAACAGGTCAACTATCTGTGGTTTATTAGCTAAGTCTGTAAATGACTGAAAGATAAAATAGAGATTTCATAATGACTGATTTCACATCCAATTAGCTTTAGAATTAAAACGAAATATTATATCAATGCATGCAAAGGATTCATGGAAGTAATTATGTACAAAGACAATAATTGATTATTGATTTACTGAAGGTAAAGAATAGCTAATATGATAAATCAACAAAACAATGTCGATATATATTCAATAACTTATAATTCACATGATTCACAGGTATTTGTCAATTGTTATTAGAGGGCGGTTATTAGATAATATTTATATTTGATTCACCTGGAGCTAATTAATCAACAGGTAATTGTTATTGATCCATGACAAATCTACCATGATATCAACATGGTTATTCCAGTTAATCATATAATCAAACACAAGTTTAAAACATACATCGTTTGTGACAAAAGTACTGTGATTTCAACATGGTTATTCCAATTAATCATATAATCATCACAATCAATGTAGCATCTAAAACAAAGTCACATGCTTTACCTAGTGACAAATTTATCATTGTGCTATAAAAAATCAATTGATGGAAAATATATGACTATTGGATGTTTCATTTCTATAAGGACTATTTAATTTAAACAAAACCCAATCTCTTTGAGGAAAACTGAAATCAATTTGATGTCATGGGTTGTGTTAAGTATAGAAGTTGTTATGTAGGGTGTGTTTAGTATAGAAGTCGCTATGTAGGGTGTGTTTAGTATAGAAGTCACTATGTAGGGTGAAGTAGATTTTGACTATACAACATATAGCTATATATATATTAATAAATTAAATAAGACAAACCTTAAATGCCATGAACTTGTGGTAAGGTTTTGGTGCCCAGGCATAAATCTCTATACTGTCCAGTAAAGCTATCACTAAAAACTTGATCTTCTCATATTTTACTAAAAAAATAATCAAACTCTTGATAATAAACTACTATAAAGGAGAGAGGTTAGATATTAGATCAAAATATTTATACTTAGCTGTGCTATTTGCATAGTCAAATTACATTGACCATATAAATATTTATGAGAAAGTCTCAAATGTATACCTCTTTACTAGGGACGTTAATAAAATGTTCCCTTATTATTTGAAAACAGGTTAACAGATTTTTTATGTAACATGCTTCAATTTGTTGGTTTTTACCCAAAATATTTCATTTGGTATATAGTTGTATGAATTGCAGTATAAAGGGAATGACCTTGTGACGAATACTTAATTTAACTTGTCCTCAGCCTACAACACAATTCCATTGCTTGGTTTTGTAGGAACTTACTACAGCAACACAATGTTAGTATACTGACATTTATTACATTTATTACATTCAATAACAAAATTAAACAAAATTAAAATTTTCAACAAAATTATCTCCCCTTGCTTGCAATTATACTTCATGTAATACAAAATTGTAATTGCACCTACCTATTTTAAAATGAACACATCCTTCTAACTCTCCAACAGTGACCCATCCTGCTCTCTTCTCATTCTAAAGAAAACAAAAACAACATATTTAAACACAAACATGTAAAAGAAAATTTCAATTAATTATAAGTATGATAATTTGAATTATTATATATCTCAGTATATATTTTATATATATCATGCTCCTTATGAGCCCATTTTATGGAAATAAAGCATCTTCTTCTTCTATAATAATAAATACTGAAATATTTGTGCTATTCCATCCTACAGACTATTTGCCACTCAATAGTATCAAAGATTATTGCCAAATCAATAATTTCAAGAACTTATCACCCCAGCCAAAAGCTTTATAATTATATTTCCCATACTTTTTCATGCTACCTTTTCATTTGACAACAATCATGTCATGTGTTGCAAATATTTTTACTCATGGGAATGTCAAACTTCATGTAAAATAAATCTTGTAATAAGTCAGATAATAAGGGAACTTACCACTTCTTTTTTAAATATCTTGTTATTTAACCACGAAAGATAAAACACTCGGATTTTGTTTTTCTTCCCGGAGATTGTGACTAGAATATTTTGTCCTTCTAAAACCTCCATCTGTTGGAATCGTCTTCGGGAAATTAATGTGTACACTGAAAAAGATAGATACTATTAATTCTGAATCTGTACGTTAAGATTACGATATATCCAGTCATATCCTGTTAAAAGATTAATACTTCTAAATTTTGAACTGGCCTGAAAGAACATACAAGTAAGGACTTAGGATCAAAGAAGAACACTTGTTGAAAGTTTCTTTTGAATAATACAAAACTTTAAATGAAAATTGAAATAGGAGGACATATGTTTCCTTTTTCTTAGATCGGAATTACTAGTTTTTGTACTACCAAACTTTCGAGAACGAGGGCACTCTCGTATGAATCTACAGATAAGCATTTTCAAGAATGGTGGTTGTTTTAAGCAGCCATCAATCAATCAATGACACCCATCTGTCATAGTAATATCACAAGAACAGACAGGTGTACCTTTAAAAGTATGACAATATTACCTTTTCCTTGACCACTTCTGTCCAGCAACATTAAACCAGCTTCTGTACCAATTAACAGGTTCACACCTACAATAGAATACATAGACCATTATGTTAACCGTCATAATTTGGGTAGTCAAGTGATTAAAGATAATTAACTGAAAGTTTAATTTTACAGTAAATAGTTTAAAACTTAAAGAACTCCAAAATGAAGTAATCATGGTAGTAGGGATGCTCAGCATATACCATACTTGTAAAAAGCTAATGAAGTTATAGTGAGGTATAAACACACAGTCTAATCCATATCTTGATGTTTTTTTTTCTTTTCTTTTTATATTTGTTGCTTTTGGGATGCTGTCTAAATAATACCGAAAATTTCCTTTTCTGAACTGCAGTTTACAAGAAAATAGCATCTTGAAATCTAAAAATGTATGATTTGTTGGACTTTTGAATAAGTTTCTTAAAATAATACAAAATAGAATTTGAATTTTACCCCATAATGCAGCACACAGTATATCTGATGTAAACTTTTTCTTGTATTTTCTAATTTCTGGAGTATCACCAACAGCTTCTGTTGTTGTTTGTGTGGGCGTCACATTAACATTGATTTGTGATGAACCTCGTCGAGATGCTTGTGAACCAATTGTTGAACCACCAGCGCCGAAACCAAAAGCTGAGAAAGATCTCTGGTGTCGTATTGATTGACTGGACAGACTGACAGCCTGTCGATACTGAAAAGAAACATAATTAAATAAAATGTCCATCTCAGAGTACTGGTCAATATCTAATCCACTTATATTACATATATATCAATAACTGTCATGATTAATTGTGACACTTCTTTTTACAGATTTCATTAACTCACAAGTTTTTTTTTTATTCTTCATTGATTAAAAGAGATTTTATTGTTAGATTGTTTGTTGCAGTGTATGACTCAAATAGCTCTAGATCATGTCCTGTTAATGTGTCTTTTAGTTGTCAGAGAATAAATCTTAAACAGCAAGAAGTTTCTTGTTGAGATTTACTCGTTCAGGGTTGGTCCTGTCATATAAATATCCCCCACGGAACATTTAAATTGCTGCTATGTTAGGTTGTATTCTCAAACTATACAGAGTAACATCTATATGGATCTAAAAGTAAAATGGTACTTAACAAGGACACTCTCCATCATAGTCAGATTGAAGTCAAAGTGAGACAATACAATTACTCTATGGCATATCATAAATAAACCCTTATTTCTTTATCATATTATAAACAGTTACTATTATTTTGACACCTAATAATGCACATCCTGCCAAATTATATAGTTTTCAGCTATTTAATCATAATTTGCATCTTTTCTTTCACTAGAATGCCTCTACAAAGTAATCAGCCAAAACATCTGTCAGTAGGTCTCTAAGTACACCATAACTTAAAACAATACATCTATCAGCGATCTCCTCTCATAGAAACAATAATTACCTAGACCTCTAGTTATAAACTAACAGATAGTATTAAGAAGAGGACCTTCTCATAAATTAGAAATAACCTGCAATATTTAATAACCTGCAATTCAGTGGTTGTGAACTGTTGCTGTATATCCTTATTCGTTCATTTGCTTTGTACATTAATTAGGCCATTAGTTTTCTTGTTTGAATTGTTTAACATTTATCATTTCAGGGCCTTTAACAGCATACTATGCAGTATTGGTTTTGCTCATTGTTGAAAGCCATACTGTGACCTACAGATGTTACCTTCTATGCCATTTGGTCTCTGGTGGAGAATCTTATAATTACATAGGTCTGTCATTTATATATCAAATAACAGACACTATTTAGAAGAGGATGTCATCATTTCTTGAAGGTTTGAACTATAAGGTGTAACTATATATGAGAAGATGTGGTACGAGTGCCAATGAGACTATGTTTATTTCCACCTTGTTTTTCTCACCTTAATGCTTACCTCATCTGAACTGGATTTGTCTTGTGGTCTCTGTGGTGTGGGTGGGGATCGTGACTGTGGTGGTGTGTGAGGTGGCAGTAAGTCTGGTAATGCTCCGCTGCTAGCACTATGCCGTGGGGACTGGAAAGCTAAAAATATTCATTTTACATTAAAGTTTAATTGTAATAGCCTGTCATCTAGTAATTATACAAATTCATCTGACATGCTTGACTTTGTTGTTGTTTTGCTTTTGTATTTGTCACATGACTACAGCTCCTAGTTGTTTCTTTTAGAAATGGAATGTTTTTTTTATTTGTATGTTGCCTTAATTCACTTGATGGCTACAGGCCCTTGTTTCTCAAGGACTTGGTTTTTTATCACTTGAATACATAGATCACTAAAACCTAACTAAATACATACCACTAATTGCACCTGGTGCAGAAGAATTGGATGATGTTTTGGCAAGTGGTGGCTTTGATCTCTGGACAGCTTCACTCTTTCTATTTCTTTCATGTTGCTGTTCTACAAAAGCTGTGTCAGACTTATTCTGAAATAAACAATAGGTACATGATAGTTAATACAATAATGTATAAGCTAAATGGAGATTTCAATGGTGTAAAGACAACAAAGGCTAAACATTAGTAACAAGGGAGCATGAAATGGATAAAAAATAAATGGAGATATGTGTCCATGGTACACAGATGAGTCCCCTGCTTGCATAACTCCAGTACAATAAAAGTGACGTCACCAAAATACCACTTGATCTGTGTTTTGTGGTAATAAGCATACAAGTGTTTAAGTTTCATAACATTACGTCGAGGCAAACTTTATTTAGAGAACAGAAACCAATTATGGGATGTATGTACGGACAAACAAGGGTAACACTTAATGCCCCTTTCAGTGACAGTGGGGGAATAAAAAAAACCACAAAACTTAATAGTAATGCACATTGTTTAAAATTCAAGAGTGATACCCTCAGAATCCTTCTCTAAATAACCTTTCTTTTAAACATCTGATTTTTTTTTTTTTCAGCCATGATACAGTTATCTCAATTACCCAAGTCAAACCATTTTTTATGAACTGAAGATTCCTGTAGTTTTCCTACATTTTGTTAGACAACTATAGCAAGACTGCTTGAGAACACATAAAACACCAATAGATAAACTATACAACATCATGTTAATAGGCAGTTATTGATGGCGTTTTGTTATGTATCTTGTCATTAAGGTATCATTGAGAAATGTTTTATCCCTACCAACTTTACTTATATTTTATGCCTTTCTGTTTTGAGTGGTTAATTTTTGACCAGAGTAACTGCCATCCAATTGAGAAGTGCTCTACTTCAGATTCAATTTTAAAGGGATAATTCAACTATGTCAGTAGGTATAATAATTATCTCAGGTACAGGCTTTATTTTTCCCAATTCTAAGCAGATTTTATCATTCAGTGTCTAATAATATTTAACCTTTGTGAGGTTCAAAGCACCACACAGGAGTTTTCCGCAATCCACGAAAATAAACAAAGCCGCAGTAATTAAATTTGTGAAACAATAGTTAGATATGAAATTGGAGTGACAGAGAATATTTCTCAATACTGTTACATGTATCATTAATAGTAAAATTGGAAAGATTTGGTAGTTTGACCAACCAAAAGACATTATATTAAGTGTCAATATGTTTATATAAATAGAATACCCCTATGTCATCTATGTTTGATACTTTTGTCCATTAGGACACATAAACATCAAGTATTAACAGTTTTTCCTGAGGATCTACTCTTATGAACACATTTCTTTTTTTACAAAATCAATACAAAAACTCTTAAAAATGTCTGTGGTATTTCAATTATTCATGTCACGATTTCTTTCAGCAAATCATTCTTAGTTGGACTAATTTAATTTCAAAAGATAAAAACATGAATTAGTCATTTTTATTTTAAAGATTTAATTATAAAACCCTTATATAATTATTTGACAATTCACATAAAAGTGAACACAAGTAGAATTTACTCAAACCAGAGTAACTCCATAGGGAAATCTTTACTTCTATCTCTATGATTACCAATACGTATAATCCAATTTTGTCGGTAAAATTGGATCTGAGACATGAATGACCATGCCTAACGTGATGTGATATTAAATAATTCTCGAAGAATCTTTTGGAGAATCAGAAACTCTTGTCAACTTGTAATGGATTCACATCTTTGATTAACAAACCTATCAATTGTATTACGCCAGAAATTTGTTGTAAGTGACGGGGAAGTGCCGATGTGACAAACATAGATTGTATCAATCTGAGGAACAAATCCTCCACTTTCCATTATTTCTCCAATTTCATTAGTCGTCTTTACTGATCATATCAAAAAATGAGAATTCACTTTTTAGAGAAAATAAATATTGGTTTTACTTAATAGGATTTTGTCTCAAAATTATCTGCATGCAGCATCATAATAACAACTACTGATTTCATTAAAAGACTAAATGAGTTTAAATAGGACTAAACTTTAGTAAAATGGCCAACATTTTGTCTTTTCATGGATGTATGTTACCTATCCAGAGAAAAATCTTCTATCCAGAGCAATGTTTTAATCTATAATATAATCCCAGTTATATACTTTGATTTCTGGAGAAATTACAAAAAAATCAATTTCAGGGTCATGTGGGCCAAAGTTCACAACTTATTTACTCTTTCAATGTTCTTCCATTTTATCTACTATTTTCAATGCACTGTCTCTGAAAATGACTATAGTATAGAATATTACAGATGCATGTTGGGAAATTGTTAATTTAACTTTACAATTTTATTAATTTCTTTTCCACTTAACTAAGTAAAAAAATACATAAACTGACTGTCTACCTCTTTAAAGTTAACATATGGTTTACAGACCTAAACACTAAACTTTTTAAAATTTAATTTCAAAACTAGTTAGCAAGCTGACATTTTATAATTACACACGACAGACACACGCTGTTCATTTCATCATCAGAAATCTCACTAACCTGTCTGGAAAAAAACTTAAAAATAATTATATGATTTCATAACCATCAAAGTGTGTTGGTTAGATTGATAACCATAACAGTTGTATTTAATGAAAGTTTGAATCAATAGGGTTGGCTTCCGCATGCCAATGGAGGATCTCTGTTGGAGGGTAAAGAGCACTTGTCTGTAATTCCTTTCATCAACAGTTTACAGAGGGATGTATGAGTCAGATTCCTAAGTCATCAAGACTTTGACAAATCATTAGAGATAGCTGTCATTAAGAAAGAAAATCAAGATATTATCCTCTACAACTGCAATTTATCCAGGGTTATTCTGAAATGACCTTTCTGATGACTTTCTTCTTTAACTATTACTGCTTTTTGATATGACTGCTGGGAAATATTTAATCAACTGTTAAACATTCAGTTACTACAGAAACCCAAATCAGCCAACCAACATATAAAACTCTAATCCATAAAAAGATAGGTTTTTCCAAAGTAGGCTTTCCTTTTTATTCTTAAAATAGGCCCTGTAAGTTATATTTCAATAATAAAGGTTAAATCTTTCAATCTTTTCAATTGTCTTTGGCAAGTCAGGCTACTTAGAAATTGTCATCAGGTAGCCAAGTTACAGCAAAATTAAGAACATAGCCTGGTAAAACTTAATATTCATCTTATTTATTAGTAAAGCAAAGGTTCAAACAGCTTCAGTACAACAAAACAGGCCATAAAATTTGTAAATATTGGACTTTTCATTACAATCCTGTAGATGGAAAAACGATTTAATTCACCATTTGTTGGTTTCCATTGCCTGTGTATTGTAATTTAGACTACCAATATCATTTATTTATCAGTAGTTTTTAAAAGTGTCCATTGTTAAGAACAATATAAAGAACGAGGCCAGTTAAGTCACTCAGATAACTATATAGATCTAGGATTACAACATAACATTCTCTGGTCAGTTAAGTCACTCAGATAACTATATAGATCAAGGATTACAACATAACATTCTCTATCATTTATCTACTGCACAAGGTTTAAAATATAGTACAATCTCCCTCCCTAATAAAATCTCATTACAACCATGCTCCATAATTCTAAATCAAATGTAACCTTTCAAAGCTTAACAGACATCCAATTATTTTGAACATTCAATACTTGAAGAAGCAGCTGCTTCCAATGCCAGAAGTTAACACTTGCTTTTTGTAACTGACTTAATTCAATTATCGTGAACCAATTGATGATATTTGAGAGCGACCAAGAGCATCAGTTTTCACCCAAGCCATAAAAGATCACCAAGTTCTACCATAGGACAATCCCTAAAGACAGAAAAGGACATCGTTTTATAAGATAAAAGATCTGTCATTGCCACAAAATGACATTTGCAATTCCCTACTAGAGTATTTCATTCCTATCTAGACATAACTCAGTATACATTCATCAATATTTGTAATGCGGGATTATTACATATTCCATTTTTTTCCATCTGTATGCCTTGTAAAAATCATTAAATAGTCTTTATAACTGCATTTAAAATATATATATAACGGAGGAGAAATTGAATAATTCTTACACATGGATAGCTTGTTTAAGACCACTACATGAATCTCATTGGTCAATTAAAATAGATATAACTTTCTTTCACATTGGTTATGGAGAGGTGGGCTTTTCTTACAAACAATAAAAACAAATTATAATCTTTCATCTTTATAAAATGTACAATGAAACAAAAGAATAATTTGATAGTCTTCAAAACATTCAATGACAGAATGTTTAACTGCTGATACACAGTCGGCAGTAAAGGCCAATATTAACAATCCTTTTACTTTAAAACTTCATAACCAACACAACTGACAATGACAATAACCTTTTACAGTTAGATAGCTACTTATACATTCACTTATATTCATATATTATATCAAGATCTATCTTCTTGTGGGAAAAGAAACATCACACTTAAAACAAAAATATTCTACAGGAAGTTAATCATTGATGGTCAAAAGGGTCAACATTCAAGAAATATAATCTCAAGAGGTCAAGTTTTAGGAAATATCATCTCCTGGAGTCCAACATTAAGGGATCAGATAATTTTTTTACATGTCTGAGTGGTTCCAAAAGCTTTGAGAAATAAATAATATGATGACCTATGTTTGCTAATTTCTGCCATTTGGTCTCTTGTGGAGAGTTATCTCATTAGCACCACATCTTCTTATTTTATATTTGGTCCAGTAAAGCATTCTGGACTACTATACTGTACCTTTGTCCACATTGTTCAGTTTTAATAGAACTATTCTTGATATTAACAATAACTTCTGGACTAAGCAAACTTTTCAAATAAGCTAATGACCACTTAAACTCTCAGTAATTTATGTGAACTTTCACTGCAGGTTGTTTTTACAGTGGTCAATCAGCCAAAATGACCACTGACAGCTGACCACTTCAAAACTTGATCTTTACACATATTTACCATACCTCATAAAGATCAGTTTGCTATTTCATGTGGAAAAATAACTGGCAAAATGTAATTCTGCATGGGAACTCATTTATTTTCTTAAGTAGAAGAAAAACAAACTGTGTAATTTTATAGCTGGATGTGGTATCAACCAGATCTTATGCTTCATTAGTTTTCTTTATAAATAAGTCAGTATGATAAATAGCTATGATTTTCATAATCCAAACAAACATTTCAGTTTGACAAATCTGCTACAGGCATGAAAATAATTAACACAATTGTGTTGATCTAACTGAAAATCACATCTTAAACTATACAAAAGGAAATAGGAATATCTGCTTTCATCCACCACCTAATTTATAGTCAAACATCAACTGAGTTATAATTCTTATCATAATTAAACCATAAATAATTGTTAAGATTTAATAAATCAACCTAGTAAATCTTACAGTTGAGATCCTGTCCTATACATCTACACATCCAATCCATAGCCAATATATTATATAGTACTATTTTAAGAGTACAGCAAATATATTTTGTGACCACCTGACATAGAACAAATCATAAAATCACTAGAACTGTTACAATCAACTAAATTATTGAACTTTTATGTAAACTTATCCTGACCCCTTGGTAAATACCAACTAATTTCCCTGAGAGTTTTTTTCGTGACTTTTCATTTTTTTTTTTTTTTTTGCATATGTATCTACATAAAGTGAATTTGAAAATCATGAAGTTAAATTGCTACAAAGTGGTCGAGGAAGGACTAAGAGCAAAAATAAAGTAGGTTTTTGGAAATACTAGGGAAATAATACTCAACTTATGTCCTTCATATGAAATACTTGGTTTTTTTTGTGTGTGTTTTTAGGCTTCAAAAAGTTGTTTGGTGGCTTTCTCCATGACAATTACATATTTTAATTCATATTTGAATCTAATTAATTTAATAAAACATAAATCTCTTCTTTTGTACAGTAACTCCTGCCATGAACCATGATATAAAGAATAATCATGTTATCAAGTTAGCTCATATAGAAAGATCATGTTATCAAGTTAGCTCCTGTAGTTATTATCTACTCTCTATCATCACTCTAGATTACCATATCTACCTCCTACTGCTGCCTCAGATACATACCGTATAAATGTTATCCCATAACACTTAGATTATCTCATATCAACTCACTTTTTAGAGGAAGAAAATGTTTGCTATCAAAATTTTGTTAACAGTAACTAATTTTCAAGTTCTCGAATAATGACCTCCTTCATAAACATGCTTTTGCTTGAATTTAACAGCACATTTCAATTGTTTGATACAATCCATATAGATGTAAAAAGCCAGATTAGCCATCTGAATCTTCCTACGGGGAGAGAGGTGTTCCTAATCTCACCTTGTCTCACCTGTTCTGACACCTGAGGAGAAGGTGTGTTATCTGTTTCCAGTAATATGTTAACCATTCTGACAAGTTTTAGAGCTTCACTGTAGATATTAGAGAAAGTGGTACTATATACTCAATGTTTAAGTGTGATCAGGTTTCATTGAAAGTGATCCCCAGTAATATATCATGATAGGATATCACAATGTTATAATTATCTCACAAGAAATAAAGGAATAAAAAGACAGTGAAAAAGTACATCATTCTAACAGCTGAGTGTCCTGAGTGTCATCTGACACGTCTTACAAAGACTCAATTCATACTGGTTGTTATAATAATGATTGAAGAACTCATAAGTCAAAAATTATATTGTAAGAAGGGTACTGAAGACCTCACACAAGTAAAATTATTCATCATTATATCTTTACAGCTAGATACTGAAATAGATAGACAACTTTGTCCATGCATGTAATTCTTCTCCCTATGCTTCAATCTCATCTAAAGCCAAAAACAGGACTAGATACTGAAATAGATAGACAACTTTGTCCATGCATGTAATGCTTCTCCCTATGCTTCAATCTCATCTAAAGCCAAAAACAGGACTTCAATCACTTTTCCAATAAAATTGATAAATACATAAATCTGCATTTATTTCCAACTGGGAAACTGTTAAATACAGAAGAGAAATGCTAATTTGTTCTCAAATTATAGATTTAAAACTCATATTTCTTAGAAAACATCAAAATTTCCAATTTTCCCAGGCAGAAACCAATACACAGATAATATAAATCTATATCCTTTTAATCAGGATAAAAAGCTAGATTTGTTAATGTTAAACTACAACATTTGTAATTAACTGGATCAATAAACTAACGATAATTATTAGATTGTTGCCCACAGATTGGTATTTCCTACCCAATAATCAATTCTCATATTATTCACTATTAAGGCAGTATTTATCTCCATCATACAGGGAATCTTGTAAATCTAGTAAACTTTTATGTAAACAAATATCCTTGTGCTACATATCAAGTGAAATTCAATTAAAAAGATTTAGATACTAAAACTAGAAAGAAAAAAATTGTCTGATGAGATATTATCTATCAACAATTATTCGTTATTCAACAATACAAATTCTAAATTTAGATGTTACGATACCACCATCAATACAGCCATGTAAAAGTATACAAGTCTATAGGTTATCTACTATAAACATCTCAAACTTTTTTATAACTGTTCAAATGTAGTCTAAACAGTGAATGAAAGAAACTATCCATTAATTTTGTTACAGTACAAAGACATCAACAATAAGTAGAGGGATCACAGCCATTCAGACATATTTAGGATTATACTTGTCAATGAGATACACAGGAAAAAATTGTCTCATTCAGACTATGGAACTATTATACTGACAATGTTCAGGCTAACCTGATGATTACAAAGTTAATCTCATAAAAACCATGTCACATTCAGCAATGGGTTCATAGGTACAATTAATGATCATGTAAATATACAGCATATGGTGGACAGACTTGGACAACATAAAATCTCTTATTAATCTTACTGTAAAATTACTTTTTCACTAGGTAATAAAAAATTGATTAGAGCAAAATAAGGCCAAATAATTGAATATGTGGTTCTGTCAAATTGAAAGAAAAGTCAGATCACTGAATTAGCATTATGTACGTGAAATTTAGTCCTTTTGTCAATTGTTGAAAAACAATAAGAAAACCCTACTTATTTTACCAGAAATGAGGGTTTATGTTTGCTTGGTATTTTAAACAGGACAAACAAACCATAATCTACTTCAGGAACAATCTCATTTTCAATCTGAAATCTCCAACATTGATTTATAAAGCTTCAATGTCAAAAGAAACCCCTACCTGATCTAAATGTAATATGTACACAGTTAATGGCAATGTCAACACTACCTCTCTTTGTGAGGAACACAAAATCTATGATTCTAAAAGCAGAAATCATCAAATTTATACAAGGAAATCAAACTTTATATCAAACTGGTCATTTTGAATATTTGTAACATTTATCAAAATTTCTACACCAGAACTTTAAGTGGAAATAATGAGAAAATTATACAATTCCAGGTCTGATGATGACCATAATTTCTGTATAATAAGGTCACATTGACATTAGATTATAATCTAATTTCAGGGACAGGGAGAATTATATTATTATTTTTCACCATAGAGCAGTTGCCATTTAGGAAGTATTGTATTGTATTATGCTAATATGCATAAAAGAGATTCCAAATACAGCCAATAGTTAAGTACAAAAGGCTGAATTCACCAGAATATTCTGATTTACTAACATGTACAAAGTATTGCTACCAAAACCACACTACCATACAAGGTTTCAAGATTGCTAGCTTCAAATATTTCATACTTGATTGCTGTTGTAAAAGAATCATCCATTAAATTTCCCTAAAAGTAATTATATGAAAATCTCGGCAGACTGACAGATTCATTCCCTAAACCAAATAAACATTACTGTTATCTTAATCTTCATCAATTCAATGTTTTTTTGAGAAATGACTTCCGTCTGATTGGGTTATAGAACTTTGTGATTGGTTCATTTCCTATTTCACAACCCAATCAAATAATGACATCAATCTTTCAATGCATGATTCATTGAAAAAAATGTCAAATTTATTTTTATTATAAATTACTTTTTTATTTTCTGACCAATAACTTTTACAAGAAACAGCATAGAAACTGACAGACAAAACCATAATTAGAAATGGATGGTTAGATATTACAAGGACAATACAGAAATTGAGGATCTCAAAATTGGTACCAGTATTTATATTTGAGAGTTCCAACATTACAAGAAACTAATTTCTACAAGTAACATATTCTAATTATTCTGACCCAACAAATGTACCCTTATTTTTACTACCTTAACCTCACAAAACTTCTATTTAGTGTCAACATACAATGAAGTATCAAATTTTCCTCCTCAATTAACTAAACTTTACAATCCCGTAAATGTGGGGGAGAGATCCCATGATTTTGACATGTAATTACCGTTTTATTAGAAGTAATTAACAATAAAAAAATATTCTTTCATCTAAGGTTATAAATAGAAAATAATTTGCATTAAAATGTTAATGAATGCATTTTTATGCACTCCTACAAATAAAACAGTATAATTTTAAAAAAGCCACCCACAAAATCAAATGTCAAATTCTGGTGATCAATACTGTCTTTTTATTTGAACTTTCAGTCCCTAAGTTCATGAGACTATATTACAGGAACTATACAACTGTCAGTGATTTTAAACTGACATAACCCGTTGAGTAATTAGTAAAGGAAACTGAAATGAATGGAGAATGTGTCCATGGGACACAGATGATGCCCCCACTTGCATATCATGTTATAAAGGGACATAACTAGAGAAATGTAAAAGTGACGCCACCTTAAATCAAACTTGATCAGAGTTTTTTGGTAATAAGCATTGGGTTTCATAATACTTGGTTGAGGCAAACTCAAGTAAGAGAACAGAAACCCCTTTCTGGACATACATAAGATGGAAAAGCATAAACCTTAAATCCCCTATACAAATTAAGAGAACAGAAATCCCTTTCGGGACATACATAGGATGGAAAAACGTAAACCTTAAATGCCCTATACAAATTAAGAGAACAGAAATCCCTTTCGGGACATACTTTTAGGATGGAAAAACGTAAACCTTAAATGCCCTATACAAATTAAGAGAACAGAAACCCCTTTCGGAACATACATAGGATGGAAAAACCTAAACCTTAAATGCCCTTTACAAATCATGAGCTTATAAGTTACATAGCTCAAAAGTAACAATTCATAAAACAATCAATATATTGAAGTCCTGCAACTCTGAACAATGATCAATGTGTTGAAATTTAAAAACAAATTAAAACTCTATTTGACATTTTTTAGCTAATCTTCATGATCTTAACAAGTTTCTACTATTACTAGAGTTATTCTAATATAACCTCCTTGTGTTGGTACTTCGGACAATGGCTTGAATGGTATTTCATAGCCTCTGCAGTGACCACCTGTTAAAAATTGATACCTGTGTTGACCAACTGAGACAAGATGACAATTAAGATGGAGGGAGGGAACAAACTTGGACAAAAGAGAAACTTCAATTTTCACAATTCAAAAATTATTGTACAATAAAACACCAGAAAGAAAACGGAACAAGATAGTCACTCCATTTGTCATGTTGATCAAAGTTTAAATTCTTTCAATAGAATCATTTTACAAAAATCTCAATAATCTGTTAAATTCCCTGTCTTCAAGGTACTTTCTTACATTCCTTCCCTGACTGTGCAATCATTAGATACCTAATTATATCTAACCATCTGACTAACTGTATTAATTACAACTTGTCTCATGTGACCATTAAAAACTGGACTTCAAAGAGTCATCACTTAATCAATAATGTCTGGACACTGGTCAATAAAGTTGACCACTGTGGACAAATTGGTTCTTATTAGTGGTTTTTGATCTATACAAATTTTGTTTATTTAATTAATGTCCATTGATACTGAAGCTGGTCAGTTTTGTTTTCTTAGGCGAAATTATTAGCCTTGTGAGATTTGTTATCAGAACTGTGTTGATATTTACAAATGTTGAAATCCTATGCCATATGCTCAAACATATAAACAAAATTTAAATACCAATGCTAGGGAATAGGGCTGTATTAACCTCTTTAAATCCTTTATCTAAATATCTCAATAATATCTACAGAATATTTACTTTAAAATTTGATATTGAAGAATTAAAGGACCATCAATAGATAACAGACTTCTATCATTCAGAGACTTACTAGTATAAACCTGAAGGCAGAAGTCTAACATTTTAATTTAGCATACAGAAAGTACAATATTCTAATGACTTTATGAAGACCATAATCATATTTTTTTTCAAAAATCTTTAGACCCCCCCTCCCCCTTCATAATTCTATGGACATCATTCATATTTCCACATGCATACCAACTTCAACTTAACTACAAACATGAAATTTAGACAAAAAAAGAACATGAACAGAACTGACCAAAAATTAGTTTTCAAAAGAAGTGATGTTGTACAATTAAAGGAAGGGAGACTCAAACCACAACATAATTCCATGTTGTCCAACCACACAATCAACACAACTAGAGACTCAAACCACAACATAATTCCACTTGTCCAACCACACAATCAACACAACATAATTCCACTTGTCCAACCACACAATCAACACAACTAGAGACTCAAACCACAACATAATTCCACTTGTCCAACCACACAATCAACACAACTAGAGACTCAAACCACAACATAATTCCATGTTGTCCAACCACACAATCAACACAACGTAGTTATACAATTAACTGTATGTATGCTGAACATGACAATGTTTATAAATTCACCAGATATTTTACTTAACTTTATATTTATTTTATACCATGCATCTCACACACATGCTGGTAAAATTAAATATATATCATAGATATAAGTAACACACTTTTTGCTTCTTCTTAATTAAATTCTAAAGGAGCATGAAGATAACAGCATCTGAATTGTGCCACTTAATAACTCATGTTAGCAACATAATTCTGACAAAATAAATCAATTTTGCCTTTAAAACTTAGAAATGAATGGACAAATATTGTTTAAAAGATATATGCTACAGAATTAAAGTGTACTTTATAAAAGTGTTCAGAACTGATTTGGTTGTGTTTGAAACCTGTACAGTTCTGATTGTATTTCTAACATTTTAAACCTGTAACAGAACACATAGGAACCTTGCATAAAAATGATGCTTTTCCTACATAGTTATACATAAATAGCCTAAAAATAGGTATAGGTACCAAAATAGTGTTAAAATAAGTATGGCTACAATATAACTGAGTACCAATAGGTAAATATACAAGTTCCTATTTATTCCTAGCCTTGAGTTCCAACCCTCTACAAATTCCTATTTACTAAGTAAAACGGGTGGTAAATTATTGATTATTAGTACGTACCTCTACAAGAATGTAGTAATAATTGTCCACTATTTTATAGAATTTAAAAGAATCGTCTATAATTCCTTCCTCTAGTACCATTTTGATTGATTAAACTACTAAATACTGAGAAATCAAACAATTTCACATCCTCAGTGTTGTTTTCCTGTCAATATTCTTCTTCTTTTTTTTCTTCTAATTGGTTGTTGCTTTTTAAACTTAACACATTCTTCCGTTTGTGACACAAATAAATCTTCACTTCCTTGCTATCAGACAACTTTATAATTTTTCAGAAATCACTTTTTCCTTCTTTAATAAAATAAGCTTCACTAATAAATAAAACACTTTTACATATTTTTTTCATCAGAGAAGATATATCATATGTCAATAATTCACGATAATAAAAAAATTCTACTGATGGAACAAGCTGATAAAATATCAGTAATCTAGATTTAACACTAAAACAGCCACCTTAGGCAGCAGGTTATAATCTGTCTTATTACCACAATCTAAAGTTCTATTGGATGACAACAAAGTTCCTAAAATACTGGTGATAGTTATACCCTAACAAACTACTAATGAGAGATGTTTTTCCGTGTATAAACCAATGCTCCTCCGATCAATACTGTAATGGTATCACCGATAACCAATACCCTACTCTCTGTATCACTTGTTTGAAGAGTTTAAATACTAAACCTTCCAATCAGGTTGTGGGTATTGATGTTTCTGAAGGCTAACCATGTTAATTATTAAACTAATCAACTGTAACTCAACACTTATTCGATTATAGTCATGTATACAATCCTCTATATTTATCAATTATTTATTCCAGAAATTTGTTTTTAAAATGATGCAAAACAATTGTTCATTTAGTTGACATCATTTTTTTAAAGGCTGATTCATCTAAACTGCTGTGACAAATTACATATGTAGTGCACATCTGCAGCAATTGCACAAAAAAATCCCAGACTAAATGAAGGTTAATCTTTAAATTCTCCTTTTGGGAAAAACTTTATTTTTAAAACCTAAATCGGTCACTTAATGTCTCTGTTATCTATTTAAATATTCATAAACAAAATTAAACATTGGACAATGACACCTGAAGATTGTCAGTTTCTCACTGGCATCTGGTCAGCTATTAACTGGACAAAGAGTATAATTAACACAAAATCAACACCATGTGATGGAATAAATTGTCCATTGGTCCTCCCACTGGCCACTGACCAATCAGAACTGTCAATGTCCACTGATCTGGTTATGGTATTTATGATAAATGTTAATGAAGTATTTATAATTCCTTGATTTTATCTCTATAAGCAGACTATTGACCCTGCAACTTCAAAGAAAGGACACACTTGATACAATCCATTGGATAATTTTAATTTCTATAAGGACTTTTGACACCATGGCTTCCAAGACAGGATACGATATATTTCCTTGATATTTTGTTAAAGATTTTTATTGCAAGAGCTTAGATTTCAAAGAAACGACACAAATCTCCACAACAATGAATCACTATAAATGGGCCAACTTAAAGTCCACTTGAAGATAGCTTCCTTTCTTTCCACTAATTACACCAACTTACTAATCAATGTTCAGCAATGTTAAATGAAATGAAATATGGTCTATGAGTTAAAAAGCATACACCAGCTACCACTGACATGTGCCTGTGTTTACATCAGTGGATTTACCTGTGGGGTGAAATCTACCTGTAAAGTTCATATATAAATACAAGCACATGGAACACTAACATAGATCATCTGTTCAGGGGATCACATAGTACTGGCCAATAGAACAATTCTCTTTTACAAACAGTTAGGTCTGGGATAATTAACAGTGTGTATAATTAATCTTTAACTTAATTATACCTTTTAATAAAAAAAAAATAAGAATTGAAGGTTTTTTTCTATCGACCTGACATGAAATTAGAGAAGAGCAGATGGTGTATTCTTTCAGCTACAAACATATAATTAAGGAACTCAAAGCTACAATTATGAGTTTTGCCAGGGGAATCTACAAGTCACCTTGAGCCTAAGTAAAAGGAAAACAGATGAAGAAATTTAGAGAACTTTAAACTAGAAAAGTTGACATGGTCATCATTACAGAATTAGGTTTGAGTAGATTTCTACTTAAAAAAAATCCAACAAAATGTTCAAATATCTTAAAGTTCTGCACCACAACAAGATAAATACTGATATTTCATCAACAAATTACCAAAATCAGCGTGAAATGTCATTGTGAACTACGGCTGGTCAAAAACTAATTGATAATTAATAATCTTGGCTAACTGTGATATATTAAGGTACAACATATTTATTGTGGGACCAGGTGAGAACAACAGATGGACAATAAACAAGTGGGCATTCTAATTCTTATAATCAAATAAATTATTAAATCTCTTGTTGAAGGAAAGTGTCATAAATTCATTGACAAGGATTTCAAGGACTCCTATGGTTCAAACTAGTAATGGAAGAAAATAAATTGTCACCCTACCCTGGGACCAAAAGATGAAGCCATGTCACCCTACCTGTGACCAACAAATAAAGCTCTACTTTGACATGTTACCACTGTTCTGAATCATAACCGATCAGCCTTTACTCTTACTAGGTAATACCAGGTCAAAATTATTTGGCTTAAATGGGAAAAGGGTAAGGTAAAACCTATGACCACCTGCAACCATAGGCAAGTAATTTACTGAAATTGGGTTCTGTCTAGCATGCACTTCCTGACATGTCGATTGTTTTGAGCTAAACCTAAAACATCTATTCCTTTAAACTTTTGTTGTTTTGTATAGTTTGAATTCCTGTATATATATACCTCCCCACTTCTTGGCAATTAAATAATGATATTTATAATGTTCCAATGTTTACCTATTTGATAAATGATTTTACATTTCCAAACATTTCACCTATTACATTACACAATATAAAGATGGAGCTGATATACCTGCCTCACATATTCTATAAATATTTAGACATTGACTTAAAAGTATCCCCTTAGGTATCATAGATATCTATCAGACAAGTTTAACCACCAATAACTGAAATTGGCTTGATGTTTGACATATAAACTTTAACAAGATTGAATCCAGACTTCAAATCTACAAATGGACAAGACTAAAATAACCAGTACCAAATTGTGACATCTAGATTATCACCAATCAGTTTGTTATCCGTTGGCTTTTACACACCTGTCATAGGGGGATACACAAGTTAAATCAAAGTCCAAAAAAAAATTAAAAGCTGAACTGCTAAAAAAACAAACAAACAAAAGAACTTCACAAAGTTCTAACAGAATAATAATAATGTATAACAATAATTAACCTTAGATTCAGTTGAAAACTTTATCTGAACACCTAGATTCAGACCAGAGGTTTATCTGAACACCTATATTCAGACCAGAGGTTTGCCTGATTACCTATATTCAGACCAGATGTTTATCTGAACACCTATATTCAGACCAGAGGTTTGCCTGATTACCTAGATAAAGGTCAGAAGTTTATCTGAACACCTAGATTCAGACCAGAGGTTTGCCTGATTACCTAGATAAAGGTCAGAGGTTTATCTGAACACCTAGATATAGACCAGAGGTTTGCCTGATTACCTAGATAAAGGTCAGAGGTTTATCTGAACATCTAGATTCAGACCAGAGGTTTGCCTGATTACGTAGATAAAGGTCAGAGGTTTATCTGAACACCTAGATTCAGACCAGAGGTTTGCCTGATTACGTAGATAAAGGTCAGAGGTTTATCTGAACACCTAGATTCAGACCAGAGGTTTGCCTGATTACATAGATAAAGGTCAGAGGTTTATCTGAACATCTAGATTCAGACCAGAGGTTTGCCTGATTACGTAGATAAAGGTCAGAGGTTTATCTGAACACCTAGATTCAGACCAGAGGTTTGCCTGATTACGTAGATAAAGGTCAGAGGTTTATCTGAACATCTAGATACAGGTCAGAGGTTTATCTTGTTATCAGTATCAGTTCATAAGTTCAGGATAAACTAATTCAATATTGTATCATATATGGAAATGATTGGACAAGCATCACAGAATCTTTAGACCTACCAAAGTTCATAATGAAGGCAAGATTCTATAAAAGTTCATAATGAAGGAAAGATTCTATAAATGTTCATAATGAAGGCAAGATTCTATAAAAGTTCATAATGAAGGCAAGATTCTATAAAAGTTCATAATGAAGGCAAGATTCTATAAAAGTTCATAATGAAGGAAAGATTCTATAAAAGTATTTCTACTTGAGCATGTTAAGTTTTTATTCATTTAATTGGGAAACAAATAAAACTAAAATGTATAGATTCTTAGTAAAATAGTAGTAAAACTACTGGTATAGGCTTTTTACTTTGTTTCCTAAATTCAAATGAGATTAATAAATAAAACATATGAAATATTAGTTCCTAGAGACAAATCTTGAACCCATTGTATCTCACAAAATCATAACAAATAGGCTTTCTGTGCTTTTTATAGTTAGGCTGCTAGTAAAAATATTATGGATAATTCTAAATTGTAAAATTATGTAAAAATAAACTTTTCAAATCATATAATTTGTTTTGACTTTATGCAAAGTGAACTATAACTTGTAATATAAACTAAATGACTGACATAAAAATCTTGCAAATCATTGTTAGTTTAAATGGTACTGTCTTTCTTCTAATATTTAATTTGATATAATGGTGGGTCGTTCCTGTAAAGTTCACCACGGATAATCCCAGTGTACACAGGCCCACAGATGCCCCTTTGACAGGTGTGTAAACACAAACAGGTAACAAATGTCTTTAAGTATCAACAGGGGAGATAATCTAGTTGTCACCATTCCAAACTGGTTACTCTGTTACCCCTAGAGGGTAGGGAAACAGAAATTCATTGACCATTATCTGTCATAATGGAGACATTTCTAATGAATGAAAATATCACTGTTTGATCAAAGTATAATTCATCATCGGTATATTTGACCAGTTAAACAGATAAGTCTTTTCTGTAAAACCTTTAATTTTTGCTCGTGTGGTTTGTCACCTTGTGAAACAGAATCAAAAGAAAACCCTTGCCATAAAATTTAAAATGAAAAGCTTCAAGATTCAGTTCTATTGTTTGCCAAATAACCAAACTTGATAACTGTTCACATGTAGCGTGTGAGGATTTATACCATTGGACATCTGTTTTAGTCTTTATTGGTGTTTTATTTGGAAAAGTATGGAAACTGAATATTTTAAAATCCCAATGTTTATAGATAATCAATATCTATTACTTTCCACTGCTATCTGAAGTTGAAGAAAATGAAAAAACAAATTATGAAGAAATACAATACTAAAAACACTGATTTTTTTACTAACATAATATTATTATCCAAGACAAACCACTGCAAACCATCAAAATATGAATCAGAAGGGTAATGTGTTTCTTTCTTCTAAAGTTGATTATTACAAAATGCAAAATTAAAACCTACTACAGCACAACCTTCATGACAATTCAATTAGAACATAACATAACAGACAGAGATTCAAGTCTAACAGAAACCTGTTAGTAAAGAACCACCTATAAGTCCTAAAATTGTTTTTTTTTAACTCTGAAGAAAACAAAAGGCATAGAGAAAACAATTGGGATATCTCTTGTCAAATTAACCTATAATGTCTGTTTGGGTTGCTCACCCAATGTTGTCAATATAGCAGAACTAAAACAATTGTCATACAAGTGGGAGATTTGGCTAGCTATAAAACCAGGTTTAACCCACCATTTCCATCAGAAAAGGCCTATACCAAGCGAAGGATACAACATTTTTTTTTCACTTGTTCCATTGGTTTGTAACATTTAATTTTGTCAGTTTTATGCACTTTTGTTAGTCTGTTATACTTTTTTTAACCGGCACTCCTTAGGAGTGAAATTATTATAAAAATTGACATGCCTTTCATACATTTATATCCACAGTTATCATTGGTAATATATATTGTGTGCTGAAACTATTTCAATGTAAAGTATCATTTGAACAAAGAATATGTTTGTTTGTCTACACACAATATATCTGTACAGACAAAGTTAAATGAGGCAAATCTGACACACGACTATATAGGTAAGGTGGAGACATATATTTAGGGAGAGTTGTACTGTGCTGTTCTTAGTCAACCACACACTGGTGCCAGTGTCATACCATTTAATACCTTACTGAAGGTCCTGTTCTACATTCTCAAATTTCAAAACATGTTTACATAATAAATTAGAAAACAAGTTGGAAAGATAAATTAAATTTATAAGTTTGTTCAAACATGAAAAAGGCAGAAAATATACTGTATAATTAATACCAGCATGTCTTTCGATTACATCCCAACCCTTTCTTTTCAATAAGTCAGAAAATACTGAATACAAGGATATCAAAACTGTAAAAGATCTTAATAAATCTCCTTAATCGTTCTGGTTCCATTTACCCACATATTCAAACTGAGGAATTTGTCACATCAATTATGACATAAAACTAAGGGTAATCTGTTCTTTAAGATAATGACAGAAGATTTTTCTTTTGTATCAAATATTTGAATCGTATGAAAAAAAATATTTAAGCACACTCTAATAGTTTATTCACTTAGTTTATGCTTAAGTTACATAGTAACATTGAAAGCTCATGCTCCTCTTGATATATCATGTATTAGAGAAGATTGACCAATTATGCATATTTTTTTTTGCATTTTTTATTCTGTGTTTTTAAACATAAACAATGCAAGACAATTGAACTATGATGGTGAATTTAAATCCATAAAGTTTTAAAATATAATGAAATTATCAGTCAAGTCTGTTATCCTAAATCACATATGTGGCTGGATATATTTATCAGAGGACTGGTAAATCATGATTTACTTATATGATATCCTTTAGACCAAAGAAAGTAAACCTATTTCTGAGTCAAAGATATTTGATTGTCATAATTTACAGTCTAAGAGGAAGGTTTCAATTCAATAAAACTAATGATCTTTGCATCAATGTCCAGGAATAGAAATCATTCAGTAAACAGATTCCTTTGTACTTTTCCATTGTATACAATAAGATATTAACATAGAGATGTATAAAAGGTTATCCTAACATGTTTATATGAATGATTCTGGTCATCAACATGTCAGTAGCAGGAAATAGCCCATTATAAAACACAATTTGTTTATTCTACCACTCAACTCAAGTACAAAATCACATACATTTAAATAATAATCATTGTCTGGACTCTGCTGTACATAGTTCATTCAGATATGTACAACAGAGTCCAGACAAATTAAGCAACTGATTTCCTTTAATTTAAACAAGAAAAAGTAAAAGCTGGTGAATTTTTAACATTAGCTAAATTGTTATGAATACACTCTAAGTATAAGAACAACATTTCACTAGGAACACTAACAACACCAACTGATAACACCAACAACTTTTGACAAAGGAACACTAACAACACCAACTGATAACACCAACAACTTTTGACAAAGGAACACTAACAACACCAACTGATAACACCAACAACTTTTGACAAAGGAACACTAACAACACCAACTGATAACACCAACAACTTTTGACAAAGGAACACTAACAACACCAACTGATAACACCAACAACTTTTGACAAAGGAACACTAACAACACCAACTGATAACAGCAACAACTTTTGAAAAAGGAACACTAACAACACCAACTGATAACAGCAACAAAATTTGACAAAGGAACACTAACAACACCAACTGATAACACCAACAACTTTTGACAAAGGAACACTAACAACACCAACTGATAACACCAACAACTTTTGACAAAGGAACACTAACAACACCAACAACTTTTGACAAAGGAACACTAACAACACCAACTGATAACAGCAACAACTTTTGACAAAGGAACACTAACAACACCAACTGATAACAGCAACAACATTTGACAAAGGAACACTAACAACACCAAAACACTAACGACAATGTTCTATGAACAACCAATCAAAATCAAACAAAAACATTAGTAGCATTTCACTTGAAACATGGAGAAAACTTTACCATGAACAACTGATTGCATTTCGCCATTTGTCTATTTTTGATTTAATTATTTCAATAAAAATAGAATTGTACTAGTGACCAGTGTCAGCTTTTTTTTTTTTAATGAAAATTCATTCATAGAAATCTCAACTACTAGAGCATCCAGTTTATTGTATACTTTGTAAGTCGATTGGCCTCCCTCCAATACTGGAGTTACATGATGAACTAAGTTTTCTTAAAATGTTATCTCCTTAATCACAATAAATACCAATTTATCAACCAATTTATTCACCTCATTCTATTTTTATTCAGGTTTTTATCAATATATAATTGATTTACATGTTTTTATTGTAAAAAGATATACCCCCGTCACAGAAAATGAACACTTCTGGTGTCCCATGTCATACAGAATAGAGAATACTACACCCTTAACATAATGTGAAGTTCTTTTGACCTGTCCATCAAATCTATTTTATCATTGAAATCTTTTTAAACAGGTGTTAATACTCTGACCAGACAATGAACTGTAAAGAAAACTTTACATCAGATCAACAACATCTTTTTATTCTATGTTTTTAAAATCGTAAAATAAAATCTCATAATTATACACAATGACAAAATAAATGTTTTCACCCATATATGTGAAATTTTCAGGAATAAATGAAGTCGAGCACACCATAACATTTCCTAATCATCAAGTGAATATCTAAAATTGTTGAAGCTGTCAGTTGACCTTTTGTGTAATAATTGTTATAGAATTCCAACATTCTCTAGATGTAATATATCACTGATACATCAAACAGTTATGTTAATAAAATATTTTGTTTATAATTCCTTAGTATTATTTTTAATTTTATCATATTCTAGCTTTTGTTTATACTGAATGCACATACATGTGTGTGGTAGCATATTCTATGAGGTATTATTGTTAATCTTTGCTGTAAGAACAACCAGAGAAAAAGCAGATCTTTATCCTTCAGACATTGTCAGAGGTTTTTTATCATCATTAATTAGAAAACTTTGATGTTTTATAATCAAATCTTCCCCAAAGCACACTTCTCTGCCATAAAAATCATACCAAGGTTCCAACAGACTTGATCTTAATAAAATTCAGACCAATACATCACTTCAATGTGTCAAGTAGATAACAAATACCTCTGTGATAGAAACAACTTCTGGGTTGTAACAATCATTCATGTTATAATGCCTCCATCAAATACTACACTCAATAATGCATGTATTGCTGTAATTCATCTAGATGTAAACAAAAGCTTGTGACGATGAGCAAATATTAAAATATATAGCACATTGACATCATCTTAGTAAGTAAACTAGCAAAAGAGATACTTTTCAACAATCCTTCTTATACTTCAAAGTTACTTCTGTGGCTTTTAAAAGTACAAAGATGACAGCTAATATTCTAAAGCAGACATTTGTATTTTCAAAGATTATTTCTGAAGACTTTTGAAGTAAATATCTTCTCTATTCTACCGACATCTAATCTGTCTAGAAGTCTTGACATTTCTAATCCTTATAATCATCTGTACTCTGTTTTCATTGAAAATAAAGAAAACCTCAGAAGCCATGTTTGACATATACTGATTAAAGCTTCAAACAGCTGCATGGCAAATAATGTTCATCTAAATGTTTTAAGTAAGGAAGAAACCTGTAAAGGGTCAGAGATCCTACAAGACAGATCAGAAGTGAATATCAAACAGGAACTAGTAAAAAGAGTCAACTTGACTGATGGTAAAAACAGAAGAGTTACAAATGTTTACCAGATGCATTGAAATCAAAGAACAATATTTATATTTTATTTATTGCTTTTTTATATCTTTGGTCATCTGTTCTGAAAATCTATCCTAGAATGCAAACTTGAAACCCTTGAATTACATTACATTTAAAACATATGGATGAAATAATAGATCACAAAAATCACTTTGATTTGTTTTCTTGGTTTGTGTAGCCTTTTAATAAAAGTCTTAGAAAATAGCTCCTATCAACCACAATTACTGTCTCACAGGTTAAGCAGTTTTATCCACAAGAGTAATTTTCTTAATAGAAAAAAAACGGCATACTGTAAAACATGGTATGGTACGATGGTATGGTATGTGGTATGGTATGATGGTATGGTACGAATACCATCATACCATGGTATACATGAATAGTACCATGGTATGGTATGATGGTATGGTACAAATTACTATACCATGGTACAAATTATTATGCTATGGTATGAAGCATGGTATGGTTTTTCAAAAGAGGAAATTTTGAAAAGTTAATAAACCTATTCTTAAACAGGATTTTATTAAATATCTGTTTTCTTTCTTTCTTTTTTGACCTTTTCCAAAACAAATTTTTTTTTCAATGAGAAACAGGAACAAGAATTTTGGTTGAAAAACAATGTAAACAAAATATTCATTGGTTCAATTTTAAAATCTATGATCATTTCAAAAAACATTATCAATGCTAATGAGCATATATATGTATATGCTTGGGTGGGTTTGGATGACTTTTAAATAAAACAGGGATTTAGCTGGTTGAGGAGTGGCCACTCCTGTTAACTTTGGGATAAACTATAGATAGGAGACAGTAATGAACTTCATTGGTTAGAGGTATAGGGCGAGGGTTGAGATCTCACAAAACATGCTTAACACTGCCACATTTGTTGCACCTGTAACAAGTCTGGAACCTGTTCTCTAGTCTTGTTTTTTAAAAATTTTGGTTCATTTATATGTTTTGGAGTGTATTGTCAGGTTTATTTTATATGAACTAGTACACATTTTTGTTCAGAAAACGGCCATATAACTTCTAACCCCACCCCCTTTTTGAAGTTAAATTATTGCTCCCTTAGGAGCCAGCTTCAGCTTGCCTCCTGGTGCAAGATTTTTCACTGTGTAAGCGACTTTTTTTGTTTACCTTGGACTGTTTTCTACTCTCTGGTCGGGTTGTTGTTTCTTTGACACATTCCTCATTTCCATTCTAAATTTTATGAAGGATTTACTATACTCAAAGGCAGTTACATATATGCTGTTTATGTCACTCCTTTGAGCAAGCACCGTAAAGAAAGAAATGGATAGCAAATTTAATGTGATTAGCGTGAATCTTAAAATTCTTGTAAACTACAGGTACATGTAAGATCAGTTCTCAGGGACAAATTATGTCCAAAAACACTTTAAGTGTCTAGTAACAAATTACAGGAATCCCATTTTCATATAAACAGTAAACAACATTTCAAATTTTAACAGAACAGATGACAGCCAGTGAGTTGAAAACAGTTAACAGTTTAATTTTGTCTCAAATAACAGTTAAAAACACAAAAGCAAAAACAGGTTAACACAAAAAGGGGCAGTGGCAAATATTTCATGTATATTTTGAACACGGAGAGAATTTACCTGCACCTTTTGCCAAAAAAAAAAAATTTCTTTTTCTTATTTGTGCCTTCCGACTTTATGTTTTGAATTGTAGTTTCACTTTCCATATTCGGTATTTATTCAAATGTAAGCTCCACATGGTACAAATCACGTGATGCAGGAATATAATATCTTGGAGTTAGACTATTTCTTTCCTTTCGGGTGGAGACTCCAAGCAAACAACATGCATCTGTATAACGGCACTGTAGATTTTCGTATTAAATAAAGAAAGTTGCCGGTCCGGTACATGAATAGATTGGTTAGAAAGCAAGGTTTTAATTTTAATTAGATTCGAAAGCTTAATTCGAGGGTTGAAAATAGAGAGCACAAATAAAAGGGGGGGGGGGGTCCACAGGGAATATTTGTATCTTATTAACTCTATATTTGAAAGGGTTATTTTTTATGTAATTAAAAAAGAGAAAAACAAATATAGGACAAATTGTGATTGGTCTTTCTTCCTTTCTCCCATGCCAAGAAATTGCCTCCGTTGAAATTCTGCAAACACCCCATAGAGCAAATTACATGGATGATTAATATTGACCATTTGGTATATGGCTGTGTTCTAAGCGACACGTACATGAAGGTCATAAATTAATTTCTTCAATGAAATCAAATCTTTAGCTACTAATGACTGCCGTAGGGGGTCGACCGGAATTTTTAGCGAGGATTTCTTGGCATGTTATAGGTCATTATGTTGATCATTTTCTTATACTTATAGTTCAAAATCAGTCTACATATATTAAGGATACTACATCGTTCATTAATATCATTGAGAAATTAGAACCTATGGCAAAGTTGACCATTGACAGAAGGTTATGCAATAAAACTTTAACTACATTATCTAGATTATCATCAAAAGATATGCAGTACTTCCCAAAATTTCAAAGAATAATTGACAGCCATTTATAATGTGTCAGAACAGGACATTATATCTGTCTTATCTTGTTATCTGAGATGTTTAAATTGAGTTTTCTCTTGTTTTCTGTTCACAGCTTTATACATGTAAGTGATAGTCTATCTGGTTTGTCTACATCTATTTCGTAAAATATTATTTTAATAAATAAAACATATATATAATGTCAACAAATTAAAACAAAATCATAGTTCATATTACCTAAATTAATTTTTCAAAATTTCCTACTTCAAAAAACCATACCATGCTTCATTCTATCAAGTTATACCATGGTATAATAATTTGTACCATGGTATAGGAATTCGTACCATGGTATAGGAATTTGTACCATACCATCATACCATACCATGGTACCATTCATGCATACCATGGTATGATGGTATTCGTACCATACCATCATACCATAACACATACCATACCATCATACCATACCATGTTTTACAGTATGCCAAAAAAAACCAACAAAAATATAACTGAAGACAAATATAGTCTAATTGAACATTCTAAATTACACTTACCATTGATATTTTTCTGATCAATCAAAAACCCAAAGGATTTCTATTAGGGAAGATTGTCTGCTTTAAAATATTTCACCCGTTTTCAAAAGGTAAAAGGATATGCATAACTTATATATTTGACAATAAAGAATGCAACAAAAAACCTCTTTTTAAGTTATGCACAACAATGTTCAAATTATAAATGTGCATATAATACAGCCACTACAGAATGCAGTGTACTTTAATTTATTAATGAAATGAAATGCACATTTATTCAACAGGAATGTATTTTTTCTTTCTATCAGGAAGTCAAAATGACCTAAATAGGGTACTTAATTTCATTTTCTACTTCTATTATGTGCAGCATTTTTTTACCGGGATTTTGGATGCACACAATAAAGTTTAAGCACATTACAAAATCTGATTTATGGTTTATAGTACAAAACACATGCTATACTGGAAATCTAACCTGTCAATCACTGTATTCTATAGATTTTTAATAGCCAAAACATGAATCAAGTCAGCTCACGGCACCAGCTTTAATTAATTAGTTTCATATAAATAATGATCAGAATTGTATGAAATTAAACTATGTTATTATGAAATCAATCTCATTAGAGAGATGGCACAAACATATGTTCTGCAGAAAAGCTTGCTGCACATTCGTTTGACTTTTAACATGTAATCTGACTTAACTATCACAGACTTCAAAGTTGATCTCATTCTCATTCAGACTGATAATTAACAGTAGTACAACATTCTATCATTTTATGTCCCTTCTTATGTCCTGAAACCTAGATAAGTAAAGTCATGCAGTAGTACTTTTAAAAGATGAATATGGCACCTATCTTAGCCTTTTGTAGAGAGATTTAACTGTCTAAAATAGTCATCTATTTCAGACATCACTTTTTATTAGACAGGTTCTTATAGCTGACTTACAACACAGAATTTCATTTAAAATTATAAAAAAAATAATGCAGTTGTAACATCATGAAACCAACATCAAATGGGTTTTTTTTCTTCTAATTAGTAAATAGGATTTTAAAATATTAAATATTTAATCTATTACAATTCCATTAAAGCCATCACACAAATGTAACCTTTCCTTTTACTAGGGGACACAACTCTATTAAGATAATAATAAACAATAATCAAATGTTGAAAGGGCAGCAATGAAATATTTGACATGTGCAACAAAATGCACAAACTCATTTCAAGTTAAATTACAAGACTAATGAATTTACAATGTAATTTCAAACAGAAGTAGCAGAGTTCTGTAAACAATTAAGGTGTTCTATCTATAAATTATATGGGAAAAGAAATGAATGAGGTCGTCATTTATCTAAAACTATCAGAGAAGAAGTTGTCATGGCTAACGTGTTTTTATCTCACTTATCAAGGCTTATACAGGTATTAAATTGAACAAATAACAAAGTCAGATGCTAAACCCCTTACTGTAAAAAAGTTAATATAATTTCTGTGTAATGAAATGTATAATAAAATCCTTAATTGAAATCATGAATATAACATATTGATAGAATGAGTGATGCTTGCTAGTGTAACAGCCAGTGTGGACATTACAAGCTCTGAAAATTGAAACTACAGCATTCACAATTTTCCATATGAATTTGACAGAAAAAGCTTTATAATTTAACATTTTAATAATTTATGTCTAATGAGCTGAAATGAATTGCAGATGAAAATGACATAAAAATGGATGATTTAGATATGGCCCATTACAATAAATAAACATAAATTGATCATAATCTCCATAGGCAGTATCTTCAATAGGATCCAATCCAGAATGTTTATAACAATGGCACTGGCTAACTCATTGACAACATATGCTTATGACTGGTCAAGCTCATAAAACATATGCTGATGACTGGTCAAGATCATAAAACATGTCAATTTCAAAGACAAGTGGGTGTTAGTCAAAGGAAGTGTTAAAACCTAGTCAAAGACAAAATGAGTTCTGTCTAATTACCAGAAGTGTAAATGGGCAGGTTGTTAGGAGATAGATCAATTGCACATGAAATCGACCATCAAATACACAGTGATGTAAATATAATGAGAGAAACTGACATCTCAACAACAACACAATATGGAAGCAATAGACAAATTTATTCAAAAGAATCCTGCAAAATCTAATTATTTGATCAAAGAGTGAAGAAATTGAACATTTAGATTTTTATGGAAACAGTCTGGATTTTGTATTATTTAACATTAAAAGTTTATCAGCTGTTGTATTGGTTTTATGATTCAATATAGGATAGAAAGAGTCCATAACAATTTGAGCAACTTTCTTTCATCCTCAAGATTATTTCTTATTTCATATAAGTAATGCAACAGCAATATATACATATGTGTTATCACTTAAAATTTGAAGATTGAAAGTCCATCAATAATTCAGTAGTGATTCTGATTTACTGGAATTGAAAGATGAATTAAGTTTAGGAATGGCTTTAGGACTAACATTCTTACACTCATTCAGTACAGACTGGATACCTTAGAACCCTTTCCCTTGTTTAGGAATGGCTTTCGGACTAACATTCTTACAATATTCAGTACAGACTGGATACATTAAAACCCTTTCCCTTGTTTTGGAATGGCTTTAGGACTAACATTCTTACAATCATTCAGTACAGACTGGATACATTAAAACCCTTTCCCTTGTTTTGGAATGGCTTTAGGACTAACATTCTTACAATCATTCAGTACAGACTGGATACATTAAAACCCTTTCCCTTGTTTAGGAATGGCTTTAGGACTAACATTCTTACAATCATTCAGTACAGACTGGATACATTAAAACCCTTTCCCTTGTTTTGGAATGGCTTTAGGACTAACATTCTGACAATCATTCAGTACAGACTGGACACATTAAAACCCTTTCCCTTGTTTAGGAATGGCTTTAGGACTAACATTCTTACAATCATTCAGTACAGACTGGATACATTAAAACCCTTTCCCTTGTTTTGGAATGGCTTTAGGACTAACATTCTTACAATCATTCAGTACAGACTGGATACATTAAAACCCTTTCCCTTGTTTTGGAATGGCTTTAGGACTAACATTCTTACAATCATTCAGTACAGACTGGATACATTAAAACCCTTTCCCTTGTTTTGGAATGACTTTAGGACTAACATTCTTACAATCATTCAGTACAGACTGGATACATTAAAACCCTTTTCCTTGTTTAGGAATGGCTTTAGGACTAACATTCTTACAATCATTCAGTACAGACTGGATACATTAAAACCCTTTTCCTTGTTTAGGAATGGCTTTAGGACTAACATTCTTACAATCATTCAGTACAGACTGGATACATTAAAACCCTTTCCCTTGTTTAGGAATGGCTTTAGGACTAACATTCTTACAATCATTCAGTACAGACTGGATACATTAAAACCCTTTTCCTTGTTTAGGAATGGCTTTAGGACTAACATTCTTACAATCATTCAGTACAGACTGGATACATTAAAACCCTTTCCCTTGTTTAGGAATGGCTTTAGGACTAACATTCTTACAATCATTCAGTACAGACTGGATACATTAAAACCCTTTCCCTTGTTTTGGAATGACTTTAGGACTAACATTCTTACAATCATTCAGTACAGACTGGATACATTAAAACCCTTTTCCTTGTTTAGGAATGGCTTTAGGACTAACATTCTTACAATCATTCAGTACAGACTGGATACATTAAAACCCTTTCCCTTGTTTAGGAATGACTTTAGGACTAACATTCTTACAATCATTCAGTACAGACTGGATACATTAAAACCCTTTCCCTTGTTTTGGAATGGCTTTAGGACTAACATTCTTACAATCATTCAGTACAGACTGGATACATTAAAACCCTTTCCCTTGTTTAGGAATGGCTTTAGGACTAACATTCTTACAATCATTCAGTACAGACTGGAAACATTAAAACCCTTTCCCTTGTTTTGGAATGGCTTAAGGACTAACATTCTTACAATCATTCAGTACAGACTGGATACATTAAAACCCTTTCCCTTGTTTTGGAATGGCTTTAGGACTAACATTCTTACAATCATTCAGTACAGACTGGATACATTAAAACCCTTTCCCTTGTTTTGGAATGACTTTAGGACTAACATTCTTACAATCATTCAGTACAGACTGGATACATTAAAACCCTTTCCCTTGTTTTGGAATGACTTTAGGACTAACATTCTTACACTCATTCAGTACAGACTGGATACATTAAAACCCATTCCCTTGTTTTGGAATGGCTTTAGGACTAACATTCTTACAATCATTCAGTACAGACTGGATACATTAAAACCCTTTCCCTTGTTTAGGAATGGCTTTAGGACTAACATTCTTACAATCATTCAGTACAGACTGGATACATTAAAACCCTTTCCCTTGTTTTGGAATGGCTTTAGGACTAACATTCTTACAATCATTCAGTACAGACTGGATACATTAAAACCCTTTCCCTTGTTTTGGAATGGCTTAAGGAATAACATTCTTACAATCATTCAGTACAGACTGGATACATTAAAACCCATTCCCTTGTTTTGGAATGGCTTAAGGACTAACATTCTTACAATCATTCAGTACAGACTGGATACATTAAAACCCTTTCCCTTGTTTTGGAATGGCTTAAGGAATAACATTCTTACAATCATTCAGTACAGACTGGATACATTAAAACTATATTCATTGTTTTGTGATAAAAAGTTACAGTAGTATGATATAATTTTTTAAATGTATAATGAAGACAATAAATCATATGCAGTTACATTGATGTGTGATGGCTTATTAAAGTATCTACTTCCTACAGTACCTAAACATCTAAGGTTTTATACTGATATCAGACACCATTCAATGTGTTTTATACAAGGATACCAGATCAAACACAGTAAAACAGGAAACCAGACAGAGAATTAATAGAGGTTCAACACTTCTATCTGTCAAACATAAGTAAAGTAGTAATCAAACATTTGTCTGACAATCATAGTTACATCAGAAATAAAATAAAAAAAACTTCTCTTTTCTGTCAACAATGATTAGTAATTAAAGAGTCAAATCTGGTTTAAAATATAAATACACTTAAAAACAGTCTTCTTCAAGGTTAGACTTCACACATCTTTACTATACAAGCTTACATGGATACAGATTCTCAATGCTACTAAATATTCTTCAAAACTTTGAGGCTGATCTTCTGAAAGTCTTCCATTATATAACGTAGGCTTATTATATTATATTTGTTGGACAGTCAAATTACTTTTATTCACCAGTTAGATGTGAACATATGAATGCCATTAGACATGAACTTTTAAATGAAAGTCTTTAGACATGAACTAACAAATGATTGCCATTAGTCATGAACTTTTATATGAAAGTCTTCAGACATGAACTAACAAATGAATGCCATTAGTCATGAACTTTTATTTGAAAGTCTTTAGACATGAACTAACAAATGAATGCCATTAGACATGAACTTTTATATATGAAAGTCTTCAGACATGAACTAACAAATGAATGCCATTAGACATGAACTTTTATATATGAAAGTCTTCAGACATGAACTAACAAATGAATGCCATTAGACATTAACTTTTATATATGAAAGTCTTTAGACATGAACTAACAAATGAATGCCATTAGACATGAACTTTTATATATGAAAGTCTTTAGACATGAACTAACAAATGAATGCCATTAGACATGAACTTTTATATATGAAAGTCTTTAGAAATGAACTAACAAATGAATGCCATTAGACATGAACTTTTATATGAAAGTCTTTAGACATGAACTAACAAATGAATGCCATTAGACATGAACTTTTATTTGAAAGTCTTTAGACATGAACTAACAAATGAATGCCATTAGACATGAACTTTTATATATGAAAGTCTTTAGACATGAACTAACAAATGAATGCCATTAGACATGAACTAACATCGCATTGTTGCCATTAGACATGAACTAACATCGTATTGTTGCCATTAGACATGAACTAACATCGCATTGTTGCCATTAGACATGAACTAACATCGTATTGTTGCCATATTTGTCATTACCATTTATAAACTTTAGTTATTCCATCTTTGTTTTTAAATGGGGAGACCACAAATAAATCCCCTCATTTATCATTTATACATCAGAGAAAGAAATCAATAGTTCGATTACAGCATCCATTGGCACCTTATCTTCTTCAAACAAAAACACCTCTCCATTCTAGAAAGAACCAATATTTGTTTATCTGAGTCTGATAGTTATCAATGTTCCTATCTATCCAATAAAACAAGAGTTAGTCTGATAGTTATCAGTTCTCCTATCTAACCAATAAAACAAGAGTTTATGTGAAGATAAGGTTGTGTTTTGTCACCTTAATTCCCATTATTTTGACAGTTTATACAGACAAATCCTTAACACTGCTAATTTCTCTGATATTTCATTAGATTTGTTGTTGACTCTTGGTTTACCAGTTCACCACTGATGGTGTATTCGTCTTTATATTTCCCTCATCCAAATGAAAATAAGTTTGAAATGATTGAAAAATGTATTTTCAGATGAAATGTTATTGAGTAGTGCATCCATCTAAATGAAGCTATTTATCATTCATTTTTTAGATAATGATGGGTCTGATAAAACTTTTCTTCACCAAATTGAATTAGAACTACATGTAGAACCTCATCCTTCACCAGACTGAGAAAAAAAACCTTATTCACCCAGACTGCAAGAAACCTCTCTAGAACCAGTATAATGCAGAGTTCTGATTCATACAAAGAGTCACTAGAAACCCATTTGATTATTTCAAAATAAAATATACATTTACATGTACAGTAAAGCACTTAGATGGTTGATTCTTCTAAAACACTGCAAGTTGTATCCTTAACGTAAAATTAAGAACAGTTGTCAATTCATCATTGATAGAGGAAATAGTACAAGTTATATTTGTTTAATTGGTCCTTTACAAAGAAGAATCACTTAGTGTTAAGTGACCCTTGGTGTAGCTTTGTCTCTGAGGGCACTTATGAAACTTGAAGACTGCAAAGTAGGCAATAAACAGTGTAATAGTGTTTTTCAATAGTCAGCCAAATAACACAAGAAAGCTTTTGCATGAAAGTCTTCAGTGTATCACCCCTTTTCTAAACTTAAAACTAAGCTTATTCCCATAGGCCAATATTCTGACCCATTTCTAATCAAAATAAACAAAGTATTCAACTGTATTAATCATTCAGAACTTCAGAATTTCTTGGGCAAAAACCCTTAATTAAATTTAGATTTAATAATGAATTGATTTATAAAAACAAGTGGTACCTCTGAGGACTTCACAATAAATTGAGTCAAGTTTGTTTTCCATGTGACCTGGACTAACTGACTAATCTTATTACCTTTTACAGAATACCAAGCAAAACAAATGTCAAATAACTAAATGTGTAGTTACAATACTTTACAAAGGCTATTTTATAAATTACATGTGTTGTACTATTACACATTCTTTTATATAATTTGATAACCTTAAAAGTATTTATCCAAAATTAAGTAATAAAATTAACTTTCTTGAATCAATCATTGCATGTTGTTTATACTTTGTCCCAAATCTCACATTTCTATACTTAAGTTTCACTTTTTATCTTCAACCAGAAAGTGTTTTACCCTGAAGAGTGTAACATAAGTTTCCCTTTGTTCGAAAGAACATTTTTGGTATTTGATACTTTTATTTTGTATGATAATTTCGTGCATCTAGGCGACATAATTGTTGTGATAATTACAGGTATTTTGTGTGGTTACAAATAAATGACTTTCTTAACCTGACTGATGACTTTCTCTGACAAAGCTTAAGAACAATTACTTAACTATGCTTTAACAATTCTAACTAGCATTTTACCACACCTTGGTCTATATTTCTCTTCCATTATTTCAGCAAAAAACTTTGGCACAGTTATATATCTATAATATTAGTAAATGTTGCGATGCTTATTATAGTATATTTTTCTAGTATCTATTTCCTATCAATAATCGGAGGAATTCAAGTAACAACGAAAACATACAAAAGATATACAAGGTCACTTTTTCCAACTTTAGTTTTCACTAAACAGAATTATATTGTAACAAAATCTCCTTAGAATGCAAATTCGTTATTATCAATAAACTACACATAACAAACAGAAGCTGTTTTTGTCAACTAGAACTTTTCATTTTCTTAATAAGACTTTTATATAAGAACAAACAAAGCGAGTTAACAATGATTAAAAGTATAAAATAGTCATAGATATACTACATAAAGAAAATGAAAAACTTTAGGTTGCACTTTGTAAATACGCCTCTTTTGGGGAGATTTAGAATATTCATAGAAAATTAATTTTGTTTACATACTGGTTCCCAGTTATGATCTCTGTGTTTCGTCTCATAGAGACATAACTTGGGAATTTTACCAGTAAATATACATGTGCAATTTGTTTATATTGAAATTTGGGGTCACCTTTTATTTGAGGTAGGGGTAGTTAAGAAAACTAGTGTTAGTTTAAACTGTTACAAGTTCAGGGCATATAAACGTTGAAAATATGCCGCACAGTCCTACATTTTGACCTTTGAAAAAAATTGTAGTGCATATGAACTTTCAATTCTAGGATAAGATTTTATTCAAAACTTCATAATAAAAGTGGTACAGCTTTAGCCGTAAAAGGAGTTCCTATGGGAAATTGCATTGTCAATATGTACAGAAATGCAACCTTTATGGCTGTAGCTTTGAGAAAGAAGTTTTCAATTAAGTTAAAAAGCAATATATGTAATCATCCATTCTCTTCAGCTATAATTGTGGTAGTTTTCTCTTGAGAAGCAGAGAGTCTTAGAGTTATTACTGTGTTACAACCAAGAAAACATAATTCAATAAAATATTAATTTATTGTCCTTTTTAGTGTTCTTGGCTCATCATCATATGTCACTGAGGTTTTTGTTTCATTACAGGAATTCTAATTTCCCTTAATTTATTATCTTGTCTCCATTTTCTGCTTCCAATTTCATTTACTTCCATGAATCATCCCAATCAACCAGAAGATTGTGTTTCCCTAGCTAATCGCATATGTAATTAAACACTCAGATGTCAGGTCTCAATCATGCCAATTCAACCATTTTGTTGCATGTTTTTCATTGCATTTATGGACAAAATTCATTACAAAAAGAGCTTTTAGAAATGCCCTATCATGTCTATTCATTGGAATTCACAGACAGAACTGAAGAATTACTCATTTCAAGTATTTTCTTCAAATATAAAAAGGAATTTGACATGCACATGACAAGTTTTATTAAAGATTTTCAGATAATACAATTTTTAAGTCTTCCACTGATTATCAAAATGAAAATCAATTAGAAATAACACATCATGTGTACTTATAAGGCCAATCTTTATTTCTGACCATATTATGTGTACTTTTAGTGCACCTTTAATTCTAACAATGCAATGTGCGCTCTTAATGGCAGGTCTTTATTATGCCCATTTCTCTTTTACTCATAGTTAATGACAGACTGACCTCAACCTGAAAACTTAATGTTGAACCACAGACATTTGCCAGCCAGAAACTTCAGACCCTTGTAATCTATAGTCACTTGTCTTTAGTAAAATTATAGTCATTGAACAACTGCCATATGCCAGACAGAAACTTCGAACCCTTATAATCTATAAACAAAATAACTAACTCTTCTACTTTCTAAAGAATTAAGCTTCACACAGCTTTACGAAAGTCATTTTTAAGATGAACTCGAATAAAAAAACACATAACAAATATTCTATCTAGACATTAAGTAAATTTTTCTTCATTACATGCTTGGCAATTATACACAAATATAAGACCCACTTCACTAAAATTACCCAAGTCACTTCAAACTAAGAATGAAAATTGGTGCAATAAAGCTATGTTAAATAATTGAGATAAATAGTTTCAAGCACCTGCTCAGCTAGCCTCAATAATAACACTAGTGTTACAATGATAAATATCCTCATTTTGTTTTCACATTAGGTCCACAGATACAATGTGCTTTATCATACCAGATAATTGACCAAAAAAAACCATTATTCAATTGACACTTTATTTTCATTAAGTCTGTTTTCCATGATAAAAAGACTTTATTTAGGGAATATTTAGATACTGAAAGTACTGAAGGTGACAGGGGAAATTCCTGTGTTAATATTAGGAACAAACTGTGTTACTGACAGAACTAAAGAATCTGTATTGAAAAATTTTCATTGTCCAATTAGTATAATGATCATTGCTTCTACTCCTGATCTCATACATACATGATACTCAACAGTATTGTAGCATTTTATTTCTTAGTAGTGTAGTGTCAAGCACTTGCACAAATTCTATTAAAAAGATTATAAATCGATCAATAGCCGTTTAGAAGATTTTTAACAAAAATACTTCTTTCCTTTTAGATTGCGGTGTAAAGATATTTTCCTTTAATCTTGTTAACACCTGATATCACACCTGGGCATAATATTACCTGTGATTCACCTATTACAATACACAACAAAATAATTTATCATTCATAAAATCATATGTATTGAGAAATCTCTTATTGTCTCCACAAACAATGGCTTGTCATTTTGAATGCAACCAAAAGACATATTTCACCTGCTTTTAAATTATTAATGTTATATCTAAAAAGAAGTTTCCACCTACTCAGTGACAATTTTGTATTAAAAAAAGTAAAAATCATTTGTTATTTTGTTTTGGATGAATGAGAGGAAAAGCTGGTAAAATACAAGCTATAATTTTGTATGCTGATTTAAGAAGGGTGACTGAATCAAAGGTATAAATAATGATGAGGTTACCTCCCCCTTGACAATAAACTATAGTTTCCTGACACAAAAGACCATCAGAGAAATTTATAATTATATGTTTAAACTTAAATACCATCGGTGTTATAAATAATGCTCCAACATATAAATTACAGTCAAGGTTAAAATTACAGGCGATAAAAACACATTACTGTCTTTAAAAACTTGTCAATTGCAAGTTTTACAGCAGCATCGATATAAATGTGTTAACATGGCTTAATAAAGTTACATAGCCACTAGTTCTTAGATATATATATCCATGTAATTGTATCAAACTAACAATGTTTTACATTGTCTATACATAACATATGATAAACATATGATATGCCAATCCACTATTAAAGCAATAAAATATTGTGTAAGTGCAAGATAATCCCTGCATTAAATCTTTGTGGTGAATCAGAATAACATTTGTAAATATAAAAGTGTATATCAGGACATGCAGATGTCAATCTTGGTGTCTTTAATCTCACATAATAATAAGAGAAGATAGATGCCTGTGTATTTAATCTCACATAATAATAAGAGAAGATAGATGCAATTTAATGTTCCACATGCCTTTGTAGTATCACTTAGGTTTAAATGTTTTGTCATTCCAGTGTAATGATTATATCTTTTAGTGCAAGGGGGACAACTCTAATATATTTTTGTTCTTATTTCATGCTATGAAAATTGTATATATTGGGAAAACATCCAAAAGTGTTGATCCTTGATTTTGTTTTATTATTACATGTATCAACAATATATACAAACAGTTTTCATCCCTATATCAGGATTATATATAGTCCAAGAAGTATTTTTCTGCCATATAATGAGTGGGGATTATGTATAGTCCAAGAAAAACAAGACTGCCATATAATCAGTTGGGATACATGTATAGAGTTGGGATACATGTAAAGTCAAAGAACTATTTTACTTCCATATAATAAGAAGGAAGACATCCATCCTTACATCAGATAAGAAATCAGCCATTCAAGTTATACCATCACTTACCTTAAACCAACTAAATGATCTTAAGTGCTAAATCAAAATAAAATTTTCCTTTCATACATTTTTTTTATCTTTTTTTCTGTACACATTTGTTATATACTAGAACATTGTCAGCATGCTTCTTCAGTCCTGGTTGTACTATGTCTGACATCTCTTATTTTGATTGGGCATGTAAATACCATCTATGCCTACAATGTGTTTTGGGAGAAAGTCTCACTCTTTATATGATAAACAACCTTTAGAGCGGTTGATGGGTGGTTAATTGGTTGTAAAATTAAATGTTTGAACTTATCCTAGGAAATTTATCAGCTACTTCTATTTTTCTGTCACTTTTTTTGAAATCTATCAATTGATAAACTTGCATCTTATCCTTATCATGGATGAAATATTTTCAATGAGAGGTTAAGTCAACAACAATATCCAGTCCTGATTCATTTCTGCTAATGTTGAAAGTATGAAAATACAAACACATGACAGCAGATAAATATGACGATAAAAAGATGGTTTGGACAATGGGAAATCAACTGAGTTTTGGCATTCGATTAGTCATTGCTTTGGCCCAACTGAGTTGTTACCACTCTCCGACCTTGGTAGTATTTTTTCACAGATATGGAAACACAACAATCAGAAAGTTGTAAATATTTTGTTGACATTTTTTGTGTACTTACCCTCCGTACAACCAATGTATCATCATCTTCCTTTGTTCGACTGTGATCTTTATTCTTCAGCTTTGGACTTCCATCTTATAAAACAGAAACAATTACATTTATTTATAACTTACCATTAGTATCAAAGTGATCATACACAATTCACCATTTCAGATCTAATGCATTCGGGGTAATATTTTTTAAAAGCATACACCAAAACGTTGTGATTGGTTTAAAATGTTCTAAACAATGGAAATTAAATTCAACCAATGATGTATCGGTATTTTCATTTTGGAGATTACACACAATCCTTAAGATTCTGAAAAGGCAAATTGACATAAACATGCATTTCTTACAATTTAGTTAATTTTAAGCAATGGTAATTTCATGACAGGCCTTAAAGACATTATAGTTAAATGTCCAAGAAGAAAATTCTACAAAACAATTTAAGGAGAAAAGTTACTTCCCTTATTTGTCAAACTTTTCTCTCCCCTCTATAATGATGATTTCTGCTTTGTTTAAATATTCTGTTATCTTTTCATATGGCTAGCTTTGAATCAATAAGAGAAGTATTCCCAGCAAAACTTGCAAGGATACCATCCACATAATTTTGTAATTTGCCTTGGGACCTCTATAAGATTTTTTTTTAAATATTCTAATTCAAATTTTAGGTCAACTCTATTGAAGAAATTATGTCATTTTTTAACTAAATTTTACTAGCAGCGTAGTCATGATAATATTTGAAGTGATCTTCAAAAGTTTGAAAATTACCATCCTAAGGACTATAAATAAGGCCTGCCTAACTATGCCAAGATTTTGCATTAAGCATTGATTGAGACATACAGACAAATGGACATATGACAGATGCTTACTGATGGCAATATCTAACCCTTGACCTTACTTAAAGCATGTGAGCTAATAATAAGTGTGTAGACATATGCAAGTATATAATAAACACTTCATCACATAAAGTGCAAAACAATCTGCTATGCTTTTCAAACTCATAATGAACATGACCTTATAACCTTTATGCAAGTGATCATGTTTCCTTAATATGCAAAATAACACAAAAAATACAACACATTTTGTACAAGATGTGAAACAGCAGAAAAAAAGATCCCTATTCCAATATAAAAATATTGTACAGATTTACAACATTAACTCAGGGTATGTACTATAAAACCTTCAAAAGCCAGGGATCCCTTTGTAAAAAGAAAACCCAAATATAATGAATGTTCACTCAATTTATTTCTCTATAAGAATGTTATCAAAATGGTTCTAGAGTTTGAGTATAAAGTCTAATAATTAAACACACATCAGTTATGTATTATAACTACTGTCTTTTAAAATAATTATATAATCATGCAAATTATGAAGAAACAAAATATATTGACATGAACTATTAGCAGCAATTTTTCCTACACAGACCAATATTATTATTTGACTGCTTTTCAAAATTATTACCAGTAAAAAATAAAAATATTATCAACCCCATTAGAGAATAAAACATTAATTTTTTTTCACATTTTGAAAAAAGAATAGCAACAGAAAATAAATATTGTAATGCTGATAGATCACCATGCTTATTCTTATTTTATCACTATTATAACTCAGCTTTATCCCTCAGTCAAAAATGTAATTAATTGTAATTTTCATACTCGTATTAGTAAATACTAGCTTAATTTTTGGTTTTGTTTATTCCTGCAGAATGTTGGCCCCATTTTTCTCCAATAGTTATGTCCCCTTCTTGAGCAGTAAAATAATTTAAATATAAGCATGCAGGAAATAAATCATAGAAGATATAACAAACAATAAATGGTGCTAACATGTGACGAACATGGTAACCTTTCCTTCATCTGATCTTATCCAAATACCTTAACGTAATGACTGAGAAAATGATACGGTATCCTAATAAAATATATAGAAATATTGGTTTGAAATTAAAAGGCATAATTATATACAACATTCTTGTAAAATGTGTCACACACAATACAATAAGCAGTAAAACTGATGTTCCCATACTATAGTAACATGTCAGTGAACAAGCCAGGTTTATGTGTGAATGTGCAGGTTACAGAACATTTTTGACTGACCACAGGTTTAACGTCTGTGGTATATACTAATGCCTGCAGTAAAGGTGGATTGACTTTTAAATTTTACAACTCAGATCATTTTTTTCCTATAACTAAGACATGTGGACAATTTCGATGGCTAATAAATTTTTCTAAGCACAAAAAAACTTTTACATTTTGAATCCTTTTAGAAAATGAAAGTGACCCAATAAATGCTTGGTAACACCAATTTTACAAAAGAAGATCTAAGATGGCAGCTGTCTAGTCAATCTACCTTACATACTGATTGTGTTGGTATCATTGGCTTTACCTTTATATTCAAACATATGCAAAATGGAATTTGACATGCTAAACAAATTTTATTTTTAGAATAAGCTGAATTTTTTTTTATTTTTTTTAACGTTGTGTTATATATGATGTTAATGCCCATTCAGTGTTACTGCTTGTTGTATCTATACTCACCATCATCAACTATTACATCATGTATAATCATAGATTGTAATGTGTTGTCTACAATCAACAAATATTGACACATACATAAAGTGGTATATACAGATTTACATATTCTTATATTGCACCTAAAGTTTTACATCTACATTTGTGCTTCTTGATCATTTATTCTATATATATATATATCCAAGTCTAACGATTTACATTTTTTAAGTCATTTAATTTCAGTGCTTGAATTTATTTTTCTTCTGAAGTTGATTAAGAGAGTTGATAGTATTCCTTTTTCAATTGATCTAAGATTTATGTAATACCTACCATCAACCATAGAAGAAAGTGTTTCTAATGTGCCTTGGCTGTAATTACCAGGGGGTCTGAAATTAAACATGAATATATAATATAGGAGTATGACAGATCTAAACTAGTGGGTTGGTAAGTTATAAGTACTTTTATTTTAATTACAGATTTTCAAGCAACTCTCTAGATGAAGAAGAACCATTTAAGTATTTTGTTTTTAAATTGTTTGATCTTGTCATTATCATAGGGAGAAATTTTAATACCAACTAAATAGTGCCTATTATAAATATACTTATAAGATGTATACCTTACTTATAATAAATAAATGGACTAAGTCAAAGTGAACAACTGATTACTTTATTTATTTGAACACAGCCTTATGATCAACAAAAGCAATTTTTCTCTCACTTTGAAGTGGTTCTTTATCATTGACAAGTAAGAATGTGATATCATCATTTATGTTGTCTTAAGAAAATAGCCATAACAGATTATCCATGGTCTTTAGAATCTCAATTGTTTGACCCTTTACTCTGTTGCCTAGGGAAATATCCAGAACTGATTATCTATGGTCTTCCAAATCTAGAACGTTTGTCCTTGACAAAAAGACTTAGGAAGGACAACTGTTAAATAACTCTATTGCATACTTACAAAGGACGAGCAGGCTCAGAGGCTAAAAGTGTACCGTCACGGTTGACCACCTCTTCCTCCTCATCATCTGACCTGTCATCCTCAATAAGAACTGTCGTGGTTGGTTTGTCAGCAGCTCCTAACTCATTCAAATGGGCAGCTAGCACATCCAAATCCTACATAAAACATGACATATCTTAAGATAAATATAGTACAGTAACTCCAGAAACTATTGAAATGTCAAAAATATGAAAGGATTATACTCTCAATAATTTAAACTCACATTTCAAATTTTTTTAATCTAAATTTAACAGGATTTTTCTCAAAATTGCAAACATTAAAATTGCATTTAAGTCTAAAATGACAAAATCACAATAATAAATGCACACAATAATGAATATACAGTATCTACAGTATTTGTATATTGAATTAAAACTTAAATCATGAAGCAAAACTAGACAAACATGCAAATTTATACTTAAAATATGTAATGGCACTAAAATGGATCAAGTGCCCAACCCTCTCCTAACTAAGGATAGAGGTGTAATAGCACAACATATACTTAAAATATGTAATGGCACTAAAATGGATCAAGTGCCCAACCCTCTCCTAACTTAGGATAGAGGTGTAAAAGCACAACATATACACAAACTATTTTTTTAAGGCCATCATCCATAAAATTGCATTTTACTTTGCATAAATAACCACACAGTTTGAACTTCATGACCTGACCCACCGTTCAATGTACCAATTTAGTTAATGCTAGTTTCTATATTGGAATGAAAGCATACATGTGGCAAAAATAAAGCATAGGAACTGTTTTTCTTTTACAGTTCCCAAAGTTTCCACAATCTGTCCCCTATGGAAATATCTCCAACAAATGTGAAAACTCTTAGACCTACTTACCTCTGGTTTTTTATTATGACCTCTGTTCATTTGGTTCCTTGGGTCACCCTGTGGTTTATGACCAGCACTTAATGGTCTCTGCTCTGAAATATAAAAAATACCAACATACTCAATTATCATGATGTGTTGTTTCCAATTATTTACATATTTTTGAACGTCTATGTTCAATTTTGCAAAATATATATATGACCTACTTCAGGCGTCTAGGTTTATATGTCATGCAAACAATATCACATCAAGTTTACACTTTACTTTAACAACATTATGGGCTGGTATATCATAATTTATCTAATATCAAAGGATAAAAATGTATAAACATTCATAAATATCTGTTCATTTAATGTTGTCCAGCTAATTGAAGACTATAGAATTCTCCAAGTATACAATATGGCCATGCAAAATTTAATTGTACAAAAAAAACCATTATACTATATTAAACATAGATATATAGCTTTTGTCTACTGCCACATCATGCATATAATATATACTATATTGTAACAAATATTCCAGATTAATATTTGACATGTTACTATTTATAGTGCCAAAAAATAGATGAGATTGACATATTTTAAGGGATAAGTCTATATATGTGACGAAAGTAGTAGGTCTCATCCACCCACTTATTTAATCATTTCTTCACATTCTAATTAGTGTTTGATTAATATCTGTAGTTTTGTTTAAAAAGAAAACTATCAAATAGAAATCTGCATCCATAAAATTATGGCAGAATAGCCAGTTCTAACTATATTCCATAAAACTATAGCAGAACAGCCAGTTCTCACTATATTCCATAAAACTATGGCAGAACAGCCAGTTCTCACTATATTCCATAAAACTATGGCAGAATAGCCAGTTCTCAATATATTCCATGAAATCAGGTTCAAACCCTCATTTAGCATATAATTTTAAATGTTCACATCATAATAATCATGTTTACCAATGTTTAAGTTGATTTGAGCATAACTTCATAGTAAACTACCATGTGCAAACTTTAAACCGTTTCAGGGGCCGACAATCATAAGGACAGACAGACTGGATAAAATAACCCTCATCCCCTGGATCACAGCCATACAAATAAATATATTTGACATGAGAACATTTGTAGGATGTTAATTGATAGATTTAGAATACTTTTACTGATTATCCAATTATAGGGGTAAACAAATTGGACTTTATACTGTCTCCTTTAACACAACTGGTTTTACTTTCTATTCTAATATAAATCATCAATCAATCTTCAAAATGATTAATATCAAAACATCTCCTAATTACTATGTTTCCTAATGGTTTAGGCTTACAGTTTATCACTGATGAGTCTTATGTAGACTAAACACATGTCAGGTGTTTCCAAATGGTTTGGGCTTACAGTTTTCCACTGACGAGTCTTATGTAGACTAAATACATGTCAAGTGTATCAAATTATAAGCCTGGTACCTTTGATACATTTTGTAACTATTGTACTATTAACATTTCTGATGAGAAATATATATTTGGTGAAATATTGCTTTATTACTAATAACTTTTCTCTGTATATGTTGTATCTGAGTAAATGTTTACACTATCAACTTTTCCATTTCATGCTTTGAATAAAAACAAAACAAATAGTAACCATTCCTTATAGTACCATTCCTTATATAGATTTCAAGGAATTTTTAAAGTTTTTGATCTGAAATCATGAGAGATAATAACATATTGTAGTCATTGATTATCTAATCTAAAGTCAAGATGGAGGTAGGCCATTCATGGTCAGACTCCTGGTAATTTTCAAATGAAATAGGCTTTATATAAACTACTGTTCAAATAATAAAGAATAGTTCAAGAAAAGTTGATAAATGTGTTTCACAGCAAAAATGAATAAAAGCACTCGGTATAAATGTCAAAGGGAGGTAACCTGAATCTGGTTCCTCATTCTGATCCTCTTCCTCTTCTACAAGGTATAAATACAGCAAAGAATAAATAAGCAATATCAACACTCATAGGACAATCTCTACAGCAATATCATTTTCCAATGTTTTAATGTCCTGATTGTTTTTCACCAATATTGAACTTCCAATCTAATTTCTTGACATGTTTATACATCCATTTTTCAGTTTTCAAAAAGCAACAATTTAAAGAAATTATTCGTAATTCACATGAAAATACTTTGATAAGATTGTACTTAGTAGAGATTGAACCTATATTCATTAGTTACAACACCAATATTCGCACATACATTTTTATAAGCAAGATGTTTGGCATTGAAGCTATAACATACATGATTTTTTTTTAATCATCCTTTTATTAAAGAAGCATAATTGCATCTGGTTGATACAACTTCTAATTGACATATAATTTGAATTTTTTTTTTAAAGTGATATTCTAAAGGTATTAGTTTCAGCATACCATCTGTCATATATTGTATAGCATGGGGATCATCTCTATTGAATTATAATTCCTGATCACTATGAATAACTGACCTATAGATCTGACTTGTATTACTATAACTAAGGAGGTGACATAAACAAACAGACTAAAAATAGAGTAAATACCATATAACCAACTCATAACAAACAGCACAGACTAAAAATAGAGTAAATACCATATAACCTACTCATAACAAATATTAACATAAGACTGATCACACCAGTCAGGTTTCCATAGTTACTCTATATCCCAAACAAACACACAGATAAAACTCATACAAAGGCAATGATAAAACACATACAAACTGACTGAATCAAAAACTACAAACGCACTAATAAAACACATAAACAAACTGATAAAACACATACAATGGCAATATTAAAACACATATAAACAAACTCATTAAACTCCTACTAACACACTGATAGAACACATACACATATCTCACTGATAAAGCACATACAACCTCACTGATTAAACATACAACCTCACTGATTAAACACATACAAATGTACGGATAAAACAGAAACAAACACATTGTCAAAACACACACAACTTCTCTGATAAAACACATAGAATGCATGGATAAAACACATACAATCAAAATTTGCTCACAATAAAATTTGACAATTAAATACAATGAATAGTATCATGTTCATCCTCACAACATTTCAGTACTTTCTGTCTCCATGTTAATATTTTAAGGAAATTGTACATGCTGTTTAACAAACCTAGGTATGTGTGTGTTGTATATATATTATACCTGTCATACATATTGAAATGCTATGTAGAATAATGTTATAATTACAGACATTCAACATGCTAAAAAAGTTGCTTGAATCTTAAAAAAAAAAAAATGACTTTTAAGTCGTGACAATTTTCTAGAAAGATGTTAAGATTAGAAAGCATCACTCATTTAGTTACAAGATTAACTATAGATTACCTATAAAACGTCCTGAAACTTTACAAGAACAAATAAAGTTGATAATTAATTCCTGTTTTCTGTTTACAGATATGATATTATTCCTAGTAGTTTCATTCTGTCAAATACATTATGGTTGATAAACTGATTGACTACTAGGTGTCGTCACATTGGAAGTTTACCCAATCAAAACACTTCATTCTGTCAAATACATTATGGTTGATAAACTGATTGACTACTAGGTGTCGTCACATTGGAAGTTTACCCAATCAAAACACTTCATTCTGTCAAATACTTTATGGTTGATAAACTGATTGACTACTCGGTGCTGTCACATTGGAAGTTTACCTTATTTAGTTGTTTCAGTACTTCTAATGTTTACCCAATCAAAACATTTCATTCTGGTAATCATTCAAATTAGCATCACTTATAAATTAGGCTACAGAATATCAGTGCAGAAGATATACATGTATTCAGATTTTTAATACAAGAAACCAGTGGTCTAATGGAACTATCTTCTGAATTAAACAATGTAAAAACTCCTAACCATAAATATATAGATTACTAACTATGATTAAAAAAAGCTACCTTGGTACCAATCAACTCTTAATACAGAAATTATCTAACAGCTAGCCTGACCCCATTGCTTTGTGAAGTTTACCATAACAATGGTCAATATCTAACGTACCTATAATCTGGGACTGTCTAGGGACTTGTTTCTGTGGTTGGGGTTGTTGGTGGACTGGCTGAGCTTGGAAGTGACTAGAAACTGGCCATCCCTGATGAGATGAGGGGGGTCTATGTCCACCATGATCTCTATGGTTATGACCTTGTTGTTGCTGAGGTCTTTGACCTCTGTTGTGTTGCTGATTGTGAATCTGTTGTGGTGGCGCTGTGGGCTTGGCCCCAGGTTGACCCTCCCTCTGTTGTATAAGCTGGAAGTTACGTTTTAATGTGGATTCCCCTGGTATTTGTAATATTGAACTGAAAATAAAAATATAAATGTTTGATAAATAAAATTATGGACGTATTCATTGAACTTACATTTGATCTGAATAATGAAACTCTAGGCTTTACTCATGCATCACATTATCACAAATTAACTGTTTAACTTTGTACACCACTTTGTGAATATCATTTTCGCTACCTGAATGTTTCCTCTCTGCTTCTAGAAATTTATTATGTTACCTTGATTGACTTTTATTTGTTCTTTTTAAAAACTTGGTTCGCTTATCTTTGTTTATTACATTACCTTGTTTTACCTATATTTGTTTATTACGTTACTTTGGTTCCCCAGGTGTGGTGTTTTACCTATATTTGTTGATAACATTACCTTGGTTCACCAGGTGTGGTGGTTGACCTGTATTTGTTTTATCCTGTTACCTTGTTTGACCTATATTTCTTTATCATATTACCTTGGTTCCCCAGGTGTGGTGGTTGACCTGTATTTATTTAATCATGTTACCTTGTTTGACCTATATTTGTTTATCACGTTATTTTGGTTCCCCAGGTGTGGTGTTTGACCTGTATTTGTTTAATCATGTTACCTTGTTTTACCTATATTGTTTATTACGTTACCTTGGTTCCCCAGGTGTGGTGTTTGACCTGTATTTGTTTAATCATGTTACCTTGTTTTACCTATATTGTTTATTACGTTACCTTGGTTCCCCAGGTGTGGTGTTTGACCTGTATTTGTTTAATCATGTTACCTTGTTTGACCTATATTGTTTATCATGTTACCTTGGTTCCCCAGGTGTGGTGGTTGACCTGTATTTGTTTAATCATGTTACCTTGTTTGACCTATATTTGTTTATCACGTTATTTTGGTTCCCCAGGTGTGGTGTTTGACCTATATCAGTGATTTTGCTAGCGCTTGTCACTTTTGTAATTTACGAAAGAGTTTTCGCATTGACAAAAGTGTTTAAATCAATTTTAAAAAGGTATTACAAGTTGTAATTATAACTAATCCAGTTATCGCCATTGGATGGGTCATAACTATTTCCCCAGGAAAATCAGTCAGTTGACATTTCCACAACCTGGAGTATAGTTTTGTCATTTGATCGAAATTGTTACCCCCCCAAACAATTCGCATTTGAATTTCAATATTTCTCAAACTACATAATTTAAAGATCGATTGTCGTAGATTCGTCATTCGAATGCATTTGTGTCATAATTGATATAAATTTTCATCAAAAACTTTCAACAATTTTCATTTAAAATATAGAACTTTATTCAAAGTTTTCACGAGTTTAACAGGTGCTTTCTGTTTTGTCTGCTACGCATGCGTTAAAGTATTCCTATGACTATTTATAGACCCTGATTAAAAACGTTGGAAGGCACATTGTATTAATAATACATGGGTGATGGGTATCAGAGCAACTTTTCACACTATAATGCACTATAATTCTCAATTACAATTGCCTGGGTGGCGGGTGCTGACAAAAACTGCCTTCCAACCCCCCCCCCCCCATACATTTTTTTCTGGAATAGCCCTCAACTAAATGAGAGATACAAATATATATCTCTTACTAAAGGAATTTAAACCGAAAAATGATAATTTTCTGATGAATCCGGACTCGTTTTGAATTTATCATCCATGTGTCACTTCCCGTTTTAGTTTCATTTTAAAACAGAAAGTAGTAAATGTGATCTATTCTTGATTTGTTTACCACCTCCTTCAGTCGTTATACTCGTTCCAAAACAGATTTTATAGTTTCAACTAATAGAAATTATTTCCAAATATCGATTTAGATGTTTTATAAGGATAATGATTCTGCAGTGATATAATCATTGCAATTTAATTTCTGCTGTGATTCCTCGTTTAAAAAATGAATCCAACATTTGTCGATCAGCAACTAACTGAAGAGAAATTGTAAACAAAGTTTCCATATCCCATGTCAGAATCTTTCATAATAAAGGCTAATACAGTCCAATCATACAATACTGATTGTGAATCAAGCCTAAAGTCCTTCAAAATTTTACAAAGTCGAAAATGAAGCTAGTTACAAAAATTACATCCTTTGTCCCTTGCTATTACACAAAAAATGGTTGATTTTCATAGCACACAAAAGTGACTTAACCCCCAATATCCTAGCTTAAACCCTCCCTATATTTGTTTATAACGTTACCTTGGTTCCCCAGGTGTGGTATTGTCTTCCTCTTCTTCATTATCACTTCCCTCGTACTCATATTCTGTATCATGGTCATCAGCTGTAAATAACAATGGAAATAAAATAAATAATCAACTTCTTATACAAATCTCAATTTGTTTCAGTTTTTTTTTAATTGTTGACTCCCAAAAGACCTATTCATATGTAGGAATTGATATAACACTTGGGAGTATAATCAAATTAATGGATTTTGGAATATTAACAGAAATTTGTGGTAGCTGTTTTTATTTTTTTTTTACTTCAAAACAAAATCAAGCAAAAATTGGTTGATTTCCAATATACTTCAGTTCAATTATCTCCCTTGGATTGCATGCCTTTGAAAAAAATATTAAGGATTTTCTTCTGACAAAATCAGACTGTTTTTTTTTCATCTTTGTGAATCAGGCCGTTATTGTTAATTTGTATAAATACAATTTTTGTTAACAATATTTAAAGAAATATTTTAATAAACTGAATCATGAAAAAAAAATTGGAATCGGTTGTTATTGTGTGTTTTCAGTTACTTGTTCTATCATTTTATCTGAATGATCTGATCTTTTTTCTGACTTACTCCTTCTATTCTTTTTATGTCTATCTATATGATCTTTAAGTTGTATCCTGACTTGTCTCTCTGTCGGTTGATCTTTAATGTATGGATGTTTTAGCAGGTTTTCTGTATTTGGCCTCTGTGTGTAATCTTTTATTAAACAAGTTTCTACGAAATTCTGAAATCTTGATGACCTGAAAAGTAAGAATGCTAAAGATTGATTTCAAAATCAAATGTTAAATGTGATAATATTTCTTAAATATAAGGAGCCAATATAAAAGTTTCCAAGATATAAATTGCTTTCAAGAGAGAAAACTAGAAAGATATCTCATTATAATATTTAAAACTGTTGGCATGCTATTTTATGTACAAAATACTAGGAATGAACATCATTCAGTGTAAAGAATTCCTACAACCTTGTTAAAATTTTCATTCTTTTGCAGTTTTGGGTTAGAAAATTATAAGTTTCGGTCAAAAAGTCGAATTTCAGTAATTTCTTACGATTAAACGCAAAAATATAGACATTTTTCATTTTAATGATTTTTCTTTTCTTCAAAACATCAATAAAACTGTGTCTACCGTGTAAGTGAATTAAATAAATAAATAAATAACTAGAGACAACTTGTTAATTGATATTTAATAAGAAGAAATCTCACTTGTGTCACAATAGCAAGGGAAGCCATTGTCACAGAGTTGCTTCTGTCAGGGCAGCTATCAGTTAAAGGGTTAATGCAGATCATTACAATGTTTAACAATACACTTACCACTTAGAGGATTTTAATCTTGGTGGGGGGTTTCTGGGAATTAAAAATAAGGCTCGCATTGGATGCATATCACAGAGTGCTGTAAAAAAAACAATATCAATAATTTAATTCGTTTAATATTTGTTCATACTATTTTGTGGATGATGGAAAAAATTTCAAAAAAATCAAATTAATTTTAATGCAAATGAAAATCTCCGAATTTTTTCAGATGAAATAACAAGACTATGTTAGATTTACTTCATACAAATTATCTTTTTATCAGGCTTAACCTCTTAAAATCTCCATAGAAAATCTTCCTTGACCAAAAACTTTAACCTGATGTGGGACAGACGGACAAACAAATGAACAAACTAACGCACAGACAAAAAAACATAATGCCTATAAATTGGGCATAAAAACTCTTTTTTTTTTAATATTTTGAAAAAGTGTTTTATATATTGAAAGGATGATAACAATACAGACGTATATATAGCTTTCCTTTATAACCCGATATTTATGTTGTCTACTTACGTGGCTTGCCTTCAGCCATTTCTATTGCAGTAATCCCTAATGACCATAAATCACTCTGTCAAAATATAAACATTAAGTCAGGTGGATTGAGTTTTATACGTTCATTACAAATAGCAAGTATCATTACACAAATTGTAAATAGTAAAAAGAATACGTTTACGAAGATAAAAAGATGGAATTCTGAAAAGATAAAAGATTTTCAAAATAATATTGATGTAGAAAAAATAGCAGAACTAGAATACAAACTTACAAATACTGATTTAACTGTAGTGAATAAGAACATGATTAATTCACTTATAGATGATCTGTGTAATATTTTTGTCAAGTCTGGGCAGACAACTTTTGGTACTTATACTGTAAAACAGAATAAGAAAAGGGGGGATTTTGGAAATAAGAATAAACCCTGGTTTGATGAGGAATGTAAATTTGCACGTCAAAATTACAGGAAATTAAAAAGACGTTTCAAGTTCAAAAATCATTCTAAAAACCATTCAGACATGCTAAATGCCGAAAAAGCATATAAACACATTCTCGATAGCAAATTTAGAAACTTAAGAAAAGATCTTTCAGATAAAATTCAAAATTTGCGTGGCAAAAATCCGAAAGAATATTGGAAAATTTTAAATCAGAATAAAAGAAAGAAACAACCCGATATTGACACTGGAAAATTACACGATTTTTTCAAAAATTTAAATGCTGCACCGGAAGATGAAAAAAATGTGCAACTTCCAGAGATCGATCCCATGCAATGTGAACAGATGAATGAACATATAAATTCGCCTTTTTCAAAAGATGAAATTCTCCAGTCTATAAAAAAACTGAAGAATGACAAAGCTTGTGGTGAAGACGAAATTATAAACGAATACATAAAATCCACATCAAACCAGTTTTTATGCATTTATGAGAAACTTTTTAATATTATATTTGATGAAGGTCTTATTCCACATAGCTGGCTTATAGGTACAATTAAACCAATTTATAAAAACAAAGGAAACTCCAAAGATCCAAAGAATTATAGACCAATTACTATCGTTAGCTGTCTGGGAAAATTATTTACAGCAGTTTTGAATAAAAGACTTAATGATTTTTCAGAAGAGTTTACCTTAATACAAGAAAATCAAAGTGGTTTTCGGCAAAAATATTCTACTACAGATAGTATTTTTACCTTGTATTCTTTTTTTGAATTATTGAAATGTAGGAAAAAGAAATTATATTGTGCCTTTATAGATTTTGAGAAGGCTTTTGACACTGTATGGCGAGATGGTTTGTTTTATAAAATGTTGTTAAATAATATAAATGGTAAGATGTATAAGGTTATATCTAATATGTACTGTGATACTAAATCTCGTATATCATACAATAATTGTAATTCAGAATACTTTGCTTGTGACAACGGCTTAAGGACAAGGAGAAAACTTATCACCTTTCCTATTTTCTTTATTTTTAAACGATTTAGAAGATTTCTTGGTTAGTAAAAATATTACAGGACTTAAAACCTTATCAGAAGACCTTGAAAGAGAATTAGAAATACATCTAAAACTTTTTATCATATTATACGCAGATGACACGGTGCTGTTGGCCGAAACAGCACAGGATCTACAGACGCAACTCAATGCCTTTCATGACTATTGTAAGGGTCGGAAACTGAAAGTAAACGTTGACAAAACTAAAACCCTAGTATTTGGTTTGGGACGTTTGCCAAAAAATCTCCAATTTACTTATAATGGCATAAACATTGAGTTAGTAAAGCAGTTTAACTATTTGGGTATTGTTTTTACTAAAACAGGAAACTTTAATATGACTAAAAAATATTTATCCGATAAGGCCTCAAAAGCCATGTACGAAGTCCTGAAAATAGGAAGGATGTATCAGCTTTCTGTTAAATGTCAACTTGACCTTTTTGACAAAATGATCAAGCCCATTCTATTGTATGGGTGCGAAGTATGGGGCTTTGGTAATAATGATATCCTAGAAAAGATTCATTTAAAATTTTGTAAAATTCTTTTAAACTTGAAATCCTCAACGCCAAATTATATGGTTTACGGGGAACTAGGTCGTCATCCGATCGAAATAGATATTAAAGTTCGAACAGTACTATTCTGGGCAAATTTGATATCCGGTAAACAAGCAAAGTTTTCCTTCATATTATATCAACTTTCTCGTCATATGAACGAGCACCATAATAACCAGATAAAATGGATCCTGTTTATACAAAAAATATTTCAAGATTGTGGTTTCTCATACATATGGGAGTCACAAAATTTTGTTAATAAAGAATGGTTAAAAACTGTTATAAAGCAGAGATTACTAGATCAATATATTCAGAACTGGAATTCCCTCATTCAAAATTCACCAAAAGGTATTAACTACAAAATTTTTAAGAAAAACTTGGAATTCGAAGAATATTTTAATATTTTGGACTTCAAAGACGCTATTGTTTTTTGTCAATTTAGAACGACTAATACTAAGCTGCCGATTGAAACAGGAAGATGGCAAAACGTGATCAGAGAAAACCGCTATTGCAGTCTATGTAACAATCGACAAATAGGTGACGAATATCATTTTATATTTGAATGCAATTTTTTCCATCAAAAACGCAAAGAGTTTTTAACTGCATTTTTTACAAAACGGCAAAATACAGTTAAATTCTCTGAACTTATGTCAAGTACAAGAAAACCAGTTCTGAAGAAGCTTTGTTCTTATATAAAAAATATAAATACTAGTGTTTGTACTCCTGGCTTGTAACTTTTGTAACCTCTCTCGCTTGTTTTGTACATATTGTAAATATTTATTGTTGTATTTGTTATCTCTGTACCGATGTAATGCATTGGCTTTATGCGAATAAAGATATCAGTAGAAATATTTTGGCTCATTCCAAATTTGAAACCTTCCAATCATAAGAAAACAAGTGTAAATGGTTGGTCCTCTTTTTGGACTTGTTTCTCAATTTCATAGGAGCTTTTAAACTGAACTATGTAGTATGGATTTTGCTAATCGTTGTAGTCTGTTCAGCTCGTTTGGTCTCTTGTGGATAGTAGTCTCATTGGCTATCTCATTGACTATCATTTAAAATCTCCATATTTTTTAGTGATCCATACATGTGAAAGCATTTTAATTTGGTCTACTTTGCTGCAGAATTTTGTTTTCAGAATGCTTTGCTAATTTAATATTTGAATACTAAAACACTGGTTTTGAAAAACCCAAGATAATATATTACAGATTAATGAAAAAGTAAATACAGTTATAACCAAGGTAATGGACAATCTACGATAAAGAATACAAACCCTATTGTCATAAGTAGCTTCTGAATTCTCATCACAGGCTATCACTTCTGGAGCCATCCTACGAATAAACAATAAAATTTTAAAGAAAATTCTAATAATGGTTTCCTTTTAGAGCCATCCTACAAATAAACAAATAAATGCTTAAAGAAAATTCAAATAATGGTTTCCTTTTAGAGCCACCCTACAAATAAACAAATAAATGCTTAAAGAAAATTCAAATAATGGTTTCCTTTTAGAGCCATCCTACAAAAAAACTATAAAATTTTAAAGAAAATTCAAATAATGGTTTCCTTTTAGAGCCATCCTACAAGGAAAATTCAAATAATGGTTTCCTTTTAGAGCCATCCTACAAAGAAAATTCAAATAATGGTTTCCTTTTAGAGCCATCCTACAAATAAACAATTAAACGTTGAAGAAAATTCAAATAATGGTTTCCTTTTAGAGCCATCCTACAAATAAACAAATAAATGCTTAAAGAAAATTCAAATAATGGTTTCCTTTTAGAACCATCCTACAAATAAACAAATAAATGCTTAAAGAAAATTCAAATAATGGTTTCCTTTTAGAGCCATCCTACAAAGAAAATTCAAATAATGGTTTCCTTTAAGAGCCATCCTACAAGGAAAATTCAAATAATGGTTTCCTTTTAGAGCCATCCTACAAAGAAACAATTAAAAGTTGAAGAAAATTCAAATAAAGGTTTCCTTTTAGAGCCATCCTACAAGGAAAATTCAAATAATGGTTTCCTTTTAGAGCCATCCTACAAAGAAAATTCAAATAATGGTTTCCTTTTAGAGCCATTCTATAAACAAAATTCAAATAATGGTTTCCTTTTAGAGCCATCCTACAAGGAAAATTCAAATAATGGTTTCCTTTTAGAGCCATCCTATAAACAAACAATTAAATGTTGAAGAAAATTCAAATAATAATTGGTCAATCAGTTTCGAAGTAATTTGATTTATGATATGTAGATAAAACAATTACATATATATTGTTTCAGGTGATTAACAAGAATGTGTCCTCAGTACACGAATGCCCCACTCGCACTATCATTTTCTATGTTCAGTGGACCGTGAAATTGGGGTAAAATCTCTAATTTGGCATTAAAATTAGAAAGATCATATCATAGGGAACATGTGTACCAAGTTTGAAGTTGATTGGACTTCAACTTCATCAAAAACTACCTCGACCAAAAACTTTAACCTGAAGCGGGACAGACGGACGGACGGACGAACGAACGGACGCACAGACCAGAAAACATAATGCCCCTCTACTATCGTAGGTGGGGCATAAAAATTTGTTTTTGAACAATGTGAGACTTTGACATGGTGGGCCATTTAATGTCATACTTCTGTGTAAATAATTTTGTCCACAATGTTTTTTTCGAGATCATTTAACCAGTTCAGTTGTTTTCATTTTTTTATGAATGTTCAAGACAATCTTGACAATTTGTTCTTACAAAATTTACATTATTCACAAAATAATTATGATGTAATAAGGTCTTACCAGTATGGGGTTCCAATAAATGTGTTCCTTCTACCAATGGTTTTATCAAGTTGAGCACTTACACCAAAATCAACTGAAATCAACAACATTTATTATAAAATCATAATTTTATTGTTAACACAGATAACCACTTATTGATTAGCCTGTGCGATAACAAATATTATGAAATATGGACAATTTTAGTATGTCGTCCATTATCACTCAACTAGTATACAGTTTTTTTTAGGAGCAAGCTGAGGAACATATTCCCTGTTCCCATTTCTCAATTTTACCACATCAGTTTTACAAAACTTTGGATATCTTCTCCTGTATCACTGTTGGTAGTTTTTCAGTTTCATGTATTTTTAGTATCTAGTGTCTATGAAAAGCTATGATTATCCCCAGCAAAAGCCAGAGCTTTACTATTGGTTGGTAAATGAATTATTGTTGGTTACTTTAAAGTTTGGTTTTTTAATGAATGGTGTCTCTAAGATCTTGTTTATATCTGTTTTTGGGTTGCTACCTCATTGGTTAATACCGTCATACATCATAATGTTTATATATACTTAATGAATATGAATGGGTACAAATTGCCAACTCATTTTTAATTTCATATGTGTAGAAAAATATGATTAAAATTAACTTTCAAAGCTTTATATATCAAATCAAGTTTAAATGATGAAACTGAACATAACAAATCCAGACGTATTGCAATTAAGAAACTAGATATTATTTTATAAGAAAGACCAGTGATAAAACCGAGTCTGAAACCTAGTCTTCCACTAGTGTTAATCAAATCAGATAGAGCATATTTCTTACCTAGTTTGACTTCAGCATTATCTGTTAACAAGACATTCTGTCCTTTAATATCACGATGGATCACTTTGTTCTGGTGAAGATGTGCTAAACCCTGAAGCATTGAAAATAACAAACAAAAGTTATCATTGTTTTAGCAGATTATATATATGCAAAGTATACACAACCTTTTCATGGGTTCATTAATTTGATCAAATTGAGCAAGTGCTCTAATTGAAATACTAATTGACTAACACAGACAATCATAAGTGCTTCATACAAACAAACAAAAAGACAAAAATCATAACATAAGACTAGAGGCTCTGTGTCGCTCACCTGTATTTACTGATGCTTTGGAAATCATGTAAAATAAGGTTAAAATCATAATTTATAGTAAAAGATATTATTAGAAACTATAATAATATCAAAGATAATAGCAAACCAGATGCTCCGCAGGGCGTAGCTTTATACGACCGCAGAGGTTGAACCCTGAACGGTTAGGGCAAGTATGGACACAACATTCAAGCTGGATTCAGCTCTAAATTTGGATTGTGATTAAATAGTTGACACAGCATAGGTTTCTGACACAGAATGAATGTGTTCTAATGAACTTAAAATTTTTGTTTCTCTTAGAGCAATTCACTATGCTGTTGAATATTAATCCTCTCAAAAAAATGTTTGAAGAAATTTTCTTTTTTATTTATGAAATTTCAAATGAGAAAAATTGAACCCAATTTTTTTAATCACATCCCCCTTACCCTTATTCCAAAACTAATCTCAATTAAAATTTCTAATGGAGTTTGCAACAATAACTACTCATTTAAATACATCATAAAATATTAAGATGTAAAAAAACTGCTTGTTATCACTGAATGGTAAAGATTATTTTAATTTATCAGTTGGTAGTAAAAAGTGAATATACATTGTATATTGTATATAACAAAGATTTAAGTTGATTCTGGACAAAGAAAGATAACTCTAATTAAAAAAAAATTTGATATTTCACAATATTGTGCAATTAGATATTTCTTGCCATTGCGCAATACTGTGCAATTGAAAAGACTTGCTATTGCACAATACTTAATATAATATTTTTAGATCCTGATTTGGACCAACTTGAAAACTGGGCCCATAATAAAAAATCTAAGTACATTTTTGGATTCAGCATATCAAAGAACTTCAAGATTTCAATTTTTGTTAAAATCAGACTAAGTTTAATTTTGGACCCTTTGGACTTTAGTGTAGACCAATTTGAAAACAGGACCAAAAATGAAGAATCTACATACACAGTTAGATTTGGTATATCAAAGAACCCCATTTATTCAATTTTTGATGAAATCAACCAAAGTTTAATTTTGGACCCCGATTTGGACCAACTTGAAAACTGGGCCAATAATCAAGAATCTAAGTACATTTTTAGATTCAGCATATCAAAGAACCTAACTGATTCATTTTTTGTCAAAATCAAACTAAGTTTAATTTTGGACCCTTTGGACCTTAATGTAGACCAATTTGAAAACGGGACCAAAAGTTAAGAATCTACATACACAGTCATGACAGTTAGATTCAGCATATCAAAGAACCCCAATTATTCAATTTTGATGAAATCAAACAAAAGTTTAATTTTGGACCCTTTGGGCCCCTTATTATGTTGGGACCAAAACTCCCAAAATCAAACCCAACCTTTCTTTTATGGTCATAAACCTTGTGTTTAAATTTCATAGATTTCTATTTACTTATACTAACGTTATGGTGCGAAAACCAAGAAAAATGCTTATTTGGGTCCCTATTTGGCCCCTAATTCCTAAACTGTTGGGACCTAAACTCCCAAAATCAATACCAACCTTCCTTTTGTAGTCATTAACATTGTGTTTAAATTTCATTGATTTCTATTTACTTAAACTAATGTTATTGTGCGAAAACCAAGAATAATGCTTATTTGGGCCCTTTTTTGGCCCCTAATTCCTAAACTGTTGAGACCAAAACTCCCAAAATCAATCCCAACCGTTCTTTTGTGGTCATAAACCTTGTGTCAAAATTTCATAGATTTCTATTAACTTAAACTAAAGTTATAGTGCGAAAACCAAGAAAATGCTTATTTGGGCCCTTTTTGGCCCCTAATTCCTAAAATGTTGGGACCAAAACTCCCAAAATCAATACCAACCTTCCTTTTGTGGTCATAAACCTTGTGTTAAAATTTCATAGATTTCCATTCACTTTTACTAAAGTTAGAGTGCGAAAACTAAAAGTATTCGGACGCCGGACGACGACGACGACGACGACGACGCCGACGCCGACGCCAACGTGATAGCAATATACGACGAAAATTTTTTCAAAATTTGCGGTCGTATAAAAACTGTAAAATTTCCAAAAGTGTCAGATTTGTCTGAAAATTTCAGGGCAGATATATCTAAATCTGATGAAAATTTTTGCCACCAGTCAGATTTGCTCTAAATGCTTTGGTTTCAGAGTTATTAGCCAAAATTTATATTTTACCCCCTATGTTCTATTTTTAGCCATGGTAGCCATCTTGGTTTGTTGGCAGGGTTAACGGACATATTTTTTAAACTAGATACCCCAATGATGATTTTGGCCAAGTTTGGTTCAATTTGGTCCAGTAGTTTCAGAGAAGATTTTTGTAAGAGATTACAAAAATTTAAGACAAATTGGTAAAATTGACTATAAAGGGCAATAACTCCTTAAGGGGTCAACTGACCATTTTGGTCATGTTGACTTATTTGTAGATCTTACTTTGCTGAACTTTATTGTGGTTTACAGTTTATCTCTATCTATAATATTATTCAAGATAATAACCAAAAATGGCCAAATTTCCTTAAAATTACCAATTCAGGGGTAGTAACTCAACTTCTGGTTATCCGATTTATCTGAAAATTTCAGGGCAAATAGATCTTGACTTGATAAACAATTTTACCTATTGTCAGATTTGCTATAAATGCTTTGGTTTCAGAGTTATAAGCCAAAATCTACATTTTACCCCAGTGTTCTATTTTAGACATGGCGGCCATCTTGGTAGTTTCAGAGAAGAAGATTTTTGTAAAAGTTAACAGACGACACCGGACGCCAAGTGATGAGAAAAGCTAACTTGGCCCTAAGGGCTAGGTGAGCTAATAATATCAACTACAATAGCAATAAAAGTAAAATCATCTGTAAACATTTAAACACATTCTGCTTTGAAATTAAAACGCATTCTACTTATTTCTTTTGAAGTTAATGTGTGCTGTTTAGAAACCAGTTTATTCGGCATTTTCTTGATGACTTTAAAAATTTCTGTTTTTGGCAATTTTCATTATTAACCTTTCTCATAATCTTGTACATACACATATCTGCAAACTCTTCAATTCTCCATTGGGGAATTTAAGCACAAGAGGACCTAATGCATACATTTTGTAGGTTAACAACTTTCATTGGGAATATCCCCCATAATGCTGGAAAATTGGCAGGTCTGCAAACAAATCTAATCTATACAGTAAAGACTGACCAAAATATGGTTTCTTACTCAAAACAAATAATTTGACCTACCCTGAGTATTTCCCTTGCAACATAAGCAATCCATTCTTCTCTTAATGTGTTACCCTTTGTTGCTGAAATAATAAACAAAAAAACTTCAATCTCTTTTACTTCATCAAGTACATGAAATCTTTTCCATCTTTAAAATATTTATAAAAAGAAACAGAAATGGGGAAGGTGTCACTTTATACTTGATCTTCATTTTTCCATCTTTAAAATATTTATAAAAAGAAACAGAAATGGGGAAGGTGTCACTTTATACTTGATCTTCATTTTATGGTAAAAAGCATTGTTGTTGAGGCAAATTAAGTAAGAGAATGGACGCACAAAAAAATCAGCTTTTCCATTTTTCCATTTGTAAAGGAGGATTACTCCAGTACTGTAAAAGTGGCATCACCAATATTGGAACCGGATCTGTGTATTGTGATAATAATCATTGTGTATGAGTTTCATAACATTTAGTTGAGACAAACTAAAGTAAGAGAACAGAAACCAATTTTGGGATGTTTGTACAGACAGACATGAGTAAAACTTTATCCCCCCTCATACACCGAGGGCATAAAAATTATTTTACACATCCTGTTGAGCTTTTTATTAATCCAGACAAATTTTAGAAAGTTGTTTCAATTGATCCAAGACAGGAGAGGTAGAAAGTGTAACTGTTTATAAGTCAATGAGTTTATGAGATATGAGACACATATCAATTAGTTTAATTTCCTTAGTGTAAAATGTGTCTTATGTCTTATGGTGACATGTATCAAAAGGAGCTGGTCTATGAAGAAGGGTAACCATTTTTTTCCCTTTTGGTTTCACACAGTAACAACACAAATAATCAACAGTTTATCAAGCATGAAATGTAGGTCAAGAAGACATCAATATGCTAATCAAACAATATATCTGATTCAAGTGGTATAACATCACTATAAAGCATAATAGATTTCTGAGAATGTAAATATTTTATACCAAAAATTTACAACATGCATAAATTAATATCAAACTTGTAGCTTATAGTGAAAACAACCAAAAACTTAAAGTAGAAAACCACAGAAAAATAAACAGTTACCTTTTACTAAATCTGTTACTGATCCTGCTCCACAAAACTCCATTACCAGCTTGAATAGAAAACATTTATCTATATGTGTGGGAAATAAATAACAAGACAGAAAGAAATGAGTGACTTAACAAACATATCAGAATTATGTCTTTTATTTTAAAGTCAGAGTGAATATTTGTGGACGCCGCAGACGACGATGGAATGTAGGATCGCTTAGTCTCGCTTTTTCGACTAAAGTCGAAGGCTCGACAAAAATGAGCAGGCTGTTGTAATAAATTTATATCTCAAATATGTTGTTACACTATGTAAATTAGCTGAATTATTCTTCCATTGTTTTATGAAGTACAATTTCAGGTGACAGAACATATCTTATGACCTTAGCTTGCATGTTTCTTTCTTGTTGTAAATTCTTTATAATGTAAAACTAGATTTGACCCTCAGTTGGTCATCTTTAAATATGGGCTAGAATTTTCTTTGAAATACTACTGTTTTCTGTGAATGTCTGATATCCATGACTCGCTAATGGTCATATTTTGTTTGATGAGCTTTTTTTTGGTAGATTTTCAAATCCAAATATTCTTACCCATAACTGGTCGTCTTTGCCTGGAGGACTTTTCTTTATAAATGCCCCATAATATGTAGCAATATTTCTATGGTTGGAATACTGAAATAAACAAAACATGAAACTTCTTTAAGAATTAAGATAAAAAGTTTACAAAACAAACACAAAAAAAAACTGTTTGCTAATTATGTTAAATACCAAGTTCAAGGAAAAATCAATTGAGTATACAAAAAAAACTTTTCTGAAGTTCAGTACCAGTCTTTGTAAGAATCAGGCAATTTAGGTAAAAATCAAAACATGAAGTTCAATAGGATATGAAATAAGTAGTTTTGATTATTTACTAAATAAATGTAGTTGTGTACTAATATGAATGAATATAGAAACGTTTCTAGGTCTTGAACCAGTCAGAATACAACATTTTATATACCAGTCTTGTATATACCAGTCTTATATAATTCACATTGGTACATATCCCCAAACTCTTATCACATTAATGTATGTACCATGATCTTTAATTTATTTTACAAATATTCATTAAAGCCTAATGGATTAAAATACCACGCCACCACGCCTCACCCCCCTTTTTACGTCTTATTACAGATAGTAATGGTAATATGTTGAAGGCTTGTACACCTTTTCAATTTTACATGTTCATAATACATGTGCTTAGGTCACTTTTAGATTCACAATAAATTTCTTATATATAAAAAATTTGTCATCTAAGATAAGTGTGGCACACAGTTATCATGTTAACAACTGTCATAACAATCAACAGATCTATATAGATACTCACTTTCTTTAAAACATTTATTTCTAATTTAATTTCTTCTTCTTCATCCTGAAATGCAATAATATCTAATCAAAATCAGAATACCTTAAAATCCATAAATATCTCTGTGATTAAAAACAAAAATCCTTTAAACATTTCAATGATTTAAAACAAAAATCCTTTAAACATTTCAATAAGTTAATTATATCTAAAAGTTTAATCTTTCCTAATAACATATTTTACCTACAAAAATTCAAGACCATTTACTAGATAATTACAGAGTCATTAAATGCATTTGATCTTTTATTACAAAATGTACCTGAACAATATATGTTCAAATATTTTTTTCTAAGAGTGCATTGCATTTTTTTTTACTCTTCAATTTCTCGGGCTTAGTTGCAAGACTGATTAAGACTTCCTTTTCTTCATTGATACATGTACATGTATTTGTGAGAAGTTCCTTTACCTCATTCACATTCATAACCTTGATGGCTGCCAGCTGTCCTGTTTTTGTATGACGACCCTGAAAAAATAAAAGTCAATTTTCAAGATTGTCCTCAATTATTAGATTTCTTATTTTCTAAAATGTAAGTTGTTGCCTACATCAGATTCTTATATAGACCAAGAAAAGGATAAATTTTGGTCTGTATATCAAGTCAATTTTCAAACATTTATAGACTTTGCATAGAGATTAAATTTTTTGCATTTTTTAACCCTAAGTAAATAATCCGAAGAATTGATATGCATTGGTATAAGGTCGACATCTATTCGACGAAGCTCATTTTGTAATTGTTACACTTATAATTTGATAAACCATGTCACTTTTTAAGATACATTGGATTGATACTGGTCAAGTAGTCTGTCAAAAGTGTTTGTGTAATATACATTGGATTGATACTGGTCAAGTAGTCTGTGTTTGTGTAAGATACATTGGATTGATACTGGTCAAGTAGTCTGTGTTTCTGTAAGATACACTGGATTGATACTGGTCAAGTAGTCTGTGTTTGTGTAATATACATTGGATTGATACTGGTCAAGTGTTTGTGTAAGATACATTGGATTGATACTGGTCAAGTAGTCTGTGTTTGTGTAAGATACATTGGATTGATACTGGTCAAGTAGTCTGTGTTTGTGTAAGATACACTGGATTGATACTGGTCAAGTAGTCTGTGTTTGTGTAAGATACATTGGATTGATACTGGTCAAGTAGTCTGTGTTTGTGTAAGATACATTGGATTGATACTGGTCAAGTAGTCTGTGTTTGTGTAAGATACATTGGATTGATACTGGTCAAGTAGTCTGTGTTTGTGTAAGATACATTGGATTGATACTGGTCAAGTAGTCTGTGTTTGTGTAAGATACACTGGATTGATACTGGTCAAGTAGTCTGTGTTTGTGTAAGATACATTGGATTGATACTGGTCAAGTAGTCTGTGTTTGTGTAAGATACATTGAATTGATACTGGTCAAGTAGTCTGTGTTTGTGTAAGATACATTGGATTGATACTGGTCAAGTAGTCTGTCAAAAGTGTTTGTGTAAGATACATTGGATTGATACTGGTCAAGTAGTCTGTGTTTGTGTAAGATACACTGGATTGATACTGGTCAAGTAGTCTGTGTTTGTGTAAGATACATTGGATTGATACTGGTCAAGTAGTCTGTGTTTGTGTAAGATACATTGGATTGATACTGGTCAAGTAGTCTGTGTTTGTGTAAGATACATTGGATTGATACTGGTCAAGCAGTCTGTCAAAAGTGTTTGTGTAAGATACATTGGATTGATACTGGTCAAGTAGTCTGTGTTTGTGTAAGATACATTGAATTGAAACTGGTCAAGTAGTCTGTGTTTGTGTAAGAATCTTACACAAACACAGACTACTTGACCAGTATCAATCCAGTGTATCTTACACAAACACAGACTACTTGACCAGTATCAATCCAATGTATCTTACACAAACACAGACTACTTGACCAGTATCAATCCAATGTATCTTACACAAACACAGACTACTTGACCAGTATCAATCCAATGTATCTTACACAAACACAGACTACTTGACCAGTATCAATCCAATGTATCTTACACAAACACAGACTACTTGACCAGTATCAATCCAATGTATCTTACACAAACACAGACTACTTGACCAGTATCAATCCAATGTATCTTACACAAACACAGACTACTTGACCAGTATCAATCCAGTGTATCTTACACAAACACAGACTACTTGACCAGTATCAATCCAGTGTATCTTACACAAACACAGACTACTTGACCAGTATCAATCCAATGTATCTTACACAAACACAGACTACTTGACCAGTATCAATCCAGTGTATCTTACACAAACACAGACTACTTGACCAGTATCAATCCAATGTATCTTACACAAACACAGACTACTTGACCAGTATCAATCCAGTGTATCTTACACAAACACAGACTACTTGACCAGTATCAATCCAGTGTATCTTACAGTAAGATACACTGGATTGATACTGGTCAAGTAGTCTGTGTTTGTGTAAGATACACTGGATTGATACTGGTCAAGTAGTCTGTGTTTGTGTAAGATACATTGGATTGATACTGGTCAAGTAGTCTGTGTTTGTGTAAGATACATTGAATTGATACTGGTCAAGTAGTCTGTGTTTGTGTAAGATACAACTTGTTCATTGATAAAAGGCATACTGTCAATAGATATACATTTCAAAATAGTTGCACTTTAGTGTACAATGCACAGTAGTATTTTTTGTTGTTCAGAAAACTATCATTTTATTTTACATCAATTGAAATGAAATTTATTTACTTTTTTTTTTTATTTATTGAAAATGATGATTTTGACACACTATTAGAAATCAAATAAAATTGAGAATGGAAATGGGGAATGTGTCAAAGAGACAACAACCCGACCAAATAAAAAAAATGCATTTATTTCATGAATAAAAGACTGAATTGTCTATTCTAAATCTTCTGAAAGTGTGTAACATCATCCTAAAACTTGACCTTCAGACAAACCATGGTGAAGTATGTACAATGATTACCACACAGTAAACCTCTAAGAATGACTAATAAAACTCAGGTATTAAATGCTATTGCAGACAAAACTATTCTCTGTAAAATCATACAGTTCATGATTCACATAGAATCAAATATTTCAGGTGAAAGGGAGAGGAACCGACAAAAGTACACACAAAGAGAGAGGAACTGACAAAAGTATACATAATATCCACAGACATAAAAGATGTTTATAATAAATTAATATAGATACATTTCATTTGTACATAAATAATAATTTCATTTAACTTGTTAGTTCTGCAAGGTTAAAATTCAATATAGGCTATTTAGAAAACAACAAATCCCCTCCAATCAGTGTGTCACAGAGTTCACGCCACTTATAAATTAAAGGAAGTATTGTTTTTATCACGTTTTTGTACTTCCTTGGTGTAAATACAGGAAATCGTTGAAAATCAGAGATCTAAATCTTTTAATACACAACACAAGTCACATGTAAATCTTATGAATAAACAATAACAGGCTCTTATTACAAATTCTAAAATGAAGGAAATGTAATTGAACCCAAATCTCTTTAATTCATAAGCTAACAACATTCTTTTTGACTGCTCATACTTTACATAATTAATATAACAGCACACAACACTTGACAGAGAAAATGTTTGCATCATTCTGATTCATATGTTTAGGTTAGAGGAAAGTGGTACTAATTACTTTAAAAACTGTAACTGTAGTTCTTGTGATATATTAATTAGATGCTTGTCGTATAGTTAAGACTTTGGTTGACTATCAGATGTCTTTTCTGGTTTTATAATGTTGTTTGGTCGCTGCCTACCTTACATATTCTTTTGTACCTTACATATTCTTTTGTTCATTAATTTCTAGATATCTGTTCTGATTCCATCAAGAACTGTTTTTAAAATGTTGACTAGATAAAGGTTTATCAGTCTTCTAACTATACATCTACACCTTTAAATAATATAAACAATAACATATGTGACCTTTTGACCTTGCACTTCTTACATTTTAATGAGTCTAGACATGCCATACATGCATGTTTACACTTCCTGACCAGATTGACTTCCTTGGTTTTTGTGATTCAGTACCCACAATAATCTGGTACAAACCTACATTTGTATTCTACACTTCATTAAACATAGAGATTAGAAATTATTCACTTCAGGGGTAAAATCTTTTCTATACAAGTTAATAGAACCTGTACGCAATAATCATCATAATCTAAACACAGGAATAAACTTTGGGTCCCTGGTAAGAGAGAACATGGATTGTGGATAAAATCATTTTGTTACTGATTTTTTTTAAGCCAAACTAAAAACCTACACATCTGTACAATTAATCTAATACACTAAGATGGTATGTCTGTAAGACAAGGATGCTCTACCTGTAGTAGTATTTCATTGTTACTCCTGTACAGTTTAGATACAAAACCTTCATAGACAAAGTCTGTACAAAATGAACTGTACAAATACAAGCGCAATTGATTTAATCATACATGTACCATTGGTTTTCCCGTTTGAATGGTTTTACACTAGTAATTTTAGGGCCTTTTATAGTTTATTGTTCGGTGTGAGCCAAGGCTCCGTATTGAAGGCTGTACATTGACCTATAATGGTTTACTTTTATAAATTGTTATTTGGATGGAGAGTTGTCTCATTGGCACTCACACCAAATCTTCCTATATCTATGTACATGTATATACAGTTTCTACCCTGTATACAACCAAGCAGGCATACATGTAGTATGCACTAACTGAGTTGTACAATACAAGCGCAAATGATTTAATCATACATTGTACATGTACATGTATATATACAGTTTCTACCCTGTATACAATCATGCAGACATACATGTAGTATGTACAAACTCAGATTTCAGTCCCATTGATTGAATCGTACACACATTTGTATATATTATAAATACAGTATCTACCCTGTATACAACCGTGCTTGCATCGACAGCTAAAATATCAAGTTTTTACCCAACAAATCAATCTGCTAATTAAAACGTTAACTCATTGTATAAATTGATCACTATTCATAACTTTACATTCATTTCATATATAAAATAATTTCCCAGTACGGGCATAACATCAGATATCTGAACAATTAAAAATACAGTATGATTGCCAATGAGACAACTATCCACAAAAGATTTAATCAACTATCAGGGCATCTGCAGTATTTTTTCTTAACCATCGACTCATGGAAAATAACATTTGTTTCCCCAAAAACAAATATTTCCCCAACAAAAAGAGATACAATATTGAAAGTTATATGTGTGAAGTTTTGAGTTCTATATTATGTATCTGTCTTTTAGGATTCATAAGTTTTTTAATTTGAACATTTGTAAACCAGATGTCGTGACTAGGTACAGATTTCTGACTGGTTTTGGAGATAAATCTTATTTTCTAAGATGCTTTCTTGGGAACTATCATTCAAGAGTGACATAAATCATTTATCTATTGTAATAATACTATCAAACTACAACAGTTATTTATCAGTCTGAACTAGAGGCGAATTGGGGTGGGGGTGATGTGGTATTATACATATATAAAGCATAATGTATATTAAAACAAAGGGTAAAATATCATTAGCTTAAATACTAAAACATATATACAAGTGCCATTATATAAAGGAATCATTATTATTGTTTATAGACTGAGTATTAGAGTATAATTTATGTACCCAACATTATTTTCAAAAATCATATACTGGTATATTTTTTTATTTAACCCTCTTGCTGCCGACCGTTTTTCAAGGTTGCATTTCATATGCCGGAAAATACGACAGCTCAACGTCTGTGACGTAACATGCCAAACAACAACGTCATTCGATATATGACGTCACGACAAAATGACCACTACATTTGGGACCAATTGGAGAAAAACATAACCCTGTTTATTCTTCCGTATTTTAATTGAAAGAGATACAGCATTGATAAGAAGCTTGCATAAATTTATCCATGGACATATGTGTCCCTCCGGCACTGCCGGTTTGGACATATGTGTCCCTCCGGCAGCAAGAGGGTTTTAATTACATCATCTGCTATATATAAATACAAAATGTGTTGTACATGTACACAAAATATTAAAACAGGTTTTAGCAATAAACTGTCTGACAAAGTTCAGCATTTTAAAATAAAGTTCAAACTATTTGTCACAAGACAAGGTTTTAGGGTACGTTTATTATGTAGTACTAGTTGTTAGATTAGAATATTAATTGACATCAGTTTTCATGATTTAAAATGGCAATGGTAAACACACTGATTAACATCATTACATGCTGACTGATGTCAACAAAAAGTTGATGGTAGATTAACACACTATTAAACTAATCTCCAAACTGATCATAAAGAATTTCTGTGGGCGGGGTCATATAAGTTATATTTCTGGGGGCGGTCACATAAGTTATATTGCTCATTTTACTTGAGATATCATATGGTTCATAATTTTGTAAATACATGTATATATACATTGAAATAAATAATATTAATTTAAGACAGAATTCAGGTATAAATTGAAGCTTAATCAGACAATACCTTACATATATATGTACTTAAATACTTTTTGAACAGGTAAGTACATTAAATGTAACCCCATTTTAGGAAGTTTAAATGTTTATCAATGAAAATGATTCAGGTAACAAATTTATTCAAATTTTTAAACATCATATAAGATAGAAAAGTAAATGTACATTTGAAATAACATCAATTTATGTATCATATACCACAGTTCTCCTATTAACCAATCCTAAAGTCTTAATGAAAATTTCAATACTTACACAACTCATAATGGCCATGGGTCAAAATGTAATAGTACTATAGTAAATCTCAGAAACTTAAAAGTGTATTGTGAACAAATTGAATAGAATTGTGTGTCTATACTCTATAGGCAACCATTCCCTGCTGCACTGTGATTTCCATGTTTAGTGGACTATGTGGGTCCACAACATTAATTGGCATACATTTTAAGTTTAAATACCATAGTAAGGAATATGTGTACTTGTTTCAAGTTGATGAGACCACAACTTCATTGTAAAAGTTAACTACCTCTGACAATATGTGTACTTGTTTCAAGTTGATGAGACCACAACTTCATTGTAAACTACCTCTGACAATATGTGTACTTCTTTCAAGTTGATGAGACCACAACTTCATTGTAAACTACCTCTGACAATATGTGTACTTCTTTCAAGTTGATGAGACCACAACTTCATTGTAAACTACCTCAGACAATATGTGTACTTGTTTCAAGTTGATGAGACCACAACTTCATTGTAAACTACCTCTGACAAAAGACTGATACAGAATAGACTAAAAACAAGAACTTATGGTTTGAGGAAAACATGAGGCTCCAGTCTAATTTGAGCTAAATGAATGGGATCAAAACTAATAACCTAATGTACCTTACTTTAACCAGATACATGACTGACAGACTAGCAGATTCACAATTCAGAAAATATAATGCTCCCTTATATCCCGTAAAGAGAGCCTGTCATAACATGTACAATTTTACAGGATTAAATGTAAATAAAAATAAATGGGGAATGGACACAGACCTGCTTGCTTATCATATACAGTTATAAAGGGACATAACTGACGAAAGGTAAAGTTGAATTACCAAAATTTGTATATTTGTACTTTAGTTTGCCTCAACCAAATGCTATGAAACTTATACATAGCATTTGGTTGAGGCAAACTAAAGTTAGAGAATGGAAATGAAAAATTCTGCAATATTTCCACTTGTAAAGGGACATACCTCTAAAACTGTTAAAGTGGTGCCACCAAAATTTAATCTTGATCTTTGTTTGTAGTAATAACCAATGTGTATAAAAACTATATGCTTCATAACATTTAGTTGATGCAAAGTTTGATAATGGAAACCAACTTCGGGATGTACACATACAGACAAGGATAAAACTTAAAGCCCCCCTCCCTTCCACTATGAGCTGTATAAATATTGAACAATGTATTTACCTTGTAAACTTGTCCATACGTTCCATTTCCAACCACTTCAACCAAATCAAAAATTCCAGCAGGATCCTAAAATAATATATTACCTTCTTGACATTGCTGAATGAAATATGCAAAAACATGTACGTGTATACATTTTTTATGTAACTGAAACATGTAAATTTTACTACAATTTTTACGTGCAATTTTTATTCTTTAACTACAATTTATCATCAAAGCAATACTTGACAAGACTAAGTCATACATTTGTAACTAAAAGGGAAGCCATCATGTTGATTTGCTCAAATCAACATATAATATATGTTCAATTTATGTACATGTAACAAATAAAATGAATGCTACTTGAACAAGAGTGCACACACTATTGTCTCAACTGCTAATAATATTTCAATTATAATATAAATAGAATAATAATTATAAGGTCAAGGTCAAACAAACTCTGTCAGACAGACATGTTCACCTTCAATATATGGCTTTCAAGTCTGGCCATTAAAATGAAAATTCCATCCTTTACTTTGCTTTAAATGAATTTGTTATGATATTATAAAATGTAACATGTGTGACCCACTGTAGTGTTAACGATGAGTCAGACTTGGTTTCACTATCATCAGTACCACGTCCAGTCTTCACTTTTGAATCCACAAGCCTGAAGCTCAACTTTACTAAATATTTAGTTGGAAGTCTGTTTGCTTGTAGAGAAGTATTTTACAAGCCTGGGCTAGTGGACATGTGGTTAAGCATGAATGAAGACTGGATCACATTCAATATCAGATGCAACATTGACAATGTGTAAATTTTTATTGATGATATCTCCAGCCTCTCATGTTGTCTTGTCAATTCTGACAGCTGGCCTATTTGGGGTACCTTTGAGGCCAAAACCACTTGTAGATGTTGTAATTTTGTTGTCAGAACTTCGACACAAGCTTGTCTTACTTTGAGAGCAATATTATAAATATATATATATATATATATGAAAACCCTGTTTACATGTAATTGATTTTATTTAGCCATGGGTTCTATTGGAGTTGCCTTCTCCATTAAGAAAATTGATAATACATCATTACATGTATGACTTGCTGTTTAGTTTAAACATATTTATTTATTGTGGATTGGGAATAAGTTTTGCAACTTATATTATTCCCTTTCCACTTTGCGGGTGCGAGTGCTGCCTTGTAGGGGGATTAGCCTGCTCTTTTAAATGTCTTTAACGTGCAAGAGATATGGCTCTATCTTAACACGGATCAGCCATTTATCGTCCACTTCCGGCGGACTAACATCTTTTTATCGTTTAATGAACTGGTCCCCTATAGCTAGATTTACCAGGGATACAGCTTTGAGTAACAGATAATTTCTTCCAACAGTGACCCAAATAAGCAGCTTATCTTGAGCTCTGTGGACCATCCAGAAAGACAACTTGAACCTTCTATAAAGAAAACTCTGACAAAGAGGGATTATAAATGATTTTTATTAATTATTATAAAACTTACATGTAAATTAAGCTAAAAAGTCAAGATCGAATTTAGTTTATTCATTTGTTGAATACTTTATTTAAATCTATTTTCTTTAACCTAATCTGTCAATAAGTCAACTCAGACCCTCAATTTATTGTTACCTTGGACTGCAAATGTACACGTACATGTATTGCTAAACTCTAACAACGTTTAAACATAGAGTTAGAGCAACTTGATATCTGGTCCTTTACCAAACCAATAAAAGGTACTAACGTGTAGGGCACGAACATATAGGGCGTGAAAGTGAGGGAACGAGAATGACAAGAATGGGTACGAATATGTTTTTTGGGGGGAGCGGACCTATATAGATTCGAGCAACTTCAATTATTTGAATATAAAATGTTATATTCCTTTTGAACTTTGTCAGAGACTACATTATAGGCAGTCTGATTTTACATTGAACTTATTGAAGTTCCATGAGTCTTAAGCTTTCTTAGAGTGTCAGGGTTGTCTTGCGCCCATCTTGCGTCCCTTTGTATGCAGGTTAAAAAAAACACTTTATTAAACTGAAAATTGGTTTTCAGAAAGATTTCTACAAAGCTGGTTAATCACGCATAAGAATCTTAATATTGGTCCTTCAAGTTTTTACATGTAGACCATTGGACTTGTGGTTAATATTTGTGGAATGTGTTTTCTTTTTCTTGTGAAGTGTCAAGTCTTTGTTTACACTTTTTTCAACTGTCAAAACACTCAATCCTTCAGTAGACTCTGCCCAAAACAAATGTTTTAATATTATTTTAACCGGAATAATGATATAATAATACTTACTCGGAGACTAGATAAATCTATATCATCCAGGCTAACGTTAACGGAGGCCATCCTCAACGAAAATGACAATCCTCATCCGCAGACAAATGGAGAAAATTATCTCAAGTTGTTGACTGCGGTAATGCAAAGACACATTTTATGATACATTTGATTGTAAGTATGTTTGATATTGTATTCTGTCAATATAAAATGAGAATAAAGTCATTATTTTGTTAAAAATTTACAAAATTTATGATTACAAACGAGGATGACAGTGCTGGTGCATGTTGGGTAACATGAGTCAGGGGGAGAAAACTACCAACAGCTGTTTCCGGTTTTAAAGATTGCAGTACAATCGCCTAAAAAAATAAACAGGCTTATATAAATTTTAAAATAATTTTTATTCCCTATATTCTTACTGATGTAACAGGAGGGTTTGGTGGCTACATGCTGTAATAAATTCACAGTAGTGGGGAGCAAATACAGCTCCACTGGTCTAAATGCGACCAAGGATTTGTATAGTCGTATTATACAAATCCTTGCTTTAATCTACTTCTTTGGTCCATTTTTCTATTTTTTTGGGTTTTTTTTTTAACAATTTTAATATTCTCAGTTCTGTAACCCATTAGATAAGAAATTTTATTTCAAGTCGGGTTACATTGAAATAAAATTTCTTATCTAATGGGTTACAGAACTGAGAATATTAAAATTGTTAAAAAAAAAAAAACCCCAAAAAATAGAAAAATGGACCAAAGAAGTAGATTAAAGCAAGGATTTTCTCTCACACACACACACACACACACACACACACACAGAGAGAATATCAACCATGGTATGCTGTGTATATACTGGTCTGCGTGTATCATTCCTAGACGGTGTATATGTCTATTGTTACACATATCTGACAGACATGTATAAATTCATTGAAGTCTGACTTTAAACTTAAACATGGGAACAGTATATCTAACATAATATGTTCCTGCTTAAACAATAGCCGATTATTTTTTAGAGTCCTGGAGTTGCTTATTTACTTGTTGCCTAACTCATGCTTGAGATCTTCATCTATTTTATAACTAATCTTTCAATAGAATTATTCAAGATGCCGAAAATCATATGATTTATCTTTTAAGGTAGATTATCTGTATACCACCAGCTTGGATTGTACAATAGCAGTACATAATCGGTCTAGTTCTTTCCCTAAATCTTTAAATTTAGAAACATATTTGCAATTATTGTGTAATACAGCATATTTGTATATAGAAAAATAAGTGATTCATTGCATTATCAAAAATGTTAAAACAAAATCAAATATCAATGTTTTCTAAAATCAATTTTTCATTTTGGCCTTTTAAGGGGAGATAATAATTATAGTTCTTATGATAATACATCGGTTCTGATTGTGATCACTCACTCGTTATCTTTGAGAATATACTGAGTTTGTAATCTCCCTTCTCCTATATAATTTTAGATTAATTGTCATGTATCGAAATTTCCAATAGTTAGATCGATGAAAAAAAATCACCTCAACTATGTCTTAGTACACTTTAATCTTATCTGTACAGCTCCTTGGTGCGCTTGCTCGACAAAAACAAATTGTTGAACTTGTTGTTGTATTGTTGTGTCAGATTTTTTTTATATACTGGAATGATATTGAAATTTTTTTTTTACTTTAATCAAGAAAACACCATTTAAAGAACGTATCTTTTCATAGTTATTTCAAAATTCTATCGCATTTCTTTTATTTACAAAAATGTGTTTTTTTCATATACAATCGATATAAATTTGGACCACGATTTGTATAGCATAAAAAATAGCAAGGCGACTCATACATTTTTATTATATTTTTGAAACAAGCATTGAAAAATCTTCATTTTGGCATTGTAAAAAAAAAATCAATATCTGAGAAATGTATAGGTGCTCAGACCATTCCACATCTTTTTTCGCAGAGTGTTTTGAAAAACGAAACTGATGTAAGAAATCGCAACAGCACAAACCGGAGTTATTTTTTTACCTGAGATTAAAAGACATAAAAAAATATTATTTCATAAACAGGTATGATTTAAGGATAAGATAAATGCAGAAGGAATATTTCAACCCTACATTCCCTTTGTCTTGTCACTACTGTTTTATATTTAAAAAAAACATGTTTTGTTCACATGTTTCACATATTTCCTTATTATCTTGTTGTCAGAGGCGTAAATATTTATCAAAATTAAAGAACTTTAAAAATAAACGCAAGACTGATTGTCATTAAAGGGGCACTAACTGTCAAATTCATGTTCACCAATTTGACTCAAATTCTCATATTTTATTTATAACAATGTAAAACATTTTTCTAAACTATCAAAAGTATAAAATAAACAATTTACAGGCCATGGTCTCAATAAAATTTAGCTTCGTTTGGTGTGAATTTTAGCAATGATGTCATCTAATTAAATTTCGCGTTGAACTTCTATGACCATATAAGCGATGTAAACATAAACACAGATATAAATAGATTAAGCAACTCGTGCAGTTGGATTTTTATAGGTCTACTAAATTTTGTATTATAGATTAAAAACATATGTTTATCGTCGTTTTTTCCTAAATAAGAATGATTTTTTTGTGGATCGAATCAGTCAATCAAATTATTTACCTTTGTTTCACTTTCAATGTTGACATTCTTTTCCTTTAAATAACTGTACACGGACTATGCATGCGTTATTCTATGTTTTTCTACGGGGTTAAATTGGAGTTCACATGAATACAGGTTTAATGAGGTCGAGTTATTCACTTGCAAGTGAATAATTATTTTTATTAGCTAAATTTGACAAAATTGAACCATTTTAGCTGATAAAAGTGAATTATTATTTCACTTTTTCACTTTCATTAATGATTGAACAAAAAAAAATCATACTTTAGATATTTTATATATCTCGTAGCTAGTGCCCCTTTAAGCAATTGTCCATTGACCAGGACACCCTTGTTCCCCCTTTTTTTGCCCGTCATTGCTAAACGGTTTGAGCCATAATCCCCCAAAGCCAAATTTTACCATCCCTTTGTGGTATTGAAACTTCAGAGACATCCACACACCATTCCAAATTCCACAAGTAATTGTCTGGAAAGTAGAAAACAATGCTGATTTGTGCCCTTTTTTTGCCCCTAATTCCTTAAATGTTTGGACCATAACCCCAAAAATCAATCCTAACCATCCGTTCGTGGTCATAAACCTTGTGTCTATATTTTATAGATTTTTATTTACTAATGCTAAAGTTATTGTGCGAAAACCAAATGTCTTCGGACGACGACGACAACGTAATACCAAAATTTTTGCCGTCATATAAAAAGAGGAGTGAAAGATACCCGAGGGACAGTCAAACTCATAAATCGATATAAACTGACAACGCTATGATTAAATAAGAAAAAGAAAAACAGACAAATAGTAGTGCACAAAACACAACATAGAAAACTTAAGACTAAGCAACACGAACCCCACCCAAAACTGGGGGTTATCTCAGTTCCTCCGGAAGTGTAAGCAAATCCTGCTCCACATGTAGCACCCGTCGAAATGGGATTTTTTTTTAAATTTATTTTTATCCAGCGCGCATGTCTTTTTGAATCTTCTGTGTGTAAATTTCAGTTCTCAGTGTGTGTTTTTCATTTTTTTATAGGTTTTCTAAGTATGTCCTTTTGAAATATAAGTGTGTAATTTTAAGTTCTCAGTGTGTGTGGTTTACATTTTTTCATCTCAATGAGTTTTTTTCTAATCTCAGTGTTTAAATTTTACGGCAAATGGTGTAGACATAGTTTTGACGACAACGGCTTGATATAGGATATAGCAGTAGATTAAACGTGTCCATTGCAAAAGAGTTCAGCACTGCAATATACATCTACCCTGGAAATTTAAGACACATTTGTCGACCGGTTTTGGAGTCTGAATAATCCATTTTGACAGTTTGTGGCGTTAATACCTAGGTCAGATATGTTAATTTCAGAACTGCTCACAAAGACAGCCTGCTTAAGTAAGGAGCTTGTTGCATTGTTTAGGGGTTGATGTTTGTCGGTGTGTTTCATTAGTGTTTCTTTATTCTTTATATATACTAGTATATTAAGACCGTTGGATTTCCTGTTTGAATTGTTTTACACTAATGGCCCTTCATATCTTCACTGTTCCGTGCAAGCATCCAAAGCTGAGTGTTGAAGGCCGTATTTTAACCTCCGATTCATTATTGTTAACTTTTAATACACTGTGACTTGGATGGAGAGTTGTTCTGTTGACAGTCATACCACATCTTCTTATTTATAAAATCGATTTTAAAATCTGTAAAATTCCAGAAAAATCTGTTGAGTTGTTTTGGATTTATTGCTTCTAAAATACACATTTCTCCATTTTTGTTTGCTTTTATTTTGAAAACTATATTTGCAAAAATGTACAGCATGACAAGATGTATCTGATATTTCTAACAACCCGTTTTGGAGTTATTGTCCCTGAATTGTTGATTTATTTTGTTTTTGCAGGGTTTTTTTTGTTACCTAAAAACCTGTACATAGGAGCTGGGTTAGTTAAACACATAAATTGAAAAATGATGAGCAGCTCAAAGAGTAACTATAATATGTACATATAAAATTCCCAATTATCATACTGGCGATTAATTTAGCCGGTGAGCGATATAGACAAGTAAGGTGTGCATCTTGTTTGTCTTATAATTTGTTTTTATGCCCCACCTACGATAGTAGAAGGGCATTATGTTTTCTGGTCTGTGCGTCCGTTCGTTCGTCCGTCCGTCTGTGCGTCCGTTCGCTTCAGGTTAAAGTTTTTGGTTAAGGTAGTTTTTGATGAAGTTGAAGTCTAATCAACTTCAAACTTAGTACACATGTTCCCCATGATATGATCTTTCTAATTTTAATGCCAAATTATAGTTTTGACCCCAATTTCATGGTCCACTGAACATAGAAAATAATAGTGCGAAATTCAGGTTAAAGTTTTTGGTCAAGGTAGTTTTTGATGAAGTTAAAGTTACATCAACTTGAAACTTAGTACACATGTTCCATATGATATGATATTTCTAATTTTTATTCCAAATTAAAGTTTTTACCCAATTTCACGGTCCACTGAACATAGAAAATGATAGTGCGAGTGGGGCATCCGTGTAATATGGACACATTCTTGTTCATTATGTCATTGAATCGTTTCTTATACATCTCCAATATTCTGTTTCAAGTAATGACCACGATGATGCTTGGTCAACAGAATTTGATATAAATTATTTTACTATATTGAAATTGTTGGTTTTCAGTGAAATTGTATTTCTTCAAAAGGTAAGTGGTGTTCAGTCTGGAATAAACAGTTACAGAGGATGAGGATGGAGTCATGCTTTTTTGGGGATGTAAAGTCGCATTGTGTTTATCTAATACGTTTTGTACATTTTTCTGTTGAAAAAAGGTGGCATATTTCTGGAAAATTTAAAGAAAATAGTGATTTCAACTTATAGCACAATTTAAATACTGATTTTTGATCGAATGTTGTTCGTTAAGTGTCCAGTGGCAAGTATTTAATGTCTCTTACAATTTTCTATGTGTCATAGATATAAACCACGAAAATGTTAACTTTGTCATAGTCTACCTCTTCGCCCTTTTTAATGACTCATTGTAAAAAATCATTTATTGAATTTGTTGAATAGTTTAGAAAGCTTACTTCAAAATTCGAGATATCATAAACTTGCTTTGTATTTATTGAATGAACCTTCCAACAAGTAAATTGTACCGTGCCTACGATGACTTTAATATATTTGGAAATATGGGTTTTTATTTTAAGGTATCGAAAGATATTGGTTCACATTTACATATTTTGGCGATTATCATATATAATATCAGTTTCCGTAGTAATATAAATAGTTAAAGCACGTGTTCACATAAATGACGACAAACAATTCCACGATTTAAATTGGAATGATGTATATATATATATATATATATAAAATACCCGTTTATGGTGCAAATCTTTGAATACAACCAATAAAGTTTTGTTTTATAAGTGTATTGTTTTTTTTAGACATTATTATTTTTAATTACCAAAATATAGGATGACTTTGTAGCACCATAAACTTAAATCTAGCACTCGTTCGATAAATTACCTATTTCATTTGTTTGCATAACTACAAACTATTATTAATAGGTATAACGTTATGAGTGTATTGACTAAATTCAGGTGTAGGTTATTTAAATCTACAGACTTAAAATAGACGACGATTTGATTGGTCCGTTAAATTTAGCTGTAGAACTAATATCATATATAATATGAATATATGGTCAATTAATTACAAGTGAAGATCATTTGTGAAAAAACCTAGACATGTACTTCAAAGTTAAACATCAAATGTGTACCCTAAATATAGCCAGTTGTGAAAGTATAAGACGGGTTACCCAGGAGATTGCAGACAGTGAGAGTATTCTATCATTTAAAGTAAGAATAGTACACCAAGGCAAAGTACTTGATAAAAATAAAACGTTTGACGACTATGGAATTCAAGCAGACACGATTTTAGAAGTCGATTTTCTGTCGGACAGAGATTTTACCCTGTATGTAAATATCAAACAGCAAAATAAACTGCTAACGCTTACTCAACAAAATACATGCACTCTAAATGACATTAAACGTGCCGTGAAAACAGCTGAAGGTATCGACGACTCCAGGCAGGTTTTGTCCTACGCTGGACATACGTATTCAGTCGGCAGTACAGCTATGTTTCAAACGGATATTAAAGATGGCAGTATTTTAGATCTCGAAATATGTCGTGATTCCGAACCAAAGTTCTTTTCTGAGAGTGATTATAGTGTGGAGACTGTTAAATGGTATGTGAATGAGCTGGTATCAAACTTTCAGTTGTTTCCTGAAAAGCCATTGGATATTGTATTTTCTTTTAATATATCGGAGATCGAAACATTTCAACTAGATAAGATAAAATTTGAAATCGAAGAACTATGCGAGAGACTGTTAACAGGGTTTCCAAGTATACGCTATTCTTTTCTGTTACATGGAACTAGTGGTGCTAATAAGAATGTTTTGTTTTCTCGAGAAGACTTTACAACCGATATAAAGAAACTACAACATTTTGTGAAAAGCTCAATGAAAGCAATCAATAGTTACCCAATTAAAAGCAGATGGATTTTACACGAAATTCAAAGGCTAAGTTGGAATGAGAACTCCACCAAAGTCTTAATTATAATAGGAGATTGTGAACCTAAGCCTGAGTCCTTACAGGAGATAGACTGGCAAGTAGAACTGGACATGTTGAATCGAATGGGAGTAAATACATTTTGTGCGCTCGATGATCGCTTTACAGGTTCAGTTGTTGAAGACTTCTATCCACAATTGTGTAAAAAGACTAAGGGATTTCTTATTAAAAAGGACTATTTACTGCCAATTATACACTACTTACTTACAAATCATAAAAAATATTACAGAGAACTACAAGGGTCGCAGGACAGATGTATAGAGAAAATAAATAAGATGAATGTATGTGAAGTAGATGAAAACAATAATTCAGAACACGTCATTTCCAAAAACAATAATTCAGAACACGTCATTTCCAAAAACAATAATTCAGAACGCTTCATTTCCAAAAACAATACCATCAATGTAGACGACAATTCTCCACAATATCGATATTATTCGGAAGATAAAAAGTTCTTCTCTCAGAGCACGAAAGATTTTGAAAAGAAGAAAAGAAGAAAGATGAAAAGTAATATATGGAAATGCTTTTGTGGAAGGTCTTAATGAACAATGAAACTTTGTATGTAACACATTTCCACTTTCCGTTATGTCATACCATTGTGATATTGTAAAACAGTAATTGTGTTACAATATGACTACGCGGGACGCGATCTACGACAATATGTAGTGAGCAGTTTAATGTATAAAATGAATACTTGATGTTTTTGCTTTTTTCTGTACCGTACTCTTTTAATGATTGACCTATTTCTGTGAGGGATCTTGTTCAGTACATATAACGCAAGCCGTTCGTTTTGTCTTTTGAATTGTTTCCAATTGTGTCATGCAAGTGTCTTTTATAACACTACATGTATTAGGACCTGGTTGTATTAGGTATGGGTTTTCTCTTTCATACGATGACCTGTGCTTGTCTATATCTTTGTCCTTTAATCTCTCTGGAGGATATTTGTCTCACTGCTAATCGAACCACATTTTAATATTTCTATATGTCTTAAAATAAATCATTTGAATTATACTATATGCAAAAGTAAAACTACATTTTAATCAAACCATTTATAAATTCTGTCGCAGTTAGAAATATAAATATATAGGTCACCGTGCTTGCTTTCGAGATATTAGCCATTGAAATTTTGGCGGGAAAATATTCTCTCTTGACTTTTCTTAGCTTTATCATAGTTCTCAAAAACTATTAAAAAGACTTTTACAGATGGCTTATCATTATACATGTAAAAGATTTACAAAAAGAAAAATTGGGGTCACCGGGCAAATTTTTTCAAGGCATTTGGATAAATGGATAAAACCAGAGGATTTCGAAAATGAAAAGTGGAAAGTTAAATCCGAAGCCTCATTTTGGGAGAGTCACGCCTTTTTCACCGGCTTGGAGCAGCTTTTGGAAGGTTTATATGCGACCTGTTGCAATTTAGGCTGAAATGTTATCCCTACTCTTTGTCTTGTTTATTTACTCCGCCCTTCATTCTACTCGACCAAGTTTGCAGAATTGTTAGTAATTACTTCCCATCCAGAATATGCATGACATATTTGCCTCTGAACGCTGAGCAAACATTAGTATATCTGTAATCTACGAAAGATATATCTAACAGCATTTCGAGTTAAGACAAGTCAATAACGAATTAATTAGAATTTGTCAATAAAATTTTATATGAATTATTTCCCTTGAATGGAAATAGTTTTCTAGTATTAGTTGTTTTGCTTAAAGTCTTATTTTTTTTTATACTAGTGGATAGATAAAAAATTTTAACCAGCAACACAAGACAAGATCTGCAGAGTATTCGATGCGACTATCTATACTCGTTAGGTCTTCCTAAAATCTTCATAAAAGTCCAGGAGGTGTTTTTCCTGGAAAGGAATAGTTTTTTCCTACTATCTTAAATGAAGCAATTGAAATCGTCAATCGACTACTTTCTGGAGTATTCATTTTAAATTATGATATTTTCACCATTTGTTTTTCGTTTGATTAAAATGGAAAAAAATGATATGGGGTTTTCATCCATGACACAAAATCACATTTTCCATAAAACTGTAATTATAGATTACGAACAAAAGGTACCAGTAAGACATGTACCACTAATAGGTGCCATCTCAGTGAAGTGTTAAATTTGAGAATATTATAACACTAGTCTCGTGTTAAATTGAAGTTCGCATGAATACGGATTCAGATGAGTTGAACCAAACTGACTGCTTATAGCGAAATATATAATTTATAATTCCGCTTGTGTAAATTATTGAAAAAATAATCATATTTCATTTTTTTGTCAACTTCGTAACTAGTGTCCGTAGATTTAATATTGTTTTACCAAGTTTCAGCAGGATTCCGAAAACCTTAGATAAGCAAACGATTACCTGCATAACTGAATTTAAAGGAAACTACAGTTGCGTCGGTCGTCTAAATTAAAGATACGCCACTCTCATATCTATTCAAAGAGTTTTTATTTGAATGGTCCTGGAATAATTAAGCAGGAGACGGGGGTTCCAACATGATTTCCCAACTTGCATACAAATGAACATTAAATCAGACAAACACATTTCCATTCTCAATTTTATTTTTACTGCATATCTAACTTTTATACTGTATGAAACTTTTAACTTATCATTGTTTCCCCGGGTTATTTTTATCACTTAATCCAACCATGTGGGTACCTTTGCCGCCAAGTCATACGTCTATGATTCCTTACGGGGATAATATGTCCGTGGGGAGAATGTACATGATCTGCGCGTGGAACTGGAATGACTTCACCACGTGGTCCATGTGAGTGAGCGACGGGAAGGAACGGTAGATTAAAACCATGTCTATCGACAAAACCTGGATTCGAGTTTCCAGGTCGTGTTAAACCTGGGTTCTGCTGGTTAATTACATGTACAATTTTATCCTTTTTAATTACATTTACAATTTTATCAACTAATTTTGACACAACTTTTTTCGCTAATGTCTGTAATAATGTTTCCCCAAGTTTGATGGCAGGTTGGACATCCGCTTTATTGTTATTTACTAGTCCTTGATCATTAGTTTTAATTATATTTGCCAGGTCTGTGATAGTTTGTCCTGTGCCATGATGTACCTGATTGTTTAAATTGTCTCTGATGTGGCCATTACTTTGTAATTCTAATCCTGCAAGGTTTTGTGTTTTGCCTGAGTGGGATAATCCATTTGAGAAATCATGTCTATCCTCCTCAAAGTGTGCATTCGGAAAGCCTCCGCTATTAGTCTGTAAAAAAGGTGATGATTGTTTACCACTGACTATTGCCTCCGATAGTCCGGACACGTGTGTGTTTTGCGGCAATGTTATAACTTCCGACGGATCAACAACAGCAATTGTTTCCCCTAGGGATAAATCAGCAGTAGGACCAAGGTTGTGGTCACGTCTCGGAGTATTCCATGGAAAACCAATACCTATATGAAATAAGAAGGAACAATTCCAGTGTGAAGTAGACATTTAAATAATAATTAAGTAATAGCTTGAAGCGCTAATCCATTTTTTCCTAAGATCAGAAACTGAGAATAAAAGTTGTTTGACATAGCTGTGATGCACTTATTTCATTTTTTTACATCGCGTTGACCGTGAGGGCAATTCCGATGTATTGTTGCCAGAAAAATTTGAATTTCGTTTTTGACTGGTTACCGATCGTTTAATTACGCGGACATTATCGAGTGCAAAATAACATTCCTTATCGCTTGTTATAAATTTATTTTTTCAATGAATACTCATAAACAATATTTTTATGGTCAATATAAAATGATAGTACGAGGCAAAAGTTTTACAATAACGGTGGTGCCTATTGCTATGGTGGAAATTAATTCTACATTGCAGCAGACACAATTCAGACCTAATCGATTTTACCCCACATCTAATCAGTTTCAACCAAGGATAATTCTACCTTGTCGAATACGAAGCAGGATATTCATTCTTTTCACGAGAATCTTCCGTCACTTCCTGTAATAAATAAAGTATATCTGTTGTTTTCATGTCTTTTCTTGTTTATCTGATTGCTTTATACTTGTCTCGTTTGTGTATTGTACACTCAATTTTGAGTTGTGACCTTTTTTTTACATCGATGATTCGATGTCCCACACGTGTCATTTTAAAAACCTATATGTACAGTAGTAATGGTATTTTCAGATGAACTCATCCACAGTGATATCGAAATTAATGTTCACGGACTGTGGTGGTAATCTGTGAAAGGTATGATCCAGACACAGGAATTAACAACAGTCCACTTTAATAAGATTAGAAGAGAGCAATTTTTGGAAATCCTAGTTTTATTAAATATTTTTCTCGTGAACGACCATTTAACATCAGGAGAGAGTTATGTTTTTTTCCCCTAAATAAATATTCTGATAACTAATTTGTTGAAAACAATTATTCTGAATGCATATTCTCCCATACCTTCAATTATTTAAAGTGGTCAATTTTGAAAAAAATAATTTGATTGATACTGTCGAAAAACTAATTTAATTCTTTCGTGAAAGATTTTTCTGACTAAGAAAAAAAAATAACCCCCAACCCATTCCTTTTAAGTTAAAGGGTTTTCCTTATATGTTGCTGTAAGGTATAATTTTATTTATTTATACATTTTTTGTAGTAGATTAATATGAAAAGTTGACTTTCCATTTTTAGATGGTGACGTTCCCTTGTCACCATCTTACAGTGTTTATATATCTCAACTTGTACGATTCGCTCGTGTATGTAACAATGTTTTAGATTTTAACGAGAGAAATTTATGTATGACTGAAAAATTATTACACCAGGGTTTTCGATATCACAAACTAGTCAAAACATTTACTAAAATTTATCATCGGTATAAGGACATCATTCGTAAATATAGCTCAACATGCAGACTTCTTATACGTTCAGGTATTTCACATCCAATTTTTTATGGAAATATTCTTTATAAAGCACAAAGGTGTCAGTATTCACCTCAAAAACTAACAAAACCTTTGAATAGACTTATTAAGAAGGGATATAGTTACGATACGGTTGTCAGGTCATTAAAGATTGCATATTTTGGCGTTAATATTGATTCACTTATAGGGTCTTTGCATCGGAATTAAACACATTTATTCAAAAAACAGTTGTTGGCATGACACGGGTTATGTTCTTCTCATATATGTTATGATGGTATGATACTTAACCCCTAACGGGAAGGATTGTGTCTGATGTTTATATGATGAAATCATAATCTTTCAGTCAGTTTAATTGAAGTCTGGAGCTGGCATCTCAGTTAACTGCTAGTAGTCTGTTGTTATTTATGTATTATTGTCATTTTGTTTATTTCCTTTGGTTACATCTTCTGACATCAGACTCGGACTTCTCTTGAACTGAATTTTAATGTGCGTATTGTTATACGTTTACTTTTCTACATTAGCTAGAGGAATAGGGGGAGGGTTGAGATCTCACAAACATGTTTAACCCCGCCGCATTTTTGCGCGCCTGTCCCAAGTCAGGAGCCTCTGGCCTTTGTTAGTCTTGTATTATTTTAATTTTAGTTTCTTGGGTACAATTTGGAAATTAATATAGCATTCATTACTCGGGGGGGGGGGGGGGTTCATTATCACTGAACTAGTATATATTTGTTTAGGGGCCAGCTAAAGGACGGCTCCGAGTGCGGGAATTTCTCGCTACATTGAAGACCTGTTGATGACCTTCTGTTGTTGTTTTTTTTCTCTATTGTTGTCTCTCTATTGTTGTCTCTTTGGCACATTCCCCATTTCCATTCTCAATTTGAATTTTATTTAATATTAATCTTGATAAAGATTAAGTAACAGATTAAGTAAATAGTTGAAGTCGTTTTGGTTTTAAAGTAATATATAGTACAGAACATTTTAAAACTCTTATATTGGACACTTACCTGATTTCATGAAGCTCGGATGATTATGCGCCAGTTCCACAAACGGTAGGTACACTGACAATATCAGCAGGAAATCCAGTATCATTACAATTTAAACATACACTACCTTGAAAAAATACAATAAATAGTATGACCGCGAGAAAAGAGGGATATACGTTGAATATACTTATAAAAAAAATCCAAAAAATATACCATAAAACCCCAATACTTTAATATCTATGTCAGACCACCAATTAAAATTTCCTATCTATTCAATCAAATTTTGCAATTTTCACAGTTTCAACATCAAAAGCACACTTAGAATTTTGTGTCAGAGTACGGCTACTTTGGAGTGACATGGGGTCTGATACCATAAATGTTTGATGACCTTCTACAATGAGCTATATAAGTAGAGAGCAAGTCTCTTACTTGGACTGACCGACCGTGCAAGGGCTGTATAGCCAGTCAATGTCGTTAAAAACTTCCATTTGTTGTCAACTTCGACTTGGGCATCGGTGGCCGAGTGGTTTAAGTAGTAACTACTGTTATCACTAGCTAGTCAACACTGATGTTTTGAGTTCGAACCCTGCCTGTGTGGGTGCATGCACTCGACTAAGGTTGTCAGTTTTCCTATCGAAGGTCTCCGGGCACTCCGGCTTCCTCCTCCATCCTCCAATAAAACTGGCCGCCACGAATTGACACTTAAAAGTGGCGTTAAAACACCAACAATCTGACTTGGGCACCAGTGCGCGGGAGGGGGGGGGGGGGGTTACTGACTATCCCTTTGTGTATAACTGTGCCGACAGTACTTGCCAAATCATACCCTGTTCTAACTAGAAAACATTGAAAAACATACCCTGTTGTAAACAGAAATATTGAATAACGTACCCAGTTCTAGACCGTATAAAATAGATGCTGTTCTACACCGGGTTCTGGACTGTATTTTTAACAGTTAGATAAGCGATCATGTTCTAATCAAATTCTTTGTTTTAAAAAATTCCTGTTCTTACCAGCAGGGCATGAAAAACGACCCTGTTCTTACCAGCAGAACATAAAAAAGGGACCCTGTTCTAATCCGCAGGGCATGAAAAAGCGACCCTGTTTTGCGTCACACTCGTACCACTAAAGTATAGGAAGTAACCCCCGGGGCTCCAGTGATCCTCACTAATATATAACCTATGTGCATGATGCATAAAATTAATAACGTCTGGACTATTGAAGGTCAAATTACTAGAAAACATTGATGATCAAATAAATTTTGCAAGTCTTTTTTTAAACGACCTTGAATGTCTGGTAATCCCGCGCACGATCGGCACTATGAAATATGAAGATGAAGAAGTATTGTAACCATAAGTGTTCTCTCCTGAAGCCGTTTTTGAAACTTTTGTTTTGTTGTTGTCTAATTAATCGTTTATATGGTATTATGCCCTCTGTGAGCCTATTTAATGTAAAATAAAATATCTTCTCCTTCTATAGTACATAATGAATATACACGAGGACTGTGTTCTTGAAATGGTAATTGTCATTCTATTTTTTGGGTTAATGCAATATTGCAAACTAATTTTCTAATCATCATCCTCTAAAACGATGAATGAAAAAAAAAGAGAAAAATTTGCATCTTTTACGTATTACTAATTCATCTTTGAATATTTATATAGAACATTTGTTTTTTGAAAACAACACACATATATGTAAACTTACCTTACACAGTTAACATAGTCGTTCTGTTATGTTTAATTTTATTTCTTTTACGACAGTTTATTACATTAAAGACGGAAATATCACAATTAAATACAAAATGTACATTAAATACGGTTGAATTAACATCATATATACAATTATCAACGGTCATGTGACGCTACATACATAATGATTCACATATAAAATACATGTTTCATATATATTTCATTGTGTATACTATACAGGGTTGTCCATTGCTACCTCCATTGTAAACGAACATTATTTTTTTTTCTTCACAAACTCAGTTAGTGGCAAAAAAAAACAAAAAACACAACGTAGGACAGAATTGTTGCAGGAGAAAACGTGAATTTTTCAAAAGCACCAAAGCCAAAGATTTCAAAAAATGGCATCAATTTATAGCACATTGCTTTATTTTTATTTTGATACATTTATTTATGACCCCCCAAAAATTACCTAAATTATTTCAACACTAGGGTCATTTTCAACTGTTATAACACTTATATATCTTGATGAAACATGCAAACTTTTCAATAATTAGTTAAAAAAAACATCAACCAATGTTTAACCTGCGAGTGAAACAAATTGAGTTATTTGCCTCTACCCTTCACGAATGGCTGTCTGTACACATCCATACATCTTAGTTGTTTCAATTTACTTGGTAGTGACAAAAGGTCAGTGACAAGGGGTGACAAACTGGTCTGGCCCGACCTTCAATTAAAGTTTTATTCTAGGAGAAAGACACAATAATAACACTATCCAGTATGATATCTCCAAAATATTCACAATACCGTATCATTGTTTCTATGATCTTTTTTGTTCATCAATTAAAGCTGTCATTTCAGTTGTCATATTTACTATGAAATCTTTACAAATATCGTTTTTTTTATCAGCCTGTGAGGCTTCATAACCAAGTTGTGTCGAAGATACTTATACAACGACAAGTATTAATAATGTATATTAGTTATCAATTCTATGTTGTCCACCAGGAATTATGCCAAGAACGTTGGAAATTTTGAGGCTTTTTATTGTTTAAATTAGTGTGTATCTTTCGAAGTTGACTTGCATGTTTTTCCCATCCTATTTCATTTACTTTGTGTTGATTATTATTATCTATAAGGGTATCTCCTAGAAACGTCTTTTTCCAGTCGACATTGAGGATGTTATCAACATTATTATGTCCGAGTACAGAATTATCTTTTTTGGATATATCAAGGGAAAATGGTGACTTTGTTTTCCACTGATTAATATTGTGTGCACCTGTAGTTCGGATCTCAGTATTAAAATTATTAACGCCTGCTGCATTCCTGGATGCTTGATTTCTTTCGATGTTTTGTCTATGTGCTTGTCTTACGTTTATTGTTTTCCCAGAAGGCCGCTTTACCTGAAAACGAGTAACTATTTCCGAAGGTGGGAGTTGTTTTTCTGTCTTTTTCAAATTCCGTTCGCCAAATATTTGTCGACTTAGTCTCCCATTGACCTTTCGATGTGTTTGAAGAACTGGAATTGACCTTTCAACGGACACTCCAGTGTTGTGCGAGGTTTTGAACTCTTTTGAATGACTTATTGATGGCTTGCTACTTTCTTTTTTAACAAATTCAACTTTTTCAGCCTCATTCGTTTGATCTGTTTCATTATGTCGAATGATTGACTGCACATCGCTCGACAAAACGCGCCTAGTACGTTCGTTAGTGTTAAACAGAACAGAGCGGTTCCTCGCTAACAGTTGGATAGCACCGGAGGTTTGGTGGAGACTTTTCGTCCTCTGTTTATCATTAGAATGCTCTGACTTATCAGAAAACGTGAGAACATCTTTTCCTGTATTGACAGTACGATGACGTCCATGTCTTTCTTGCTGATGGCTTTTATCAGAAGAATGAAATTCCACGCCGTCTACATCCCAAGACATATTATAATTAGAAGACTGGCTGTTTGTATGAGTGTTGGAAAAATTATACTTAAAAGGAAGATCACCAGACACTTCTGACGGCACAGTAAATATTTGCATGGGTAAACCTTGCTGTGAATGTTTCGAGAAGAAATTTGGCGAATTAGTCTTCAAGAGGGGAGCACTATTGTCGTTAATTTGGTTTGGGATATTACTGATTGAGTTTTTCTTACTTAAAGATTTATTCACAGTTTTATTATCTGGTGCTAAAACTACATGCTCAGAGTTTTTATTTTGGAGAACAGAATCTTGTATCTTATCCAAAGAAGCTGCTATAACTATTGGTTTGTTTACACCTAGTTTGCTTACTTTCATTTCGCTTTTCATTATAGATTCATTCGGCTTTATTGAAATTGTTTGATTCGCTAGAGGATGTGCAATATGTCTTGCAAATGACTTATTTTTTTGTAATTTATTGTTTATTAACCCCGCACTATGTGCTGCTTTAGAAGAGTGATCAATCGGTTGTATGTTAGGTATCCTAGCCACATCTGACGCATTTTTACTACCACGTTGTTGGGTATTATGATCGTTTATATTAGGCGAATTCAGAAGGTCAAAAACGTTTTTGTGAGTCATGTTATCAGGAATTCGCTTCACCATCGATTCATCTACAATATCTATTGTTTCTCCTAAAGGATTCATGGTAGGCTGTCCTGAAAGATGGTGGTCTCTTCGTCCAGTATGGCCAGGTGTTGGTTCCTCAAAAGACTTAGGTCTATGTTTGTCTTGTCTATTAATGTCCCAGGGAAGTGTAATTGTATCAATAACATGTTGGCTCTGGCCATTTATTCCTGCAAAAATAAATACTCAACAATTACAGTTTATTTGAAAATAACACTTTATCACTTTGAAGTGTCTGAAACACAAAACAGGAATTATCTACCAAGAATGCTTAAATTCCAAACATTTGAAAGACAAGAATGTATAAGACCTAAATGTGTATGTAAGCTATATGACATAAAGGACCTAAAGCAGATAGCTAAAGTTTATTTTAAAGGGCGGCTTTGTCTGAAGGAGTTGAGACCATATCTGAATTTATCAATGGAGAATACTTAGTATTAGAAATCATGTGAATGCCGAAACTCTGACTACAATATATGCATAAAATGTGTTTACTCATAGCATTTACTTATGCACACATTACATAAACAAAAAAACTCAAATAAACAGACATTTTGTACTGTGACCTATGGTAGTTAAAACTTCTACGACGTAACATCATTTAGGCTCTGGCATTGATTCTCACACCACATCTTCTTATTTCTATGTACGAAAAACCGAGTATTGATTCTGTTAGCTTAAAACATTGACGTATGGTGTGGACCTGGACAATATGAAGAATTGACTTTATTCTTACCTGAGTAGAGCGCTATGTTACTCAATATCAGTTGATAACAAATGGTCACTAGCATCATCATTGAAAACGTGTCTGAAATGAGAAGATGTATTCTTTGTAGAAAGTACCTGTTTACATTTTTTTTTTCAATTTAAATAATTTACCTATAAATTGCTTTAAACTAATTTTCTCTATCGAATCAATCAACATTATTTGTCTTTCCGATGATACCTCCTTTTTTTTTTTTACTTTTTTGGCTTTGCAGGTATCTCCAACTAATGCGGGGTTCACACATTGCCGATTATTGCTCCCGTTTTAGATCAGACAGCGATAAGACACGAAAGGTGAAAAAGTCGGATTACTATCCTCAATTATCTGGAATGTCCTATCATTGTCTGAACGCAGTCGTTTAAGTTCTTAACAGATTCCTACTGGTCGGGAATGGTCCGTATAGTTTGGCGAAGCACCCCGACAGTTAGGTGCGTCCTGTAACATTCGGGGAAACTCAGCCGATTTTGTCTAGTCGGATTACAAGCGTGACTATGTCGTGACAGATTCTGCTGTATCGGATCAAAATCCTAACAATGTTCTGTATATTCTGGACGGTGTCCTGTGGAACGGGCATGAGTAAATTTTCATTGCTGTAAAAATGTTTTGCCGATTGAGTCCAGATGGCATTCAGATCTTGTCGATTGCGAACCGTTTTTGCCGAAACCGTCCCGGAACAGTCCCGTTATTAATACGAAATTCGTCAATGATACCCACGTCAGAGTCCCGACAATTACAGAATACAATACGACTGAGACCAGACAAAGCCGTTTGCAATGCGATAGAGCGGACCGTGATAGGATTGCGTACCGACAGTACCTGATTATCCCGAATATGGCGACAGTTTTCAAACGGATAACTTCCATCAATGTCGGTTCACTGTCTGGTCACTGTCTGGTCTCTGTCGGATTACATTCGGTAAAATCGGGACGCAGTCGTGACAGACTCGGTCGAATTTTACAATGCGAAAGATACAAATCGGATTAGAATCGGATTGAAAACGGGGTTATCGGGACAAATTCGCTTGGAAACGGTTGAATATCGATGCTTCCTGAACAATATCTGATTGTTGTCGTGATAAGATATTTTTTTTTACAAATTTTAATTAAAGTTTGAATTTCCATCCACGATTCATAGGATCTTGATCAGACTTTTGACAAATTTTAATCGGGAATGGTCCCGTCAAGGACGGCAGTAAAAATCTTGAATGTGTGACCCCAGCTTAAGGGTAAAATAAAATGTTGCTTGTAACGGAACCAATTGAGGTCGAATTATTTTCTTGCAAGACACATATGCACCAGCGATGCTTTATAAACTTAAATTTACAAAACTTCGCCAAACTGGCAATGAAAGTAAATAATTATAGCAAATTTCCCTCTGATATAATTTTACGAAATTGTGATATTTATATTTGAAATCAACAAACGCATCTTTTATTTTTTTGTCCAAATCGTAGCCATTATTTCTTTCACTTCAACTCTCGGTATGTCCGTCCTATATCATTGGTTTCATTTACCTTGTATAGATTTATAAACTCAGTTTTTTGTTTCTCGGTTATATACTTTTAGTTTGGTAACTTTTGCTATAAAGCATTGATAAAAAGCTGTTCTTTTGATAACTGAATACATTTGATTATGATTAATAATAACTTACTTTGAGTCGGGAACTTCAAACCAAAGACGAGCTGCTACAAAATGGAAACCACACAGTCAACCACATGACCATATTGCAATTTAAGAATTAACACGGGAGGGTGTGTTTCATCATCTTATGACAAATACGGACATAAATGTCGATAAAAATCATTTCATTCAATATCCAAACCAATCAGAATAATTAAAAGATGACCTGCCGACCTCTGTCTTGTTAATTCTTAGTAATACGGATTCACCGACATACATTGTGGTTACAACAGACGCATGTAGGTGTACCAGAACTAGTTAATACTTGTGTTTGGGGGGCAATACATGATGACATCTTTTGATGCGACACTGGCCTTGAAAGTACAACATTTTTGTACGTGAAAGTCGAATTTATATCTTCCATATGGAATAACAATTAAACACATTAATTCTAATATGATTTAAGTCTTCCAATTATGCCCATATGTCTAATTAGAATAAGATATAGTCACGTTTTAATTGTAGTAAAGTTCTGGGTTTTTTGTAAAGTTTTAATAAAACATGAATTCAATATTCCGAAATGATTGTGAGGGAAAAGGTGATATAGTAATAAGTTGTGCCAAATACGGCTAAGGTAATCTATTCCTGAGATAAGAAAATCCTTAGTTTTTCGAAAAATTCAATGTTTTGTAACAGGAAATTTATAAAAATGACCATATAATTGATATTCAGGTCAGCACCGAAGTGCTGACGACTGGGCTAGTGATACCCTGGGGACGAAACGTGCACCAGCAGTGGTATCGACCCAGTGGAGTAAAAAGTAATCAAAGGTACCAGGATTTTAATTTAATATGCCAGACACGCGTTTCGTCTATACATAAGACTCATCAGTGACGCTCATATTACAATAGTTATAAAGCCAAACAAGTACAGAGCTGAAGAGCATTGAGGACCCAAAATTCCAAAAAGTTGTGCCAAATACGGCTAAGGTAATCTATTCCTGAAATAAGAAAATCCTTAGTTTTTCGAAAAATTCAAAGTTTTGTAAAAGGAAATTTATAAAAATGACCATATAATTGATATTCATGTCAACACCGAAGTGCTGACGACTGGGCTGGTGATACCAGTGGAGTAAAAAGTAATCGAAGGTACCAGGATTATTATTTTTATACGCCAGACGCGCGTTTCGTCTACATAAGACTCATCGGTGACGCTCAGGTCACAATAGTAAGTGAACTTGAAATTAAAGATACTACCGACACAGATAAATCTGCTTCATATTTAGACCTTTTTCTCGAAATGACTACTGATGGTAGGTTGAATACCAAAATTTTTGACAAACGCTATGATTTTAATTTTCCTATAGTCAATTTTCCATTTCTGTGTAGCAATATCCCAGCGGCACCAGTATATGGATTATATGTGTCTCAATTGATACGTTACTCTAGAGCTAGCTCAAAGTACGTTGATTTTGTTGAACGAGGAATACTGCTTTCTCAAAAGTTGCGAAGACAGGGCTATGAATCCATTAAATTAAGGTCATCACTCAAGAAATTTTACGGTCGCCATCATGAGCTGATAGGCCATTATGACAAAAGTGTGTCAGAAATCATATCTGATATTCTTCCTCAGTCATAACCTTCCATCATTACCGAACTGAACAAAGAAATAACACGACGGGTGTCGTATACGGTGCAGGAAATGCTTACCTTTCCGGAGCACCTGATTTCACTCCCGGGTTTTAGTGGAGTTCGTGTTTATTATTTATTATTTATAACTGTTGATGTAAATGTCCTTTTTTTTTTCGTTTTTTTGAGTCTTTGTTTACTACTTAGTTTTGATTGTTATTGTCTTATAAAGCCAAACAATTACAAAGTTGAAGAGCATTTAGGACCCAAAATTCCAAAAGGTTGTGCCAAAAACGGCTAAGGTAATCCTGGGATAAGAAAATCCTTAGTTTTTCGAAAAATTCAAAGTTTTGTAACAGGAAATTTATAAAAATAAAAAAATAAAAAACGCTAAAGTGCTGACTACTGGGCTGGTGATACCCTCGGGGACGAAACGTCCATCAGCAGTAGCATCCACCAAGTGGTGTAAATAGTAATCAAAGGTACCAGGGTTTTATTTTAATACACCAGATGCACGTTTCGTCTACATAAGACTCATCAGTGACGCTCAGATCAAAATAGTTATAAAGCAAAACAATTACAGATATATTTGGAATTATGTTTTCATACAGGCTCCTGATAGAAGACTCTCTTGCAATCACCTTTGATATGAAAAAATAAATAGTCATGTGTATGAGAAGAATTTTATCATCGTAATCAGGAAACTAAATTAAAAAAAAAAACCGCAAAACTTTAAAATGAATTCAAATATAACGAATAGTTTTATCGTTTTTAGATGATTATGCCACAGTAGATATGGGATATATTATGCGTAATGATTTGCACATTTACCATGATTCACTATTAAGGACAAAGTATTACTGGACGAGAATTGGATGAGTACCGCATGCATTAGGAAGAATATGGCATGTATAAAGGCGAGTATAGCAAGCATAAAGGCGAGTATCGCACGCATAAAGGCGAGTATCGCACGCATCAAGACGAGTAACGCATACAGCAGGACGAGTATGGCATAAATCAGAGATATTATTACATGCATCAGGACGCGTATCGGATATCAGGATGAAAATTGCACGCATCGAGCAACACACTAAGTACACTCTATTTGTTATGAATCTGTAGCCAGTAAACGGATGTTATATCATATGACAAGGTGTAGACAGACACACATACTTTATTTACGTCCACTGTATCTTTAACTTTTTGGATTCGAGCGTCACTGATGAGTCTTTTGTAGACGAAACGCGCGTCTGGCGTAAATACAACATTTAATCCTGGTATCTATGATGAGTTCATTTACAGCCACTGGGTCGATGACACTGCTGGTGGAGTTTTAATTCCCCGAGGGTATCACCAGCCCAGTAGTCAGCACTTCTATGCTCTGCTGACATGAACTATCCTGAGATCACCACTAGTTTTTGGTGGGGTTCGTGTTGTTTATTCTTTAGTTTTCTATGTTGTATCATGTGTACTTTTGTTTGTCTGTTTGTCCTTTTCATTTTTAGCAATGGTGTTGCCAGTTTATTTTCGATTTATGAGTTTGACTGTTCCTCTGGCATCTTTCGTCCCTCTTTTATCATTGATATGGTCATATTTATGAATTAACTGTTTACAAAACTTTTAAATTTTTGAATTACTATTAAAGGCTTTTATACATCAAGAATAGATTACCATAGCTGTATTTGGTAAAACCTTTAGGACTTTTGGTCCTCAATGCTCTTCAATTTCGTACTTTATTTGGCCTTTTTAACCTTTTTGGATTCGAGAGTCACTGATGAGTATTGTGTAGACGAAACGCGCGTCTGGTGTAAATACAAAATTTAAACCTGGTTTATATGATGATTTTATTTACAACCACTGGGTCGATGCCACTGCTGGTGGAGTTTTAATTCCCAGAGGGTATCACCAGCCCTGTAGTCAGCACAGAAAAGTATACTGATATTATATCATATGACAAGGTGTAAACAGAAAAAACAAACTTTATTTACGTACTACACTGTATTTGTTATGAGTTTGTATACCGATATTGTTGCTCTCCTTTTACCAGAAAAAAAAACGTAAATGTTAGAAGAGTCATGAATTTGGAGGCTTAAGAAAAAAAATTCAAATAACAATGTAAGAGTAACAGCTATTTATTCATGAAGTGTAACTGTCCGGTGTCTTCTTGGATGTTATCTGCAAAAATATATATGAATGATAAATATAATAAACAAGTAAATCGGTCTTTGGCGCAGTCTTATAGGTCAACAGTATATCCGAAAGCACACGTTAGGATCTCTGCTTTCTAGAGACTGAAAATGTTCATAAACTTACTTTAGTTAACTTTAAATCATTTCCGAAATGACATCAGTATAGTTATATCGAATGTTTCTCTTACTCGCCATATCAATTATACAGCATTACTTATATCGTAGATGTATTCCTACAGCTTAAGTTTTATTTTGCTGAAATAAAATATGTGCCTATGTTCTATAAAATATGCTTGTCTTTGAAGTTCGCGGTGTCGATTTTTTTACAGCAGTAATATTTTCAAGTGTGTAAATTGTTTCTAGTTTTGTATTAAAATTACACAGCTCTGATTGCTTGTTCGGATTTGGCTTGTCTTTTTTGATTAAGTCAGCTTAAGAATGTTTGTCAACTATCTACTTAGTGTATGAAGTAAGTATTTATAAATACACATTACATTGCGTAATAACATAAAACAACACGTACCCCCTCGTTTAGGTAACATAAACACTTGTCATAAGAACGTTATAAGGTTAAACAACACGTACCTTCGTTAAGGTAACATAAATACTTGTCATAAGAACGTAATAATATTAAACAACACGTACCCCTCGTTAAGGTAACATAAACACTTGTCATAAGAACGTTATAATGTTAAACAACATGTACCCTCGTTAAGGTAACATATATACTTGTCATAAGAACGTAATAATATTAAACAACACGTACCCCTCGTAAAGGTAACATAAACGCTTGTCATAAGAACGTTATAATATTAAACAACACGTACCTTCGTTAAGGTAACATAAACACTTGTCATAAGAACGTAATAATATTATACAACACGTACCCCTCGTTAAGGTAACATAAACACTTGTCATAAGAACGTAATACTATTAAACAACACGTACCCCTCGTTAAGGTAACATAAATACTTGTCATAGGAACGTTATAATGTTAAAAACACATACCTTTGTTAAGGTAACATAAATACTTGTCATAAGAGCGTAATAATGTTAAACAACACATACCCCTCGTTAAGGTAACATAAACACTTGTCATAAGAACGAAATAATATTAAACAACACGTACCTTCGTTAAGGTAACATAAATACTTGTCATAGGAACGTTATAATGTTAAAAACACGTACCTTCGTTAAGCTTACATAAATACTTGTTATAAGAACGTAATGATATTAAACAACACGTACCCCTCTTTAAGGTAACATAAACACTTGTCATAAGAACATAATAATATTAAACAACACGTACCCCTCGTTAAGGTAACATAAATACTTGTCATAAGAACATAATAATGTTAAACAACACGCATCCATCGTTAACGTAACATAAACACTTGTTGTATAAACATATAAGTACGTAATAACGTTAAACAACACGTACCCCTCGTTAAGGTAACATAAACACTTGTCATAAGAACATAATAATGTTAAACAACACATACCCCTCGTTAAGGTAACATAAATACTTGTCATAAGAACGTTATAATGTTAAACAACACGTTCCTTCGTTAAGGTAACATAAACACTTGTCATAAGAACATAATAATGTTAAACAACACGTACCCCTTGGTTAAGGTAACATAAACATTTGTCATGAGAGCGTGATAATGTTAAACAACACGTACCCCTTGTTAAGGTAACATAAACACTTGTCATACGAACGTAATAATGTTAAACAACACGTACCCCTCGTTAAGGTAACATATACACTTGTCATAAGAACGTTATAATGTTAAACAACACGTACCCCTCGTTAAGGTAACATAAACACTTGTCATACGAACGTTATAATGTTAAACAACACGTACCCCTTGTTAAGGTAGCATACACAGTTGTCATAAGAACGTTATAATGTTAAACAACACATACCCCTCGTTAAGGTAACATAAAACTTGTCATAAGAACGTTATAATGTTAAATAACACGTATCTTCTTTAAGGTAACATTAACACTTGTCATAAGAACATAATAATGTTAAACAACACGTACCCCTTGGTTAAGCTAACATTTACATTTGTCATGAGAGCGTAATAATGTTAAACAACACGTACCCCTTGTTAAGGTAACATAAACACTTGTCATAAGAACGTATTAATGTTAAACAACACGTACCCCTCGTTAAGGTAACATAAACACTTGTCATAAGAACACTCTCCACCTCGACTAAATCCTGTGGCTTGACAACAGCTGGTACATTTTGTTGACGATTGCATATCTCCACAATAGATACCCTGACAGTACTCACTTGTCAAATACTGAGAACTTGTACCTTTGGATTAGACATAAGATCAAATATAGACATTCACAAACCACAAAGTAGCAATACATGTGTCTGACCTACTCTGTTTATAAATAATTAAATATGATAAAAGCAACAAAACTAAATAAAACTGATTATAATACAATTGATGTTTAACGGTGTCGCGTAAGTATCTTTTGTGTGTTATTTTCGATAATATCAATGTAGTCTATGTGTTGCTGGTAAATTATTAAGTCAGAAATTTCGTTACCATCAATTACTTAAAACCTTTACTAAATTCTTCCATAGGCACACATATTAAGTTATGAAGTTTGGTTGTGCCTGCAGTTAAAAAATTTCAAACGGGATAGCACAGCCTAAATTTTATTACATGAGATATTGTTTACCGAGCCCGGAAATTTAGTTACGACCCGGGTAAACTAATAGATCCTTTAGAATGAAATTCAAAACAGTGTGGCTGTGGCCATTGATTGACACATTAAATTCATCCATTGACTGAGACAATTTACGTGAACGTTTGTCTGTAACGACCACTGTTCACGACGTACCTACGATAGACATTTAAACTGTGGGGTCACCAAAGGTTTCTTAACGCCTTTAATTATAAAATAATTCGAAAAATTAATCAGGAATAACCTTTATGTTTTGATTTATATAATTGATATAAATCAACACATCGTGTTATTTCTGATTAATTTTTCGAATTACTTTATTAAGGTGTTGAGAACCTTTGGTGACCCCATAGTTTAAGTGTCTTTAAAAAGTACACAGTGAGCAGTGGTCGTTACATACAAACGTTCACCTAAATTTTCCCAGTCAATGGATGAATTTAATGTGTCAATCAATGGCCACAGCCACACTGTTTTGAATTTCATTCTAAATAAACTTATTCTAAAATATTACCAATTCAACTGTGTAATTTGATATTTGAATTTTATGTTTATTGGTAAAAATATTGATTTTGTAATCAGTGAATTGAAATCAATCTAAATATTATTTGTATACTCAAATGATATTAATTGATACAACAATCTGTCGATTCCTGTATCTTTGCATTAAACAAGTGAATGATGTCTACACTAAATTCATTGGATGTTGGATGTTTTCTGATAGTTTAGTCTAAGATGCATGTTTTTTTAATAGTCGCTATTGACATTGAACTAGCTGCCAGTAATTGCGAGTACTCCCAGATCTGTACTTCGTGTCGTTTTCGTTATGGGAATGTATAAGTACCTTGCAACGTCCGGTCTGTGTTTTTGTTAGATGTACTTATGCTTTGTATCGATCTGATGATTTAAGCCCTTAAGTTTGTTCCTATTTTTTACTGTCAAACTAGTCTAATATCACAACTTTCTGTATGTGCCTGTCCCACGTCAAGTGCCTTTAATTCAGGTTGTCGTGTGTTGTAAACCATATTTAATTTTCGTTCATTATTTTTACCGTAATCAAACTGTCTTCTCATTGAATTGTTTAACATTAGTTTTGACAGTCGCGGACTTTTAAAGGAGACTATGTGGTTTTGCTCATTGTTGAAAGCCGTTATCTATAGTTAAGTAGACGATAATTTTATACTTACCGAGTATTACCATACAGAACATCGTCAGAACCAATAACATTTTCATTTTCTATCTGTAATCATAAATAAATACAATGCATACATATTGTAGAAATCCAATTCATCTTATTTTTTGAGGGTGAATGATGTAATAACATTGAGAATGGATATGGGAATGTGTTAACGAGTCAACAACCCGACCGAAGTGTAAAAAAAACCCCGAAGTCCAACAATTGGTCCGCACCTGTAGGCGTGCTTCGGCTGGACCCTTAACAAAATATGTACTAGTTTAGTAATAATGGAGGCCATACTAAACTCCAACACTTATAAATGTACTAAATTAAAAAAATCATGCAAGTCATTTCTCCCTTCTAACCAGAAAAGAATAGCTAACTACAATTTGCATTTTACCTGTATGGTAGAGAGCCATGGTGATGAGTTTGACATGTATGATAGAGAGCCATGGTGATTAGTTTGACATGTATGGTAGAGAGCCATGGTGATTAGTTTGACATGTATGGCAGAGAGCCATGGTGATTAGTTTGACATGTATGATAGAGAGCCATGGTGATTAGTTTGACATGTATGATAGAGAGCCATGGTGATTAGTTTGACATGTATGATAGAGAGCCATGGTGATTAGTTTGACACGGAAGACTGAGAAGCGACATAATATAATGATATTATCATTTAGTTTCATAGACATCGGTTTTTAGAGAACTAACTTCAGATTCCCGGGAGACTGAATCGCTCACCTATTAAGTTGATTAATAAGAATACATTTAGGTATACTAGTTCATATATAGAGTGGATCCATGTTGACGTATTTGCAGATTTTATTTTGGTGATTTTCTTTGCTGCCTATAGTTTTTCTCTACATACTACAGTAGTTCTACTCAAAAATACAAAAAATGGTAATTGAAGGACCATAATTCCTAATAAATAATCTACTGATGATTTCGATCATTCATATTTATCATTATATCTTTCTAAGCTAACAAATTTTCCAAATCAAAAGTTTCTGTTAGTAAGTCTGATTGTTAAACGTCCTTCACAAAAACTAAATTCTCATAGTCGGGGGAGGGGTGCACGTTTCTGTTCTTTAGTTTGAAAGTTAAACACACATACACTCAATTCTCTTGGAGGGTTAGAGTTTCTTTAATAGTATAGATAATATATATAAGATGTATAAAAATAGTCGTTCAAAATAATCATCTATAAAACTTCTGTAATAAGTCAACTGATATTGTCAGCCTATTGAATTATGATATTATTGTCTCGTTAATAGTTCTAGCTGTTAACTATTTAAGATACTCTCTATCGACTATAGTTTTGCCAAATGAATGTCTGAATATATATCGGTAGCTGATATTTCAATAGACACGCGTGTTGTCTGGACTCCGTAAGGTGATATTGGCTGAGTGACTAAGTGAATAGACCTTTAAAACCTTTGTTGAAGATAATATATTCAATTGTGTGCAACACTATATAATCTTTTCTTTAGATGCTACGCCTATTTTTCAATGAGAAAATATGTTCCATAACTACACAGATTGATTTTATTATTTAAAAAGTTTATATATTTTCGCTTTATTTACTCAGGATAATGAGTGATAAAAGATAACCCACGGCGTGTAATAGTCTTGCTCAACAGATGTGCATATCATTGATACGACCTATTATAGCTTGTTGGCTTTTACATTTTTTTTATCTGATCGTTTCATTCGTGGTAAATCCATACATGTACCTATAATAACAAAATCAAAAATACCTAAACTAAAAACGAAGAAAGTCAAATATTGCTCTATCGCATTCTATCTAAATAAAAACAACGTTTAAAATATCTGCTCCACCTGTGACGCTTGGAAGTGAGATTGTGTGTCGCTTCCCTGCTACCAGATTAAATTAATAGGTATGACTCTAATACGTGAAGCTTAATTTTCATCCATTATAGTCTGGATTATTTGGGGAAGAGTTTAAAGAAAGAATACCAGACAATCCTTTTCGACAACCTTTTCGGTTTTATGTGAAAACTTTGTTTCCTGGAAGAAAGATATAAATTACAGTAAAAACAAATTTCACACATCAAACCCAAATGTAATGAGATTTGACCAAAATAACACTAATACATATAATAACTTGACGTTCTGATATGAATATTTAATTTACAGATTTATGTAAATGTTCGTTCACTATGTAAGTAAATTGTTACTGGACGTATGAAATTGTTACAAATTAACATCATTGCGAAACAGCCAGACACCACAACATACATATAGAAAACGGGGAAGCATTAAAAACTCTTCGCAAGATGACCACAGCGAATTTTGAAAAGCCTGCATTTGGACTGTCTTCTAGTGCATGGCTTTCAAATTACAGTTATGCATATTTTAAGTTAATTTTAATGTTACGTGACATTCACATAAACACTGATTCAAGTGAATTAAAGTAAAAATTCCATATATATTTCAAACTAAAGCTTAATGAGTTGAGATCACTAAAAAACCATTGTTGAAATGTTTTTTTGAATAATAAAACAAATTATGAAACTTGTATAGGAGGAAATATGTTGCTACGATAAGTGCATTATATTGTACTACCAAAATTCCGGGATCTGGCGCTCTAATATACAAAATAAAGCATCGCCTTGACATGAAATGACAGTCTCTTTTTTTGAATTTAAGACAAAATAGCTACGAATGCTTAAAATAGCAGAATTTATCATAGAAAACAATAGGGCAATGAATAAGTGATTTTATTCTATAAATGGAAATTAAAAGAAAAGAATAATTTTGTTGCTTCTATTCATTAAAAAACGGCTCGTGCAATGTCACTATTTACGTCGTCCAATAAATTTGATAGAGTAGACATATTTGATCAAATTTCATTTACAATTTGTAATTTTAGACAAAACTAAACCAGAATCTCACTTATATCATCATGCCAATGTGACAGCACCATACGTCATAAAAAAAAAAACAAAAACTAAGGCAGATAGAACTCATAATATGTCCGTCAGTAATAAAATAACAGCAGTGTCTCCATTAAAACAAGAAATAAATCGTAAGACAAAGATAGTCTGGAAAAGTTGTGTATAGATTTACAAAATTTCCTCAAATTGATTAAAAAACATGAAAATATAACATAACATATCAATCTACTAATGGGACTTGTGACTTTACCATCACACACATTAACGTGTGGTTATTTTTATAAAAATCTCTTATATCTCACACCTACCCTTTTAATTTCGAGTAATATCAAAATATGTAACAATGAAGTTACGAGTAACAATAAGAAAATAATTAAATAAAAAAATATAAAAAACTAGATAAAAAAAATTAGCAATAACACAAAGAAATTATACTCCATACTAACGATATGAACTTAAATGAATGCATATTTATGCAGAATAGAATATAAGCCTTTTACATACCACAAATATGGTTTCAGATCTGTACAGTTGATTAAACGGAACTCCGATTGTAAATTGATGAAATAGCTTAATGTCTTACTAAAAGGTCGACAAAATGTGATAGAAATTGAAAATATTTACTGCTAATAAGATTAGTGCCACGCCCTGGTTTCATCAACTTTTGCAGACTAAACACAATATGCACATGCAATAAAAGGGATGTGCCGATCCTATCATATAACTCGAGACAACATTTATCGTGTTAAAGAAGGCAGATTATACCTATGTCAATAATAATCATTTAAAAACCAATATTTTACTAAATTGAATTGAATGAAGTATTCTATAAATCACAATACCTTTGAATTGTTTCGTGTAACAGATGGATGCTTTTAAAACCTGCCAAAATCAAGAAAAAATTCAAGTAAAAATAAATAATAGCTTCAATTCTCTCAGTGTATGTAAAGTGCGGATCCTAAAATATCATTTTCACTGTATATGCCAGAAATTTTTGATGTAGAATGGTAAATAAACAGACGACTTTTTTTTTATTTTTGAAGAAAATGAAGAAAATGAGTTAAAAAGTATATGTTAAGAAACACATAATACTAATAAAACAAAGTAAGAGATGCGAACGGGGTTTTTTTTTGCGCCTAAATCCAAATAGCTGTGAAATATATACCAAAATAGGTGAATATTTAGGACATTTCACGAACAGATCGTGCAGGTGTTTTATAACTAACACGTAACAGGTAAGATGTTGTTGCAGAAAAAATATTCATTTCAACACAATTATTAAAGTTGTATAACGTAGAATAGGTTTTGTCATTCAGTTTCTTCATATTGAACTGAATTCCACTATGATGCTTTCTTTATGCGAGTCATGTTTACTGTCGACTAATGATACTATTCTTTCATTTTCACTGTAGAGCGATTCATTAGTATTGTATATGCGGCGCATTTTCACTGTATGATATATTTATTTTTTTATCTATTACAGCGTTTTTTTTAAGCATGTAAAGCAAGACTTTAGTTAGCGTGCATGCTTTGGGTTTTTTTTGTACAATCATTATGATAACACCCAATTTAATTCAAATATAATAATTATATAAATACAGATTAAACTATGCCGATACATATTGTTTAAAGATGTCAATCTTATTTACAAAGTTTGTATAAACAATTATACAAACTAAGCAATCAAGTCAACCAAAGTTTTGCTTTACATGCATTAGGAAATTAGCCGTAAAGCCTTAATTTAGCCGACTTGCTCAAACAATAGATAAAGTAAGAGACGGATTTGATAAAATTTAACTTACGGAGGAAAGTTTGGTTTTAAAACACTCTAAATAAATTCAATAGAAATAACATTTATTTCAAATGTATTCCATTTTAAAATTTCTTATGAATCGTATAGGGATCTTTATCCTTGTTTTTTTTATCCATTTCCATATCCTTGTTTTTTTTATCCATTTCCATATCCTTGTTTTTTTTTTATCCATTTCCATGACACTTCACTAATTACGTACATCTTGATAAAGATTGAATCGTTGGTTTTCCCGTTTAAAAGGTTTTACACTGGGGCCCTTTATAACTTGCTGTTCGGTGTGAGCCAAGACTCCATCTTGAAGACCGTATTTTGACGTATAAAGGTATACTCTTATAAATTGTGACTCGTTTTGAGAGTTGTCTCATTGTCACATATGACATCTTATCTATTTGTGGCTCAACCCGAAACGAGACGGGATAAAAAGGGATTAAAAACACACTTTTTTAATATATTTATAATGGGCTTAATATGAGTCAGAAAAGAGTAGAATAGTGGGTCGCGTTGGGGTATAAGCGTGACGCGGAATTGCCAATTTTTTTGTAAGCGTGACACTCCCCAATGAGACCCCAGAATAAGATATTTTTTTATCTTCATCCTATTGTTACAGCCATGCCTTCAATAACAAATGTATTCATTGCATGCATTTTTATAGACAAAAGACCTTATGGATATTTGGGTTTCTTTGACATGCTGAATCTAACCTTGTATCTAGTTTGGGGATTTTTACCAAGTTACCGAAATAGCCCACATAGAGGTCAAAAGGGTCTAAGATCATCAAACATGAATTGTAGCATGCATGTTGTGTACAATTATCCAAATGTGCATTGTTTGACCTCTGTGGTAGTATCCACTCGCGGATCTAGAAATTTTTATAAGTAGGGGTCCAATGACTACCTACATGTAAGAGGGGGCCCGCTCCAGTGATTCCATATAAAAGTAACCAAATGTTTTCCCAAAAAGGGGCAACCCCCTGTCCCCCTAAATCCTCCTCTGGTATTGAGCTGTTCATTACGGATAATTTTTTTTGTATCAAGGGTGCTCTACTTCACGTACCAATGCAAACAAAAAAGTTCGCCCACACCTTACATTTCATGTTTTAATGACTGTTTCACCTTATACAGTTAAAATCATGCAAGCAACAATCGAGTCAAGAACATTTGTTCTACCAAAACTGTCTTTTTCAGAATATGGAAATTGAAGCAGTTGAGGGTACAACTGGGGAAAGTTAATCTTTTATAAGCTTTTCTGTCACCATTGCGTTTCAAGATGCATATTTCTCTGTTCGCAAGTGTATTTATTGCGTGGAAGATTGTCACGTACTCGGAGTAGTGGCTTCTGGGTATCGTACCAAAGTTTACCCCTGGATATTGGAAGCTGCACCGTTTCTTATATTTTTATCTTTAATTTGTTAACTTTTGCCTCTGACACACAATAACAATTTGTGGGACGTGTTGCTGTCTTTAAACAGACCTTGTGTTAAGCAACAACCAGTGCTAACCTGTGCACTATTCCAAACCTTGCTAATGTCTACCTATGCGCTACTATCCTGTGCACCGCTATCCTGTGCATTATCTGGCTTATTCAGCCTGTGCACTGCCTAACCAGTGCACGTATTTCCGCACAGTCGCCTATGCACCTATTACCCGGTGCGTAAATACAACTTTAATACTCCTGCAACCTTATTCAGGTACGCAGATAGATTCTTATTCAGATTCTATTAATTCTTTTATAAAGTGTAAATAATTACCTTTTCCCTTCCTTAAGGCGTCTGGATTATCCATCAAGCGACCCTTGTTCTGACAGCACATCAGCTTATATACTAAGGTTTTGGACCATACCATTTAATTTGGACGATACCATATGTCTTATTCATATGAGTGTTTATAATTACCTAACCCTTAATGCTAAAACGTTTGAATGACGGCCCTTATGTTTACGACTACCGATCGGAATATTTCCGGGTATGCTAACCACGACCGGTCCGTTACTGATTCTAAATATTATAAATATCCATAGCAATGTAAACAAAACAAAATCGAAAGTAGACAACTGTTCAACTTTCAAACATAACGAGTTCGTATAACAATGTTTCAGCTTGATAAAAGAAATAAGATGAACCCTAGTAAAATAAAACTGATGAACCATGTTCATCACATTACCCACGCCTCCAGGAAATTCGTCCCCGCATTTATCGAAATCAATTGAGAACATCTACATCAAGTGGACATTTTTCAGTCCCAAACTCTATCCGGGTATTGCCTCGAGCCATGCCATTTAAAAACCACAATTATAACCGTTACTTCTTCAGTAGCTAACCACTAGAACAACTCGTAGATGTATGATCTACCCGACATGACAAGATTCCCACTCAACTGTATACTATTGTCTTTACACTGGAGGAAACGTTAAACACGGACATCAACTTAAACACATCAACTTAATCATAAGTACCCTTACATCGTTTTACATCTTTATTTGAAACATGTATGCTGAAATATTTTAGAGCCACCAATTTTTAACCTTTAAAACCAACAAGCCAAATGTTACATTTGAAAACCACTGAAAATATCAAAGCCAAAACCGGTATGAAATAATTTTGCCTAACAACCGGCCACTTATGGACCACTCAAAGAGCTTGTTGAGAGGGTTCTTTAACGTGCACAAAGCGTGGTACTCCTTGAACACGGGACATCGGATTGAACGTCCCCATCCGACGGACATAATATTAAAATATACAACCAAATAACATTTAGATAGTGATTCCTTCACTTTTCCATTACTATTTTTTTTTTATATTTATATACATCATGTACATGATAGGAATATATATACAACAATGAGATCCAAATTATCGAACAAAATCATGAAGCCATGCCGGATGCTTGGTAACCCTGCGTGGACGCCCTGCGTAGCCTGACTCATCCCTTGAATCACTTTGATCAACAATGTTGTCAGCACTATCAAGCTCCTCATTGAAAATTTCGGGCAACACACTTTCCGGCACAAAAGCATCATCTTGAATTTCGAGTTCATTCATCTCTGTTTCTCCTCTCAGATGTTGGCCCTTGCACAACCTCATTCTATCGACATGTATAACCTGTGGTCGACCGCGTCTACCACAATTAATGAGATAATTCACATCCGAGTATTCTTTGAGTACTCGAAAAGGACCACGCCAGTAAGATGTGAATTTGGGAGAATGACCAGCTTTTCGAATTGGAAAGAATACATATACTTGGTCGTCTTTCCTAAATTTGCTCCAGTTTAACTGTTTGTCATAATACTTTTTCTGACGCACCATTTCCTGTCCTACGTGTTTTCTAACAAAGTGGTGAGCTTCTTCCATTCGTTCTTGAAGTTCCCATGCCCATCTGTTTTGTGGAATTTTCTTTAAATAATCAGGTACATCGTACATGAGGTCCACAGGTGTAGCAACTTCGCGACCTAACATCATGCGATTAGGCGTACATCCTGTGGTCTCATGTTGAGCTGATCTATATGCCATCATAACGTAGGGCAATAAACAATCCCAATTCGAATGGTGTTCGTCAACATAAGCCGTCAACATTTTGGCCAATGTTCCATTAAATCTCTCTACCATTCCGTCACACTGCGGATGGTAGGGTGTGGTTCTATCTTGTCTATCTGTAATAAGTGGCACATTTCCTGAAATAATTCGCTCTCAAACTGCGAGCCTTGGTCAGAGTGAACTACAGTAGGCACGCCGAAACGCGTAATAACCTCTGCTACTAATATATTGGCTACAGTTGATGCAAGCATGTTAGGCATTGGAAAGCTTTCCGTCCATTTGCTGTAATAATCGCTAATGACTAGGATATACTTGTGCCCTCTCTCGGTTTCGGGTAGTTCTCCCAATATATCCATAGCAATTCTTTCCATTGGGTAACCCGATTTTTGCAACTGCATAGGAGCCCTTTGCCGTTTATTCGGACCTTTTCTCTGGGCACAAATTTCACAACCGGCTATATAGGCTACTATGTCATGTCGTACACCAGGCCAGTAGAACCTATCTTTGATTCTAGATTGCGTTTTCTTGATGCCAAGGTGGCCTGACGTCTTGTTATCATGGCACTGCTGAAGTATTCGACGTCTTTCTGTAAGGGGCACTATCACTCTACTTTTGTTGTTGTCTCTGTGCACTTTGCAAAGTACTCCATCCTGAATCTTCAGGTCATCAAACTGCGACCATAAGCTTTTAATAACATAATTGTACTCTCCTAGATTTTTCAAGTTAGGCTTGTGCCCATCTTGTACCCATTGTCTTACAATTTGCAAATTTTTGTCATTGTCTTGAAGATGTTTGAGGGATATTTCTGTGTCGTCCTCCTTGTCTCTTTCACATTCATCGGGCTTTGATGACACTGTCTGTACAAGTTGTTGTGCCTTCCAATCAGAGCTATATCCACACTGTCTACAAGGTATCCTACTTAACGCGTCTGCATTCTGGTGCTGACTTCCTGGCCTGTGTTTAATTTTCATGTCATATGTACTCAACACTTCAAGCCATCTTGCTAATTGTCCTTCTGCGTTTTTGAAGTTTAACAACCATTGCAATGAGCTGTGGTCCGTTCGAACGATGAATGCTCGGCCATACAGAAAATGACGAAAACTTTTGACGAAGTGTACTACTGATAAGAGTTCCTTTCTAGTGACACAATATTTCCGTTCTGTTTTTGATAATGTTCTGCTTCCAAAAGCAATGACTCTCTCTTTACCATCAATTTCCTGTGATAGCACAGCTCCGATAGCGTTATTACTTGCGTCAGTGTCTAGGATGAATGGTCTAGATAAGTCTGGATGTCCAAGAATGGGTGCTTTAGTTAGTTTTCCTTTCAAGGCTTGAAAAGCTTCCTGACATTCTTCTGTCCATAAGTACTTTCGTCCTTTTTCTGTTAGTTGATGGAGACATTTGGCGATTTTTGCAAAATGTTCTATGTACCTCCGGTAATATCCACAGAGACCCAAGAATGAACGTAATTCGCTCGCATCAACTGGAATGGGCCAATCCTTTATGCTCTTTATCTTTTTTGGATCCGTGGCTACACCTTCCTCAGTGACGACATGTCCAAGAAAGTTAACTTTCTTTGAAAATAGTGTGCACTTCTTGGGTTTGAGCTTAAGGCCAGCTCCCTTTAGTCGATCAAAAACCGATCGCAGATTTTCGAGCATTTCCTCAAACGATTTTCCAACCACAATTATATCGTCCAGATAAACTAGACATATACTCCACTGCAGTCCCGCCAATAATCTCTCCATTAATCTTTCAAAGGTTGCTGGTGCACAGGCAAGGCCGAATGGCATCTGTCGAAATTGAAACAGTCCCCTTCGGCTGGCAAATGCAGTTTTCGGGCGATCTTTCTCTGCCATTTCCACCTGCCAGTATCCCGAACAAAGGTCTAAAGTAAAGAACCATTTATTTCCGGACAATTGCTCCAATGAGTCGTCGATGCGGGGTAATGGATATGCGTCTTTTACTGTTAAATCGTTGACCTTGCGATAATCAACGCAAAAGCGTGTAGTACCATCCTTTTTCTTTACCAGTACTATCCCAGATGACCATGGACCGTCGGCTGACTCAATTACTCCGCGTTCAAGCATGTCATCGATATGTCTATCGACTTCCTCTCGCATATGAATGGGGGTGCGGCGAGGCGGTTGTTTTACTGGTGCATTATTTCCTGTATTTATGGTGTGGCGCACCAAATTAGTTCTACCTAAGTCCCTGTCGGATGCTGCAAAAAGATCTTTGTATTCATTGAGAAGATTTTCAACTCCACGTTTTTGCTCCTGGCTAAGATTTTCGCTGCAATTACTCAGTAATTTTTGCAATTCAATTCTTAGGTTCTGATCCTTATGTATATCAGTAATATTTTTGTCGTCGCTTATCACGTCCTGGATAGGGCTTATATTTCCTACAATTGTCCCAGCTCTTATTATCTTCACTACATTCGATACATTCATAAAGCGCAGTGGTACGGTTTCTGAGGCTTTAACTAAAGTTCTTGCCATTAAGGCACTGTCCTTTGCTACAAATTTGTCACAGGGTTCAATGATTCCTAAGCCTACTTCATTCTTTGTTGACGGATATTCGTTAATGTGACCCCGGACCAAAGCTTCTGTGCCTGGCTGTATGCGTGTATCTTCAACTACAGACACTCTATAGCAACCAAGCTGTCCAGTGAAGTTCAGTGGTATCACCTGGTTATTGCAAACCATATGTTCTTCTTGTAAATTAATCAGACATCTATTTTTCTTGAGAAAATCTAAACCAATTATGCCATCTAAAGCAAGATCCGCTACTACTGCCTCTGCTAAATATACGTTATGATCAATCCAGATGTGAAATTCACCTTTTCCCGTAACGTTTAGTTCAGAGCCGTTTGCTGACATAATAGTTTGAACCACTTGATTGAGGTTTGGCATCTCTTCTTTTCTCAAACTATTGAATAGTTTATTTGATATAAGAGTGACAGTTGCGCCTGTGTCAACGAGAAAACTGGCTTTTATATTTCCTATAGCTACGTCTATATATGCCCCTGCTTCTTTCGTCGAGTTATTTTGAACCTTGAGCTTGATTTGTTTTCTCCGCTGTCTTTTTGTTCGAGAATGTACTGGCCTTGCAGAGCCATTCTCGTGGTTCCTGTATTGACCGTTCCCGTTGCCACCTTGCTTTCGTAGCCTACATTCTCGCTTAAAATGTCCATATTTACCGCAATTGTAACATTGCTGATTCCGTTTCCATTCCGGATCGGCAGTGTTTCTTTGTCCGCTGTTTTTAAATTCATTTAACTCCATTCGAAGTGATTCTAATTGCTTAGTAAACGAATCCATCATTTCTGTAAACTTATCGTCCTTAGATAATTCTTCTGTTATATTATCTGCATGCGTAGCCCGCATCTGAGGTTTAACAAAATCTTGTCTTTTCTCTGCTTTGTAGAACGCCTCAAGTTCGACAGCTAAACAGATTGCTTGGTTTAAGTTTTGCGGTCTGGATTGTTTAATTTTTATCCTCATCTCACTATCGTGCAATGCATCTAAGAAATAATCCTTTGATAATGTTTCTTTTACATCAGTGGGTGCTAGTGGGTATGCTCTGTTTACTAATCGTCGTATAGTTTGTCCTAGTTCTGGCAAGGTTTCACTTGCGTGCTGGCGTCTCTCCTTTAATTGAACTCTGTATAGTTCGTTCTGATTTGGCGGAGCAAAACGCTCTTCTAATGATTTCACTAAGGTCTCATAATTCATTTTCTTATCAGTTGGTAAATCACTGAAGACACTCTGTGCGTGCCCGCGAAGGGCAGCGGCAAGGTAAAGCCCCTGTTCATATTCGTCCCAATTATTGATGATAGCACATGCTTCAAAGTGCGATTTAAAATCAACCCACTCGCCAGACCCATCATAATTGGCCAGTTTGATTTCTCTTCTCGTATTCTTTCCAGGCGTGCGTACTTTTTCCTGGTTATTGACAGCCTGTTTTGCATTCCTTTGGCTAGGTCTTAAGATAGGAGAAATCTCCACTGAACCTCCGCTACTGGTACCGGGCGTTGCGCTAGTTGTTTTGTAATGCCCTTGCTTAGAGCGGGCTCCCTGTTCGTGCTCACTTACGTAAGGCCCAAACAATGTTGGTGCATCATCAGCTCGTTGAAGCTGTGTTTGGACTGTGCGCTCTGTGACATCGCCGAAATCCGTGCGCCTCGTCTGAGCAATACCAGAACCTGTCAGGTTTCTTGGTTGCTCTTTTGGGGTAGAGTGTTGTGGTGTCAAAAACCTAGGATTTTGAGTTTGTCTCAACTTTTCTATCTTTTGCTTTATATGCTGTTGTAAATCGTCCATGTTTAATCAAGTATAGGTGTACTTGCCAATATCCCACCGCTGCCACCAAAATTATGTCACGTACTCGGGGTAGTGACTTCTGGGTATCGTACCAAAGTTTACCCCTGGATATTGGAAGCTGCACCGTTTCTTATATTTTTATCTTTAATTTGTTAACTTTTGCCTCTGACACACAATAACAATTTGTGGGACGTGTTGCTGTCTTTGAACAGACCTTGTGTTAAGCAACAACCAGTGCTAACCTGTGCACTATTCCAAACCTTGCTAATGTCTACCTATGCGCTACTATCCTGTGCACCGCTATCCTGTGCACTATCTGGCTTATTCAGCCTGTGCACTGCCTAACCAGTGCACGTATTTCCGCACAGTCGCCTATGCACCTATTACCCGGTGCGTAAATACAACTTTAATACTCCTGCAACCTTATTCAGGTACGCAGATAGATTCTTATTCAGATTCTATTAATTCTTTTATAAAGTGTAAATAATTACCTTTTCCCTTCTTTAAGGCGTCTGGATTATCCATCAAGCGACCCTTGTTATATGTGGTGGTGTTTAACGACATTGACTGGCCTTTCAGCCCTCGCACGGTCGGCTCGGTGCCCGAAGGCGTTTGGTGAGCTTTAAATATTCTGGTGCCATGGGTCAGGAACAAGTAGTGGAGGTCGCAATATGGAGGCCGCCATCTTGGTTTTGGTGAGTTGTTTTTGGTTTTTGACTATTTTGTTGTTTATTCTTCACTAACGGCTGCTTTCAGGGCCAGTTTGGTCAGCTTGGCAGCCCGCTAGCCTCGATGATGGAGTACTGGTAGATGATCTCGGACGTAGTTCGAAAGATGACAGGAAGCATTATCAGGACCAAAGCCGTGAGGCAGTGAAATGAAGGTCGTATCACCCAACAGCCTAGGATACAGCCCTCGGACGTTAATCGGCATAACACTCCCCATAATACAATGGTTTTGGAGTGCATGTTAACGCGGGTACGCCAACTACTACGTCTATCTGTACGGCATGGATCGGTTTCTGTCATCTTAAGTAGTAAGTCGTTGATATCTAACTGTAAACCCTCATCGAAGATAGCGGGTAAAGGAGAGCTGGCCCAGCACGTCCGTTCAGCTGTAATGACTGAGACGTGACTGTAATGATGGCATTGTACCCTTGTTCTGACAGCACATCAGCTTATATACTAAGGTTTTGGACCATACCATTTAATTTGGACGATACCATATGTCTTATTCATATGAGTGTTTATAATTACCTACCCCTTAATGCTAAAACGTTTGAATGACGGCCCTTATGTTTACGACTACCGATCGGAATATTTCCGGGTATGCTAACCACGACCGGTCCGTTACTGATTCTAAATATTATAAATATCCATAGCAATGTAAACAAAACAAAATCGAAAGTAGACAACTGTTCAACTTTCAAACATAACGAGTTCGTATAACAATGTTTCAGCTTGATGAAAGAAATAAGATGAACCCTAGTAAAATAAAACTGATGAACCATGTTCATCACATTATAACGTCCTCAAATGTACTCGTCTCTATTTTACACAGACATCACTTAAACTCCGCAATATCAATCTTTGACTTCAAAAAAATACAGAAATATCTTTTAATTTTTTTTTAAATCAAGGAAAAACGTAATTTGAAGAATACAATATGACATTTTGAGAAGCGTTTTTGTTACAAGTTTGGAAAGCTATTATATATTTGGTAAAGAATGAATGAGGAGTTTGTATTTCAATTTGAAAATACATTTATCATAAATTCTAAAGTCATCAAGTAAGTTTTTTCATTTGTTTCAAGTGCATTTATCACATAATTCTACAATAAAAATTCCTCGCATCTTCGAAAATTCCACATCAGAAATGACTGCACTAACAGTGATAATTCATCGCATCTATAGTTAAAATGGATCGCTTTCAAAAGTCGATATGCTATATTATGTTGCTTTTATAACACTTATTTGAACTTTTTTTTTGTTTGTACATAATAAAGACATATCACAATGAAAATATGTAAAAACTTTCCTTCAAATCAATTAATTTGGTATTTTCAAAACGTAAACAAATACAGTTTTCCCATGATCCTTTATTCTACAATAGACATACCCGCATATGACAGTGAAAATGAACTAGCTGGATTCGCACTTTATATACACTGTTCTCTGTCCATAGGAAAGACAAACTAAAATTGTATTTTTTTTTACTTTTGAATATGGACAATTATATTCTTTATGCCAGATATTACAAAAGACTACCAATAACAAATTTTAGACTTTAAAGAATAAGATAAACATATATCCATCTAAAGTATAGACGCATGTAAGAGTTGACGGATGAGCGTTATGGATTATCTAGTCATTCCTAGGATTTGTCCCAAATTTTGTAACCACAATCCTGTCCACTTTTATTCGAATGTGACGTCACTGAACGAGACTTACCACAGAATATGTACATACATAAACATCACTACAGTTGCCACATGTGGAGTAGATTCTGTTCACCATTCTGGATTTGCGATTACATTCCCGTTTTGGGTGCAGTTTGTGTTGCTCAGTCTCTAAATTTCTAGGTTGTGTTTTGTATACTGTTGTTTGTGTTTTGGTCTTATTGACAAAGTTTTGTTAGTTTATTTTCAACTAATGAGTTTGATATCTTATGCCTCTTAAAACCGGAGTAAAATTAAAATGCAGAAGATAATTATGCCTAAAAGAACTATAGACTATATTCTGTTCAATGAATGAGTTTGTTTAATTTGATACATGCCTTTTTGTGCTTCTTTGTTACATATTTGTTTGTTTGTATTGTGATTAAGATTATAACACAATGTTGACTGCTGTACCCCTGCATTGTACATTTTTACCTACAGTATTAGTCTGTTTGTTTTGTTCACGCATCAGTGTCAATAAAATGCAATATGATGCGACTGTCACACAAGGGAGAAGTTAAGCTAGTTACACCACCAGGTTGAATTCCCCATTTTCGAAGTATGAAAATTCTTGGTCAAAGTCAGGAATATGACAGTTGATATCCATTCGTTTGATGTGTTTTAGCTTTTGATTTCGCCATTCGATTAGAAATATTATTCGTAGTTCAGTATTTTTGTGTTTTGCTTTTTGATATATTCAATATATTCGATATCTTTATAACATTAGGAGAAAGCGATTTCAATCGACATTCCCATTGGAACCCACTGTGCTCCTTTTCTTGTCAATTCGTTATTTTATTCAAGAGGGGTGCCATATGTTAAGCAGTATCTGATTACACTTCTAAAGCATTTGAGATCACCCCGTGTTGTTTGTTGGGATCGTATTGATCAGTCTTTAGTATTTCTTTGTTGGGATCGTATTGATCAGTCTTTAGTATTTCTTTGTTGGGATCGTATGGATCAGTCTTTAGTATTTCTTTGTTGGGATCGTATTGATCAGTCTTTAGTATTTCTTTGTTGGGATCGTGTTGATCAGTCTTTAGTATTTCTTTGTTGGGATCGTGTTGATCAGACATTAGTATTTCTTGTTGGGATCGTGTTGATCAGTCTTTAGTATTTCTTTGTTGGGATCGTATTGATCAGTCTTTAGTATTTCTTTGTTTGGATGGTATTGATCAGTCTTTAGTATTTCTTTGTTGGGATCGTATGGATCAGTCTTTAGTATTTCTTTGTTTGGATCGTATTGATCAGTCTTTAGTATTTCTTTGTTGGGATCGTATGGATCAGTCTTTAGTATTTCTTTGTTGGGATCGTGTTGATCAGGCTTTAGTATTTCTTTGTTGGGATCGTATTGATCAATCTTTAGTATTTCTTTGTTGGGATCGTGTTGATCAGACATTAGTATGTCTTTATTGGGATCGTATGGATCAGTCTTTAGTATGTCTTTGTTGGGATCGTGTTGATCAGTCTTTAGTATTTCTTTGTTGGGATCGTGTTGATCAGGCTTTAGTATTTCTTTGTTGGGATCGTATTGATCAGTCTTTAGTATTTCTTTGTTGAGATCGTATTGATCAGTCTTTAGTATTTCTTTGTTGTGATCGTGTTGATCAGTTTTTAGTATTTCTTTGTTGGGATCGTGTTGATCAGTCTTCAGTATTTCTTTGTTGGGATCGTGTTGATCAGTCTTCAGTATTTCTTTGTTGGGATCGTGTTGATCAGTCTTTAGTATTTCTTTGTTGGAATCGTATTGATCAGTCTTTAGTATTTCTTTGTTGGGGTCGTATTGATCAGTCTTTAGTATTTCTTTGTTGGGATCGTGTTGATCAGACATTAGTATGTCTTTATTGGGATCGTATGGATCAGTCTTTAGTATGTCTTTGTTGGGATCGTGTTGATCAGTCTTTAGTATTTCTTTGTTGGGATCGTATTGATCAGTCATTAGTATTTCTTTGTTGGGATCGTATTGATCAGTCTTTAGTATTTCTTTGTTGGGATCGTATTGATCAGTCTTTAGTATTTCTTTGTTGGGATCGTGTTGATCAGTCTTTAGTATTTCTTTGTTGGGATCGTATTGATCAGTCTTTAGTATTTTTTTGTTGGGATCGTGTTGATCGGTCTTTAGTATTTCTTTGTTGGGATCGTATGGATCAGTCTTTAGTATTTCTTTGTTGGGATCGTATTGATCAGTCTTTAGTATTTTTTTGTTGGGATCGTGTTGATCAGGCTTGAGTATTTCTTTGTTGGGATCGTATTGATCAGTCTTCAGTATTTCTTTGTTGGGATCGTATTGATCAATCTTTAGTATTTCTTTGTTGGGATCGTGTTGATCAGTCTTCAGTATTTCTTTGTTGGGATCGTGTTGATCAGTCTTTAGTATTTCTTTGTTGGGATCGTGTTGATCAGTCTTTAGTATTTCTTTGTTGGGATCGTATTGATCAGGCTTTAAGTATTTCTTTGTTGGGATCGTATTGATCAGTCTTTAGTATTTCTTTGTTGGGATCGTATTGATCAGTCTTAAGTATTTCTTTGTTGGGATCGTGTTGATCAGTCTTTAGTATTTCTTTGTTGGGATCGTGCTGATCAGTCTTTAGTATTTCTTTGTTGGGATCGTATTCTTTACTATTTCTTTGTTTGGATCATATTGATCAGGCTTTAGTATTTCTTTGTTGGGATCGTGTTGATCAGTCTTTAGTATTTCATATGAAAGAAACATTAATCAGGTGTTAAGTGTGTTGATCACTGCATCTATAACTGTTAGATAATGCTGCTAAAATTGATGAAAAGCTGCAACCCTATCTAGTCACTGAGAAGTGCTACACTGTTAATTTATAAGCAGCACATAATCAGTAACAAGAAAGGCTGTTAACTTGTTAATTTTTGACAGCAGTACTTTAAGAAGTTAAAATGTTTACTCCAGATTTTTTTAAGAAAATAAGAACTACACAAGAGAAAAAAGAAAACTGCACTTCCATTAGACCAGTACATCAAGCCCTTATAAAGAAATTAACATTCTGTCCCCAACTACTTTACATACAACTCTCAATATTACCCTCATCTACTCAATTTTCCTTTTTCTCCCTATAGAACATATATATCCATACATACCACTCTCATTATTTACCCTCACCCATCCTCCATTTCTCTCATATCCATACCAACCTTAACCACCTAGGTTAGCCTACTCTGTGTGTTAAATATCCCCATGAGATTGTGTTAGTTGATGAAAAGAGTTTAATCATGAAGTACGAGGCATGGAAGAATGAAAAAAATCAATACTGAAAAGAAGATCTAAACTTTTCAACATATACATTATTTTTTTTTAATATTGAGCCAATTTGGAGTTGTAGTTTTTATTTCAATATTAAATGGTTATCATTATTTTGAAAATAAAGGTAACAGCCAAAGTTACAATAAGCCAAAATGTGTGATGTAAATTTTAATTAAAGAAATTATCCTTGGATAACCATTTTGAAGCCAAAATATATCTATTTAATCAAAAGGTGTAAAAAATATTTTAAAATAAAAAGGAAATAGTCTAAATTAAAAATTGCCAAAAGTTTAAAAAATGCCAAATGGCACAAAAGTACCTGTCTGCTAATGTACTAGCCAGCTGGCCTGAGGGTTATCTGGACTTTAAGGTGCTAGTTCACCGAAACAAATGGCCGCAGTGACCACCAGTCTCTTCCTTTTGGAGTACCAATTTTAGAGTCTCTGATTTGACTAAAGCATGACTTATACAGCCAATATAAAAAAAACCTGACCCAGTTAACAAATTAAAAAGCCCATCCCCAGTTAAAATTTAGATAAAAAGTTAAATACATGTATCCCCAATTATCTTTTAAAAACATCCCCAAAAGATAAACACTTCCGCAATTAAATTTGGAAAAAAGTTAAAAACATCCCCGATTAAAATTTGGATAAAAATTAAAAACATCCCCAAAAGATAAAAACTTCCGCAATTAAATTTGGATAAAAGTTAAAAACATCCCCAATTAAACTATCGATAAAAATTTAAAACATTCCCAATTAAAATTTGGATAAAAATTAAAAACATCCCCAATTAAAATATGGATAAAAATTTAAAACATCCCCAATTAAAATTTGGATAAAATTAAAAACATCCCCAATTAAAATATGGATAAAAATTGTAAACATTCCCGTTTAAAATTTGGATTAAAGTTAAAAACATCCCCAATTAAAATATGGATAAAAATTAAAAACATTCCCGATTAAAATTTGGATAAAAAGTTAAAAACATCCCCAATTAAAATATGGATAAAAATTTAAAACATCCCCGATTAAAATTTGGATAAAAATTAAAAACATCCCCAATTAAAATCGAACTGAGTGATCGAGCTCACTCAGTTCATGCATGGTACAAAGGAAAGGATTAGACCACGACTCGGTCGCTGTCTGACCATTGGTCTGACCAAGTCAACAGACTTGGTCATGTTGACTTGGTCACGGTCCAACTGAGTGATCTATCTCACTCAGTTCATATCAGTATTAGCAGATACTTGATATGTATGGTGGGGACGTTACTATACCTAAATGGAAGGTATAGTATCTGTGAACCCGCAACACAGATGGCGACTTAACTTCCCATACATGTAATCAAGTATCCAATGCTATTACTGATATGTTATGTTTATAAAATAACTACTGAAAAACCTACCACAATAATTAAAATAAAAACATTGCATCCAAGTTTCCTGTGGTAAGAAGTGAAATATTTTTTTTTATTAAAGTACAAATGTACTCAGTAGTCCAGTTTTAGTTGGTTTCCTTGAAGGTTTTCAAAAGGATCCAAGAATATGTCACCGTTTGGGTACATACAATGCGACAGTAACTCAACAATAGAGTAAAACCAAAAGAAAGCTATGAAAATGTCAAAGTACAGTCTTTCCCAATAAACGATTATGGTATCTAATGCAATATGGTTCTTCTTTTTGCCTTGCAAGTCTTTGCATGAAAAATGACACATTTATGTCATACAAATGCTGGTCAGATTACCTCCACATAGCTTTGAAATAACTATCAAATGTTGATTATTGTCTAATGATAATGTACCTTCATTTTAAAGGTATACTGTGCACAAAACATAACAGGTCACGATATTCTTGATCCGAGGTTACACAAGAGTCAGATGACAGACAGTGTTATTACTATGTACTAGTAGTACAAATTAGTAGGTACTTATTTCATGATGTAGGTGTTAAAAGGTCACTGTAAGCTAGTTCCACTTTGCTTTGTTTCAAACACTGACAGGAGTACCGATGCTGTTTTTGAAAAGTTTAAAAGAGGCATTGATGTAAAATGATGTATGCCAATGTAGAATGTCTTAGTGACCCATTTTGTATTTTGCTTGTAATTGGTATAATAAAGCATATGCTTACAGACTTGATTTGACTGTTGAAAATTAACCATGAAATGTTAGATACATACACCCTACACACTATTACTGCCTTCTAAGACTGATAAAAATCACATATGATGAGAATGAACTACAAACTTAACAGCAAAGATACAGAAGAAACATTAGACCAAGAAATTTATAAAAGACTGGAAAGCAAATTTTCTCAGAATGAAAGAAACATTAATCAGGTGTTAAGTGTGTTGATCACTGCATCTATAACTGTTAGATAATGCTGCTAAAATTGATGAAAAGCTGCAACCCTATCTAGTCACTGAGAAGTGCTACACTGTTAATTTATAAGCAGCACATAATCAGTAACAAGAAAGGCTGTTAACTTGTTAATTTTTGACAGCAGTACTTTAAGAAGTTAAAATGTTTACTCCAGATTTTTTAAGAAAGTAAGAACTACACAAGAGAACAAAGAAAACTGCACTTCCATTAGACCAGTACATCAAGCCCTTATAAAGAAATTAACATTCTGTCCCCAACTACTTTACATACATACAACTCTCAATATTACCCTCATCTACTCAATTTTCCTTTTTCTCCCCATAGAACATATATATCAGTGGCGTAGCCAGGGTTGAAATGATGTGGATGCGAAAAAAATGTTGGGACCATATTATGCAGAAAATTATATTTTTTTGGACATTTTCCCATTTATGCATGAGTATTCCCCTAGAATCCGACACTAGTTAGATTTTTGTTTAATTTCAAAATACCAACCAAATATATTCATTTTCCAACAGAATTTTATTGTTTTCTCGAAAGTACCTTCATTCAATTCAAAAATATTTAATGTTAAATTTTCACACTTGACATCACAAAAATATAACAAGTACAGCGGCACCTCTGTTCATGGAACTTCGGAATATAGGAACCGAAGTGATCCCCTTTCTCGGAATATAAGCCTCACAATGATTTTTTTGATTAACTGTCTTAAAGCGTTGCAGTGGACATGGAAATACCGGGCGGCCTGCGTCCGTCTGGTCTTGTTAGCACTGTCATGTATACAATTCCTGCCAGCTTTTTGTGAAACTTTTATCATCAGCAATGTCTTTGACAATTGCGAAAATAAGTCCTGATCATCTATTTTGAACCCATTGGAAATATAAATTATAACTGAAATCCAATTGCATTTGTTCTGAAGCTGTTACTTCTCTCCAGATATTTTGTATCTTCGATAAATAAAATAAGTGTAATGCTGGGATATAGGTACTCTTTTCTTGAAAATAAAATTAAAATATTTGTAACTTGATGGAGAAGGTATTTATAAGCAAAGAAATGATGATACTCCATTATACAAATACAGTTTTTATCACGTCGTCTTTCGCGTCACAGGAAACGTTATCAGGATATCTATACTATTAAACGAGAAGACCTCATTTTTGGTGTCGCTTCTCTTCTTTCCACAATAAATTAATCAACACGACTCTGTGTCCTATATGTACAGTGCATAGTCGCATTTGTCATCCATTCATATGATTATTCAGATTAAGTTATTTTGGGAGAAAATCGAGAAAAAAGGCATCCGGATATTGTCCCGTCATTGGACGAAATTTTAAGTCAGATTATACTTCCGGTTTGCGTTTTTCTGTATACTTTGAACAAACAAATAGTACGAATAAAGTGTATTTTAATTCTGTTCAGAGTTTATTAAATGGAGAGGGTCTGTATACTATGTCAATTGACCACCATGGATCGATTACTAAACTAAGAATTGAAAGTAAATACACTTTATTTATATAGTAATATACAGATAAGCGCTAAAAATTATTCATGTGAACTTTTGATACCTTTTCTGAAATTCTCCATTCATTAAATATTTTACAAAATTCATTGATTACAAAAACTAGAGGATTCATGACAAAATTGTATTTTGGTGATGGTGATGTGTTTGTACCACTCACTTTACTGAACATCCTTGCTGCTTACAATTATCTCTATCTATAATGAACTTGGCCCAGTAGTTTCAGTAGAAAATGTTAGTAAAAATTTACAAATTTTATAAAAATTGTTGAAAATTGACTATAAAGGACAATAACTCCTTAGGGGGTCAATTGACCATTTCGGTCATGTTGACTTATTTGTAAATCTTACTTTGTTGAACATTATTGCTGTTTACAGTTTATCTCTATCTATAATAATATTCAAGACAATAACCAAAAACAGCAAAATTTCCTTAAAATTACCAATTCAGGGGCAGCAACCAAACAACGGGTTGTCCGATTCATCTGAAAATTTCGGGGCAGATAGATCTTGACCTGATATACAATTTTACTCGAGTCAGATTTGCTCTAAATGCTTTGGTTTTTGAGTTTTAAGCCCAAAACTGCATTTTACCCCTATGTTCTATTTTAGCCATGGCGGCCATCTTGGTTGGTTGGCCGGGTCACGCCACACATTTTTAAACTAGATACCCTAATGATGATTGTGGCCAAGTTTGGTTTAATTTGGCCCAGTAGTTTTAGAGAAGAAGATTTTTGTAAAAGTTAACAGACGACGACGGACGACGACGGACGACGGACGCAAAGTGATGAGAAAAGCTCACTTGGCCCATAAAAAAGATGTGGTATGATTGCCATGTTGAGACAACTCTCCACAAGAGACCAAAATGACACAGAAATTAACGACTATAGGTCACCGTACGGCCTTCAACAACGAGCAAAGCCCATACCGCATACTCAGCTTTAAAAGGCCCCGAAATGAATATGTAAAAAAATTGAAACGAGAAAACTAGCGGCCTTATTTAAGTACAAAAAAGGAACGAAAAACACATATGTAACACACAAACAAACGACAACCACTGAACTACAGGCTCCTTACTTAAATGTTCATAACATACTAAATGTATGTTCATATTGAAATTGATAGAAAACCAAAGAATTTTGGAAATGAAGGAGGAGGTATAAAACTTCAAACAACACTTTACATACTTTTAACTCCGCTCTGAATGCCCGCGATTTCGCGGGTGTGTTCTAGTAACGGTTTAATTGTCAACTTGCTCGATTTCAGACTAAACATGCGGACTTGTTATAAGCACCCTCTATGCTTGTCATAGCCGACGACAAGCTACGACGTAGACTTTTCGCGAAAAAGTAGAGAACACTTTTTTTGCGATTTATCCATCTTGTTTAACTACACTAAATGATCCTATGGGAAAGACCACGCATACTGCTTTGTAAATGATTGGACGATATTTTCAAATCCTCACCCTTGTAACATTCGGATATCACCGTTTGTATCTGCTGTGAACACATGCAATCATATATTTATTAAAAAAAAAAATTGTTTGCCAAAATGATGTGGATGCTTGAGCATCTGAGCATACATGCAAGCTACGCCACTGCTAACTGAAAGTCATGTGATTCATATGGTGGAGTTGACCAGTGCGTCGAAAAAACGTCACTCAGTCATTTTGAAATTTAAATTACTGTCACAAATTGCTTAGGTTGAACATGACAATCTTAACACCTTCAAGGCGACACGGGATTGAGCAAGAACATATTGACTTCTATTTCATTAGTCCACCAAACAGTAATACTCTAAATTAGTACACTCTCATGAAAAAAAGTTCCTCAGCAATATTATAATATTTACCTACGAAAACATGTTAAACTCGTAACGCCCCATGATCGGCATCCTATTTTAAAATAGCAGCTGAATAATGATCCCCAGTCAGTATAAGCTCTAGATAGATTTAAAGTCTAAGGTACGAACCATTTGATTTGAGGAGGCAGTCTGAGATATTTGAGAGATAAAAAATTGACCCTGATTTTTGCATTTAACAAAAATTCTGGCCGTATCTGGATTGAAAACAATAATCTTGTCCTTTTTTTTGCTATTAGAAACGAATATACAACAGAATTATTAAGCATTAAATGAACATGATGAATAAAAAACGGGCGTATTATTTTTTTTTTTGGGGGGGGGGGAGGGGGGCGGAGGTTTCCATGTCTGACCGGAATGTCTGTTTCGCCGAACTGATATATTGAATACTTTTTTCAAGACCAGACTGCAACCTGCCTGCTGATAGTAGCCTTTATGTCTACATTTTTCTACCTTTATTCATAAATTCGTTGTCCGATGATATCAGACTCTTTCGTAGCTTTTGATTGATTTGGAATTCCTCACATCCCTTAATTTTGTTGGGTGAAACATATCAACCAATCATTTGGATAAATATTGCTTGTTTGTCTTTTTTAGCTGGTGTCCGTCGTATTGTAAATTTCATCGAATAGCCCGACTTATATCTTGTTTACAACAAGAAATCTGTGGGGTTATGATAACTTAACTTACAACAAACCAGGCAGCGAGAATTTTCCATGTCTTTTTTTTTTTACAGAAAAGTCACACATCAAATTTATCAGAAAATAGCTTTCAATACGTACTATCATTTTATGATAGACAATTAACATCGAAAATGTCCAACCCTTACACTTTTCAGGAACTACAAAATATACATGCTCCACGCCACGAATCGTTTTAAAAGTGCATATTACACTTATTTCATGTTTTTTTAGCCAAAAAAAGTCCCAATTTTTTTTCTAAAATATATTTTTTCTCAATTACACAGACTCAAAACACATCAGTTTCACATCGGCGAATTTAAACACCTTCGCCCCCCCCCCCCCCTTTCCAAAATCCTGGATCCGCCCCTGGTTAGGGATCGAAACGGTACTTGGAAGGCCATATAATTTACCTCAATTTAGGATAGACTCTTGAATATTAGAGTCCAAATCAGATGAACGGATCATATAAACCGGAGGGAAAATATGATACAAGCCCAAACGAAAAAAAAATAAACAAGTCTAAATTGAAAACTACGTTTAAACCTATGATTGCGTTGAATATATATACAAATCTAAATTGAAAACAACGTTCAAACATATAATTGCGTTGGATAAAAACAATTTTATACGTGTAAATATAAAACAAATTTCATTGTAGAGGGGTCTAAATACAGCACAAAAAAAAAAGACCAAAAAAGTGAAAAAGAATATTTTATCAAAACGCATTTGACTAAGAGGTCGAACAACTTATGCTCTTAGACCCTGCAGACTGCCATTGACAAATGCCAAATAAATAGATCACTAGATGTAACAAAATGGATCTTTCTTTATATCAATTTAATACAAAATGGAAAACAGTAAACTTGCATCAAAGATGGTAAACCATAAACAAACTAAAATCTGTACACAATATCCGGATTTCGACAACTCTTCACAATATAAATACCTGATTAACTCGTTTTAGCAGGGGTACAACTATATTTATTGTATGAAATGATTGTAACCTATAATCAAAGTACTGAAGTACTGAACATCGGATGACCGCAAGTTCTTGTGTATGGTCTGACAAGCACTTGTCTCAGAAAAAAATATCACAACTCTATACCAGAATGATTGATTGATTGATTATCTTTATTTCCTCCATATATGAAGATTTTACAAGAATATATAAGAACAGAATCAAGAACATAACACTTACATATTTACATATTCTAAACAACATCAAAGTATATAAACAGCAATAAAAAAAAGTCTATAGGTAGTTACATAATTACATATGAAATAGAGTCGAAAACAAAACGTCTATAATTCACCAATTTCATACAAGAACAACATTAGTTAAGATCAAATATGTGACTATAAAGATCATAATTGAAGACCTGATATAGTTTATACATACAGAATGAAATTCAAAACAGTGTGGCTGTGGCCATTGATTGACACATTAAATTCATCCATTGACTGGGACAATTTACGTGAACGTTTGTCTGTAACGACCACTGTTCACAACGTACCTACGATAGACATTTAAACTGTGGGGTCACCAAAGGTTTCTTAACGCCTTTAATTATAAAATAATTCGACAAATTAATCAGGAATAACCTTTATGTGTTGATTTATATAATTGATATAAATCAAAACATCGTGTTATTTCTGAATATTTTTCGAATTACTTTATTAAGGTGTTGAGAACCTTTGGTGACCCCATAGTTTAAGTGTTTTTAAAAAGTACATAGTAAGCAGTGGTCGTTACATACAAACGTTCACCTAAATTGTCCCAGTCAATGGATGAATTTAACGTGTCAATCAATGGCCACAGCCACACTGTTTTGAATTTCATTCTAATCTGCTATGTGGCACATCAAGAGGCTCCATACATCAGCATTTATAGTTTGCATGGTATGATTCATACTTCCAAGTAACGACTCGACAATTTCGTCATCATCTTGATTAAAGAAACGAACGAAATCTTCTACGTCAAGAATATCAACAATTTTGTAGAACATTTCTGTCCGAATTTGTAAAAGAGATGTACAGCAAAGTATATAATGCATAAGTATATCCGTATTATATAAGTTACACAAGGAGCATTTGCCTGTTTGTATAGCTATGGATCCTAATTTCACAAGCGTCATAAATTTTGAATTTAGAGATGGATAAGTTACCGCTAGTCGTAACAAACGATGCTCCGTTAAACATGTATGTATTTTATGGTACCGCTTAAGTTCTGGTCGCCGTTCAACTGAGTGTTTCCATTTGTTTTCTTCGTATATGTCTAAAGTCTGTTTTACAATTTTGCTCCACAGTAGCTTGTCTGGAAAAAAAATTTCAGCCACAAAGTTTTCAACAAAAACATCAAATTCATATTTTGATATAATCGTAAGTCAATGATATTTGACTGGTCTCACCGGTTAATATTTGTCCCATACGAAAATTAAACATCCGTTTATGTATTGTTGTCGATTTTGCACGACACAGTCTCCCAAAAAACAAAAGTTTCATTTTATCAGTATATCCTTCGACAGACCACAAACCAACATTACTAATACAAGAATAAATCTGACGAAATATCTTTGAGTTATTTCCAACATTTCAGTTTCACGGTAGGGTAGCTGACCCCAAGTTTCACATCCATAAAGTGCAGTTGTAAGGATAACTCTTTTCCATATCAAGTTATTAGTTAATGTGAGGTTAATGTACAGATATATTTTTTTCTGAGACAAGTGCACGCGTGTATGATAAATTAATGACAGGGAATTCAACCTCACAGTAATAACATTTATATTGTAGTGACACAAATCAGTATACTCAAGTTTTATGATTTCTGCGTATTTATCATATTTATAGATTGGATAAAAACTCAACATGAAAGTTTCGTAATGAAAATCTAGGCGACACCGGAATGACCTCACGGTCATCCGCTGTAAAAATCACTGACCGAGACATTAATTGATCTCTTATAAATACAGGAGAGTTGTCAAATTGTCAATCATACAACGTCTTCTTTTTTGTATAAGGAATGATTGTAAGCTGCATCTATACATGTCTTTCTGGCAGCAAGCATATGATCTTGGCTTCATGTACAATGTTCAAATGTCAGTGTCAAGTTTATGTAGGTCAGTAATTTTCCAATATACTATAAGCAATATGTCAACTTTACTATGTATACATATCTGTCTGGGAGTGTTAATCTCATTTTCAAGGTTTATTGGTCAATGTCGAGAATTCCTGGTTAAGTTTGTTTCTCAGATACTGTATTAAAGTGATATGTTAACTACTTTTGAACTATGAATGACTGTAAGATGTACATTTATGTCAAGCAGATATTTGTTTTACCACGATCCCATCTTCATGCATGGTTCTTTGGCCAAAGTTTGGTTAGTTTTCCCCCAATACCATAAACAATAACCCAACTAACGTTAGTCGATAGAACGACTGTAAAGCGTAATGTCTGTCCGGAAGGTATCCAATTCGAGGTTCATTGATCAATCAGTTAAGTTTTCGTGGATAGGTATTTTATAAGTAGTTTACAACTTTATTTATTTTATGGAATGATTGTAAACTATAAAATCACTGACAGACACACTAACTTTTTGGGTGCACATAAACTATAATCATAGACGTGTCCGTCTGAGAAATAATTTGACCTTGATCTCATTTACATTGGGTCATTGCTAATGTTTAGTGTATGTTATTATTGTAAGTCCACATTTATCTTTCAACGTCCAACATAACAATAACCATGGTCAGTTAACCAGGTAAAAATTGTCAGCCTGTGCGCTCTTATTTTACGCTTCATACATGTATGTAGATTTAAAATTTCCTTTCATATATATTGTTAACATTGAATCTTTCCATACAGCTTTATTTACAATTCATGTGTAAAAGTCTTACTGTAAGCAATATTTTTACTACATATCTGTCTGGGAGGGTTAATTTAACACGAACCTCATTTTCAAGATTTACTGGTCAATGTCCAGTATTCATGGTTAATAAGTCTGTTTCTTAGATATTGTAAGCAATATGTGAACTACTTTTGGTATATGGAATGCCTGTAAGATGTACATTTATGTCAATAGATATAGGAAGATGTGGTGTGAGTGCCAATGATACAACTCTCCATCAAAAAAGTAAACCATTATAGGTCAATGTACGGCCTTCAACACGAAGCAGGTATTTACTGACGTCCATCTCAGATCATCTAATGTTCATACATGGTTCTTAGCAAAATCGAATGGTTGGGCTAGTGATATCCCAATACTAGTATCAATAGGTCAACTACATTTGATATATGGAATGACTGTAAGATGTACATTTATGTCAAGCAGGTATTTTCTTACTTCGATCTAATGTTCATGCATAGTACCTTGGTCAAAGATAAGTTTGAATGGTTGGGCTAGTGGTTTCCCAATACTAGTATCAATAGGTCAACTACTTTATATATATATGGAATGACTGTAAGATGTACTTTTATGTCAAGCAGGTATTTTCTGACCTCGATCTAATGTTTATGCATGGTTCTTTGGCCAAAAGTTACGTTTGAATGGTTGGGCTAGTGATTTCCCAATACTATGATCAATCGGTCAACTACTTTTGATATAAAGAATGACTGTAAGATGTACATTTATGTCAATTAGGTGTTTTCTGTCCTCGATCTAATGTTTATGCATGGTTCTTTGGCCAAAAGTTACGTTTGAATGGTTGGGCTAGTGATTTTCCAATACTATGCAATATTGGTTGCCTTCGGCTGTTGTTTGCTCTATGGTCGGGTGGTTGTCGCTTTGACATATTCACCATTTCCTTTCTCAATTTTATGATCAATCGGTCAACTACTTTGATATAAAGAATGACTGTAAGATGTACATTTATGTGAAACAGGTATTTTCTGACCTCGATCTAATGTTTATGTATGGTTCTTTGGCCAAATTTAAGTTTGAATGGTTGCGCTAGTGAATTCCCAATACTATTATTTATAGGTCAACTACTGTTGATATAAGGAATGCTTGTAAGATGTACATTTATGTCAATCAGGTGTTTGCAGACATCGATCTAATGTTCATGCATGGTTTTTTGGCCAAATTACGTTTGAATGATTGGGCTAATGATTACCCAATACTATTATCAATAGGTCAACTACTTTTGATATATGGAACGATTGTAAGATGTACATTTATGTCAAGCGGGTATTTTCTGACCTTGATCGAATACTTATGCATGGTTCTTTAGCCAAAGTAAAGTTTGAATGGTGGGGCTAGTGATTACCCTATACTATTATCAATAGGTGAACTACTTTTCATATAAAGAATGACTGTAAGATGTACATTTAAGTCAAGCAAGTATTTTCTGACCTCGATCTAATGTTTATGCATGGTTCTTTGCCAAAAGTTACGTTTAAATGGTTGGGCTAGTGATTCCCAACACTATGATCAATCGGTCAACTACTTTTGATATACAGAATGACTGTAAGATGTACATTTATGTAAAACAGGTATTTCTGACCTCAAGTTAATGTTTATGCATGGTTCTTTGGCCAAAGATAAATTGAAATGGTTGCGCTAGTGATTCCCCAATACAACTATTTTCAGGTCAACTACTTTTGATATAAGAAATGATTGTAAGATGTACAATTATGTCAATTAGGTGTTTTCTGTCCTCGATCTAATGTTTATGCATGGTTCTTTGGCCAAAGTTAAGTTTCAATGGTTGCGCTAGTGATTTCCCAATACTATTATTTATAAGTCAACTACTTTTGATATAAGGAACGACTTAAGATGTACATTTATGTCAATCAGGTATTTTCTGACCTCGATGAAATGTTCATGCATGGTTCTTTGGCCAAAGTTAAGTTTGTATGGTTACGCTTGTGATCACCTAATGCTATTATCAATACGACAACTACTTTTGATATATGGAATGACTGTAAGATGTACATTGATGTTAAGCAGGTATTTTCTCAACTCCATCTAAAGTTAATGCATGTTTTTTTGTGGCCAAAGTAAAGTTTGAATGGTTGGGCTAATGATTACCCAATACTATTATCAATAGGTCAACTACTTTTGATATATGGAACGATTGTAAGATGTACATTTATATCAAGCGGGTATTTTCTGACCTTGATCTAATATTTATGCATGGTTCTTTAGCCAAAGTAAAGTTTGAATGGTTGGGCTAGTGAATACCCAATACTATTATCAATAGGTCAACTACTTTTCATATAAAGAATGACTGTAAAATGTACATTTAAGTCAAGCAAGTATTTTCTGACCTCGATCTAATGTTTATGCATGGTTCTTTGCCAAAAGTTACGTTTAAATGGTTGGGCTAGTGATTTCCCAATACTATGATCAATCGGTCAACTACTTTTGATATACAGAATGACTGTAAGATGTACATTTATGTCAAACAGGTATTTTCTGACCTCAAGTTAATGTTTATGCATGGTCTTTGGCCAAAGTTACGTTTGAATGGTTGCGCTAGTGATTCCCCAATACAACTATTTACAGGTCAACTACTTTTGATACAAGAAATGCTTGTAAGATGTACATTTATGTCAATCAGTTGTTTTCTGACCTCGATCTAATATTCATGCATGGTTCCTTGGCCAAAGTTAGGTTTCAATGGTTGCACTAGTGATTTCCCAATACTATTATTTATAGGTCAACTATTTTTGATATAAGGAACGACTTAAGATGTACATTTATGTCAATCAGGTATTTTCTGACCTCGATGAAATGTTCATGCATGGTTCTTTCGCCAAAGTAAAGTTTGAATGGTTGGGCTAGTGAATACCCAATACTATTATCAAAAGGTAAACTACTTTTCATATAAAGAATGACTGTAAGATGTACATTTAAGTCAAGCAAGTATTGTCTGATCTGGATGTAATGTTTATGCATGGTTCTTTGGCCAAAATTAAGATCGAATGGTTGCGCTAGTGAATTCCCAATACTATTATTTATAGGTCAACTACTTTTGATATAAAGAATGACTGTAAGATGTACATTTATGTCAAACAGGTGTTTTCAGACATCGATCTAATGTTCATGCATGGTTCTTTGGCCAAATTACGTTTGAATGATTGGGCTTGTAATTTCCCAATATTAGTATCAATAGGTCAACTTCGTTTAATATATGGAACGACTGTTAGATGTACATTTATGTCAAGTAGGTATATTCTGACCTCGATCTAATGTTCATGCAGGGTTCTTTGGCCAAAGTTAAGTTTGAATGGTTGCGCTAGTGATTCCCAATACTATTATTTATAGGTCAACTACTTTTGATATAAGGAACGACTTAAGATGTACATTTATGTCAAGCAAGTATTTTCTGACCTCGATGAAATGTTCATGTATGGTTCTTTGGCCAAAGTTAAGTTTGTATGGTTACGCTTGTGATCACCTAATGCTTTTATCAATAGGGCAACTACTTTTGATATATGGAATGACTGTAAGATGTACATTGATGTTAAGCAGGTATTTTCTGAACTCCATCTAAAGTTAATGCATGTTTTTTTGGCCAAAGTAAAGTTTGAATGGTTGGGCTAATGATTACCCAATACTATTATCAATAGGTCAACTTCGTTTAATATATGGAACGACTGTAAGATGTAGATTTATGTCAAGCGGGTATTTTCTGACCTTGATCTAATATTTATGCATGGTTCTTTAGCCAAAGTAAAGTTTGAATGGTTGCGCCAGTGATAACCCAATACTATTATCAAAAGGTAAACTACTTTTCATATAAAGAATGACTGTAAGATGTACATTTAAGTCAAGCAAGTATTGTCTGATGTGGATCTAATGTTTATGCATGGTTCTTTGGCCAAAATTAAGATTGAATGGTTGGGCTAGTGAATTTCCAATACTATTATTTATAGGTCAACTACTTTTGATATAAAGAATGACTGTAAGATGTACATTTATGTCAATCAGGTATTTTCTGACCTCGATGAAATGTTCATGCATGGTTCTTTGGCCAAAGTTAAGTTTGAATGGTTGCGCTAGTGATTTCCTAATGCTTTTATCAATAGGTCAACTACTTTTGATATATGGAATGACTGTAAGATGTACATTGATGTTAAGCAGGTATTTTCTGACCTCCATCTATAGTTAATGCATGTTTATTTGGCCAAAGTAAAGTTTGAATGGTTGGGCTAATGATTACCCAATACTATTATCAATAGGTCAACTACTTTTGATATATGGAACGATTGTAAGATGTACATTTATGTCAAGCAGGTATTTTCTGATCTCGATTTAATATTCATGCATGGTTCTTTTGCTAAAGTTAATTTTGAATGGTTGGGCTAGTGATTTCCAATACTATTATCAATAGGTCAACTACTTTTGATATATGGAATGATTGTAAGATGTACTTTTATGTCAACCAGGTATTTTCTGACCTCGATGAAATGTTCATGCATGGTTCTTTGGCCAAAGTTAAGTTTGAATGGTTGGACTAGTGATTTCCCAATACTATTATCAATACATCAACTACTTTTGATATATGGAACGACCGTAAGATCTACATTTATGTCAAGCAGGTATATTCTGACCTCGATCTAATGTTGATGCATTGGTCTTGGGCCAATGTTACGTTTAAATGGTTGGGCTAGTGATTTCTCAATACTTTTATCAATAGGTCAACTACTTTTGATAAATGGAACAACTGTAAGATGGACATTTATATCAATCAGGTATTTTCTGACCCGGATTTAATGTTGATGCATGGTTCTTGGGCAAAAGTTACGTTTAAATGGTTGGGCTAGTGATTTCACAATACCTTTATCAATAGGTCAACTACTTTTGATATATGGAATGACTGTAAGATGGACATTTATGTCAAGCAGATATTTTCTGATCCCGATCTAATATTCATGCATGGTTCTTTGGCCAAAGTTAAGTTTGAATGGTTGGGCTAGTGATTTCCCAATACTATCATTTATAGGTCAACTACTTTTGATATATGGAATGACTGTAAGATGTACATTTATTTCAAGCAAGTACTTTCTGACCTCGATATTATGATCATGCATGGTTCTTTGGCCATAGTTACGTTCGAATGGTTGGGCTAATGATTTCCCAATACAAGTATCAATAGGTCAACTACTTTTGATATATGGTATGACTTTAAGGTGTACATTAATGTTAAGCAGGTATATTCTGACCTCGATCTAATGTTATTGCATGGTTCTGTGTCCAAAGTTAAAGTTGAAACGGTTGGGAACAGTATAAAGTTAATATATATGTTCCTGCATGCATGTAACATTTGTGTGGTTCTATCTATGTTCATTTGAGGTGGTCATTTCCTACTTAGGTTTGTCCTCATAGAAATGAAAAATTGTTCAGGATCTTCCCAGTATCATTAATAAAATATTTTGTTTAGAATGAAATTCAAAACAGTGTGGCTGTGGCCATTGATTGACACATTAAATTCATCCATTGACTGGGACAATTTAGGTGAACGTTTGTATGTAACGACCACTGCTTACTATGTACTTTTTAAAAACACTTAAACTATGGGGTCACCAAAGGTTCTCAACACCTTAATAAAGTAATTCGAAAAATATTCAGTTTTGATTTATATCAATTATATAAATCAACACATAAAGGTCATTCCTGATTAATTTGTCGAATTATTTTATAATTAAAGGCGTTAAGAAACCTTTGGTGACCCCACAGTTTAAATGTCTATTGTAGGTACGTTGTGAACAGTGGTCGTTACAGACAAACGTTCACGTAAATTGTCCCAGTCAATGGATGAATTTAATGTGTCAATCAATGGCCACAGCCACACTGTTTTGAATTTCATTCTATAATTAATGTGAAAATTTAAGATATATTATGGTTTTAAGGTAGTTCGGGGGTTTAAATTTTCGCGCCTTCTGCGCAGAAAGTTGCGCATTCTCTTGTCGTAAACAAATATTTTTACGATAACTCGATAAATACAAAAAACATTCGTGAACAATTTTTTTGAGCGGATAAATGTCTTTGAACAATATTTAATGCAATCTTTTAATGAAACGAATATGTTTAATTTATCTATTTAGATGACGAAATGTAGCATGTTTACTTCCGGTAAAAAGAGAATGGTGAGTAGTCGAAAAAATCTCAATGAAAAAAGAGAAGATATGAAACAAGTGAAACGCTTATTAAGATGACTGACTTGATTCTTAGAAATGATATATATTGAGAATCATTTTGGTGTATTATTAAGCGTATTCACAAATTAACAACACTGAAACTGGACTTGAAAGTGACGGAGCACCCTTTGAAAAAAATGGCCATGGAGGTAAGATGTTAATTTCATAATGCGACAATCGCAATGAATTATAGTCTGCTCTAAAGAAAAGATGCCATCCATCAGAAATCACAAGGGGCGATTCTCAGGAACAAAATCTGTCAAAAAAATAACAAAATTAATTGTAGATAGAGTTCAGCAAAAACATAAAAACAACAACAGAGTATCAGATCATTCCTATGCTACATTTTGTAACCCTGTAACACCAACAGAGGATATTACAGCAAGCACATTAACAGATGAAGACTTAACATATATACCACCTGATCTTGTCCCCTTAAGTCATTGTAGACTTGTGACCGAACTTGACACATTGGCTAACCAACTTAAAAGTTGCAGAGAATGCACTATACCATTACATTTGCATGATGCAAAGGGAGTACGGTGCTATGGGCTAACCGGCATAGTGTACATTATTTGTAAAAATTCGTCATGTCAAACCTTAAACAGAATTAAACTAGGCAAGGTCCACTTTGGGAGAGAAAAGAAAGGTGTTGGAATTTTTGATGTCAACACGAAAGCTGCAACAGGTTATTTTTTCATATACAGTTTTTAACCATCCCAATATAAGTTATATGGTTCGCTATTGACCTCATACGGATCCATAGAGGGTTAGTAAAATCCATAGGGGGTGAGGCCTCTATGGATCCGTATGAGGTCAGTAGTTAACCGTATAACAAATTTATCGGACACTGAACTTTTTCTACGGTGTTTTGTTGAAAAATAAACAATGAAACACAACAACATTAAAAGATGACGTCGCCATTAACGTGGCATGAACCCCATATGAAACTTACTAACCCCCATACGGTCTCATAGGGGTCACCACGTGACGGCATTTAACCAATCACAACGTGATAATTCATCTGTGGTCCGATAACCCCACATATGATGTCACCTGCATTTTATTTGCCTCTGACAGGGAAAAATAGTAGTGTCTAATGATTTTCTTAAATGTTCATCTCATAGCATAACACTTTATTGGTTGTAACATGAGAATGGAAATGGGGAATGTGTCAAGGAGACAGCAGCAAAAATATGTACTAGTTCAGTGATTAAGGACATCATACAACATGTTAACTCTGAAAGACCGAAATATATAAGGCCACACCAATGTGATTTGTTGTTCGACGGACCCGCCCGCACCTATTTTTTTCAAAACAGAGTTTTTTTTTATCTTTTTATATTCCCGCTTACTGCATCCATAAATTTAATCATGTCCATTTCCGCACTGTTTTTTTTTGTAAATATTATAAATTGATATCAACATTTGTTTTTAAAATCACAGTCTAACCTGTATATAACGATTTTAAACATAAAGCACCCCACCACACTTTAAATGTCTGTAAGAATATTTGTTTCAAATTCATCATGAAACCTATTTATCCAAAGTGGGAGTGCTACGATATAAATTTATAACAGCCATGACAGCGGAAATTGGTTTCTTTCCCCTTACTTATATTCCCTATATCAAAAGATGTTCATTGTTAGAATAAAGTACCAAAGAACTTCTGAAGGATTGAGACAAGGGTCATTTTAATGATGTAGAAAAAGAAATAGAATTTATACTCAAAAAGAGCAGAGTTACATCATATTTTAAACAACTTTTTTGAAAAGAGGGGTCTACTTATTTTGAATAATATTAAACTGTTTAAGTAAATTTTTTAACATGGTTAAAGTCCAGGAATATTACAAAATTCTTGGACATGTTTAATACCAGATAGATATATAGTTCTTTGAGAAAATATGAGCCCTTTTGTACAAACAAATATATTATAACTTATATTGATCCCTCATAAAACATGTAAAAGGGATATTTACAACATCAAGGGCCTTAGGGGTTGTCCCCAACATGCCCAAATTGATTATGACTTGGATGGAGAATTGTCTCATTGTTAGTCACTCGTACATAGACTAGATTTAATTATTTCTTGGTGAACAGGGAAAAAATACTTCAGAAATTAAAGAAATGCCAAAGGACAAGTGATAAATCAAGTTTTAATATTGTCAAAACCTACTATTTTATGTTTACAAAAAAAAATTATAATCGCTCGCCCTTACTTTTCAAGCTTCACCTCAAAAATTTGTAAATTAAATATTTTTTTATTAACTTTTTCAAATCACTTGCTCGCCCCAATCTGTAGAATAAGAAATTAAAATGGTGTGGCCTAAATATGAACTATATAAGGCAAGAGACTCCTGACTTGCGACAGGCACAAAAATTTGGCAGGGTTTAACATGTTTTGTGATATCTCAACCTAATATAGAAAAAACATCATATGAATATCAACAATATCCCTCCTGTTAGGGGTTTAGTATCAATTTATCACAATTTTATTTGTTCTTCAAACGCTGATATTCAAACTTTCAAACTCATACTACTGAGATATTGTGCCACCAATACTAATTCAACTTTCACTGTATCCAACACCTTCGACCACCTATAGGCTTCACATATATTATATTAAAGACAATTCTGATAGCCTTAATTACAGAATTTGTAGTGATGATATAAGGCCTTTCTAAAAAAACACTTCATTAAACATGTTTAACAAATACACATTGAACTAATTTTTAATGTATTGACATTTCATTTTTATTAAACATCTTTTAATAAACAATACAGGAATGATACATGCAGGTATTGGCGAGACTCAGCTCAACAACTTTTTGTCCTCACTAAATGTCCACTGCATAGATGCAAAGACCTTGAAAATTAGAGAAAATGAAGCCGGCAGTGTTCTTGAGAATCAGGCCATCATGTCACAACAAAGACACTTGCAAATGGAAATATTGAATTCCACAACAGGTTTGATAACAATTATTGCTATTTTGTATTTGTATACATTTTCTTAAACTTTACTTAATAAGCCTGATTGAGTACTTGATAATGTTGGTAAAGTCTAAATATGGTCTCAACAATGCTCAACCCAGGTTTCTACAATCACAACCAAAAAAAAAAGGAAGAACTTTCAGTTTGTTCTTAAATCAGACAGTCGCCTTTAATTTTCTTTATAACTTTTTCAAAACAACTTGAATTTTTATAAAACTATACAGCTATTTTAATTATATATTGATCTTACAAAATACAGGTAATGTTGTTACTTTGTTAATTAAATTTGTCATAAAATTAAGATTAAGGATTTAATTACTAGGTAAAACGAAGTTTTATATATATATATATCTTTATTCTGTCAAACCTTTGCAATTACAATGGTATACAGGCACTACATGACATCAATAATACAGACATAAATACATGATTACACAGAGCAAAATATGTACACTATTTACAATTATACTGATAGTATTTAGCCAGGAGGGCACACATGGGAATTTATAAATCTAATGAAAGTACACAGCTTTATGAAAATCTTAAGTTAATTTGAAATTGGAGGTCACTATCTTAATTTAATCAATACGGAATATTCTATTTTTTTTCTCTACCTTTTAATCCCTGTCTTTAAAGGGCACTAGCTGTCAAATTCGTGTTCACCGATTCTAATAAAATTTATATCAATGTAAAACATTTATCCAAATTATTAAAAGTCTAAACTAAACAATAAACAAGATACGTTGCATGAAAATATGTTACTTCATTTCGTATGTTTTTTAGTTTAGACACCTGCTAATTAAAGTGGAGTACAGAAGACTTGGAAGTGGTCTATTATTACTGAATTATATTCAGCTGTTTATATTTCTAGTTTACATGTGCATTTTTTTCCCTATTAAATTAGAAGATCAAACAGAAAGTAGAAGTGGAATATGCATAAGTACTGATACATGCTGGCAGAAAAAGGGCTCAGGCCGATCATACAACAGCTTATCAGGTAAAAATGACAGTACTTATTTCATGTCTACTCAGTGTTATCACCTGGGGGTAGATTTATAGAAATGCATTTTGCTTGTTAAATATTAGTTGCTTTATGTTTGGAATATACATATGCCCCATTAGTCCAGTCAATCTAGAATAAATTTGATTCTAAGCTCAAAGTAATTGCAAGAGAAGATTTTTAAGTTTTAATCTTCAGCATTATACCCAAAATATACATAGAAAAAAGTCCCATATATTCTTACTTAAGGAAGACTACAAAAGTCAAGATTCAAAATTCCTATGTGGATTTGCATTGAAAAAGGGAGAGATAACTCTGCAAAAAAGGCAGAAATATCAATTAAGATTGATACAAAATTATAACTTTGCCACTTCTATAAAACATAATACAATGGATAAACTTGATTGTTGATATTTTAGCCGTCTTTGAAGTATAAAAAACAACTCTAACAGTGTTTTCATGTCTTTTATCAAGTTACATACTAGATTTCATCATTCATTAGTTGACCATTTAAAAAAAATTAACATGTAAAGGTAAAATCTCAAATCTAATATAAAATTAATTCAGGATATATTCTTCTTCTAGTGGTTTAAAGTTTCTTTAAACAAGGCAGATGCTGAACAAATATTATATAAAAATGTAAACAAATCTAAATTGTGCCTTACTTTTTTCTGGTGATCACATGACAATCTTTCAAAATGAAAGTCAAAATGCCAGAATTGGTGGGTCACTGTGAAAACTGTCTAAATATGAGAAAATAAAGGGTGTCAGTTAGGTGAAACTTACATAAATGAAGAGATAAATGAAAAATGAACAACTTGATACCCAATTTATATAATTCCAAGGCCGTCTGTTGGCACCTGAAGAGTTGAAGCAACATTATTTTTTCAAATTGGTCACAAAGCCATGACTTTGCAATTTGTTAAATGAAAAGTGCAAAATAAAAAAAAAATACACATAACTGTTTGGTTTTGCACATTTCATGAGCTGAATTTTATATAATATATTCAAAAAAAGAACTTATAACTCCATCAAAGAATCATACTTAACATATATTTTTAGAAATCAAACAAACACTGACAAAAAAAATCAAGTTACCTCCCTTTCCAATATAAATTTACATAGGAAATTAAAAATGCACACCAGGCTTTAAACAATACTTCTAATACTTTGTATAAATTGCTTCTTTGATATCTTGAATCTTTTAAATTTTGGACCCTGGGGCTGCTTTCGTGGAGCTATCCTAAGACATATATTTTTATTTATATAAAAATAATCTATAAATGATACACCAAAAATTGAATATACATATGTCCTTAGACAGATACATGAAACTAGGCTCTGAATTTTAATTGGTGAACATTGAGATCCAAATGGTCTGAAATTAATCTTTATTCATAGTTGCATTTTTTTGGATTCTTTGATATATTTTATTTCCAATTAAGGCCCCACAAGGGGCATATAGAGAATAAACCTGTTCTTGTCAAATCATTTTGGCTTGAATATTGTGATTTAGATATACATGTATTTCAATATGTTGCATTTTGAAGGAGTTTCAACACTGATTGGAAAAACCACAGGCAAAGTTGTAAACCATAAGGTTCGCATATCGAACTGTAGAATTTGTGAAAGGGCAAAGGGCAGAGGTATCTTACCAAGACAACATAAGTGTAGAAAGAATTGGAGTGGTTCTGCAAAGGTATTTACCATATGAAAGCAATAACAATGGTAATTAACAGCTGTTTTGAGCACATGATACGCCTGTCACTTTTTAAAAAAAGAAAAAGTTCAATAACTTCTCATTGTCATATTAGGCAGCAACCATTTGATTTTCTGGGGGGAGGGGGGGGGGGTGTGCTATGGATTTTTTTGGGGAAAAAAAGTTTGTTTCCAGTTTTTGGAGAAAAAAATAATTTGTTCTTGACCCTGAGAAAAAAAAATTGTTTGTTTCACCCTCAGCTGCCACTATATGTAATGATAAAATTGAAAGAAAAAAATTGTTTTCAACTTGTCGCAAAAAAAAAATATATTGTTTTTCGCCACAGGCGGGAAAAAAAGTTTGTCTGGAAAAAAAATCCATTGTCGCCCCAGAAAATCAAATGGTTACTGCCTTACAAATGTATAAAAATCAAAGGTGAGCTTAGATCATTGTGAAAAAAAGCAGCAAATCAATATTTACTTTGAAAATAAGTTTTAATTTTTAATTGGATATAAGAGTGCACACACTGAAATGTCTCGCCTTCTTTACTATTCATTGATATAATGTAATTTATGTTGATAGTCCTAAATATAAAGCTTTATTACAACTGTCACATAAACTTAACACAAACCAAGAAAATTAAACATTGACCTTTGAACCATAAAAATGATATCATGGTCAGATGAACCATGCCAGGCAGGCATGTACAGCTAACAATTCTTCCATACAACACATTTAATTAACCTATTGCTTATAGTTTAAGAAAAACAGACCAAAACACAAAAAACTTAACTTTGACCACTGAACCATGAAAATGAGGTGAATGTCAGATGACACCTGCCAGCTAGACATGTTTACCTTACAGTTATCCCATACAAAAATTATTAGAACTAAAACTCAAAACCTTAACTTTGACCATTGAACCATGAAAATGAGGCCAAGGTCAGATGACACCTGCCAGCTAGATATGTACACCTTACAATCATGTTCACTGATCCATGAAATGAGGTCCAGGTCAAGTGAAAACTGCCTGATGGGCATGAGTACTTTACAAGGTACGCACATACCAAATATAGTTAGTTACCCTATTACTTATAAATAAGAGAGAACTTAAAATTACAAAAAACCAAAATCTTTTTTTCAAGCAGTCACTGAACCATAAAAATGAGGTCAAGGACATTGGAAATGTGACTGAGGGAAACGTCGTAACATGAGGCATCCATATACAAAGTATGAAGCATCCAGGTCTTCCCTCTACTTAAGTATAAAGCTTTTAAGAAGTTAGCTAACGCCGCTGCCGCAGGATCACTATCCCTATGTCCAGCTCTCTGCGAAAAAAGTCGCAGGGTTGACAAAAAATGAATGTGAGGACAATTAATTCTTTCATGATTGCAAAACATTTCAATATCAAATAATTGACAGATTATGAGAATTGTTAGATAAAACTGTTGAATCAATCAAAAAGTGGATGCTTTCATATTTGAGGAATTTTTACAGTGTCAATGCAAAGTCTGAGGCTTTTGATTACCAAACATGGGGTTGTGGTGTATATTTGAATGTTTAACAAATACACATTATTTTAAAAACTATTTCAGGGCATGGAACCAGATATGGTTGTTGAAATGTTGAAAGAATTAGACGAAGAAGGGGTAAATATATCAGAAGTGGTAGGAGATGATGATTCCACAGGTTTTGACCGAGCCAAGCGGTTAATGCCCAATTCAAAAATGGAAAAAATAAGTGATAGAAATCATATAAAACATAGCATAATATCAAAATTACATGAACTAAAGCCAAAACACAAAGAATTAACTGGGATGGTTTGCGATGCAATTGTGAAAAATTTTACATACGTTGTAAACCAGAACGTAAATAATCCAAGTGGAATTGAGGACGGCCTTCGTGCCTCAATAAAACATATATTTGGTGAGCATGAAAACTGCAAAGAATCTTGGTGTGGTTACCTAAAAGACAAAGATTCTTATATCCATTCAAATCTCCCTCGTGGAAAAGACTTATCTTCATCTCAACTCAGATGTGACCTTGAGAAACTCTTCATTCAAAAAATGGTTCCACAGTCTAAAAAACTATCTAACTTGGGCTCATCACAGGCAAATGAAAGCTTTAATAACTTGATTGCTCTTAAAGCTCCTAAGACAAAACACTTCTCAACCTCATCATCTTTAAACTACAGAGTCAGCTCAGCCGTACTTCAAAAGAATGAGGGATATAATTATATTTCTGAGGTATTATTTGATTAATTGAAATTAAGACAAATGAACAAAAATTAGAAACTAACATTAAGGTTCTGATAATCACATTGAATGTGTAATAAATGCAATCTTACTTCATAAATATATATAAACTTCTCTATTAAAAAAAAAAAAACTAAAAAAAAATTAAAAATAAGAAAAAAGGTATGATTGCAAATGAGACATCTATTTACCAGAGACAAAAAAATGTATACGTAAGCAACTTTGTTAGGGTTGTTCCAAAAATGTATGGCGGGGGAGGAAGGTACATATTATTTTACCCCACCATCCATACATTTTAAATTGAATATGGCATATAAATGTTCAAGCGATCCATCTTAAATAACCACCACCCATCAAATTTTGATACTTTTACAGCCTTTACAAATGAGGCATAAAACAATACATTATGATATCAACTGTTAAAGATCAGTATACATCAGGCCAAGATTAATCTCAATTTTCCCGAAGTCTATTCAATGGTTGATTATTGCTGCACATAATGGAATACACATTTACTACAAAATGCTTTCAACTTCAAATAATTTGATTTTGGATGTAACACGTCTTCTGATTGGCTATGATAATTTTTCTATCATCCTATAGACATAAATTTGTCATTTGACTGTGACGCCATCAACATTTTTTTTATGATTTACTCCTTGAATAAGGAATCTAGATTTAAATTATAAGGAATGACTGTAATATTTTTTCTGTCTATGAAGAAATAACATAAAAAATGGAGTGCACTCTGTAAAATAACCCGCTACGCACGTTATTCAGAAAATTATTACAGTCATTCCTTTAATAAAAAAACATATACAAAATATATTTTTTAGGGAATTGTTATAAAGATGATAAGAAATTTCATGATTTAAAATAAATTGATTTTTCAGTTAAACACATCTATAGGCCTGTCACCTGGAAATGAGACTCTTAGTAGGGGTAATAAATTAAACAAGAAGAGAGAGGGCAACAAAAACAGATTCAAAAGCAAACAGGGAAAGAAACAACGTAAATTTCTCAAAAAGAAACGTCTGCAAAAAACAACAGTGGCTGAAGTCAAAGAAGGGAGAACATACCACAGTTCGATCGGTAATAATTCTTATATTGACAGAAAGTATGATTTGCTTTTTACTTTTGAGGAGGTCATTAAAAAAATAATAGAAACATAGCATCAATATACATTAAAATAGATAAGACTTCAGATATATAGAATAACCTTTGATACATGTGATCATTTTATCCAAATAGAGGAATGCTTCACCATCAGATCCATGTATATATTTAATATTCAAGTACATAATTTTATGTCCCAAAGTAAAAAAAAACCATCCAATTATAAAGTGACTGTGCAATTATTCATCAACGGTGAAAATGCATGAGATTTCAGCCACACATTCAAGTTATATAACTTTAAAACATGAATTCAAAATGTAATAATGAAATTTTCCAGACATCTGAAGTATTGTAATTTTTGGGTCAATTTTGTCACAAAATATTAATAAACTATAAGATTTTGATATATTATAAAGTTGAAATTATTAAAGAATTGATATATATTTTATTTTAATTAGGATTAGAAGATTTTGCAACAATAGACATAGAAGAAATACCTGCAATTCCTCAAGCTGAGACCTTTACAAACATAGATGATGCACCTATAGTTTGTTTTGATTTAGAGACAACTGGTTTAAGTAAGTTAAATGTATACACAATTAAACTTCAGAAATAAGCTACCTCAATTATAAAAAAAAATACTTCAATGGATAAACTTTATAATTGAAAGATCTGCAGAAAAATGCTGCAACAATACATTTATGGGGCAAAAACTCTTTCATTTTTTAAGCAATTCACACTTTGTATCTACCTCCTTTTGGAGGTGAGATAAAATACAAAGATGATATTTACAGACCAGTGGAGCAAAACTAGTTCTTTTTAATTTTTTTTTCAATGAAGCGAGATATAAAATAAGGAGATGTGGTATAATTGCCAATATAAGACCATCAACCAAAGTTCAAATGAGGGGGATAGAAGACTTAGTCCTGTTCGACTTGATGATTTTTTGACAATTAATTGCTTTTTCTAAATACCTTTTACAGTTTAGATGCATGTTAATAAACTAAATGTTTAACTTCAGGTAGATATTCTGATATAACCCAGATAGCTGCATGCAGCAAAGACAGTTCCTTCAGTCGATATATATTTCCTGACCAACAAATATCCAGAGAAGCATCAGAAATAACAAAAATAACTGTTGTAGGACAAAAAATGTATCACAATGGTAATGCTGTTGATTATAAACATAAGCATGAAGGAATGACTGATTTTTTAACTTATTTGTCAAATTTCACAGATAAACCTGTATTGGTAGGACATAATATAAAACGATTTGACTGCCATGTTTTATTCAATACTTTAAAATCTATGAATATGTACAGTGAACTTTGTGAAAGAACTATTGCATTTTTAGACTCTTTAAATTTGTTTAAACTGGTTTCACCTGGCTTGTCATCTTATAGCCAGTCTTTTCTCGTTGACAAACTATTAGGTCAACAATATGAAGCTCACAATGCTGTGTATGACACAAAGTTACTTTTAAATCTAGTTACTGAGAAAGGTAATGTTTCTCAATATATTACTGAACTTGCTTTTTCACCTAGCTACCCTCAGTTATACCAGATGCAATTGGCCAACTTGAAAACTTTTGAAAAGCTAGTTCAATCAAAATGTCTGTCAAAAGCTATGGCACTAAAAACAGCGAGGTCTAACCTAAGGTTTCAACATTTCGAATTAGCCGTACAACGAAATGACATGGCAGGACTCAAAGCCTTAATGACAGAAAAGTCTTCAACTGGGGTAGTTAGAGTGACATCAAACAAAAAAATTATACAAAGAGTATATGAGTATCTTATTAGTCTCAAGTAAAGGAAAAATATGTTTGTTAAGGTATAGAACCACTAATTCAGGCCCGGTCTGAAAGAAAAGTAGTACACATTTTAAACAAAATAGTTTCTACTCATAGCTGTTACATAATCTTTGTCAAAAGTAGGAATATTTGGGGTAGGTTTTGTATCAAATGAAAGCTTGGGGACTTGGGATCACTGCAGAACCCCTGTTGAAAGTTGTACTTGAATAATAAAGAAGTATATGAAATTTTAATAGGAGAGCACATTTGGCCTGTTGTTTTGATCAGAAGTTCCTGTTTTTGTACTCATAATCAAACTTTGGGGAATCAGTACTCTCTAATATGCAATTAAAGGTATGTTGATTCTTTCAACACAAGTCAGGATACAGTACAGTTTTGACATGAAATAACTGACACTTTATTTGAACTTAAGACAAAGTATCCATAAATTCTTGAAATTGCAGAATTTAACATAGAAAGCAATTGGGTTATGAATTAGTGGTTTTATACCTTAAATTAGTCAGTCAGCGTTAATACTATAAGGATGTACTTAGGTGATCTATTAGGTAAAATTAAATAAATCAAGAATTCAAAATTGATACTTTAAGCTGGAAGAGTATTATATATATATATATAGTTATGATAAAAAAAAAATAAGCTAAAAAATTTGATAGGTCACAGACGCCTTTTCAAAATATTTGATTTATAAAATATGGCGGGAAAAGGCTGACTCTGACTTTTACCTTATATTTGCATTGGTATTATTTGGGTCTCAATTCAAAAGAAAGAGAATCAACAATCTGCCTAAATTTTGCCAAATGATTTTTTATGAGCTATTTATTCATATGATGAAAAATTAGTAGGTGTTATGGGGCAAAATATGGTACCTTGTATCTATTGAAAAACACCAAGGAGTCCAAACATTTGACACTTATTCCAAAGCTTCACCTAAGTACATCCTATATGCATTATTATTCCACCTGTATGATATATGAATTAGAAAGTTTATTGTTGTTATGCAGAACTTTACCTTAACCATAACCTTTTGTTGAAATTCATGATCAGAGATACTGTAATATTATTAAATGATATAAACCAAATTGTTTTGATAGTTATATGAAACTTGAAGATTTTTAGATATCATTTTATTTAAGCTTGTGTAATAATTTATTGTTCACTGGAATACCTTTTCTAAACTAGAGGAGATGCATTTGGGGTTTTATTGCAAAGATAGTTTAGTGAAGAAATTTACCCGGCTATACCCCACATTTTGTTTATAAAGATAGACTGTATGAACATAGTATGATAAATTTTGACTGTACAGTTTCTAGATAAAAAAATGCAACTTGAGATAAGAGTTTTAAAATACAATGTTCCACCTTGAATTTCAGGTGCAGAAGGGTGGGTGCTAGTTATCTGACAGGTCACTTTAGCACATAACCCAAATTATAAGGGTCTGATTGTTTGGCAGTGTATTAATAACCTTGAATCTTGCTAGACTCAGCTGATAACATTAGTAATATTTTGAATTATATTCGTTTTATAAATCTTGATCTTTTCTGTGTTTTTTTTTAATATATATTTTGGTGGATTTTTTGTTGTTGCTTGTACAGGCAATAAGAACATGTATATATTAAGAAAATTTTGCAAAAAAGATTAACAATTGTAGTCTTTTCTCTTGGGTGTTTACATTAGTAAAAAGACATCCAAGGTTATTTAGAAATGTTATTGCTGTTTGAACTGTAAGAAATTCATTTATAGATATAAATATGATTTCATCTGTTTGTACAGAAGAACAAAATACTGTATATTCAAAAAATAAAATTTAGAATGAGATATGTCTGGCATAATTATACTCCCACCTCTGTTGAACAAGAAAGAAGGAGATATCCGTCTTTAAAAGGTTGAATATGGAGTAAAATGATATGAGAAAGACTAATACCAGTTTTGGCAAATATATTCTAACAAACAGTATTTTAATGACTTTAACGAGACTATTCGATGTTTACATGAGGATACATGTATTCAGTTGTTATTCAGGTTAATAATTTTGCTGAACATAGTTAATGAAATTTTACACTTATTCATTATGATCTACATTTTGCGAATAATTGTATTATAAACAAAATTAGGAATCAATTTGGGTTAAATCTAGAATTTGTCATGTTAAAGTTCAAGGCAAAATATGTTAAGAAATTTTTTAAATTATATTATTAGCAAGGCCTTTGCAAATTTTATTCAGTGAAATTATTTAACCTAGCTACTACAAACAGTATTCTAAACTTAGAAAAACAAGTAATTTATTTTGCATCTTTATTTTATTATGTACTAACAAACATAAGAACAGATATCCATTGAAAATGAAATAAATGTATTAGATCACATGTTGTTGTTTCACTTCTATCAAGAAATATGTTTATAGATATAGGCCAGCTGAGGGACACCTCCGGGTGCGGGAATTTCTCGTTACATTGAAAACCTGTTGGTTACCTTCTGCTGTTATTTTTTCTATGGTTGGGTTGTTGTCTCTTTGATACATTCCCCATTTCCATTCTCAATTTTAGATGTGATGTGAGTGCCAATGAGACAACTCTCCATCCAAATAACAATTTAAAAAAGGGTCATGATAATTCCCTGAATCAACTCAGTTACACACACAAACAAAAATTATAACTTGCACATCACTACATAATACTGGATGGATAATGAAATAGAGTGGACACTTATTGTACTGATTATGTATGGTAGTGATGATAAGTCTATTTTTTATCAAATTTATTTGGAATTTATTTTTATAATATTCAAAAGAAATAAAAGAGAATCAAGAACAAATGCTCACATTTTTCTGAATCTTTAATGTGAGATAAAAGAAAGACTAACTATACTAAAGGGTTATTGTAACTCATAATAAGAAAATAAACAGAAAAAGTCATGTTTCCTTAACATAATATTTTATGTTGGTGCTCCTCTAGAAATGAGTCTTATATATAAAGCAAACACAGTCTATTTTACACCGAATTCTGCACATGATCCTTAACATTACTTTAAAATTTCATAAGAAAATGCAAAGGAACCTGAAAGATATCAATTATAACATTTGGTAATGGCAAACTTCAGTTACAGAAAGGAAAGGAAAAATTCAGCATTTCTTTTAATTTGCAAAGGGGCATAACTCTAGAACAGTTAAAATGACATCACCAAAAATAAAACTTCGTCTGTGTTTTGTGGTAAAAAGCATTGTGATAAAGTTGCATAACACTTCATTGAGGCAAATGAAAAATGGAGAACGGAAATCAAATCTTGGACGAACTGACTAACATTACATGTATACAGTGGACAAGGGTAAAATATATTGCTCTCTCAGCTACGAAAAAAGAGGAACTGTCATTTTGTTTCTTCTAAAAATTGGACGGTGACACCAAAATGTTATTCCAATTTCATAAAATAGAGTCATCAAGCTTTTCAGTATGAAAAAATGAGCAACTTCTGTCATTGTGTTTGCTGTTAAAATTCAACGAAAGACGTTTTATGTCCATTTTTCCTATATTTAGCCTTTTTGCACTTATTTTCAGAGGTCAAAAAATCTCTTGGATGGCCGGTGATCCCCATTTTTTATTCCAATTTCATAAAACATATATATCAAGCTTTTTTGTATGAAAAAATGAGCAACTTCTGTCATTTTGTTTGCTGTAAAAATTCAACCAAAGACGTTTTATGTCCATTTTTCCTATATTTAGCCTTTTTGCACTTATTTTCAGAGGTCAAAAAATCTCTTGGATGGCCGGTGACCCCCATTTTTTATTCCAATTTCATAAAATATATATATCAAGCTTTTTTGTATAAAAAAATGAGCAACTTCTGTCATTTTGTTTGCTGTAAAAATTCAACCAAAGACGTTTTATGTCCATTTTTCCTATATTTAGCCTTTTTGCACTTATTTTCAGAGGTCAAAAAATCTCTTGGATGGCCGGTGACCCCCATTTTTTATTCCAATTTCATAAAATATATATATCAAGCTTTTTTGTATAAAAAAATGAGCAACTTCTGTCATTTTGTTTGCTGTTAAAATTCAACCAAAGACGTTTTATGTCCATTTTTCCTATATTTAGCCTTTTTGCACTTATTTTCAGAGGTCAAAATATCTCTTGGATGGCCGGTGACCCCCATTTTTTATTCCAATTTCATAAAATATATATATCAAGCTTTTTTGTATAAAAAAATGAGCAACTTCTGTCATTTTGTTTGCTGTTAAAATTCAACCAAAGACGTTTTATGTCCATTTTCCCTATATTTAGCCTTTTGCACTTATTTTCAGAGGTCAAAAAATCTCTTGGATGGCCGGTGACCCCCATTTTTTATTCCAATTTCATAAAATATATATATCAAGCTTTTTTGTATAAAAAAATGAGCAACTTCTGTCATTTTGTTTGCTGTAAAAATTCAACCAAAGACGTTTTATGTCCATTTTTCCTATATTTAGCCTTTTTGCACTTATTTTCAGAGGTCAAAAAATCTCTTGGATGGCCGGTGACCCCCATTTTTTATTCCAATTTCATAAAATATATATATCAAGCTTTTTTGTATAAAAAAATGAGCAACTTCTGTCATTTTGTTTGCTGTTAAAATTCAACCAAAGACGTTTTATGTCCATTTTTCCTATATTTAGCCTTTTTGCACTTATTTTCAGAGGTCAAAAAATCTCTTGGATGGCCGGTGACCCCCATTTTTTATTCCAATTTCATAAAATATATATATCAAGCTTTTTTGTATAAAAAAATGAGCAACTTCTGTCATTTTGTTTGCTGTTAAAATTCAACCAAAGACGTTTTATGTCCATTTTTCCTATATTTAGCCTTTTTGCACTTATTTTCAGAGGTCAAAAAATCTCTTGGATGGCCGGTGACCCCCATTTTTTATTCCAATTTCATAAAACATATATATCAAGCTTTTTTGTATAAAAAAATGAGCAACTTCTGTCATTTTGTTTGCTGTAAAAATTCAACCAAAGACGTTTTATGACCATTTTCCCTATATTTAGCCTTTTTGCACTTATTTTCAGAGGTCAAAAAATCTCTTGGATGGCCGGTGACCCCCATTTTTTATTTCAATTTCATAAAACATATATATCAAGTTTTTTTGTATGAAAAAATGAGCAACTTCTGTCATTTTGTTTGCTGTTAAAATTCAATCAAAGACGTTTTATGCCCATTTTCCCAATATATCCATATAACCTATTTGCACTCATTTTCAGAGGTCAAAATATCTCTTAGATGGCCGGTGACCCCCAATTTTTTTTGCATTTTTTCATTAACAATACTTCAAAGTTAAATTTCACAAAGTATAAGAAAATTCTGTCATTTTTTTTCTATACCCCTGAACTACCTTAAGCGACGATAATATACCAGATAAAGCAGAGTCCAATACAGATGCTGATCAATCCTATAAACTGATTAAAATTATTTTAGATATATGAACAGGATTGAAAGACAAACGGATTAAAAAAATGTTTATACTTACTAACATTAACGGTATTTATAAGTAAAGGACCATTTACACTAAGGACTCATCAGAAGGCAGCACATATGTTTAAAAAATGTTACAAAACCACCTAGCATCATAATTTAAGTAGCACAAGTATCATTGCATGGTATGCTTTTTATTTGGCTTCTGGACAAAAAATATATCGTTCAAGTGTAAATAAAATGCTGGAATCACCCCATAAATACTTACATTGAATGGATGGTAAAACTTCTTGTGCTATCTTTCTTTCGGCAGAAGATCACGTGCAGATGTGAGTTTCTGTTAAATCTTTACTTCACAAAGAATGCATTTGCATACCAATGAACTGAGTTCAAAGCAAAGCATTTACACTTGGACAAAGCTCAATCCTGTGATAAACTTTATAATAGATGACTGTCAATAATGTTCACCCTTCATAACCACCAACATGCCAAACATTGATCAGAAGTCCTGAAAGAGACATATTCTTTTTTATTTATATGTACGTTTTCATATCTCTGTTAAAACATAAAAAGTTGTGGTAAAAACATTCATTTTCTAGCTAGTATTTCATGCACTAACTTTACCAGCATACTTCACTCAGATGCTTTATATCGGCGAGGCCAGTGGCCCACAGTAGTTCAACCAATCTGAGTTGGAGCAATACTTGGGATGAATACTTTATAAGCAGAAGATGAATTGGATCGGGGTTCTTTGAATTCACATTATTTGTACAACTCTCTCTACTGATGGCATATTTTGGAATTTCTGTCACCTAAATGGTTCGCGAAAAATATATTTTTGATTTATAGTAATAATAATAGTAACTAGTCTTTCTGACAGGGTTTATCTGACTTTGACCCACCAGTACATGCCAAGAAATCCTCCCTAAAAATTCCGGTCGACCCTCTACGGCAGTCATTAGTAGCTAAAGATTTGATTTCATTGAAGAAATTAATTTATGACCTTCATGTACGTGTCGCTTAGAACACAGCCATATACCAAATGGTCAATATTAATCATCCATGTAATTTGCTCTATGGGGTGTTTGCAGAATTTCAACGGAGGCAATGTCTTGGCATGGGAGAAAGGAAGAAAGACCAATCACAATTTGTCCTATATTTGTTTTTCTCTTTTTTAATTACATAAAACATAACCCTTTCAAATAAAGAGTTCATAAGATACAAATATTCCCTGTGGACCCCCCCCTTTTATTTGTGCTCTATATTTTCAACCCTCGAATTAAGCTTTCGAATCTAATTAAAATTAAAACCTTGCTTTCTAACCAATCTATTCATGTACCGGACCGGCAACTTTCTTTATTTAATACGAAAATCTACAGTGCCGTTATACACATGCATATTGTTTGCTTGGAGTCTCCGCCCGAAAAGAAAGAAATAGTCAACTCCAAGATATTATATTCCTGCATCACGTGATTTTTACCATGTGGTGCTTACATTTGAATAAATACCGAATATGGAAAGTGAAACTACAATTCAAAACATAATGTCGGAAGGCACAAATAAGAAAAAGAAAGGTTTTTTTTGGCAAAAGGTGCAGGTGTGATGATTTTGTATCTGTGGTTAAATTGTTTACATTGGTTACAGTTCGGCAGAAGCCTTATTTTATGCATTGTGTATATAATTTAATAAAACATAGAGAAGAGTAAGATGTTTCGCGGGTAAACTTTGGGTCAGGTCAAACGTGAAGGGGTGTTCCAAAGGAAACTGTCAGTACGAGTAACGAGACACTTTGGTAGAACACCCCTCCTTCAAGAATGGTACAGCTCCCATCGGGGTATATAAGCAGGAGAGAATCCTAGCTCAGGGTCGATTGTCATAAGTCTTCGGAGACATAAGACCAAGGTACGGTACGTTTATATTCGAGATCGCTGTCTCTTATATATACATGATATATTAGATATTGTGTTAATATTACTAAGTGTAATAAAGAACAGGTTAAATTTATTAACATTTAATATTGAGGGATTTAATAGCAATAAGTTATATCTTGAGACTCTTTCAAAGCGTTCCGATATTTTGTTATTACAAGAACATTGGCTCCACAGTTATGAAAAACATAAGCTTGATGAATTTTTACAAGACTTTATATGCTATGCAAAATGTTTTGATGATAATTCACTTTCTGATGCATATGAGCGCCGTAGGGGCCATGCTGGAGTGGCAATATGTATTCACAAGAAATTTGAAAAATTTGTTGAACTTTTACCAGACGGGGGCAACAGAATTATAGGTATCAAGTTTAATACTACACAGCCATTTATATTTTTATCTACATATCTCCCGTGTCGTGGCAATGCAAATAGCATAGACAATTATCAGGAAATCCTTGATGAACTATCAGAAATTTACATAAAATATAGCAATGCATTCAGAATTGTGATAGGTGGGGACATGAATGCATCTATTTATAGAGATTCTAAACAAGATAAAGTTTTTAGAGATTTTATAAAGGAAAACAATCTTTTAATACCACCGTCTTGCGGAAAGACTTTTACCTTTTATCATTATAATGGAAGAGATACCTCCCAGATAGATTATTTTTTAGAAAGCAAAAGTGTCATTAGCAATTATTTGACTTTTATACGTGAGTCTATAAATACCTCTACTCATGATCCAATACTGACTACTATTCCATGTAATATACAAGCGAATGAGGAAATTAATTCATTAATTGAGAACAAAAGAATAAATTGGAATAAGGTTGATAAAACTGCTTATCAGGAAGAGATTGAGAATAAACTGTCGACATGGACTGATGAAATAAACCTTAATTTGACATTTGATAATATACCAGATAAGATAAATGAACTTTGTACAATCATGGCAGCGTCAGCTTCTAAATGTAGCCGTTCTAAACGCTCAAAATGTAAAAGGTTAAAGAAAAAGCCCTGGACTCCAGAATTGGAAAATATGGCTAAGATAAATAGAGATCATTTTGCAAAGTGGAAAGCCGCTGGCCGACCTACTGATAAAAGTAACATTTTATTCCAAAATATTCAGTTTTACAAAAAGAAGCTTAGATCAATGCAAAGGCAACTTGAGGCAAGTTTAAGAATTAACAAATATCAGAAAATTATGGAACTCCACGAGGGAAATGATGCTGGTTTTTATTCTTTAGTAAGGAAACAAAGAAATCCAGCAAATACCACAACTACTTCGCTTACTTTTAATGATATTTCTTTAAATAACGATAACTTGATTCGTGATGCATGGATGGATTACTTTCAAGATTTGGCATCTCCTATGGATTCTGAAAATTTTGATAAAGAACATTTTAGTCTAGTTGAAAATGATATAAAACATTTAACTAAAACTTTTACTGAAAATAAGATAGAAAATATTTCACCTGTAACAGAAGTTGAAATGAAAAGTATATTAGCATCTATGAAAAATAATAAATCTGCTGATGAAGAAAACATAGCAGCTGAACATTTGAAATATGGTGGACCTATTATGATAACTATAATGACTTTTCTTATAAATGCTATTTTTAAACATTTACATATTCCAACTTTATTAAAAGGTGGGATAGCCTGTCCTGTTTTGAAAAATGGAAAACCAAAAATTGATCCGAACTCATATCGGAAAATAACTATTACAAGTACAGTAGGAAAAGTTGTTGAGAAAGCTCATTTATCTCAAAATAAAAACTCTGTAATTAAAAACCAAAATAAATTACAAAAAGGATTTACCTCTGGAGAAATGCCTATTATTGCTGCTTTAATTTTAACTGAACTTATAATTCAAGCAATTAAGACAAAATCACCACTTTATGTGGCTTTAATGGATGCAAGGAAAGCTTTTGACATTGTGTGGCATCTTGGCCTGATGAGAGAAATGCACAAGTTTGGATTAACGGGGGACAATTGGTTATTCTTTAAAAGATGGTATGAAAATCTTAAATCAAAAATTAAATGGAAAGGGTTGCTTTCAAACTCAATAGAGGAACAACAAGGTGTACGACAGGGCGGTATCTGGTCACCGACAGCCTATAAAATATTTATAAATTCACTTTTACAAACTTTTGAAAGAAATCAATTAGGAGCATGTATTGGACCCATTTATTGTGGTATCCCAACAGTAGCTGACGATGTTGCTTTAATCTCAACAGATCCATATGAATTACAAACAATGTTAAATGTACAGGCAGATCATGCAAACAAACTGAGATATCTACTCAGTGAGCAAAAATCTACTATATTAGTATATAACGATAAATTGCCAAAATCTTGGTCTTTGAATGGAAAATCAGTAACACTTTCTGAATCTGCAGTTCACCTTGGAATAGATAGAAATATAACTAAAAATGCTGGGGTTAAAGAAGTTGTGAACAAGCGTATTACTACGGCAAGGAAAACTGTATACTCCCTTATGGGTGCTGGGTTACACGGTTTGAATGGAGTAAACCCAAAAGTTTCTGTACACTTGATTCAAATATATGTTATACCTAGACTACTATATGGTTTAGATGTCATATCGCTCTCAAATACAGATATACAAAAGATGGAACTATTCTTTAGACAATTATTAAAGCAAATTCAGCACTTGCCTAAACGCACATCAATAGCTGCAACTTTACTATTATTAGGGCGTATTCCTATAGAGGGAGAAATTCATAAGAAAATTCTGAAAACATTTGGAAATATAATTAGAAATGATAAGTCTGTTGAAAGAGAAATTGCTTTTAGACAATTGGCTATGAAAGATGAAAAATCTGGAAGTTGGTTTACAAAACTACACAATTTAACTGTAATTTATGGATTGCCATCGCCTTATGATTTCATTGAGAATCCACCATCAAAAATAAGCTGGAATAGACTTGTGAATAACTGTATAAATAATCATTTTTTACAAAATTTAAAGAAGGAAGCTAAAGAAAAGTCATCCTTGAAATATATTAATTTTAATGATTCCAACATAGGAACTGTGCATAATATTTGGAAAAGCAGTGGGACTGACCCATACTCTATTAATATGGCTGCAATTAAAGTTAAAATCGCCACCGGAATAATGATTCTTCAGTATCAGAGGTCTAGATTTTCAAAAAACTGTATCTCAGCAATCTGTCCATTATGTAACATTGAACCAGAAGATATGACTCACTTTATACTTAAATGTGAAAAACTGTCAAGCATAAGAAATCGCTTTATGCAAGAGTTGAAATCTCTTCTCGTAGATTGTAATAAGCCACCTTTGCTAATTCAAGAACTATTTGATGACAAGGAGAATCTTTTACATCTAGTTATAGACTGTACATCATATCATTTTCTTACCTACAAGGAACAGGTCCGTATAGAGACATTAACCAGAGGTCTGTGTTACAAACTATATCACAAACGTTTACTTTTAATGTCCGAGAAAATTTGATTCGCACTTAATGGATTGTGTCAGGATTTATTCTGCAATATTGAGAGATGGATAGTGTTTGAACTGAAAACTCGTATCCAAGGCTTGTAAAATATCAAGTGGTTTTAGATTTTAAATATTTTATTAGCGTGTTTTATATGGAATAATTGTCTACAAAATGAACAGTGAAACGTTTTTTTAGATTTTAAAGATACCAAGGACAGTGTTTTGAACAGTAAATGCTATTGCGAGGGCAGGAGTATTTTAATTATAGTCTATAACACTATGTTATATGGAGATATAATAGTGATCCGGTTATGAAACGATTGGACTGTGTAAGATATATAGTTAACTACGTTTACATGGTGATGGATTAGTCCGCATGCTGTATATATGTTACTGATATATATAAATTATTATAATAACTACCTACGTATACTGGTTTTATGAGTGCCCCGTGTGTAAGGGTTAGGGTGCAAATAAGGGTGCAAATTGGAAATTACGCTATAGAAGCGAAGCTCCTGCTAGAGGAGGAAGATAAAGACTAGGTAACAGGTAACAGGTTGGTGCCTGTTAGAAATACGGACTTGTACGTTTACAAGTTGAACCGTATTGTACCGTATAGGACAAGTGTGAGTCTGTGTGACCACCTTGTAAAGTACATAATTGTACCAGAGGAACAAAGACAAGTGTGTAAACTTGTAGGGTGCATTATTGTACCAGGAGGACAAGTTTGTTCCTGACCCAGGACAAATTTGTAATCGTACAAATTTGTATCAATTGTATACATTTAAAGTAGAATAGTTAATAGCTATAGATACATTTGTAGTTTATTTGAGATCGCAAAGAGCAGTTGTATATATTTTAGTTCATTGACGTTAATATTTGAATAAAGATTATTTGTTATATGTTTTGTAAATAGAGCAATTTTGGATCCAGTATCAAACTGGTAACGGACTCATTCTAAAATAGAAACAGACACGCTTACCCTGTGTACACGTTACACAGGTAAATTCTTTCCGTGTTCAAAATATACATGAAATATTTGCCACTGCCCCTTTTCTGTTCTATGAATTCTAACCCTGAGTTTTCTATCTGTTACTCCATGCCAAGAAATCCTCGCTAAAAATTCCAGTCGACCCCCTACGGCAGTCATTAGTAGCTAAAGATTTGATTTCATTGAAGAAATTAATTTATGACCTTCATGTACGTGTCGCTTAGAACACAGCCATATACCAAATGGTCAATATTAATCATCCATGTAATTTGCTCTATGGGGTGTTTGCAGAATTTCAACGGAGGCAATTTCTTGGCACGAAATATTAAGATATATAAGAAGATGTGGAGTGAATAACCAATGAGACAACTATCCATACCGGCCATAGAAAATAGAGGGTGTACAGGCGAATTGAGCATCTCCATCAAAACCACAGCGAATGTGAGCTATAAAAGGCTCCGGTATGACAAAATATCAATTGTTCTGAAACTAAACCACCTGCCTGATTATACTACAACAATGTACATCAAACAAATAAAACAGACAGCCGCGAAACACGACCAGTGACCTGCAGGTTTCTGAGTTTAATAGGACAAGCACATATAGAATGTTGCGGGACTCATGTTGATGAGCCCTCAACCCTCCCTTAGCCTACTGCATGGTGCAATGGTGCATCAAAGCAAATTGTACAAACTGTAAAAAGAGCTGGCTTCAGGCTTTTTTGATTAGATTGGTACTAACTTACTAAGCCAACAAGCAGATCACAAAAAAAACAAGATTCAAAGCTTTGGCCTACTGTTACGGTACTTGGTTACTAAGAAGTAGTTCAAAGCCAAATTTCAACTACTAGTAATAGATACACCATACATATTAACTTAAGAATAGGAAGATGTGATTGTTGTCAATGAGACAAGTATCCATCGCAGTTCAAATGAAGGGGTGTAAGTAATTAGAGGCAGAGACATATACACATGTATACTGCACAGCCTTCAACAATGAGAAAAACCCATACTGTATAAAACTCACTTATAAAATATAAGACGATACAATATAAGCATGGCAATTCTACAGCATTCATACAGCACGAACAACAATCTCTGCAATCAACATGTTCACCCTGATTTTAAACGTCAATTCGTAAATTTGGTACACACCAATCAGATATAACTTGTAATGACAGGAAAGCCATTAACGTGTGTAATGCCAAATATATGTATATAAACGAGACGTATGACTGGATACAAAACTTAATTTCATTGTGTAGTTGACTATCAAAACCCTAGAACTGATGAAGACAATAAACAAGGAAACAAGGAACTTTCAGCATCTTCGCTAACCAACTGGCAAGGGTTACGATCCGGTCCCTTCCTCGTAATCCTGACGCAGAAGTATAGATAGATAGATATATAGATAGATAGATAGATAGATAGATAGATAGATAGATAGATAGATAGATAGATAGATAGATAGATAGATAGATAGATAGATAGATAGATAGATAGATAGATAGATAGATAGATAGATAGATAGATAGATAGATAGATAGATAGATAGATAGATAGATAGATAGATAGATAGATAGATAGATAGATAGATAGATAGATAGATAGATAGATAGATAGATAGATAGATAGATAGATAGATAGATAGATAGATAGATAGATAGATAGATAGATAGATAGATAGATAGATAGATAGATAGATAGATAGATAGATAGATAGATAGATAGATAGATAGATAGATAGATAGATAGATAGATAGATAGATAGATAGATAGATAGATAGATAGATAGATAGATAGATAGATAGATAGATAGATAGATAGATAGATAGATAGATAGATAGATAGATAGATAGATAGATAGATAGATAGATAGATAGATAGATAGATAGATAGATAGATAGATAGATAGATAGATAGATAGATAGATAGATAGATAGATAGATAGATAGATAGATAGATAGATAGATAGATAGATAGATAGATAGATAGATAGATAGATAGATAGATAGATAGATAGATAGATAGATAGATAGATAGATAGATAGATAGATAGATAGATAGATAGATAGATAGATAGATAGATAGATAGATAGATAGATAGATAGATAGATAGATAGATAGATAGATAGATAGATAGATAGATAGATAGATAGATAGATAGATAGATAGATAGATAGATAGATAGATAGATAGATAGATAGATAGATAGATAGATAGATAGATAGATAGATAGATAGATAGATAGATAGATAGATAGATAGATAGATAGATAGATAGATAGATAGATAGATAGATAGATAGATAGATAGATAGATAGATAGATAGATAGATAGATAGATAGATAGATAGATAGATAGATAGATAGATAGATAGATAGATAGATAGATAGATAGATAGATAGATAGATAGATAGATAGATAGATAGATAGATAGATAGATAGATAGATAGATAGATAGATAGAGAGAGAGATAGATAGATAGATAGATAGATAGATAGATAGATAGATAGAGAGATAGATAGATAGATAGATAGATAGAGAGAGAGAGAGAGAGATAGATAGAGAGAGAGATAGAGAGATAGATAGATAGATAGATAGAGAGATAGATAGATAGATAGATAGATAGATAGATAGATAGATAGATAAATAGATAACGATAAAAAAGGACTGGTTTCACCTTTAAAATTCGGTTGCTGGTTAAACCCAAATAGAGATCTTCTACTCCGAGGTTGTGTCTGGTGGAGCAGGGTAAATCTCGACATCCCGACTCAACGATAAAATCGTCGGATACGGATGTTCGTGATAACGACATGTCCCTAAAATAGCCTACACAGTGGCGGATCCAGGGGGGGTGTTCGTGTTCCAGGGGTTGGAACACCCTTTTTTTAAGGATCAATGCATTTGAATGGGGACATGTGTTTGGACCCCCCCCTTTTTATCCTAGGTTGGGAACCCCCTCTCCCTTTTTAAAATGGCTGGATCCGCCTCTGCTACAACAGACATCAGGGGCGAATCAAGGATTTTTGAAAGAGTATAAAACGGATTATTTACCGCCGATCGAATCGATACGAAAAATCTTGGACGATTTATGCTAAAACATCATATGAATCGTCAAAACATTATGAAATAACTTTTCGGTGACCGAAGAGGGGGTGTACGCCCTTTACGTTCCTGGTTTCGCCCCTGATTATTAGAGTCGAGCGCACCTGGCCGTGCTGATTTCGAACTCGCAACCTTAGTGATGCCTGTACATTAAGAAATCGTTTATACTTTACGCGCATTCCAGGATTGCTAACTGTATGCACAAGATTCCCAACGATTACGGACATCAGATCATTGAAAAGACAAAATATACCATAATCTCCATGAATTCCTTCGCTAAAGACAGATTAAACTATAACAAACAACATTGATCCAGATGTTTATATACCGAGACAATCAGAACCACTTCAATCTGTTTGAATACACGTCTATAAAATTATTGGGAAATCCAGCGGTTTAAGCCAAGAGTAAAGACAAAACATATGATTCTGATCTCCTCTTGTATTTTTGTCCATCTGATAAGTTAAGCCTTTTTCAACTGATTTGTATGGTTCGTTCTTATGTTGTATATACCACTGACCCAGCCAGGTTTAGGGGAGTTGGGGTGGGATCCCGCTAACATGTTTAACCCCGCCACATTATCACTGTGTATCATCGCCACCGGAAATTGGGTACTAACGAAGCGGAGAGAAATAGAAAAAAAAGTAAACAAGTTAAGAATTCATTCAATTTAAAGCATTTCCACTCATTTGATGATGGTGCCGCTTAAGAAATGATTTTCTAATATATAATTCTTTAAATTATTAGGCCCATAAGTACAAAATTAATACAAGATTTTGTGTAATACTCCAAAACTTGCCACTTAGTACCGGAAAATTTCGAGGTCTATCGTCCTCTGTCGCCCCATTCTCAAGATATTGAACTGTTTTTCATTATTTTTCCGGCACGTTTTTAGATTATTATAGTGTGGCATCATATTTACTGAAATTTGTTGTCAAAAACATGTTTTTTAAAGAATATGTATCATAAAAAATAAAGTCTAGGGTATGGCAACTTGCTCGTGTTGACAAATTTACTGTATGGCAACTTGTTTTCAACTGTATGGCAACTTGCTAATTTTAGAATAGTTATTTACCGTCCTTTAAAGAAAATAATTTTTTTTTTTTTTTTTTTGGTGGGGTACCTTTTTATGTCAAACTGTTTTTGTCCTTTTCAAGGTTTAAATTTGTTTAAAACTGTTATTTGACTGATAAATTTTAAAAACTGTTAACTGTTTTCGATCCACTTTCTGTAATCTGTTTTGTTAAAATTTGCAATGTTGTTAACTGTTTATTTTTGAAATTGAGATTTCTGTTATCTGTTACTTAATACTTAAAGTGTTCACTGTTTTTGACATTATTTTCTCTGTTAACTGATCTTAACAGTTATTTACAAGAATCACATTAAAATTTGCTGTCCATCTCTTTCTTTACGTTGCTTCCGCAAAGGAGTAACATAAACAGTATATATGTAACTGTACATGTCTTTAAAAATTCTTTGAGTATAGTAAATCCTTGATAAAATTGAGAATGGAAATGAGGAAAATGTCAAAGAAACAGAAGGCCGACCAAATAGAAGAAACAACCCAACGCAGCGAGAAAATTATGCACTAGGGTGGGGTGTCAATTCACAGATAGGAAAAAACTTAGAATTGACACTAGCTCATAATTTTTACACACCCTCTTTCCCTTCCTTCCTAATAAATAAGGCTTAATATTTGAGTTATGCATGTGTATATTTATGGAAAGAGAATCGTCCATAGATTTGATTTCCAATAGTAATAATGGTGAAATATAATCTCTTTTTTTTGTGTGATCATGCCGGCAACAATCAGCATTTATTTGATACCAAATATTGCAAAATAGGGGGTTGAACATGTCACAAAGATTTCAAAAATTTGGTCCAAAGGAAAATTTAACAATCAATAAGAGTGATACCTTTCCTGAAACCATAGACATACATGTATATCTATCAAGAGGTAAAAAAAATCATATGCATTTCTGCTGTTTTTCCATAAAATTGAATTGAAAAGATCGAGCCTCAAATCTTTGTTGAAAAACAATACAAAATTTCTAAATCTATGGCGGTACGGATAGGAACGTATGAACGGTCAAACTGAAAAATGGCTTATAAAACATGCTAAAAACAATCTAAATGTTCATATAAACCCACTAGGAAGGCTATATTATTATTATTCAACTATCTAAAAATCAATTCAATTGTACAAAACCTTTCATATTTAGAAAATTCACCATGGCTATAATGCGAAACTAAACTTGTAACTGTGTATTGGTATACCTGAAACTGTCTCCTAAGTGAGCAATCATTTAACTACAAAAAGGGGGTAGAAGTTCAATGTTTGTTTCTTGAAACATATAAATGAACCAAAATTTAAAAAATGAAAAAAAAACAAGACTATATAGCAAGGGTAAGGACTCAAGTTGGGTCATGCAGGTGCAACAAATGCGGCAGTGTTAAACATGTTAAGGGATATCTCATGCCCCTCTTTATACGTCTAACCAATGTAGTTATTTCTGGCTTCTATTTGTAATGTATCCAAAACGTAAAAGGCCACTTCTTATCCAGCTAAAACCCTGGTCAGTCCTATGATGAAAATAATTCAGATGTATATGGAATGTTTGATAAGTTATATTGACCAAAAGTACCTGGACGGAATTTTCAAAAATAAAGTACCTTTTCAATTTGCAATGCGTAAAATAACTGAACAGTGTGGCCTGGTAGAAGAGGCCGAAAAATGAGGACTTGGTTCTCAAATTGATGTCAAATTTGCTAGTCTAAGACTTCAGAAATGTAAAGAAGGACCAAGGCTCTTTTTTTTATATTAGCTCAGAGTTCTTAATTGGGACTTGGAGATGAAAGAGTGCTTCAACTTGTGACACCTTACATGTTACTTTCTGATTTATACACTGGTTTTGATGATTTAAAAAAAAAATAGTAAACCTTCGTAATTCCTTTTAATAAAATCATGTAAGCAATGAGTCGTATGAATACCCTGACTGAGTGTAACCATAATTTATAAGAGCCCCCGCCATAAAAAAGTAATGTTCGCGCCCTATAGTATTCACTCATTCTATCTGTTTGTTACACTTTCCTACGCCATGACGATAACCCAAGTTTGCTACGACTGATTGACATAAAACATTTACTCAACAATATACATAACCAGAAGAAGCCTCCCTTTTGCTGTTTGAAGCATTTTCGATTATTCATGACATAGTCCTTTTTCTTAGAGTCAATCACTCCGTCTGATTTTCCATCCGTTCAATTGTCTGTCCATGTGTCAATAAAAAAATATGGTACTTGCGTGTGTATTCTAAAAATTAGTCAGCTTTATTAAATATTCCTTATGGAGCTTGGCATTTCTGCGACTTTGTACAGTGGTTTTCAAATTTTTGAATACATTGAAGATATGCACTTACCCTTTTCATTGCTTTCGGGTTCGTTTGGAAAAAGGGGTAAATTAAAGTTGCTGTTAACTCTTATCAGCATTTAAAATTTGTTGTTAACTGTTTTTGCCAAAATCGAGGTGTTGTTAACATGTTAACGGACCCCCTACCCCCTTCTAATTATGCATTAGATAAAATGCATTAGATAGAAATACCATTTGCTTGACAGCATTTAAGATGTATACAAATTATATATTTTCAAAAAGAAACCGACAAGAAAATTAAATCGAAATGCAATTCACGATTTGTTTCTCTTTACTTTCGGTGAATCTTAATTTTTCTTTTTACAAATGAATCATTTCAGAAATTAATTAATTAAACAATTTTATGTGTCTGTCCGAATTTTCGATCCTGTGGTTGTCGTTCCTTCATCTCTATCTTATTTGTTGTTTTCATAAATTGTTTTGTTATGAGTTAGGCCGTTAGTTTTCTTGTGGAGTCCTTTCACATTTGTCGGTCGGTGCTTTTTATAGCCGACTATAAGGTACGAGTTTTCGTTGTTGAAGGCCGTACGATAGCATATAATTGCTAGCATACACTTTATTTGATCCTGATGGATAGTTATCTTACTTGCTATCATACCACATCTCCTCTGTTTTTATTTAAAAACAGCTAGCACCAACAAAAGATGAATGGACGGGTTATTTTATTGAACTTACAAAATTTCACCCTAACAACAAATAAGACAACAGTCGTTAGTAGTATAACGATCTATGGATGTATTTAGGATAATATGGTTGAAAAAAAACTTTTTGTACAAATCGTAAAGCGGTACGCAAAGAGGCCATCTGAACTGAATTAACGGCATATATTTAATAATATTTGATAAGTAAGACATTTTTTATATTTGTAAGCCTGTAAAGCTTTGATATCAACAAAATATCGTCACTTGATATTATCTAAACAGTGATTAATTTCCTCTTAAAATTATAATATATATTGCAAGACGCCGTACAGACAAAAGTTGTTATTTTGCAATTCGCCGTACAACGTCCTGCAATTCGCCGTACAACAAACACACAATGTTTTTGTCCATATTCTTTAAAAAAACATGTTTTTGACAACAAATTTCAGTAAATATGATGCCACACTATAATAATCTAAAAACATGCCTGGAAAAATAATGAAAAACAGTTCAATATCTTGAGAATGGGGCGACAGAGGACGATAGACCTCGAAATTTTCCGGTACTAAGTGGCAAGTTTTGGAGTATTACACAAAAGCTTGTATTAATTTTGTACTTATGGGCCTAATAATTTAAAGAATTATATATTAGAAAATCATTTCTTAAGCGGCACCATCATCAAATGAGTGGAAATGCTTTAAATTGAATGAATTCTTAACTTGTTTACTTTTTTTTCTATTTCTCTCCGCTTCGTTCGACGTTAGTACCCAATTTCCGGTGGCGATGATACACAGTGATTATGTATGTATGTGCCTGTCCCAAGCCAGGAGCCTGTAATTCAGTAAATTGTTTTTTTATGTGTTACATATTTGATTTTTGTTCATTTTTATACGACCGCAAAATATTTGTTGGGATCGTATATTGGTATTATGTTGTTGTCTGCGTCGTCCGAAGACACAATTGGTTTCCAGACAATAACTTTAGTTTAAGTCAATTGATCTCTATGAAATTTTAGAAGAAGGTTCAATACCACAAAAGGAAGGTTTGGATTGATTTTGAAGACGATGGTCCCAACAGTATAGGAATTAGGGGCCCAAAAGGGGCCAACACAAGGATTTTTCCACCTTCAGGTTAATTACTTGTGTAAAAGTATTTCAATTGCTCTGAAATTGTACCACAATATTTAAGTCCACAAGTAGAAGGTTTGGATTCATTTTGGGGGTTATGGTGCCAACATTTTAGAAATTAAGGATCAAAAAGGGACCAAAAACAAGTATTTTTGTAGTTTCTGGACAATAACTTGTGTGTAAGTTTATAGATCTCTCTGACATTGTACCACAAGGTTCCATATCATAAAAAGAAGGCTTAGTTTGTGGGTAATTGACCAATACATGCAGGTATTAGGGGCCAAAAACAAGCATTTTCTAGTTTCGAGACAATAACTTGTGTTTAGTGGGATTCAGTGTGGGGATTAATGCTCCAGGGGAGGTTAAAAGTTTGGGGGGGGGGGATGGTTCTAATTTTTTTAAGGGGTTCACATTTTTTTTGGAAGTTTTTGAAAATTTCAAATTTTGAAATCTTTAATTGCACAGTATAGATTTGTAAGATCTTTACATTTGTTATATGTCAGAAACCTATACTATGTCAAATATTTGATCACAATCCAAATTCAGACAGTATCAAGCTTGAATATTGTGTCCAAATTTGCCCCAACTGTTCAGGTTACATAAGGCCGTTAGTTTTCTCGTTTAAATTGTTTTACATTTTCGTTTCGGGACCTTTTCTAGCTGACTATGCGGTATGGGCTTTGTTCATTGTTGAAGGCCTACGGTGACCTATAGTTGTTAATTTCTGTGTCATTTTGGTCTCTTGTGGAGAGTTGTCTCAATGGCAATCATACCACATCTTCTTTTTTATAATTGGTTTTATGATACTGATGTAAAACAAGTGGACTCGTTGAACGAGGCACAAGAGTAATTCTTGAAAGTGTTGTGTCACTTGTGTGCCTGAGAAAGTCCATTTAAAAATAACAACACAATTTGACCTTACCCTCCTTTTTTTGGACGATCAATGCATTTGAACTGGGACATGTGTTTAGAACTCCCCCTTTATCCTGGGTTGGTAAACCCTCTCTTTAAAATGGCTGGATCCGCCCTCGCGACCTGAGATCTTCTCGGTTTTTTTTCTGTATGGTTCATAGTTGCTCAGTGTCTCTTTTTTGTGGGCTGTTGTTCGACTTTTTGCGATTTCATCTTTTGTTTGAAACTTCGCTTCACTTGTTACTTGATGGTTATTTTCACGCCCCAGATATACTTAACTTCCAAAATGGAAAGAGACAGCAACATTACCAAGCCCGCCTCCAAACACCAAAGAAATAATTAATTCCAAACAAAACAAAAATGTGCATTATTATAACAAATAATACCGCTAACTTGAAAAATTAATTATTAGAAAGATCTTACTCGTATTCTTGTCAAAACTAAGTTTTTTGTTGTTGTTTTTTTGTGTTTTTTTTGGGGGGGGGAGGGTCTTCCTGATGTTCTGTTCTTACTATACTGATTAGATTATGATTATCGTTCTTGCATCTTTTAAGCATTTAGAGTCAGTCAATTTCTTATGGTTACTCCGATCCTTTTAAAGCAGGGAACAAGAAAATCGGATTATATGCAGTTTCTGAGTTATCAAACAAAGTTCAAGGTCATTGGCGATTCAGGCAACCCATTTCTTTTTATCCGCTAACAGGTTGAAGTTAACATTTTGATTATTATTTTTATTTATCATGATTGTTTTTTGAATTTTTTTAAGGGGATTCCGAATTTGAACTCTGTTAATTGTGTATATATATTGTGAAGTATACACTTTACGGTCCAAAACTCAAATTTTTGGTCATGTGATCTCGGGGTATAAAAGAGATTTCGCGCCGGAAATCTTTGCAAATTAAAATAGGTAATTAAAGTGATAACATGTTTATTTTCTGTTGTTGATTTTTATGTTCGCGATTTCGTAAAACTGATGTAGATTCAAAAATGAACAAGAATATGGTTGATGTGTACATGTTTTGTTAAAAGATGCAACTACAGAATGTGGACATCTTCATGATTTTGGACTGCTGACAACTTGATCATTTCATGAGTATAGCTCTATATTGTTTTAAATACCATACAGAGGATTTTTTTTGTATGAAAATCAATAATGGAAAAACACAAAAATAACAAGGAAAAGCAAAGTATGCAGTCAAAATATTTTGATGCTTAATACATGTAACAATTTGGCACAAATTTGCTAAATTTTTATCTCAAGCAACTTAGTTTTCATATTTATGTTGCTCAAGACCTGTCTTTTTGTTTCCCTCCTCTGTGGTATTTAAAATTTTACTGAGAGTTGTGAAACTTAATTTTATGCAATTTTTATTAATTTTCAAAATTTAATGAACAGTTAGGCAGCAACCATTTGATTTTCTGGGGGGCTATGGATTTTTTTTCTGGACAAACTTTGTTTTTCGCCATCTATTTTTTTGGCGACAAGTCGACAACAATTTTTTTCTTTCAATTATAGCATTACATATAGTGGCAGCTAAGGGCGAAACAAACAATTTTTTTTTCTCGGGTCAACAACAAATTATTTTTTTCTCCAAAACTGGAAACAAACTTTTTTTTCCAAAAAAATCCATAGCCCCCCCAGAAAATCAAATGGTTGCTGCCTTAGTTTACCTTTATTTGTTTTGTGCAATTAAAGATTGAAAAATGCAATTTGGAGATAAAATATTTTTCTATAATTTCTGGCTTCACAACCCTCAGCAATGATTAAAATATATTATTTGATAAGTTTTTCTTTAGGACTGATCAAATATTGAGCATATTCAGATTTTGTACAAAGAATTCCTTGAAAAAAAATGAAATATACACCTATATAAAATTGTTGAGAGATATATATGAGATAACTGTCTGACATGATCGTAAAACAAATTAGGTTGAAGATAAAGGGAGAATTAAAACTCAATAAGTGTAGAGGGATGGACAAAATAATGTCAAAATCACCAACCGCTAGCCGAAGAGAGACTTGACAAATTATATGCAAAGTCACTGACCACTAGCCAAAGAGAGACGACAAATTATATGCAAAATCACTGACCACAAGTCGAAGATGATCAGACAAACTAATGGCAAATTCACAGAAATATTAAATCAATACATAACAAACTTAAATCTATGCAATACAAACCTCTTTAAAACACAGTTAAATGTAATATACATGTACATACAAGCAAAACACTTCTATTTTACAGTGTTAAATGCATCTAATTTTTGCTGTGTTTATAATCATTTGTGGTAATGAATATTTATACCAAAATGCAAATACTACTGGCTGGAGATGTTTCAAGCTGTTGTAGAAAGTTTGGAGATTACTGACAAACTACAATATTTAAGAATTGAAGGCTTCTTTTTGTAACTTCATTGGGGTGTTAAAGCTTTGACCGAAGTACATTCTGTTTCCGCGCTAATCATAAAAATTCTAAAAATGTGCGCATATTCAATGCTTTTACAACCCTATGAAGTTACAAAAAGAAGCATTTAATACTTATAATTACATTTTTTAGCTATGATCATGAAAACACAAATTTTATAATTGTTTTACTTAATTCACCTATGCACTTTATTGTGGGACCACATGTTATCATGAATGAAAAGTTTTATTGAGTAATGCAATTGCTAAAGGAATAACACTTAATGTGCAGTTAGCCAATCATAACAAAGTATTATAATGACACATACATCTAATGTAATTATATATGTACATTTTTACCCATATGGGTTGAAGGCATACATAAATCAACATAATAATTTAACAATACATCATACAGAAAAAAAACATTATATACATATATGTATCTATCATGCAGTTGTTGAGTCCACTCTTCTCAGTGACCATGACTTTTTAACAAATGAAGCTGCATACCGGTGAATGGTAGCTGATGTACTTTTTATATAGTGTTGTCTGTCCTTGGACTACATGTTCATCAAATGCATCAGTTTTAGGAGGAGGAATATCTTATGCTAAAATTTCTAAAAACAAATATAAATAATTAGGGATAATTTTTCATTTAAATTCTTTATTTTGTGCTTGAAAATAAAAACAGAAATAGTAAAAATTGATAATTTTGAAATTTGCAATTGTTTACAAAAACAATGAATTTTCTAATTTTTTGTCATTAAATTGGTAATTAAATAGTTTTAAAATTTCATTTCAGCAGATATGTAGACTTGGGTCAATTATTTGAATACATATTTTTATAGGTTTCTTTTTTTTGTTGAGAAAATTACATTTTTTTTGTGTAAACAGAATTCCTTTTCTCCTTTTAAAAGTCTTCAGTTACTGTGGTTTTGGGTTACAAAACAGGATGAACTGCCATAGGATTGGTTGAATGCAGTGGTCAGGTGGTCATGACATGTCTTTAGAAGCAATCCTTGAATTTAAATAATTTTTTGTTTCTTTTCAGTTTTGCTCTTTTTTTTGTCACATTTTAAAAAAAAATCTATGTCTTTATTTTGGTTGGGTTGATTAATGAATTATCTTTTTTGGGTTGAGAAAATTCATATTTTTATCAACTTTTTAAAGGTGCGTGTTTAAATTTGTTATAAAAAAAGTAAAAACTTAACAATAAGTGGTTAGATTTAAGGATTGTTTCATATATTTTTTAGATTGTATTTTTTCATGAACAAATTTTCACCATTGGTTTCAATTTTTGTTTTCAGCCCACATATAGAGAATACATAGCGAATAACATAGACATGGCAATGAACGCAGTAAACGACTTAGTAGCAGTTTTAGGAAACAGCCTACCTCCAGTTGCTCCACGGTAAGTTATATTATTTTACAATCTCTTTTCATAGAAAAATGTAACCTCAATGAATTAGTAAACAAGCAAAAAGTGGTACTGACCAGTAGATTATTGCACATTCTTGTGAAAAAGATGAAATGGTGCTACATTGTATGTAATATATAAAAAAGAAGATGTGGTATGATTGCCAATGAGACAACTATCCACAAAAGACCAAAATGACACACACATTAACAACTATATAGGTAACCGTACGGCCTTCAACAATGAGCAAAGCCCATACAGTCTCTTGATACATAGTTCAAGGGTGCAAAATAAACTCCCTACAGAAACACACAAAACTTATATTGGTATTTTGCACCCATGGTCATTCTCAGTTTAATTTCTGTGTTTTAAAGTTTTTAAACTTTAATAGTTTTTATAAACTATACTGGATTTCAACCAAACTTGGACAGAAGCTTGTTTATGATCATAAGATAGTATCCAGATGTAAATTTTATAAAAACAAAATACCATTTTTCCCCTATTTTACTTATAAATGGACTTAGATTTTATGCCAGGAAACAACACATTCACCCTGTGGTTAAAGTTATTAAAGTTTTAATAACTTTCTTATACTATTTTGGATTTGTACCAAACTTGAACAGAAGCTTGTTTATGATCAAAAGCTATTATCTAGAAGGAAATTTTGTTAAAATTTTGTACCTGTTTATTTGTATTTTACTTATAAATGGACTTTGTTTTTCATCAAGTTAACATTACATATGTACAGTCTACAGTTAAAGTTTTTAAAACATATATAAGATTCATAAACATATAACAAGTGTGGGCACTGCATATTGATAATTGCCAAGACATATACCACTGTATAAGAAAGTTTACATGAATTCATTTCTTTTTTCATCTCAGTTTCACCTTAATTAATTTAAAAAGTGTTGGTTATAACAGTTGTTAGAAATCAAATCCAGTCAAGATTATCACGGGACCTAGACTCAAAGTGAACAAAAAAAATTATTTCGGATTAGGTTATCTAATGTTCTTTTTTTTTGGTGTTATTTTAAAAAGTGCTCTTTTCTTAGTTTTAAGTTTAAACATATTCACTTACATTTGATTGGGAAACAAGTTGTTGCAACTTATATTAATCCATTTCCACACTTTAGACACTCTTGGATGTTTTTAAAATATGTACATGATTGGGTGTTTATGAAAAAAATCCACCTTAAAATTAATAAATCTATTTTACAATTGTTAAGACTTCTGAACTTCTGACAAATTCACCCAACCCCATCAAAAAAAGCATTTATGATTAATATGTCAACAGTATTGAGTGAGAGAGAAAAAAAGGTTTTAACATGTTTTCACTATCAAACTTTTTCTTTGATGTAGATTTTATTTTAAGGAGAAATATAGGTTACAATTCCACAGCTAAAGTGGAAAAAAATCAAATGTTTAACAAATTGTTTTAAAAGATTTAAAGGAATTTCAGACATAAATTTGTTATTTTGCTTAAGGACTAAAAAATAAAACAACACTGACTGAACGGAAAAAAATTGAGGATTGTACGAAATTTATGCGCTAAAAAATGATAAAATCGTGCACAAAAGACTAAGTTTATCATGTATATGCATTGGTTCAAGAATTGGAATAATATTATTTTTCATCTTGTCTCTCGTTTCATATGACTTTAACATTAAAAAAACTTTCTTAAACTATCCTAGATTTGTACCAAACTTGGACAGAAGCTTGTTTATGAGTATAAGCAGGGGGGATCGTAAAAGGGGGGGGGGGTTCCAACTATATGCTCCCATATATCTATTGACCAATGCTACAGCAGGCGTATCATGAGTGCTTATAGCACTCTTTTTATATTTTTTTCAAAGGGTCAAAGCTAATATTGTGTCAAAATTTTATGAAAATTAAACAAGCCAAATTTTATTTTAGTGAATGTGCTGGGTACAAGCTTAAGGGGACTTTACTTAGGCATTCTAATGTAGAAGTTTTGTGTTCAAATGTCTTTGTACATGTATAAGCAGACATGCCAAAAATAACATGTAAAGTAAAGACACTTATCTGTTTTGAAATCAACAAGATGTTAGATTTTAAGTTTCTGAGTTGAAGGGTTTTATTCATAAAAAAGGGGTATTTTCCAGATTTCCGGAAAAAAACTCCAATGCTTTCAGCAATTCTTATGAAACTTAAGTGAATTATTTATATCTATTGATGTAAGCTCTCTTGATTTTCATAAATTTCTTTTTATTGATATTGAGATCAAATTTAACTTTAATTGTTGAGTCTGACAACAGGTTTACTAAGTATTGAGCAACAGCACAGTGTATTACACAACAGCAAAAATCTTTAATTGAATATAATTTTTATAACCGATTTCAAGTTCTTTGACTACATTTAATCAGGGTTTAGGGTTGGACTTCTGCAGGTGTACCTAGTTGTTCTCAGAGAAGCATTTCATTCCCTTATAGAGAAAACATTAAACAATAGAATTGGTAATGATTCAATGAGAGTAATTCATTTTATAAATTGCACAGAAAAATAACAAATAAAAAGACGATAGGGGTCACATGCCTTACTTACTATTCAATTTGTCCTGTAAATTTTGATACAATTATCTCCTCTTGATTTTAAAAAGATTTTTCTGAAAAACAACACTTAATTTTTTGACAGTTAAAACCTTTATTTCAAGTTTTAGATGGTCAAATTATTATCGTTAAACTTTCAAAATTTCAAAATTTCATGTACAGTCAGAGACTCCCCTTCTTTTTCTGTCAATTATAAGCAAATATTTTGTATACTGTGGATTCATTATTATTGTTGGATACAAGTTTTTGTGGTTTTGTAGCATTTACCATTGTACCACAAATGAAATGTTCAACAAATTACAAATTTTCTATAGGGTTTGCATGGAAAGACTGGCAAAACCACTAAATCAAATATCCATGAAAAACCAAGTTTTCCTTAATACATGAAAATTGATACCCACTAAAATAAATAAATTCACAGCTACATAATAACATATTAGAATTTTAAATTTAGCAGTTAAACTTCCTTGTTTGGTTCTCAAATGTTTTGATTTGAGTGCCTCTGATGAGTAATTGTATGGATAAAATATGGTGTTTTTTATTTTGGTTCCCAGGCCCGTAGCCAGGAATTTCCAAGGGGGCGAGGGGGAGTTCGTTGGACTCATGAACTCGACTTTAACAGTCGCAATTTGAACAAAACTTTAACAGTGCTTATTTGATTTCAAGGGGGGGTGCGTGCGAACCCCCCTGGCTACGGGTATGGTTCCCCTTTAAAATGTTTGCCTCATGAACATCGGTCCCCATGATCAGAATTGGAAATGTTAAAGAATGGTTCTTGAATGTTTTTCCAGCCATTCTTTATATTATCTAGATATAAATGGTATGATTGCCATTAATACAAATATTAACACCTTAGAATAAAGATAGCTGGACTATTAATAGGAGATCTCTCTTTACATATAACCTTCAAAAACAACAAAATCCTATGCTGAAGTGTTATATCTGAAAGTCCAAGATGTCAAAATATGAAACACTTTTGTTGAATAGCCTGATTAAGTCAGTAACATTATGAATTAAAAACAATGACAATCACAGGATTAAAGATTTTTTAAGGTGCAGTGTGGGTTGGAAGTATTTGAGAAAGAAATATTCTGGCCAGTGGGCAAAACTGGAAATAGATATAACATGAATATTCTTTCCAAACAAATACAGGATACAGCTGTGTACTAAAATAGAAATGAATAAATGCGTTTGCAAAAAAACATAAATATGCAAAAAAATACAAAAAAAAAAAAATACTCCTCAGCTGTCTTGTGAAAGACTATTTGCAGAAATGTTCCTAAATAATTGTCACGGTTCAGAATATGCCTTATAAACTGGAATTTAAACCTTTAAGGTGATCTTTTCACTTGCACCAAATTAATTTATTATGACAACTTATATAGCCTAAAACAATGGAACACTAAATCACTTATATGAGGTTATAATTTTCATTTTGGGTACAGACAGGGAAAGCAGGATGTCTGATGGCTAAAATTTTAAACTACAATATATTGTCATAATGAAGCACATATATATATTTATATTTCTCTAATTCTAAGCTGATTTATCGTTTTCCTAATCTGTTGATTATTTTTATTTAATAAACATGTGATTCATTTGATCTTAGCTATTCATTGGTCAAATTTCGATTATGACGTCACATTTTCTTGCTTTCCTCTGAATTTCTTATTGTGACTTTATTAAAAAAGGCGTCTGATGATGTTGTATAGAAAGATCACATCTTTTACAGATCAATGCAGAAAAAGGAATAATTAAGTTTGCTTCCATTATAGCATAAAAATTCCTAGAGAAACTGATTCCACCACTAAATCTTGTGTTATACGATATTTATCAACTCTTGACAGTTAAATTTTAAATATTAAAAACGCTCGGGCGAGCCTCGCATTTTAAATTGATAATTTAACTGCCTCTAGTGGATAAATATCATATCACACTTGATGGTTCATAAATATAGCTAAATCAATTACCAGATTAATGAAATATACCAATTTTGTGAAAATTTATGTACAAAAAAGGGAAGAAAGATACCAGAGAGACAGTCAAACTCATAAATCGAAAATAAACTGACAATGCCATGGCTAAAAATGAAAAAGACAAACAGACAAACAATAGTACACATGACACAACATAGAAAACCAAAGAATAAGCAACACAAACCCCACCAAAAACTAGGGGTGATCTCAGGTGCGCCGGAAGGGTAAGCAGATCCTGCTCCACATGTGGTACAAGTGTATTCATGACATCACAAGTAAGACAAATTGGGACTTGCCACAAACTTGAATGAAAACTTGTTAATATTAGATAGAAGACGATATAACTTGTATATTGACAAAACATTGAATTTACCTTTCTGACTCTGATATTTAGTATGTGGAACTCTTAGCTCTGTTTTTAATTCGCCTTTTCAGAATCTAAAGAACTATGGGTAATCTAATTGCTTGTACACCAAAGTAAAAATAACTTCACATCATCGGTTGAATTCCAATTGTTTAGGACTCTTAACCAATCAAGACGCTTTGGTGTACGCTTTTTTTGCCTGTTTTTTAAATGTTGATGCTTTAAAAAACATGCATGAAAATTTGAAAAAGGCCTATACCTTACTTGCGCTTTGAACTATGAATTCTTATTTTCTGAGTGAACAATTTCTATTTATTTTCTTTGTCACTGTAAATTCAGAATTTTTGATTTTTTTAAATGAATAATTTGGTAATTTCTAAAAAAATCACAATTATAAATAGATGCAATAATTTCTGAATTTACAGTATCTCAATAACCTTGTTTCATAATCAATTTGACATGTGATTGTTATGTTAAAAAAAAGTGAGAAAGCAGAATATGTATTATATTCAATATATTATATTTCAGTGTGAGGACCTACGTGGACAACCAGATGAACAGGCGTCTCCAACGAGTTGGTATGCCATACGGATATGTGGCTCCACGACTAGAGGCACCACGATTCTCTCGTCGTCTTTTAGGGTTGGAGCCAGAACCAGTACTTCTCCCAGTTGCGTCTCCTGAGCTGCCAAGAAATGATCAACCTGAACATTTTGAAGCAGTTATTGTACCTCGGGCACGATTATTCTCCGTCATGGTTCCTGAAGCAGCTATTCAAATGGCTGATGACGAGGATGATATGGTTGAGGTTGAGATAGCTGGCGAGGAGCTCTCGGTTCTGGAGTCAACTCTGGAGGAGGTCATCGAGCTGTCTCTGCTGTGTGGTATGGACACAACGGTGGAGGAACCAGCCGACTGGTTCCTGGAGAAGACAGTGTCTTTCCTGCCAACAGAGGAGGAGACTGTTTTGTTCGAGGAGGTAGTGGATGAGGATGCAACAACCAACCATGCTGAAGAGACTGTCTGGTATGGTCCTGAAGAGGTTGAGGTTCCAGCCACTCCAGTCACACCGTATGTTGTTATAGGTAATGATGTAGGTGTTCCTTTGGACTGGGAGGTAATCCCTGCTCCAGTGGTTGAGGTTGCTCCTGTCCCTGAGGCAGCTGGGAGGTTTGTTGGGTGGAGACAGGTGGCTAGAGTGCTAGGCTGCCTTGTTACTTCATACCAAACTGTCTCAGCTGTCTAATTTTTTGGTTAATTTTTGGTAAATACATATACATTTTGTATATTTTCTTAAAAAAAGGAAAATTGGAAAAGTATATTTAATTTTTGCTTTAGTTTAAAAAAAATGTTTGGAAAAGTTAATTTTTGAAACTTGAACTTTTTGTTTTGATTTATGGTCATTCTGTTTATTTTTGAAAGATTTTCATTCTTTGCTAAGTAACACAATTTCTTCAAACTTTAAAAGATTTTTTTTTATAATTTTGGCTATTTAATCATTAAAGGTTTTAAGAAAATATTTTGTTGTAATTTAAATGAAAGTTTTTAATGTTTAATTTACTTTACTTGGAAATTTATAAAGAGTGTGTGTCTGTGTTTTTGTAACGTGACTGTTCTTTTTATCCAACACATGTTAAACTGTCAAAATGGATCACCATAATTATCAGTCAGGTCAAGGTCAATCAGTATAGATATCCAATCATTTCAGGTCAACATTTTCGTTTAAAGTTTGGTCATAAGTTAGAGGTTAAAAGTTCAGGTCAACATTGACAAGAAAAGAATGGTCATTACTCCTTTATAGGGTAGAGGTCTACTATAGAGTTAACATCAAACTATTTGTAAGAATGGTTATATATAAGGTCAAAGATATGCAGTGTTAGGTCAAGGTCAATGTTTACTTCTACAGAATGATTATATCTGTTAGCAGGATCACAGATATGATTAATTGCTTAAAAGCAACAAGCACATGTAAGAAGCATATTCCTGCTAAACAGCTTTAAATATGTGTACTTATTTTCACAAATAAGAACAAAAATAGGTCCCTTCCCCAAGGGTTGACTGGGGTATAGAAATATGGTCATCCCTTGGTCTTCATTTGACCGGCAGTAAAACGCTTGCCAAAGATTAGCCATCGTTTAGTAAATACATAGCCACATCCTGTTAAAATTTAAAATTAAAAAGTTGCATCTAATACCAGAGTAACTTTTAACCCGAAGTGTGACAGAGAAACAAACGAACAGACAGACAAAGGAACAGACCAACAAACGGACGAACAGGTAAGACCAGAAAATTTTAATGAAAAATACAAAATATTTCCTTTGACTCCGTTAAAACATTTAAATTGTCACCACCCTTTAGAAAGAAAATGAACATTAAAGTCCCCTACATAAATTTCATAGTTTAAATAAAGGGAATTTTTTTCTGCAATTTTCACTTCTGGATGAAAGGATAAAATTACCACTTCTGTTTCATTATTCATTGAGAGCATTTATAAAAAAGTACCAGATCAGAAGTAAAACAAAAAATGAAAATATCCCTTAGGCCACGGTTTTTTTATTTGTTGGTTTACGGATCCGCCGACCCGATTTTGCCGATTTTCAGAATAAAAATAAAATTGACTTTTCATGCTTTTTTATTCCCGCCGACCCTTTTAAATGCATTATCCCTGAAAAATAATTAAATTTGTCTTTATTATGAAATGAAATGCATTAATCATTAACAAAGTTGACTGTAACACTTTCTGTTGTGAAAAATAATTTACGTTTCTAAAAATAGACAAATCAATTATAACTGACCTTGAAATGTCTTTTGCGCAAATAATTTTGTGGAACGAAACCTGTGTTTAAAACCACTTACAATTATTTTGTATTTTTCCCTTATTTGTCATCAGTCCGTAAGATGCATCATCTCAGAGAAATAGACTTGTCCAAATGTGGACAGGTGGAATACATCAATTAAAGTACTGAATATTAACAAATCATTTGAAATTTTCATGTTTCATAGATAACAAAAAATATCGATCATTGGGATAAAAACCGGATTGCATGACAACTGATTAACCCGATATTGTCGTTTTTCCAGTGGACGAGTCTATTACGTTTTTCGACACGTGTGTTGAAACTTATTTTTGTACGACGTTTTTATATTTTTTTCTTTATCAGTTTTTGTGCTTGAAGATCATTATTCACCAAGTTTTCTGGAATTGATTGAGAGCTACGCGAATTTGTTTTTCTTGTTCGTGAAATGACGATTTAATTTCGTCTTTGTCCGTGCAACCCCCCTTTTTTACAGGAAATTATTAAACGATGTCATGCGATGTTCATGATCACTGATCAATAATATTTCAACGAACTTAATGTTAAGAAATGATGACAAAACAGCATATAAGACCAACATTTTGTTAGTAAGGTGAAATATATATTTTATTTTGCGTATTTTTTCTGTTTTGAAAGATATTTTTTTTCTTTTTTTTTCCGACCGACCGACCCGACTTTTTTATGATAAAAATCCGTAAACCAACAAATTAAAAAACCGTGGCCTTATTTCCTATTAAACATCCCCAAAATTTCACATTTGTTCATTTTAACCTTGACCACTCTTTTAAAATTTAATAAAATATTAAATAAGGTTTCTGTATCTGAATTTGGCAGCTTCTGATAAATTAAAGAATATATTTGGTATATATAAATCAATGAGGGGTACTAAACAAACAACAAAAACAAGGCGTCTTCAGGCCATTCATTAGGAGGCGGTACCCGGTACTTTTACCCTCCTATGCTACAGATAAGTACCGCCTGAATTCAGGAATTTTTATATAAGATGTTCATTGAATACATTGAAAAGTACCACCTACAAATAGGAATGTACCGGTCAACACGAAAGATAATGAAACCCCTGCGTCTTTAGGTCAACATAGTCTTCAACAAAGATAGGGATCTATACAATTTGTTCAGTGTTTATAGTTTAAAATTCGTCAACAAAATTTACAAAATATCTATAAAGAAAAATGTCGACAAAATTTACTAAATATATAAATATCTATTAAAAGAAAAAAAAGTCAACAAAATTTACTAAATATCTCGAAAGAAAAAAGTCCACAAAATTTACTAAATATTTCTAAAAGAAAAAAGTCGACATAATTAACTAAATATCTATAATGAAAGATAGGGATCTATACAATTTGTTCAGTGTTTATAGTTTAAAATTCGTCCACAAAATTTACCAAATATCTATAAAGAAAAAAGTCCACAAAATTTACTAAATATCTATAAAGAAAAAAGTCCACAAAATTTACTAAATATCTATAAAGAAAAAAGACCACTAAATTTACTAAATATCTCTAAAAGAAAAAAGTCCACAAAATTTACTAAATATCTATAATGAAAAGTCCACAAAATTTACTAAAAAAAGAAAGTCCACAAAATTAACTAAATATCTATAAAGAAAAAAGACCACTAAATTTACTAAATATCTCTTAAAAAAAAAGTCCACAAAATTTACTAAAAATCTATAAAGAAAAAAGTCCACAAAATTTACTAAATATCTATAATGAAAGAAGTCCACAAAATTTTCTAAAAAAAGAAAGTCCACAAAATTTACTAAATATCTATAAAGAAAAAAGACCACTAAATTTACTAAATATCTCTTTAAAAAAAAAGTCCACAAAATTTACTAAATATCTATAATGAAAGAAGTCCACAAAATTTACTAAAAAAAGAAAGTCCACAAAATTAACTAAATATCTGTAAAGAAAAAAGTCCACAAAATTTACTAAATATCTATAATGAAAGAAGTCCACAAAATTTACTAAAAAAAGAAAGTCCACAAAATTTACTAAATATCTATAATGAAAGAAGTCCACAAAATTTACTAAATATTTATAAAGAAAATAGTCCACAAAATTTACCAAATATCTTCAAAGAAAAAAGTCCTAAAATTTACTAAATATCTATAAAGAATAAAGTCTACAAAATTTAATAAATATCTATAAAGAAAAAAGTCTACAAAATTTACTAAATATCTTTTAAAAAAAAATATAATAAAGCAAAATAATTTAAAAAAATTTCTCTTGCAATTAAATAAGTTTAAAATTTTTAATTCAGCAAAAGATTTTGGCTTACAACAACTTGATGTGAATGATATTGCATTATTATAGTGTCTGAGTACAACATTATTACATAACTTGCTGGATTCAAATTTCATTTTTTTACAAAAATATAAAGTATATCCAAAGTTAACACTGGCAAGTCAAGTATAACAATCTATCTAACACTGCACAATCTGCATAAACCTGCATACCTGCATAGGATAATTAGCATTGCATATATAAATTAACATGTAAAGCTTATGCTGACTTGCTGATGCTTTCTTTCATTGTTCTATTTAATTAACCCCTAGCCAAATATAGCAACATCTATTTAAAATTGACCTGGGACTTGGATTTTGGGCAGGTAGGGAGGAATAAGGGAAATACCTTGGCCTGGGATTTTAGGGCTTAAAGAAAGGGGAGGGGAAACCTTGGGACTCTGGTGAAGTGGGGATATAAAAGGAGAGGGGAATCCTAGGGCCTGGTGTATTTGGGGAGATAAAAGAGGGAGAAGGTTACATCCACAGTCTGGTGAACTGGGGGAGATAAAAGAGGGAATGGGGAAATAGTTGCTGTTCATTGAATGAAGTAAGTTATGTGTTAATATTGTATTCACATTGTTGTGATGATTGCATTGTTGCTTTGAAGTTTGTGGAGCACATATACCCCAGTAATTTTGGATAGAAATGATAATGAAAAAATATTCCCGTTTAAACTTTGTTTTTAATAAAGATGAATATTCAATTGTTCAAATTAACTATTAAAGTGGTCTTTCTTAAAGTTGTCAAATAAGAACCAAAGTGTACCTTTTAAACTTTAAAATATGAATTGAACATTTAATTAGAAACCTTTGGTTTAAACATTTATGCGTGTTTCTGAATTCCTTTCATTAAAATTGAGTAAATAAAATCTCACTCTATTTAAACAATTTTGTGTTGTAAAAAAACCCACAAAAACATACAAATAAGTACTTGACCTATAGTATAGAAACTTGTTTTTGTTGGAGACTATATTGACCTCTAGGGTCCAGGTTTTTTGTGTTGTTTAGTTGCGGTCTCAATAACATAATCCCTAAAGTTATTTTCCATTAATAATAGACAAAGGACAAATTATAAAAAACTCAGAATATTCTAATCATTCATATAAACTTATAATAACTTAATTTTCCTTCAAAATATGTTTCACACATCTCTTTCGTTTAGATAAATTTCAAAGTGAAACAGAAAATGGAAGCCAAATAATTAAAATTTAGATCAATTGAAATAGCCTCCCCACTTAAAAAAAAAATAAAGAACAAATTTTAACAGAAAAAAGGGGGAGGGAAACCTAAAGATACAGAATTTAAATAAAGTGATAAAAAGATCCTCCATCCTTTTCTAAACTTCTTTTTAAAGTTTTAAACTTGGTAAATTAGATGTCCCCTGAATTTAGAGTATCCATGGGAACATGTCCCATTTTTACCAGAAATTAATATACCCATAGGAACATCACATCACATGTTCCTCTTCAAAGTAATGAAGGTATCCATAGGAACATCACATGTTCCTCTCCAAAGTTTTTGAAGGTATCCATAGGAACATCACATGTTCCTCTTCAAAGTAATGAAGGTATCCATAGGAACATTTCATGTTCCGCTCAAAAGTAATGAAGGTATCCATAGGAACATCACATGTTCTGCTCAAAAGTAATGAAGGTTTCTATAGGAACATCATATGTTCCTCTTCAAAGTAATAAAGGTATCCATAGGAACATCACATGTTCCACTCAAAAGTAATGAAGGTATCTATAGGAACATCACATGTTCGGCTCAAAAGTAATGAAGGTTTCTATAGGAACATCATATGTTCCTCTTCAAAGTAATAAAGGTATCCATAGGAACATCACATGTTCCACTCAAAAGTAATGAAGGAATCCATAGGAACATCACATGTTCCTCTCCAAAGTAATGAAGGTATCCATAGGAACATCACATGTTCCTCTCCAAAGTAATGAAGGTATCCATAGGAACATCATATGTTCCTCTCCAAAGTAATGAAGGTATCCATAGGAACATCACATGTTCCTCTCCAAAGTAATGAAGGTATCCATAGGAACATCACATGTTCCTCTCCAAAGTAATGACAGAATTGGCTTTACAATGAACTTTGAACTCAAAGACATGGATACACATGTTTCAGAAAAGTAAGTTTGGTACCTATATCTCTTCACACTTTTGTTATTTTTAAATAATTTATAAATTTAATTGTAAATATAACATATTTAAGTTGTCAAATTTTTGTGTAAAAGGGGGAATGACCATATAAACTGTTTTTTATTATTTTTGTTAAAGATTTTCAGAAGGAAACAGAAAAATTATTTATGAAAATGTGAATAGTGGCAAATGTGTATATATATATATATAGTTTTAAGAAAAATATAAAAAAAAAACAAAAAAATGCATGGGTGATAGTTTTTAATGATTTTAAGAAAAATGGAAAAAAAAAAAAAAATGCATGGGTGATGGTTTTTAATGATTTAAAAAAAATGGAAAAAAAAAATGCATGGGTGATGGTTTTTAACGATTTAAAAAAAAATAGAAAAAAAAAGAAAAAAAAATATGCATGTTACTAATTAATGATTTTAAGAAAAATAGAAAAAAAAAAGAAAAAAATGCTTTGGGTTTAATTATATCATGATGCAGAAATGGGTCCATTTAATATTTTAACTTGAATTTGGAATTTATTTATATCATGATATGGAATGGATACATTCTTTTAACTTGAATTTGGGATTTAATTATATCATGATACCGATTGGATACATTTCTTTTAACTTGAATCTGGGGGAATTAATTATTCTTTTAACTGGAATTTGGAGGATTTAATAATATCATGATACAGAATGGATACATTCTTTTAACTTGAATTTGGAATTTAATGATATCATGAAACGGAATGGATACATTCTTTTAACTGGAATAATGGGGATTAAAATAAACCCTTTAAAAAAGTGGGGTTTACTGTTTTACCTCTGTCTGTCTGTCCATTATTCAGTCTGTCAGCATCAACATTCGTAACAAGGATTTCTGAAATTTGGTTCAGTGTTGAAAAATGCAGCTTTACTGTTTACTGAACACTTGTATCATTTACACATGATAGCTAAGTTGAAAATTTTCGTCACTTATTCTCCGGAACGTCAATACAAGGATTTCTGAAATTTGGTTCAGTGTTGATATAATGCAGCTATACTGTGTCATGCGTTTTTAGATTCATCACTCAACAACTTCCTGTTTACTGAACACTCGTATCATTTACACATGTTAGCTAAATTGAAAATTTTTGTCACCTTGTTCACCGGAACTTCAATACAAGGATTTCTGAAATTTGGCTCAGTGTTGATATAATGCAGCTATACTGTGCCATGCGTTTTCAGATTCATCACTCGTCAACTTCCTGTATACCTAACACTTGTATCATTTACACATGATAGCTAAGTTGAAAATTTTCGTCACCTTATTTTCTGGAACTTCAATACTAGGATTTCTGAAATTTGGTTCAGGGTTGATATAATGCAGCTATACTGTGTCATGCGTTTTTAGATTCATCACTCAACAACTTCCTGTTTACCGAACACTTGTATCATTTACACATGATAGCTAAGTTGAAAATTTTCGTCACCTTATACTCGGGAATTTTAATACAAGGATTTCTGAAATTTGGTTCAGTGTTGATAAATTGCAGCTATACAGTGCTGTGCGTTTTTAGATTCATCACTCAACAACTTCCTATTTACCGAAGACTTGTGTCATTTACACATGATAGCTAAGTTGAAAATTTTCGTCACCTTTTTTATGAGGAACTTCAATACAAGGATTTCTGAAATTTGGTTTCAGGTTTGATAGAAGTCGGCTTAACTGTGTGATGCATTTTCAGATTCATTACTCAACGACTTCCTGTTTACCAAACATTTGTATCATTTACACATGATATCTAAGGTGGAAATTTTTGTCACCTTATTCTCAGGAACTTCAATTCAAGGATTTCTGAAATTGGGTTTCTGAGGCTTAATAATGGTCAGCTATAGTGGTGAGGTGTTTTTTGGATTCACAACTCAACAACTTCCTGCGTACTGAAGTTTCAAGGATTTCTGAGATAAAGTATCATCTCTTATTTTGCAATGATACGGAATGGATACATTCTTTTAACTTGAATTTTGGATTTAATTATATCATGATACGGAATGGATACATTCTTTTAACTTGAATTTTGAATTTAATTATATCATGATCTGGAATGGATACATTCTTTGAACTTGAATTTTGGATTTAATTATATCATGATACGGAATGGATACATTCTTTGAACTTGAATTTTGGATTTAATTATATCATGATACGGAATGGATACATTCTTTTAACTTGAATTTTGAATTAAATTATATCATGATAGGGAATGGATACATTCTTTGAACTTGAATTTTGGATTTAATTATATCATGATACGGAATGGATACATTCTTTGAACTTGAATTTTGGATTTAATTATATCATGATACGGAATGGATACATTCTTTGAACTTGAATTTTGGATTTAATTATATCATGATACGGAATGGATACATTCTTTTAACTTGAATTTTGAATTTAATTATATCATGATACGGAATGGATACATTCTTTTAACTTGAATTTTGAATTTAATTATATCATGATACGGAATGGATACATTCTTTTAACTTGAATTTTGAATTTAATTATATCATGATACCTTTTTAAGAGTATGCACTTTTATTTTCTGAGGATTGTTTTGATATATGTAAGTGAACAGCAACCAACAACACAAACAAAAAAATGTCAAAAGATAAGTTAATACATTTTAAATAAAGATAAATAATGTTAATACCTTTTGTCCTTCATTTGGAAATTTCAAGATAAAATAATATGGAAATTTATAAATGAAAAGGAATAATGCTATATTCCCTTTAAATTTTTATAAAACCATAATTCATGCTTGATGTTAAAGATTAAGTTAAAAAAGGGTGAAATAGTTTTTCAAATTTTCAAATTTTAGATCAAATTGCCCTTAAAAATCAGACGTAGAACATATATGTATCAGCTATTCCAAAACCATTTTACAGTTTTTAAAGGAACTTTCAGAACAGCATTTAAGATACCAATTTCGTAATGCAAGGTTTATCAGTATAATTTTGGGAATTTCCCAAAGTAAAGGGTGTTAGTCGGAGAAAGATCTCCAACCCTTCCGGGATACATTATTCTGACTCAGAGTCAACTAGACTTTGCACTTTTAAATACTACTTGTTTAAGGGAGAAGCAGCAAATATCCCTTTTAAAGTCTTTAGTTTGTCCATACATGGGATAGAGCCCTTTACCTCCAACATATCAGGCAAGCATAGGACCATTGAGGAGGTTATAATTGGTAGTGAATAGTATTCTTTTTAAAATATTCATATTCATTTTATTTTTGTTTATTTGAAAATGAACTGTTACTCATTCTGTTGTTCAATTCCTAGTAGTAACAGAAAACGTAAATTTTTATATTTGGTTTAAAAATATTTTGGTTTGAAAAGTTAATCAAAATATTTAATCGAAAAGTATGTCTCCATGCAAAATTATCCATCCCTCTACAGGACTTGTATCTTAATATAAAAACATCTTATTCTTAAAGTATCAACACTAACCATTACAAACAATTGATACTTAATTAAATAGGTTTAAGGATGGAAGACAAGAGAGGGAGAGAAATGAGAGGGGAGGGGATAGGGGAGAGAGAATAGAGATTGATGGAGTGAGTTTTCAGATAAGGGTTTAAGGTACTAGTCTTGTAGAGGGATATGTCTTCTTGTAAAGTTAATGTATTCAGTCAAAAAAGAGAACTTCTTGTTAACAATATGAATATGAGAAGGAATACAAACCATTTTTTTTTTTGGTATGCAAATCCAGTCTGAAAGTCCTTGTTTTAAATAACGGGTCTATTACATTTCAAAATTATTTCCAAGTCTGTAAAATGTTTGTGACCCCAGTGGCCGATCCAGGGGTTTGGTTGGAACCCCCCCTTTTTTTTTTTTAATGATAATGCATTTGAATGGGGATATATATTTAAAACCCACACTTTCTCCTGGGTTTGATCCCCCTTTTTTTTTTAAAGATTGCTGGTTCTGCCTCTGAACCCTTTCTCGCTAATTTGGCATTAAAATTAGAACGATGATACCATAGGGAACATGTATACTAAGTTTCAAGTTGATTGGACTTCAACTTCATCAAAAACTACCTCAACCGAAAACTTTAACTTGAAGCGGGACGGACAAACTAACAAACGAACGCACAGACAAGAAAACATAATGCCCATAAATGAGGCATAATAAATGTTTGCCTTGGAAAACTCCCTTAACAATTTGTATAACAACAGCCAGTCTAGCCTGTCATAATTCAGTAACTTACAAGTTATTTATCTATTCTTGATAGATATGACTGTTTCAACGCCACTTGTAGTACTCCTAGCTATTACAAGGCTGCCAGTTTTTATTGGTGGCAGAAGCCATATAAATGGCACCTGAAAAACCACCGACCTTCAGTGTCTGTAAATGTTGTCCTAAGTTTCTGTTGAAATGTTTGTACTGGTTTGAGGTATTGCTGATTGAAAGTGTTGACGTCTGATTAAATAAAAAACATCCTTTACCAAATTGTCCAATTCAAGGGGAGATAAACATATTGAAATAAATCCTTTACAAGGGGAGATAAACATATTGAAATAAATCCTTTACAACAACTTTGGATCAATATCTTATAACGGGTACTCTGATAATATTTTTGGAAAGATTTTCAGAAAAGCAATTTAAAAATGTGTTAAAGGTATATTCTCTAAATTAATAAAATAATTGGTCCAGTGATCAATGAAGAATGAAAAGATGAGATGTGGTCAATATGCCAATGAGATGTGGTTTTGAATAAAGCTAATAATGTGCTAAGAATGCCAATGAGATGTGCTAAGAATGCAAATGAGATGTGGTAATAAAGCTAATGAGATGTGCTTAGAAAGCCAATGAGATGTGGTAATAAAGCTTATGGATGTGCCAATAAAGTTAATGAGATACACTAAGAATGCAAATGAGATGTTCTAAAAATGCCAATGAGATGTGTTAATACAACTAATGAGATGCACTAAGAATGCAAATAAGATGTGGTATAAAGCTAATGAGATGTGCTTAGAAAGCCAATGAGATGTGGTAATAAAGCTTATGGATGTGCCAATAAAGTCAATGAGATACACTAAGAATGCAAGTGAGTTGTGGTAAAAAAGCTAATGAGATGCGCTGAGAATGCAAATGAGATGTGGTAATAAAGCTAATGAGATGTGCTTAGAAAGCCAATGAGATGTGGTAATAAAGCTTATGGATGTGCCAATAAAGTCAATGAGATACACTAAGAATGCAAGTGAGTTGTGGTAAAAAAGCTAATGAGATGCGCTGAGAATGCACATGAGATGTGGTAGTAAAGCTAGTTAGATGCACTAAGAATGCAAATGAGATGTGGTAATAAAGCTAATGAGTTGCATTAAGAATGCACATGATATGTGGTAATAAAGCTAATGAGACGTGCTAAGAATGCCAATGAGATGTGCTAAGAATGCCAATGAGATGTGCTAAAAATGCCAATGAGATGTGTTAATACAACTAATGAGATGCACTAAGAATGCAAATAAGATGTGGTATAAAGCTAATGAGATGTGCTTAGAAAGCCAATGAGATGTGGTAATACAGCTTATGGATGTGCAAATAAAGTTAATGAGATACACGAAGAATGCAAATGAGTTGTGGTAGTAAAGCTAATGAGATGCACTAAGAATGCAAATGAGATGTGGTAATAAAGCTAATGAGATGTGCTTAGAAAGCCAATGAGATGTGGTAATAAAGCTTATGGATGTGCCAATAAAGTTAATGAGATATACTAAGAATGCAAATGAGATGTGCTAAAAATGCCAATGAGATGTGTTAATACAACTAATGAGATGCACTAAGAATGCAAATAAGATGTGGTATAAAGCTAATGAGATGTGCTTAGAAAGCCAATGAGATATGGTAATAAAGCTTATGGATGTGCCAATAAAGTTAATGAGATACAGTAAGAATGCAAATAAGTTGTGGTAAAAAAGCTAATGAGATGCGCTGAGAATGCACATGAGATGTGGTAGTAAAGCTAGTTAGATGCACTAAGAATGCAAATGAGATGTGGTAATAAAGCTTATGAGTTGCTTTAAGAATGCACATGAGATGTGGTAATAAAGCTAATGAGACGTGCTAAGAATGCACATGAGATGTGGTAATAAAGCAAAGGAGATGTGGTAATAGTGCTAATGTGATGCACTCAGAATGTAAATGAGTTGTGGTATTTATGCCAATACAATTTGGTAAGAATGCCAATGAGATGTAGTAAGGACGCCAATGAGATGTGGTAAGAATGCCAATGAGATGTGGTTAAAATGCCAATGAGATGTGGTTAAAATGCCAATGAGATGTGGTTAGAATGCCAATGAGATTTGGTAAGATTGCCATTGAGAACTATTAACCAGAGATTGAACCACAAGGCTGCAAGAGTTATCTTTCTTTCATGTAGATTTTATGTATACTTTATAGATGTAGGAAGATGTGGTGTGAGTACCAATGAGACAACTCTCCATTCAAATAACAATTTATGTATACTTTGTAAGCTCCCCTTCAGCTGATAGTTAACATTTTCAGCAATTTATGATTAAAGTTGCCCTTTCTTTTAATAAAATTATTTTATAAATAAACTTTTATAATTTAGCAAGTAGAAAAAGCTTTCTATAAATCTCAAATTCTAAATTTTCTGAAAACCCCCCAGTAAGTAACCACTTTTGATTTTTTTTGCCAAATTAAAAAAAAAATATACCAGTAAAGGCACTAGCATAGAAGATGTGTGGAATCAAATAGGTAACAACTATAGTGATAATGAAATATTCTAATAATAACCAGTTTTAAATGTATTGACTTAATGGACTTATTGTATGATGTTATATGTGACCAGTCAGAATAGTGGACAATGAAATATTCAAATGATGGAACTGACTGACTTTTAGTGAATAGACTAAATTCAGGATCGAACAGCTTTGGAATTCAAACGACAAGTAAATATTGACACCAGCCTTGGAACCAGCAAGTGAATTATTGACATTTATATTGATGTGACCAGTATTCATGTAGATGGAGCAGTGCTAGTGGACTATAAACTGATAAATCTCACAGAAAGGCACATCACAACTGGGTCTGAAGCTGTTACATACAAAAGATGAGGTAATTATACTCAAAATACGTAACATTACACTGAATGTGATTACAAAGTAAAGGGTGTTAGTCGGAGAAAGATCTCCAACCCTTCCGGGATACATTATTCTGACTCAGAGTCAACTAGACTTTGCACTTTTAAATACTACTTGTTTAAGGGAGAAGCAGCAAATATCCCTTTTAAAGTCTTTAAAGTCTTTAGTTTGTCCATACATGGGATAGAGCCCTTTACCTCCAACATATCAGGCAAGCATAGGACCATTGAGGAGGTTATAATTGGTAGTGAATAGTATTCTTTTTAAAATATTCATATTCATTTTATTTTTGTTTATTTGAAAATGAACTGTTACTCATTCTGTTGTTCAATTCCTAGTAGTAACAGAAAACGTAAATTTTTATATTTGGTTTAAAAATATTTTGGTTTGAAAAGTTAATCAAAATATTTAATCGAAAAGTATGTCTCCATGCAAAATTATCCATCCCTCTACAGGACTTGTATCTTAATATAAAAACATCTTATTCTTAAAGTATCAACACTAACCATTACAAACAATTGATACTTAATTAAATAGGTTTAAGGATGGAAGACAAGAGAGGGAGAGAAATGAGAGGGGAGGGGATAGGGGAGAGAGAATAGAGATTGATGGAGTGAGTTTTCAGATAAGGGTTTAAGGTACTAGTCTTGTAGAGGGATATGTCTTCTTGTAAAGTTAATGTATTCAGTCAAAAAAGAGAACTTCTTGTTAACAATATGAATATGAGAAGGAATACAAACCATTTTTTTTTTTGGTATGCAAATCCAGTCTGAAAGTCCTTGTTTTAAATAACGGGTCTATTACATTTCAAAATTATTTCCAAGTCTGTAAAATGTTTGTGACCCCAGTGGCCGATCCAGGGGTTTGGTTGGAACCCCCCCTTTTTTTTTTTAATGATAATGCATTTGAATGGGGATATATATTTAAAACCCACACTTTCTCCTGGGTTTGATCCCCCTTTTTTTTTTAAAGATTGCTGGTTCTGCCTCTGAACCCTTTCTCGCTAATTTGGCATTAAAATTAGAACGATGATACCATAGGGAACATGTATACTAAGTTTCAAGTTGATTGGACTTCAACTTCATCAAAAACTACCTCAACCGAAAACTTTAACTTGAAGCGGGACGGACAAACTAACAAACGAACGCACAGACAAGAAAACATAATGCCCATAAATGAGGCATAATAAATGTTTGCCTTGGAAAACTCCCTTAACAATTTGTATAACAACAGCCAGTCTAGCCTGTCATAATTCAGTAACTTACAAGTTATTTATCTATTCTTGATAGATATGACTGTTTCAACGCCACTTGTAGTACTCCTAGCTATTACAAGGCTGCCAGTTTTTATTGGTGGCAGAAGCCATATAAATGGCACCTGAAAAACCACCGACCTTCAGTGTCTGTAAATGTTGTCCTAAGTTTCTGTTGAAATGTTTGTACTGGTTTGAGGTATTGCTGATTGAAAGTGTTGACGTCTGATTAAATAAAAAACATCCTTTACCAAATTGTCCAATTCAAGGGGAGATAAACATATTGAAATAAATCCTTTACAAGGGGAGATAAACATATTGAAATAAATCCTTTACAACAACTTTGGATCAATATCTTATAACGGGTACTCTGATAATATTTTTGGAAAGATTTTCAGAAAAGCAATTTAAAAATGTGTTAAAGGTATATTCTCTAAATTAATAAAATAATTGGTCCAGTGATCAATGAAGAATGAAAAGATGAGATGTGGTCAATATGCCAATGAGATGTGGTTTTGAATAAAGCTAATAATGAGCTAAGAATGCCAATGAGATGTGCTAAGAATGCCAATGAGATGTGCTAAAAATGCCAATGAGATGTGTTAATACAACTAATGAGATGCACTAAGAATGCAAATAAGATGTGGTATAAAGCTAATGAGATGTGCATAGAAAGCCAATGAGATGTGGTAATAAAGCTTATGGATGTGCCAATAAAGTTAATGAGATACACTAAGAATGCACATGAGATGTGATAGTAAAGCTAATGAGATGCACTAAGAATGCAAATGAGATGTGGTAATAAAGCTAATGAGATGTGCTTAGAAAGCCAATGAGATGTGGTAATAAAGCTTATGGATGTGCCAATAAAGTTAATGAGATACACTAAGAATGCAAATGAGATGTTCTAAAAATGCCAATGAGATGTGTTAATACAACTAATGAGATGCACTAAGAATGCAAATAAGATGTGGTATAAAGCTAATGAGATGTGCTTAGAAAGCCAATGAGATGTGGTAATAAAGCTTATGGATGTGCCAATAAAGTTAATGAGATACACTAAGAATGCACATGAGATGTGATAGTAAAGCTAATGAGATGCACTAAGAATGCAAATGAGATGTCGTAATAAAGCTAATGAGATGTGCTTAGAAAGCCAATGAGATGTGGTAATAAAGCTTATGGATGTGCCAATAAAGTTAATGAGATACACTAAGAATGCAAATGAGATGTTCTAAAAATGCCAATGAGATGTGTTAATACAACTAATGAGATGCACTAAGAATGCAAATAAGATGTGGTATAAAGCTAATGAGATGTGCTTAGAAAGCCAATGAGATGTGGTAATAAAGCTTATGGATGTGCCAATAAAGTCAATGAGATACACTAAGAATGCAAGTGAGTTGTGGTAAAAAAGCTAATGAGATGCGCTGAGAATGCAAATGAGATGTGGTAATAAAGCTAATGAGATGTGCTTAGAAAGCCAATGAGATGTGGTAATAAAGCTTATGGATGTGCCAATAAAGTCAATGAGATACACTAAGAATGCAAGTGAGTTGTGGTAAAAAAGCTAATGAGATGCGCTGAGAATGCACATGAGATGTGGTAGTAAAGCTAGTTAGATGCACTAAGAATGCAAATGAGATGTGGTAATAAAGCTAATGAGTTGCATTAAGAATGCACATGATATGTGGTAATAAAGCTAATGAGACGTGCTAAGAATGCCAATGAGATGTGCTAAGAATGCCAATGAGATGTGCTAAAAATGCCAATGAGATGTGTTAATACAACTAATGAGATGCACTAAGAATGCAAATAAGATGTGGTATAAAGCTAATGAGATGTGCTTAGAAAGCCAATGAGATGTGGTAATACAGCTTATGGATGTGCCAATAAAGTTAATGAGATACACGAAGAATGCAAATGAGTTGTGGTAGTAAAGCTAATGAGATGCACTAAGAATGCAAATGAGATGTGGTAATAAAGCTAATGAGATGTGCTTAGAAAGCCAATGAGATGTGGTAATAAAGCTTATGGATGTGCCAATAAAGTTAATGAGATATACTAAGAATGCAAATGAGATGTGCTAAAAATGCCAATGAGATGTGTTAATACAACTAATGAGATGCACTAAGAATGCAAATAAGATGTGGTATAAAGCTAATGAGATGTGCTTAGAAAGCCAATGAGATATGGTAATAAAGCTTATGGATGTGCCAATAAAGTTAATGAGATACAGTAAGAATGCAAATAAGTTGTGGTAAAAAAGCTAATGAGATGCGCTGAGAATGCACATGAGATGTGGTAGTAAAGCTAGTTAGATGCACTGAGAATGCAAATGAGATGTGGTAATAAAGCTTATGAGTTGCTTTAAGAATGCACATGAGATGTGGTAATAAAGCTAATGAGACGTGCTAAGAATGCACATGAGATGTGGTAATAAAGCTAAGGAGATGTGGTAATAGTGCTAATGTGATGCACTCAGAATGTAAATGAGTTGTGGTATTTATGCCAATACAATTTGGTAAGAATGCCAATGAGATGTAGTAAGGACGCCAATGAGATGTGGTAAGAATGCCAATGAGATGTGGTTAAAATGCCAATGAGATGTGGTTAAAATGCCAATGAGATGTGGTTAGAATGCCAATGAGATTTGGTAAGATTGCCATTGAGAACTATTAACCAGAGATTGAACCACAAGGCTGCAAGAGTTATCTTTCTTTCATGTAGATTTTATGTATACTTTATAGATGTAGGAAGATGTGGTGTGAGTACCAATGAGACAACTCTCCATTCAAATAACAATTTATGTATACTTTGTAAGCTCCCCTTCAGCTGATAGTTAACATTTTCAGCAATTTATGATTAAAGTTGCCCTTTCTTTTAATAAAATTATTTTATAAATAAACTTTTATAATTTAGCAAGTAGAAAAAGCTTTCTATAAATCTCAAATTCTAAATTTTCTGAAAACCCCCCAGTAAGTAACCACTTTTGATTTTTTTTGCCAAATTAAAAAAAAAATATACCAGTAAAGGCACTAGCATAGAAGATGTGTGGAATCAAATAGGTAACAACTATAGTGATAATGAAATATTCTAATAATAACCAGTTTTAAATGTATTGACTTAATGGACTTATTGTATGATGTTATATGTGACCAGTCAGAATAGTGGACAATGAAATATTCAAATGATGGAACTGACTGACTTTTAGTGAATAGACTAAATTCAGGATCGAACAGCTTTGGAATTCAAACGACAAGTAAATATTGACACCAGCCTTGGAACCAGCAAGTGAATTATTGACATTTATATTGATGTGACCAGTATTCATGTAGATGGAGCAGTGCTAGTGGACTATAAACTGATAAATCTCACAGAAAGGCACATCACAACTGGGTCTGAAGCTGTTACATACAAAAGATGAGGTAATTATACTCAAAATACGTAACATTACACTGAATGTGATTACATGTAGATGTAAAAAAGATGTGGTATGATTGCCAATGAGACAACTCTCAACAGGAGACCAAATTATCAAAAAATTAACAATTATAGGTCACTGTGCGGCCTTCAACAATGAGCAAAGCCCATACCACATAGTCTGCTATAAAAGGCCCAGAAATGAAAATGTAAAACAATTCAAACGAGAAAATATAAACGGCCTTGCTAACTTGTGTACCAAAAATTAACGAAAAAATAAATATGTAAAACTAAAACAAACAACAACCACTGATGTTTATTAACCTTTATAAGCATTTAGGTTATTTTGAGTATTTTGAAAAAGATATAATAAATGTGTAATAGAGCCAAAGGTCTTCATTACAAAAAAATCAGCCTGGTAAATTTAAAAACAACATGTATGTACCTGATTGGATGTTTTATTATACTTGGGTGAAAAATTGTCCTACTTTTAATTATAATTAAAATTCCATATAGGCATTTTTAAGAATGTGGCTGTTCAACATAATTTTTTCTTCTTCAGATATCCAGGAAATAAGAATTGTATGTGATATCTATTACAAGATCTGAGGAGAGTAGGACCTGGAAGAACTATATTACCAGCTTCAAGGTGAGTTTACAGTAAAACAAAATGGTAATAAACACATGTTAAATCGCTAAAATACTGAACTCCGAGGAAAATTCAAAACAGAAAGTCCCTAATCAAATGGCAAATCAAAAGAATTGACTACAAATATCATATTAAATTAATTGGTACAAAAATGTACAGACATTTTCTTCTGTAGAAAATGGTGGATTGAACCTGGTTTTATAGCACTAAACATCTCACTTGTATGAAAATCCCAACAAATTCCATTATATTGACAACAATGCGTGAATAAAACATGATAGGTAAAAATGTCAAAATAGGGGTTCAGCAGTCAACACAGTGTCGCAATCTTAATCGCAACAGAAACAAACAAATATTTAATAAAGAAGCACTAAAAAGGCATATATGGATCACATTTAACAACCTCGTTCATTATGCTTGCTTATTTTCGTATTTTATTTATTTATGCCAAATAATAAATTGCTCCTGCAATTATACAATGGAAACTTGTTTATCATCATACCTTTGTTCATCATACTGTTAAAGTCTTGGCCAAATTTATTTCAATGTTTGAATTTTGAAAAGAAACATTGATGCTACTTAGCAAGATTTAGTACTCTCATTTCTGAGTTATAGGTTATGTTTAATGCAAAAATTAAAATGTCATGGTAAATATGCATGAAATATTTGCCACTGGACATTAAGCATACAACAATCAATCAATCTTATATGTATATATGGTATGAATAATTTCTGACATATCAATAAGAATTAAATCTGTTATTTTGTGAATTTAATTTCCATGTTTTAATTGACATTTTGTTGTTTCTCTGTAGATTAACTGCTTGGGAATTTACAAATCAACTGATATAGAAGAATTTTGCCATTTAGATGAACTTGGAAACATTATTGACAAACAATATAGTGTATTAATATTCTTGTTAAAATCAACAGAAAGAGAGAGAGAGAGAGGAAGGATAGGAGAGAGTCAATTGTAAAGATTTATGTCTTTTTAACCAAACATGTCGATTACATTAAAATTTCAGAGACCTACAGTTCTCCCTAATTAAATGGTCATGAAGCAGTTTAATGTTAAGACTTTGATGTGACCAGCATGCAAGAACAATCAGGCAGCTGCCATTGGTTTAAATCTCTTTTTTCGAAGATGTTTGGTTTCATTAGAATAAATCTGTGTGGATTGTCAAAAAAAAGTAAAAAAATAATAATTTGTGGTATTTTGTAGTTTCATTATGCAATCTTGAATACATTTATGATTACTATTTAGAAAGACATATAACATTAGAATGGAAATTGTATAAACATTTATTTGAGACAGAGTTTCACATTATTTCATTAAAATAATTAAATCCTTTTTCTGTGAATGAAGGACAAACGGGGAAAACAGACAAAGCTGCTATTCGATGAATTTCAAATTGTATTTATTCACATTTGATTGATAAGAGTTAAAGATTAACTACAACTATTCAGCATAGTACAAAATTAAGCTTGCACTGCAAGTGTATATGACCTTTATAGTTATCATCACACTATGTCCAATCTAGATGTAAAACACTCTTTTTTTATAGTGTTCTGTAAATTATCAGGAACACCAGTTGTGATGAATGGGAAGACTGGCAGGCTGAGAAATGGGTATAAGGGGAGGGAATACCCCTGCTTATCTTTTCATACTGGTTAGTTCCTTTGGTCAAGGTTTTGTACAAATGTTGTTCATATCAGATGTATTTGTTATTTGGAGCTCTGTAAAAAAAAAAAAAAAAAAAAAAAAATGTATAAAAAAAGAAAGAAAATAAAAAAAAAAAAATATTGTAAACAGAGTTCTAGATAATAACTGGGTGGTATGAAATGTGGGTTAAATATTTTCGGTATATTTTAAATGATTTTTTTTTTATGCATCTGATATTTTTTGTGTATAAAATGTTGTTATTTTTTTATAGAATTGCTTTAGTTGCCTTCTTGACTAACATTTATTGGTGAATGGAGAGACTAGCAGGCTGAGATTGAGGCATAAGGGGAGGGATTACCCCTGCTTTTCTCTTCATACTTGTAAATTCTGTCACTGCACGGGAGGTCAACAATTAAGAATATATAAGTTTTTTTATGTATCAATGTAAGTTAGATAAGTTATATCAGATGTATATAAAGTAAGATGAAAGTATTCTTTAGAGCTTTGTAAAAAAAAAACGCTTGTAAACAGAGGTCTAGATAATGCATTAAGGGGTTTGGTTTGACATGGGGATTTCAAATTATATTTACAAGTCATCATCTACAAAAATGCATCTGATATTATTTGCCCCCAGCCCAGTTTCATGTCCCAGATATAATGACTGCAGAATAAGGGCAATAGCTTAGTCAACAGCCTTATTTAAAGTTTCTGATTCACTTCCATTCCCAACCCCACCCCCACCCCACCCTTTTAATAAGTAGTTCTAGATTAAGGTTTCTTATTGGGAGTAATGATTGATTGATTTTAATTAAGTGTCACAGAATTATTAAGATATTAATTTCTGTGTAACAAGATTAATCTCCAATATTTAAAGGTGCTTTTGCTTAAGATTTATTAAACTAAAAAAATTGTGTTTCTTCCGCTCTGTCTTATACATACTAAATGGAAATTTACCTCTATATATATATATATATATCTTCATTTTATATGCTACAAAATTGTGCCTGTTTTACAAAGGTTTATCTAACAAAATGAAAAACCCTGTCCATGAAATTGATTAAATTGAACTTTCCCACTGTAAAAGAAAAGAAATGTTAAATGCTGAAATTGTTTAAATTGTACATGTTATAATCACAATATGATATACAGTATTATTAATCAAGTAAAATACTGCAAGTAATAACCCTGTTTGTTCATGACAATTGAACATGTGAAATATCTGTTACAATAACACACCCATGCTTTTTCCCTATTGGGTTTTTTAATGCAGGGTGCATGTTTTTCTATGATTTGTCATATTTTTGTCTTCTCTTTTAATAAAGACCATGGAATTACATAGAAATTTTTCTGTTTTGTTGAAAAATTGAAAGGTCCTTATTTAGTTCCTCTTCAAAGGTACAAGTTTGTTACAAATATCTTGACCCTAGTATAATTCATCAGTTTGGATGATTGACTATGTCCTTGAGGCAAGGTCAGACAGAAAACTGGTATTTGCAGCTTCAATGCCAAGGACACATCATTTAGGAGAAGTACTCGTCTGTCATATTTGTTTTTCATGAACTATTTCTGTTAATAGCTTTTTTGGTTTGAATTATCTCCCCTTATTTTGTCCTGGGCATTATATAGTCAACTTCCTGATATACAATATGGATTTTGCTCATTGTTGAAGGTTGTATAGCAACGTATACGGCTGCTAATAAACAGCCTTATTTGAACTTTGGAGCATCGATAGACTAGTTGTCTCATAGGCAATCATACCACATCTTATTTTATAGACTGGTTGGCTGGAATCAGAATATTGATTAAGGATATGTTAATCTAGTTGATTTTGAGGTTAAAATGTTGAAGCCACAGACCAAAAATGGAAGTGAAAGGTTTTTGTCGAGCCTTCGACTTTAGTCGAAAAGTGAGACTAAGCAATCCTACATTCCGTTGGCGGCGTCCACAAATATTCACTCCATCAGGTTAAAGTTTTTGAAATTTTAATAACTTTCTTAAACTATACTTGATTTCTACCAAACTTAGACAGATGATTGTTTATTGTCAAAAGCTAGTATCCAGAGGTAAATTTTGTAAAAATAAAATTCCATTTTATCTGTATTTTACTTATAAATGGACTTAGTTTTTCTGCTGGGAAACATTACATTCACTCTGTGGTTAAACTATCCTGGGTTTATACCAAACATGGACAGAAGCTTGTTTATGATCATAAGATAGTTAATCCAGAAGCAATTTTTGTAAAAAAAAATAATCCAGAAGCAATTTTTGTAAAAAAAAATCCATTTTTTCAGTATTTAACTTTTAAATGTACTAAATGTACTGTTATACCACTGTCCCAGGTTAGGGGGAGGGTTAAGATCCCGCTTACATGTTAAACCCTGCCACATTATTTATGTATGTGCCTGTCCCAAGTCTGGAGCCTGTAATTCAGTGGTTGTCGTTTGTTTATGTGTTACATATTTGTTTTCTCGTTTGAAATGTTTTACATTGTCTTATCAGGGCCTTTTATAGCTGACTATGCGGTATGGGCTTTGCTCATTGCTGAAGGCTGTACGGTGACCTATAGTTGTTAATGTCTGTCATTTTGGTCTCTTGTGGACAGTTGTCTCATTGGCAATCATACCACATCTTCTTTTTTATATTAGATTTTCTGCTAGGAAACAACACTTTCACTCTGTGGTTCAAGTTTTAAAATTTTTAATAACTTTCTTGTACTATTTTGGATTTGTACCAAACTTGGACAGAATCTTGTTTATGATCATAAGATAGTTTCCAGAAGTAAATTTTGAAAAAAAAAATCCATTTTTTCAGTATTTTACTTTAAATGGACTTAGATTTTCTGCCAGGAAACAACGCTTTCACTATGTGGTTAAAGTTTTTAAAATTTTAATAACTTTCTTATACTATTTTTGATTTGTACCAAACTTCGAGAGAAGCTTGTTTATGATCATAAGATAGTATCCAGAGGAATATTTTTATTCATTTTATTACTCATTTTTGTTGAGCCTGTGATTAACAGCAAAAGTAGGTGAGACACTGGGTTCCGTGGAACCCTCACAAATTTTTTGGTAAACTTCAAGGAATTTTGCTGCAATTTAATCTTTATTTGGATTAATTGGCTAGTGGTAGTGCATTAGAGAACCACAACCTTCGACAGGAAAACTGACAATTATAGTAAATTAAGATAAGTTGAGTGCACTTGCCACATGCAGGGTTAGAACTTACAACCTCAGCGTTGACAGGCTAGTGATTTTAGTAGTTGAACTACTATCACTACACCACCAAGACCTCACCTAAATTTGGATATATGTTATTTAATGAGAAAGATCCTATCAAATATGATGTCTTTAAGTTTAATGTCACATATACCAAAACAAACTAAAAGCAGTGCAGAAGCAGTATTGTCGCACACAGAACCTTGCTAGGAACTAAACTTGGATATGGTAAATCAATACATGGAAACCCCCAAATAATTTGTTAGTCCACATATAAAGGGTCCTAGTAATTCATTTCTGGACTGTATCTTTGGAACATTTCACAACAATTGTGTCTATTTTTGTGGTATGATTTCAGCAATAGTTAATGTATAAGTATAAAGTGCTATTCCAAATTATTCCATATGTTTTGTTTCCCAATTATTGGAGAGCCAACACATGAAACATCTCTGCTTAGATTACATGTAAAAGTTTGCTAATAAGTCAATTCAAGGAGAACCACAATTGGTAGGTCAGTGGTATTTGATATGCAGTTGTATTAGGGAGCTACCATTTGATTTTTATGGGGGAGGGGGGAGGGGGGGGGGGGGTGGGCTAGGATGAAAAATTTTGTCCCTCATTTTTTTAGTTGTAATCTCTGTCCTGCCTTTTTATTTTTCACTCTATACGGTCCTGCCTTTTTTTTTTAGTTTATCCTGACTTTTTTTTACCTAAATTGTCATCCTGACTTTTTTTTTTGCAAGTGTCTCATCCTGCCTTTTTTTTTTACTCAAAACTCCTGTCCTGCCTATTTTTTTCAAATTTCATCCTAGCCCCCCCCCCCCCCCCCCCCATAAAAATCAAATGGTAGCTCCCTTAGCATTGGCACATCTCAAGTTTATGGAGATTATTAGGCCCTGCCCCTTCAGTTATGGTCTATTGACTTTGAAACTTGAGCTGAATTTACATGTTTAGTGATTGTCAGTAAAGTGTCGCATCTCATTTCCATTGCATTTTATTGGCCCAGCCCCCTCAGTCCTTTAAATTGCATAGTTTACATTTTGAAGTCGTGATTAGATCAGTTTATGATAACATTAAATTCAGAAATTATTGCGTGCATTTATTATTGCAATTTTTTCAGTTTAGACTTTAATGCGATTTTGAGAAAAAACCTGTCTAATTCATATAAAATATTTCAAAATGCAAGTTTAAATTATTTGATTTTACAACTCTGTCCCATTTTTGCAATAATAAAAACCTCGCAATAATTTCTGAATTTACAGTAACCAATAATGCTAAGTCAATGATATTTAGTATGCAATTGTAATAGCATTCCCTATTATATGACCCTGCCACCCATAGTTTATTGACTTTTGCATTGTTTAGATGGTAAAGTTTGTGTTTGTCAGTTTAAAGGGAACTTACATATGAGAAGTCAATGGTATTAACTATGCAGTTGTATTGGCATTTGCAATTTTCAAAGAGGTTATTTGGCCCTGCACCTTCAGTCATGTAAAAAAATGAAGATGGGGTATGATTGCCAATGAGACAACTCTCCAGTCCACAAGAGACCAAATGACACAGAAAATAACAGCTATAGGTCGCTTTATGACCTTCAACAATGAGCAAAACTCATACCACATAGTGGTTGTCGTTTGTTGATGTGTTACATATTTGTCTTCCCTTCATTTTTAACCGGATTTTTGTGACAAAAATGTCGGTTATTGATTTGGGGATGTACGGCGGGCGGGCGGTCGGGCGGGCGGCAATCAAATGTCCGTGCATTAACTCATGAACCGTTCAACCAAAGCTTTTAAAATTTTAATATGTTGTTACTGACAACTAAATGAAGGTCAAGTTCAATAATGGCGATTTTGACTTTTACGTTCTTGAAAGATTGAAAAATGGAGTTTCCAGTCGTGTCCGTGCATTTACGCATGAACTGTTCTACCTAAGCTTCCCAAATTTTAATATGTTGTTACTGATGACAAAATGGAGGTCAAGTTCAATAATGACGATTTTGACTTTAACCGTTCAGGAGTTATGGTTCTTGAAAGATTGAAAAATGGAGTTTCCAGTCGTGTCCGTGCATTTACGCATGAACTGTTCTACCTAAGCTTCCCAAATTTTAATATGTTGTTACTGATGACAAAATGGAGGTCAAGTTCAATAATGGCGATTTTGACTTTTACCGTTCAGGAGTTATGGTTCTTGAAAGATTGAAAAATGGAGTTTCCAGTCGTGTCCGTGCATTTACGCATGAACTGTTCTACCTAAGCTTCCCAAATTTTAATATGTTGTTACTGATGACAAAATGGAGGTTAAGTTCAATAATGACGATTTTGACTTTAACCGTTCAGGAGTTATGGTTCTTGAAAGATTGAAAAATGGTGTTTCCAGTCGTGTCCATGCATTTACGCATGAACTGTTTTACCAAAGCTTCCCAAATTTTAATATGTTGTTACTGATGACAAAATAGAAGTCAAGTTCAATAATGACGATTTTGACTTTTACCGTTCAGGAGTTATGGTTCTTGAAAGATTGAAAAATGGTGTTTCCAGTCGTGTCCGTGCATTTTCTCATGAACCATTCAACCAAAGCTTTTGAAATTTTTATACGTTGTTACTGATGGCAAATTAGAGGTCAACTTCAATAATGATGATTTTGACTTTTACCGTTCAGGAGTTGTGGTTCATGAAAGATTGTGAAATGGCGTTTCCATTCACGTTGTTGCATTTACTCATGAACCATTCAATCTAAGCTTTTCAAATTTTAAGATGTTGATACTGATGACAAAATGGAGGTCAAATTTGATATTGACGATTTTCACTTTCACCATTCATCAGTAATGGTTCTTGTGATATTGCCAGGACACAAATAAATATTAATAAATCCGGTTTGCTGTCGTTGTGACAGCCTCTTGTTGTACATAAATTAGGCCATTAGTTTTCTTGTTATTGTTTTACATTTGTCATTTTCAGGGCCTTTTATAGCCGACTATGTGGTATGAGTTTTGCTCATTGGGGACTTTGCCATATTCTGTATGTTTGCACGTCCCAAGTCAGGAGCCTGTAACTCAGTGGTTGTCGTTTGTTGATGTGTTACATATTTGTCTTCCCTTCATTTTTGTACATAAATTAGGCCATTAGTTTTCTTGTTATTGTTTTACATTTGTCATTTTCAGGGCCTTTTATAGCCGACTGAGTTACAGGCTCCTGACTTGGGACGTGCAAACATACAGAATATGGCAAAGTCAGACATGCTTGCACTCCTCTTAATCTGGGCTAGTGATGTATCCGTACAACATGAACAGGATCGCAACCCTCCTCATAAACTGGGCCAGTGGTGTATCCGTACAACATATGAACAGGATCACAACCCTCCTCCTAAACTGGGCTAGTGATGTATCCGTACAACATATGAACAGGATCGCAACCCTCCTCATAAACTGGGCTAGTGATGTATCCGTACAACATATGAACAGGATCACAACCCTCCTCCTTAACTGGGCTAGTGATGTATCAGTACAACATATGAACAGGATCACAACCCTCCTCCTAAACTGGGCTAGTGATGTACCCGTATAACATATAAACAGGATCGCAACCCTCCTCCTAAACTGGGCTAGTGATGTATCCGTACAGCATATGAACAGGATCGCAACCCTCCTCATAAACTGGGCTAATGGTGTATCCGTACAACATATGAACAGGATCGCAACCCTTCTCATAAACTGGGCTAGTGGTGTATCCGTACAACATATGAACAGGATCACAACCCTCCTCATAAACTGGGCTAGTGATGTATCCGTACAACATATGAACAGGATCACAACCCTCCTCCTAAACTGGGACAGTGGTGTATCCGTACAACATATGAACAGGATCACACACCCACCCCCCTTAAACTGGTCTAGTGGTGTATCCGTACAACATATGAACAAGATCACAACCCTCCTTCTAAACTGGGCTAGTGATGTATCCGTACAACATATGAACAGGATCGCAACCCTCCTCCTAAACTGGGCTAGTGATGTATCCGTACAACATATGAACAGGATCGCAACCCTCCTCATAAACTGGGCTAGTGATGTATCCGTACAACATATGAACAGGATCGCAACCCTCCTCCTAAACTGGGCTAGTGGTGTATCCATGCAACATATGAACAGGATCACAACCCTCCTCCTAAACTGGGCTAGTGATGTATCCGTACAACATATGAACAGGATCACAACCCTCCACATAAACTGGGCTAGTTGTGTATCCGTACCAGACTTGGGGTCAATTACATTGGAATGTAATTAATTAAATTACACATTACATTGCAAAAATGGTCAATTACACTAATTACACATTACACAGTTTTTGAAATGTAATTAATTAAATTACAATTACTTTACTAAAGTAATTAATTAAATTACACATTACATTTCATCATGATATTTTTTAACGATATTATACATGTATATAAAATGCATGTGTAAAATATTCATGTAAGCATAGTTTAAGCGTTGCAATTGATAATCATTAGTTATTTTAATGTTTTGTCATTTAGTCTGAATCTCTCTGGTCTGAACACTTTGACATCAATTCTAAACAGTCTTTCGACAGGAGCTAATGTCAGATATTGCTTGATCAGAACATGGAAGTTCCATGATCAGAAGATCATCATATTGATAGGAGAGGGAATTTGTTCCTATTAACTTGCCAATACATTAAGGGGTATTTTGACATCTCAGAAAAATTAATCATAATTAAATAAATAAATTACAAATATTTTTTTTTTTTTTACTTTAAAAATATTAAAAAGTGTGCTTGTCACAATATTGAAAATAATTTTTAGTACAAACAATATATATAATGTCTACATATTAGCAATATTTTGCTAATTAGATAAAGTACACGTAAAGCAGCATTGTCCCTGGACATTTTAATCTGATTACTTGCTGTTTGTTTTTACAGCTGTTAATTTTTATTTCTATAATCCTTTTGTGTATACTAATTTAACAAAATGATTGTGTGCAGTGATTTTAAATTCTAAATGAACTGTCTAAGAAAGATTTTTTACAGTGACACATTTTTTTTGTTTAACAAGGTGATTAATTACTTATCAATCTATTACGTTAAAAGTTTTTTCTTATAAAACTGAACAACCTTAATGTATGATCCTCACATTTTTTTTAAAATTATAAGACTATTAAAAAAAAAAAATCTGTAGGTCAAATAAATAATTTAATCAAAGCACTGTAAGCGCTGTAGGCAGTTAACCAAAAACCAAGGCAACCGAAATTATGAAAACTTTGGCAATGTTGCCTCAACATTAAACATTCATACATAGTACATTCATGTTTATCTAATGATTTATCTATTTAGGCAAATAATTTATATGTTATCAAGGTTTCAAAAGCAATGCATATACATGTATCAATGTATATTTTTTATGGTGAGTCTGCAGTGGTACAAGTTCCCAATGATTGCAGTTGTTCTACTTGGTAGTTAACCTTGGTTTTAATTGACCGCTAGAAATTCAAGTTCACTTAGTATGAACATGTAATAGTATGAATGGACTGGTTTCCCTGGAAGGAAAACTGTGTTTGTGTTCTATAGTACAAAAGTTATGAGACATGAATCAGACAAATGTTCACTACAACAGGGATCAAAGGTGAGGTCTGACTGACCTGCCCATAGTAAATGTAAACGATTTGTTATTTTGTCCCATACATATGAATATATATAATTTAGGGGTGGGGATCTCAACGGTTTTCAAGTTATCAAACAGGTAGGGATAGTCAGAGGATTTAGGGGGGCAGGGGCCCGGCCCCCCTTTTTGGGAAAAAAATTGGTTGCTTATATATTGGGAATCACTGAACCGTGACTGGAGCGGGCCCCCTCTTAGGTCAGTCAGCGGGCCCCCACTTATGAAAATTTCTGGATCTGCCACTAGGGGTAGGGTGAACCTAGGGACTTCCCCTACATTTCATTTTATTTGTTATATTGTCCCATACTATTAGTTACATAGTGTGCTAGTGACCTAATACGGTATATATGGGGTCAGTAAATTCCATATGGGGTGAGAGTGAAGCTCGAATCCCCATATGGAATTTACTGACCCCATATATACCGTATTAGGTCACTAGTACACTATGTAACCAATTTATCTTACCGAATATCTTAACGTGTGAAATTAAGATTAGTGATTCTCAAAATGAGCAAGTCTTCAATACTGTTAGCACTAAGACAATACTTCCATTGATCCTACAAAAACAGATGCCAAAATAACGACTTGTAAGGTTTAAATGTGTTTTATGAATTTGTTTCAATCTTAATCATCAATTTCTTCGTCTGTTGGAACTTTTAAGATTTTTTCTCAGCACCGTTTTGTTTTTGTTTTTTTAAAAGGACATAACACCATTACTAACCGTGTATGAAATAAGCCCCGCCCCCTTCTTACCCAATAAGGAATATAAAGGGCAGTAACTCCACTACTAACCGTGTATGAGATAAGCCCCGCCTCCCTACTAACCTAATATCAAATATACACGGTTTGCACGCGGACGCTTTTAACCAATCATATTCCTGGAAATGTATAGGAGGTAAGATAAATGAATATACATGTATATGGTTTAGGGGTGGGGATCTCATTGGTTTCCAAGTTCTCAAACAGGAGGGGTAGGGTGACCCCAGGGACTCCACCTATATTTCATTTAATTAGTTATATTGGCACATACATGAATATATATTGTTTTGGTGTGGGGATCTCAACCGTTTCCAAGTTCTCAAACAGGAGGGTTGGGGTGACCACAGGGACTTCCCCAATATTTTATTTGATTTGTTATATTGTCCCATACACGAGTATATATGGTTTAGGGGTAAGGATCTTGACCATTTCCAAGTTCTCAAACAGAAGGGTGTACAGTGACCTCAGGGACTCCCCCTATCTTTCATTTGAATTGTTATATTGTCCCATACATGAATATATGGTTAAGGGGTGGCGATCTCAACAGGTTTCAAATTCTCAAACAGGAGGGGGTGGGGTGACCCAAGGGACTCCCCCTATATTTCATCTGATTTGATATATTGTCCCATACATGAATATATATGGTTTAGGGGTGGGGATCTGGACCATTTTTAAATTCTAAGACAGGAAGGGTGGGGTGACCCCCAGCGACTCTTCCTATATTTTATTTCATTTTTCATATTGTCACAAACATGAATATATATGGTTAAGGGGTGTGGATCTCGACCGTTTCCAAGTTCTCAAACAGGAGGGGGTGGAGTAACTCCAGGGACTCCCCCTATATTTCATTTTATTTAATATATGCAGGGGCGGATTCAGGCAAAGGGGGGGGGGTTCAGGCTTGCACCCCCCTTAAATTTGCAAAGCATGGGTTGTTCTCAGCTTAGTAAAGAATATTTCGATAATTTTACCTCAAATTTTTTTTAGCCTCGCTCTGCTCAGCAAAAATTTAAGTTTGCGCCCCTCCTAACCTAAAATCCTGGATCTGCCCCTCATATGGTTTAGCGGTGGGGAGCTCGACCGTTTCCAAGTTATCAAACAGGAGGGGTAGAGTGGCCCAAAGAATGTCACCTATATATCATAGGATTTACTTACATTTAGGTATATATAATATAGTTGCATTATTTGTGAAAATAAAGAAAGAAACTTTCAGCTACTTTAATTGACCCTTCAAAACTGAGAAAAACAAATAACCCTTCGAAATTGCAGTAATATGTTTACACTTTAAAGCATCTCACATGCATTATCATCATTTATCACTGATAAAGAAAATTTAGACTATGACCATGAACATGTATATTGTTAGATATACTGTTCCCAGCTGTCACGTTGTATTGGATTTTTAAATTAAAATGTGTCAAAAAGTAATTTTGAGTTTCTGTATAAAATCTTTTTCTTCTTTTTCTTTCTTTTACATATATCTTTTGGTTTACAATTCTAGTGTTTATATTCATTTACCATGCATAGATTTATTTTTTCACCTGCTTTTATTTATTTTGTAATTGATCGCCAAACCCGGAATTATCCTTATCCGCTTCCGGAATCGGATCCGATATTGTAATATTTTGTCTTCACGGTAATGTGTTTACAATGTTGTTTTTGTCAATCAGATACGATTTTACTCGAATTTATACAATATGTGTCGGCGATTTTCTGTATAAAGCTAGCGGTTGAACAAAATGAACATCGCTGTCATGAATAATAATGATAACAATAAGTTTTTAGCTCGTTTAATTGGAGACTTTGGTGACTTGCATGGAAGGTTTGCAAAGTAAATTCTTGATTTCTTTCAAGTGGAAGGTGACTACGTCGGGCGTAGCTAGAAACCAACTATCCTAGTCGAAATTCCGCTTGCAAAAGTGGAAGGTCGAGGACCTCGGACCACCCTAATTTGCACACCTGCCTCCAAATTGAAAAGCTACGAAAATATCTTTTTTTTAATTACGAAAATTTCTTTTTCTAATTTGAAATTGCCGCCAACAGCATGAACAGTTGAACTTATTATTATATAATAGACTACTGACGTAGTTGTACTACGTATTGATGACAAACAATATCCCTACGACTTTTGCCATTTGGGAAATCTAAACTACTTGTCTTAAGAGATTTTCGGCGATTAAATATTTCATACAATTGTTCTTTGACATCTTAGCTAAAAGCACAAGTCATAATGAACTACACAAGGATTCTTCATAAGCACTACTTCCTATGTGTAACTTCAAAACTTTTGGATAAATCGACGATCATTTAAGGTTTTTCTGGTCATATTTTTTGTTATCCAGAATAAAAAGTATTAAAAAAGTGTTCAATTAGTTATATATAACATAGTAGCGAGCTAGATAATAACAATGGCAAGTATTTCAGCATTTATTGGGTAGAACACAAATCTAGGGTGCTCGCATAATGCAGCTTAACTGCATAAAAACTTCAGAATAAATTACAGATTCATATTAAAAAAGTATGTTATATCAATATTTGAAAAATATATATAATTTTACAATTTATATTATTAAACACAAATCACTATCTTGAACACCATAACAGTACATGTAATTGAAATGTAATTCAAAAGTAATTGAGCATTACATGCTTTTTTCAATGTAATTAATTAAATTACCATTACATGTAATTAAAAAAAAGCTCAATTACACATTACATTCAATTACATGGAAAATTGTAATGCATTACACTTAATTACCATTACATTTTCAATTACCCCATCCCTGATCCGTACAACATATGAACAGGATCACAACCCTCCTCCTAAACTGGGCTAGTGGTGTATCCGTACAACATATGAACAGGATCACAACCCTCCTCATAAACTGGGCTAGTGATGTATCCGTACAACATATGAACAGGATCACAACCCTCCTCCTAAACTGGGCTAGTGATGTATCCGTACAACATATGAACAGGATCGCAACCCTCCTCATAAACTGGGCTAGTGGTCTATCCATACAACATATGAACAGGAACACAACCCTCCTCATAAACTGGGCTAGTGATGTATCCGTACAACATATGAACAGGATCGCAACCCTCCTCATAAACTGGGCTAGTGGTGTATCCGTACAACATATGAACAGGATCACAACCCTCCTCATAAACTGGGCTAGTGGTGTATCCGTACAACATATGAATAGGATCAAAACCCTCTTCCTAAACTGGGCTAGTGGTGTGTCCGTACAACATATGAACAGGATCACAACCCTCCTCATAAACTGGGCTAGTGATGTATCCGAACAACATATGAACAGGATCGCAACCCTCCTCATAAAGTGGGCCAGTGGTGTATCCATGCAACATATGAACAGGATCACACACCCACCCCCCTTAAACTGGTCTAGTGGTGTATCCGTACAACATATGAACAGGATCACAACCCTCCTCATAAACTGGGCTAGTGATGTATCCGTACAACATATGAACAGGATCACAACCCTCCTCATAAACTGGGCTAGTGATGTATCCGTACAACATATGAACAGGATCACAACCCTCCTCATAAACTGGGCTAGTGATGTATCGGTACAACATATGAACAGGATCGCAACCCTCCTCATAAACTGGGCTAGTGGTCTATCCGTACAACATATGAACAGGATCACAACCCTCCTCCTAAACTGGGCTAGTGATGTATCCGTACAACATATGAACAGGATCGCAACCCTCCTCATAAACTGGGCTAGTGGTCTATCCATACAACATATGAACAGGAACACAACCCTCCTCATAAACTGGGCTAGTGGTGTATCCGTACAACATATGAACAGGATCACAACCCTCCTCCTAAACTGGGCTAGTGGTGTATCCGTACAACATATGAACAGGATCACAACCCTCCACATAAACTGGGCTAGTGGTGTATCCGTACAACATATGAACAGGATCACAACCCTCCTCCTAAACTGGGCTAGTGGTGTATCCGTACAACATATGAACAGGATCACAACCCTCCTCATAAATTGGGCTAGTGATGTATCCGTACAACATATGAAGAGGATCACAACCCTCCTCCTAAACTGGGCTAGTGATGTATCTGTACAACATATGAACAGGATCGCAACCCTCCTCATAAACTGGGCTAGTGGTGTATCCGTACAACATATGAACAGGATCACAACCCTCCTCATAAACTGGGCTAGTGGTGTATCCGTACAACATATGAACAGGATCAAAACCCTCTTCCTAAACTGGGCTAGTGGTGTGTCCGTACAACATATGAACAGGATCACAACCCTCCTCATAAACTGGGCTAGTAATGTATCCGAACAACATATGAACAGGATCGCAACCCTCCTCACAAACTGGGCTAGTGGTCTATCCATACAACATATGAACAGGAACACAACCCTCCTCATAAACTGGGCTAGTGGTGTATCCGTACAACATATGAACAGGATCACAACCCTCCTCCTAAACTGGGCTAGTGATGTATCCGTACAACATATGAACAGGATCACAACCCTCGTCATAAACTGGGCTAGTGATGTATCGGTACAACATATGAACAGGATCGCAACCCTCCTCATAAACTGGGCTAGTGGTCTATCCGTACAACATATGAACAGGATCACAACCCTCCTCATAAACTGGGCTAGTGGTGTATCCGTACAACATATGAACAGGATCACAACCCTCCTCCTAAACTGGGCTAGTGGTGTATCCGTACAACATATGAACAGGATCACAACCCTCCTCATAAACTGGGCTAGTGATGTATCCGTACAACATATGAACAGGATCACAACCCTCCTCATAAACTGGGCTAGTGATGTATCCGTACAACATATGAACAGGATCGCAACCCTCCTCATAAACTGGGCTAGTGGTCTATCCATACAACATATGAACAGGAACACAACCCTCCTCATAAACTGGGCTAGTGGTGTATCCGTACAACATATGAACAGGATCACAACCCTCCTCCTAAACTGGGCTAGTGGTGTATCCGTACAACATATGAACAGGATCACAACCCTCCACATAAACTGGGCTAGTGGTGTATCCGTACAACATATGAACAGGATCACAACCCTCCTCATAAACTGGGCTAGTGGTGTATCCGTACAACATATGAACAGGATCACAACCCTCCTCATAAATTGGGCTAGTGATGTATCCGTACAACATATGAACAGGATCACAACCCTCCTCCTAAACTGGGCTAGTGGTGTATCCGTACAACATATGAACAGGATCACAACCCTCCACATAAACTGGGCTAGTGGTGTATCCGTACAACATATGAACAGGATCACAACCCTCCTCATAAACTGGGCTAGTGGTGTATCCGTACAACATATGAACAGGATCACAACCCTCCTCATAAATTGGGCTAGTGGTGTATCCGTACAACATATGAACAGGATCACAACCCTCCACATAAACTGGGCTAGTGGTGTATCCGTACAACATATGAACAGGATCACAACCCTCCTCCTAAACTGGGCTAGTGGTGTATCCGTACAACATATGAACAGGATCACAACCCTCCTCATAAATTGGGCTAGTGATGTATCCGTACAACATATGAACAGGATCACAACCCTCCTCCTAAACTGGGCTAGTGATGTATCCGTACAACATATGAACAGGATCGTAACCCTCCTCATAAACTGGGCTAGTGGTGTATCCGTACAACATATGAACAGGATCACAACCCTCCTCATAAACTGGGCTAGTGGTGTATCCGTACAACATATGAATAGGATCAAAACCCTCTTCCTAAACTGGGCTAGTGGTGTGTCCGTACAACATATGAACAGGATCACAACCCTCCTCATAAACTGGGCTAGTGATGTATCCGAACAACATATGAACAGGATCGCAACCCTCCTCATAAAGTGGGCCAGTGGTGTATCCATGCAACATATGAACAGGATCACACACCCACCCCCCTTAAACTGGTCTAGTGGTGTATCCGTACAACATATGAACAGGATCACAACCCTCCTCATAAACTGGGCTAGTGATGTATCCGTACAACATATGAACAGGATCACAACCCTCCTCATAAACTGGGCTAGTGATGTATCCGTACAACATATGAACAGGATCACAACCCTCCTCATAAACTGGGCTAGTGATGTATCGGTACAACATATGAACAGGATCGCAACCCTCCTCATAAACTGGGCTAGTGGTCTATCCGTACAACATATGAACAGGATCACAACCCTCCTCCTAAACTGGGCTAGTGATGTATCCGTACAACATATGAACAGGATCGCAACCCTCCTCATAAACTGGGCTAGTGGTCTATCCATACAACATATGAACAGGAACACAACCCTCCTCATAAACTGGGCTAGTGGTGTATCCGTACAACATATGAACAGGATCACAACCCTCCTCCTAAACTGGGCTAGTGGTGTATCCGTACAACATATGAACAGGATCACAACCCTCCACATAAACTGGGCTAGTGGTGTATCCGTACAACATATGAACAGGATCACAACCCTCCTCCTAAACTGGGCTAGTGGTGTATCCGTACAACATATGAACAGGATCACAACCCTCCTCATAAATTGGGCTAGTGATGTATCCGTACAACATATGAAGAGGATCACAACCCTCCTCCTAAACTGGGCTAGTGATGTATCTGTACAACATATGAACAGGATCGCAACCCTCCTCATAAACTGGGCTAGTGGTGTATCCGTACAACATATGAACAGGATCACAACCCTCCTCATAAACTGGGCTAGTGGTGTATCCGTACAACATATGAACAGGATCAAAACCCTCTTCCTAAACTGGGCTAGTGGTGTGTCCGTACAACATATGAACAGGATCACAACCCTCCTCATAAACTGGGCTAGTAATGTATCCGAACAACATATGAACAGGATCGCAACCCTCCTCACAAACTGGGCTAGTGGTCTATCCATACAACATATGAACAGGAACACAACCCTCCTCATAAACTGGGCTAGTGGTGTATCCGTACAACATATGAACAGGATCACAACCCTCCTCCTAAACTGGGCTAGTGATGTATCCGTACAACATATGAACAGGATCACAACCCTCGTCATAAACTGGGCTAGTGATGTATCGGTACAACATATGAACAGGATCGCAACCCTCCTCATAAACTGGGCTAGTGGTCTATCCGTACAACATATGAACAGGATCACAACCCTCCTCATAAACTGGGCTAGTGGTGTATCCGTACAACATATGAACAGGATCACAACCCTCCTCCTAAACTGGGCTAGTGGTGTATCCGTACAACATATGAACAGGATCACAACCCTCCTCATAAACTGGGCTAGTGATGTATCCGTACAACATATGAACAGGATCACAACCCTCCTCATAAACTGGGCTAGTGATGTATCCGTACAACATATGAACAGGATCGCAACCCTCCTCATAAACTGGGCTAGTGGTCTATCCATACAACATATGAACAGGAACACAACCCTCCTCATAAACTGGGCTAGTGGTGTATCCGTACAACATATGAACAGGATCACAACCCTCCTCCTAAACTGGGCTAGTGGTGTATCCGTACAACATATGAACAGGATCACAACCCTCCACATAAACTGGGCTAGTGGTGTATCCGTACAACATATGAACAGGATCACAACCCTCCTCATAAACTGGGCTAGTGGTGTATCCGTACAACATATGAACAGGATCACAACCCTCCTCATAAATTGGGCTAGTGGTGTATCCGTACAACATATGAACAGGATCACAACCCTCCACATAAACTGGGCTAGTGGTGTATCCGTACAACATATGAACAGGATCACAACCCTCCTCCTAAACTGGGCTAGTGGTGTATCCGTACAACATATGAACAGGATCACAACCCTCCTCATAAATTGGGCTAGTGATGTATCCGTACAACATATGAACAGGATCACAACCCTCCTCCTAAACTGGGCTAGTGATGTATCCGTACAACATATGAACAGGATCGTAACCCTCCTCATAAACTGGGCTAGTGGTGTATCCGTACAACATATGAACAGGATCACAACCCTCCTCATAAACTGGGCTAGTGGTGTATCCGTACAACATATGAATAGGATCAAAACCCTCTTCCTAAACTGGGCTAGTGGTGTGTCCGTACAACATATGAACAGGATCACAACCCTCCTCATAAACTGGGCTAGTGATGTATCCGAACAACATATGAACAGGATCGCAACCCTCCTCATAAAGTGGGCCAGTGGTGTATCCATGCAACATATGAACAGGATCACACACCCACCCCCCTTAAACTGGTCTAGTGGTGTATCCGTACAACATATGAACAGGATCACAACCCTCCTCATAAACTGGGCTAGTGATGTATCCGTACAACATATGAACAGGATCACAACCCTCCTCATAAACTGGGCTAGTGATGTATCCGTACAACATATGAACAGGATCACAACCCTCCTCATAAACTGGGCTAGTGATGTATCGGTACAACATATGAACAGGATCGCAACCCTCCTCATAAACTGGGCTAGTGGTCTATCCGTACAACATATGAACAGGATCACAACCCTCCTCCTAAACTGGGCTAGTGATGTATCCGTACAACATATGAACAGGATCGCAACCCTCCTCATAAACTGGGCTAGTGGTCTATCCATACAACATATGAACAGGAACACAACCCTCCTCATAAACTGGGCTAGTGGTGTATCCGTACAACATATGAACAGGATCACAACCCTCCTCCTAAACTGGGCTAGTGGTGTATCCGTACAACATATGAACAGGATCACAACCCTCCACATAAACTGGGCTAGTGGTGTATCCGTACAACATATGAACAGGATCACAACCCTCCTCCTAAACTGGGCTAGTGGTGTATCCGTACAACATATGAACAGGATCACAACCCTCCTCATAAATTGGGCTAGTGATGTATCCGTACAACATATGAAGAGGATCACAACCCTCCTCCTAAACTGGGCTAGTGATGTATCTGTACAACATATGAACAGGATCGCAACCCTCCTCATAAACTGGGCTAGTGGTGTATCCGTACAACATATGAACAGGATCACAACCCTCCTCATAAACTGGGCTAGTGGTGTATCCGTACAACATATGAACAGGATCAAAACCCTCTTCCTAAACTGGGCTAGTGGTGTGTCCGTACAACATATGAACAGGATCACAACCCTCCTCATAAACTGGGCTAGTAATGTATCCGAACAACATATGAACAGGATCGCAACCCTCCTCACAAACTGGGCTAGTGGTCTATCCATACAACATATGAACAGGAACACAACCCTCCTCATAAACTGGGCTAGTGGTGTATCCGTACAACATATGAACAGGATCACAACCCTCCTCCTAAACTGGGCTAGTGATGTATCCGTACAACATATGAACAGGATCACAACCCTCGTCATAAACTGGGCTAGTGATGTATCGGTACAACATATGAACAGGATCGCAACCCTCCTCATAAACTGGGCTAGTGGTCTATCCGTACAACATATGAACAGGATCACAACCCTCCTCATAAACTGGGCTAGTGGTGTATCCGTACAACATATGAACAGGATCACAACCCTCCTCCTAAACTGGGCTAGTGGTGTATCCGTACAACATATGAACAGGATCACAACCCTCCTCATAAACTGGGCTAGTGATGTATCCGTACAACATATGAACAGGATCACAACCCTCCTCATAAACTGGGCTAGTGATGTATCCGTACAACATATGAACAGGATCGCAACCCTCCTCATAAACTGGGCTAGTGGTCTATCCATACAACATATGAACAGGAACACAACCCTCCTCATAAACTGGGCTAGTGGTGTATCCGTACAACATATGAACAGGATCACAACCCTCCTCCTAAACTGGGCTAGTGGTGTATCCGTACAACATATGAACAGGATCACAACCCTCCACATAAACTGGGCTAGTGGTGTATCCGTACAACATATGAACAGGATCACAACCCTCCTCATAAACTGGGCTAGTGGTGTATCCGTACAACATATGAACAGGATCACAACCCTCCTCCAAAACTGGGCTAGTGATGTATCCGTACAACATATGAACAGGATCACAACCCTCGTCATAAACTGGGCTAGTGATGTATCGGTACAACATATGAACAGGATCGCAACCCTCCTCATAAACTGGGCTAGTGGTCTATCCGTACAACATATGAACAGGATCACAACCCTCCTCATAAACTGGGCTAGTGGTGTATCCGTACAACATATGAACAGGATCACAACCCTCCTCCTAAACTGGGCTAGTGGTGTATCCGTACAACATATGAACAGGATCACAACCCTCCTCATAAACTGGGCTAGTGATGTATCCGTACAACATATGAACAGGATCACAACCCTCCTCATAAACTGGGCTAGTGATGTATCCGTACAACATATGAACAGGATCGCAACCCTCCTCATAAACTGGGCTAGTGGTCTATCCATACAACATATGAACAGGAACACAACCCTCCTCATAAACTGGGCTAGTGGTGTATCCGTACAACATATGAACAGGATCACAACCCTCCTCCTAAACTGGGCTAGTGGTGTATCCGTACAACATATGAACAGGATCACAACCCTCCACATAAACTGGGCTAGTGGTGTATCCGTACAACATATGAACAGGATCACAACCATCCTCATAAACTGGGCTAGTGGTGTATCCGTACAACATATGAACAGGATCACAACCCTCCTCATAAATTGGGCTAGTGATGTATCCGTACAACATATGAACAGGATCACAACCCTCCTCCTAAACTGGGCTAGTGATGTATCTGTACAACATATGAACAGGATCGCAACCCTCCTCATAAACTGGGCTAGTGGTGTATCCGTACAACATATGAACAGGATCACAACCCTCCTCATAAACTGGGCTAGTGGTGTATCCGTACAACATATGAACAGGATCAAAACCCTCTTCCTAAACTGGGCTAGTGGTGTGTCCGTACAACATATGAACAGGATCACAACCCTCCTCATAAACTGGGCTAGTGATGTATCCGAACAACATATGAACAGGATCGCAACCCTCCTCACAAACTGGGCTAGTGGTCTATCCATACAACATATGAACAGGAACACAACCCTCCTCATAAACTGGGCTAGTGGTGTATCCGTACAACATATGAATAGGATAACAACCCTCCTCCTAAACTGGGCTAGTGGTGTATCCGTACAACATATGAACAGGATCACAACCCTCCACATAAACTGGGCTAGTGGTGTATCCGTACAACATATGAACAGGATCACAACCCTCCTCCTAAACTGGGCTAGTGGTGTATCCGTACAACATATGAACAGGATCACAACCCTCCTCATAAATTGGGCTAGTGATGTATCCGTACAACATATGAACAGGATCACAACCCTCCTCCTAAACTGGGCTAGTGATGTATCCGTACAACATATGAACAGGATCGCAACCCTCCTCATAAACTGGGCTAGTGGTGTATCCGTACAACATATGAACAGGATCACAACCCTCCTCATAAACTGGGCTAGTGGTGTATCCGTACAACATATGAATAGGATCAAAACCCTCTTCCTAAACTGGGCTAGTGGTGTGTCCGTACAACATATGAACAGGATCACAACCCTCATCATAAACTGGGCTAGTGATGTATCCGAACAACATATGAACAGGATCGCAACCCTCCTCATAAACTGGGCCAGTGGTGTATCCATGCAATATATGAACAGGATCACAAACCCACCCCCCTTAAACTGGTCTAGTGGTGTATCCGTACAACATATGAACAGGATCACAACCCTCCTCATAAACTGGGCTAGTGATGTATCCGTACAACATATGAACAGGATCACAACCTCCTCATAAACTGGGCTAGTGATGTATCGGTACAACATATGAACAGGATCGCATCCCTCCTCATAAACTGGGCTAGTGGTCTATCCGTACAACATATGAACAGGATCACAACCCTCCTCATAAACTGGGCTAGTGGTGTATCCGTACAACATATGAACAGGATCACAACCCTCCTCCTAAACTGGGCTAGTGGTGTATCCGTACAACATATGAACAGGATCACAACCCTGCACATGAACTGGGCTAGTGGTGTATCCGTACAACATATGAACAGGATCACAACCCTCCTCCTAAACTGGGCTAGTGGTGTATCCGTACAACATATGAACAGGATCATAACTCTCCTCATAAACTGGGCTAGTGATGTATCCGTACAACATATGAACAGGATCACAACCCTCCTCCTAAACTCGGCTAGTGATGTATCCGTACAACATATGAACAGGATCACAACCCTCTTCCTAAACTGGGCTAGTGGTGTATCCGTACAACATATGAACAGGATCACAACCCTCCTCATAAACTGGGCTAGTGATGTATCCGAACAACATATGAACAGGATCGCAACCCTCCTCATAAACTGGGCCAGTGGTGTATCCATGCAACATATGAACAGGATCACACACCCAACCCCCTTAAACTGGTCTAGTGGTGTATCCGTACAACATATGAACAGGATCACAACCCTCCTCATAAACTGGGCTAGTGATGTATCCGTACAACATATGAACAGGATCACAACCCTCCTCATAAACTGGGCTAGTGATGTATCGGTACAACATATGAACAGGATCGCAACCCTCCTCATAAACTGGGCTAGTGGTCTATCCGTACAACATATGAACAGGATCACAACCCTCCTCATAAACTGGGCTAGTGGTGTATTCGTACAACATATGAACAGGATCACAACCCTCCTCCTAAACTGGGCTAGTGGTGTATCCGTACAACATATGAACAGGATCACAACCCTGCACATGAACTGGGCTAGTGGTGTATCCGTACAACATATGAACAGGATCACAACCCTCCTCCTAAACTGGGCTAGTGGTGTATCCGTACAACATATGAACAGGATCACAACCCTGCACATGAACTGGGCTAGTGGTGTATCCGTACAACATATGAACAGGATCACAACCCTCCTCCTAAACTGGGCTAGTGGTGTATCCGTACAACATATGAACAGGATCACAACTCTCCTCATAAACTGGGCTAGTGATGTATCCGTACAACATATGAACAGGATCACAACCCTCCTCCTAAACTCGGCTAGTGATGTATCCGTACAACATATGAACAGGATCGCAACCCTCCTCATAAACTGGGCTAGTGGTCTATCCGTACAACATATGAACAGGATCACAACCCTCCTCATAAACTGGGCTAGTGGTGTATCCGTACAACATATGAACAGGATCACAACCCTCTTCCTAAACTGGGCTAGTGGTGTATCCGTACAACATATGAACAGGATCACAACCCTCCTCATAAACTGGGCTAGTGATGTATCCGTACAACATATGAACAGGATCGCAACCCTCCTCATAAACTGGGCCAGTGGTGTATCCGTACAACATATGAACAGGATCACAACCCTCCTCATAAACTGGGTAGTGGTGTGTCCGTACAACATATGAACAGGATCACAACCCTCCTCATAAACTGGGCTAGTGATGTATCCGAACAACATATGAACAGGATCGCAACCCTCCTCACAAACTGGGCTAGTGGTCTATCCATACAACATATGAACAGGAACACAACCCTCCTCATAAACTGGGCTAGTGGTGTATCCGTACAACATATGAACAGGATCACAACCCTCCTCCTAAACTGGGCTAGTGATGTATCCGTACAACATATGAACAGGATCACAACCCTCGTCATAAACTGGGCTAGTGATGTATCGGTACAACATATGAACAGGATCGCAACCCTCCTCATAAACTGGGCTAGTGGTCTATCCGTACAACATATGAACAGGATCACAACCCTCCTCCTAAACTGGGCTAGTGGTGTATCCGTACAACATATGAACAGGATCACAACCCTGCACATGAACTGGGCTAGTGGTGTATCCGTACAACATATGAACAGGATCACAACCCTCCTCCTAAACTGGGCTAGTGGTGTATCCGTACAACATATGAACAGGATCACAACCCTGCACATGAACTGGGCTAGTGGTGTATCCGTACAACATATGAACAGGATCACAACCCTCCTCCTAAACTGGGCTAGTGGTGTATCCGTACAACATATGAACAGGATCACAACTCTCCTCATAAACTGGGCTAGTGATGTATCCGTACAACATATGAACAGGATCACAACCCTCCTCCTAAACTCGGCTAGTGATGTATCCGTACAACATATGAACAGGATCGCAACCCTCCTCATAAACTGGGCTAGTGGTCTATCCGTACAACATATGAACAGGATCACAACCCTCCTCATAAACTGGGCTAGTGGTGTATCCGTACAACATATGAACAGGATCACAACCCTCTTCCTAAACTGGGCTAGTGGTGTATCCGTACAACATATGAACAGGATCACAACCCTCCTCATAAACTGGGCTAGTGATGTATCCGTACAACATATGAACAGGATCGCAACCCTCCTCATAAACTGGGCCAGTGGTGTATCCGTACAACATATGAACAGGATCACAACCCTCCTCATAAACTGGGCTAGTGGTGTGTCCGTACAACATATGAACAGGATCACAACCCTCCTCATAAACTGGGCTAGTGATGTATCCGAACAACATATGAACAGGATCGCAACCCTCCTCACAAACTGGGCTAGTGGTCTATCCATACAACATATGAACAGGAACACAACCCTCCTCATAAACTGGGCTAGTGGTGTATCCGTACAACATATGAACAGGATCACAACCCTCCTCCTAAACTGGGCTAGTGATGTATCCGTACAACATATGAACAGGATCACAACCCTCGTCATAAACTGGGCTAGTGATGTATCGGTACAACATATGAACAGGATCGCAACCCTCCTCATAAACTGGGCTAGTGGTCTATCCGTACAACATATGAACAGGATCACAACCCTCCTCCTAAACTGGGCTAGTGGTGTATCCGTACAACATATGAACAGGATCACAACCCTCCTCATAAATTGGGCTAGTGATGTATCCGTACAACATATGAACAGGATCACAACCCTCCTCCTAAACTGGGCTAGTGATGTATCTGTACAACATATGAACAGGATCGCAACCCTCCTCATAAACTGGGCTAGTGGTGTATCCGTACAACATATGAACAGGATCACAACCCTCCTCATAAACTGGGCTAGTGGTGTATCCGTACAACATATGAACAGGATCAAAACCCTCTTCCTAAACTGGGCTAGTGGTGTGTCCGTACAACATATGAACAGGATCACAACCCTCCTCATAAACTGGGCTAGTGATGTATCCGAACAACATATGAACAGGATCGCAACCCTCCTCACAAACTGGGCTAGTGGTCTATCCATACAACATATGAACAGGAACACAACCCTCCTCATAAACTGGGCTAGTGGTGTATCCGTACAACATATGAACAGGATCACAACCCTCCTCCTAAACTGGGCTAGTGATGTATCCGTACAACATATGAACAGGATCACAACCCTCGTCATAAACTGGGCTAGTGATGTATCGGTACAACATATGAACAGGATCGCAACCCTCCTCATAAACTGGGCTAGTGGTCTATCCGTACAACATATGAACAGGATCACAACCCTCCTCCTAAACTGGGCTAGTGGTGTATCCGTACAACATATGAACAGGATCACAACCCTCCTCCTAAACTGGGCTAGTGGTGTATCCGTACAACATATGAACAGGATCACAACTCTCCTCATAAACTGGGCTAGTGATGTATCCGTACAACATATGAACAGGATCACAACCCTCCTCCTAAACTGGGCTAGTGATGTATCCGTACAACATATGAACAGGATCGCAACCCTCCTCATAAACTGGGCTAGTGGTCTATCCATACAACATATGAACAGGAACACAACCCTCCTCATAAACTGGGCTAGTGGTGTATCCGTACAACATATGAACAGGATCACAACCCTCCTCCTAAACTGGGCTAGTGGTGTATCCGTACAACATATGAACAGGATCACAACCCTCCACATAAACTGGGCTAGTGGTGTATCCGTACAACATATGAACAGGATCACAACCCTCCTCATAAACTGGGCTAGTGGTGTATCCGTACAACATATGAACAGGATCACAACCCTCCTCATAAATTGGGCTAGTGATGTATCCGTACAACATATGAACAGGATCACAACCCTCCTCCTAAACTGGGCTAGTGATGTATCTGTACAACATATGAACAGGATCGCAACCCTCCTCATAAACTGGGCTAGTGGTGTATCCGTACAACATATGAACAGGATCACAACCCTCCTCATAAACTGGGCTAGTGGTGTATCCGTACAACATATGAACAGGATCAAAACCCTCTTCCTAAACTGGGCTTGTGGTGTGTCCGTACAACATATGAACAGGATCACAACCCTCCTCATAAACTGGGCTAGTGATGTATCCGAACAACATATGAACAGGATCGCAACCCTCCTCACAAACTGGGCTAGTGGTCTATCCATACAACATATGAACAGGAACACAACCCTCCTCATAAACTGGGCTAGTGGTGTATCCGTACAACATATGAATAGGATAACAACCCTCCTCCTAAACTGGGCTAGTGGTGTATCCGTACAACATATGAACAGGATCACAACCCTCCACATAAACTGGGCTAGTGGTGTATCCGTACAACATATGAACAGGATCACAACCCTCCTCCTAAACTGGGCTAGTGGTGTATCCGTACAACATATGAACAGGATCACAACCCTCCTCATAAATTGGGCTAGTGATGTATCCGTACAACATATGAACAGGATCACAACCCTCCTCCTAAACTGGGCTAGTGATGTATCCGTACAACATATGAACAGGATCGCAACCCTCCTCATAAACTGGGCTAGTGGTGTATCCGTACAACATATGAACAGGATCACAACCCTCCTCATAAACTGGGCTAGTGGTGTATCCGTACAACATATGAACAGGATCAAAACCCTCTTCCTAAACTGGGCTAGTGGTGTGTCCGTACAACATATGAACAGGATCACAACCCTCATCATAAACTGGGCTAGTGATGTATCCGAACAACATATGAACAGGATCGCAACCCTCCTCATAAACTGGGCCAGTGGTGTATCCATGCAACATATGAACAGGATCACACACCCACCCCCCTTAAACTGGTCTAGTGGTGTATCCGTACAACATATGAACAGGATCACAACCCTCCTCATAAACTGGGCTAGTGATGTATCCGTACAACATATGAACAGGATCACAACCCTCCTCATAAACTGGGCTAGTGATGTATCGGTACAACATATGAACAGGATCGCAACCCTCCTCATAAACTGGGCTAGTGGTCTATCCGTACAACATATGAACAGGATCACAACCCTCCTCATAAACTGGGCTAGTGGTGTATCCGTACAACATATGAACAGGATCACAACCCTCCTCATAAACTGGGCTAGTGGTGTATCCGTACAACATATGAACAGGATCACAACCCTGCACATGAACTGGGCTAGTGGTGTATCCGTACAACATATGAACAGGATCACAACCATCCTCCTAAACTGGGCTAGTGGTGTATCCGTACAACATATGAACAGGATCACAACTCTCCTCATAAACTGGGCTAGTGATGTATCCGTACAACATATGAACAGGATCACAACCCTCCTCCTAAACTCGGCTAGTGATGTATCCGTACAACATATGAACAGGATCACAACCCTCTTCCTAAACTGGGCTAGTGGTGTATCCGTACAACATATGAACAGGATCACAACCCTCCTCCTAAACTGGGCTAGTGGTGTATCCGTACAACATATGAACAGGATCACAACCCTCCTCCTAAACTGGGCTAGTGATGTATCCGTACAACATATGAACAGGATCACAACCCTCCTCATAAACTGGGCTAGTGATGTATCCGTACAACATATGAACAGGATCGCAACCCTCCTCATAAACTGGGCTAGTGGTCTATCCGTACAACATATGAACAGGATCACAACCCTCCTCATAAACTGGGCTAGTGGTGTATCCGTACAACATATGAACAGGATCACAACCCTCCTCCTAAACTGGGCTAGTGGTGTATCCGTACAACATATGAACAGGATCACAACCCTGCACATGAACTGGGCTAGTGGTGTATCCGTACAACATATGAACAGGATCACAACCCTCCTCCTAAACTGGGCTAGTGGTGTATCCGTACAACATATGAACAGGATCACAACTCTCCTCATAAACTGGGCTAGTGATGTATCCGTACAACATATGAACAGGATCACAACCCTCCTCCTAAACTCGGCTAGTGATGTATCCGTACAACATATGAACAGGATCGCAACCCTCCTCATAAACTGGGCTAGTGGTCTATCCGTACAACATATGAACAGGATCACAACCCTCCTCATAAACTGGGCTAGTGGTGTATCCGTACAACATATGAACAGGATCACAACCCTCTTCCTAAACTGGGCTAGTGGTGTATCCGTACAACATATGAACAGGATCACAACCCTCCTCATAAACTGGGCTAGTGATGTATCCGTACAACATATGAACAGGATCGCAACCCTCCTCATAAACTGGGCCAGTGGTGTATCCGTACAACATATGAACAGGATCACAACCCTCCTCATAAACTGGGCTAGTGGTGTGTCCGTACAACATATGAACAGGATCACAACCCTCCTCATAAACTGGGCTATTGATGTATCCGAACAACATATGAACAGGATCGCAACCCTCCTCACAAACTGGGCTAGTGGTCTATCCATACAACATATGAACAGGAACACAACCCTCCTCATAAACTGGGCTAGTGGTGTATCCGTACAACATATGAACAGGATCACAACCCTCCTCCTAAACTGGGCTAGTGGTGTATCCGTACAACATATGAACAGGATCACAACCCTCCACATAAACTGGGCTAGTGGTGTATCCGTACAACATATGAACAGGATCACAACCCTCCTCCTAAACTGGGCTAGTGGTGTATCCGTACAACATATGAACAGGATCACAACCCTCCTCATAAATTGGGCTAGTGATGTATCCGTACAACATATGAACAGGATCACAACCCTCTTCCTAAACTGGGCTAGTGATGTATCCGTACAACATATGAACAGGATCGCAACCCTCCTCATAAACTGGGCTAGTGGTGTATCCGTACAACATATGAACAGGATCACAACCCTCCTCATAAACTGGGCTAGTGGTGTATCCGTACAACATATGAATAGGATCAAAACCCTCTTCCTAAACTGGGCTAGTGGTGTGTCCGTACAACATATGAACAGGATCACAACCCTCCTCATAAACTGGGCTAGTGATGTATCCGAACAACATATGAACAGGATCGCAACCCTCCTCATAAACTGGGCCAGTGGTGTATCCATGCAACATATGAACAGGACCACACACCCACACCCCTTAAACTGGTCTAGTGGTGTATCCGTACAACATATGAACAGGATCACAACCCTCCTCATAAACTGGGCTAGTGATGTATCCGTACAACATATGAACAGGATCACAACCCTCCTCATAAACTGGGCTAGTGATGTATCGGTACAACATATGAACAGGATCGCAACCCTCCTCATAAACTGGGCTAGTGGTCTATCCGTACAACATATGAACAGGATCACAACCCTCCTCATAAACTGGGCTAGTGGTGTATCCGTACAACATATGAACAGGATCACAACCCTCCTCCTAAACTGGGCTAGTGGTGTATCCGTACAACATATGAACAGGATCACAACCCTCCTCATAAATTGGGCTAGTGATGTATCCGTACAACATATGAACAGGATCACAACCCTCCTCCTAAACTGGGCTAGTGATGTATCTGTACAACATATGAACAGGATCGCAACCCTCCTCATAAACTGGGCTAGTGGTGTATCCGTACAACATATGAACAGGATCACAACCCTCCTCATAAACTGGGCTAGTGGTGTATCCGTACAACATATGAACAGGATCAAAACCCTCTTCCTAAACTGGGCTTGTGGTGTGTCCGTACAACATATGAACAGGATCACAACCCTCCTCATAAACTGGGCTAGTGATGTATCCGAACAACATATGAACAGGATCGCAACCCTCCTCACAAACTGGGCTAGTGGTCTATCCATACAACATATGAACAGGAACACAACCCTCCTCATAAACTGGGCTAGTGGTGTATCCGTACAACATATGAATAGGATAACAACCCTCCTCCTAAACTGGGCTAGTGGTGTATCCGTACAACATATGAACAGGATCACAACCCTCCACATAAACTGGGCTAGTGGTGTATCCGTACAACATATGAACAGGATCACAACCCTCCTCCTAAACTGGGCTAGTGGTGTATCCGTACAACATATGAACAGGATCACAACCCTCCTCATAAATTGGGCTAGTGATGTATCCGTACAACATATGAACAGGATCACAACCCTCCTCCTAAACTGGGCTAGTGATGTATCCGTACAACATATGAACAGGATCGCAACCCTCCTCATAAACTGGGCTAGTGGTGTATCCGTACAACATATGAACAGGATCACAACCCTCCTCATAAACTGGGCTAGTGGTGTATCCGTACAACATATGAACAGGATCAAAACCCTCTTCCTAAACTGGGCTAGTGGTGTGTCCGTACAACATATGAACAGGATCACAACCCTCATCATAAACTGGGCTAGTGATGTATCCGAACAACATATGAACAGGATCGCAACCCTCCTCATAAACTGGGCCAGTGGTGTATCCATGCAACATATGAACAGGATCACACACCCACCCCCCTTAAACTGGTCTAGTGGTGTATCCGTACAACATATGAACAGGATCACAACCCTCCTCATAAACTGGGCTAGTGATGTATCCGTACAACATATGAACAGGATCACAACCCTCCTCATAAACTGGGCTAGTGATGTATCGGTACAACATATGAACAGGATCGCAACCCTCCTCATAAACTGGGCTAGTGGTCTATCCGTACAACATATGAACAGGATCACAACCCTCCTCATAAACTGGGCTAGTGGTGTATCCGTACAACATATGAACAGGATCACAACCCTCCTCATAAACTGGGCTAGTGGTGTATCCGTACAACATATGAACAGGATCACAACCCTGCACATGAACTGGGCTAGTGGTGTATCCGTACAACATATGAACAGGATCACAACCCTCCTCCTAAACTGGGCTAGTGGTGTATCCGTACAACATATGAACAGGATCACAACTCTCCTCATAAACTGGGCTAGTGATGTATCCGTACAACATATGAACAGGATCACAACCCTCCTCCTAAACTCGGCTAGTGATGTATCCGTACAACATATGAACAGGATCACAACCCTCTTCCTAAACTGGGCTAGTGGTGTATCCGTACAACATATGAACAGGATCACAACCCTCCTCCTAAACTGGGCTAGTGGTGTATCCGTACAACATATGAACAGGATCACAACCCTCCTCCTAAACTGGGCTAGTGATGTATCCGTACAACATATGAACAGGATCACAACCCTCCTCATAAACTGGGCTAGTGATGTATCCGTACAACATATGAACAGGATCGCAACCCTCCTCATAAACTGGGCTAGTGGTCTATCCGTACAACATATGAACAGGATCACAACCCTCCTCATAAACTGGGCTAGTGGTGTATCCGTACAACATATGAACAGGATCACAACCCTCCTCCTAAACTGGGCTAGTGGTGTATCCGTACAACATATGAACAGGATCACAACCCTGCACATGAACTGGGCTAGTGGTGTATCCGTACAACATATGAACAGGATCACAACCCTCCTCCTAAACTGGGCTAGTGGTGTATCCGTACAACATATGAACAGGATCACAACTCTCCTCATAAACTGGGCTAGTGATGTATCCGTACAACATATGAACAGGATCACAACCCTCCTCCTAAACTCGGCTAGTGATGTATCCGTACAACATATGAACAGGATCGCAACCCTCCTCATAAACTGGGCTAGTGGTCTATCCGTACAACATATGAACAGGATCACAACCCTCCTCATAAACTGGGCTAGTGGTGTATCCGTACAACATATGAACAGGATCACAACCCTCTTCCTAAACTGGGCTAGTGGTGTATCCGTACAACATATGAACAGGATCACAACCCTCCTCATAAACTGGGCTAGTGATGTATCCGTACAACATATGAACAGGATCGCAACCCTCCTCATAAACTGGGCCAGTGGTGTATCCGTACAACATATGAACAGGATCACAACCCTCCTCATAAACTGGGCTAGTGGTGTGTCCGTACAACATATGAAGAGGATCACAACCCTCCTCATAAACTGGGCTATTGATGTATCCGAACAACATATGAACAGGATCGCAACCCTCCTCACTAACTGGGCTAGTGGTGTATCCATACAACATATGAACAGGAACACAACCCTCCTCATAAACTGGGCTAGTGGTGTATCCGTACAACATATGAACAGGATCACAACCCTCCTCCTAAACTGGGCTAGTGGTGTATCCGTACAACATATGAACAGGATCACAACCCTCCACATAAACTGGGCTAGTGGTGTATCCGTACAACATATGAACAGGATCACAACCCTCCTCCTAAACTGGGCTAGTGGTGTATCCGTACAACATATGAACAGGATCACAACCCTCCTCATAAATTGGGCTAGTGATGTATCCGTACAACATATGAACAGGATCACAACCCTCTTCCTAAACTGGGCTAGTGATGTATCCGTACAACATATGAACAGGATCGCAACCCTCCTCATAAACTGGGCTAGTGGTGTATCCGTACAACATATGAACAGGATCACAACCCTCCTCATAAACTGGGCTAGTGGTGTATCCGTACAACATATGAATAGGATCAAAACCCTCTTCCTAAACTGGGCTAGTGGTGTGTCCGTACAACATATGAACAGGATCACAACCCTCCTCATAAACTGGGCTAGTGATGTATCCGAACAACATATGAACAGGATCGCAACCCTCCTCATAAACTGGGCCAGTGGTGTATCCATGCAACATATGAACAGGATCACACACCCACCCCCCTTAAACTGGTCTAGTGGTGTATCCGTACAACATATGAACAGGATCACAACCCTCCTCATAAACTGGGCTAGTGATGTATCCGTACAACATATGAACAGGATCACAACCCTCCTCATAAACTGGGCTAGTGATGTATCGGTACAACATATGAACAGGATCGCAACCCTCCTCATAAACTGGGCTAGTGGTCTATCCGTACAACATATGAACAGGATCACAACCCTCCTCATAAACTGGGCTAGTGGTGTATCTGTACAACATATGAACAGGATCACAACCCTCCTCCTAAACTGGGCTAGTGGTGTATCCGTACAACATATGAACAGGATCACAACCCTCCTCATAAACTGGGCTAGTGATGTATCCGTACAACATATGAACAGGATCACAACCCTCCTCCTAAACTGGGCTAGTGATGTATCCGTACAACATATGAACAGGATCGCAACCCTCCTCATAAACTGGGCTAGTGGTCTATCCATACAACATATGAACAGGAACACAACCCTCCTCATAAACTGGGCTAGTGGTGTATCCGTACAACATATGAACAGGATCACAACCCTCCTCCTAAACTGGGCTAGTGGTGTATCCGTACAACATATGAATAGGATCACAACCCTCCTCCTAAACTGGGCTAGTGGTGTATCCGTACAACATATGAACAGGATCACAACCCTCCACATAAACTGGGCTAGTGGTGTATCCGTACAACATATGAACAGGATCACAACCCTCCTCCTAAACTGGGCTAGTGGTGTATCCGTACAACATATGAACAGGATCACAACCCTCCTCATAAATTGGGCTAGTGATGTATCCGTACAACATATGAACAGGATCACAACCCTCCTCCTAAACTGGGCTAGTGATGTATCCGTACAACATATGAACAGGATCGCAACCCTCCTCATAAACTGGGCTAGTGGTGTATCCGTACAACATATGAACAGGATCACAACCCTCCTCATAAACTGGGCTAGTGGTGTATCCGTACAACATATGAATAGGATCAAAACCCTCTTCCTAAACTGGGCTAGTGGTGTGTCCGTACAACATATGAACAGGATCACAACCCTCCTCATAAACTGGGCTAGTGATGTATCCGAACAACATATGAACAGGATCGCAACCCTCCTCATAAACTGGGCCAGTGGTGTATCCATGCAACATATGAACAGGATCACACACCCACCCCCCTTAAACTGGTCTAGTGGTGTATCCGTACAACATATGAACAGGATCACAACCCTCCTCATAAACTGGGCTAGTGATGTATCCGTACAACATATGAACAGGATCACAACCCTCCTCATAAACTGGGCTAGTGATGTATCGGTACAACATATGAATAGGATCACAACCCTCCTCCTAAACTGGGCTAGTGGTCTATCCGTACAACATATGAACAGGATCACAACCCTCCTCATAAACTGGGCTAGTGGTGTATCCGTACAACATATGAACAGGATCACAACCCTCCTCCTAAACTGGGCTAGTGGTGTATCCGTACAACATATGAACAGGATCACAACCCTCCTCATAAAGTGGGCTAGTGGTGTATCCGTACAACATATGAATAGGATCAAAACCCTCTTCCTAAACTGGGCTAGTGGTGTGTCCGTACAACATATGAACAGGATCACAACCCTCCTCATAAACTGGGCTAGTGATGTATCCGAACAACATATGAACAGGATCGCAACCCTCCTCATAAACTGGGCCAGTGGTGTATCCATGCAACATATGAACAGGATCACACACCCACCCCCCTTAAACTGGTCTAGTGGTGTATCCGTACAACATATGAACAGGATCACAACCCTCCTCCTAAACTGGGCTAGTGATGTATCCGTGCAACATATGAACAGGATCACAACCCTCCTCATAAACTGGGCTAGTGATGTATCGGTACAACATATGAACAGGATCGCAACCCTCCTCATAAAGTGGGCTAGTGGTCTATCCGTACAACATATGAACAGGATCACAACCCTCCTCATAAACTGGGCTAGTGGTGTATCCGTACAACATATGAACAGGATCACAACCCTCCTCCTAAACTGGGCTAGTGGTGTATCCGTACAACATATGAACAGGATCACAACCCTGCACATGAACTGGGCTAGTGGTGTATCCGTACAACATATGAACAGGATCACAACCCTCCTCCTAAACTGGGCTAGTGGTGTATCCGTACAACATATGAACAGGATCACAACTCTCCTCATAAACTGGGCTAGTGATGTATCCGTACAACATATGAACAGGATCACAACCCTCCTCCTAAACTCGGCTAGTGATGTATCCGTACAACATATGAACAGGATCACAACCCTCTTCCTAAACTGGGCTAGTGGTGTATCCGTACAACATATGAACAGGATCACAACCCTCCTCATAAACTGGGCTAGTGATGTATCCGAACAACATATGAACAGGATCGCAACCCTCCTCATAAACTGGGCCAGTGGTGTATCCATGCAACATATGAACAGGATCACACACCCACCCCCCTTAAACTGGTCTAGTGGTGTATCCGTACAACATATGAACAGGATCACAACCCTCCTCATAAACTGGGCTAGTGATGTATCCGTACAACATATGAACAGGATCACAACTCTCCTCATAAACTGGGCTAGTGATGTATCGGTACAACATATGAACAGGATCGCAACCCTCCTCATAAACTGGGCTAGTGGTCTATCCGTACAACATATGAACAGGATCACAACCCTCCTCATAAACTGGGCTAGTGGTGTATCCGTACAACATATGAACAGGATCACAACCCTCCTCCTAAACTGGGCTAGTGGTGTATCCGTACAACATATGAACAGGATCACAACCCTGCACATGAACTGGGCTAGTGGTGTATCCGTACAACATATGAACAGGATCACAACCCTCCTCCTAAACTGGGCTAGTGGTGTATCCGTACAACATATGAACAGGATCACAACTCTCCTCATAAACTGGGCTAGTGATGTATCCGTACAACATATGAACAGGATCACAACCCTCCTCCTAAACTGGGCTAGTGATGTATCCGTACAACATATGAACAGGATCGCAACCCTCCTCATAAACTGGGCTAGTGGTCTATCCGTACAACATATGAACAGGATCACAACCCTCCTCATAAACTTGGCTAGTGGTGTATCCGTACAACATATGAACAGGATCACAACCCTCTTCCTAAACTGGGCTAGTGGTGTATCCGTACAACATATGAACAGGATCACAACCCTCCTCATAAACTGGGCTAGTGATGTATCCGTACAACATATGAACAGGATCGCAACCCTCCTCATAAACTGGGCCAGTGGTGTATCCATGCAACATATGAACAGGATCACACCCCCCCCCCCCTTAAACTGGTCTAGTGGTGTATCCGTACAACATATGAACAGGATCACAACCCTCCTCCTAAACTGGGACAGTGGTGTATCCGTACAACATATGAACAAACTATAAAAATCAGTTGAAAAAGGCTTTACTCATCAGATGGATACTGAAATAAAAATACTTATCAAAGTGGACGACAGGCAGGGTACAACAACAAAAAGACACTAAGTACAGATCTTTGAGTACTAGCAGTTACTTTGTATGTTCTGCATAGTTGACGCGTTAAACGATTGCATTTCTATCTAAACATTTGCAGTATACTTAATAACATAAGGGCGAGACAAATCTCTGTGTCTACTGCAGTTTAATACTTATGATGAAAGAGATGAAATGTCTAATCAAATTTAGAAAATATGATTTTTGCTTTTTCAATATTTTACTTATAGATTTACTCAGTTTTTTGCAGTGAATATTTACACAGTATATCAATCTGATTTTTTTTTTATTAAAACTCCCAATTTTTGACCCAACATCTAAACATTTTCAAATGTTTTGATAATTTGAAGAAGGCATATGTTAAAATGTCTAATTATTTCAGTTAAAGAAGATTTAAATAGATTCACTAAAACTAATTTTTGTTGTAATTTTGCAAAATATCTGACCACTATTTGAAAAAAATGAACAGTGGCCACCCTCAGTGACACCAACAAATATTTATGTTAGAATATTCCTCATGTACCCTATCTTTAACTTTTCACCATAATTTTAATAGACAAGGGGTGGAGCCACATATGAAATCTTTAAATGAGGTTAAAAAAAGGTAACAAATATCTTGAAAAAAATATGATTCATTTGTCTATCTGTTGAGATGAAGAAACCATACTCTGAGTTCAATACTTTGAGTTAATTAAGTTATAAAAATACTTGAAGTCTGAAATTTGTAAAATAAGTATTTATATGATTATTTATCTGGAAAATTACATTGAACTGAATGCAGACCTGACTGTATTATATATAATCAGAATTGTTATATTAATGTATCTTCCACTAGATAATATTCTTTGCACAGAAATAGATTTTTAATTGGGAAATAGACTTTTAAATGTTATTGTCTACCAAGTTTAAAGCAAGATGTAGGCAATTTTAAAGTCCTTATGAACTACTGATATGATATACATACCATTATCTTAGTCTGTCCATATCAATGATTTTGCCATATCCAAGGATTTCTATAGTAAGAAGTTCTTTTACTATACAAATCCTTGCTATATCTATCTGCAAATGTGCACTCTACTAGTCACTGTTTTATGTGATTAATTTATTGAGTATCATAGCATAATATACAGAATGACATTCTTAGTTGCCACCAATTGTTTGTGGTCAGAATTTGTAGAATAACAATGTTTTGCCAAAATCTAAAATAATCCTTAAAACTTTTCAAACCAAAAAAAACCCAATAAAATAAAGAATAACAAACCTTGTCCTGTGAAGAAATGTGTTTACATAAGAACAAAATGCATATTAATAATAACATAGAGAGAAATATGATATGCTACTTTCATCCATCCATTCTAACAACTGTCTGATAGGGAATGATTCATCATAAAATTAATATAATCATACTAGTAAGTCAGTTGACCTGTTATGTACAAAGAGGGATAACTCGAACATTTTTTTTTACATTTTAACAATAACACCATAGAGCATATAATCAGAACATATTAATTTATATTTTATATAATGTATCTAATTCTTATTAGTGAAGGCTTGGGTAAAGATTTGTATATATATATTACAGTATGGTAAGACTACTGCTTACACAGCGATAGACTAACATATCCCCATTCAAATGCAAAAAAATATAATTGATCGTCCAAAAAAAAAGGGGGGGGGGTCCGGGGGTTGGAGCACCGAGTTACCAGATGCCAGTGGCGTCACCTTTGTTCGGATATTGGCGAATTTCTGATTTTTTTAACCAAATTATAAACTCAAGTAAATCGTCCAGAGAATTGTCAAAATAGTTTAGCTGTTAGATTTTAAGAATAAAATAATTTTTTTTGTAACACATTTTTTTGATTTTCTTGTCTTACTTAGCTTTTTAATCAAACTGCGATGATGATGTACGATATATTGGAATTTCTTTTAACAAATGACTTTTATTTGTTTTCAAGCCGAGAAAATCTGTAGAAAATACAATGTTTGGCATGAGAATGATTGTTAGGAGAAACGATCATAGGCGGTTCCAGGGGGATAGGTGTTGGCTGGGGCCCCGCCCCACCCCTGTGGTGCAGAAAATTTTGCTGATAATATAGGAAATCTTTGCCGTCGGAAGCATGCCGTGACGGGAGAGCGCCCCCTTAGGTCAGTCAGCGGGCACCCTATTGAAAAGTTCTGGATCCGCCACTGACGATGTCTGTCTGGCAGGGTTCATCTTACCTTGACTTCATGTGCAAGGATTTTAGTTGATGTTAATTTTTCATTGGTTTGTCAGTCAATCAGATATATAAAGCAATTATAGGTCAATTATATTTGGTGTCTCGAATGATTGTAAGGTAAACGGGTCCGTCCAGTATGGGTCGTTTGACCTTAAACGCATCATTATAAGAAAAAAATTATTCTAAAAAAGCTGGCGAGACATTTTATCGTGTGTACGCGTGTTCAGCATAAGCTATATATATATAAAGATCCCGAACATGTGAATAATCTCTAACGAGAAAACCAACGGCCAGCCCTGATTTGTGATAAAACAATATAACTAATTTTGTTTATGACAGACAAGAAACAACAACCAACGAACAACAGAATCCTGACTTGGGACAGCACATACAGAATGTGACGGGTTTCACATGTTTGTAAGCCTCTAACCTGCCTCCTTACCTTGGACAGTTGTGTAACAGTGCAACATAAACGGTAAAAAAAAAAAGGATCACTTCATTAGATATTTCGTTAAACTTTAGGGAAACGATAAGAAAACCACGCAAAGCTTATTTCCCTTCAAGTTTTTGTTTAACTTTCACAGCTTGCAAAACTTTTACAATCCGCACTAAAATTTGAAGTTTGGTATCGGCACTTTGAGTCAGTAGCATCATTATGTCATATATCTGGCCATATATTTACCACTTATAATTATGTATATGCATAAAGATGGCACCACCACAAGTTTGAAACATTTAGGAAAACAAATTATGTAACCCCTCGTAAAGATGATCATTCATAACAAAAACAAAAATTCTTTAAGAAGTTAGGCTTTGCATTCTCTTTCAAATACAAACTATTTCGCGGTGTTTATTCAGATTTTCGATGCAAGTTTATACATTAACATGTAAAGTTTAAGTTTGTGTCAAGCCCCTTATCTAAATGAAATTGAAGTTCGATAGATGTATGATAAATCTCATCAGTTAGGCTCTCTTATATCAAAAATCAACTTTGTTTTACAGCACAATTTTCAGGTTGTTCTCATTTATGAAACAAATGTAGTATAAGGGAGACCCTTGAAGAAAAACAACTACTGAACCTCACATATTGTAAACTCATAAATTACAATCGACAGCACAAACTGATATAAATACTGGAGGTATAAATGTTACACACATAGATTAATTCACATTAATCAAAATATAGAACTGATCAAGACGCAAACTGTACATCTACAGAACACTACAAGAGAGGCGAAAGATACCAAAATGACATTTTAACTCATAAGTCGAAAATAAACTGTTGTCAAAGCCATGACTGAAAAGAAAGACCAACAAATAAACAATAGTACACAAAACTCAACATAGAAAAATAATGAATGAGCAACACAAACTCCGCCAAAAATTGGGGGTGATTTTAGGTGTTACAGTTATACAAATGTTACACACAAAGATTCACATTTTATTCAAATATAAAACTGATCAGGTTTTTTTTTCACGACGCAAAATACATCTACAGAACAATAAAAAGATCATAATATGTCATTTTTCATTTTTCATATCGGATGTATTTCAGCCCTAGGTCAATATCAGCCCTCGAGCCTTAAGCTCTTGGGCTGAAATTGAACCTTGGGATGATAATACAACTGAAAAATGCCATGTAATAATCTTGTAATATCAGGATACTAGACAAAATCACACAAGGCACCCAAAAATGGAAAAGGGGAATGTGCCAAAAAATACAAAACAACCAGATAGCAGAAAACGGACTAAGGCCACCAATGGGGTCTTCAGCGCAGCGAAAAAAATACCGCACATGTGGCGGAATTCAGTTGGTCCCTAAATAATAATGTATACAAGTTCGAGGACATGGACGCAACATTAATTCCGAAACATACAAATGAACCAAAAATAAAACAACACATAACGATAAAAAAGGTTAGAGGTTCCTGACTAGGGACATGCGTAGAAATGCGGATTATTAAGATTAACATGTTTTGTCATATCTCAACCATCCCCTATACCTCTAGCTAATGTGAAATAAACAAACCCATACAGCAAAACGCACAGAAAAAAACCCAGTTAAAAGTAGTCGGAGTCCGATGTCAGAACAGGTAACAGAAATAACATAACAAACAACGAAGCTGGCACATAATTCTTTTAATCAAAGCACTGTAAGCGTTGTATGCAGTTAAAAAACCCAAGGCAAACATAATTATTAAAACTGTTGCAGTGTTCCTTCAATTTTTTTTTAAAGATTTGAAAGAGCAAACATTAAACATTCATATATTGTACATTAATGTTTATTTAATGATTTGATTATATAGTCAAATAATTGATATTTTATCAAGGTTTTCAGATTATTTAATAGTTCTTCGAGTACCATCGCAAAGTATAGAGATTGACGTCATGTTATGAAACAATTTCCAACTCGTATCCAAAGGTTGTTTCCCTTTTATTAAAGAATAGAAAGTGTCTGACTAACCGTGTGAAACACTTGGTTCACAATGCATACGCCCATCAGCTAACTCTATTGTAAAGATATTTTGAACTTCCTTTCTTTTTACGTATATATATATATTCCAAACATCGTTTCGATCCCTAACATCACTGGAGAGACATTTATCGTCGAAATCCGGATCTGGTGTACAAAACAAAAATATTGACACCTTATGTTTGTGGCATAACATCTTGTCTACAAGTTAATTGTTTTCTGTTTAGTATTAAATCTATATTAAGATCCATTTTTTTCACATCTTGTGATCAATTTTATTTGACAATCACCAATGGCAGTCAGCAGGGTTAAAGAGCATCAGTTGTTCGACCTGTTAGTCAAATGCGTTTTGTTTAAATATACTTTTTCACTTTTTTGGTCTTTTGGAAAATGTTGTTTGTGCTGTATTTAGACCCTTCTACAACGAAGTTTGTTTTACATGCACACGTATAAAAATTGCGGTTTGAACGTAGTTTTCAATTTAGACTTATATAAGTACGTCTGAGTCAGTGACAACTCTACAACATACAATTTGCGAAAGCAAATTTACAGATCTAACATTGTTGGTTTGATGATATATATATATATATATATTTTATTCTTTTATGTCAATTTGATAAATGGACACAGCGAGATCAAAGTGAGTAGTGTTTTATTTTTTTAAATGAATACCTTTATTCATTACAATGCATGTACACTGTTAGTGCACGCTACATGTAATTCTGTTTAAGTTTCGGGTAAGGAATGTTAAAACTGATACAGAGATTACTTAAGAATTCTATGAGAATGAGAGGATAAAAACTGTGTAACCCCACTTCATGTTGTTCCAAAGATCCGACATTTCATCCAATAATATTTTATTGTTCATAGATCCGACTCTTCAGCCAGTACCATGTGTTGTTCCATAGATCCGACATTTCATCCAATAATATTGTGTTGTCCATAGATCCGACTCCCACAAAATACTCTAATTTTTATATAAACCCTGTTTAAATCACTATATAACTTTCATTATGTTTTGATTCGTATTGATACGATAGTTTGGCATTATGGAAAATAAGCAATGGTTGAACGAGTGTACCTACAATGGTTTACATATTATAAATACCTTCACTTATTTTAACAGATGGAAACTGACAAAAACATTTGCAGAAGACTTTATCATTGTTTGTGTGAGACAATAGGATCAGCGGAAGTTGTAAAAGCAAGACGGCAATTCTAAGCGACAGTAGATTATTTCACAGAAAAGAAAACCTTTGCACTAATTACCAGTGGTAGCAGGGCAGAAGGCTTAGAAATGAAGAGTGATATAGACGTCCCTCTTTTAATGGATTACTATGCTCGTATTTCTTGAAAATCGTACTGTTTTGGGTTTCTGAGGAATCTGAGCTATCCATATGGCGACCAGAGAATATATGGCCATGTTTTATGAAATGTTTTAATCGACTAATATATTGCGTTTACTACAAATATCTCACTCATTATTTTATAATCGAGAACAATTTGTTTGATTGTAGATTTAACAGACAACAACATCAGGATATTTTAATATTTTTGAAAGAATTGTATTCGAACGGAATATAAAAAAGAAGATGTGGTATGATTGCCAATGAGACAACTATTCACAAAAGACCAAATTGACACAGACATTAACAACTATAGGTCACCGTACGGCCTTCAACAATGAGCAAAGCCCAAACCGCATAGTCAGCTATAAAAGGCCCCGATAAGACAATGTAAAACATTTCAAACGAGAAAACTAACGGCCTTATTTATGTAAAAAAATTTAACGAAAAACGAATATGTAACACATAAACAAACGACAACCACTGAATTTACAGGAATAATGTGCTTTAGGACTTGTAATTTGCTTTCAAACTTCTTTAACAACACCTCTCTTGCACCAACGATGTCTGATTCAAAAGTTGTGTGTTGTACATTAAATGCAATTATTCTAATGAATTCACGGCAATATTTCCGGTTAAAGGAATGTTTTGTATCTTAGGAACCCCGTCCGAACAATTGAAAATGAGAAAAGTATTTATCAAGAGAATTTTGTATATCAGACCTAATGGATTCTTGCCATTTATTGCTTTTTGTTGATTTTCTCAGCTTATAGGTAAAAGTATGGATAGTCAGGCAAAATTTCCTAACAGATAGAGATATAAACTATTGAGGCAATTTTTGCCATACCTTTTTATGGGACTTCAGTTGCCAGTTGGATGTATTTAGCAACATATTACTATTGTTTTGGCCAGTACAGAACGTCTCTTAAACTAACATTCCATGCTTTGAAGGAATGCACCAATGGTAAACTATTCAACGAAAGATTTACGTTAACTTCCACTTATATTTCTACGATCGAGAAAGAAGGAATACGACAAAAGATATGAAAAGGGGGCATGTGTATAAGCACCATGTCGTAAATGCGATATCTTTTTATTTTAATTCTCGAGTTATTCCTCCAGAATTAGATGTGCAGGCTACCACACTGGATTACATACCTTTGAGGGTATCTATTCATTTTCTAAGGTTTCTCTGTTGATATCGATTAAAGAAAGATTTTCAGTGTATGCAAGCGATTGATGACCTTCGGTTATCCGTATCTAGAACACATTTTGAAGATATGGAATGTGCTCTCGGACAGGCCTACCATTGTTTAGCAAAAGCTTTGTTGATCTTTGGACAACCGAAAGAGGCTCGATTTTATTTTGCCAAATCAAACGCGTATAAAGAAAAATATAAGGGTTTTTATTTCTAATATTTAATCTCACACATATATGCCATTATAGGACTCGGAACCGTGATGGTACTTCGAACCGCGATAGTCAAGCTGAACTGCGATGGTCCCCACTGAGGTGTGTTGTTTAATACGCTTATGTGCGATGGCGTCATTGATACTGTTTTAGCGATTCAAAAAAAAAAAAAAAAAAACCAGTTTTGGTTCAAGCAAATTCTATACATAGATGAAACAAACATCAGAAAAACTCAACCATAATAATATGCGTGTTAAAACAGTTATTGGTCTCTTCCTCAGTTATAATGAATCTTTAATTAAAAAAAAAACCTGTTTTGATATCATTTGGTTTGATGGATAACTATGCAGGAGTGCAAGGGTGGTTACACTGAATGACATGTTATATTCATGATTGTATCAAAACTTTCAACAAAATGTAGAGGGCTAATACAAGCGAAGTCTAATAGAGGCTTTTAAAGTTTTGTAAAACCATAAAGCCTATCAGTGATGCTCAGTTAATATAAAAAGATCATCCGAAAAACTTCAATTAAAAAAAAAATATGCATATAATTTTTTATAATTAAATGGCTAGTTTTTATGATAATTAGTTATCAAAGATACCAGGAGTATAATTTAATTTTCGTCTACATAAGACTCCTCAGTGACGCTCAGATCAAAATAGTAATAAAGCCAAACAAGTACAAAGTTGAAGAGCATTGCATGAGGATTCAAAATTCCAAAAAGTTGTACCAAATACGGCTTAAGTAATGTATGCCTGGATAGAAAATCTTTAGTTTTTGAAAAAATCACAGTTTAGTAAACAGGAAATTTATAAAAAAAAAATACCACATATGGTATTTTTGTCAACACCGAAATGATGACTACTTGCCTGGTGATACCCTTGGAGACAACACGTCCACCAGCAGAATCAATCCAGTGGTGAAAATAGTTATCAAAGATACCAGGATTATAATTTAATACGCCAGACGCGCGTTTCGTCTTCATAAGACTCTTGTCAAAATAGTTATATAATGCCAAACAAGTACAAAGTATCAAACTTTTTCTCAAGAAAGTTCTATAATTTGTTCAAATTTAGAAGACACCTACTTGTTTTATTGTTTGCTTCCAGTCAGCAATTCGACGAGATGTTTTCCGTATACAATGAAATCAGTGTGACCTTTCACGTACAAATCCGGTGATCGCAATACCCATAGATTTGTCATTGAAATAAAATATAATCTTATTGTACATGTTATACACGTGCTCAATATCCATGCTTCTTTGTTGATTGTTTCCAAAGGTGACTATCGGTAAACAATATATTTAAAAAACGACATTTCATTTGCTGCCATATTTTCATATAGATCATAACAGACTGAGATATTTTTTTGACGATTATACGATATGGATGCGTAAAAATGATAAAATCGTGCACAGAAGACCAAGTTAATGGTATATACATGCATTGGTTCAATAATTGGATAAACATTATTTTTCGCCAGTCACTCTTTTCATATGACTTTAAAACTCATATATATTGTAAACTCACAAATAGCAGTTGACAGCACAAAATACAGTTATTGCAGGTACAAACGTTACACACAAAGATTCACATTTAATTCAAATATAGAACGGATTAGTTTTATTTCAAGACGCCACCTGTACATCTACAGAACACTGTAAGAGAGGCGAAAGATACCGAAATGACATGTGAACTCATTAGTCGAAAATAAACGGTTGTCAATGTAATGACCAAAAAGAGGAGGCCAACAGATAAACACAATATAGAAAAATAAAGAATAAGCAACACAAACTCCGTCCAAAACTGGGGGTGATTTTCGTTGAACAGAAAGGGTAAGCTGATCTTGCTTCACATGTCACGGGAATTCGTCGTTTTCATTGCTCATGTTAGTAAAAACCCGGTTTTGAGCCTAAATCAGCAGGTCAAATTCGGGGAAAGATACGTTAAATGGCTCTTCAACACAGCGGAAAAATACCGCACCGGTAGAGGAATTCAGCTGGTCCCTTAATAAAAATGTATATAAGTTCGGCGAAATGAACGCAAACTACAAACATCCATACAAATGAAAAAAAAGAACCCAACATATTACACTAACAAAGGCTAGAGGTTCCTGAATTGTAACAGGCGCAAACATGCAACGGTAAAAAATTATGCTTTGTAAGATCTCAACCATCTCTTATATCTCTAGCTAATGTGAATAAACAAAAAAACAGCGATACACACCGAGAACTTCGAGCTCAGTATAAGAGAATTCGGTGTCTGATGATAGAACAGGTAACAGAAAAATAAACAAAATGATAATGATATTTCAAAGGCATGTAATTTTTTTTAGAAATTGTTGATGTGCACTGGTTTTCGAAATTGTCAAAGATATTGATTATATAAACCTTTGATATGCATTAAATATATATTTGACAGAATTGTACACATAACATTTGCATAAGGGCACTCTAAAGGATATGTTCCCAAGAGGCCTTATTCTTTTGAAAAAAAAATCAATGAGAAACACTTAATGTTTTAGGATACTTACCAATTAAACAATTAGGATACATAATGCTACGGACGTCAGAGAAATGTATTTCCCTTAACATCAGCACGGATACAATCACTATTCTTTTGTTTAACAAATGTCACTCATATAACAATATTAATGTAAAACATTCTTATCATATTACACATTAAGTGACTCCCAGAATTCTCAACAGTTTTGTTTTTGTAAAGATTATCTTATAGTTCTTGGTGTACCATCGCGAAGTATAGAGAAAACGTCATGTTATAAAATAATTCCCTACTCGTATTCAAAAGTTATTTCCTTTTATTAACGAACAGAACGTTTCTGACTAACAGTGCGGAAGACTTGGTTCACAATGCATAAGAAAGGAAATTGAAACTATATTTGTCTTTGAAAGCAAATACAGGATGTCACCTTTCCTCCATTGTCACTTAGTGGCAGCCATTTTCGAAAATTCTATACAGTGAATGCACATATGTGCATTGCTTCACTTGCTAAATCCTTTTGTAAATTTTCATTAAATTTAGGGGATTTGGACTTTTTTTCACATTTTAGCCATTTTCATGGCAACGACAGCCATTTTAGAAATTCTAAAGTCCAAAGTCTCTTCTATACTTGCCAAATTAAATTCATAATTAGTTTCATAAAGTTCGGAGCATTTTGATTTTCTTGAGACTATTTAAAAAATAATCATGGCAGTTCCTACATTGGTAAATAGAAAAAAACATATCATTCAAGTTTAGATGGATTTTATCTACCATTTTAAGAGAGGAAATACTTCATGTACTTCTTAAAGGTTTAGGAGGATTTTGACCATTTTTGCATTGTTTCCATAGTAACAGCAGCCATTTTGAAATTCTACAAAAGCCGATCATTGTTACTGTGAAGTTTCATAATGTCTTCAGCATTTTGGTGTAGTTTACATGGCAACAAAGTAGTTCCAATGATAGCCTGTGTATAGTGGACATCTTCCTTGTATATTCTTAAAAATTTATTTGTTTTTAATATTTTTTCAGTTACCATGGTAAAAGCAGCAATTTTTTGGTGCCAATGTATAATTTCAAATTTACAAATGATGATAACCATTATGCTTAAGTTTGATTAACATTGGTCGGTCGGTTCTACAAGAATGCTCCGGACAAAAAAAACGATGGAAGAATAATAACAAGTAAATTTGCCATTGTAAGATCAGATGTCACCACCCAATCCCCATGCCACTAAGTTGCAGCCATTCAAAAAAAAAAAAAAAAAATAATAATTAAATAGCGAATGCACATATATACATGGCAATACATCTTTCTGTAAATTTTCCATAAATTTGGAGCATTTTGCAATAAATCATATTTTTGGAAATCCCATGGCAAAAGCTGCCATTTTGGAAATGTCAAAGACAAATAGTAGCTCTGCATATCCCAGTAAATATTTTTGTAAAGTGTAATCAAGTTTGAAGCAGGTTTTTTTAAAATGTTTTGTATATGTGTTGTTTCCATGCATATATGGTTGCAGTGACCGATTCTTAATTTTGAAGACAAATTCCACATATACACATGACCATGAATATACAATGAAAGAATCACGGAATTTGACCTATCATTTTAAGTGAGTATATGCTACTTTAAAAATTTCCCTTAGGGTCTGATGGTAAATTTTTCCATTGTAATGGCAGTCATTTTGAAATTTCTAAATATGGTCAACACAACTTAGTATGCTAGTGAATATTGCCATAAAGTTTCATCCGGTTAAGTCTTATAATAAAACAAATAATGGAATTGCAATTATTTTTTTCCCAACATTTTTTATGTGTCCATGGTTACGATAGCCATGTTTTTGTTCTAAAGTTACACTGCAACTCTAAAGTGTGCTTGTTAAATTGAACAATCATTTCGATATGTTTCATTGGCTCTAAGACCCGGACAAACATTTTGTAGTTGCAAAAAAATAATAATATTAATATGGAAAAAGAAAGAGGAAAAGCAATATGTCACCCGACCTTGTCTATCGGGTGATAAAATAAGAACAGGGAAAAAAACGGAAGAAAAGCAATACTAGTCTGTTATCCGACCCGTCGATCGGGTTACATAGTAAACAAAAGTTCAGCGAACTCTATTTAATATTTTTTTCGAAATTCCTTTCTTTTTGCGTATATTTATCAGATACTTTTTTCGTTTATGTCAATTTATAACTAGACACATAATGATAAAAGTGAGTAGTGTTTTATTTCCTTAATTGAAAACCTTTATTCATCGCAATGCATGTATAAAGTACGTGCACGCAACATGTATTTCAGTTTAGATTTCAAGATTTGGAAGACAACAATTAAAAAAAGTTTTATTTTTCTTAATTTGAACAAATTATAGAATTTCTTGTGAAAAAAGTACAATGAAGTATATGTACATACGTTTCATAATAAAAATAACCGTTTAGTTATCAAAACATATGCATATATATTTTATTTTAATTTGAAGTTTAATATGACTTTAAGCACATGCATGTTTCGTAATGTATTCACAAAGAACGAGAGACAAACTAGAAAAATTTAGCGGTATTCAATAACATTTTAATTCTGTACTGTATCTTCATTTGTTTAACAGACTGAACAAAGCCCGATTGTAGAATTTGGTCAAATTTAAAAGTGCTTTTAGCAAGTTACAATATATTATAATAACTTCTATGAGTTAAACTATAAATCATAAGGTCAAAAGAAAATATTTCAGAGGAAATGCTTATAGATCTTTTAAAAATCCATTATATTACTATTGAATTGGTGTAAGATACTATTTATTAATTAAATTTCAGGATTGCATAGAACCATGTTTGATAAATAATTGTCTTTTTGTGTATAAATGTTTCTACTAAGCAAAAAAGTTTGGGACACAAATTGAAAGAAACGCAAAAAATAAGTACAGAATTCCTGCAAGCTGTTATTATGGGGACGGCCGGACTTTAAACATTAAGTTTCTTGAAAGAACATCGATAGTATTCTAGTCAGGAGCCAGTAATTCAGTGGTTGCCGTTTCGTGCTGTGTAACATATTTGTTTTCGTTTATTATTTTGTTTCGAACTATGACGCTAACTTTCTCGTTTGATGTTTTAACATTTGCCATTTCGGGGTCTTTTATATTTTACTATGCTGTATATGCTTTGCTTATTGTGTAAAGCCGTACAGTGGCCAATATCTGATAAATGATGTGTTAATTGGTCACTTGTGGCGAGTTGTCTCATTGACAATCATATCTCATCTCTGTATATTTGAATGTGATGTTTGGCCCACCAATTTGTTTTCTAAAAATGCTTGTATCAAGTCAGAAAATTTATATTCTATTCGTTCTGTTTGTTGATAAAGATTGGTTTTATCAGAGTTTATGGACTCTCACTATTTTAATTAACCTTAAAGTTTTATAAACTTTTTTCATTATATTGTTTTATATTAGAAATTACATCAACGCTAATCTTTTCTACACTTTATGTATTATAAGTCACAGACTATTGAAATGTATTTTAACAATTTCAATAATAAAAGTATCTGTAGGTTTTAAAAAATACTAGAACACACCCGTGACATCACGGGTCCGTGATTAAATTAAAGTATATAACTATGCGCAAGCCTTATTTTAGTATTAGTATTGTCATCTGTTAAAATCCTGCCGATTATTAGTTTTTCTCTGCTTTCAAGTCTTTCTGTTTGAACCCGTCGAACTGGAACTTATCAATTATTGGTAATATTAATTATTTGGAAAACAAAAGGTCCTGGAATGGAGTATTTTTTAATCAACAGCATTGTCCTATATAAGTTATAAGTAAAGTTGAATTCTTTGCCTCGCTGTTTTACGTCATGCCCACTAACAAATTGAAAACTGTACCTAAACGCCTTATTTTTAGTCCAGATTTTTAGTATTCGTATTGTTATCTTAGAAAGTCTTACTGATTAAAATACTACAATAGGTAACAATTTGACAATTTAGTAGTGTCAACCCTGTGGTTATGACCCGTGTATATATGTAGCATATTAATCCTGAATACAACGTTTGGTGGTGCGCCTGTCAGATGCGGAACGTACAGATAAGGTAATAGGTAACAGGTGAATATACTATTGGTATCGGTAGCGGACTCGACCCGGAACTTCTTCATTTTGGCAATATTAATTACGTGGAAAACAAAAGGACCTGGAGTGGTGTAATTTTTAATCTACACCTTTGTACTATATTAGTTATATATAAAGTTGAATTCTGTGATTCGTCGTTTTTACGTGATGACGGCTGACAAATTGGACCTCGTAATTTTAGTATTATAGATGAATAAATTAATCACAAATCGTGACTTTTATGACAAAAGCCTATTGGTGAATAATTTGAGGGAGGTTTTCCCCAAACACATCTGCGTACGTAATTATTCTACAAGAGATCTTTTGTTGTCGCGAAAATAAAAATCTGGTAAGGAGATCTTGCAAAAGAAAATAACTTCTTGACAATAGTTAAATAAAACATTTAACTTGATAACTTTTGTTATGATATTGTAGATACCCTTCCAGTTTTAGAAGTATGGCATTATGTCTTATGAATTAATTTTAGGTAAATTAATTTTAAGGAAATCAGATATAAAAGTCGTAACAAATTTTATCCCATTATTTATTGTTTAGTTTGGCAGATCTATTAGAATATTTATAAAATATTTGGACTGTACATATAAGTGAAAAGATCAAAAATCGTTATTTAGAGCTTTGTAAAACGTCACCAGTGTCTGAGCAGAAAAGAGCGTTTCGTCCTTTTTCTAAGAATGTTTATTGGAAGATTCCAAGACCATGTTTTAAACTCACTGTCAATTGTCCTTCTCGTGTTTCTTTTGGTCTGAAGACTTCATCTGTTTCTTTAATCCTCCGATGGTGTCCATTTCAGAGCTTTTTTTTGTGATGTTATCCTCGTCGTTTTTTAAAGTGTGTCTTAGCCATATTAATCTACGTTGTTTAATGGTGGTCATCAGATCCTTTGGTACAGTTCTTTAGTTTCTGGCTGTCTTTTTGTGATAGTCTCCAGCATTCTGCACCATACAATATGGTAGAAAGCACATTACTCTGGTAGATCTTTATTTTTGTTTTTACACTTTTGTTGCCAGTTTTCCATATTTTATGTAGTTGGTAAAAAGATGTTCTGTCCTTCTTGAGTCTGTGTGAGATGTCTTTTTTTTTATTTATATTATCCCTTACTAAGACTGGCCTCTATAGGGTAAGCTAAGCATCTCCTAATAGTGATGCTGCACCTGCCTAATACAAAATATCACAATCAATAAACATGTAACAAAAGATGCACAGTGCAAAACACATATTCTCTTAACAAGTATGCATAATAATATATAACATGAGGAAGTTTTCTTATCCAAGATAACTCGAGCCGTTTTTGGCACAACTTTTTGGATCTTTTGGTCCTCAATACTTTTTAACTGTGTTCTTGTTTTGGCTTTCAAACTTTTTTTTATCTGATCGTCACTGATGAGTCTTACGAAACGCGTGCCTGTCGTATTAAATTATAAGCTTGGTGACTTTTGATAGCTATAATTTGTGTGTTTCTCTGTCAAGTATTTATTTGTCATTCTAATGTTATTTTTAAACATTGGCATAAAAGATAGGGTTTGGATAGCCACAAAACCAGGTTCAACCCACAAACTCTTTTTCTTAAAATGTCCTACAATAAATCAGGAAAATGGGCATTGTGATATTATAGTTCGTTTCTGTGTGTGTTGTAGTTTGGTTTTGTGTTTCTGTTGTGTCGTTGTTCTCCTCTTATATTTGATGTGTAACCCTCAGTTTTAGCTTGTAATCCGGATTTTTTCCCCGCAATCGATTTATGGATTTCGAACAGCGGTATACTACTGTTGCCTTTATTTAGCAAATATCAACTCTGTCTGATTTTTATCAAAATACCAACTGGGTCTGTCTTTTATTGAGGATGACTACATAATCATATCTGTTCATATATGGTTGATATTAAAACAAAATGAACAATAATCGACTGTTAATATTTATTTTATTTACATTTTTAAATTTGTAAACTATTATAAGTCAAGCTGCATTTACACCTCGTCATCCTTTGTTGCAATATATATGTTAGACTCAGATCGATGTCCGGTCTGTAATCGATATCCGTTCCCAAAATCGACGTCCAAATCTGATGTTACAATAAAATAAAATATAATTATATATGTGTTTGGTGCGAAACATTAAAAAAAGATGTATGCTTATGTTAGTTACAAAATTAACACAAAGATTGAAACCATAATAATTTCAGATATATGAATGATAAACAAAATAGCAAATAAATGATAAAGCTTCCGTTTGATATTAAATTGTCACAATAAATGGACTCCTAAATATTCATTTTGGGTTAAAGCAACACTCCTATATGAGGCCAGATTTGAATACCAAAAAAACACAATCAAGTTGTACAAATCAGTGAGATTATTTTATGTTTTTGAAACTTACGGATTAAACAATAACAATAGTTCGTGCTACAGGAGGAATGTATTTTCCCATATATTAACAAAAATACATTCACTATTATTTTGTTTAACAAATCATAATGTCACTCATATCACAATGTAAAAAAAAATCATCATCTTAAGCATTTTCAAGTGTTGATTAAAAAATCCTAGTTCACAATAGTTGTTATTTTTATAAAGATTATTAAATACTTTTCGAGTACCATAGCAGAGTAAAGAGAAAAAAGTCATATTATAAAACAATTTTACTCGTATCCAAAAGTTTTTTCCCTTTTATAAAAGAATAGAAAGTATCTTACTAACCATGTGAAACACTTATTTCACAATGCATACGAAAGGAAATTGAAATAAACAAAAGGATTCGCCCATCAGCTAACTCTATTCTCTATTGTAAAGATATACTGAACTTCCTTTTTTTTTTTACATATATGTATTAGATATTTTATTCTTTTCTGTCAATTTAATAACTGGACACAGAGTGATCAAAGTGAGTAGTGTTTTATTTTCTTAATTGAAAACCTTTATTCATTGCAATGCATGTACAAAGTTAGTGCACGTTATATGTATTTCTGTTTAAGTTTCGGGTAAGAATTAAAAAAAAAAAATGATAGAGATTACTCAAGAATTTCAGATGAGAGGATCAAAACTGTTTAATCCCACCTCATCCAATTCAAAATGTTGTTCCATAGATCCAACTCCTCATCCGAAACTTTGTGTTGTTCAATAGATCCGACTCTTCATCCAATACAATGTGTTGTTCCATAGTTCCGACTCTTCATTCAATACAATGTGTTGTTCCATAGTTCCGACTCTTCATCTAATACAATGTGCTGTTCCATATAAACACGACCCTTTATCAAATTCAATGTGTTGTTCCATAGATCTGACCCTTCATCCAATACAATGTGTTGTTCAATAGATCCGACTCTTTATCAAATACAATATGTTGTTCCATTGTTCCGACTCTTCATACAATGCAATGTATTGCTCCAAAGATCAATCTCTTCATTACAATGTTCCGACTCTTCATCCAATACAATGTGTTGTTCCATAGATCTGACCCTTCATCCAATACAATGTGTAGTTCAATAGTTTCGACTCTTCATCCAATACAATGTGTAGTTCAATAGATCCGACTCTTCATCCAATACAATGTGTTGTTCAATGGATCCGACTCTTCATCTAGTACAATGTGTTGTTCAATAGATCCGACGCTTAGTCCAATACAATGTATTGTTCCATAGATCCAACCCTTCATCCAATACAATGTGTTGTTCCATTGATCCGACTCTTTATCTTATACAATGTGTTGTTCCATAGATCCGACTCTTTATTTTATACAATGTGTTGTTCCATAGACCCATCTCTTCATCTAATACAAGGTGTTTTTCAATATCTCTAACTCTACCTCCAATACGATGCGTTTGTCCATAGCTCCATCTTTTCATCCAATACAATGTGTTGTTCCATAGTTCCGACTCTTGATCCAATACAATGTTTTGTTCCATAGATCCGATTCTTCATCCAATACAATGTGTTGTTCAATAGTTCCGACTCTTCATCCAATACAATGTGTTGTTCAATAGTTTCGACTCTTCATCCAATACAATGTGTTGTTTCATAGATCCGACTCTTCATCCCATACAATGTTTTGTTCAATAGTTCCGACTCTTCATCCAATACAATGTTTTGTTTCATAGATCCGACTCTTCATTCAATACAATGTGTTGTTCCATAGTTCCGACTCTTCATCTAATACAATGTGTTGTTCCATAGATCCGACTCATGATCTAATACAATGTGTTGTTCCATAGATCTTGCATATAAACACGACCCTTTATCAAATTCAATGTGTTGTTCAATAGATCCGACTCTACATCCAATACAATGTGTTGTTCAATAGATCCGACTCTTTATCAAATACAATGTGTTGTTCCATAGATCCGACTCTACATCCAATACAATGTGTTGTTCAATAGTTCCGACTCTTCATCTAATACAATGTGTTGTTCCATTGATCCGACTCATGATCTAATACAATGTGTTGTTCCATAGATCTTGCATATAAACACGACCCTTTATCAAATACAATGTTTTGTTCCATAGATCCGACCCTTCATCCAATACAATGTGTTGTTCAATAGTTCCGACTCTTTATCAAATACAATGTGTTGTTCCATTGTTCCGATTCTTCATACAATGCAATGTGTTGCTCCAAAGATCCAACTCTTCATCTAATACAATATGTTGTTCAATAGTTCCGACTCTTCATCCAATACAATGTGTTGTTCCATAGATCCGACTCTTCATCCAATACATTGTGTTGTTCAATAGTTCTGACTCTTTATCAAATACAATGTGTTGTTCCATTGTTCCGATTCTTCATACAATGCAATGTGTTGCTCCAAAGATCCAACTCTTCATTACAATGTTCCGACTCTTCATCCAATACAATGTGTTGTTCCATAGATCTGACCCTTCATCCAATACAATGTGTAGTTCAATAGATCCGACTCTTCATCCAATACAATGTTTTGTTTCATAGATCCGACTCTTCATTCAATACAATGTGTTGTTCCATAGTTCCGACTCTTCATCTAATACAATATGTTGTTCCATAGATCCGACTCATGATCTAATACAATGTGTTGTTCCATAGATCTTGCATATAAACACGACTCTTCATCCAATACAATGTGTTGTTCCATAGTTTCGACTCTTCATCCAATACAATGTGTTGTTCAATAGTTCCGACTCTTTATCAAATACAATGTGTTGTTCCATTGTTCCGATTCTTCATACAATGCAATGTGTTGCTCCAAAGATCCAACTCTTCATTACAATGTTCCGACTCTTCATCCAATACAATGTGTTGTTCCATAGATCCGACTCTTCATCTAATATAATGTGTTGTTCAATAGTTCCGACTTTCATCCAATACAATGTGTTGTTCCATAGATCCGACTCTTCATCCAATACAATGTGTTGTTCAATAGTTCCGACTCTTTATCAAATACAATGTGTTGTTCCATTGTTCCGATTCTTCATACAATGCAATGTGTTGCTCCAAAGATCCAACTCTTCATTACAATGTTCCGACTCTTCATCCAATACAATGTGTTGTTCCATAGATCTGACCCTTCATCCAATACAATGTGTAGTTCAATAGATCCGACTCTTCATCCAATAGTACAATGTGTTGTTCAATGGATCCGACTCTTCATCTAATACAATGTGTTGTTCAATAGATCCGACGCTTAGTCCAATACAATGTATTGTTCCATAGATCCAACCCTTCATCCAATACAATGTGTTGTTCCATAGATCCGACTCTTTATCTTATACAATGTGTTGTTCCATAGACCCATCTCTTCATCTAATACAAGGTGTTTTTCAATATCTCTAACTCTACCTCCAATACGATGCGTTTGTCCATAGCTCCATCTTTTCATCCAATACAATGTGTTGTTCCATAGTTCCGACTCTTTATCCAATACAATGTTTTGTTCCATATATCCGATTCTTCATCCAATACAATGTGTTGTTCAATAGTTCCGACTCTTCATCCAATACAATGTGTTGTTCAATAGTTTCGACTCTTCATCCAATACAATGTGTAGTTCAATAGATCCGACTCTTCATCCAATACAATGTGTTGTTCAATGGATCCGACTCTTCATCTAATACAATGTGTTGTTCAATAGATCCGACGCTTAGTCCAATACAATGTATTGTTCCATAGATCCAACCCTTCATCCAATACAATGTGTTGTTCCATAGATCCGACTCTTTATCTTATACAATGTGTTGTTCCATAGATCCGACTCTTTATCTTATACAATGTGTTGTTCCATAGATCCGACTCTTTATCTTATACAATGTGTTGTTCCATAGACCCATCTCTTCATCTAATACAAGGTGTTTTTCAATATCTCTAACTCTACCTCCAATACGATGCGTTTGTCCATAGCTCCATCTCTTTATCCACTACAATGTGTTATTCCATAGTTCCGACTCTTTATCCAATACAATGTTTTGTTCCATAGATCCGATTCTTCATCCAATACAATGTGTTGTTCAATAGTTCCGACTCTTCATCCAATACAATGTGTTGTTCAATAGTTTCGACTCTTCATCCAATACAATGTTTTGTTCAATAGTTCCGACTCTTCATCCAATACAATGTTTTGTTTCATAGATCCGACTCTTCATTCAATACAATGTGTTGTTCCATAGTTCCGACTCTTCATCTAATACAATGTGTTGTTCCATAGATCCGACTCATGATCCAATACAATGTTTTGTTCAATAGTTCCGACTCTTCATCCAATACAATGTTTTGTTCAATAGTTCCGACTCTTCATCCAATACAATGTTTTGTTCTATAGTTCCGACTCTTCATCCAATACAATGTGTTGTTCAATAGTTCCGACTCTTCATTCAATACAATGTGTTGTTCCATAGTTACGACTCTTCATCCAATACAATATGTTGTTCCATAGATCCGACTCTTCATCCGATACAATGTGTCGTTCCATAGAGATCCGACTCATGATCTAATACAATGTGTTGTTCCATAGATCATACTTTTCATCCAATACAATGTTTTGTTCAATAGTTCCGACTCTTCATCCAATACAATGTTTTGTTCTATAGTTCCGACTCTTCATCCAATACAATGTGTTGTTCAATAGTTCCGACTCTTCATTCAATACAATGTGTTGTTCCATAGATCCGACTCTTCATCTAATACAATGTGTTGTTCCAAAGATCCGACTCTTCATCCAATACAATGTGTTGTTCCATAGATCCGACTCTTCATCTAATACAATGTGTTGTTCCATAGAGATACGACTCATGATCTAATACAATGTGCTGTTCCATAGATCATACTTTTCATCCAATACAATGCATTTGTCCATAGCTTCATCTCTTCATCAAATACAATGTGTTGTTCCATTGTACCGACTCTTCATGCAATGCAATGTGTTGTTCCAAAGATCCAACTCTTCATCCAATACAATGTGTTGTTCAATAGTTCCGACTCTTCATGTAATACAATGTGTTGTTGAATAGTTCCGACTCTTTATCAAATACAATGTGTTGTTCAATAGTTTCGACTCTTCATCCAATACAATGTGTTGTTCCATAGTTCCGACTCTTCGTCCACTACAATGTGTTGTTCCATAGTTCCGACTTTTCGTCCAATACAATGTGTTGTTCCTATCATTTGCAATCATACATAATCTTCTTATTTTCATATTTAGCACCATGATTTTTTTGGTGTTTATAAATCTCAAATGTTAAATACTATTTTATGAAATCAAGTATAAATACTTACATTTAAATTTAGCTAAGAGACAAGATATAACTACTACAAAGATGATACCACCCATGATACCACCAGCAATGACCCTAAATAATAATGAAATTACAACAAATATTAACGTAGTGAACATTTATCGATGTAAATGTACACATATCTTCAATAGTATAAATAAAGGCAACAGTAGTATACCGCTGTTCGAAATTCATAAATGAATTGAGAAAAAAACCAAATCCAGGTTACAATCTAAAACTGAGGGAAACACATCAAATTTAAGAGAACTACGACACAACAGTAACACAACACTAAAATGTAACACACACAGAAACAAAACTATAACATAAACATGAAGTTAAGAAGCCCGAATAAAGAAATCAGAAAACGAAAATCTAGAAACAAATATATAGAGTATTCGAGAACGAAAAGTAAGATACAATTGAGAAAAAACGACAACACATAAATAATTAAAGGGACACTAGCTGTCAAATTCATGGTCACCGATTTGACTCAAATTCTCATATTTGAATTATAACAATGTAAAACATTTATCCAAACTATCAAAAGTCTAAAAATAAACAGTTTACAGAGCATGGGGTAGATAATATTATACTACTCGACGAAGGAGCCCAGCGAATCTTTATCACTCAAGAGGTGGCCGATTTATTGAACCTGACACCACATAGGAAAGAAGCGATAACGATATCCTGGTCACGGCACCAATGTTTTGGACGTATCGATAATAAATGCGAGTAAACACAAAAGCGTCTTCAATGTTTCGTATGCTTTACTAGAGTCTAAGATATACAAAGAGACGTCGGCAAGTGACGACGTTGCGGGCCTATTCTTACGTAAATGGCGGTAAAACGTTACGCAAAAAAAAGAGTATAAATCACTAAACCGAAACTATAACTAATTCACAACAAATATATAGGTTCGTTTCGTGTGTATTTTAGTCCAGACGCCATCTAATTAACTATCGATTTGACCTCAGATGACCATATAAGCGATGTAAACATAAATAAAGATATGAATAAATTAAACCAACACGTGCAATTGGATTTTTATAGGTCTGTTTGATTTTATTTTATAGATTAAAAATATATGTTTCTCATTGTTTTTAACCGTATAAGAATGATTTTATGTGCATCGAATTAGTAATCAAATGATTAACCGTAGTTTCACTTTCATTGTTGACGTTCTTTTTCTTTAGATAACCAGTACACGTACAATGCATGCGCTGTCAATCTCTAGCTAGGGGTTAAATTGAAGTTCACATGAATACGGATTTAAAGAGGTCGACTCATTCACTTGCAAGTGATTAACTAATTATCAATGTTTCTTAGCGTAATTTGACAAAATTGAACCTTTTTGGCTGCAAAAAGCGAATTGTTATTTCACTATTTCACTGTCATTATTGATTGAACACACATTTTAGATTTTATATATATCTCGTAGCTAGTGCCCTTTTAAGTAATAATATATAAAAACATGTGTGAACCCTTAATCCTGCTAACACAAATACAACTGAAAGCTAACAAAACTTTTGATACTGTAAAATGAAATATTTCAAAGAACTATAACAATGTATGGAATGTTGGGGTTTGTCATGGTCATCAATAAATATTTTTGTCCACTGTTATATATTTTAAATTAACAGCAATTATATCGCTCGCGGCATGGAAATTAAATACAAGAATCTATCGATCGATATAAGGACAAAATTGAAGTCATCCTGATACTTTTTTTGTCAGGTAGTTATTTCGGAATTTATGACAACTTTATACAAAAGTATAACACTTAAAGATTTGTATGCGACTGTCATTAAGGTGAGAGGTTAAGCTAGCTATGATACCAGGTTTTATCATTTCTACATAATTTACATGGTCCTAGAAAATTCAATTTAAATTTTCTAGGACCACGAAAATATGCTGAAATTGATTTTCATTTCAAATGTCGTGGTTAAAATATATAATTTTACTTCTTTATTTTATTCTACCAATGGCAAAATTAAAAGCTCAACAACATCAAACGAATGGATATCAACTGTCATATTTCTGACTTGATACGGTAATTTTCCAATGTAGAAAATGGTGGATTAAATATTATATCTTATCCAACATATTAATGTGGTTTGCATATTGAGGACATGCACCTTTTTTTCTTTCATTGTTCTTTCTATCTAAATGAAAGGGCTATTACGTTTAATAGTCTCAGCTGGATTACCGATGATTGCGATTTGGACCTAAACATTATAAGGGTAAACTTACCCTCCTGATAACAGCTTGATGTACCATAAAAGTGCAATAAAAGTAACCAACACTGCAAGAACCTACAGTAATAAAGATAATAATTATTTTCGTATTGACTTCAAACGGATATATCACCATCTTATTAAAGCCTTACAAAATTCAAAACTGCTATTAACTCAATGTTGATGATAATGTGTGTTTTTTAGGTCCTTCAAGGAATTAAAGCAAATATGACGATAAGGTAGTTAGACTATATTTTAATTTTATTTTAATTATAATCAATCACTTCTTATTTTCATTTATTTGTAATTTTCAAATAAATAATAATAGTTGTAAAGAATTTACTATTGTTTTTCATCATATCTGTCGGAACGGTAAGAAATAATATAAGTGCTTTCAGCCGATTTTCATCTTATAAACTTATTATAAGGAGTGCATATATTATTTCATTTATTAATTTATCCTCTTTTTGAATCCTCTTCGGTGGTTTATCTTAATTCTCATTTTCACAACAAATAACTATTTGCATATGATGCCCCTCTGTTCTTTTTAAAACGATGTACCTACAACTGTTTTTTTAAAAACATTTTTGATTGAGAGCAAGAACACATTAAATAAGTGAAAATAAGTGAAAATCATTACGAAAAATTAAAATGCACATAAGAAAATATTTAGAAAATGTAGATCCATTCCATAAGAGCTTGTGCTATGAACGTGTTAAGTACAGCTCTTTGTAAGAACCAGGCAGGGTGCCATATACATGTGATTTATGAGGGTTTCAGATTTTATGTATAAATGGCCTAGAAAAAGCAGTAACTGAATACTGCTCAAAAAATAAATATGAGTGGGAAAATACGAGTGGTTGCCATGGTAACGGACACTCTATTTTTTGGTTGTGAAGCATAGTAAAATCTTCCAAAAATCAGCTAAATAACTACAATTCAGAGCCTGAATAGGAATAGAATCAAGCATTTTTCATTAATTTTCATATGTGACATTGATACAACTTGGTTTTAGCATCATTTTAGTTCAGATGGCATATAAACCAAATTTGAAAATTTTTTGAAAATTTTTGCCAAAAAATGCATATTTTCAACTTTTCTGAATTTGGGATTTTTGCAAAATTATCAAATTTTCTGTGGTGTTTTTCAGAAAAGAGCAACTGTGTTTTGCATAGTTAGCACTTTAGTTATGAAGTTTTGATACTACTTTACCAAATTAAATAGAAAAAAGCTTGGGACTTTCTTTAGTTTTATCACCATAGCAACCGATTTTTCCTTGGAAACGGAGTTATTATTTGCAGAATATTGCAGTTTTAGAGCTTTAATGTACTGAATTGTTCCATAACTGATAAAAAATTACATTTAAGCATAAGCTTACTCTAAATTACCATCGTTAATAGTTGCTGACTTCAATAGTTACCATGGAAATACATATTACCCATAGTAACATCTATTTTAAAATGTATCAATTGAAATTTATGTAAAAAAATACATAAATTATCTATAGACGGTGTTTATATTCAAATTGGAATATGACTGCATGCTTTGCTTCACTCACAGTCTTGTCTGTATATAATATATAATGAAACATTGAGGTTAGAACCGAAGGTTAGGAAAAAAAGGGGGGGGGGGGGGTAGGTTTATTTAAAAAAATCATACATGTAGATTCTAGAAAAGATAACGTTTGGTCAGAGAGCCTGATTATGAATAGATTAACACATGACATGGGTAAAATCTCTTTGTTCTTACTGTGCTATAATCTGAATAATGCACAGCTAAGGTGTGCATTAACTACCTTAGCTAAACTGCACAGTTCAAATCTATTCTTACCTTTAGGGGCGTTTCCTGGATTCTGAAAGGGGGTGTGACATGTATTCTATAAAATTAAAAAACATCAACGAATTTAGCGAGAATAAAAACGTTTCGATCTCCAATTCAAGGATGAACAACCTATTCGACCCCCCTGATTTTCATTATTATTTTCATCTAATTTGTCATCATCTTTATTGAGTGAAACCACTGTTTCTTCAATAAAATCAGTATCACCAACAGCTTCAAATGACCCGTCTAAAGGACCAATAGATGCAATTGTCTCTGAAAAATTGTACGAGTCCAATTCAATGCATTTGTGTAAAATTTGGAGCCTTATCGTGTAAATAAAAACAACAAAAAAACAATTATGAATTTGGCTGCGTTTTTTTTTATGCTAAACATATTTAGTTACACAAATTGAAAAGAAGTTATAAACTACGAAATCATGAAAATATAAGTTTTCAACACAGACACCAAACAAGCATTCATAAGTGCTAACTATTGTGAAAGGAAGGGTTTTACACATTTAATTTCAAAAACATATTTATTGAATTCCGAAGTTGCGACTCACCAAAAACATCCAGAACCTAGTGACGCGACAAGTTGTCCTATGTCATACCTTACTGTTTTACGCTATACTGAGAATAGTTTGATGGTTTCAGATCTCTGGTTGTCTCTGTTCAATTTATTTACCCATTTTATAGAAACAGGCAGATATAGAGTTTGGCCTATTTATTTCATCCTATTGTTGAAGAATTCATGTTTGTGTTGTTGATTTGCTGTCTCATTTATGTATTTCCCACGTCATCTTACATTTGATATTACCTAGTAAATTGAAAATCAAATAAGCAAAAAATGATAAACGGCAAATATAGATAGCATAAAATATCATTGAATGTTCTAAGAAGTTCAAATGAAGTTTACTTGTGATATATATCAACAAACTTACCATCTGTTTCATCTTCGTCCATCTTGTAATGCGTTCTATCCTATTACAAACGATGATTTCTTGTCTAGCCAGGTCAATTAAGGTCGTACACAGTTTTAATGTACATGTAGCAGACAATATAACACGTGTTTCTTTGCATTTCAATCCTTTTTTCAATCACATTTAATAATATACCACCTCATACTTAAAACTAGATAGCAGGAGGGTTTTTTTTCAGATATTAGTATAGAAACTGTATTACATAAAAAGTAAAATATTTGAAATAATTCAATGATACTATACACGATGCATTTATACAATATTACAAAGATGTTTATTGATTCCTAATAATAATTGATAAACTTGAACATTATACCGGCTTAAATCCAAAATTGGAGTTGTGATCTTTCATATATTTAAATTTGAACTTTGAAAGTACTTTTTATTGTAATTTCACCTATTATAGTTTTAAAACCAATAAGTTTTAAAACTGTTGTCCATGTCACGCGTAACTATTCGGTTTCGTAAATGGTTGAAGACTTATGATGTCCTCTTAATATACTTTGGTTAGTTTTGTAGTTGGGTTACTGTATCATGGACCTATAACCCCACATCTCCTTTTATTCATCATAAACTAGTTCAAAATTTGCAATAAAGAAAAACCAACAAATGAATAGTTTTTTAGAAAAGAAAATGAAAAACAGGAGTTACTTTTTGACTGGCTGCCACTTTTGAATAGAAGTCTTTAGCTATTTGGCTAGTGATGCCGCTCATGATATCCCCGGCAGAGTCAAGCATGACTTTGGACATATAGACAAAAGATTATATGTGAAACAGAAGCAACGCTTTGTCTTTTTTTTTTGTAAAATTATATCGAAAGCTAGTTTAAAAGAGCAGTGACTTTTAAATTTATATTGTAGAAAACTTACGAAAAGTAACATGACATGTTTAACATACGCTTTGACGATTGCACCCACTAAATTTGGTTAAACAGGCTTTTTTTCTTCTCCGGCAGTTAATATATAGTGTGACTTAGTTCAATAACAGGCGCTATCAATCAACTTTTCAGTATTAAAGTGAAACACATATATATTTATTTCGATCTAAACCATGACAATCTTGACCCAAACCATGACGAATTTCTAGACTCTGAACCGAACCATGTCAATCGCTTAACCAAACCATAGCAATTCCGATATCTTGCTTATTCTGCGTTAATTTCGTGAAACAACAATTCCAATATAGATCGTTTGACCTCCAATACAGATTCAAGCATCTTATTTGCTTTTTATCTGCTCGTGTGAATAGAACTGAGGCAATAGTTTAGGGAAGCAACATAAATTAACCATGTCAAACTTATCCAAACTATGACAAAATCACTGTACTAAACGCTCCTCGATATGACGACCTTACTACCCGTGCTTATGTTAGACCTTCAACACAACTTGATATACAGACGTAATAAGTTATTTCGAAGTGACTGAAGATGTATACAATAATGAAATATAATAGAAATCGGTTAAAAAACTTTAAGATAAAAGATGGATTGATTTTGAAATATATCTTATTTTGTTCAGATTTATGCTATTCCGATTCGTTTTCATTTCCACTTGGCCGTGAAAAGATGATAATTTATGGTTGATATACTTTGAAATACCTGATACAAATGATTCCGAAAACAGAACACAGAAATAAGCGTGCCAAACTTCATTTTGTTTATAGTTCATAGAAAGCTCCTGACCAAAAATGATTCCGATAGACAACGCGAAAATCGAAATAAAAAGAAACTATCAATATCAAAAATGCAAGTTTATAATTTTGTATTTTGGTCTTTCATATTTTTAAATAATACTTTTTGAATATGCCCTTTTATGTTTCTTTTATACATAATGACGTGGTTATTATTTTTTTTATTAGAAAAAATACAGACGTTACGCGCGATGTTCGTACATACAAGTGTAACACGACGTCGCGACTTTTTCAGTAAACAAGCTTATATTTAAATAAGTTAAACTTTACTAACGTTTAGAATGAAATTCAAAACAGTGTGGCTGTGGCCATTGATTGACACATTAAATTCATCCATTGACTGGGACGATTTAGGTGAACGTTTGTATGTAACGACCATTGCTCACTGTGTAATTTTTAAAGACACTTAAACTATGGGGTCACCAAAGGTTCTCAACACCTTAATAAAGTAATTCGAAAAAATTAATCAGGAATAACACGATGTTTTGATTTATATCAATTATATAAATCAAAACATAAAGGTTATTCCTGATTAATTTTTCGAATTATTTTTTAATTAAAGGTGTTAAGAAACCTTTGGTGACCCCACAGTTTAAATGTCTATCGTAGGTACGTCGTGAACAGTGGTCGTTACAGACAAACGTTCACGTAAATTGTCCCAGTCAATGGATGAATTTAATTTGTCAATCAATGGCCACAGCTACACTGTTTTGAATTTCATTCTATGTTATTGACAAATGATTAATGTGTGTTATTTTAATTGTTTGTGATCAAATACATTCCATTTTATTGGTGTGTACATGGAACAATAACTAAATAAGTCTTTTAATTCCTTCACTGTTTATTAGCATTTCGGTATAACAAAAACGATATCAAGAATCTGGAGCTTGGTTGTTAAATGTATCTTAATTTGTTGGAACGTATTGCTTTGTATCGCATTTATATTTTCAATCTCTATTTCACCTTTGAGATAAGGGTATGTACTAGAAACTATAAGTCTATGTTAATCTTGATGTTTTTTTTTATGTCTGTATTGATCATAAATCATGTTTTGTCATAGCAACATTAATTGCATATATAATCTACCTTGAAGTTTCATTTTTCTAGTACGAGAGTCTAAACGGACGGCTTCGGGACGTAGGTGAAAATCGGAAGCATAATAACGACTATTTCGTATAGTATCGTGCTGTAAGATTTTGTCAAATCTATTAAAACGATTATTTTGAATCTATTCAAATATGCTTCGAAGTACGGTCCATGAAGGATTTTTATTCTGTACAAGAAACGCCCCGCGAAATCGTTATCTTCAATTTTTCTTAGAGTTTCAGGGCAAGTAAATGCGCAAAATTAGTAGTACTTTGCATTTTCTTCATCTGTTTATAGGGACAGTAGAGTTCTCTCTGCAATTAAGTCAGTCATTGCATATTCAGTGTCAGTTTTGTCGTCTTCGTCAGTATGTTTTTCATCAGGTCAAATATCAATATATAAAGGCACGACCTCATTGCTACCATGCAATTGAGTTTTTAACTAGTATACATGTCATAATTCTTAATTATACATTCGTCGCATGAATAACTTAAAATATATATTAGCTTGTCCGGTAGTGAGTAAAAACTTAATGTGAAGTTTGTATCCACTAGTAGGTTAAAATTTTTGAACCGAATCATGATTTGCTGTTTCTACAAACCTGAATATCCGCTTCCTTCAATAATGAGACTTCGTATCGTTTAGGTTAAGATATGCCAGGGTTTCAGTCAAAACTATATATTTTAAATACAAAATTCAACGGCATGTGGTAGAATATAAGAAAAGTCGTATATTTTAACCGTTTTCAAAATCTTTTGAATAATCAGAAAAATGGTGTGTAACGTTTACGTCAAAATTGAGTCTGAAACGTCGTTTTTACGCAAGTGCGACATTCTAGTAAGACTCCGAAAAATCGACGGTGATTTTAAATTACTAATAGGAAATTGATGTATTTTAGATTTTTAGAAAATTGAAAATGATAACATTTCGAAAAATCATTTCAATTCGATTTTATCAGAGCACGGGTAGGTAAAAAATTGCCGTAAATTTGAGTTAAGTTCGTTTTTATGCCAAAAAATGGAAGTGCGACAACATTGTAAGCCTTTGAAAATTCGCCCATAAATCAGCAATTTATATTTTTTAGAATATTTGTCTAAAGTTTTTAAAAATTAAGCAAAATAACATTGACGTAGAAATAAAAATTCTAACTTTTTTAAATTCTATATTAATTTTTTTGAACTCTCAAAACTGTAGTCCCCTAAAAATTCCCAGTGGGACAGAAATGCCTTAGTTGTATGGAACGCATTTTTTTATTAGGAATTAAAATAACATCATAAAATATTGTGTAAATGACTGAAGAAACATTTCTGTAGGACAATGGAAAAATCCGTTTTTTTAAATATTTAATGGTTAAGATACACATCATGGTTCAGTTGTAACAATAAATGAAACATGTTACGCGGGACACCATAAAAAATTGAAGCTTGTCGCATATAACATAAAACATAGTTTATACAATTATTTTCTTCGTTTTTCTTTTGAAAAACCTTAAATTTTAAAATGCTTACAACAGAAATTTATTTCAAGTAACAAAATTGCAATTTTGAGACCTGTATCTTGCCGAACACGTCAATTTTTTCAATGAGGTACGAACATCGCGCGTAACGTCACACAATAAGCATATAAGAAGGAAAGGTAAACTGCTAATTTACATTCTGCAGAGGATATGCCTCAAGAACTTAGACTATATTATTTTCATACTTTGAACGACACAATTATTTTGTATCTTTACCTGTGTGACGTTTACATTCTGACGTCAAACGCGCAATTCTACTTAAGAGTCAATGTTAATCTACCATTCGGTCCTAATACTTTTAAAATCTTTCAATCGTTTATGGTGTATCTCACATACATAAATAACATTCAGAAATAAGAAAGTAATGAAAATATAAAACAACACGTTTAATAATTTATTGCGTCCGAAGCGCTTTTCTGGATTTACCTTCATCAGGAACGCTCAAAGCCAAACATTTGAAATCCGAAGATGTATAAGTACCGAAAATCGTTGAAGAGGTATATGTTAAAAATACCTAAAATAAATAGCCAAATTCATCTAAAGCCAACTTTGCCTGAGGGAGTTGAAATCTTAGTTTCATAATAATTTCAAAATTTATAAACGGACAATTTTAGTAAAGTTTGTTTAATCATGTCAGTACCGAAGCACTGACTACTGAGCTGATGATACCCTCGGGGACTGATAGTCCACCAGCAGAGGTATCGACCCAGTGATGTAAAAATATAAAACAACACGTTTAATAATTTATTGCGTCCGAAGCAATTATAATAAATGAGATGGTTACATATGATATATGTCTTTTAGTGCTTCTCTGTTAAATACTTGTTTGTTTTTATTGTGATTTGGCTACTTGTGGTACTAGTTCATTCTGTCATAATTGTTTCTGATATTTTTGCCTTTCATTTTTGTTCTATTCAAACGTGTTTGTTGCTATCTTTCAGTTTTGCTATGTGCTTTGTCTATACCTTTTTATAAAATTGGGGATGGAAATGGTAAATGTGTCAAAGAGACAACAACCCGACCAAAGAGCAGACAACAGCCGAAGGCACCACGGGTCTTTAACAAGGTAGCGAGAAACTCACGCACCCGGAGACGTGCTAAGGCTGGCCCCTATACAAAAATGTATACCAATTTAGTGATAATGAACGTCATACTTAACTCCAAAATATACACAAGAAAGTAAAATTAAAATTCATACCTCCCCTGTAATGGCAGCCACCATGTAATTTTTTGAAGTCCGGGGAAAACAACAAAATACTCAATGAATATGTAATAGAAATACTTAAAAGATTGCAAATATCATAAACAAAACATCGTCTAGAGGTTTTAATTAGTTCATAGACATTTATTACGCAATTTTCAATCGTGGTATTGTGACATAGTTTCATCGCTTCATCGTTGATATTTTTGTGTACATGTTACGTCATACATGTACATGTCATTCATAAAGGTAACATTGAAATTGACACACAATTTACTGATATCATCATGGCAAGTCCTTCAAATACAACTATGGAAGATCTGAAAACCCTTATTTTGGCAGTAGACTCAAAAGTAAATAAATTTAATGAGAAATTAGATACAATTGAAAATAAATTTTCAAATCTAGTGCAGGAGGTAAAACAAGATGTATAACAAGTTAAGTTAGAGGTCTCAGAAACAGGTCAAGCATTAAAAGAATTAAGGCAAGATCACGATGAGTTACAAAGAGGGGTTGAGGCTATGGAACTCAATGTGCAATCTCTAGAGGTAGAGAAGTTTGAGTCAATGAGGCAGAGTTTTGAGACTGACGTGAAAAATTTAAAAGAGAAGCAGTTACTACTTGAAAAACATGACCGCAAATATAACGCTTTAGTGTATGGCATGCCTGAAAAGAGTGATGAAAACATCTGGAAAGTTATTGATGACCTAATGATTAATTATTTGAAAATGGAAAAACCTAAAGCAGAAAGTTTTCCATTTGCAAATGCTCATAGAATACCAGCTAGGCAGAATTCAGGAGAGAAAAAACGACCAAATCCCATAATAATTAGATTTATACATTATGCCGATAAAGAGCTATTCTTATCTCATGGGTCACATTTAGCCGGAAAGAATATCCGTATTGTAGACGATCTGCCTCCATGCATGAAGGAAGCCCGAAATGAACTTGCAAAAATTGCATACAAGATTAGGTCAGATGAAAAACTCAAAACACGCATTCGTCACTTAGGAGTCACTGTGATCCTTGAAACACGCACTAGCTCAAGAGACCAGTGGCATATTCGCAAGCAATTCCGTTGTTGCTAACTTGCATAGAACTTTTATATACTCCGTCACATACTGTTGTCACTATTTTTGTCTCCAGTAAAATACATATACTATGCTTGCATATTTGTACATATATCTACCATTTCTGATGTATTTATTATTTCTTTTATACATTTTAGAATACTACAATGAGTGTAAGTATATGTGTGTTGAATTGTTCTTACATGTGCTTCTATGTGCTTTTAGTTTATGAGCTGGCATTTGTTAAAAATCATGCAAATGAGCAATGGATTCAATCCTAAAACTATAAACCTACATGTAACTCTCATTTAAATAATCTAAAATATAGAATATCTCGCTCAAATTACTTTTAAATAATAATTAAATATTCATAAATCAATGAAACAAAAACAAAAATTTAAAAAAAAAAGGAAAAGGGAATCAGTTCTCTTTTTCAGACAACTTTCTAAATATACATTTATATATTTATTTTTCATGTGGATATTTAACCACGTGCTGAAATTTTTAATGTCTTAATTGATAAATTAATCCTGAGAGAATAGTTATAGTTTAGGGTTGAACCCAAGTTGTACTTATCAACTACAGCCATTTTGTTTTATTTGCTTTAGGCTTTACATGCTTACTTTTGTAACGGTTTGTCATGGCGTTGTCAGTTTGTTTTAGATTTATGAGTTTGACTGTCCCTTTGGTATCTTTCGTCCCTCTTTTTTTAAACATGTTTGCAATTGCTTGTGTTCATTTATATGAAAGTGCATGCTACTTTATGCTAAATTGGGTTTTTTTTTTGTGCTGCTTTGTTCAATTAGTTGGTTATTTATTTTGTTATTGTAGTACATTTTGTACAAGAAATTTGCATCCTCCTTATAAATGACCAACATACATGACATATAAAAGGAAAACATTTTAAAGTGTCAAAATATGTGTCCATTGTATGGTTATGAGACAAATGTCTTTCTTTGGACAATAGTGAAAAATTAAAAAAAAAATATAATACCCTAGGAATTACTAAAATAATTATATAACATTCAAAATAAGACTTTGATAATAGCCATAGAATTACTATACTAACTAAAACCTTGACTGAAACATACATGTTTGCAATCTTACAATTAAGGGGAGATAATATTTTGGATTATCTCTCTTTGATTGTTGAAATTTAGTTTGAGTGGGTATGCATTTGTTAGTTTTTTTCTCCATTAACCCCTTTCTTTGGAAACAGATAATCCCAAATTTGTTTTTATTTATAAACAAAAATCAGAAAACATATCATAATATGACAATCATGATTGTTGTTACTCTTGCTTTTTTTTTATTTATTTCAATTCTTATGATGTTTGCACAATGTTTTATAAAGATTTATTTATGCATGAAAGTAGATTTATATACCAACTTGTTTATTCATATATAATATTACAGCTTTGTGTTTTCATTGACAGTTGTATGAGTCAAGGTGTAATTAAAGGAATGAAAATCATAAATGGAATGTTTATGCTTTATCTAAGCTATTTAAATGACTAAGGATACATTAAAAATTTTCTCATACAACTGTCAAGGTTTAAATTCTAGAGAGAAACGGAGAGATGTATTCGAATACTTGAAATCAAAGCTCTGTCATATTTACTGTCTGCAAGACACACACTTTACTGAAAAAGATGAATCTTTATTAGAAACCAATGGGGAGGAGAATGCATTTTTAATTCTTTTGCTTCAAATCAAAGAGGAGTTACCATTTTATTTGCAAATAATCTTGAATATAAAATAAATAAGATAAAGAAAGATGATAATGGAAATTTTCTTGGTGTAGATATTACAATTGAAGGTAAAAATATAACACTTGTTAATTTATATGGACCAAATAATGACTCACCATTTTTTTATAATAAAGTTAATGAAATTATAGAAAACTTTAATTACCAACAAGTTATTCTGACAGGAGATTTTAACTTAGTTCAAAATCAGGCATTAGATACATATAACTATCTAAATATAAATAATCCAAGAGCAAGAGAAAAAATCTTTGAACTTATTGAAACTTATGATCTAATTGATCCCTTTCGAGAATACTACCCAGACAAGAAACGATTTACATGGAGAAAAGTTAATCCTCTGAAGCAAGCTAGGCTTGATTTTTTTCTTATATCTCGGAGTTTCTATCAAAATGTAAAAGAAGTAGAAATTCAAAACAGCTATAGATCTGACCATTCACCAATAGTTCTACATTTTAAAATAAGTGATTTCAATATTGGGAAGGGTTTGTGGAAATTTAATAATAGTTTATTATATGATATAGAATATGTTAAATCTGTTAAAGAAAAAATAAAACAAGTAAAAGATCAATATGCAACTTTAGTATACAATAGAGACTCACTAGACCAGATTGATTGCTTAGATATTCAATTTACAATAAATGATCAGCTGTTCTTAGAAACATTAATGACAGAAATTAGGGGTAAAACAATTTCCTTTGCATCATATAAAAAGAAAGAAAAAAATAAATTGGAAAATGCTTTAGTAAATGAAATTCAAAAATTAGAAGAAAATATACAAACCACAGAAGCTCTTGAAGATCTCAACCAAAAGAAATCTAAATTACAAATTTTAAGACAAGAAAAAATGCGTGGTCATTATGTTCGCTCAAAAATGCAATAGATAGAAGAAGGAGAAAGATCCTCAAAATATTTTCTCAACTTAGAAACTAAGAACTTTGTTAATAAAACAATTCCAAGACTAGTCAATAATGAAGGCTGTTTAATAAACAAACAAGAAAATATTTTATTGGAAGCTAAAAACTTTTATAAAAATTTATATTCAAAGAAAGATACAATAAATAGTGTTGATCTCAATAAGCAAATTCCATTTTTAGACGTTCCCAAGTTATCAAATGAAATAAGGGATACCCTTGAGGGAAAAATCTCCTATTCAGAATTAACAGCTGCTATTAAAAAAATGAAAAGTAACAAAAGCCCAGGATCTGATGGATACACCAGTGAGTTTTTTAAATTCTTTTGGATAGATTTAGGTAAATTTGTTCTTAGATCAATCAACTATGGGTATAATATGGGTGAAATGTCAGTATCCCAAAAAAGAGGGATAATTACTTGTATACCAAAGGGAGATAAACCAAGACAATATATGAAAAACTGGCGACCAATAAGTCTTTTAAACACAATATATAAACTCGGGTCTAGCTGTATAGCAGAGCGTTTGAAGTCTATTTTATCACTTCTAATAAATAATGATCAAACAGGGTTCATTCCTGGAAGATACATTGGTGAAAATACTAGACTAATTTATGATATTTTATTGTATACAGAAGAACATGATATACCTGGTATTCTCCTCCTTATTGATTTTGAAAAGGCGTTTGATTCAATTTCTTGGAGTTTAATTGAAAGTGTTTTAGACTTTTTTAATTTTGTACCTTCTATTAAACATTGGATTACTACTTTTTATACCAAAACTCAATTTGCAGTAACTCAAAATTGCCATCTCTCAGATTTTTTTGAGATTCAGAGGGGCTGCCGACAAGGGGATCCCCTATCACCCTATATGTTTTTACTATGCGCAGAAATACTTGGTATACTTATACGAAATAATGACAAAGTTAAAGGAATCACTATAGATGACTCAGAGTATCTCATCTCACAATATGCAGATGATACCTCTCTTATACTTGATGGATCACCCGAATCTTTGGATGCATCTCTCCGTACTCTAGATAAATATGCAGATTTATCAGGTCTTAATATAAACTTAGACAAGACCAAGGTTGTTTGGATTGGGAAGAAAAAGTTTAGCCAAGAAACTATGTGTGTTAAGTGGGGATTGGAATGGGGTTCCAGCAGATTTACACTTCTTGGGATAAATTTCTCAGTGGATATTAGTGAAATTGAAAATTTAAACTATAACCCCAGGTTGAAAGAAATTGAAAACATTATAAAAACTTGGACTAATCAAATACTCTCACCAATTGGAAAAATAACAGTGATAAAAACACTTATAATATCAAAATTAAACCATCTATTCCTGTCCATACCTAGTCCAAATAGCACAAAGCTTAAATATTTTACTGAAAAAATATTTTCCTTTATTTGGGATAACAAACCAAATAAAGTCAATAGAGACACCTTATCCAAACCGCACTGTTTAGGAGGACTAAAAATGATTAATATTGAAAACTACATAAAAGGTCTTAAACTAACCTGGATAAGAAGAATAAATAGAAATAATTCAAAACTAGTAAAACTATTCCTCTTTTCAGAAAATCTGAATTTTTTGGAAATGCAATTTCTTGGTCCTTATAAAAAGTTGAATAATCCATTTTGGAAAGAAGTATTTGATGCTTGGCAAGATCTTCAAAATGTACAAAATAACTCTCAAATTAAAACATGCCCCTTATGGAAGAATGATGGAATAAAGATTGGTAACCATTCAGTATTATATAAAGATTGGACAAAAAAAGGGGTTTGGCTGATCAATGACTTGTTACAGGAAGATGGAAACTTTATGACTTTTGATCACTTTAATAATGTATACAATATTAAAACTAATTTTCTCACATATCAAGGCCTAATTTTGTCAATAAAAAAGTATTTAAAAGAATATCAAATATGTCCAAATGACTTAAAGAGAGAAAACGGTCCAGTTTTGCCCTCAGTATTAAAGGTTTTTTTTAAATCCCAGAAAGGTTCAAAAGATATGTATAATATTTTGAATGGTAAAAAGTCAAATCCTAAACAAAAATGTGAACAAAAATGGTCATTAATTCTCAATGCGAACTTCAATTGGAAAAAATTTCCATGTATTGCCCTTTTATATTACAAAAAATTCAAAATTGCAGTGGTTTCAATACAGAATAATACATCGAATTTTAGGCACCAATGAACTTCTCCTTAAAATAAAAATTAAAGATACAAATATTTGTAGTTTTGGGTGCGGAGGGGTCGAAACAATAGAACATATATTCTGGACTTGTCCATATATATCAAAATTATGGGAAGACCTTGACTCCTGGATATTTGAGAAGACAGAAATAGAACTAACTTTAAATATTGATTTGGTTTTATTTGGTATTTTAACAAAAACAGATAAAAATGATATAAGAAACATAATACTTCTGTTAACAAAATTCTACATTTATAGAAGCAAATTAGCTATGGAACAAACCAATATAATAGCACTTAAAAATTATTTAAAGGAAAACTTATTAATAGAAAAAAATATATTCTATAAAAATAAATTACTCAGTAGGGCAGAAAACTGCTGGAACCCCTGGACTCCTTTATTATCATAAAAACAAAAAACAAAAACCAAATAGACTCCACATATAATGTATATATTTCGTATCCAAACAACCTCTGTCTTAAAATCATTATCTGCAATGTATCAAACTAAAACTACTGTGTCTATTAAATAATATATTATATATCTTCTTTTTAGTGTATATAACTATTATGCATACAAAAGTGTGTAACTTATTATGTTTATGTGCAAATAAGAAAAAAAGAAATTTAATACAAAAAACAATATACATATATATTTTTTCTAAACCTGTGCATTTGTTATACAGATAATTATGTTTGGAAATCTTAATAGTAAACTTCTTTCTTTTTGAAATTACTGACATGGTATATTTTTTTATTTTTTCCAAATATTGAAAATTGAATGTATAATACTAACAAATACTAACAACTGTATAAATATGATATTTACTAATGTTAACGAGGCCGGGATAAGGTACCGGTACTTGATGTTTTAAACTAACAAATGTACAGATTTCAATAAAATATGATGAATTAAAAAAAAAAAATCATACACGACTAGGAAAGACCAGAGTCTCATGACCTTGGAAAGTCGCAAAAATGCGACGGGTTAAACATGTTTTTTGAGATTTCAACCCTTCCCTATACCTCAAGCCAATGTATAAAAAACACTGAAACGCACAACAATACGCACAGTAAAATTCAGTTCAAAAGAAGTCCGAGTCCGATATCAGAATAGGTAACAAAAGAAACTAAACAATATGACACTGATACATTATGTTTCTTTGTTACATATATGACGTTGCTTTATACCTACATACATCCCGTCATTGTGTTATTGCACTATGGTAAATTTGTGTTATCTTGTTTAAATAAAGGCAACAGTAGTATACCGCTGTTCAAAACTCATAAATCGATGGACAAAAAACAAAAATCGGGGTAATAAACTAAAACTGAGGGAAACGCATTAAACATAAGAGGAGAACAACGACACAACATTAAAATGTAACACACACAGAAACGGACTAATCATTAGACAAAATCCTATGAGAATAACAAATATAACATCAAAACCAAATACATAAATTTGGGATAGATAAGTACCGTGACACGTCTTATAGTAATGTGAATTCACACTCAAAAATAAGAGAAAACAAACGACACAACGGAAACACAACGTTAAAATGTAACACAAACAGAAACGAACTAAAATATAACAATGGCCATATTCCTGACTTGGTACAGGACATTTTTAAAGGAAAAAATGGTGGGTTGAACCTGGTTTTGTGGCATGCCAAACCTCCCTCTTTTATGGCCATGTGAAATATAACATTAAAATGATTACACAACATTACAGGACTACAATATAAATAAATAGAACACAATTGACAAAGAAACTCACGAATAATAGCTAACAAAAGGCAATAAGTTTAAAATTTTTGTATTTTGTCCAAACAAGACTTACTAGTGACGCCCAGATACAAAAGTTTGAAAGCCGAAACAAGTTCAAAGTTGAACAGCATAGAGGACCAAAAGTTCAAAAAAGTTGTGCCAAAAACGGCCAGGGTTTTCTGTTAGGTACCAGAACATCCCTATTATTTAGAATAATTTATACTTTTGCAAACAGTAAATTCTATAAAATGACTATACAAGGTATATACATGATAAAACTGAAGTATTAACTAACTACAGGAAACAACCGAAATACATTACAGAACCCGACAAAATGCAACACAAAATTTAGACACATCCGAATAAGTTAAAACCTCAACGCATAGTGACGTCATATTTGAAATTGTAAAAACTGACAAAAAAAAATGACGTCACATTTGAATGAATTAGACAGAATTAGGATTGATTTAAGATTATATTTGAACTAAATACTGATATTACATTTAATAACAATGCACATTTCAATACTTATGAATAGCAAACTAAGGTAGCAATTAACCATATTATATAGCTATGTCCGGTTTGTTTTGAATCTAACTTCAAACGTAAAACATCGTACAGATTACGTTGAACAAAATCAAATCTAATAAATGAAGGCGGTGATTAATTTTCTTTACCATAACACACGAATTTAATAGAAAAGACGTCAACACATTTGACAAAATCCGATGAGAATTACAAATATAACATTAAACGTTTAAACTAAATACATGAATTTGGGATAGATAAGTACCGTAACACGTCTTATAGTAATGCGAATTCACACTCAGCAAAACAGTCACAATCGGGAATAAGTCACGTTTGGTAATTAAAAGATTAGACGACGTAATGACAAACCAAAATCTACCATTTGGTAAAAATGTCCTTAGCTAGTTTGGAAAAGTGTAAAAAGATTAGATTCATATAAAGTACGAGACAATATAAAATCAAGAATACGTGGTATTATTGCCTATGAGATAACTATCCAATAGACCAAATGACAGTAGAAGTTTACAACTGTAGGTTACGGCCTTCAACAATGAGCAAAATCACCAAAAAGTACGTTTACATATTATTTGTAATGCTACACATATGTTATACAAAATAGAGGCCGTCCCGTCAACTAGGTTTCTTCGTGAAACCAGTACACTGCAAAACGTTCCATAGTTTGCTGGAATAAATATATCTAGATATGACGAAAAAGAAATATAATGTATTTTTATTTGAATGGTATTTATACATGACTGTGCAATTTTCAAACGTGGAAATAGAAAAAAATTTAAAAAGTGAATCTTTAAATATGTAACGAAGCTATTACTTGAATTCATAACAATTATACAACAAATACGGATACAAGCAGCCTAGTAAATCCACTTAAAAATACCAATCAGTTGATGAAATCCTTTACCTCATAAACGAAAGAGTTTTCATCGAGTATAAAACGACTGGCCTTAATTTGATATATTTCAGCTTGTCAAATAAGTATATTTTCGTAATTTTTCCGAGGGGACTAGATCAGCTGTAGTAACGCAAACATTTCTTGTTTCTAAAACACAAACTTTTTTGATCGGTAAGATTATTTGAAGAGCAGTACTGGGATTTAAAAAGAAATAATTTAGAGACGGAATGAAACTCAAAGGAATCAAAATCATCAAAGGAAATCTTTACACTACATATATATTTGATAATATTAGACGATTTATCACGATATTTGTGACGGTTGTACGTGGAACAAATTGAATTGATTAAATTGTGATTAAGGCAGCTAAGAAGAGTGGGAACATTATTTGTTCAATATCTGCATTTAGTCAAGCCATTGTACATACACGGGTTTTACTACAGTTATGTAGTAAAATGAACATCTCCACATTCTGTATGTATTTGCCTGTCCTAGGCCATGCAGGAGCCTGTAATTCAGTGGTTGCCGTTTGTTGCTGTGTTACATATTTGTTTTTGCTAATTTTTTTGTGCATAAATTATGCCATTAGTTTTCTCGTTTGAATTGTTTCACATTTGTGATTTCGGGGTCTTTTATAGCTGACTATGCGATATGGGCTTTGCTCATTGTTGAAGGCCGTATGGTGATCTATAGTTATTAATTTCTGTGTCATTTGGTCTCTTGTGGAGAGTTGTCTCATTTGCATTCATACCATATCTTCTTTTTTTATTTACACTTAAATTTGACACCCTACGTGTCATCTCAGTTTGGAACATCTTAGTATAGTATTGATTATACTAGTTGCCTGCTTGTTAACAGTGAAATTACAAAAGGTCCTATAGAGTATTGATTTAGGTGATACTATCTTAACGGTTGAAATGTTTAAAACGATACTCAAAATACAATTTTGACAAGATAGTTTTGTTATTAAATGAGTCTTATTAACATCATTTTCTTTTCTACACCAAATACTGTAGTAAGAGTTCACAATGATATTTCGACATTAAGAAGTGATTCTTTAGATTGAAGAAAGCATTGCTTCGCTACAAAACGGGGTTTCTTTAAAGTCGTCTTTCGAAAACAGCAAAAAGTAAAATCACAAAAATACTTAACTCCGATGAAAATTCAAAACGGAAAGTCCCTATTCAAATGGCAAAATCAAACGACAAAACACATCAAACGAATTGACAACAACTGTCATATTTCTGACTTGGTACAGGCATTTCCAAATTTAGAAATTGGTGGAGTGAACCTGGTTTTATAGCGCTAAACCTCTCACTTGAATGAAAGTCGCATCAAATTCCGTTATTTTTACAACGATGTGTGAACAAAACAGACATAATCGGTAACTCACCTTGCTTTGACAATTCATTATTCTTATTTTAGGACTTTCTCTCTTGTTACCCAAATGCTTGATAACTTGATAAATTATATAAAGAAAATAAGACTTGAGCTCATAGTACATATTATCTTCCAAAACTAGTTAGTCTTTTAGAAGCCTCAAATGTATTTATGATCATTCATCATCATGGCCCTGTTGACTTAGATTTTTGTAAAATAAAAAATAAAATGGATATAAAAGAATTGAAGTAAATATGACTTGAAATAAAATAAAAATCACAGATAACTCATTTACATACAGTGTCTTATTATACAAATCTTATAGAAGAACAAAACACAAGCTATTTAAACTTTGGGAAAATGCACAAAAACTTACATTTGATAGCCGCTGAGATACAACCGCATACAACTGCTATCAAAACTATGCCGCCTAAAATGCCACCAACAATGGCCCTAGTAATAATTAGAATATAATTTCAGTTTGGATTAAACAGTTGAAAAGTCAATATCGATACGAGTTTTACATTTTTTAATAGTTTAGATATAAAATAACAAATGGTAACTGATTCATATGATATTACAGCATTTAAAATTATATTGACGATAATGATGATGGTGTGTGTGTGTGTTTGTGTGTGTTGTTAATGCTGTTGCTGGTAATGGTGATTATTGCTCAACTGTCCATTGAAAGGTTAAGTACCAAGAATAGTTTGAAATAATTGTCTCATCTTAAAAATTGATGATAATAAAAAACAAATTGAAGAAAGATTCAAGTTGACTAATCATCCAGATGATGTGGTTGGCTAGATCGAGTTATTGTCACGTGACTACCCTCCCGATGTTGTGGTTGGGTATATCGAGTTATTGTCACGTGATGTGGTTGGATACATCGAGTTACTGTCATGTGACTTACCCTCCTAATGACGAGGTTCCGTATATCGAGTTTTTTACTGTCATTTTACTTACCCTCCTAATCCTGCGGTTGGGTCTATTGAGTTATAATTGTCACATGAATTATTACCAGTACATGTATAGCCACTAGGACAGCACCAATCAAGGAAATCAGAACACTGGTAGTATTCAAAAGGACAAGACCCTTAAATGAAATAATCAATACTTTTGCTTAATGACTTTACACTGACATTGCACACTTGCGCTTATAACGACTCTATTGTCGACAAAATGAAAATTTACATTTCAAGTTTTCATTCAGTTAGTATTTGAAATATATTTTTAATTTAAAATTAAGGCGATGTGGTATGATTGCCAATGAGACATCCACTAAAGCTCAAATGAAGTTGATGTAAGTAATTATAGGCAAACGTACGGCCTTCAACAAATCCATACCGTATAGATCTGCTATAAAAGGCCCCGAAATAAAACAAGTTTTGTTTCAATTCAACAATACAAATTGATTAATAAATAAGCATACTGTCCTATTGTAAATTTTTATAAATCCCTTTTTTAAATTAGTTATTATGTAGCATTTTTAATTGTACATACCGTTTACAATTAATATCCAAAATGAAATTAAAGTTGTCAGTTTTACAAGTCCCATTGTACCAAATGTTTTCGATGACCGACCATGCCAAAGAGATTGTTGTTTAAAAAACAGTGCCGGATCAGAGATATCAATATACCTAAATGTAAAATTAGAAGGTTCTTTTTTCATGTTATGTGTCAACCAAATGTAAGGGTAATAGTTTATCTAGGACAATAGTTCAAAAAGCAAAAGAGCAGTTATCCGTAAAATAAACAATTGTTATTTTTTACCCGATAGTCAATGCAAAAATACCGCACCTAGTAAAACATATCTATTGTTCTTATCTACTTATTTATTTGTTTTCCATTTTTATTTAAATTTAGGAATAATGAGGCTATTTAAATCAATTTACCGTTACAAAAAGAAGATTTTAAAAAGAAACAAGTATTTACTCTTGATCTTCTTTATACTACTGATACATTTTGATTTAGACATACCTGTTAAAATGCTACATCACTTCTGTTTGTTTCTATTTTTAAAGTCATATAAACCGGTGTGACAATTTTGTTTCAAACCAGGAAGTTATTTGATAGGAAAACAACGCACACGTTAACGGAAAAAATATGGAAAATTTCCGGAAACTATACGCAAAAGTCATTTATTGCTAGATGATATATATAGTATTCTTTTCTATTAATATATATATAGGTAATCAAATAAGTCTCGCTGATATTTACTTGTTTATTATTTCATGCTGATAATTCTACAACTTAACTGTTAGATTATAAGACTAATGTTGATTTAAGATATTAATGCTTACCTGAAAACAACCCTGGATTTCTGGTATTAACAAACAGGGACTCTTCACTTGTATGCTGGACTAGTGAGGTATATTGTTAACAGCAGAAAGTGCAATTTGTTGTTGAATAAAAATAAAAATAATAAATTTAGGAATACACAAATATGTTTCCGATATCTGCCAAGTTTACATATGTTTCATCAAATGAATTGTTCATTCAGAAAGAAATCAATAAAGCCATAAAGTGAAAAACATTAAAGGCACAAATTTTAGTACATTTAACAATCTTTGAACAGTATACCTAAAAAGTAAAATCACAAAAATACTGAACTCAGAGGAAAATCAATTCGGAAAGTCCATAATCACATGGCAAAATCAAATAACAAAACGCATCAAAAACGAATGGACAAGAACTGTCATATTCCTGACTTGGTACAGGCATTTTCAAATGTAGAAAATGGTGGATTGAACCTGGTTTTATAGCTAGCTAAACCTCTCACTTGTATGACAGTCGCATCAAATTTCATTATATAGTCACCGATGCGTGAACAAAACAAACAGACATAATAGGTAAAAATGTCAAAAATAGGGGTACAGCAGTCAACATTGTGTTATCATCTTAATCACTATAAAAACAACAAATGTAACGAAGAAGCACAAAAAGGCATACATCAAATTAACATCCTCATTTTGATTATATTACACGATTATATTTGTCTATGTAAAATGCACCCATCAAGGAAGGAGGGTATGGGTACTGGTGTAAAATTGCGCGTTTGAAATTCGCACAGGTAGACATGAAATAATTTTGTCGTTCAAAGTATGACGGGATGCATAAATACAGTCACGCAAAATAGATATAACAAACACTGACTTAGCAGTTAAAGTAATAATAATAAATATAAAATAATAGTGTGGTTCAAAGTATGACGTGATACATAAGAACAGAGTCACGTAAAATGTATATCACAAAAAAAGTTGGTTAGCAGTAAAAGTAATATTAATGAATAAAATAATTTTGTCATTCAAAGTATGACAAGATACATAGGTACAGATTCACATCATAAAATAATTTTGTCATTCAAAGTATGACAAGATACATAGGTACAGGGTCACATCATAAAATAATTTTGTCGTTCAAAGTATGATGGGATGCATAAGCACAGAGTTACGTCAAAAGGATATCTAAAAAAAAACAGACAACAGTAAAAGTAATATTAATAAAGACAAAAAAAAGGAATAATATAACACGTAATTAAGATGATAAACAACGTCAGTACGCAAAATCTATACTTCAAGACCATCGTGTATTATTTGTGAAGTTGATACGGAATATTTATCAACAAGTTCTGGGTACCTTCCGATGAACTTTTTTAGAAAAAGGACGAGACGTTCTTTGACATACCCCTGGTTCATCAACTTTCTGCTCAGACACTGGTGACGTTTTACAAAGTCTGAGTAGGAGCTGCAAGCTCTTGAATACCGAATAAGTTGGGAAATGTATATTCCATATGCAGGTGAAGTTGGTATGTTGCTACTAAGGTGGGGGAAATTGATAATTTCAAAATCAAAATCGTCTCGTTTGTCATAGATTCTGGTACTAAGATGACTGTGTATGTCAAATAAATGTGACATATGTCTAATATCTTAACTTTTAATTCGTTTTCCTTCGAGCGTCACAAATGAGTCTCTGTAGACAAAACGTACGTCCTGTGTACCGTACTTATAATCCAGGAGTCGATTTCACAAAAAACTTACGACTAAGATTGGTTTTAAGTCATGAACAAATCAGTATACTTACGATAAATCTTAGTCGTAAAAGAGGGACGAAAAATACCAGAGGGACAGTCTAACTCATAAATCGACAATAAACTGACAACGCCATGGCCAAAAATGAAAAGGACAAATAGACAAACAATAGTACACATAGCACAACATAGAAAACTAAAGAATAAACAACACGAACCCCACCAAAAAACTAGGGGTTATCTCAGGTGCTCATGAAGGGTAAGCAGATCCTGCTCCACATGTGGCACCCGTCGTGTTGCTTATGAGATAACTAATCCGGTAAATACTTGAATATAACAAATCCGGTAAATAGTCTAATTCGGTAGGTCACATTTATGAAAGGGAAGGGGACTGTAGTTACGACGTAAGGAACATATCCGATATCAGATATCAATTTAAGTTATTTGTGAAATCGACTCCTGATATCTATGCTGGATTGATCAATGACAAACATACCAAGAGTTACTTACTCAGTTTAAAAATTTGAACTGAACATCGGTGTCGTTGATCAAAATGTTGAAATAACAATTCTACGAAAACTTGAAAATCTAAAAGATTAAATCGGATTCACTTGTTCTAAAACCTTAATTATTCCACACATTTTGTTTAAAATCTTTTAAAACAGTCAAACGTTCAACAAAGTAATCAGTTATTCCGAAATCTAAATCTATACAAAGTTATTAATGAATTAATTGGTAGCACAAAAAAAAAGTGTTGATTTAAATTTAAAAATTTGTTTACACAATCTTTAACGCAGCCCCTTTTGCAATTTGTTCATTCCTTTTAGAAACTCTTGAATGCACTTTTAATCGTCTTTGGGAAATGCCTGTAAGACAGTTTAACTTTCTTCATTCCTTTGAATGATAAAGTTTACATCTTTCAGTTTTACTGTACCTCTCATTCATACAATAAAATAAGTAAAGGTTGTTTATGACACAACTTTTCGGCTAGGAGGTTAACATCGACTACTGATGAATGCAACTATATCAGCTTATCAAATTATATATTATTTTTTACAGTTTTTAATACTTTGGGCTCGGACATCATCTAAGAGAAATAAATTACAAAATGCGCATATGGTGAGGACACCGTTTTATTTTTATCAAAGTGCATTGTGAATGGTATAGGATTAAAAAAAATATGAAACCAAAAAACTGATGTAAGCCTTTACAAAAATTGTACATTGCGTGCGTCGTACAGGAGTGACTTAACAACTAGAAATTAGTATACGTGACGAATTGGTTACATCTTCGTATGAACCTCAACAAAACAGTTCAATAAAACGAGAATCTTCAAGGGAGACATTTTTTTATAATCTTATAATATACTAGAAAATGGAATGTGTGTCCCATTATCACTCTCAATTTTATCCAAAATAAAGAGCTGCAATAACTTCAACTAATCTTTTCATGAACTAGTTTTGATTAAGTTTTGCCAAGTACAAAATTTCAGCATTCACTAATTTCAAAAGCTTTCACCAAGCTGATCAGCAAGACAGAAGTGGTAAAATGGGACCAGTAATACTGACCATAATAATTTCTCTCTGGATAATTACTGTAAAAGGTATGTTAAATTCGGTATGATCATATACTAATCATTGCTTCCTGCAATATCCCCGCAATAAGATTACTCCATTTCAACTGTCAGTTAGTATTATCGAACACAAGCTTACATAAAAGGAAGTATACTTTAGAGTAGTAAAATAAAAGGATTTTTTAAAAATAAATTTCCTAGAATGATAAACGTTGTAAAAAATAAATCTCTTAGAATGATATAAAGCTGTACAAAATAAATTCCCGAAAATGATATCAAGTTGTACAAAATAAATTCTCTAGAATGATATAAAGCTGTACAAAATAAATTATCTAGAATGATAGAAAGTTGTACAAAATAAATTTCTTAGAATGATATAAAATGGTACAAAATAAATTCTCTAGAATGATATAAAGTTGTACAAAATAAATTCTCTAGAATGATAGAAAGTTGTATAGAAAGTTGTACAAAATAAATTCTCTAGAACGATATAAAGTTGTACAAAATAAAGTTCTTAGAATGATATAAAGTTGCGCAAACTGAATTCCCTAGAATAAAATAAATTTGTTCAAAATCAATTTCCTAGATAGAATAATATATATATATAGTTGTACATAATCATAGCCGTTATTCGATACATTGAGAAAAAAGGATCACGAAAGAATACATAACGGCGGAAAAGAATTGTAAACCGGTTCGCGAATGTAATTCATTTTAAATCTTCTTTAAAATCTGTAAAAAGTCTGCTGTATTTTCAAAACTCAGAACAAATCCGGAAAAAATATGTCTGTCAAAACGATTCAATTTTCTTAATAATACTGTAAGAACAGGATAAAGAAAATATACCGTACTATGCAAAAATACAAAAGACGAAGCACAAGTCTATGTGATTCGTTAATAAAAACCACGTTTTGCACATGTAATGATCGCATTCTAATATGTAATGATATATTTGAAACTGAACTTTGGTATTGTCAGTTAGAACAATAAAATATCCTTGAATCTGTTCAGTTTGTTTTTGAAAACATTGAATTTCGTTGATTTTTCATCTAAATTGATCGTGAAAGATTGGACAACGCATTATATTGACCGAGAAGGACCATGCGTCACCAGCCGAGGGCTGGACGTTTGCGCTTTTTTACCTGTAACACTAAAGGACATTTACGATTCAATCACTATGGACATTTGCGCTTTAAACTTTGATACATCTGTACCTAATTAAACATTTGTCTTTCTACCTATAACAGTTAATCTATAATCTTAGAAAATGCACGCAAAGATGTAAATATTTTCTTTGCAAGAACAGGGACGAAATCAGAAAAAAATATTCGGTATGACCAGACTTATTTTAAAATAGATATATAATACGTTTCTAGGTGAGCGATCGCGACTGTCTAGTAAGAGGTTTAGCTACATATAAAACCAGGTTTAATCCATCATTTTCTACATAAGAAAATGCGTGTACCAAATCAGGAAATGATAGTTGTCATACATTCGTTTGATGTATCTGAGCGTTTGATTTTGCCTTTTGATTAGGGACTTTCCGTTTTGAAATTTCCTCAGAGTTCAGTATTTTTGTGACTTTGGTTTTTAATAAGTGGATTTAGAATTGGAAACTATATTCCTCTTGTGTCCATTATGTTGCGTGAATAAGTTATAAAAACAGGAAGCCTTGATTATCTCAGTTGGCTTGACTTTTCGTCTGCTGATGGCTATACATTCTTCTACAATATCTAGGGCAGTTTGTATTATTAAATTATGATTTCATTTAAGTTTGTTGCATCACTGGTTGCTTATGAGCCATCATCAGCAGTTGCTTGTTTCTCCATCCAGTTAGCAAGCCGCTGGTCGTTTCTTTTCCTTTTGTTGGGTTGTGCTATTTTCTTTGAAGCGGGTTCCTAAACTTTATTCTTTGTTGCTTATCCTATATATGTGAACCTATTATTGCACCTTTATTGATTTAAAGAAGACCTATACTATATGTTCATATCAACAGCAATTTGTTGTTTTTAATTTTTGATACCCCTCATAAGATATGACATATTCTTGATCCGTTAAGGACTAAGGTTGTAATTATATAATTATAGGAAGTTGTCCTGGTGGTTACTATCATTGTACTGGGTATGATTGGTGTTGTCCTACAGTAATATTTATATACTTATAGGACGTTACATTCGCACTTATAGTGGCAGTTACAGCTCTTCGTCTTCAGCAGGGTACGTTAACTTCTGCAAATATTTTTGTTATTTTTGTATTAGCACCATTTATATTGAAAACTCTGTTGGGCGAACAAAAAAGACATTGACAAAACTGTTTTCGTTATTTTATATATGAATTGAGAAAGATGGAATTAAATAAGAGAATTGCTCTTCCATTATTTGATTTACAAGTTTATTTCATAGTTTTTCATTTCTTGTAGTTATAAATAACAAATTATTTAAATAATAATTTTATTTTTAAACAAATCAAATCAGAGTAGGTAACCTATCGAAAATTTATATACTACCGAGTCAGCAGTTGTTAATACAACAAAATCTATAATTGGCTTAACTACACATCCGTAAAAAATAAAAACAACACGTTATTTTTTTTTTAAATTAGCTAAATATGTGAAAGCCGAGGATGTTTAAAAACCGAACCAATTGAAGGGCTATGAACTATGGCAAAAAAGACATACAAAAATCAATCGAAGGTCAACTTTGCCTAAAAATAGTTCAAAATTTATACACGGACAATTTTTGAAAGGTTGGTTATAAATCATGTCAGTTCCGCAGTACTGACTACTGAGATAAATATACACTCAGGAACTTATAGTCCACCAGCAGAAGTATTTACCGAGTGCTGTCAAAAATAAAACCAACACGTTATAAATTTCATTCGTCCGAAGCGTTGTTTTTATTGACCTTGACCTAAGGGTACAATGTGTAAACTCGTAAAAAATCGAAGACTGATATATAATGTGACTGTTTTGTGTATCTTTAAGAATATGCGACTATTCTGAAAACAAGTGCATAATAATAAAACATAACTTACGAATTGTTTATAAAAATAAGAGACCGAATGACACAAAATCTGTTTGAAAACATATAATGTATTTTTCACTTTTTACGCAAAATTAATGGGTACTATAACTTTATAATTAAGCATGAATGTATTTGATTATTAATGTTCATTCCTTTTTTTTATAACATGAACACTATATTTAACTAGGGCCATTGCTGGTGGCATTGTTGGAGGTATATTTCTTGTAATTATCCTATGTTGTGTCTCAGCGGCTGTAAAATGTAAGTTTCGCCTTATACTTTCAAATATTCATTCAACGTATGACTTGCGAGTACAAAAACAGCACATCCTCACCTTTAAATTCTATGCTGTGTGCATAATTTAAAAATAAAAGTAAAGAGGATTATTATAAATAAGACAACTATCCAACATAGAGATCAAATGACGTGGATGAAAGCAGCTTTAAGACCAAAGATGTTGATGACTATAGACACAGTGTGTATTTAATTATTTTAATTTAGTTTAAGTTATGCCAACCTGTTTGACAAGTTTGTTTTTACTGATATCCGAAGCTGTCAATGTTTTATAATGCGCATTAAAAAAAAAAGCCTTACAACCTAAATTTCAAATTGGAAAATATCAAAGAAAAACAACCTTTAAAGTTACAGAAATAAAAAACTGACAGAACTGTAAATTTTACAAACTTTCTGCAAGTAAAATATTGTGATAATTAGAGGACTCTAATTGACTGAGATGACTCCCGCATTTTGATGGGCTTTGTGTTGCTCATTCTTCAGTTTTTATGTTGTGTTTTGTATGCTATTGTTTAAAATTTTTGCAATGCAATAGTAATTATGTAGAATGTATTAATTTCAATTTTCCTCTGTTCACGTCTGCCACTCTTTCACACTCAATACAAGACTATACAAAAACAAAAGACCGTATTTAAAGTTACGAGTAGGCTGTTTATCACTAAGTATTGTTATCTAATATCTTGCAGTTATTTGGGGTAAAATGTATTTCAATAATCCACACGTATTGAGCATAAACTGCAAATGCAAATCTTAAATTTTTAGACCAGTTTTGATGGTAAAATGCTAGACGATAAAAAAATATGAGTTTGAACCAGTAGACTCTTGTTACATACAATTACTCAACATTTTATTGTGAGAAGAACATTTTGATTGATCTTTATTCAGTTTGTTAGAACTCTTTGTAAATAATGTTAAAGTTGTAGAAAAATGTTCCGCCTAACATTAACATAGTCCTTCATTTAATAACATTAACACTACTAACAAAAAAGAAGTCAAAGTATTAAAAAAACATTATATATATATCTATGATTACATTTATTCCAGCCAAAACTGGAAATGTTAGCAGAGTCATATATCCGAAGAGAAGAAACCCAACAGTGGGAACAGTTCCAAAGAAACAACAACCGAGCAGTAGTAGACCAAACACAAGACAAAATGAAAGCTATAATATAGCAAGAATGACACTTCCAGGTTCCTATGAACCTACAAATCCTCCTTTAACGCATCACATATAAACATGTCAAAGTTTTTGTTTTGCATATACAAAGTTCTATGCATATTCTATGTTAATTGAAGATAATCTGAAGTCCTATATTAAGATATCTTAAAGATAAACTCGACCCTATGAAGAAAACGAATAATATTGAAAAAAATGTTTATTTTGTGTATGACTATTTCACAAATAAAACCATTATGTCATTAATTAATTTAATTTTCACTTTTTCTATTTTAAAATAAAATGATAATAAGACTATAATCTTGAATATAAACCACTTTTCAATTATTCGTTACTCTTTTTTCATGCTAGTGTTACATTGATAACATTCAGATCTGTATTGAAGTAGGTGCCATTTTTTCTTCTTTCAAGGAGGCCCTGATAATGAACGTCCTTTTCATTACTTAAAAATTTAAGGCATACAACATGAATTCAACAATTAAAACACTAAGTCAAACCAAGAAAAATAAAACAAAAGAATTCTTGAAATGTTTATTTCTAAAGTATATTAAACAGTATATTAAGATATATCTTAATAGTTTACTAAAAAATATCCAAAAGGTTATAAATATTGATTTCAATACTACTGGTCTACCATATAAAGATTAATTTCGTAAACGCTACAATCAAAACATGTTAGATATTTTCAATAACTTCTTGGCAAAATAAGAAACGTTACATTAGTTTTCAAATTAAAAAAAATCAAATGTTTTATTCCAAATACTTTCAAGATTAAAACTTGTAACCAGAAGTCGGTTTCACCAATAAACCTACGAGTAAGATTGGTCACAAGTCTTGAACTTACGACCAAGCTTAGTCGTAAGTTTGTTAACGAAGACAAGAAGCATTATCAGGACCAAAGTCGTAAGTAAACTGTGAAATGGCGGTCTATTATCCAACATCTACGATACAAACTCTCGGACGTCAGTCTGCATACATTCCCCAAATAAATGGGTGTATCGGTGTACATGTTTACGCGGGTATTTACTTAAAACAACAAGGACGTACTGTCTAGCGTTGGATAGGTTTCTGCCATCGAAAGTAGTTTTAAAGTAGTTGATCCATGTATCATTAAACCAACATCGTAAATAGAGAGTAAAGAGGAGCTGACCCAACACGTCATTTAAGTTGTAATGTATAAGACGTGGCATGAATTGAATTGGTTCAAATTGTTGGAGTGTCTCCCATTTTTGATTTTGAAGTAGCAGGTAACAATTGGTTCTAGACCTTTTAAATTAAATGTGCAATTTCTTTTAGAGTGGCATGTAATTCATGTATAAGAATATCCTTTTTATACCGAAAATTAAGTGTTTAATCATATTTTGTTTCTTACTTTTTTTTACTTTGCCACATAAAGAAAGATAACTATGACAGTAAAGGAGATAACTTAGAGAAGTTTTAAGAATTACAAACTCAGAAACAATGGTGACGTTGCTTCACCAAATTATCATCATTGCAACTAACATTCGAAGCAAGGTTGTTGGCTCTCCGAACTATCTCGAGGTCTTGCGTTCAACTGATTTTCGAGTTTATGAGCTTCAGTCCTTGCTTGGAAGTTGCATTGCAAGCAACATTCATGTCAACGCTGCGTAGTAAAGAGAAGGTAGCCACTGTTTGGGAGTTCGGTAAGGCGTGATAACTAAGATAGTAGGTGAGATACCTCAGATAAAGTAATTTTTATGATAGAAGTTGGTGTGAATTTTCTATTTAATATGTAGCAAGAATGCAAGTCCAGTGACCCCATCCACTTTAAGAACCCTTGCAACAGTTAGCAAAAAAATTTGTACCGTTAATGTTATTAGTTAGAAGTCGGTAGTTGGCATGCAGTTAGACTTATATATACTATCGGATATGTTCCTTACGTCGTAACCACATTCCCCTTCCCTTTCATGAATGTGACCTACCGGATTAGTCTTTTTACCGGATTTGTTATCACATAAGCAACACGACGGGTGCCACATGTGGAGCAGGATCTGCTTACCCTTCTGGAGCACCTGATATCACCCCTAGTTTTTTGGTGGGGTTCGTGTTGTTTATTCTTTAGTTTTTTATGTTGTGTCATGTGTGCTGTTGTTTGTTTGTCTTTTTCATTTTTAGCCATGGCGTTGTCAGTTTGTTTTAGATTTATGAGTTTGACTGTCCCTTTGGTATCTTTCATCCCTCTTTTATAGACTTATTTCTGTCCTTATCCAATATACCCTCATTTCTGAGTGTCTGTCCAAATTCCAACTAGACTACTTTCAATCCAGACTACATTACCTACCTATAATACGGTGACAAGTAAGGTAGAAATTGAAAAAAATATAATTGAACGAAATACCTAATGACTAATTGTTATCTTCTTTCGATTCGAATGTAGAAACAAATATTTTCGACTTGTACTTTATTTGGTCTTTTTAACTTTTTTCGATTGAGCATCACTGATGAGTCTTTTGTAGACGAAACACGCGCCTGGCGTAAATACAAAATTTAATCCTCTGGTATCTATGATGAGTTTATCTTAAATAGTTGTTTAACTTATAAAATATCGGTTTTATAGATAACGAATATGCGAGTCTGACGGAAATTCGTCATCTACAAAACTCGTTTCCATGATGAGTTTATATTCATTGAACGTTACAACAATCACGTCATCTTTTCATCTACCGGATTAGAATTATCACTATTACTGAATAGTTTACGAGCAATACGATGGGTGCAAAATTTGGAGTAGGATCTGCTTACCTTTCAGGAGAATCAAAGTTTTCGCTGTTTTTTATTTATTTATTGATTAGTATAAAGAATTATAAGCATTAATATAAATATAACGGAAATTGATGAGACTGTCATCAAAGTGAGAGGGTTAGCGCTATAAAACCAGGTTTGATCCACCATTTTCTACATTTGAAAATGCCTGTACCAAGTCAGGAATATGATAGTTCTTGTCTATTCGTTTTTGATGCATTTTGTTATTTAATTTTGCCATGTGATTATGGACTTTCCAAATTGATTTTCCTCTAAGTTCAATATTTTTGTGTTTTTACCTTGAACTTGGTATAAGTTGCACTTCTGTCAATGTATACAATGTAATTTCATCTACGAAATCTTACAACGCTTTTAACTCTAATTCTTTTAAAGAATATCGCGGATTTACAAGTTCACATGCACTACTGTTTTATTGCAAAGGTCAACTTGAAGGGTTATGCGGCATATTTTTTACATTTATATTATTCGAACTCCCAAGAGTTTAAACTTTTACTAAAATACTTAACTACGCCTCCCTTAAAACTCGCCTGAATTCATTTTGATCGTTATCTCACAGTCTTTTAATTTCAAATTTATATCTTGATGAAATAAAATATAAATATTGCATTTAAGAACGAGTAGTTAAACAAAACAAAATATCTTTGAATAATAAATATCTCCACGAAGAAGGCGTGGTTTGTAAATCATCTGTCTTTTCATATATTTCTCTGGTTTGTTTTTTGATCGGAGTGAATCAATCTGCATTGGGACGGATGTACTAGTAAATTGAATTTATTTTGATTTATCTATTGAAAGAATGTTCTTCAATTTAAAATGAAATAACAAGTCTTTTATATCTAATCTGCGATTATATACATTGATAATGCAAGTTCATTGCAATCCGGTACAGTTTTACATATGTGTCAAATGTTTCTAGTTTGAAAGTTGATCCTTGGTTTTGGTCGTTCTGATAACTAGGTTTCTCCATGGAACTACCACTTTGCTGGAATAAAAATGACAATCATTCTCATACAGAAATTGAAATGAAGCCATTACTGGAATAACTATCAAAATTCCATTTTAAATATCTAAAAAGTTCCCCTCTCTAGTTAATTAATTATCTCTGTTTTTTTTTTATGTGACTGTCGTACAGGGAGAGATTTAGCGCTATAAAACCAGGTTCAATCCACCATTTTCTACATTTGAAAATGCCTGTACCCAGTCAGGAATATGACAGTTATTGTCCGTTAGTCTTTGATGTGTTGTCATTTGATTTTGCCATGTGATTAGGGAGTTCAGTATTTTTGTGATTTTACTTTTTGCACACTTCACGTCTTTTAACACCACTCATTGGCAAAAAGTTTAGGAATTTTTGGTTTTTAATGTTTTCCAACGTCGTACTTTATTTGTCCTTTTTGACAGTTTTTTATTCGAGCGTCACTGATGAGTCTTTGTAGACATCTGGCGTTAATATAAACTTTCAATCCTGGTATCTATGATGAGTTTATTTGACATGAAAACATCACTCAGTCATTTACATTTTTGTTTATGATTACTTGTTAGCCTGCGACTATATATCATTTGCTCTTTTATGTGATTAGATCAGGTTGGGTCTATAAATTTTACTGCTGGTCAAAGTACATAAAAAGTCACTTACACAAAGAAATGCGTATAAAAGCTTAACACTTTGTTTGCACTCATATTTCTAGCATAACAGTGTCTCATAGCATGTGCTATTTTGCTTTGAACAACTTTTAAAACTGTTGAACATTTCACATAAAACTTACATTTTATAGCCGCTGAGATAACACCGCATACGACTGCTATCAAAATTATGCCGCCTAAAATGCCAGCAGCAATGGCCCTAGACGTAAATATAATTTCAATAACGATAAAATTAACGACATTTGAATAGTTTTACACTAGTTATTTTTGGAGGCATTTATAGCTTGCTGTTCGGTGTGAGCAAAGGCTTCATGTTGAAGACCGTACTTTCACCTATTTTTTTTTTCCTTTTACATATTGTGACTCGGATGGAGAGTTGTCTCATTGGCACTCATACCACATCTTCTTACATTTATAAAACATGGAGTTATTTTTATGATAAATAATTGATAAATAGTAAACAGAGACATTTTATCTGATTCATATTATACCGTTTATATACACATTTTTTTTAATTGATTGATGGTGGCGATGATGACGATTATGCTGCTAGTATGTATGTGTATAAAATTTAAGTTTTAATCCTGGTATGTATTTATGTCGAGTTTATTTGTTTATAAGTCATGTAAGTGAGGGTGATGATAATTATTGCTCATGTGTTTATTGACCGATTTTATACAAAACACAGATGTTGTGTTTTTATATTTGTTTGATCTTGGTAACTGATAAAAAAAATATACAATTTGCAGAATGATTAGAATTGACTTACGCTCCTGATGATGAGGTTGGGTATATCGGGTTCTTTTCGCAAGTTCTACTACCAGTACAATTGTAGCCATCAGGACAACACAAATCAAGGAACTCAGAACATTGGTAGTACTCAAAAGGACATGACCCTTAAAGATACCAATAGTGACTGACACTTACATTGCATATATAACGACTTTATTTACGATAGTAAAAATGAAAATAAACGTCTGTAAAATAAACCAGTTTGATTATCATGACATTTGAAATTTTCTTTCGATATTCAACAAGGTAACTAAGATATTTATGCACTACAAAAATAAACAAAGTATGAATGTCTGACATTATGCTAGCCACAGAAACAAAATCATAGAAAAAGAAGAGAAAGCGCTGATATGTTTTTCCACACATATACATCTGATACTACTGAATGCAAATGCATACCTGATAATTTTCGCAACTTTTCAGCAGATATATACATGTACTTGTCACCAAAACTAATAAAAGTTAAGTAATAGCAGCAGTTGTATTCAAATTACTATTTTAACCAATTGTGCTCAAATTTTACATTACCAAAAAATTGATATTTTGAATACTTATAAAACACTTTTTAAAGATAGTTTGTTACGTTGCATTTTTATTTATACATACCGTTTACAATTAATATCCAAAATGAAATTGTAAATGTTAGTTGTACAAGTCCCATTGTACTAATTTGTCTTGATGATAGATCATGCCAAAATCATTGTTATTTAAATAAAAGTGCCGGTTCACAAACACTTATTTATATATATGTAACTGGAGAAGTTTCTTTTATGCATATCACCTGAATGTCATGATATTTAATGAAAATAATTGTTGAAAAAGCTAAAGAGCAGTTACCCGTAAATTAAACAAATGATAATTGTTTTACCTGATAGACAATACTTATTGCCCTAACTTATTGAACAAATATTATTGTTTTATCTCAGTCTATGGAAGAAGCGATCCGATAAAAACTTTTCTTATATCAACAAGCGATATTGTCTTATATCCACGAGTTATACTGTGGGAAATTTCAGACGAATGTTAGCATTTGTACGAAGAAAGGCAGATTTCTCGGTATAAATTAATGACACTTTTCTTAAAACAGGGTGACATTTAACACGATACGTCTGCTGTATAATTCCCATGAATTATTTTATGTAATAACAAGCAAGGTATATTTAAACGAGAAAATTGAATTGGTGAATAAATGAAACATAAATGCACGATTTATCATTTGTAGTTGTACACAATCAATAAATATCATGTAGCAAATTCAGTGGAATGCAATTGAGATGAATTCAATTGTTTGCTCAGCCAAAAATCACCTATAAGTCAAAGATACTGCTATATTTTATTATATCAATGCGATGTTTGTCTTGTATCATAGCGATGTCTTTTTTAATATAAAAAAATTATGAATGCGATACTTTTTTAATATAACTGCTATAGTTTTGTAATATAAAATGAATACGATGACACGTCACAATGCATGTCAAGAAAACCGCAAACATAATTCACAAACTTAGTTCATGACCGGCTTGATGTTTGAGGATCAATATCACTAAAATTTCGTATCTGTAACAAAATTAATGCTTACATGAACTTATCATTTCAAAAATGTTGCTTTATCCTATTGATAGTTGAAAGTGTTAACAACCTGTTCAGTTTACTGTTTTCAATCACATGGTTTATCCGACTAATTCTATTTGAAGTGATGATGCAGTGGCGGAATTTAAATGCGGTTGTAAATGATCTACCGACCTATTAGATTCTAATATAGGTCCAGTGGCGGATCCAGAGGGGGGGGGAGTCCGGGGGGTTGGAAACCTACTTTTTTCGCCGATTAATGCATTTGAATGGGGACATATAGTTGGAACCCCCCTTTTATCCTGAGTTTGGAGCTCCTTTTTGAAAAAGGTTTGATCCACCCTTGAGGTCACACTGCTATAGCCTATCCACATGGGTAATATCGAAATAGACAAAAAATATCATTACTTAAAAGAAAAAAAAAACATTCATTCGAACAATCCAATCCGATACAGCTCCAAAAAACAATTCATATTCAAATGGTAAAATAAATATTGCAATCAAATTAAAATGAACAAATGCTGATGTCCCGAACTTTGGAAGGAGAACAGTTCTTTTTGGATATCAAAGACTTTTCCCGTTGGTAAATCGATATCTCTATGAACATAATCAGCTCGCCGCGTGGATGGTCTTTTACATCGCGATGAACGTGATGGCATTCCGATGTATTGTTGCCACAGATATTTGACTTCCGTTTCTTCAATGAATACTAAAAAAAAATGTTTAGAAAACAAATAAATAAGATGTAAATGTCTGTTGACGTTAGAAATGTGTATATATCTTTTCTTTATTTATAAATTTAGATCGTTCAGTGCTGTTTATTTGGTAATTTTATTGACGTAATCATTCTTGTACCATCCTAACTGTCGTTATCGTTAAATCTTTAGAAGTGTGCTAGTTCATATTGCACTTTACAAAAGATTCAGCACCCACATGACGTTTTTGGAGGACTGGAAAGCAGTTGTTAATAAGGGGAAATTTTAAAGATTTATAGATATAAGAAGATGGTGCATGAATTCGAATGAGACATCTTTCCATCAAAGTGATAATTTGTTTCAAGTAAACCATTAGAGATCAAAGTAAAACCTTAAACACGGAGCCTAGGTTCACAACGAACACCACACTATATAGGAACCAAAAAATTACTAGTGTTAAACCATTCCAACGGTCTAATTTGTATAAAAAAAGGAGATTCAAAAGTACAGGTCAGATTTTGTCGAATCAGTCTGAACGAGGACAGTATGATTCATCTTTGTCACAAGCTGGTTTCATTGTTATCAATAAAGAAAGTCTTCCATGCGTGCGTTGCGAGCATATCAGATATATATTATTTCGGTGCGTTCATTATAAAATTTGCTAAATGTTATATATGTGAACAATAATTTTGATACTTAGCTATTTGATTACGACATTCTTTATTAAACCACATCGGTACTGGCATTTTGAAATTTTGAAAATGGTGGATTGAACCTGGTTTTATAGCGGTAAACCTTTCACGTGTATGACAGTCTCATCAAATTCTGTCATATTTACACCGATGCGTGAACAAGACAGACATAATAGGTAAAATTGTCAAAATATGGGTACAGCAGTCAAATATTTATACTAATAAGTACTAATATTGATGTAACAAAAACACCGCTATGCTATTTTAAAAGTATCGCATTGGTATTAAAACTAATAGCATTTGTATATTTATGTAAATATGAAAAACGAAGCACTTCAAATTTTACACGGACATAAACGTTTGCTTCTAACTAACTTCTGAATGTATATTTAGACTCAATTGTTGTTTATATTTGAACATTAACTTTTAAAGTTAGTATTTCTTTATTTTTTCGTTGCCGAAAACAACATTTTCCACATGGAATGTCTGCATATTTACAATTGATATTAGACAATATCGCTATTTGATATTAGAAAAGTTTTTATCGATTCGCTTTTTCCATAGACTGTATCTATGATATATTTTTGTCTCTCTTTTCTTTAAAACAATACTCGAGTATTATATGAAAAATTATATCTTCCAAATGAGAATAAAGAGTTAAATTAAAATGACTTCTAAAAAGGTCAGATAAACTGCTCTAGTCCACGAAAAAAATATTCAACATATTGAATAGCTAAAAAAAAAAACTATTATGCAAAATTTGGAAAGAAATTCATCTTGGGATCAAAATCCTCTCACTGTCATAATTGTATATTGAAAGTCATATGAAAAGAGTGAGTGGTGAAAAAAATGTTTATCCAATTCTTTTACCAATGCATGTATATATCATAAACTTAGTCCTCTGTGCGCGATTTTCTCATTTTTTACGCAAATATAACGAATAATCGTCATTTTTTTTCTCTCTGTCTGTTATGATTTAACAAATATGGCTGCTCATTAAATGTCGTGTTTTGAAGCCGAAGTTTACCGATTGTCACCTTATAGTAAACAAATAACAAAAAGCATGGGTATTGAACAAATCCGCAAAGATTACACTCTAATTGCAAGTCACATACTTTTTAAAAGTTGTAAAAGATGAAAACGAGAAAAGAAAAAACTTAAAATGTCCTTTGCCAACAAAAGTCTCGATGCCGTCAACGTGGGCAATATCCTTCTTTATAAATAAGTTCAATCGAATTCGACAATACCTCGAGAAAGATGACGTAGATACGCTTTCCGAATGGTTTAAGGCTGTTATGTCGTTAATACAAATCAGAATTAAGAAACTGAATGGGTTTATCAATACCTATACTATGTCAAGACCCATTTGATGCGAAACAATTGTCCTTCTTCCATGTCAAATATGTTGCTGTACCAGCAAGTATAGCCCCAAACAACATCGTGTTTTAGTGTAAATCTCAGTAAAAAACTGCTAGTATTGACAATTCACTTGGAAACTCAATATATACCCCACGACACTTACTGAAGAGGAAATCGGGATAATCATAGGTCTTGTCTATATTCATTTTGGAATTTCAATCTTACATCACTGTATTGGATACTTAAACTACACAAGTGTCCCTACAATCAACGAAATATTGTTGGATCTTCCAAGTGCTCAACAAAACCTCTTTGTTAATTATTGACATCAGTTTAATCAGGAATCAAAGTCGGGCTTCAAAGTTATTGCCTATTCTAGAGGTGGTGTCCATTAGATGATGATACTAAAAATTCCAAAGATCTTTTAGAGTACATACAATTTTCAGACTCTTTTATCTTGCAATAGCATTTTAAAACAATTTCTACACTTTGACAATGAGGGTCGGTTGAAAACAAAACTTTACGACAAAAGAGATGATTTCAGCTTTCCAATTGTGAACTTTCCATTTCTAAGTAGCAACATTCCAGCAGCACCTGCATACGGGGTATATATCTCCCAATTGATACGATATTCCCGTGCTTGCATTTCCTATCATAATTTTCTTGATAGAGGGTTACTGCTCACAAGGAAGCTATTAAACCAAGAGTTCCAAATGGTGAAGTTGAAATCATCCCTTCGTAAATTTTACGGACGCCATCACGAGTTGGTTGACCGTTATGGAATAACCGTTTCACAAATGATATCGGATATGTTCCTTACGTCGTAACTACAATCCCCTTCCCTTTCATGAATGTGACCTACCGAATTAGACTATTTACCGGATTTGTAATCACATAAGCAACACGACGGGTGCCTCATGTGGAGCAGGATCTGCTTACCCTTCCGGAGCACCTGAGATCACCCCTAGTTTTTGGAGGGGTTTGTGTTGTTTATTCTTAAGTTTTCTATGTTGTGTCATGTGTACTATTGTTTTTCTGTTTGTCTTTTTCATTTTTAGCCGTTGTCAGTTTGTTTTAGATTGATGAGTTTGACTGTCCCTTTGGTATCTTTCGTCCCTCTTTTACACAAGTATTTCCTTTTCTAAATTAAAAGACAATTGAAAGAGTACGTATTGCTTTGTTTGATTACAAAAAATGGTCAACGTAGAAACACTTATCTTGTCTTAATAGTTATAGTTTAAAAATATTTTATTTGCTGAATTAAAGCAAAATGAAATAGACACAAGTAACTCATATGTATGAAGTTTTCTCCATAATACAATGTAAAATACGTCATGCGCCAAAGTTTTGTAAACAGGAAATTTTAAAAATGACCATATAAATGATATTCATGTCAACAGCGAAATGCTAGCTACTGAGCTGGTGAAACCCTCTGGGACGAAACGTCCACCACCAGTGGCATTGACGACTTAAGGAGGAATAAATCCAATTTTTAAAAAAATTCTCTGAAACTGACTTTATCAAGATGCTTGAGTTTTTGATTTGTTTTGTTAAGTTTGGAAGAGTTGTTTTTCAACAAACTACCGGCATTCCCATGCATGGGAACCAATTGAACTCCTCTTCTTGCCGACTTGTTCCTTTATTCTTATAAAGCTGACCTCATACAAAATCTTTTAAGAAAAAAAAGAAGTTAACTATATCCTTTAACTTTACTTTTCGCTGTAAAGTTGATATTCTATCACTAAAGAATACAACATTTGGTTACTATGTTGAAGTAATCTATCCAATCGAACTAGAGATAAAGGATACAAAAGATACAGTCAAGTCTGATTTGTATCTTGACTTACATATAGAAATTGGCAATGAGGTCCGGGTCAAAACAAAACAATACTTTACAACAAAAGAGATAATTTCAGCTTCCGATTTCTTTGTAGCAACATTCGAGAAGCGCCTGCATACGGAGTATATATCTTTCCAGTTGATATGATATTCCAGAGATTTTATTTGCTTTCATGATTTTCTTGATAAAGGATTCATGCTCACAAGAAAGCTTTGAAACCAAGAATTCCAAGTGATGTAAGTAAAATCATTAAATTTAAAATTTTATGTACGCCATCACAATTTGGTTGACCGTCAAGGAATATGATTTCACATCGAACATGTTTCAATTATCGTAACTACAAACCTGATCCCTCTCCCTTACCGAATTTAACTTATCCGCGGATGTGTACTTACACGAGAAACAAGACGGGTGCCACATTAAGAGCAGGATAAGTTTACCCTTGCGGAGCACCTGAGATCACCACAGATCTTGATTGGGTTTGTGTTTTCCTTGTCGTGTTTTGTGTACTATTGTTTGTCTGTTTGTCTTTTTCTGTTTACCCATTACGTTGTTAGTTTAGTTTCGACAAAGATTCTTTGAGTCTGAATGTCCTTCTGCTAGTTTTCATTGTTGTGTCCATTATGTTTACCTAGTATACATTATGGTGTCGGTGGTGGGGGGAGTGGTAGTTCTATTCTTTTCAACATGGTTGATCGTGTAATGAAATTTTTGTTTCATTTTTCATCACCTTGATGGTTGAATTATTTGATAATAAGTTATTACTATCTGTTATATGTTATAAAAAATGGAAGTCTATTATCAGTTGAAAGAAGACAAGTTTGCATTTGGTGCAATGCAAATTTGACTTTGATTTGTAGTATCAATAGCCATTCATCGAGGTTTTTTATATATTACGATAGTTTACAAAAAGATAGAAAAAATAGTCACAACACTTTTGTTTTTAAATCATTCTTATTTGATTTGTTTTATTCAAGGCAATTAATCTGCATAATTGATAAATCAGAAATCATATGCACAGGATATAGAACATGTACAATAGGAACTTCGAGTTTTCATATGTGATGAGTAACAGGAGGATTTGTAGGTTCATAAGAACCCGGAAGTGTCATTCTTGATATATTATAGTTTTCATTTTGTCTTGTATTTGGCCCACTACTGCTTGGTTGCTGTTTCTTTGGTTCTGTCCTTTCTCTGACTGTTCTTCGCTTTGGATATATGACTCTGCTAACCTTTCCAGTTTTAGCTGAAATAAAAGTAAGCATAGTTTAGAATCATAACTATTTTGATTTGAGTGTCAATGATGAGTCTTATGTAGACGATAAGCGCGTCTGGCGTATCAAATTATAATCCTGGTGCCTTGATTACTAACTACAGTGAGTATTTTTTTTTATAATCCTGCAGATCTGGTTTTGTGATAAACTAATTTTGCGTGATTCAACAATTGTCTATAACTTTTTCATTTTCGAAATATCTCGTTTTCCCCTTTTCTCAGTCAGAAAAGTTAGGTATATAGAACTTACAGGAGTTTATTTGATCAAACATAATTTCCATTCCATGTTGCTTTATAATCGTTAAAAATTTTACAAACAAAACTGAATTCCCATTTTGCATTTGAATTTTATGCGCCAAAACATGGAATATTAATTTTTTAAATCTAAAATATTTTGAAATTGAGTTACATCTGACAAAACTGCAAAATGACAGCTTCAAATAGGGTCTATAGTCTTCTTTATCAATGAAACAGTGGCAAAAATGACCAAAGTGACATTGAAACTAATATGTCGACTATAAACTGAAAACGGGATTAACAAATTATAAAAATCATAAAAAGACAAACGGAAGTATAAACATCACACCATAAAAAAATGAATGGCATGACACGGGTTATGTTCTTTTCATATATGTTATGATGGTATGATACTAAACCCCTAACGGGAAGGATTGTGCCTGATGTTCATATGATGAAATCATAATCTTTCAGTTAGTCTGGAGCTGGCATGTCAGTTAACTGCTAGTAGTCTGTTGTTATTTATGTATTATTGTCATTTTGTTTATTTTCTTTGGTTACATCTTCTGACATCAGTCTCGGACTTCTCTTGAACTGAATTTTAATGTGCGTATTGTTATGCATTTACTTTTCTACATTGTTTAGAGGTATAGGGGGAGGGTTGAGATCTCACAAACATGTTTAACCCCGCCGCATTTTTGAGCCTGTCCCAAGTCAGGAGCCTCTAGCCTTTGTTAGTCTTGTATTATTTTAATTTTAGTTTCTTGTGTACAATTTGGAAATTAGTATGGCGTTCATTATCACTGGACTAGTATATATTTGTTTAGGGGCCAGCTGAAGGACGCCTCCGGGTGCGGGAATTTCTCGCTACATTGAAGACCTGTTGGTGACCCTCTGCTGTTGTTTTTTATTTGGTCGGGTTGTTGTCTCTTTGACACATTCCCCATTTCCATTCTCAATTTTATTAGCAAAACGCACTTCATCAAAAACGGTGTGATCGTTAACAGATGCACTAGACGGGTTAATTAGATGCTTCAATTTATTACAGAATTTCTTTGAAAGTGCCTTCATTTTAGATTTATATCTATACATAATCATGTGCAGGTATAGCAATCTAAGGCAGGTAAAAAATTTAACATTTTTTTCATTTTCAATTTCTTTCACTTTACTTGTAAATTTGTTTTTCTTATATGTAATATACACATTCAAATCCAAATCGCCGGTTTCATAGTCTTCTTTAATATCAAAAACCATGTTTTTGTTAAATTTCATTGAAATAAATACCAGTATAGATTTTTTTGCCAATTGCCAATTGTTTTACATTTGTCATTTCTGGGTCATTTAGTCTTTTGTGGAGTGTTGTCTTATTGACAATCATATCACATCTTCTATTTATATAGGTAACCGTGAATGGTTAGATACATTGATTGCGAAAAACATTTATGTTTATACTTATTTTATTCACATCGTTGATGTGTTTTTATTATTTAATATCTTGAATCTAAAAAAAACTATTTGATAAAATCAAGTATTATGGACTTACATTTCATAGCAGCTGAGACACAACATATGACTACTACAAGGATGATACCTCCAATAACGCCACCAGCAATGGCCCTGGTTAAAATAATCCAATACAGATTATCTGAATGATCATTTTAAAGAGTAGTGAAAATGGGTGCATAAATAATCGGCAAAAAGAAAATCTATAAACAAATTTAAGGTATTCGAAAGGAAAAATGTTTGGTATGCCGTGGTTTGTCATGGAAATCTATTATACTTTGTGCACGGTTACATATTTTAATAATAACATTGTGCACGGCTTGAAATTATAAACAAGAATCTCTGGTATAAGTAGAGTAATAAAATATTTGAAGTTGGAAAAGAAAAGAATCTCTGGTATTTTTCAGGTGTCAGACCACCAATTACTCCCTCCAATTTAGGAAGTAAAAGAAGCCCTACCCTGACACAAAATAGTGCTTTCGATGTCCTTATTTACTTAAACTAACCAACCAATTTTCAGAAATGAAACTTTTGATGAAAGAGAAATATATTTAGACAATTTGTAGGCCAAACTTTAACTTGTCTGTGAGATTGCATTTAAAAATTGAGACTTAGTGAACTCCATAGTATACTAATTTAAGATTTTAAGAAAACCAGGGGTTATTTTTGGAGTACCTCTATTCCAAGGTCCCCGTTTCTTTTAGAAAGCTTTAAATGTATGTTGACAGTTGGCATGTAGAAAGCATGTGTATGTACAAATCAGGTTATACCTGGTTTTTATGAAATTAAACTTAAGGTACAATATTCAGAAAGCTGTGAAAATTGCAAAATTGCAAAATTTGGTTGAACAGATAGGGATTTTTAATTGGTGGGATACACCTGTACAGTATATCGAATGCTAACAAATAACATAAGGACACACATGAAGTGATCACGAAGACCGTTCTTTGACCTTCAATGTTTTTTTGACATTTAGGGACAATTAACTTGCTAATATTTTTAGGATTGACTATGCGAAATATAAGCCTTGGTTGAAGAACGTGTACACCCTTTCGGATCAAGTGTTCTGTCTACTAGTTTGAGACGGGTAACTCTAAAAATGACAGTATTCTGTTTTATAACGTTTGTATTTTGTATTGACTTTTACTATTACAAAGAAATATATATTTGTAGATTTGATTAGAATAAATTACCCTCCTGATGATGAGGATGATGAGCTGCCCGCATAACATCTTGATGTACCGGTACAGCTGTAGCCGAAAGGACAACACCAAGAATATCCCGTACAACGATAGTAACTACCAGGACAAGATCCTACAATAATACTTATGTTCTTATTCTACTTAAGGGTATACAAAATTCAAAACTACTATTAACGACTTAATGTTCACCAAAATATGAGTGTATTTTTCAGGTCTTTAAAGCGATTAAATGATAATATGACGATCAGGTAGAAAGACACATTTTCTGTATTTTAATTAAAATCAATATACCATATTTTCATTTAAGTTTAATTTCACATAAATAACATTAGTTATTAATTTTATTTGTGAAGAACCATATGATCTTCTATTTTTTTTCAATTAGTGTTCATTTAAGAAATGTCCGTTCTATTTGTCCTATATATCGTATACCACACTTAAGATATGTTCAAGAAACTAGACGAATAAGGCTTTGATTTTTTCATTATAAGTCAGAAAAAGGAAAAGGAAAGCGAAAAAGCCCTACCGTCCGATATTCACCTAACAGTTTTTATAGAAGATAATCGCGATCAAGTTATGGTTATTAATGGCATTCGATGGTAATATGTTTAGATATCTACGTGCATTTTTATTTATTAATCTGGCTGCAGCAGAGTTGCACGGCTGCTTAGTTTTGTATATATCCGTTTTTATTCTGAAGCTGGTCACCACTTCATTTTAATCATGTTTATCTGTGTGTATGGTTATTTTATAAAATTTACTGTTTGCAAAAGTATGAGTTGTTCTAAATAATAAGGATGTTCTTGTCCAATGCGGATTGCCCTAGCCCTATTGGTCACAACTTTTTGGAACTTTGGTCCTCGGTAATTTTTAACTTTGTACTTGTTTTAGCTTTCAAACTTTTTTCATCAAGGCATCGCTGGTTTGTCTTGTGTGGACGTGGCGCGCGTCTACCGTGTTGAAAATTTAACCTGGTACCTTTTGTGGGCTTAAATCGTTTGTGTCTCTGTCCTATATTTTCTCCCATTTATTTGTATTGTAGTCCTGTCATGTAATTTGGTCATTTTAATGTAAAATCAACATTGCCATTAAAGCGTTTGGCATGTCACAAAAAAACAGGTTCAACCCACCATTTATTTTCTTAAAATGCCCTGAACCAAGTCAGGAAAATGACCATTGTTATGGTATAGTTCGTTTCTGTGAGTGTTACATTCTAATGTTGTGTCGTAGTTGTTCTCTTATATTTGATACGTTTCCCTTATTTTTAGTTTGTAACCCGGATTTCTTTTTTCTCTATCGGTTTATGAATTTCAAACAGCGGTATACTACTGTTGCCTTTATTTCCATCTTTAAAACAATTATAAAAAATTGCTTAATTTAAAGGGGGATTTATGATTCACGGGGGATGAATTTATTTTTTAAATTAGTTTTTTTGAGCACGTGAGTATCTTTTTTATTATATTGTAATTAAAAAAAGTCTTATTATGACAATGTATTTTGTACAATTGTTTTCGCAAAAAGATAAAAATTGCAGAATAATCACTTGTCTAATCAGCAAATGAAAGAAATTTTCATTGTCGGTACTCGTTCGTAGAAAAGTTAGGCTTAGTTTATAATATTTTGTCTGTAATGAGTCCCCACCATTTAGTCAATGGACGCTCCATATTAAACATCATGGACCTACCCTTATCGAAGCTGTCCTAGAATCTGTTCTAAGAAATATCTTAGAAATAATTTGGATAATGTTAGAACCAACTTACGTTAAAGTTTAACTTGGAAAACACGTTTTAACACTACAAAATGATTTGGGGTTACAAAATAAGTGATAATGAATACTATGATATTTTTATCTTTCTCGCAGTAATTATGTTTTCAATTCACAAAATACACTATTTGTCAGAGTTTAGAGCGAAGATAATTAATCTATATTCTGTTTTTAAAACTGAGCTTAGAAATAGATTCATTTTAAAAAACAAATTTTTTTAACCATGAAAGAAAAGGTATATTGGAAAAAATATTTAGTTGTATTGAATCGTATGAACTGTTAACATGGTTAATAATGTTATCTTTGTGTATTATTTATTATAATTCATTATCTAGTTTTATAATTCTTCATGGTGCATGATTGACATTGCACTATTTATACAATCTGGCACGATGTATATACATTACAAAATCACAGCACAATTGTTTTTGCGATTACCATATGACTATCAATGTTTCAAATTAAACTGTCTTACCATAATAATGAAGAAAAGCTAATATACAATAAATTTTCAATATTGAGTAATATATCGGAAACACATGGAAACTGTTAATAGGTTTTAAATTATCCCTATCTCGGAAATTCCGAAAATAACGCCAGATAATATACTTTATTACAGCATTATTTATCTATTGATGTTATATTAATATTTTGTAAACAACTAATAATATGCAGTTTATCTACCTAAATAATCCCTTACCTTCTGGTATTAATGAAACAGAGACCTTCACTGAGATAGCTGTGCCAGTGGAGTAATTGTTAACAGCGTGTGCAATACTGCTGTTGATAACACCCCCCCCCCAAAAAAAAAAAAACAACAACAAAAAACAACAACAAAAACTCGACTTACGACATGTACAGAGAAATAGAAATCATATGGTTTGAACGTTTTTAAAAGAATGCATAGAATCTCACCTGTTGTAAATTATTGTAAGATTAAAAATATGAATTACTTTCAAACTATTTTTGGAAATATCTGTTAGATTGAGTGTTAAGATTTGAACGAAAACTAATATTTGGGTAAAAGGGAAAAGATGTTGAAAACATAGTTTTTGTTAAAAAAAAAACGCCATTTAGAAAGATTTCTTATATTAGAATTTCAACGAAAACTGATATGTAGATGTAACCAGTTATTGCGAATTGACTGAAAATTTATAAATAAGAAAATATAATAAATATCGATATACAATTACTTTTAATTAAAATATTACTAAATTTTGAGATTTATTTCTTTTTTTATGCTAAAAATTATGAAAACATTTAGTCTATTCCAAATTTTTTTTCATTTCCATTTGACCGAAAAAAGACTGTGAAAGACAAAATGGTTTACGATTGACATACTTGGAATGCCTGATACGATTAAAAAAAAAAACAGATATAAGAGTGCCATCCTTCAATGAGTGAATGAATCAAAATAAATTCCCGACAGAAAAAGATTCTGATAGACAAACGGAATCGAAATATGATCAAATATAAAAACGCTGTGTCTTTGGTAATCTTTTATTGATTATAAATTATGTATTTCTGCATCAAGATGGTAGTAACTATTCTTAGTAATTAGAAAAAATAATTATAACATACAGATACAAAATGAGAAATTTAGATAGTTTAAATGAAGATTTAATATATTTAGGTAGAAGACTTCAAACCAATAAAAAAAACAGACTCTAAAGAACAAGATAATATTGCGAACACATAGATCACGGGAACTTAAAATAACACACGTATAAATATGAACCACTGCTTTTGATTAGATAACATACCTTCAACAGTACTTATCCAGAGAGAAATTACTATAGCTAGTATTTTTGGTCCCATTTAATCAATTTATCATGCTGACCAACTTGATAACAGAAAAAACCCTTTGACAAAGTTTTGGCTTCAATCCAGAGAATAACCTAATTTTATTTATGTTTCATGTCATTTAGCAAACAAATTTCAAACAATAGAATGATCATTTTAAAATTGAAAGTGCAAATGTCCGTAACACGAACTTTTAACTGTTTGTTAAGCAATAGACAATAGAAATATGTACACTTTTTATGAAGATCTAGTTGGTAGTATTTAAACGTAGGTTTTTGACCAAGCTGTTAATTAAGTCTATGATCATTAGAATAAATTGTTTAATTATATTTATAGTGAAGGCAAAACAGCGCTCAATGATAGTATTTCTAATAGTTCACGTTTCAATCACGAAATACAAACGAATTTATGTCAAAATTGCCAGAAAAGATCAATTTACAAAATTGTTTTGTCATTGACAATTTAAGAACATAAAATACATATTTTGATATTTTATTGGAAAGAATTTTGTTATGCCATATGTAATAGTTATCAAAGGTACCAGGATTATAATTTAGTTCGCCAGGCGCGCGATTCGTCAACATAAGATTAATCAGTGACGCTAATATCAAAATAATTATAAAGCCAAACAAGAACGAAGTTGAAGAGCATTGACGTTCCAAAATTCCAAAAAGTTGTGCCAAATACGGCTTAGGTAAGATGATTTCCTGTAATTATGGCATAATATAAGGTTTTGAAAGGATGTGCATGTTGAATGCTCACAGGTAAAACTAAAACATAACTAGTTCACGAAAAATAAAAAAAAAAAAGCAAAATCACAAAAATACTGAACTCCGAGGAAAATTAAAAACGGAAAGTCTTTTAGCAAATAGCAAAATCAATAGCTCAAACACATCAAACGAATGGATAACACCTGTCTTATTCCTGACTTGTTACAGGCATTTTCTTATGTAGAAAATGGTGGATTGAACCTGGTTTTTAGCTAGCTAAACCTCTCACTTGTATAAGAGTCGCATCAAAGTTCACTATATCGATAACGATGCGTGAATAAAACAAACATAATAGGTAAACATGTCAATAATACTGCAATAAACATTGTGCTATAATCCTAATCACTAACTATAAAAACATACAAGAATGTAACAAAGAAGCACAAAATGGCATACAGACCAAGCATATGAGTAAACAACAAATACAAGAATACACAAATATACTATAGTAAAATGACACAATGACGGGATGTATAAGAACAGAGCCACGTCACATATGTAACGAAGAAACAATAAAAAGGCATATAGACAAAGTACATAGCAAAAATGAAAAGACGAGCAACAAACAAGTTTTCGAAGTAGCAACAAAGGGCATATAGACAAAACACATTTGCAAAATGACATACAAGAATACGAGAATATCATAAACAGTAATGACAGAATGTACACACAAGTATTTTAAGATAAATTCATGGTATTCCGCCATCTTGGATTGTACAATAACAGTAAAAAATCGGTCTAGTTATTTGACCAAATCTGCAAATTTGGAGACAGATTTGCAATTTAATGGTTAGAATATTTATTTGTATAAAGAAAACTTGGTAATTTGTTGTATTATTCAAAATATTTCAACAAATATCATTTTTTTTTAAATATTTTTTTTTAAAGAGTTAATTAAAAGGAGATAACTCTTTTAGTAAAAAAATAATACAGAACTTACAGTTTTTTTTATTTACTTGTAGCAAGGAAACAAGTTCGGTAACACCATTCTTTTTCTTTTTATATTCTTTAAACATAATAAAACCTATCTTCTCACAATTTATTTTTAAATTCTGTCTCATAGAATTTTTTGTATGCACTTAAATGTTTTTTTTTCATGAACAATCTAACCAAATTTAGGCAACTTTTAACGACTCATAGCTTAAGAATTAATACGGTGACAATGAATACTACAAAATATTTGACGAAGATGCCCAAAAAAGGCATATATCAAATGTAGCAACCTCATAAACTGCCTTGTTATTTTTGATAATTATTTTTAAAAGTATGTTAAATCCACCCATAAACGATTGAAATGCAAGATCAACATGGCTAGAACGTTATATCGCGCATATGACGTCAGAATGTAATTGTCACACAGGTAGAATTATAAAATGTCGTTCAAAGTATGAAAAAATGTTGTCTGTAATTCTGTAGGCATATCCTATAAAAAAGAACAATAACACAGAAGCGAGATGTTAAAGTACAGAGTCGTGTCATATGTCTCTAAGAAACACAAAAAGTGTCACACGGACGAAGCAAATAGGAAAGATAATGCAAACAGCAAATAATAAAGACAAATAAAAGGATACTTTTACACGTATTAAGATGATAAACACCGTCAGTACGCAGAATCTATACTTCAAGACCATATATAAGTTGTAGTTATTGCAGCTCTTTATTTTGGATGGTTGTGTGTAGCCGAAACTAAGTTTAACATAACCATCTGAACACATGGTGATGATGACCGTAATACATAGGGACCAACTGTATCTATGTTAATGTACCTGATGCCCATTTCTAAAGCTATATTTGTCTCTTAAGATATGCACGACCAAAAATATCTAAAATTGCATATCAGTATAAATACTCTAAAAGGGATGATAACATCGAAAAGAACCAATTAAAGTCAAACAGGAAAAGGAATAGTTGATATTGGAATTTTAAGTATTTGATTACTTACTTACAGAACTTGCTGTGACCGACAAGAAAATTCACAAAATGGAACGCGTCTGTTTGCGTGAGGGAGTTGTAAACTTTATAGTTTCCCCTTAAAAAAGGCAATTGTTTCTGAAAATCTGTGTCTACTGATATTTTCAACTCAGGGTGTCCTCAACCCATCCTATTTTTCTAGATTATGACATAACCGAATAGTTTTTATTACCAAATATTTACTTGCATGATGAGGAACATGTTGAGCTCTCTTTCTGATTTCTGTTAGAGGTTGTTTAAGATGGTTTTGATTAATCAGTTGCTATCCCGTTTTATTTTTGTATTTTTTTTTTCTTCTGTCAGGGTGTGGTTGGTAAAGTTGGGTTTATAATGCTGATTGACCACTTGGTGTATACTTTATAGTTAAGGAGATGTAGCATTATTAGGAATGGGACAACTATATAACCAGCACGTATATATTACTAGTTATAAACCACATGTTGGTCTGCAACAACGAGAACGCATATGTCTCTATGTGTCATTTGTTACCTTTTGAAGTCTGTTTGCCTGTGACAAATTTTTACAGTAGCGAAGGAGATCCGGTTCAATTGTCTACATTCAAATATAGAACAAGCAGGCAAAAAGAGTTCAATATTGTTTTGGAGAATTAAACACACATTTCAGTGCTTATATTTCATATTCCACTTGAAATTAAATATATTTCATAAATTAACCGGCAAGCTTAGAATCCCCATCTTTATCCTATTATGATAAGACTTCATGGTTAAGCTATTACAACGTGATGATTTCTGTTTTTGTGTTGTGAAATTGCAATTTTTCAGCAAACAAATACCATGTGCCCCACAATATTGTATCACAATCGATATTGGTGGCAACACTTGCTAGGATTGATTTATGTATATGTTCCAGACCACATGAGTATTTGAATCGTACGCGTACAGTCCGGACCGTATGCGAATAATTGTGCCGTCCGACCATACGCGTACGGTCGATCCATATGACTTTACTCATAAAGTCTAAATACTAGACCATATATGTATTTGGACAATATGAGTTAAATTTCGATAAACATTTATCAAAATCTTTTATTGAATTCACAAATTAATTTCATTTAAATATATCATGAACCTTACACACTAATCAGGGAAAATCGCAATAACTGCTTGATAAAGGAATAAAATGAATCTCTTAATGTGACCTATACTAAATAAGACTTATCACTGGGTATTTACTTACATAAGTAAGACGAAAGGTGCTACATACATACCAGAATCTGCTTATCCTTCCGAAACATGTGCGATCCCCACGTTTTAAAAGTGGTTCGTGTTGTTCAGTCTTTGTTTTTTTTATGTTGTGTTTTTTCTTTACATTATTATGTTTATCTTTCTTTTCCTCGTTTTTCGTTTTTTTGCCATGACATTATTTGTTTTCAATTTATAAGCTGAAATATCCTTTTGATTTACTTTTTTTGTACGCACTGAACTGTCTTTCATAGCAATACATATTGCTGTCCTAACCGGATTTACTGTATAGTAAACCTTCAGAAAAAACCATCTGACCGACGCAGCCATGGATTTCTCTTCGATGCCAGATTATTAGAATAAAAAATCAGACAAATACAAACTACCCCAAATTAATCGATTAAATTCAATTTGATCTGATTAGTCACTTGTACTGGTTCCGGCATACATAAAACCATAGAAACAGTCGAATTTATTTATTGGACGAGTCCTGATTTATTTAAGGAATGACTGTAATATTTTTTTTCTGTCTATGAAGAAATAACATTAAAAATGTGGTACACACTAAATATTCCGCGTATCGTGTTATTTTAAAGTGTGCACCACATTTTTAAAGTTAAGAGACAGATAAAATATTATAATTATTTCTTATAATTTAATTCTAAATTCCATTTTAAACCGGAGCAAACCATAATTAACGTTGATGACGTCACGGTCTCTTGACTAATTTATGTCTATGAGTTAATAAACAAAACGACGTCAGACAATCGGGAGACACGTTACATCCAAAATTAAATTAATTAAGTATAATTGAAGGATCTGGTTTGTCCAGTGCACTACTCCTTTATCAAATAATATAAAAAAAATTACACAATAGAGATAACTCAGTAGGGAAATGACAATACAGAAGTTTGAATTGTTTTATATATAAAAAAGAAGATGTGGTGTTATTGTCAATGAGACAACTGTCCACAAGAGACCAAAATGACACAGACATTAACAACTGTAGGTCACTGTACGGCCTTCAACAATGAGCAAAGCCCATACCGCATAGTCAGCTATAAAAGGCCCCGATAAGACAATGTAAAACAATTCAAACGAGAAAACTAACTGCCTTATTTATATAAAAAAATGAACGAAAAACAAGTATGTAACACATAAACAAACGACAACCACTGAATTACAGGCTTCTGACTTGGGACAGGCACATACATAAATAATGTGGCGGGGTTCAACATGTTTAACCTGGGACAGTGGTATAACAGTACAACATAAGAACGAACTATAGAAATCAGTTGAAAAAGGTTTAGCTCATCAGATGGGCAAGAATACAAGTGGACGTGGACGGGTACTTATACATCCCGACACAAAAAGACACAAAGAACAGATCTGAGAGTACTCACAGTTATCTGGCAGCTAGTTCAAAACCACTAACAACTAATACAAAAATCATGCATCTAAGACTAAACTATCAATTCGTCACATTCAATGGATTTAGTGTAAAGACGTCATAAACAGCCAGAGAAAAACATGACCTTGTGCAATGCCAAGTTACAGGTATCGACATATTGTAGATCCATGAATATGTATATGTATATAACATACTAGTAATATTTCGTTCGCTTTTAATTTACTGATAACAAAATCAATATTTATACCAATAAAATAGTTACCATGATTATAATTTAGTACGCCAAACGCGCGTTTCGTCTACATAAGACTCATTAGTGAAGCTCATATCAAAATAGTTATAAAGCCAAACAAGTACAAAGTTGAAGAGCATTGAGGATCCAATAGAAAAACAATATCCAATGATCTTATTACAGTGTTGAATAGGTAACCTTTTAGAATAAGTTTATTTAAAGGAGCGACAGGTTTACATATATCATTCCTAAATTTCCTGGCACGATTTACAACATTTCCGTAAACTTGAGGATGTGCTATCCCGTTTGAAATAAGCTTTCTACAGGTACAACCAAACTTCAAAACCAAATCTTTATATCTATGGAAAAATTTAGTAAAGGTTTTAAGTAATTTATGGTAACGATCTCCCTGGTTTAATAATTTACCAGTAATACATAGATTGCGTTCGTTAAAATCAAAAACGTCACAACAGACACGGACAATAGCGAACGAGCTGTGAAATATAAACACCGTAAGATGGTGACAAAGGAACATCACCATCTAAAAAAGGAAAATTAACAATAAGGAACAAAAAATCGTTCTTTTTGTCGTACATTTTAGTGTGGAGTTTCTCGTTTAAAACTGAAATATGTAAATCCAGGAAAGGACAGTTGGTACCGAATAAATTTGATTTATTTACATTAAGTTCCCTGGGATAACGGTCAGTGTTGTTGAATTTATCAATTAAATACAATTTCGACAGGTTGTTACTGAGTTTAGTCATAAATTGTGATTCGTCACAGTACAAAAACAAGTCTGCTATTACAGGGGCCCAATTAGTGCCCATGGGGATACCTACAACCTGTCGATAAACTTTGCTGCCGAAACGTACATAAATATTATCAAAGAGAAAATTAACAGCTTCAATCATCTCATCATACTTCCAGTAAGTATATTTAGCATATTTACCTTTCTCATTAGAGAAGCAGGCTTTAAATGAGTTGCAGCAAATAAATTTGCATTCAGCTTTACCAAACGACCATTTAATTAAATAGGAAAACTTTTGTTTAATAAGATAGTGTGGAAGTGTAGTGTAAAGAGTAAAAAAATCAAAACTGTCAACAAAATCAAAAAGACCATCAAAAGCACGTAATTTATCTAAAACATCCAAAGAATTTTTTACACTCCAAAAATGGTGTAATTAATTTATACCACTATGTTCATATATTTTATAATAATGGTTTATAATAAGCTCTTTAATAGTAGTTAATGAACTAGTTACGAGCACTGAAAGATTAGTTGTAGAACACTAACTAGGCCGAGATGAAACGATATTTAAAGGTTTTTTTGTGTAGTTTAGGTAGCCAATACATAGTTGGGACCTTCAAATGTTCAGAAGAAGCTTTAAGCTTTGATGTGGTTGTGATATGTTTGTTTACTATATGACTCTCTGTGGAGTGGATTGACTTGAATGTAGATGAATTTAAAGTTTCATTCTTAAGAACGTCCGTGTAGTATTTACGCATATTTGCTTTTTTTTAAGGATTTATCTAAATTAATCTCCCTCATGCTAGCTATAATTTCTTGTTTTTGGTTATACTTTTGGTCCTTTTTTGATTTAGTTGATCCGCTCTGTGATTCAAATAATTTGGTTTTGATTATCGCTGATTCTATATTAATTGTTAAAAGATACATCTGGTTAGTAAAATTGAAACCGTTAATGCTACAGCTAAGGGTTTCAATTTGTATACATTTGATCATTATGTCTTTTAATGTTAATATATGTTGACCTGTTATAATTCATTTGGACTTACAGCTTTATCAATATGTCCTGTCATACTGAAAATTGTATGGAAACTATAAACATTTATTGTTGATTGTACCTAGAACATAAAGTTCAATGAGGTTTGAGTATGATTGTTGGGACTTTGGAGATAAAAAATCATCAGGTCTAAAGCTGGATAATTAATTCAAACTAACACAGTTTCTTTACAATACTTTTATAAATTCGTGCTGTTAAACAGTAGTATTTCCTTTCAAATAAACAACCGGTAGCTGTTTTTTTTGCACTTTCCGTTCAAAAGTTCCATGAAGTTATATACCGCATCTCCAGTTTATGACAATTGAATATGACTAGTGGTTTCGACTTTTTTTTATCTCGAGATTGTATTAGTGGTCTTTGAATTCTTGTTCAATATCTAACATATACTTATCAAAATCTGCAGGCATCACACAAATGTATATTTAAATATTATTGCGTGCATTAATTATTGCGATATTCACCCAGTCATATATTTGCATTGATAAAAACTTCGCAATAATTTCCGAATTAACAGTAAATGAAATACATATTGTGTTGCATAAATCATTTGATCCAAGTATAAAGCAAAAACAACATGAGTAATAATGTAATTCAAAAAAAATCGTAAAAACACTAAACTTTTTTCGAATGTTTTATATAGGTAAAACAAATAGCAGTCTGTTCCATTAGTTAAATCCTTTTGATGTGTTTTATGCATTGATTTAATACGTGTCACGGTACTTTTCCATCCCAAATTCATTTATTTAGTTTTGATGTTATATTTGTTATTGTCGTCGAATTTTGTCATATATCTTAACGTTTGTAGTTGTAAATCTTATTTTGTTCTGTTGTATTCATGTAATATGAGATATGGTAAAGATAATTGATCATCCAGTTCATTTATTAGATTTTAGATATGATCTACGAAATTTACCTGATATATTTAGTTTACAGTTTATTTCAGAAGAAACACAGACATAGCTAGATAATACTATTGATCATCTAATTACTACTACAATTGGATATTAATAAGTATTGTAATTTCCACTGTTATCAATAAACGTTAGATAGTCATACAAATCTAATCTTGAATTCGATACACATTCTTGGGAGTTCGTTTTTCAAATTTAAATGTGACGTCTCTTTGAGCGTTACACTGGGTTTTGGCTAACACGGCTGTGTATTTCTGTAATGTGTCCGTTTTTATTCTATAGCTAGTCACCACTTTAGTTTAATCATGAATATCTATTATATTGTCATTTTATAAAATTTACTGTTCACAAAAGTATGAATCATTCTAAATAATAAGGATGTTTTTTCCAATGCGTATTGGTCACAATTTTGGTCCTCCGTGCAACTTTGTACTTGTTTTGGCTTTCAAACTTATCGTCACTGGTTGGTCTTGTGTGGACGTAATGCACGTCTGGCGTATTAAATATTTAACCTGGTACCTTTGATTTTATGCGACTGTCATACAAGTGAGAGGTTTAGCTAGCTATAAAACCAGGTTCAATCCACCATTTTCTACATAAGAAAATGCCTGTACCAAGTCAGGAATATAACAGTTGTTATCTATACGTTTGATGTGTTTGAACTTTCAATTTTGCCATTTTATTCGGGACTTTCCTTTTTGAATTATCCTTGGAGTTCAGTATTTTTGTGATTTTACTTTTTTTTGTTGGCTATTATTCATTTGTTTCTCTGTCCTATATTTTCTCCAATTTAATTGTATTTTAGTCCTGTCATGTAATGTTGTCATTTTAATGTTATAATTAACATTGCCATTAAAGCGGGACGTTTGGCATGCCCAAAAAACAGTTTCAACGCACCATTTTTATTTCAACATACCGTTTACCAAGTGGAAATGGCCATTGTTATATTATAGTTCGTTAATGTGTGTGTTACATTTTAATTTTGTGTTTCTGTTGTGTCGTAGTTCTCTTATATTTGATGCGTTTCCCTCAATTTTAGTTTGTAACCAGGATTTGTTTTTTTCTCAATCGATTGATGACTTTCGAACAGCGGTATACTACTGTTGCCTTAATTCATCATTTGAATTTGCCATTTCATAAGGGACTTTCCGTTTTGAATTTTCCTCGGAGTTCAGTATTTTTGTGATTTTACTTTTTACACTCCCTATTTCAATAGGAAGTAGAAGTGCACTAATGCTAATTTTTTATGAAACATGATCTTTAGGGTTTTTGCAAATTGACGCTAATGTAACCTTTTAGTCAGATAGTGACCAATTATCCACCATAATTTAGACGGAGAAGATATAAACAAATAAGCCGGCATGTCAGTAACTGCTAGTAACACTTTGTTAATTTATGTATCATTGTCATTTTGTTAAATTTCTTTTGTTACCTATTCTGACATCGAACTCGGACTTCTTTTGAACAGAGTTTTACTTTGCGTATTGTTGTGTGTCTCTTATTTCTACATTGGGTAGAGGTATAGGGGGAGGCTTGAGATATCAAAAAACGTGTTTTACCCTGCCCATTTTTGCGCCTGTCTCAAGTCAGGATCCTCTGGCTTTGTTAGTCTTGTATGATTTTTAATTTTAGTTTATTGTGTATATTTCGGAGTTTAGTATGACGTTAATTATCACTGAATTAGTGTAGATTTTTTTAGGGGCCAGCTTAAGCACACCTCCGTGTGCGAGAGCTTCTTGATGCATTGAAAACACATTGGTGGCCTGGAGCTGTTGTCTGCTCTTTGGTCGGATTGTTGTCTCTTTGACACATTCCCCATTTCAATTCTGAATTTTATTATGTTGTGATTTGTTTCACGTAGGAATTTTAGTATTATTATTTATAGATCAAATAATTATCGAAGAATTTAAATATCGAAAAATATTCGAAGAGTGACCGAACAACACATTGATTCACTAATGTATAAGTTAATTATTAGTGTTGTTCGGTTGCATTGTCAATGGGCTTTGTGACAAAAATAAAGAAGAGAATGAAAGGAATCCTATCTCTCACTACGCATTCACAATTTGTTTTGATGCAATTTTACTTCACATGTAAAATGATCGGGGTTTTTTTACTGTGAAATCACGGTATTTCACTGAAATCAATGTTATAAATACGTTTTAGAATGTTTTAAATTGAATTTGAGAATCTGATTCAATGCGATGATTATGAAATTGACTGCTAACGTCCTTTACATAAAACCCGCCGTATATATCCCTTCGAATGGAATGATCTAATTTAAATGTAAAACTGGTTGGTTTACACACACATATTGTAAAAATCTCCCTTTAGGCAAACAATAAAAAAAAACAGTTGAGTTCAAAAGTTTAATGTTTAAAAAAACTAATTATTCTTACAAATTTTACTATTTATGAATTAAAGGCCGGTATTAACAGGATAATATTTCCATATTTTTTTTTTCTACTGTAAAACTGAAACGTTTGTAAATTGATTAAGTAAATCCACACTATACAATATCGATACATATAATAGACGTTTAGTTTCTGAGACAGAAGCCGTAGCACACACGTGTTTAGTTGACGGATATGCTGGATCCGGGACTGGCTGTACAAAACCGCTTGGTTGTCCGTACTATTGTTGACTATTGTTGACCGTATGCAGGTTGTTGTCCAGAAGCTGGTTGACCATACTGTTGTTGTCCAACTACTGCGATGTTGGCACCCGTTTGAGGTAGAACAGTTCCATCTGTGCCTTTCTTCGCTGTGTACACAAAAAAAAAAATGTTATTTGATTTTAATTTTTTGTACAGATGTCTAACAATTTTGCAATTTTTTTATTATATCTTTGAATTGAGCTATTGGTTTTGTTTTCATTAAGTTTGAATGTGACATATTTTTTTTATATTTTTTAGATCATTCAAGATAAAGTTTTATATGTATATGAGTGTGGTAATATAGCATATTAAACAACTATTCATGACAGACCAAAATACGAGGATGAAAATTACTTTTGGTCACCACCATAATCAAAATCCATATCGTATAAAAAACTATATAAGAACCTGACATAAAAAATAAGTCAAAAGAGCATTATTCATGCTTAAAACTATACACAAACACAGAATATTAATATATAATACGACCAGCACCAATTCTCAGACCTCACTTGAGAGTCAAACACATCAATAATATTACGGGGTAATCGCCCAATCTATCCATAACCTGGAACAATGGTGCAACAGCATATCAATTAAAAGAAATGGACTCGTCAGGTCAATACTAAGCACAGAAAAAATAACAAAAGATAAAAATAACCGAAACAGTTGCTTATCATAGAATTCTCGCAGTTACTAACATCTTACTCAAACCTAGTTTCAACTAATAAGAGACTAACATGTACATCTCGATACATCCAACGAATTTTGTGTAAATACGTTCAAAAAGTCTCTGAAGAACAGGACATTTAATGTTTTAACATCATGAAGGACCATACATGTTCATTACTGTATGACGAAATGTATTTAGTTTGTTTTAATTGAATAAGTTTTTTTAATGTACACATGCTTAAACGATTATTCAACTTGGTAAAGCAGTTTGTTTTTAAACTTTTGGAACCCAGATATATCATCGGTTATTGTCTCCTTTGAAGGCATTTTCTCTTATTCGGTTTATACTTGATTTTATAAATAACTGCCGAGTGCAATAATATTCCAAAAACACCTGCACACTCTTCAAATAATAGAGTGACGAAAGATATCAGAGGGACAGTCAAACTCATAGATTGAAAATAAACTGACAACGCAATGGCTAAAAAAGACAAACAGACAAATAATAGTACACAAGACACAACATAGAAAACTAGATACTAAGCAACACACACCCCACCAAAAAATCTCAGGTGCTCCAGACGGATATGCAGATCCTGCTCCACATGTGAAATCCGTCATGTTACTCATGTGATTACAAACCCGGTAAATTGTCTAATTCGGTAGGTCACATTAGTGGTGAAAAGAGAATTTGATCGTAGTTACGACATAAGAAATATATCCGATATAATCTGTGAAAAGGTTATTCAATAACGGTCAACCAAATGTATATACATATAAATAGTAATCAAAGAGCTGAAGAGCTCTGAGGGAAAAGACGGCCATTGTTTCACTTTTTAGGGGGTATCTTTTGATAATCTACATACAAAGAATGAGCAAAACAACAGCTAGAACATATAGAAAGGCTAACAATAATGAAACTAATTGTTGTTTATTGTTATTTCATTTCCTTAGTCAAGAATGCATCATAGAGACAATTTGGACCAATGAGATCTGCACCTTCTAAATCAAAACATTTGATTAAAGTTGGGATTTAATTATCTAAAATTCAATTGAATTTAACAACTACTACAATATATTTCAGAATTTTAATTATGTACAACTGAACGGCAGGCTGAGACCATTCTCAATTTTTTGTGACAGTATTCTCAAGAAAGTGAGGACTGAAAAATCTATTCAGTTTTAATTTTCCATTGATAAAGTTCCCAGTTACAACTCTCATCACAGAGATACATGTACTTATAAAATCAAATATGATTGATATATGCAGCTGTGTGAAGTTTGTTTCCAGATCCCACATTTTGATATATTTGTAAAATTCATGAACAAATACTTTAAACTACAAAAAGCAATATTTAAAAAAAAAAAAAAAAAAAAAAAAAAAAAAGCCACTACAATAATTATGTTGGTACGCAAAACTATTTTTTAATTGATTACTACTTATCATATATATACTTTATGTGACATTTTTAGTGTTCAGATACATTAGCTTTCATTTTAGTGGGTAATTACTCATCAATCGAGGTACTCCTTAATCATGTTAATTGGAGAAAGATTCTAAAAACATAACTTTACAGAAAGAATGAAAACTGCAGTTGCTCTCCCAAATCTCAATAGCTATAAACTACAAAAAGCAACATTTTTTTTCTTTAACCATTTCAATAATAATGTTGGTACACAATTTTTTTTTATATAGAAGACTACTTATCATATATACTTAATGTAACATTTTAAGTGTTCATAAACATTTACTTTGATTTTAGTGTATAATTACTCATCAATGGAGGTGCTCCTGATTGGAGGAAGATTCTAAAAACAGAACTTTTCAGAAACAATGAAAACTGTCGTTTCTCTCCCCAACCTCATGTATCCCCATTGACATTGTTTACCGCGAAAGTTGACATTCAAATTATCTGATTATAGCCTCAGATTAAAGCATTGCATGTTGGTGTGTGAATGATCTACACTACAGCAAACATCATTAGGTTTACATTTAACAAATACGGATTTTAAATTAGTATACAAATACTGTGACTGGTTTTTATATTGAATAAAGGATATCCCTGTGTGGCATTCCAACAATGACGTCACTAGGTTAGATATATTTAGACTATTTCGTAATACTGATTTTTCCGGACTGTAATAGAAACGTATACAGTGTAAGGGAAAGCTCAATATACGATAATTTCACGAGAAACAGAAGGGAAATGTGTAAAAAATGTATTTAAAGTCAATCTGTTCTCCTTGTCATCAATTTCAGTATGACATTTTGAGGGGTTTCCAAACTATCAAAACAAAATGATTGACGTGAGGGAATGATTCTCTGGCCAACCCCATTAGGTAATTGACGGCTTGAAGCCGTCTTTCCCCAAAAAAAGAAGTAATATGATTGCCAATGAGTCAACTCTTCATACATGTATGAGACTAAATGAAACCGAAATTAACAACTATAGGTTACCGTACGGCCTTCAATAATGAGTAAAGCCAACACAGCATAGTCAGCTATAAAAGCTACCATAATGACAAATGTAAAACAATTCAGAAGAAAAAAACTAACGACTTAATCTATGTACAAAATAATGAACGAAAAAACAAATATGTTATGTAGCAACAGACGACAACCAGTGAATTGCAGCATTACAAAATGTGGCGGGGTTGAATAAGTTTGTTGGCGCCAAACCCTCACCAAACCTGTGATTGTGGTGTAACAATACAACATAAGAACAAACTATAATCAAAGAGCTGAAAGCTCTGAGAAAAAATGACGCCACTGCCTCTAATATTGGGATATGTTTTATCAATTCCAAGTAATTATGCTGTTATAGTGGGTCACCATATATTCAACTTGGATGGCATTCCAGTTATTGAAATTTGTGTCAGAATAGAACAATGAACTAGACCTTTAGGAATGGATCTTATAATTCAATATGGAGCCATAGAATGCGACCCCTGCCCGGTAACAAAAATAAACAAGCTTGAAAGGATATATGTCAAGCGGCAAAATTTATTACCAGAGATTACAAGCCAAGAGAGGATGGATACGTCTCCAAAATGCTTGCCATTTTGGAACTACAAGATCTCCAAACAAGTACGAACAAGGCGTTGAAGCCAAAGTAAGTATTAATGTAAAAAGTAGTTGAGGGGCTGATCAGGCTATTGAGCGTCCCTTGAACCAGACGAATTCCTAAAAAAACATGTCCGAAAAGACATTCAAAGGATACCACGCAACAATTATTGTGGATTTAAGCAAGTGAAGAATAACTCTAACTGTGAGTGTATTGACATTCCACCAAGTAAAACACCGTACAATATTCAAACTCATCCTTTGAAAGACAGTGATCGCGTCGAATCAGCTAGACGACAGTCACACCGTTAACAGTTGTGCACGCATCACTGAAACGTAGAGAGCTTCAAAACCAGCATCGATATCGACATTTTATTCACATGTCATACAGATACAGTCTGTTACAGACTCTGTTGCTGTAACTTTGTAAACAAACCTCGAGTGGGGCCGCAGTCTGCGTCGTTAACCACTAGCCTGATGCTCCGAGATTAGTATTAAATTTTCAGCTCGGACTAATAAATTTTAATTATCGCTAGCCCGACCGGACTAGTCAGAAATATAACGTCCTTCCTATGATTTTGAACATATTTGAAGTTTAGATTGACAAGTAATGCAGAAAAGATCGTCAAATTAATGTGTACGAACGTAACCGAGATCGATAAATACATTTATCCTGAGAAAGTGAACCAGTCGCAATATTTCTGGTACTTCGATCTGTATTATAACCAGTAGAAAGTGGACCAACACGGACACATTATATTTTTGTAAATCGAAACGACTATCAAGTTTGCCCCCGATTAAGATATCTTTAATGTTCTAACAATGTTTTTTTTTACTTCACATAATCAATAAAGTTATAAAAATAGATTTATGAGTATCTTAACAATATCGTGTTGGTACACTTCGATCTTTCTGGTAATAAGAAGGACCAGAGTCATCATCATATTCATACGCACCGCGTTAGTATAACTAATTTCCGATTATTCAAAACTTCGTAAATCTAAATAAAGACCAGTATCTATCCAATGGGTGTCAAGATGATTCCGATTAATACTTTTTAAATGGTTGTAAAGTTGAAATGGTAAGAATGGCTGACATCATTTAGGAGAACTATTTTGTCTAGCGATAGCTGATCATTGGTGTGTGAAAAATCCAGAACCATGTCAAAACGGATCTGTTTGTTTATTACGTAGATAAAAGCGAAAGCTTTGATAAATATGAAAAATATAACAAAGGGTACGCTCAAAATACTATTTAATAACATATGAATATGTCAAAATGTTTTATTCTGTAAATAAAGTATGTAAACTGGTTCCCGGTTGATTACTACACAATAATGATAATACAAACAGATTCCAGTTTGTATGTAAAATAGTAAAATACGAAACCAAGCGCGGTAGGCGGAGAAATGTAATGGAAGATAAATACGAACCAAGCGCGGAAGGCAGAGAAATGTAATGGAAGTTCAGGTCAATAGTATCTGAAACATGCCGGTGAAAGCGTCATTTTCCAAAAATTAGTTGAAAGGGTTAACTCATCAGATGAATACACATAGAAATACATCTAACAAAAACACAGAGTGGACGATGACGGGTATGTAGAAATCCATACAACAGAAAGACATAAACTATAGATCTCTTCAGAATAGTTCATTTATGTAAATTGCTATTGTTTTGTGCTCACTCGTAGATACTGTCAATATAAAACATGAGTTTGAAATCATATGACTGAATCTGTTTAAATAACCAAAATAAAGTTCAAAGTTAACTATAGAATCACCATTTCGACGGCGAGCAATCTATCTTAGATTTTTAATAATTCAATATATGTTGTCTAACTCTAGTAAATCAAACCAATTTAATAGTTTTATATAACACTCGAAATAAACTTACATTTACAGCAGAGGAATGTTATGAGGACGATAAAAAACACAAGACCAACTATAGCTCCAATGCAGGCCCCGATTATTGCTCTGAAAACAGATAATATTTCAAGTTAGTCAAAGGTACATACTCGAGCAAATATTTGGTTACAGTAGGAAGAACCATTCTTAAGAGTTTATCATAAAATAATTATGGTCTAATAATTTAGTTGCAGAATTGTCTGTATCATTGTATGCAGTTCTAGATAGGCAAGTAGGAAATTGGAAAGTTTTCGTTTTTTTTTAAACTTGAACGGGTTTTCTTAATACATTACCTGTAAAACTAAAAGCCTTGTATATCTCGTTAGATTAAAAAAAATAATTGATGTGGTAACAAAATACCTATTGTAACTGGTCGTCCTTGTTCCTTGTGAAATTCTAGAATTGTGCTCGTTCAAATCGCAGGGTGCTGTTCATTTGGGATGTTTAAATACCAGCCACGTTGAATTAATTAACCTTTGTCAAAATTAAAAATAATCAAACTGCTATCTATTTCGGATGTGTAAATACACAGCCGTTGTTTCAATTACTTTAAATTTGAGTATCATATACCAGCTCAAATCGGTCCGTGCTATTCATTGGAAACATATTTATTTGCTATTGGTGTTGTTTATGTACACTTTTTAGACGTTTAGAAAGACCCACGACATCGCACGTTTGTGACGGAATAAAAATACATTTCTTTTAAGCCTGGAATTTTGCATTAGTATTGCAATTTCATGAAGTAATGATGATTACGAGGTTCACACTTTTTAATGCATCCAAAATCTATTTGTTTTAAACCTGCCTGGTTTTCTCACTACACTCCAGTAGTGGTACTCCAGATAGAAGAGGCAATATTAAAGAAGAACTACAACCGGATACTACATGTGACATATACTATGGTATCGCTATAGGATTCGACAAGGAACTTTTAATTTTTTGCAATATTATTTATATTTTAACTAAAGGACCTGGAATAGTATTATTCTAATCAACACCATCATCCTATATTATTCATATATAAAGTTTAAATCTTTGATCCGTCGTTTTACAAGTTGGAACTCGTTAACCTAGTTGTATACATATAGTATTTTAATTTTAGTGATTATTTACAGGGAAAACGGTACTATTTATTCTGCCATAGGCGACAATACTAGCGTTTTTTAAATTACTAAACCTGGATAAAACACTTATATGTGGTGTAAGTACTTTATTTATCTGTTTTAAAAATTGAAGCCAAATAGTATCATGACCATCTTAAAACTGAGCTTGTTTATGTTATCCATTCCAACCGTCATTTTCGAATAATCCTCTAGAAAATATTTCAATAGGTTTCAAAAATTATATTGTAAATATACACACTGCAATTATTCATAGATAAATAAAAAAAAATATTGTACCCTTACATCCAATCGCAGCGCTCCTAATTTGACTTCCTTCACCTGCCTGGGGAACACAAAAGGCCGACATAATGCTGGGAAAATGTAATAGTACCGTTTTCCTTACAAAAGAGGGATAAGGTCTCCCCGGATGCGGTTCAAATGCCAACAACAAATTGAAAACCGATATACATGGATTTCAAACCGGTACCGCTAAATGCCCAGCTCTTTTCCTCGTAGAGGATAGCCAAAAAACTTGCAATAAAAGATCTCGGAAAGAAACTACCACTTCATAACAGGAACAGCTAAAACCCTCAGGATACAATAGCTATGTCTGACAGTTTTCCACATAGAACCTACTTTTAAATCTCATCACCATATTTCTCAAACAAACCTGAAAATATCTTATCCAAAACATAAAATATACGATATCAGGATAAATAAAATGTATCCGTGAAACCATAGCAATTTCAATTTCAAGGGTGTAATAATAATAATAATAACATTCTTTATTTAACGAAGGTAACATAATTAACAATTACATGTTAATCTTCCATCAGGCCTTCATAAACTATTAATACAAATAGAATTAAAAAAAAAAATACATAATACAGTTAAATATAAAATGTAGCAGCTTAAATATTGAATATTAAGTACAGATGCAGTCAATAGAAGCAAACAATACATTAGTTTCGTGCATCTTTATTCTGTTCAGTTAGAAAATAGTTTGAACAGTTGGTCTTAAATGTGTCTAAATTATCTATTTCTTAAATATTATTTGGTAAATTCTTCCAGGTAATAAAATCAGAATATTTATATGTTCTTTTTTAAAAAATCAGAATGAAGTCTTGGTACATGAAGAAGTCCTGATGTTGTCGACCTCAGACAATAATTATAAAGATCATCACAAGCAGTAAATTTAATAGATAGATAGTCAGGTGCTAGACCATTCATACATTTAAACATTAACACAGCAGCTTGAAAATAGGGTATCCTCGTAAGTATAGTCATCCATGCAAGTTTTTTAAACATTATTGTTGATGGAAAATCAAAAGAAACAGATAAAACTAATCTTGCAGCACGTTTTTGGAGCTTATGTATCCTCTCCAGATTACTGTGTGTGGTTAGACCCCATACTGTACAACAGTAGTCAATAATGGGTAATATATAGCTATTGTAAAAAAGAATAAGACCCTTTAATGGTAATTAACGTTTCAACCTTTTTAAAAAATATATTCTGGATGAAATATTTTGACATATTTTATCAATTTGAATTGACCATGATGAATTCATTCTGCAAAAATGTTCACATCCGCTCTCATCGGCATGCTTATAGTACATTGCAATTAACAGATCAAAACAAATAATTATGTTAATTAAAAAGTGAGTTTTAAGACTTATTTCTTTGGTTTTTGATAAAACTGCTTTTCCTCTGTCTCATTTAGAACATCAAGTTCACAGTTGGTATTTGATACATCAAAAATCTCTCTTTTTCTCTTGTTTTCTTCTGTGGGTGTCCCAATTTTGGTTGACCACTATAATTACTTGAAAGGTGATAGCCTGTTCTTTAAAGAAGTGTGCCCGGATTGGACAGTTTTTTCTTCAGGTATATAAATGTGAACAGTGGTTATTAAGTCTGATGTAAAATAAAGTTTCTGTTCCGTTTTGTAATGCATTTTACCTGATGTAAAGTCATACTTTAGATCTACGCATACTTTAAAATACTTACCCAACACTTACACAGGCTGAACCTGTGTAGACGTAACCGGAAGGACAAACAGGAGTGACACCTGCAACATACACATTCGTTTTAAATTCTTGCATATATCAACCAATTCGCTTAAAGACGGTTATATCATAACGGGAAAGAACCAGTTTTCTTATCCCAGGCATAGATTACCTTAGCCGTATTTGGCACAACTTTTTGGAATTTTAGATCCTCAATGCTCTTCAACTTTGTACTTGTTTGGTTTTATAAATATTTTGATATGAGCGTCACTGATGAGTCTTATGTAGACGAAACACGCGTCTGGCGTACTAAATTATAATCCTGGTACCTTTGATAACTATTAACTGACAAAATATACGGAACTCTAAGAATTCAAAACGAAAATTCCCAAATTAAAAGGCAAAATTAAAAGCTCAAACAAATCAAACGAATGGAAAACAACTGTCATATCACTGACTTGGTACCAAAATGTTTTTATGTAGAAAATGGTTGATTGAATATTGTTTTATAGATGGCTAAATCTTTCAAATGTCACATAAAATTAAATTATATTGAGACTAATTTGTGAACAAAACAAACAGACATACTAGGTAAACATGTCAAAAATAGGGGTACAGCATATATATATAAAAACAAATGTGGACTGAGATAATAAACACAAATATACATTTATAGAGGAATTCTTTTTAATATCCATTATATCAGCAATTCAATTTAGAAGCAGATGATATCAAATGAAATATGTATACTATGCTTGCGTAAATTCAGACCATAAAACTAGTTAATGAAATAAGAAGTACTTTTAAAAATTGATTGAGATGCTATCATGTGGAATATTTTTAATAGCTTGAGATCTTATACTAGTGAAAGCATCACTGTGTCCTTTGTAGCCGTAATTTATAAAAAAGGTTGGAATAGTTCTTCCTTCCATGTCAGTCGTCTAGCATACGAAATTGTCATTTTCGTCAAGCCTACAAATAAACCAAAATATACGATACACAGGGTCTACAAACGGTCTCTTTTCATGCGTTAAATAAATCAATTATTTTCCGATTTTAGAATACAAAACAAATTATTATGAATGTAACGTTGGCATTAATACAATAATGTTTGTTTTATCATTTCAGTTGCATACATTGAAACTGAAAGACAAATCATTTTATTGATGTAATTTATTCGGTTTTTAACGACCGAGTCTTATTGGAAAGTCTTATAACATGTCGCGAATAATTGCATGTCACGTCAATGATAATATGTTAATAATGAATATATAATCTAGCGTCAATAGACTTGATATGATGAAGACAGAAATATCAGGACAGGGAAATTATTAAAATTGCTTCATTTTTGCTTGTTAGATACTTTGCAGGTCAACATGCCATCTATTTAACCATTAAAATGACTTAAAAAGATTGCTTACTGTCATATAACTCGATATGAACATTACATATATATATTTAGATAAATAGCGACCGTGGAATTGTATTTTTCTATGTCTGTTTGATTTCATGCTATAATTAAAAAAACGTTGTACAAGAATGAAAAAATGATTTTGTGTTGATTGAATCAGCCCACAAAAAGTTCCTATAAATTAGAAGATGTGGTATAATTGCAAAAACTCCAGGTTGAGACCAAATAACATGGAAATTAAGCACTATATATCACTGTACGACCTTCAGAAATGAGCAAAAGCTCATAATGTAGTAACCCTTGTTATACTTTAAAAGTTGAAAATTTGTTTCGTATATGATTTTTTATTATTTCATTCTTTGTACGAATGCATACACCGTGGTTCTAAAGGAAAAAAAAATGTCTTGTCTTGATTTGTATTTCCTTTAATAGATGAACACGCCTAACACATGCGTAACAAATCTCAAGCTAAGATGTTTAATTGACAGTCAAATGAATACCAAGTGACCGAAGTATCGAAAACTGATGATCAAGCCAAGTTTCATGTTCTTCTGCTTCACCTGCTCCGCATATATCACCATCGTAGTGGTCAGGCAAATAAAATTCAGGTAAAAACAACAACTTGTATTAGAAAATAAAGAACAATACGGTTAGGGAAATGACCTTCCGATTAATAACATATCTAAAATAAAAAAAAAAAAAAAACTTATTGTCCTGCTTTCATGGAATTTGGAAGTGCTATTGATGGTGTCTTGAACACATTTTCTATCTAGCTATTTCTATAATATTTTTCATCAGGACTAATCCATATTTAAAATTTCAGCTAGAAATACTTTGCGATATTGGGAACTTATCGATAATACTCATTTTCATGTTCATCTTTTGGAAATTAAGAACATATGTTTTTGTTTGCTCTGCTTTATGGATAGCTATAAAAAGAAGGAATATTTCAAAAAAAATTTCTATATACCGTATATTTGCAAATAGAAAAGAAGGAGTATATAATTTACTTTTTAGCTCACCTGGCCCGAAGGGCCAAGTGAGCTTTTCCCATCACTTTGCGTCCGGCGTCCGTCGTCGTCGTCCGTCGTCTGTCGTCCGTCGTCCGTCGTCGTTAACTTTTACAAAAATCTTCTCCTCTGAAACTACTGGGCCAAATTGAACCAAACTTGGCCACAATCATCATTGGGGTATCTAGTTTAAAAAATGTGTGGCGTGATCCGGTCAACCAACCAAGATGGCCGCCACGGCTAAAAATAGAACATAGGGGTAAAATGCAGTTTTTGGCTTATAACTCAAAAACCAAAGCATTTAGAGGAAATCTGACATGGGGTAAATATGTTTATCAGGTCAAGATCTATCTGCCCTGAAATTTTCAGATGAATCGGTCAACCCGTTGTTGGGTTGCTGCCCCTGAATTGGTCATTTTGAGGAAATTTTGCTGTTTTTGGTTATTATCTTGAATATTATTATAGATAGAGATAAACTGTAAACAGCAATAATGTTCGGCAAAGTTAGATTTACAAATAAGTCAACATGACCGAAATGGTCAGTTGACCCCTTTAGGAGTTATTGCCCTTTATAGTCAATTTTTAACCATTTTTCATAAATATAAGTAATCTTTTACAAAAATCTTCTCCTCTGAAACTACTGGGCCAAATTAACCCAAACTTGGCCACAATTATCTTTGGGGTATCTAGTTTAAAAAATGTGTGGTGTGACCCGGTCAACCAATCAAGATGGCCGCCACGGCTAAATAGAACATAGGGGTAAAATGCAGTTTTTGGCTTATAACTCAAAAACCAAAGCATTTAGAGGAAATCTGATGTGGGGTAAAAATGTTTATCAGGTCAAGATCTATCTGCCCTGAAATTTTCAGATGAATCGGTCAACCTGTTGTTGGGTTACTGCCCCTGAATTGGTAATTTTGAGGAAATTTTTGCCGTTTTTGGTTATTATCTTGAATATTATTATAGATAGAGATAAACTGTAAACAGGAATAATGTTCAGCAAAGTTAGATTTACAAATAAGTCAACATGACCAAAATGGTCAGTTGACCCCTTAAGGAGTTATTGCCCTTTATAGTCAATTTTTAACCATTTTTCATAAATCTAAGTAATCTTTTACAAAAATCTTCTCCTCTGAAACTAATGGGCCAAATTAATCCAAAGTTGGCCACAATTATCTTTGGGGTAACTAGTTTAAAAAAATGTGTGGCGTGACCTGGTCAACCAACCAAGATGGCCGCCACGGCTAAAAATAGAACATAGGGGTAAAATGCAGTTTATGGCTTATAACTCAAAAACCAAAACATTTAGAGGAACTCTGACATGGAGTAAAAATGTTTGTCAGGTCAAGATCTATCTGCCCTGAAATTTTCAGATGAATCGGTCAACCTGTTGTTGGGTTGCTGCCCCTGAATTGGTAATTTTGAGGAAATTTTGCTGTTTTTGGTTATTATCTTGAATATTATTATAGATAGAGATCAACTGTAAACAGCAATAATGTTCATCAAAGTAAGATTTACAAATAAGTCAACATGACCGAAATGGTCAGTTGACCCCTTTAGGAGTTATTGCCCTTTATAGTCAATGTTTAACCATTTTTCGTAAATCTTAGTTATCTTTTACAAAAATCTTCTCCTCTGAAACTACTGGGCCAAATTAATTCAAACCTGGCCACAGTCATCTTTGAGGTACCTTGTTTGAAAAATGTGTCCGATGACCTGGCCATCCAACCAAGATGGCCACCACGGCTAAAAATAGAACAGGGGTAAAATGTAGTTTTTTGCCTATAACTCTGAAACCCAAATCATTTAGAGGAAATCTGACAAGGAGTTAAATTGTTAATCAAGTCAATATATATCTGCCGTGAAATATTCAAATGAATAGGACAACCGGTTATTGGGTTGCTGCCCTCCAATTGGTAATTTTTAAAGAATTTTGCTGTTTTTGGTTATTATCTTGAATACTATTATAGATAGCGATAAACTGTAAACAGCGATAATGTTCATCAAAGTAAGATCTACAAATAAGTCCACATGACCTAAATGGTCAATTGACCCCTTAAGGAGTTATTGCCCTTTATAGTCAATTTTTAACAATTTTCATTAATTTGGTAAATTTATGTAAATTTTTACCAAATATTTTTCTCTGTTACTAATGGGCAAAGTTCATTATAGATATAATTGTAAGAAGCAAGAATGTTCAGTAAAGTAAGAACTTCAAACACATCACCATCACCAAAATACAATTTTGTCATGAATCCATTTGTGTTCTTTGTTTAATATGCACATAGACCAAGGTGAGCGACACAGGCTCTTTAGAGCCTCTAGTTTGCATAATGTAGTAGATGTTACAGATATATTTTCATTACAGATATACGAAAATGTGGTATCGATCAGGATTTTGGAAATTTAAGAATCCAACTTAAAAAAAAGATTTTTTGGTTGATTTGCCTGTTCCCTTTAGATTCCTTCAAGTACTAAAGTTTGTAAGTATGTATGCACCTTTGGATACCATGTTTTGTATTTATGCATCCTTGGATATCACATTTTCGTTTTTGCACCATTGGCTATCACATTTTGATTAGGTTTGGTTATGTTAGTTTTTTTTAACCACAATAGTTGTGTTTGACGTCAATTTTTTTTTTAATTTAATATTTAAAGAAAAATTACTTACCATGCACTGAAGAAATAAGAACCAGGATAATTAAAATCAGGGTATCCATTATACTTTTTTTGTAAATTTGTAAAGGCAACTTCATAATAATGTAATTTACCGAGTATAAACTTTACTATATTTGCTTAGATAAATATGTGTAAACTGTTAGATGACTTAAACTATCCCCATATAAATCTTAAATAGTATTATAATGAAATGCAATATTGTTTTATTAAATCAACTTTAATAAAGCGTTTTGTAGTGCATAATTTTTTTGACTGATAATGAAATGATAAAGAACAAGACGATATCTGTGAATTTTAGATTTAAAATTATTAAATTCCACTACTGTTTGATAAGAACGTAAAGTCACACCATGATCGCCTTTAATCCTTAGATCGCCTTTTTATACAATACCAACGCAGGGTAGAATACACTGTTGCTATAATAAAGGCTATCATCTCAAATTAATTATTTCAAATTCATTGGGAACTTAGCGACTGGATAATGAATCAATTAACAATCAGCAACATTCAGAAAATATTCCCCATGAACGCTTGGCACATAAGGTAAAATAAACATATATCTACATTTTCCTATTCATTTAAAGTACAGGACACTTCATAAACATCTAAACTTTGCCTGTATTTTACAACATATTACGAATAAGGTCCTAAACTATGAGACCATATGTTCATTTAAACATACTTAACATATACACACTGTGTAAATAGTAAAAATAAACTTGAAATTGTTATGTTGTGTCCAAACCAGTTCTTGGGGTGAACACTAAATTTTCCAAAAAAATTATTGGCCTGCGAGACAACTTATTTTGCTACAAATTGGTATGGACGAATACTGTTACATGTAATGGAGGACAAGCTCATGTTGATTTGTTACATACATATGTGTTAATGGCATATTTGTCCAATTTCTGTATTGTACTTTCGATATTCGTTCACCTAGACACATGAAAATTAACTGAAACTCGAAAATCAATACATTTTCTGAAAAAAAAAACAATATGAATAAAGGCAACAACAGTGTACCGCTGTTCGAAATTCATAAATTGATAGAGAAAAAACAAATCCGAGTTACAAACTAAAACTAATGGAAACGCATCAAATATAAGAGAACTAAGACACAAAAGAAACACAACATTAAATGTAACATACACAAAAGCGAACTATAATTTAACAATGTGTTAAATGTGTATCGTCCACCTAAATAAATAATGATTTTAACAGTAGCCGAGTTTGACAGAACATGAAACATTAATATAAACATCAATTAAAAATTTCTAATTTATACAACATGTTTCAAACATAATAAATACACATCAAGCGTATGATCCAAAGTTAATACCGACACAGCAGACCAAAGCCAATTAACTAATAAAACCTAAATGCGTTGACTTTAATAGACCACTTAACAAGAGAATTACAGGCGTGAACATAGATTAGAGATATACAAATAAATATAAATTAACCTTGACCGCAGATAATTGATATCTTTTAATGACCGCTCTTATCACCCCTAGTTTTTGGTGGGGTTCGTGTTGTTTATTCTTTAGTTTTCTATGTTGTGTCATGTGTACTATTGTTTTTCTGTTTGTCTTTTTCATTTTTAGCCATGGCGTTGTCAGTTTGTTTTAGATTTATGAGTTTGACTGTCCCTTTGGTATCTTTCGTCCCTCTTTTATAAGAACGATCACAGACAATATACCATAATTACGAAAGTAGTTATTGTTGATATAAAGCCTGTAAACGTCCAGCAGGAAGTATTCCAAGATACCCAGTCTTATATTGTTGAAGTACTAAAAAAATATAAAACATGATAAAATAATATTTTTATTATACAAATATTTGGGCTTAAGGGCAACACGTTATGTTACAGAAAACTTCCTTGGCGTCAGTGAATAAAAAGCGATGAATGTAAACTAACTGACGCCAACATTATACTTAACTATCCGAGCAGTTTGTGCGGCACACTGTGTGAATGCTTGAGGATATTTTTTCTCTAGTATCGTGTAATTCACTCAGTTCTGTCATATTGTAAATCAAGAACAAAACAAATTACATGCTACCTGCAGTTGACACAATACACACAGTACAGATGGGTGCGGTCCTAACCTTGACAAAAGTTAACTTAGAGTTAACTTGTTGACAGCTTTTTAAGTTAACTTGAGAATTTTTAAGCAGACCAGCAAGTTAACTTCGTCTACGGTGGACCAGACCTACGGTCCGCTTTTTTATGACTGCTGCAGACCTATCGACGGGTCTGTTCCAGACCAGACCTGTGGACAGGTCTGCTCCTGACCAGACCTGTGGACAGGTCTGCTCCTGACCAGACCTATGGACAGGTCTGCTTCTGACCAGACCTGAGGACAGGTCTGCCCCAGACCAGACCTGTGGACAGGTCTGCTCCTGACCAGACCTGACGGACAGGTCTGCTTCTGACCAGACCTGTGGACAACTTATTTTGCTACAAATTGGTATGGACGAATACTGTTACATGTAATGGAGGACAAGCTCATGTTGATTTGTTACATACATATGTGTTAATGGCATATTTGTCCAATTTCTGTATTGTACTTTCGATATTCGTTCACCTAGACACATGAAAATTAACTGAAACTCGAAAATCAATACATTTTCTGAAAAAAAAAACAATATGAATAAAGGCAACAGCAGTGTACCGCTGTTCGAAATTCATAAATTGATAGAGAAAAAACAAATCCGAGTTACAAACTAAAACTAATGGAAACGCATCAAATATAAGAGAACTAAGACACAACAGAAACACAACATTAAATGTAACATACACAAAAGCGAACTATAATTTAACAATGAGTTTGCCTTGCATTATATATAACAGTATTCGTTCATATTAATTTGAAACAAATTAAGTTGTCTCGCAGGCCTCAAAATTGTTTTGAAAATTTATTGTTCAGCCAAAAGAACTTGTTTGGCCTCAACATAACAATTGCAAGTTTATTTACAATTTAAACAGTGTATATATGTTAAGTATGTTTAAATGAACATATGTTCTCATAGTTTAGGACTTTATTCATTATAGGTTGAAAAATATAGGCAAAGTTTAGATGTTTATGAAGTGTCCTTTATTTTGACTTTAGTGGAACCTTAACCATACAGGAAGTCTGAAAACTTCTCCGATTGATATTGATATATGATAACAATTTATAATTAACAGCCAAATAGTCTTTGACGGAGGTTATCTAGAACTATTGAATAAACAAAGTTCGATAAACGGTTAACCTATGTTTCAATATAAATATTAACTGGTAACTAGATAATAGGAACTTTCACTTGCAATTTTTGAGGTATCGTTCTACCTTGCAATTGCTATACAAGGTGTATGTCGGAACGGTCAAAGTGGAATCCAGGGTATTAACTAAAGTGTTTTGAATACTCTTTCAGTTCGAATTGTATTGCATGCTGAAAAAAGTGTTATAAGTTTATACAACATCTTTCAAACATAATAATTACACATCAAGCGTATGATCCAAAGTTAATACCGACACAGCAGACAAAAGCCAATTAACTAATAAAACCTAAATGCGTTGACTTTAATAGACCACTTGATAAGATAATTACAGGCGTGAACAATGATTAGAGATATACAAATACATATAAATTAACCTTGACCGCAGATAATTGATAGCTTTTAATGACCGCTCTTATAAGAACGATCACAGACAATATACCATAATTACGAAAGTAGTTATTGTTGATATAAAGCCTGTAAACGTCCAGCAGGAAGTATTCCAAGATACCCAGTCTTATATTGTTGAAGTACTAAAAAAATATAAAACATGATAAAATAATATTTTTATTATACAAATATTTGGGCTAAAGGACAACACGTTATGTTACAGAAAACGTCCTTGGCGTCAGTGAATAAAAAGCGATAAATGTAAACTAACTGACGCCAACTTTATACTTAACTATCCGAGTAGTGTACGCGGCACACTGTGTGAATGCTTGAGGATATTTTTTCTCTAGTATCATGTAATTCACTCAGTTCTGTCATATTGTAAATCAAGAACAAAACAAATTACATGCTACCTGCAGTTGACACAAGACAACACAGTATGTACATAAAATGATAGTGTGTTCTCAGATAATTAAGGATAATTTGCCGCTAAAATACTGTGCCTGAGCTAGCCGAATATCTTTGACAGAAATGCGTCACCATAGGGGTATTTGCATACACGTGTGTGTACGACTACCAGTCTACTTGTCTCAGAGTACTTTAGCAAGCCGTTCCCGAGCGGTATAGCCTTACTTGATTTACCACGTGGTACCGCATAAGAGTAAATCTTTGTGGGCATAGACCGACGTGAAATAGAGCTGTTGAGCAATCGAGATGAGACTATTCCTCGTTAAGGTACGCATGCATCCTAACTACTCAGAAAATGTTCATAAATGTCTGGCCTGATCATTTATAATAGTAACATAACGTGAACCATAACGACACAACATCTTCATAAAAAATCGGCGTGTTGGGTCGGCTGGAGGGTTGATTTGAAATCTTGCACTGCTAAACTGCTACTAACTTATTAATGCAACTGACTGAATAACCCTGACAAAGATTGAAAAATTAACACGTGCACCAAGTTCATGAGACGGTTAAGAAAACATTGCCGTCTCTACCACAGACATCAAAAATCTAGTAATAAAATGTGTATCGTCCACCTAAATAAATAATGATTTTAACAGTAGCCGAGTTTGACAGAACATGAAACATTAATATAAACATCAATTAAAAATTTCTAATTTATACAACATGTTTCAAACATAATAAATACACATCAAGCGTATGATCCAAAGTTAATACCGACACAGTAGACCAAAGCCAATTAACTAATAAAACCTCAATGCGTTGACTTTAATAGACCACTTAACAAGAGAATTACAGGCGTGAACATAGATTAGAGATATACAAATAAATATAAATTAACCTTGACCGCAGATAATTGATATCTTTTAATGACCGCTCTTATAAGAACGATCACAGACAATATACCATAATTACGAAAGTATTTATTGTTGATATAAAGCCTGTAAACGTCCAGCAGGAAGTATTCCAAGATACCCAGTCTTATATTGTTGAAGTACTAAAAAAATATAAAACATGATAAAATAATATTTTTATTATACAAATATTTGGGCTTAAGGGCAACACGTTATGTTACAGAAAACTTCCTTGGCGTCAGTGAATAAAAAGCGATGAATGTAAACTAACTGACGCCAACTTTATACTTAACTATCCGAGCAGTTTGTGCGGCACACTGTGTGAATACTTGAGGATATTTTTTCTCTAGTATCATGTAATTCACTCAGTTCTGTCATATTGTAAATCAAGAACAAAACAAATTACATGCTACCTGCAGTTGACACAAGACACACAGTAAAATGTATGTACATAAAATGATAGTGTGTTCTCAGATAATTAAGGATAATTTGCAGCTAAAATACTGTACCTGAGCTAGCCACATATCTTTGACAGAAATGCGTCACCATAGGGGTATTTGCATACACGTGTGTGTACGACTACCAATCTACTTGTCTCAGAGTACTTTAGCAAGCCGTTCCCGAGCGGTAAAGCCTTACTTGATTTTCCACGTGGTACCGCATAAGAGTAAATCTTTGTGGGCATAGACCGACGTGAAATAGAGCTGTTGAGCAATCAAGATGAGACTAGTCCTCGTTAAGGTACGTAGGCACCCTAACTACTCAGATATTTTTGGGGAAACGATATTATATTTGGCCAAAATAAAATACCATAGCCCACAACGAAATATGTAACGTTATGTTGCCTGCCCAGGTTGCATATTGAGTAAACCCAAAATTTGAAGATGTTGTGCCTGATGTAGCCTTGTGTCTTGTTAAAATTAAAGTTGATCTAGAGAAAAATTTAATGTCAATATAAAATTCCTTAACCACAATATTGAGATCAACGTGAGAAGAAAAGACACAAGGCTAGGATGGAGGACAAGTTACAAAGTATAACCGATTGTAATAAAAACGTTTTTCTGCATTGTATCTTGTTATTTAATCTTTTCCAGCGCGGATTTAATATCCAATTTAGAAGTTCCAATGCAACGTTTAAAACAATCTGATTTCTAACGTCCCAGTGTTTGTATCATGCTGTCCTCAATACCTTGAGAACTAGCACTTGTGGCCGCACCTGATGAAAAAGAATGTTCGCTATAATCCTTTTCCGGTTTCTTCAACGAAAAACGAATCCTTGTGCTTTGCGTTTAGGTTTAGTCTTACACTCATCAGCTGGAATAGCAATTTATACGGACAAACGACGCCCTCTTTCTTGAAAAAGGAAATTAAAATACCTTGTCGGTGTAGCTTTTAAATTTACAGTTACTTCGCATTCTGAAACGAAATTTATGTCAGAAACGCATAAATTTGAATCTGGATCAACCACAGTTCTACATGTAAACTCATTGCATCTCAGGAAACCATAAAATGCCAGAACATACGCTGTTTGAAATGTTAAATCCATATAATCATGATTGAAAAATCCACATTGCAAACAAGTTACTATTTCCTGTAAAATTTTAAACGTTATTGGTAACTTTTGTCGTAATGGCTTACTCTCAGATTTTTTAACTCCATTTAACACATTGTGCAAGCGTTGGTATGTATGACCAAATTTATCACAAAGGGGATTCATATTTTCAAAATTAACTCCATGAAAACGAACTCCAGCGAGATATAATTTGATTGTTGAATATTTCAGTTTTAACACTGATTGGCAATGTGCCACGAAATAGATCAATAAATCTTCCGAAACTTTAGACATATTGAAGCTCCTTCAGTTGAATCCAGTGATATGATCGCCACAAAATTGAATAAAACATTTATATCCTGTTGAATAAACATTGCGGGTATTCACATTGATACTTTTATTCCATGCTATACAAGGTGTATGTCGGAACGGTCAAAGTGGAATCCAGGGTATTAATTAAAGTGTTTTGCATACTCTTTCAGTTCGAATTGTCCACTGATAAAGGTAAATGTATATGATTAAGTTAATCGATTACTGAATATTATTACATAAGAAATAAGTGAAAGCATTGACTCTACGTAAATTTAAATATTGCATTTTGATTGCTTTAAATTTTAAAAACAATATACATTCTGCGCTAATTTCAACAACTGGATAGAAAACTGATTGTATCGCATGCTGAAAAAAGTGTGATAAGTCAATTTCGAAATGTTCATGTGTACTGAAAAACAACTATGGTCAGATATGATGAATAAGAATGCAATAAATATACTAAACATCGTAATCAAGTGGTAAACTAGTGAAATTTACCCGCCATATACTCTCTGTCCCAGAATATGACGTACAAATTAGTGCTGTATTTGAAAACCTATTATCAACGCTAACATGTTTAACCCCGCCACATTATTTATGTATGTGCCTGTCCCAAGTCAGGAGCCTGTTATTCAGTGGTTGTCGTTTGTTTACGTGTTACATATTTGTTTTTCGTTAATTTTTTTTTTTTACATAAATAAGGCTGTTAGTTTTCTCGTTTGAATTGTTTTACATTGTCTTATCGGGTCCTTTTATAGCTGACTATGCGGTATGGCTTTGCTAATTGTTGAAGGCCGTACGCTGACCTATAGTTGTTAATGTCTGTGTCATTTTGGTCTTTTGTTGATAGTTGTCTCATTGGCAATCATACCACATCTTCTTTTTTATATCATCAATGTTTATTGGAAAGGATTTATAAAGGCTGACCTTTTATTTAACCCCTTTGTTTCAATATTATTTCTTTAAAAAAAACCACTATAAGTTATGCATTTATTAATTTTAATTACGGTAATGTAAAACCTGGATGAATTCACATGAACATATGGACCTATATATATGAGAGGGTGTATAAAATATCATAATATGAAATTAGCTTTCTAAATGTGTATTTGATGTATATACATCGTGAAATAATACAATGCAATCTAAAATGAAGTAATGATATAAGCAACACACCGTTACACACGTCTTTGGTGGGTTTTTAATGTCAGCTCGGGAAACGATGATATTATATTAGACCAAACTGAAAAAGAATGAAGTGAGATAGACATGCTTTTATAGAATTTGTGATTCACGAGATAATGGTCTCTATTGGAAGAAGTTGTTACTAGTTGCATCCAATCAAAAATTGCCTTAAGATGGATACTTGTAGATATAGTAAATTTTTATGCCACGTGTAGATTGTGCAACTCGTCTTTACCCCAAAAAATTATTGAGTTATTGGGTATTTTACTCGTGCAGATGTCTGAATGTCAACAAATATGTATTAATATGTGGTTTTTGCTCAAGCGTGACTTCTATCTGTCGCTGGTTAACACTACCCTATTAACTAAAAAACTGTCTTAGTCTGCCATGTGCGAAGAAGAGGGAATCAAATCATAACCCTTTGCTATCATGATTTGTAAATAATGGTACAAATGAATTTCTTGAAGAAAATCTTCTTATTCATGGAACCAGCACGAATAAATAAAGAAAGCTATCATTTCGGATATTGCAAATCACAGACTTTTTAAACCAGTTCGCAATTGAAAAGATGAAGAAGAATAAAATCCTTTCTTAAATTTTTCATGGCCAACAAAGGTCTTGATGCCATTAACGTGGTCAATATTCTTCATCATAAATTAGTTCAATCCAAAATACCTCCCTATTGATAGGCCAGAAATATTGTGAACCTTAATCTGTCAATAGGAAATACAACTTCAAATAAGTGATGGTTTTAGTCAAGGATTATGCAAGGCTATGGGTTAAACGCGAGAATGAATCTCTTTCCAAATGGAATATGCCTGCTAGGTATTTAATGAAAGTCAGAATTAAGGAAACTGAATGGGTATATCGTTGGTTCATAAGTGTTTCTCGTTTTGGGTTTTGGTTTTATATAGATTAGGCCGTTGGTTTTCCCGTTTGAATGGATTTACACAAGTAATTTGTGGGGCCTTTTATAGCTTTCTGTTCGGTGAGAGCCAAACTTTCGTGTTGAAGGCCGTACCTTGACCTATAATGGTTTACATTTATAAATTGTAACTTGGATGGAGAGTTGTCTCAATCACATCTTCCTTTACCTATATCAATCTATCAATACCATGCTACATCAATTCTTAAAGACCAAAATAATGCAAAACGCTTGTCATTCCTTCATGACACATATGTTGTTGTCCCCTCAGATAAATCCCAAAACAACAGTTAATCCATATATTTTTCCTCACAACTTTCTGTAAAATTAAAAATTAAATCCATCTAAACCTGGAGCTTTATTTAGTTTCATTTTGATTATAGCATCTATACATCCCTTCACATAAATGACTATCAACTTCAATTTATTTTTGACATTTTTTAATACAGTTTAGGTACTTTCTGGTAATTTTAACATAAAAAAAATGCCTGTTCCAAGTCAGGAATATGACAGTTGTTATCCAATCGTTTTGAAATGTTTTGAGCTTCTTTTTTTTTGGTTTGATTTCGGACATTTGTTTTTGAATTTTCCTCGGAGTTCTGCATTTTGGTTATTTTACTTTTAATAATAGTTAACTGCAAGGCCTCGTACCGATTTTTTTGTATCAGTAATTATATTTACATCATACAATCTGGAAATAGTTTGTTTGCACTGCTTGACTTTTTCTAGACCTAAGAAGTAAGAGGTATTTTTTCTTCCCTTTTAATCCATTTCACCCTTGATCTTGTTTGATTGGCTTTTATTTTTGTATAATACGTATTTCTTAATTCCTTTTCTATTTCATTTATTTTGTCAATCAGGTACGTATTTGTTTCATCAATTCTGTTGTTGTTATGTATGAATTTCATTTGTTTTAGGTGATTTTCTTATACGTTGATTGAATCGTTTTGTAATTAGCAGTAGCATTTACTTAAAAAAATTCAGTACCACCAAAGATAATTAATTCTAATGTCTTCTGTACTAAGTATTTCTTTTACACCAAGTGAAATGAGTTTTATCTATGCTTTCTTCACGTAATTGTATCTGTTAATTGAAAAGATTTGATTAAAGTTTCAAGTCAGGAGACAGGTTTATCAAATTTCATTCTTTTATTTAAATTTTTTGTATCTTCCAGATTGAATATCGTGAAAATCTCCTATTATTAAACTATATTTATCAATAAAAGTTGTAACTGTTTTTACTAAAAAGTGTTTCTTAGTTTGATTTTGTCAGTTCTTAAAGACGTCTCATTTTTGGAATTACCTTGGAGTTCCGTATTTTTCTTCATAATGTTTTTTTAATAAGATGGATATCTCATCTTGAAAATCCTGTGTAACTCATTGAAATCTTAATAAACCTGTTAAAATTGTTGGTGAAATTATATTAACGCTCCCGGATTACAACCCAGTCTAGATTTGGAAACGTAATGCACGGAAAACTATATATCAAAGTCTGGTATGTTATTCAACACAAGTAAAGATAGAAATACATTCTTTAAAATAGCTTTAAGTGTCATTGAAAAATATAGTCTTTGTATAATTATCAAAGGGGGTGATATGAATGAAATGCTTACTATAAAGGATAGAAAAAGTAATATAAAAGTACAACAAATAAAAAGTAAGACAAATGGGCTAAAAACTCTGATAAAAAACCCTAAAAGTTATAGATATATGGAGAGCAATAAATAAAACCCCTACCTTAAATTTAGTCACCTTACAGACGATACCACTTTATTTTTAAATTTAAAACAGGAAATGTCATTAACTTTGAATATTATAGAAATTTTTGGATCACTTTCAGGCCTAAAGTTTAACCGAAATAAAACAGAAGGAATATGGCTCGGCAATTAAAAGTCCTGCAAAGATAAGGTTGAAATCATTAAGTTTACATAAGAACCTTTAAAAGTTTGGGAAAATACTTTGGACTTAATAAAAATGAGTGTAAAAAAAATAAACTTTCAACGACAATACGAAAAATCTGAAAAAATAAATAAAAACTGGAATAATTTTTTTTAACAATGTTAAGTAAGATAACTCTTGTTAAATCATTAATCTTACCGAATATCACTTATTTTGCTCAAAATGATAAACATAGATAAATATCTAGGAGCGATAAATATTAGTTGGGTAAAAAAAATCATTGATAACGAAGATCTATCACCCAATTGGAAAGTCTTACTATAATTTTATTTTGATAAATTTGGACAGGAATTCCATATATTTAAAATGAACTTCAACAATTTGAATTTGGTCAATAACCTGAAAGATATAATTCCACAATTTTACTTTAGAATAATCATATCATGAATACATTCAAAATCTGAAAAATAATCAAATCAACTATCATATAACAAATTAGACAGCAGCTTATACGGAGCAATAAAATATCAAATTAAACGGTGATTGTCTCATTTTCAAAAACTGGATAAACAGTAAAATTCGATAAGTAAATGACATAATTGATAATAACGTGATATTTAATCAAAATATGGTTTTAAATAAACTATCCTGCCATGCTAATTGGTTTTCGGAATATTCTAAATTGATGAAAGCAATACCGAAAACCGTAATTACAAGAGCTATCTAAAAAAGAATTAATTAAAACAAAAGTTGCTTTTGACTCCTAAGATACATGTAAGGATAGAAAAGGAAAAATTGTATCATTTAAAAACATTTCCTCCAAATAAAGGCAACAGTAGTATTACCGCTGTTCAAAATTCATAAATCGATAGAGATAAAAAAACAAATCCGGGTTACAAACTAAAACTGAGAGAAACGTATCAAATATAAGAGAACTACTACACAACAGAGACACAAAACCGAAATGTAAAACACACAGAAACGAACTATAATGTAACAATGGCCATTTTCCTGACTTTGTACAGGGCATTTTATAAAAAACTGGTGGGTTGAACCTGGTTTTGTGGCATGCCAAACCTCCCGCTTTAATTGCTGTGTTAATTGTAACATTAAAATGACAACATTACACGACAGGGATACAATAAATAAATGGGAGAAAATATAGGACATTTACATCTCCCTCTTAAATAGATATTATGAAAAACCAACTGGATTTCAAAAATGGGACAACACGTTTATTTTAGAAAACAACACAAGCAAGAGACAACAAATGCTGAACTATATCTTTAACTCTATACAAGATAATAAATTCAAAATGTTAAGATGGAGTAGAGGCATTAAGGCCTAGTTTTGGCCAATGAAAATAAGATATTTGATAACCATTCAAATTGGCACATAATGTTTAGAAATGCATAAGGTCAAGAAATATAAATGAAAAACTTATCTATCGGTGGTGTCTGTGGCGGTTGAAATGGTCGTAATTTTAACTTGTTATTACAGCTACATCAATTTTTGATGGTAAATTTCTTTAATTTATGGAATTAAAAATCACGAAATGAACATTGTTACTTTCTCACAATAATCGATTAATTGGTGGTTGCTGTAGTGATTTTTTAAAATTTTCAGATGATAATAAATGTCATTGCTAATACAATAATATTGAGAATGGAAATGGGGAATGTGTCAAAGAGACAACAACCCGACCACTGAAGAACAGACAACAGCAGAAGGTCACCAACAGGTCTTCAATGCAGCGAAAAATTACCGCACCCGAAGGGGTCTTTCAGCTGACCCCTAAACAAATATATATACTAGTTCAGTGATAATGAATGCCAAACTAAACTCCAAATTGTACACAAGAAACTTAAATTAAAAATAATAGAAGACTAACAAAGGTCAGAGGCTCCTGACTTGGGACAGGCGCAAAAATGCAGCGGGGTTAAAAATGTTTATGAGATCTCAACCCTCCCTCTACACCTCTAGCTAATGTAGAAAAGTAAACGCATAACAATACGCACATTAAAGTTCAGTTCAAGAGAAGTCCGAGTCTGATGTCAGAAGATGTAACCAAAGAAAATGAACAAAATGACAAAAATACATAAATAACAACAGACTACTAGCAGTTAACTGACATGCTAGCTCCAGACTTCAATTAAACTGATTGAAAGATTATGTCTTCATCATATGAATATCAGGTACAATCCTTCCCGTTAGGGATTTAGTATCATACCATCCTAACATATATGAGAAAAACATAACCCGTGTCATGCCAACAACTGGTTTTTAAATGAATGTGTTTCGTTCCGATGCAAAGACCCTGTAAGTGAATCAATATTAACGCCAAAATATGCAATCTTTAATGACCTGACAACAGTATTGTAACTATATCCCTTCTTAATAAGTATATTTAAAGGTTTTGTTAGCTTCTGAGGTAAATACTGACATTCTTGTGTTTTATAAAGAATATTTCCATAAAAAATTGGATGTGAAATACCTGAACGTATAAGAAGTCTGCATGTTGAGCTATATTTACGAATGATGGTCTTATACCGATGATATAGAGAGGGATTTTGTTTGTTTTAAAAAAAGTAAAATCAAAAGGAGAGTTTGTTGCCCGTTCTTGGTGTGACGAACACTGAATTTCTTAGTTTAGAAATTTGTAATTCCAGCAATCACCAATGTAATTGACAATTGAAGTAAATGAAATATAGATGAAAATACCCAACTATTTGTTTTGAGAAGTGTATGATGTGAAAGAGACTAAGGGTAGTGAGTAAACACAATATTACAACTATGTAAGCTGTAAGTACTTCAATGCGTCCTCTGTATACACCACCCATACATGTTTTTCTCTCTTCTCTATTCGACATTATTCCACCATCTATTACTGTGTACGGATTTGCCGACGACCATACTGCTAATAAACGTTTCGTGCAAACATTAACGAATGAGATGGATGCAATTCGTGACTTACAGACCTGCGCTGTTCATATAAACACCTGGATGAACAGTAACAAACTAAAAATGAACAATGCGAAAACAGAGTTTATTCTCTTTGGCAGTCGACACCAACTCTCTAAATGTCAGACAAAAGAAATAATCATTTGTGGAGATGTTATAAAATCAAAAACATGTATACGGTACTTAGGAGCTTTTCTGGATGAGACTCTAAACTTCAAAGACCATATTACTAAAAAATGTAAAACAGCAATGATGAACTACTACAAAATAAAGTGCATAAGATCCTATCTATCGAAAGAAGCAACTGAAACTTTGGTCTTATCTTTGGTTATATCACATTTAGATTATTGCAATGTTATACTTTTTGGAATTTCACAAACTGATTTATATAAATTGCAACGTATACAGAATATGTGTGCCAAACTTGTGTTAAACTGTTCTAAGTATGATAGTGCCAAGCAGGCATTGTTTGACTTACACTGGCTTCCGATCAAAGCCAGAATTACATTCAAAATCTTAACATATATGTACAACTGTCATGCAGGTAATGCACCGTCATATTTGATCAATTTGTTAAATCCTCAAGTGTCGAAACGTTCATTAAGGTCGTCAGAGTCATCTATTGGTTGTTATGCAGTCCCATATAACAAAAGGAAAACTTTTTCCGATAGAAGCTTTAATACTATTGGGCCAAAATTGTGGAATGAACTAGGTACAAATGTACGAAACTCTGAATCTTTGGATACTTTTAAATGTCGGTTGAAAACATTGTATTTCGAAAATTATTTTGAACTTTTCTTCTTTTTTCTTGTGTATCACAGTGTATATTTTCAATTTTTGGTATAGTACATACATATTGTATTTTTGTATAGTATTTTTGTATTTTATATGTCATTTATGTACAACGCCATTGAACACATATTGTATATGTAGAAATAGGCGTTTAATTAAGTTTTCATGTTTCATGTTTCATGTTTGCTGCAGTCACATCGATCTTTTTAGACCCAAATATAGCAATACACTTTTTACCTTCGTGACAATTACATTGTTCTTCCTGCTAGCATCCTGCCCCATAGAACATTGATTGCGAGGGAAAATCACGTTTCATAAAGGAGGGACAAAAGATACCAAAGGGACAGTCAAACTCATAAATCTAAAACAAGCTGACAACGCCATGGCTAAAAATGAAAAAGACAAACTGGTTGATAAAAATATTTTAAAGAATTCCTCGAATGACCTTCCCGATTAGACTTATCACCGGGTTTGTACTCATATAAGCAACACCATGTATACCACATATAGAGCAGGATCTGCCTAATCTTACGTAGAAACATCAATCACCACAGGGTTCGTGTTGCTCAGTTCTTAGTTGACAAAATGTGTTTTATGTACTGTTGTTTGTATTTTTTTTGTTTGTGTCGTGCCCTAAAATTGTTAGTTTATTTTCCATTTATGAGTTTAAACATACATGTAGTATTTTTCACGTTTCTTTTTCTACGCATATATCAGCCAACAGATGTTGTTTAACAGAAATTAGTCGATACAAGCGCTATAACTGACTGAATATATGGTTACTGCTTAGATTAGAAAAAAAACTGATCGACGTAGATTACAGATAAATGCAACAGTAGTATAACGCTGTTCGAAATTCATATATTGATTGAGAAAAAACAAACAAATCCGGGTTACAAACAAAAACTGAGGGAAACGCATCAAATATAAGAGGAGAACTACGACACAACAGAAACACAACATTAAAATGTATCACACACAGAAACGAACTATAATATAACAATGGCCGTTTTCCTGACTTGGTATAGGACATTTTAGGAAAAAATGGTGAGTTTACAGATTATTCGAATCGTAAATCAGACACACACAAACTACAAACATTTTAATAAAATTCAATAGGACTTTATTTAGGTTTCTTTGACTGGTCCCGACATATATCAGATAATAGAAAGAGTTTAAAATAATATCGATGAACAAATGTTGCTTGTTAGCTTCCAGTCAGCTTAATGTATATTTACAAGTAAAAGTTATAAAAAGAACATAAATGCAAGACGCCAATTGACATATTATAAATTTCGAATTACATATATACATCTCACAAATGTAAAAAATACAAATGTACTACGAAGCAAAAAAAGATGGAACAACAATATCCGAATTAGGAATTGTCAAACATTCAATTGTTGAATTGCACTATAACAAACTAAGGTAGCTGAGGTGTCTTCCTCCATCATCGATTTTGAAATAGCAATCTTTAATCGGGCTTGACCTTGAACAACTTTTGAGAGTAGTATATACTTCATTTGTAAGTCTTTGTATGTCAATATAGAAGATAACGTGTTTTATCATATTTACGGATGTATTTGACAAAACAGAGAACACTTTTGTTTACTTTCCCAAATACGGATATGGATCACAGATATAAGGGAGGTAACTCTTATAATTTACTGTTATAATAGAATGTCATTTGAATTAACCTTTGTTATTATGAAGCAAGAAAACGAGCCATTTGACATAATGCTTTTTTATTTTATCTGAAAGCATCTTGTTAAACTATCTTCTTATATTTCAATTTAAACTTCTATCACGATGTGTTCTTTTAATCAAACACAATTTCGGTTTCTATACAAATCATGACAATTTTGCACGCCTAATGACCCACACTATTTATTTTATTTTTGAAAAAAAGTAGTTATAAACTTCATTTTTATATGTTATGCAAAAAATCAAAAGATTATAATTAAGACAAAGTTGGAATTTAGAAATTACCGAGCTATGTACACACAATTCAAAGAATTGCAAAGTGGGAACTATGACACATTTGGACTTCCATAGATTGCGAGTTCTTATTATATCGATATTCACCTAGACATATGTTTGCAATAATAAAGCTTCACAATTATTTCTGAATCTATAGTAATTTGAAAAAATATTTTATTGCATAAATCATATATAATGATACGTCATCTAAGTATACAGCACGTACAATATGACACATAATGTTAATCTAACAAAATAAAGAACTATAGTAATAAATCCAAATTACATGAATTGTTACAAATATATTTAAAAACTTGACTTATATAATAACACTTTTAGTTGAATAATATTAATAAATAGATATATAAACAATTTTTTGTACATCTCAAACATGTCTACAATGTATCATTTATCTTTTAATCTGTCTCTGCAATGTTTGCAGAAAATTTCATTTGCTAATTCTTAAGTTGATGTACACCCAAAAGGAAGCTGATTGTTCTGATAAATGATTTCTGTGAAACAGATATAAGCAAATATAATTATATTTTTCCATGGGACTTTTGTGGTTATAATATACGTTTAAGTAAATTGAGCCACTGCGATTATCATGAATTTAGCAGCTTATGTCCTTTAAAAAAAGTGTTACATTGAGCAACAAAACCTGTGTATACCTGTTTTCACTTTAATGTTAAGTTAATTGTGTAAAATCTCTTCTCAAGCTATCAATTAGAAGAAAGTCTAGATTGGAACTGTTATGTTTGATATGTGAAACTATTATTACTTTTTGAGTTACTTGTGATTAACATGACCTGTAACTGGATATTTCTAAATTTGTATTTTTAAATTCATAAATACTTTATTGCTCTCTTTTTGGTTTTGATAAAATACTTAATGTACACCGTTCTTTCAAGTATCATACTATCAAGATAAGAAATACAAGTAAATCCACACAGTAAAGTAAACGTTAAGTTCTTAAAACAGCAGCTGTAGCGCACACGTTATTGTTTAGTGGGTGGATATACTGGATCCGGGCCTGGCTGTGCAAACCCGCTTGATTGACCGTATTGTGGTTGACCATACATTGGTTGTCCGTTCTGTGGTTGGCCATACATTGGTTGTCCGTTCTGTGGTTGACCATACTGTTGTTGACCATACATTGGTTGTCCGTACTGTGGTTGACCGTATGCAGGCGGTTGTCCATAAGCTTGCTGACCATACTGTTGTTGCCCAATTACTGTGGTGTTGACACCTAGACGTGTTACAACAGTACCAACTGTACCTTTCTTCGCTGTGTTAAGTAAATTTAATCCAGATTTTGTTATTTGATTTCTTTTATAGGCTGTTAAACAATTTGGCAATTTAATATCACATCTCCGACTTTTGCTATTTATTATTTACACATTAAGATATTACAAGATGAAGTTTGTCAGTGTAGTATAATGAAAAACTTTCCACAACAAACCAAACTACGAGAATGAAAATTACAATAGGTCACCATTAATAAGAAGAATCCATATAGTACTTTAATCTATGAAAGTACCTAATATTACAAAATGTGCAACTGAAATCATCCCTTCGTACATTTTACGGATGCCAACATAAGTTTATTGACATATGATATAGGATATGATCCTTATGTCGTAACTACAATCCCGTTCCTCTTTCACGAATGTGACCTAACGAAAAAGACTATTTATCGGGTTTGCAATAGCATGAGCAACACGACGGGTGCATATATGGAGCAGGATCTGCTTAACCTTCTGAAGCACCTGCGATCACCCAAGGATTTGGCGGGGTTCGCGTTGCTTAGTCCTTATTTTTTTATGTTGTGTCTTGTGTAGTTTTATTTGTTTGTTTGTACTTTAATTGTATAGTCATGGCGTTGTCAGTTTATTTTCTATCTATATGAGTTTGACTGTCCCTCTGGTATCTTTCTTCCCTCTTTCAAAAGTGAAAACAAAAACCGACAAAGACATAAAAAAAAGAGTGACGAAAGATACCAAAGGGACAGTCAAACCCAGAAATCTAAAATAAACTGACAACGCCAGAATAACAATAATACACATGACACAACATAAAAACTAAAGAATAAACAACACGAACCCAATAATTTTACACATCCAACGAATTAAGTGTTAACAAGTCTATAGAAGCAGGACATTAAAAGTTTCAACAGGATGTAGAACTGTACGTGTTCACTACTGTGTAAAAACAATCGTTTGTATTATTAGATTTTATTATTTTATGAGTTTATTATTTTGGCGTATACATGTCTATATAACTTTTAACTATATCATAACAATTATCTAACATGATTGAAAAAAGATCGGATATAATTCATGTGCAGAAATCGCACCACTATATATTTGCAGAACAATTATTTGGGAAAGTTTTAAAACCCAGATTCAGCAACGATTATTGTCCTTCGTCCTTTCTTTATGAGATCAATGCATTCAATTTTACCCAAAACTCAACCAAATTCCTCATTTGAATATATAGGTCTATAAAAGTAACAATTTTGGCGCTCATTCTTCGTTAGTCTCAATATAAACATGAGTTTCAAATCCTATGACTGAGTCTATTATATCACATAAATGAAAATGCTAAGTACTTTGATAAACACCATTTGGTGTTATAGGTTTTAGATATTTATCAAACATATAATTTATCTGTTGTTTAACTCTGCGCAAACCAAAACTGGTTTCAATGTTATTTTGTATATCTAATTATATACTTAAAATAAACTTACTTCTACAACAGAGGTATATGAGGACGATGAAAAACACAAGACCAGCTATAGCTCCAATGCAGGCTCCGATTATTGCTCTGAAAACAGAATAAATCTCAAGTGAGTCAATGGTATATTAACGAGCAAATAAATAAAGACAACATAAGTATACCGCAAAACAATCATTAACTGATAATTTGAGTTGTAGAACTGTTTACATCATTATGAACATTTCCAGATCGTCTGAAAAGCTCAATGATCCCCTTTCCATAAAAAAACATCAAATTTTATGGTTGATTGGTCGCCTTGTTTGTATTTTGATAAACCTGTCTCGCGGTTTGTACTGCATTCTTTGTGATTTGCATCTTTATATTTTGGTTTGTATCCTTATTTGGTTTTTCGAAGGCTTGGTAAATGTTATTATTTTTGTTTACAGTAAGGTTACCTGTGACTTGATACATAAGCTATGTTTTTCATTCTTATTTTTGTGTTCCCTTGTCTCTGTTACTAAACGAGTTGAGATTGTTTTTTTGTTTTTAACGATTTTTATGTGTCTTTTATATGTAACAGACATGATATATAAGGGAACAATTCCAGTACATTGGTTTTATACTTTTTGTTTGATGGATGTTCATTTTAGTGTGTTATAAATAATATATGTTTCATTAATTGATCTGTGTTTAACGCCACTTTCAGCCTTATGTGCTTTTTGTGGTGGTCAAATTTTTTCCTTTCATTTTTGTAGGTTGAGTAGCAGTGTGACCGGGGATAACCCATCAAACTTCGATAAAGACAATGACATTCCTAGTAATTTAAGATTGGAGTCGAGAGTACTGGCACGTGTTGGTATGATAGTGATTCAGTGGTTGTGCTACTCAAGCCAAACGGCTACCGAGGCCAATAGATAAAATAGGAGGATTGAGGTCAAATCTTTGTACATGAATTTGACATATAATGCCCCCTTTAAACCTCCTTTAAACGATAAAAATTTTCTCTCAAAATATCAGGTAATGACCGTACTTCTTACCCAATGGATAAACAGGTTGTTGACCCAGTGCAAACGTATCCATCTAGACAGCACCAGTCATATCCTGTACAGTGATAGTAGCCATAGTAACACGACTGACCTGTAATACAGTAATACGTGTGTTTGATGATAACTAAATGCAGGATATTATCAAATATTGATTTAAAGTAGGAATTAATAAAAACATGTTCTATGGGTCATCAACACATCAGTAACAATAAAACCTCTTTTTTTACTAAAATTTTACTTTGTACAATTTGAATAAATGTGTTATACTACACTGTTTGAAAGACATCGAGACTGTTTTTCGCAACATCATAGCATCCTAAAAATAGCCATTCCAAATCATCGGGTAAAAGACGAAAGGTACCAGAGCTACATTTAAACTTATAAATCGAAAATGAACTTGCTATGCCATGTCTAAAAAAGCTAACGACAAACACACCAATATTTGCACACAAAGGATAACATAGAAAAATAAAGACTTAAGTTAGGGGGAGGTTTGGGATATCGATAACATGTTTGACCCCGCCACATTATATGTGTATGTGCCTGTCTTAAGTCAGGGGCCTGTAATACAGTAGTTGTCGTTTGTTAATGTGTTACATATTTCTTTTTCGTTCATTTTGTTTATATATATAAGGCCGTTATTTTGAGTTTGAACTGTTTTACATTGCCATTTCAATGCCTTTTATAGCTGACTTTGCGGCAGGGCTTTTTCCATTGTTGAAGGCTGTACGATGACCTATAGGTTACAAAAACCACCAGTCGTCCAAGCTTCTCCTTACGTTTCCTGGTACACTACATTTACTACCAAGGAATAATCAGTTGATTAGATGTATTGACATATACATGTTTTATTAAGATACCACTTATAATATTTTTCATTGTTTTAAGTTTCTATTAGTTGTCAGTAACATTTGAATTGTTATCGTGTGTCCATAAATACCGGTGTGTACCTTCTAAATTTATTCAGTCAAAATGTTTTTCTGCTCAGATATATGTATATGTGAAAAGAAAAACTATGTATTGTAATGACAAAAAGGAGTAATACTTGTTGTCTGTCATTTTGTAGTTTAATAACAAAATCTATACTCCTTCTTTTTAATAGATCGTATATTTGATGTTAAATATTGTTAAATAGATACATTTGAAAAAATAAGGAGTATAATACATCAAAAAACTATTTTTCAATGTAATAAAATCGTTTTTGTTGGAACAATGAATTGAATTGATTTACATCCGAAGACCTTTAACCCACTTTTTTATTCCTATTGACGACTCTTTTAAGTAATGTGTGGTAACGAAATCCTTCACTGTTTAAATATAACAAAGAAAAATTGCAGGTGACATCTTCTTTATTAGATTATTTGTTTATGGCGTTACAAACGAACTCCATTTGTAGATAAATGATTTGATTTGCAAATGTATTCTTTCATTTTTGAAATTGTATTCTGCTCTCATTTTTCTTTTCCAAACCGCTAATAATAATTTGAATTTCAAAAGAAATAAAGTGAAGATTATAAAATGTACAGCACTTGATAGATTGTAGAGCTTTGAACTACACTTAAAGTTTGAAAGTATAATGTTAAAAAGCTTAAAAACAAGAAAAAATGCAAAATTGTATGGCAGTTGTTATCAGAGAGCCTGTTTCTATGTATGTTGGCGTTTGTTTTTGTTGAATATCAGTGTTTCTGTTGTTACATGTTTTTCCTCTTGCAGTTGATGTGTTTTCTTTGTTCTGGTTTGACTTAGCTTTATCATTTATACGGTACTGTCATGATTTAACAAACTGAAAATGTCCATTTATAAATTTTGAAATTATTAAGGTATTAAGTTTTCAACTCCCTCAGGCAAAGTTGGCTTTAGATGAATTTGGCTATTTATTCTAGGTATTTTTGAAATACCTTTTCAACGGTTTCGGTACTTATACATCTTCTGTTTTCGAATGTTTGCCGTTGAACGTTCCTGAGGTAAAACCAGAAAAGCGCTTTGGACGCAAGAAATGATTAAACGTGTTGTTTCCAATTTTTTTCCATTACCATTGAACAGCGGAGTGCTACTGTGGTCTTTATTTCCTTATTTTCATGAGAAAACATATGGAAAAAACATGTTTCACATAAAATTATCTGTATGTACAATATAACATAACTTTCAAATTTGTAATTTAATGAAATATAACAATATAAATAATAATCAATCCATATTTATTTAATCTATAGTCTCATGACCTCAATTAAAAAACTTATTAGGTTTCGTTTTGAATAATTGATTTGTTGTCTGTGTTTCTATGGCTTTAGTAAAGCAATTATACATTCATTATGTCAATGTTTAATAAAGAATCGTTTTTTTCCAGTTAATATTTACAAATCATGTTGTAAATGAAGTGATCTATGAACATTTTTTTTTCAAATAGAAAAGACAATTTACACTGACAAAGAATTTTCGAAAATGTAATGTTGAACAGAAATGGATCTGAAAATAAACATATTGATCAATAAAAATAAACAGCATTTCTATCAACAGAATAAGTCAATAAAACCCATTTCAAAGGGGTCAGTTAAGTGACTTTATACAACAAACACACCAAAATTTATAATACGAATGCGTATATAAGACAGAATGTAAGCACACATTATTTTGCGTTATTCATTAACGTTGACAGTGTTTTGATCAAGTCAAGCAATATTTTAGATGTACAATAATCAAAATATTTCGCATCCAGTGTAAGGCAACATCTGTCAAATCAAACAGACAAGATGACACATTAAAACATTCATTGTAAATTCTGTTATATAATTGTTGATTCTAAACATATATATAAATGTTCTTACCGTCTACCACAGCAATTAACAACGGTATGACGAAAATAACGCAATCCATATCTGAACAAGCACTGATGTAAACTATTTCGAAATAACGATTTTAATGTCAATGTTTTTTAATTATTGGTTATATACAGATGGTTAAATGCTGACAAAATATGTATGGCTTAACAAACTTACAAACTATTATTTAAACTCAAACATTGTTATTTACAAATATATTCATGAATATAGATTTTTGTATTATTTATTGTTCTGTTGATTATTGAAAATTAGCAAGATATTGCCTATTATTATCATAGTTTTATGAAATTGTAGTAATTGTTTTAGAGATATCTGATACTACTAACCACACAGGTTGTAGAATTGGTAATAAATAATTCAAGCGAACACTTCAAATTTGACCAAAAAAATGAAAACGTTCTATAATCCGACAAAATGAACTGTTACAATACCTGTTCTAGCTTTGAAAAATGGCGATCCATCTGATAATTTAAACTATGACAAAACAAGCTTAGTTAGTGAGTTGGCCATATCGTGCACGTCGTGTGAGAATATAAGATTGTTACTCTGGTCTGATAGGCTAAGCTATATCATTATAACTGATGCTCAGTTTGCATTTCGACCCGGTAGTATAGTTTATCTACTTTCACTCAGAAAACAGCAAGAATCGTTTGTTATACTCTTTTTATACTACAAACAGGCAAGTGATACAGTTATTTATGGTTGAAATTGTAAAAAAATAGTATGACAGGGAAAGTTAAAGAGCTTAAAAGAGGAGTAAAAGATACCAGAGGGACAATAAAACTTATCAAAGTCTCTTTAGAGTATAACATATGTTTTGGATGTTTTAGATAAATTGCATGCCAAAATCATGGTCCTTGTGACTATGTGACAGTTCTGACTTGTGAACTCTTTATACTGCACTTCCTGAACAACGTATGAAACATTTTTTCCCTATGTTATTGAATGGTCGTTTGTTCAAACTGAATGCAAATATATTAGCTGCAACTCATTTAAAGCCTTCTTCTCTAATGAGAAAGTTTATTTGCTAGATATACTAGCTTACTGGAGGCGTTGTGAGACAATTGAAGCTGTTAATGAGAGGCATTTTATACTAAAGGGACATTCAAACTCATAGATCGAAAATAAATTGACAGCTGCATGGCTTAAAAAGAATAGAAAACTCGAAAAAGTCCGCAAAATAAGCTAGGCATAGAAAACTACAGACTGTGTAACACGAATCCCCCCAAATATTTGGGGTTGATCTCAGTTTCTCCAATGTAAGGCCCTTTCCCGATTATCAATTTAGAAAATGTTGTGATAAGTTTGTAATATAGAACACCCTGGTATGATAGTTTTGTTCAGTAATACATATTTATTTCGTTAATCAAATACATTGTTACACACACGAAAGAATCGAACAGGTTGAGATATAAACAACATAAGATGGTGACATGGGAACTTGACCTTTTAAAAAAAGGATAATTTACAATAAGAAATGATAAATCTATCTCTTTCATCGTACATGGCATTTAGCTTCCCGTTCAAGATCAAGAAATAAAGATCCAGGAAAGAGCAGTGTTCATTGAAAGTATTATCTTTATTTAAAGTCAGTTCAGCAGGACAAATCTCTTAGGTGTACATAATGAAGTCAGATAAATACTGTGTCTAGTCTTCTTTCTTCTCTTACCTATGGAGTAATTGTTCATGGTATATATTTACGTCAATCGTTTTACACAAGCCATTTGTTCCTAGTACAGCTTTTTGAATTGTATTGCTTTATATCAATTTAAGAAGCCTTGTATTCTTATGAAAACTACAATATTAAACTGTTCGTGACCAATTTATGTAGACAAAGGCGTTGACAATAATATATGATGAGAGAGGGTATGAATTATGTATAGTTTAAAGCAATAAATGATATAAATTGCATATGCATTTGGTAAATAAAGTAAACAGCAATATTACGCTGTTCGAAAATCATAAATCAATCGAGAGAAAACAAATCAGGGTAATAAACTAAATCCACAGGGAACACGTCACCTATGAAAGGATAAAAAAGGAATAACAAGACCACTGAAATGCATCTAAAACAAACATCAACGTTCATATTCTTGACTTGGTACAGGACAATTTAAGAACAAAATGGTGAGATGAACCTGGTTTTATGGCTAGCCAAACCTCCCGCTTTAAAAGATAATGTTACAAAAATACCACTAAAATGACAACACTACATTACCGAAATACAGAACAACACACACAAGAACACTAATCACAGAGAAACACACTAACAAATAGACGACACAGCATACAAACCGCAGAAGAACAACGATTGTCTTTCATCAACGACAGATAACACAAAAAGTCAAGCATGGTAACATTTCTTCTTCCATTAGTCTATACAAAAAGCACAAGCACCTGGTTAGCTTTAAATGTGATTTATGAATTATTTCAATCGTTCAGCATGAACTTACTTAAGAACCTTTTAAGATTTCCCCTCAACTCCGTGTCATTTTTACGGAGGAACGTAATACACTACCTTCCGAAGATAGATATATTTTATTGAAAGTAAAACACTGTTTTCTGAAGGTTCATCCAATTTCCACAAGATGCAAACTGATTAATATTCATGAAAAATGATGAACACTTTTTCTCGACTTCTTTCTTTTGCTGACACATCACTACATGCCCTACATTAGTTTTGCAGAGGTTTGAATAAAAACTACAATTTGAAATTTGTTTCAATATACATAAACAATTGATAAAAACATCAAAAGTGTCTGCTTTATAGATTTTCATAAATGAATTCTAAAACATATGCATACTAAATGTACCGTATCAAATGCATATATAAGAACAATTACTTATAAACTGTAACGCAACGCATGCTATTGAATGAAGAGACAATTTAAATATATTATTCTAAAAGCTTTTTTTGACAAAATTTTATACCAATTTCATTACAATCATTTCAAATTTTACTTTCCATAAAAGAAGTAAGAGCTTAGAATTGAGAATAAAAATGGAAAATGTTTCAAAGAGACAACAACCATGGAGCAGAAAGGTTTAAGGGGACGACCATTTAATGTTCGGGGGGGGGGGGGGGGGAGGGGCAGGAGGATTTTAAAAATGAATAACTCAGCCTTGATAATCACAAAAAAAATTGGTTTGTTCTGTGGTAGTTTGAAAATAAATAAACTGACTTACAATGTATTGAAAATAAATAACTCAGCAGGTCTAATCGAAAGTATGAGATGGCATCAGATTCTTCATAAAATTCATCTTTTTTCCAAAAATAAAATAGGGAAACACTTCCCAAACCTTTTAACAATAAAAGTATAAATATTATCAAATATTCTTGAAATGTCTGAAAATGGGTTTCATTTAACTTGAGGTATATTGTCTCAGTAACACTTACCTCACTTTCATTACAGGGAAGTAACTGCATTGAGGCAAATAGGCTTATGTAGGAAATTTCAAAACCAAAAGCATGTCTTTATATCAAATTGTTTTCACTTAGAGATTCTTGCAGTAAGCAAGTTCTGTTCTCCTTGGACATGGACCCTGTTTTTTTCAGGATCAATATTTCTTATTTATTTGTCTTCTGTTCATTCTGTATTCTGTTAGTGTTGCATTCCTTTTGTAATTTAGTAATTTTGTTATTAACTTAATCGTGAGTTTAAAAAAGAACAACATATGTCACATACTTAACTATGAGAATTACATTTTTGCTTTATCCTACATTTTGGTCTTTTAATGTTGTCCCTAAAAACTTAATTTTAACACTGAAAATATTGTCAAAAAATAATTAAAGCAGAACTTGCATTTTCAGATTAAGAAAAGGTCTGGGATTAACACCCAGAAAGAATGATTTAGCATCAGTTGTTCCATAGCTTCTTGGGGCCTTCAGTAGCATCAAAACCCCTTCCAAAAAAATCTTGTCTCGCTCCGCTCGGCGAAATATGTTTGGCAATAATTAATAAAAAGGCAAGTTCCAGCAAAACTTTAATACTGTGTATGTATGAAATACATGTATATACGCAGTTGGCAACATTCATTGCTGCAGAGGATAATGGTTAATTCTAATTAAATGGTACTAAATGACAATGAATATACATAATAGTTACATGTAGTATTTATAAAATGTATAATAAAATTCATTTAAAAATTGTATGTTTTTAAATATTATAAATATAGTTGTGAAAATGAATAATTAGTCCCTTGTTTTAATGAAAATGAAAAATCTTGCTTCAACAGTGCAGATAATAAATAATCTGTCCTCTTAGTTTCCAAAAATAAATAACTGATCCAAATCAAACCTCCTGCCCCCCCCCCCCAGAATATCAAATAGTCGTCCTCTAACTCATTTTAAAAATTGTATTCTAACACATTGTTAGTTATAATTACTAGGCGCCAATGAAATACAATAATTTTGTATTTTATTAATAAGAACGTTCGTATTAAAATTATTGGATTAGAAAACTCTGCTGAATCGATTAGATGGTAAAATTGACATATTCAGAAAATGGAAAATTATTCAAATGAAACGAAATAGATAAACAGCAATTACAATAGATTTTTTCTATGAATGAAACTTTTAACGACGAAAACATTTGTTTTTAATTGATTACCTTAGCTGTATATGTAAAATCTTTTAGAAATGTTTGGACCTCAATGCTCTTCAACTTTGTACTTTGCTTTTGCCTTTTATTTATTCGAGCGTCACTGGCGAGTCTTGTGTAGACGAAACACGCGTCTGGTGTAATTACAAAACTTAAAACCCAGTATCTATAATAAGTTTATTAAATACAGAAACCACTCAAAGAAATATTACAAATAAGGTAATTTGAACCAAATAAGAATTCCGGATGTAAAGGGTCTACTAATGGAAAGTTATAAATTACACATAGAACGTCGGAAGTAGTGTGAGAAATGTTATTAATCAATGTTTACCTGAGTAACCTGGAATATATCATATATATTATGACAGCGAATGGAAAGTTTACTTTTTGAAATCATATTTAAGAAGAATGTAAATATTTGTTTTATATTAAAGCTTATAAAAAACCCAGAAACATATAATGCGTAAATTTGCATGGTCTACATATGATTATAAGAAGCAGGCGACTTAAGAATATTTTGGGAATCAGGAACAATGTATTTGTATTGTAATAAACGAATAAAACTCGATACTTTGCGTTGTGTTACTTTTTATGCTCAAACTCTATATCGAAGGCGCCCACACAAAGGTACAAAGTAACGTCATCAAAATAAGACGTAAATACGGGAAACATAACGTTAACGTTTGCATAATATTCTCAACATACTGGGGGGCCGCAAAAGTATATCTTTGCATAAAATTCAAATATTTCTTTAAATGTCCATATATGAAACGAAAAAATATGATGGGCAATTACTGTCTCTTGAAATCACTATGATAAAATTGAAAATTAACAGTCTCTATAACGATTTTCAAATCGAACACAAAATTAAATGAATTTGTATAAGTTTTAAGATGTTTTTCGCATTGGCACTGTTCTTCTGGTATCAACTTCATTCGTCTCATCTGCTGTATTTGGTAGGTCCTCTTTGTTGATCTCTAGCGGATAAAGTTTGACGATCTGGGAAAATTGCTTTTTTCCACCGAGTTCGTGGTTTTTCGTCATAAACTTGTACAATATCTCCGACACGGATGTTGATTCTGTTGTCCCTTCTATTTTCATGAAACTCTATAACGTGATCAGTTCTCTGTTTTGTAATAACATTTATTGGTAAGGTCTCATGGTCATGTTTCCATGGCAACTTCGGTACGTATTTATTTTCATGAAATTCTACTGACGATTTTCGGTACATATTTTCATCTTCATGTTTTGTGTCGACTTCTCCTAGTGACTCTATTTTAAACTCTTCCGGTTTAGGATTTGTCAAAATGTTGAACATTCCTACTAGTCCCGATTTACGATTCACATCTGGTGATGTCGGACCAGACAACAGGTAACCAAGTTTAGACTTAACAGCTGTCGGACCTATTCCTCTAATAACGGTATCCTCTACAAAATCCCAGTAAAAATCAGCTCCTATCAGTAAAGATATTCTAAAATTGTTGTCGTTCGTGATCCGGTGCGCTAATCTTAATCCTTTTAAATGTTTGCAATCTCGGGTTTTATTTGCACTATAATTTGTGATCGGATTTGCTATAGTTGGAACTACTAAAACTTCAATGGGTATTTTCTCTCCTTCTATTGGCTCAACGTATATAATTGCTTTCGGTAAGTGTTGGACTCTAGTGCTTGTATTTCCAAATGTAGAAAGATTGATCAATTCGGTACCTTCTGCCTTTATGTCTAGTTTTGAAGCTAATTCCTCGGTCACGAAAGAACGCTGTGCTCCTTCATCGAACAATATATTCGTGTTCATTCCTTGATGTTCACTCCAAACGGGTGCTACGGCGGTTTTCAATAATATGCTAGAACGGGATTGCATCGTGGACGAATGAAAACTTGTGGCAGTGGCAACACTTTCATTGTTGACTACGGCGTTAACTGACGTATCATATCTACTTACATTAGCGGTTTTATCAAAGTACGATCTGTCGGTATTTTGGGTACATATACTAGTATGGTGATTCTTGTTACAGAATCTGCAACGAAATTGAGATCTACATTCACATGCGTGGTGCGATCCCAAGCAATTAAAGCATAAGTGCTTGTGTTTAATAATTGTTATCCGGTGTTCATAATCTGGAACCTTTAAGCATTTTGCGGGGTCGTGCATATCGTTGCAATAAATACAAGGTTTCTGACGAATGTTTGTGCTTTGGCGGTAATCTAATCTATCTTGTGTTCGCGGGTAATCTCTCGTATCGGCGCTTGTCAATAATGACGCTATAGACGGTAAATTTGCATTTACTTCTTCGGTTTCAAATCTATCTTGTATTTGCGTGTAGTCTCTATTATTGGCGATAGTAAAAAATGACGCTGTAGACGGTAAGGTGTCAATAAATACATCGGTGCGTTTCTCTCCGGCTTCTAAAATTGTGATTTCTTTCAATATCCCATATCTTAATCCTTTTAATTCCCAATTATCGGTTCCGTTTTCTCTGGCTAAGTTTTGTCTTACAGCTGACGGTAGCTTATTCAAGATGATTGGGATGAGCAGTGCGCCATATGAATCTCCCGATCTGCCTAACGATTCTAGGCCTCTTATATATGCTTCTTGTTTGTCGTAATAATTACGGAGGCTAATAAGGTTGTATTGTGGTGCGGGAAGGTCTAACAGGGCTTGCATGTAGGCATTCGTGATTTTGTGTGGCTGACCAAAACGTTCTTTTAACAATTTTATAGCTTCCGTATAATTATTATTTGTGAGCGGTAGTCCATCAATACATCGAGCGGCTTCATTACCAAGTTGCGATTTCAAATATGTGAATTTCTGTATGTCGGTAAGTGTGGGATTATAGTGTACAGATGATTCGAACGAGTCCCAAAAAGTTTGCCACATGAGTGTTTCTCCTGTAAATGTAGGTAAGGTGAGTTTCGGAAGTTGGTGATTTTGCGTAACGTTGGGCGGAACATGGTACATTTGTTGTTGAACAGAGCTATACGTATTTTCTACTGAACTATGCTGATTCGTATTTTCCGTTGATTGATTAGGCCAGTTGGTAATATTCGAAGTTGGTGAATTTGAGTATTTTTTACGTATGTGTCTTATTTTTGTATTCAGAAAGAATTTATACTCATCTGTCTGTAGAATTTCATCCTCAACATCCTCATCCTTTGTTAAATTAAGAATTTCTTCATTCAAAGCACTAATAATCTTCTGTTTTTGCGAAAGTGTTTCTAATAATTCTGTACTTTCTTCTATCTCCAAATCCTGCTCTTCTTCCGTTTTTCTCAAAAGTCTTGTTACAGCACTTCTATGGCCTGCTCTCACCGATTTCAGTTTACTTTCCATGGCGTCACGCACCAAAATGTATTGTAATAAACGAATAAAACTCAATACTTTGCGTTGTGTTACTTTTATGCTCAAAATCTATATCGAAGGAGCCCATACAAAGGTACAAAGTAACGTCATCAAAATAAGACGTAAATACGGGAAACATAACGTTAACGTTTGCATAATATTCTCAACAGTATTGTTGTCTGTTAATTGAGTGCATCTGATAAGTTGGTTGTGCAGTGTTCGTTGCTGTTACAATTGTTCTTCGACCAGCTGGATGTGCAATCACCCGTCCAGGCGTAGATGCTTCAAATGAAAACAAAACATTATTGATAAATATATAGGCATTACAAAAAGGATTGTCAAGTTTAATCGTTGTTATAAATATTTTGATATGAGCGTCACTGATGAGTCTTATGTCGACGAAACGCGCGTCTGGCGTACTAAATTATAATCCTGGTACCTTTGATAACTAATCATATCCTTAACAATTATTTAAAAGTATCGACATTTCGGAAAGCAAATATTAAAGTCTATAACATTATCTCACTGAGAAATGTGTTGGTTGATGAACTAGTAAAAATTAATATGTACTGGCGCTTACAAGTAAGCTTTAAGTTCAAATATAAACTCGTCGACAATTTGACGGACACAATCACGAGTATGTTAATACTTCTGGATTATCTGTCTCACAAATGATGACTGATATGTTTCAATGTTTTTGGCCACAAACCCGTCTATTTTTTTCGAATATCACCTTCCGCATCACCGTTTTGTTCTTACATGAGCTATCCACGGGTGCCATATGTGGAGAGGGATCTGTTTACCTCTTAAGAGCACATGAGATCAACCTTGGGTTTTTTTGTTGGAGTACTTTATGTTCTATCTGTAGTCTTGTGTGTTGTGTTTTATATACTGATGCAAATGTATGCACCTGTCCTAAGTCAGGAATCTCATGTACAGTAGTTGTCGTTTGTTTATGTAATTTATACGTGTTTCTCGTGTATCGTGTGTTATATAGATTAGACCGTTGGTTTTCCCGTTTGAATGGTTTAACACTAGTAATTTTTGGGCCCTTTATAGCTTTAGAGGTAGGAATTTTGTAATTTTACTCACTCCTGTATTAACACAAGTTGTGGTTAATTGCAAAACTCAGTAATTTCCTTTTAATTACAATTTTGGTAAAAATATTAATAACATCGTTACCCTGATTAATTCTTCGCTGTACATAGTCAAAACTGTTCGTAAGAAACGGCAGAAATTTACACAATGGGAATTATTTTGATTTAATCGTGAATTTTTGTTTTCCTATTTTGTTTTAGGACGTAAATGTTCCTTTGGTCGTTCTTTTTGAGTCATTGTGTTAGTTGTTTTAATTGCCGGTTTGTTCAGTTAAGGATGTTCGCTCATCTTTTTTTTTTGAATTTTTGCCACATATTCGGAATCTTCTGGTTTTATCTATGTAGTGCCATTCTTTTGCTTCATAAGTCATAAAGAAAAAGGGGTTCCACTTTTAAATATATGAAAAGCCTTGAAATTATTTCATGCTAAATTTTCAATGGCTTAATTCTCGAAAACAAGCACACGCACCCTTCATTTTTGTCCCGATTTTTTAGTTCCCTTATTTCTATACTAGCAATTTATAACAGCCTTTTAAAAAGATTGTTATTGTAAAACAGAGTAGAGAACATCGGCTTAAACCTTTTGCTAACTGACTTGAAAATATCAACTTACATCTGGCTTTACAAGCGTAAACAATTATACAAGTCACTATTACAAGGCAAAATAAACCGCCCATGCAGCCTCCAACAATCATCCTTAAAATAAAATAAATAAAGATTAAGTTAAAGATAATATAATGTTAAGGTTTGTATTGTTGTATTGGACAAATGAAAGAACGACTTTAGGGAGATCTTTCTATCGATAAAGTAGTTCTTTGTTTGAACAATACTGACACCACGAGGTATTGGTTTAACAATTTTAAACGAATTTAAAGAAAACAAGACTTGACCTTTATTTCGCGTATACGTTAAAAATACATCTTTAAATATTCCCATTTCACATTGTACCTGTTCCATTAACTGGATGATCGTCATAAATATTGTTTTTTTTATAAAGCGGACATCAGAATAATTTTGTTTTTACCAACAAATAGCGGCAACTGCATGTTGTTTTGGCTTTTGTTTACTGTATATATATATTAAAATATGTATCAACCCTCCGTAAGTTATGGTTGGACTTTACATGTGTTTTAAAGTAATCCACTTACCCAATGCGCGCTGAACTGATGGAGGAATAATAAGATGACAAATTAGGCGAATAAGGTGAATTAAACGAATTTGCATTACACATAGAGGTACCAGTACAACTGTATCCGTTTGGACAACACCAGAGATATCCAGAACAATGGTAGTAACGAGATTGACACTGCGCCCCTGAAAATGTGGCGTTGATAAATAAATATATACATGTTAATAATTAATAATATTTACTTACGACTTATATAACTAATGATAATAATATTACTGCTACTACCAATAACTACTGAAATAAAAAAATTATAACAAAAATCGTAACAATAATCTATGAAATTCATAAAAAGGAATTGAATACACTTTATTCTTCAAATTTCAACTTAAGTTACAGAATCAAATAATATCAATCGTTTTTTTCTTAATTATTGTATTTTAAGGTAGCACCTTGTAAATACAGCTGTTTCTCAAACCACGCCTCTTTTGGGAGATCTAGAATATTCATAGAAAATTAATTTTGTTTACATAATGGTTCCCAGTTCTGATCTGTATGTTGCATCTCATAGAGACAAAACTTGGAAATGTTACCAGTAAATATACATGTGCATATTGTTTATATGGTAACCCTTCATTCGAGGTAGGGGTAGTTAAGAAAATTAGTGTTAGTTTAAAATCTGAGAAGTTCAGGGCTCAGGCATAAACAAACACGAAATAATAGTTAACGGAACGGATAATAGCGGTCTTTGAAAGGTGGTATTGAGTTGAGGTTGAGGACAAACATTTTGAAGTTTTGTTACAAATGGACACTTCATTTATTCTTTGTTAAATTAAGAATTCTTAACTTTATTTATTCTTTGTCCCATTTTGAAATTCTTAAGGACATAAGAAACAGGTGTTCAATTAAGAATTAACTTTTCTCTTTGTCAAAACTTCAGTAACAGATTTTATTACATAAAATCCTCTTACACTCTTTTGTTCAAAAAGATGTAAATTCTTTGCATTGTTAATCAGAATTTCTACATTAGTTTCAATTATGCTCTTGCGTAAAGGTTCTCCGAGCGATATAGGGGATAATCCTAACACGTGGTGACTTTAATTTTTGTGTTACCATGAATTAATGAGTAGAAACGAATTCTGATTGGTTGAACCTGCAAAATTGTTCAAATCTGTGAATGGTTATTGTCTTTATTCACTGGAAAGCGTCACTTTTCAAATTGAACGCCGTGAATAAAGAATATTTCTCAGAAATCAGATTTGACTATTTTCAGGTAATTGAAAACTAAGTTTGATTTTAATTTCAATATCTATTTCTTTATAGATTCAAAGTACTTATTTCATTTTTACAATGTGTCGTTTTTAAAGTTCTAAAAGCTCAGGTAAATGAGTTAAGCCAATTTATTATTTTAAGAGAAATTATCTTTTTAAACAGTTAGAGAAAGACGCCAAACCAGTTGGTTAATTTTAAATATGTATATATCTTTTCAAGTTAATATTTTAGAAGTATTTATCAATTTAAAACATATTAAGTATTTTTGTAAATGAACACTAGTTACCAAAACTAGACTAAAATGAAAACGCTTCATCAGAAGTATTTTTTATATGGGAGACAACTCCAGTTTCACCGCGACAAGTTCATGAGCAAGTAATATGTATCAATTTACAGTTTACCCATTATTTGTGAACAATGGTTTGTGTAAGAACATTATTATTCTGGCGTATATACAAAATTTAGTCCTGGTATCTATGATGAGTTTGTTTACAACCACTGGGTCGATGCCACTGCTGGTGGAGATTTATTTCCCCGAGGATATCACCGGCCCAGTAGACAGCACTTTTGTGCTGACATGAATTATCATTGATATGGTTATATTTATAAATTAACTGTTTACAAAATTTAAATGTCTTGAAATTCTAAGGCTTTTCTACCTCAGGCATAGATTACCTTAGCCAAAACTTTTAGGAATTTTGGTCCGTACTGCTCTTCAACTTCGTACTTTATTTTGGCCCTTTAAACTTTTTGGATTCGAGCGTCACTGATGAGTCTTTTGTAGACGAAACGCGCGTCTGGCGTATATACAAAATTTAGTCCTGGTATTTATGATGAGTTTATTCAAAGCATTTTGCATTAGTTGCCATGGTCGTTAGGTAACAGAAAGCTCTTAGAAGCTATTAACTGATGTCCTCTATTTATCCCATTTGCAAAGCCCAGTGTTTCTTGTTTTCTTATTTCATAAGATTCCCAGTTTGTTTATATAGTTTTCTTGTTCAAAGTAAATGCGTTTATTGAACTTCTTTTATTGTGTTATATACTAGATGTATAAAGTTCCCCATGTTCTTATTTTTAGTATGTGAGCTAGTCCCAGTCCCAAGATTTAACTTTCACAGTTATCTCCCCCTTTAGATGCAAATTTGTTTACAACTGTTTGTTTTTCTGTAAATAATAGCCTACAGCTATGTTACACTGTAAATACATGTTTTTGATAGTAAAAGTTTCTGAGAATAAGTCGAAATTATTCAATTAGAGAGATATTAAAATAGTACAAATGAATAGTTTAAAATTTGTTTAATTGTTTACTGCAAATCCCATGCATGTCAGGCTGCACAATTCAGAAACCAGTCAAACACTTTAGAGTTTACACTGTTCAAGGTGAAAAAGAAAGACACTTCACAGTTCTTATCTATAGTATTAATAACCCATGATTTGTTATTGTATCATTTATTGACTGCACTGTTTTATATTCTATTATGTAATATTGTTATTATATGGTGACTTTTCAAATTGAACGCAGTGAATAAAGACTATTTCTCAGAAATCAGATTCGACTTTTTTCAGGCCTGTCAGAAGACTCACGTCAACAAGATAATTATCTTGTCACAGCAACTGAAATCATACAGTCAAAATCACCCTGCATCTACGTGTCATGCTTGCTTCTAAAGCTCTACCACAAATCAAGAACAACACCCCAAACCTCAGTTTGACATATTAATTGATATGTCTACCCACTGTTAGCAATATTTTCCAGCACTGGTAATCATCAACATAAACATAGATACAATACGATGTGGTTTAAGTGCTTGTTAGACAGCATTCCATATTTAGTATCCCTTTTTTTAAGATTACTTTTATTTTGGTGTAGAAGTTGGAACTTAGAAATAAGATTAGCTCAAATGAATTTCAAAACGAGTTTATATATAATTTGCTGTTTTTATTAAAATGCAACAAAATTAAGGCATTTAAGAAATAAAATATAAATGTTAGTATAAGTAAAAAGAAACTACAAAAGTAATTCACATCAAGGAAATTCTAATCAGAAAGTCCCTTATCTAATGGCAAATTTAAAAGCGCCATAACATCAAACGAACTTTCATATTTTGGACTTAATACAAGCATTTTATGACAGAAAATGGTTGATTACACCGGGTTTTATAGCTACATAAACCTCTCATTACAAAAATAACACATCTAGATATAAAATAAAAATAAAGAACATCTTGTAATGAAATGTTTTCTGATCAGTTCGTAGCGGTTATATTAATATTAACATTGATAGTAATATAGTGAACAAACAGCGAGTTCATATTATACAATTCAGAATGGACGCACAAAGAGCGCACTGTACACTATTAATAAACTGTTAACACAGAGATATGTCTCGCATTTTATAAACATGATAATATAAATGTTCATATAAAAACAGCAATACATTACGTGTAAGTTATGCAAACATTAAAAGCTAATGAGCCATGACTGAAAGTATATGGCTAAACAATATCCATGGAAATAAGATATATGAATGTGAATATAGCTGAATACTAAATATTATTGACTTATCGTTTCCTTTAAACAAACCTAGACAGAAACATTAACATGCAAATGATGTAAAAGTTTTAAAGTGGATGAACCATGGTGGTTGTTGGGGTTTTTACGGATATGAGACTTGCAAATGCCAATACATTAGCATACCAAATACCATTTACTTCACATTAGGGGTTCATCTTAAACTATTCTTCACAAACCAATACATGTAAACTACTTAAAAATTTCAAAGTCAGTAGACCATGACTAAGGAAGCGGGGTCAAATATCCTCAATGTATTAGTAAATGATATGTTTAATGTTAATAAAACTGCATACCAAGTAACTCTCCACAAGAGACAAAAATGACACAGAAATAAACAACTATAGGTCACCGTACGGATTTAACAATGAGCAAATCACAAACCGCATAGTCAGCTATAAACGGCGCCGAAATGACAATGTAAAACAATTCAAAACGAGAATATTAACGACATTATTTATTTAAAAAATATGAATGATAAACAAATAGGTAGCACATAAACCAACGACAACCACCGAATTACAGGCTCCTGACTTGGGACAGGCACATACATACATAATGTGGCGGTGTTCAACACGAAAGCGGGATCCCAACACTCCCCTAACCTGGGACAGTGGTTTAACAGTGCAACATTAAAACGAAGTATAAAAATCAATGTCAGTTTAAAAAAAAAAAATAACCCTTTTTGAGTCCGTGTTTTTTTTTATACAAAATTCGTGAATTAAAAACATTAGTAAAATGTTTGTTGATTACAGTAAACCTACCTTTCACAATATTAATAAACTCCGAAATAGTTATTATAAATAACACGAAATCCATATTAGTTATATTACTTTTACAACTATTCCAGCTCTGTGGTTTATGAAGACGTCACAGAAAGTCCTAAACATTTTGTTTACAAAATGCTTTATTATATATGCATATGTTCTTTACTACCAAAATCTTTTTAAAAAAAAACCCATAGGTATTGCAAATATTCAAATTGTATATCCGGATTTGATAATGAGTTTCAACTAAAATGCTTTAATCGTAGTATATCAATAACAGTACTTGTATAACTTGTAGAAGATTATATTTACCAAGTTAATGTAGCGCATCTATATATGTCCCCTAGACAACAATAAAACACAAATCAGAGTTAAGTATGAGATAGTGGTTTATCTAAGACATACATTAAAAAATAGGAAGACTTATTGTTGGTATAACATAAGCAACACGTCATATGTAATATTTCAGACTTTTACTGGTTTGTAGTGAGATCATTATATCGAACGCCTGATATGATTAAACAAAACTAAAATATCCTCGAGATTTATTTTCTAGTGTTGGTCAAACAAATTATGATACTAAACGTAAAATGACAAACATCCTGGACTCCGTGTAAAATTCAAATTGGAAAGTCCCTTATCAAATGACAAAAATCAAAAGAACAAGTACAATAAACGAATGGAAAACAACTGTCATATTCCTGACATGTTACATCCATTTGTATATGTCAAAATAGTTGATGATTGTGTTTTATAGCTAGCTAAACCTCTCAATTGTTTGACAGTCGCATAAAACTTTGTGATGTCAAATCGAACAGTTTTTCCTACCTGGTTACTCGCACAATCTTCTGGCCAATTAACCGGTAAACCAATAGTAAAGTTGATTTTTACATGTCTTATAGATCTACAGTATTCGACTAATGCACGGTTGTTAGTACAACGAATTGATATTTATACTTGTTCAGCTTTGATCACTACTAGTTTTTTTACCCGTAATAATCCAATACTACCATAAGTTCTCGACATATCTTCATTCGGATTTAAAAGATGACATTCGATTCGTCTTGATCTCGACGAATTTACAAAGTGTTAAATGGTGATCGTTTCATTTTATTTCTTGCGTATCCAACAATTTTCGGTAATATTCCAATTAAAGTTTTTTTTTTTTTTCAACTATAAATATTTTATTTCACTACTGGTTGTGAACAATGTCCCTTAGCACTACAACAATGACGCTAAGGTGTTATTATTTCATTTTAAGTAATGAATAATTCCACTGAAGTTGCATTTGACTTTTTTTTCGTTTATCGAATGACTCTGCCTAGGACGACTTAGATGCATAATTTAATGCAGGTCTACCAAATGTTAAAACAAAGTGAAGAACATTAAAAGTTAAAGGTAAAATTAAATTTGCTGATCACTGTTCTAAAAACATATATGTAAGACTCAGATCGACGTCCGGCCTCTAATCGACGTCCATACCTCAAATCGACGTCCATTCCTTAAATCGACGTCCAAATCTGACGTCACATTCTCAAATCGACGTCCAATATTTTTATACTCTTATCAGACGTAATGTATTGCCAAAACGTCGTCCGATTGATTGTAGTCGTCTTTAATTCATGTTCAATATCAATAAATAATAAATTACTGGAATTGATTTACACTTATACGTATACATGTTTTGTAGGGTTCTTATGACAACTAAGTTTTCAAACATTTATACATACTTTCCATATACATTTCTTCAAACTGTTACCTGAGAACATACATGCTCCCTTGATGAAGGCGTAACCTTGAACCATAATGGTTTACTTTTATAAATTGTTATTTGGATGGAGAGTTGTCTTATTGTCACTGATACCTCATCTTCCTATATCTACATTAATGTTTATCTTGATAAAAAGTTAATACAATTGATCCACATTATAGTGTGTGATTCCTATTCATAATAATAAATTACATGCATGTGAATGTATGGCATTTAGTAAGCAACCCAACAACAAAGATAACCAAACGAAATCTAGAATCTTTATTCAGTCTTCAACAATAGACTAGAAATTGTTAAGATGCACAGCCAATTGTTTTGAGAATATTATAATTCGGACTCTGTAAGGTGTTTTTTTCAAACAGATTTCTTGAAATTTACACGGGGAACGCAAGAAACTGGCATTATGTTTTGCTGTTACACCACTATGTTAGATTAAATGCGGTACTCAGTCACATGTTTAACCCCGACATATTCTGTATGGGCCTGGAGTGCATTGGTTTGTCGATGGTTTATGTCTGTCATATTTGTTTTTTTTTTATATATAGAAGACCGTTAATTTTCTATTTTGAATTGTTTACATTATTTATGTCGTGGCCTTTAATAGCCTTTGTTGTATGGGTTTTTATCATTGTTGAAAGCCTATGGTTAATAATTGCTCACTTTCATTTTATTTGAAATCTTGTCTACAGTTTCGAAATTCTCTCTGCAAATCATACCAATCTCTAAAATTTATATAAAAAATCACAACCTTTTTACATCCTTAGTCTAGTATGTATTAATTTGGAAGAAGAAAAAAAACAACACACATTTCTTTTTAAATAGATTTTATTTGTCTCACATAATTAATATGTTTAAAAGTTTAAATGTTTCAGCTGCCATCGGTTCACTTCTGTTTTTAAGTTTGTGTCCAAAACGGACGTTGATTAGAGAAGCTCAAGATCGGACGTCGATTAGAGAATGCCAAAAAAAGGACGTCGATTAGATAGACATGAAATTGGCCGTCGATTTGGAATGTTATTTCATTGTGACGTCAGATTTGGACGTCGATTTGAGGAACGGACGTCGATTAGAGACCGGACGTCGATCTGAGTCTTACATATATGCTAATTATGTTTACTTAAGAGGCTGCCCCAAGCTAAGAAATAAGTCGTATAAGTGTTAATAATTTTTTTAAAACTTGAATGATTTTTAAGTTAAATTGGTAATCAATTAACTGGACAATTGTTCTTTTAAATTAGCACGTGAAAGTTAACAAAATATATTATTGATTTCAAAAGAGGGGCGAAAGATATCAGAGGAACAGTCATAAATAATAAACTCATAAATCGAAAATAAACTGTCAACGCAATGACTAAAAATAAAACGACAAACAGAAAAAAAATAGTATTTACGAAACAACATAGAAAAATAAATTATGATCAACACGAACACCACCAAAAACTGTAGGTGATTTCAGGAGCTGCTGAAAGTAATCAGATCCTGCTCCGCATGTGGCACCGTTGTGTTCCAAATGTTATTACAAATACGGTAAATAGTCTAATTCGGTAGGTAGTCGATTATATCAATATCAGATCTAAACAAATTGAAAACAAACGGTTAACCGGTGAGCGTTTCGTTTCGGTATTCACTATTCGGTCCTTTCGACGGTTAATCGTTAAAAGGTTAATCGTTGCCAACACTGATAAAATTAAATTATATTGACAGTAAACAAAATAAAAATCACAAAAATAGAAGTACAGCATTCAACATTGTGTTAAAATATTAATCAATACAAAAACCAACAAATTTAAAAGACAAAAATACAAAAAATGACCACAGCATAACAAGACAATGTGGTTCCTCATGAATGGAAAGTTGAAATTTGAAAAAGCTGAAATCATATATATGACAGACTCTAAAGTGCGATAGTACTTTAAAGTGCGATGGTCTACGCTAAAGTACGATGATGTCTCACGCTACAGTGTGATGGTTTTTTGTTTTCTTAAGTACGATGGTATATAACACTAAAGTGCAATGCACCAATAGGTAATGCACCAATAGGGTAAGGTTTGAGGGATTTAAACGGTAAATTACATGCATTTTGAAAAATAGTCTTTTTGCAAAAGTTAGTATGCTGAGGTACAACATATGTGATACATGTAGGCTTTATAATATACTGGACTGTAGGATTAAGTGGTTGTATGTAGAAGACCAACAACGTTATAATTGCTAAAAAAATAATTTAGGTGTGACAAAATACTGTATTTCCTGTTTAATCATTTTTTTAACAATTCAGTCTTCTTCTTTTTTTTAAATATTGGGATGATTGGCGCGGCTTGTCGTTCACACAGTTTGTCAATATTCTAAACGCCTCCCCCTTTTATTTACATTCGTCATTGTAATTTACAAATACAAAATGTTTAAATACGAAATATTCATTTATATAAGCTTAAATCTAAATGCGAGAAAAATGCAATATTCGCAAAGCTTTCTTCCTCTTTGTAACGAGTACCAATACATGTTATACTTTCCTACAATATACAAACTATGCCGTTGTAGCCGACAATTTAGTATTTATGCTTAAAAAACGGAACTTTTATTTTACTGATATCACTTTTCAATAAAATCGACAATATTTAAACGGGGACCGCAAAATAAACTGCAACGTAAATAATGATATAATTTGATCTGTTTCGCTTCCAAAGGAACAGGACACAGGAAACCTATGTGCATACTATTTTGTATCTATATAGTAAAATGCCAGATCGGCTGCAGGACACATGTCCTTCTTTTAGTACTAAAAACCACATTTGCTTCAGTCGACATTGCACAGTTAAGTTTGAAATAATGTCAAAGACATTTGGTTGAAAAAAGATGTTGATCAAGTAGTAGTCTTAGTTTATCTTACGGCATGTACACTTTTTGTTTGTATAAACGACTGTTAACGTCATAATCCAACTGCGTTTTTATAGTCTATACTTTCTCGAGCCAACTGACTTTAGCGTAGACCATCGCACTTTAGCGTGACCATTGTACTTTAGCGTCCCAATCGCACTTAAGAGTATTACATATATATATAATAATACAAAATTTCAATTGTTCAATGTCATACAAGCTTATCAATCAAATGTGTATTGTCTACATATGGTTATAAGAAGGAGGCTGGCTGGCAATATTTGTTGGCTGTGCAGTGTTCGCTGCCACTACAATTGTTCTTCGAACAGCTGGAGGTGCAATCACTCTTCCAGATTTAGCTGTTAAAATTTAAAAAGCAAAATATGAAGTAAAAGAATGAAATGTACAAAATAGGATTGTGTTGTATTTTACCAAGTCATACCTTAATTGATATAAATGTTGGTCTATGAATTGAGTTGCTTACGTTTTTACTCGAAATGAAATAAAAAGCGAGTTCTGTTATCATGTTTGTATTTTATTGATTTATACTTCAAATGATTAGAAACAAAACTGTAATATGATATGACGATAAAAGCTGTAAACTTTCTCCTTGATCACATCTATTTAGTGTCGGCAATATTGTCTATCGACAACAATTTTTATTTTCATCTGATTTAACATGTCGAACGTTAAAATACATTGTTATGCATTAATTTGCAAACACATTTATTTCAAAATTTGTGCCGTTGTGCTTTTTAGATGTTACAATAAAAGATATAAAACGCCTTTCGTTTGGAAATATATACACATTAAACAAAGTTGACACACTTTGTTTGGAAAAATATAAACTTACAACTGGATTTACACACGGCAACTATTATACAAATTAGTATAACAAGGCCTGCTATGCAGCCGCCAACAATATACCTAAACAAAATAACATGAATTGATTTATACATAACAGAGTTTCAAATCGATTACTTTAAACATTCAAAGTTAATAAAAAGGTATTTTCATTTCCTACTGACAAAGATGTACTTCAACATAATAATGTTTACCCTTTGTGTGTTTATTTAACGGTGAAGATTTGATAACTATATCAACGAGAATTAGTTAATATTTGTATGATCGGGCATTTTTAACTTATCATTTTGATAATCTTATTGATAAACTATTTTTTAACAAAAGTAAAAAAAAGAGTTAATCTTTCTTTCCCAAATAGGCTTAATACACATCTTTAAAGTTGCTTTGTTCAAATTGCTGTGTATTATAAACAAGAACTGACAATTATGATCTAACAGGGTCATCCACAACACAGACTGAGAATCAAGGACTTTTTCCCAACGATATAATATTGCGACAACTGCATGTTATTGTATTGGTATTATCATGTATATCATTCAATGTATGAATCAACCGTCGTTACATTTTGGTTGAAAACTACCTGAGTTTAAAAGTAATCTACTCACCCGATTCGCGAGTAACTGATGGAAGAAGAATAAGATGATGAATAAGGATTCACATTACATGTAGATGTTCCTGTACAATAATATCCATTGGGACAACACCAGTTATATCCAGTACAATGGTAGTAACGATATTGACACCCTATTCCTGAACACGTGTCATCAATGAAGAAATAAAGCAATGTAAATTATTAATATAATGTTGTAGACATTTGCGGAAACTGTAATACACCTACGATTACAATTTACACTTACAGGAAGAAAATAAATAGTGGGTCGTCTCAAAGTGTAAATATAAAACGTCGTTCGTATACGATTGTTACTCATATGAAGTGTTTCTATAGTGAACAACGGATTACGGAGTATGATAGAATAGTAAAACACCATTTAATAAATTGAAAATCACAATTGCCGTTTTCTATCAATTAAGAACACGTTTAAAAAAATAAAATATACAAAAAAAACAGAACGGCGTTATCAATGAATATCTTTGTATCGAATATAATTTTAAGGTATTCGTCAGACTTTGTTGAAATGTAAAATAGGTATAATCAAAAAGTTAAAATTTTGATACGATATGATCAACTGCCTTTTTCCTGACGTGGTACATGACATTTTCAGAAAAAATGGTGGGTTAAACCTGGTTTTGTGGCTAGCCAAACCTCGCCCTTTTAACACTAAAATGACAACCTTACATGACAGGACTACAGTACAATTAAGGTAAGACCATTCATGACAGAGTTAAACACAAATAAACACTAAAATAGGACTGTGGCGAGCTAATAGTTATCAAAGGTACCAGGCTTATAATTTAATACATCATACCTGCGTTTCGTCTACATAAGATTCACCAGTGACGCTCAGATCAAAATAGTGAAGAAAGTCAAACAAGTAAAAAGTTGAAGAGCATTGAGGACCCACAATTCCCAAAAATTATGCCAAATACGTTAAAGGTAATCTCTGTCTGGGCTTAGAAAATCCTTAGATAATGAATTGTTTTATCTAGCCATGTCGGTATTTCTTCTAAACCAAACTGTAAAACATATAATCGTGTACGCATAGTTGCACCAAACTAAAATAGTATAGATGAACTGGGTGATTATTTATCTTTAATTTAACATACGAATAGAAAATTGAAAAATAAGACGTACAACTCTACAAACGATAAGACATTTGATAATATCCGATCAGAATTACAAATACAACATCATTACTAAATACATTCATATTGAATAACAAGTACCCTGACACGTCTTTTAGTAATGCGAAATTGCACTCATCATGTAAAGCCTATAAAGTTGTATGATAAAATAAATGCCTATATGATGTCCTGTGATTACAAAATCGAATATTAAGATTGATATGGGACCCTTATGTCCTAGAAATTAAATGAGAAGGCATATAAAGTTGTTTCAAGTTTCATAATTTCTTTGTATACGAAACCTTTACTATAACAATTATTCATTTGTTTATTATACTAGTAATGTAAAACAAAGACTACTCGAATTAATGTTCTATATGACTGAAGTGTTGATATCCTATCATTTTTAAAATGTTTATTATTCATTGATGGATCGTTCAATTCAAAGCCCTGGAAATGAGATAAAAAAAAAGGAAATATCACATAAATAATTTATAAAATATTTTTGTGTGCCTTTAACCTACCTTTAATAATATTTATTAATGCAGAAATAGTTAGTATGAATAAAGCGAAATCCATTTCAGTCTTTTTGCGTTAAAAACTAGTTGAAGTCTATGATCGGCCTAGAAGCACTACAAATGACGAATACAATTTTCTTTTTCAATGTTTTGTTTTATTATATGCAAATTTTAAAGACCAGGAAAATAGCCCAAATAACACAAGTATTGCGAAATGTTTACTCTATATTTCTAATATTTTAATTTTTCAAAAAATCCGGGTTGAAAAAGCAAACAAAATCTTATCGTTACAAGGCATAACGAGTACTGTAATGCGTAGTAATTTCCACAGGTGGAAGTATGAAAATAGAAAAAAAGTATTATAAAAAGGATATCAAATCGGTCCGTGTGTATCTACGTCCGTTCATTTTTCGTTTTGAAATATCTAAAACAAAAAAAACAAAAAACGAAAGTGTTTTCATTTTTCATTTTTGATTTCTTAAAAACCAAAATGAAAAACAAAAGTGTTTTCGTTTTTCGTTTTTGATTTCACAAAACAAAATACGAAAAACAAAAGTATTTTAATTTTTCATTTCTCACAAACTAAAATCGAAAAATGAAAGTGTATTCATTTTTCATTTTTGATTTCACAAAAACAAAAAAACGAAAAACGAAAGTGTATTCAACTTATCTTTCATACAATGTTGTCATTTGTCATTCATTTAAAGGTCGTTAAAGTATACATTCACAGCGGTTGTCAGATCAATACTACTTTAATCGAAGATAATGTCGACGGATGCAAAAGTCTTTAAAAATCTGAACAAATGGGTGCGTGAACTTTACTTTTAAGTTTAGAAAGGTCGATCCAAGATTATTAGGTCATTTCTGGAATCATGTCTTTCACCGGAAAAAATCGCCAATTTAGCACGCCTTTATAACGTCATGTACTAGATAGCAGGTGCACCTGTATCCCTGCTCTATTTAAAGTTTCCAGCACTTTCATAATTGTCATTCTATAGGGTAATATAGAAATAATTAATGTTTCGTAAGTAAATAATCGTGATTCCCGTATGACTAAGGGAAGGTGACCATCCTTTTAGATTTTAATTTCCCGAATATTTTGTGCAGTATGAAACAAAATTTGTTCACCCCTTTGCTCAACATGTGTTGGAAATTTCTATGCATACATTTTTGTCACGTGGTAATGGAAGTCACATGACAGATTCGTCTGAAAACCGTATCCCGGACCTGGCCTATTGACGACCAAGGTCCATCCGGCAGTAGTTTACGAACAACTAGGACGATAATGTATTTTGCTTGATCAAATTTATTAAATCATTCAATTAGTTTGCCATTAAGAGCCTATACGGTATTAATTTTGCTTATTTGCGAAGACTATAAGGTGAAATCAACTAGAGGCCGTTGATGGGGGATTATGGAATTGAGAATAGTGGACAAAAAATATAAATAATAGAGACAATGGACCAATAAATAAATTAAATAGCTAGAATAATGGTGTTAAAATGTAATGAGAAGAGAATTATTGTCAAAAAGTATGAAGAATAGAGAAAAATGGCCTCAAATATCAAAGAATACAGAAATTAAGAACCCCGAATCCAGACAATCATACTAGTTGCCTTAATGAACGTTAGTTAGTCTCTAGGAGATTGTTATTGGGTATCATACGGTTTCTCTTTATTTCTATGTCTATTGATTAAGAAGCTTGCTTTCATTATTTGCCAACATATGACATATCACATTATAAAAAGAAAACTATTATTTGGCAAATTACCATAGATTTCCGGTAATTGTTCTGCATAAAACCACACCACATCGGAGTCCCTGTAATTTTTTTTTCAAGTGGACCTCAGTTACCCACCCTATCCCATCATTACATAAAAGTTAATAAACAAATGTCTACGGAAATACTTCTGTCCGCACAAAGGGGAGCTGGGTAGCTGGTGTCTGCTGGAGAAAAAAGTCAAGGTTGCTGTTTGGCCTATTTTTTTTAAAGATTCATCATTCATGATGACACAAGGTCCAACAATAAAGTGCACAGGTGAATTTAATAAAAAACTTGATGAAAATCGTGTTTTAATGATCCTAGCTAGAAAAAGTAATTATAAATATTGAATGCTTCTTTTTGTAACTTCATAGGCTTGTAAAAGCGTTGACCGTGCGCACATTTTTAGAATGAAGCGCCGAAGCGCTTCATACAAAACGTACTTCGGTCAACGCTTTACACTTCAATGAAGTAACAAAAAGAAGCAATCAATTCTCAAATGAACCAGAAATGAAATTTTAAAATTCATTGAATAGTGTCTTCGACTGCTTAATTATATATAAAACACTGATGATATAGTGGTTATATATTTATAAAAACATTTGAAGTAGTTTTGAGTCTTATGCAACGTTTGTGTTTATATATATTTGAAAACTTTCTGCTACCGACTGGCTGCTTGAGCCTGGTCTCACAAACTCCGCATTTTCATTTCGGCGGATTACATTGAGTGTGTAGACAAAGGTAATATCTTTGGTTAACTTGCTTGTTAGCTGAACTATGTAGTCATTTTAAGTTAAGGTATACTTACCTCCTGTAGAAGGAGCCTAGTCCTACAGACAGATTGAATGGTTATCTGTCGAACTATTCTACCCTTAAAGGAGGGTAGTTTACCTAACCTAATAATACAAGCAAGCTAACCAAGGATATGTTACCTTTGCCTACACACTCAATGCAATCGGCTGTAATTTCATTATATTACAGGTTGCAACACCTTGCCAAATCATTGGGTTCCAATATTGAATAAATGTTTGGAAAATTAAGTCAATGTGCTTTCCCATAGGGTTTTATGCAGAACAATTACCGGAAATCTATTATGGAAACTAGAAAAAAAAACCAATATAGAAATCTTAATCTAAATGAACAACGAAGTTACACACATTAAAAAAGGTTTAGACATTGAAGGCCAACTAATTTTATTCTTGCGTGTCTTATTATAATCAGACGGTAATTGTAATTTATAAAAAAAATAATATTAAGACAAAAATTAATGTAGAGTTGCATTGGTGAAATTAACACTACAATACAAATAAAGGATTCTCAAATGATGATGACTTTTACTTGTAGTAAAATGATCAATCAATCAATCAATCAATCAATCAATCAATCAATCAATTGATCAATCAATAAAGTTGAGAATGGAAATAACAAATGTGTCAAAGAGACAACAACCTAACCAGAGAGCACATCCGAAGGCCACCAATGAGTCTTCAACACAACGAGAAAATCCTGCAACCAGAGGCGGGCTTCAGCTGGTTTCTAAATAAAAAATATATAGTACTAGTTATATGAAATTGAACATCACACCTAACTTGAAAAACATAAAAAAAACTGACAAAGACCAGAGTCTGCGGACTTGGGACAGGCGCAAAGATGCGGCGGGGCTAAAGATGCTTTGTGAGATCTCAACCCTCCCGCTATAAAACTACATCTAGGTAATATAGAATGAACAAACACACAACAATATGCACCGGAAAACTCAGTTTAACAGAAATCCGACTCCGATGACAGAATAGTAAACAAAAGAAACTACGCAAAATGAAAATAGTCGTATCAAAGACTTGGTTGATGTAAAATATCAGCATGTATACAAGTATTAATTTGATTCACGGGAGGCATATTTCATGCCCCATCTATGGGCATTATGTTTTTTTCTGTTTGTGGATCTGTTCGTTTGGCTGTGCATTCGTTCGTCCGTCATTTCGTCCGATCGTCATCTTTTCCCGCTTAAGGTTAAGGTGTTTGGTCAAGGTAGTTTTCGATGAAGTTGAAGTCAGATCAACTTGAAACTTAGTGCACATGTTCCTTATGATATGCGTTTTCTAATTGTAATGCCCAGTTTTGACTCTAATTTTATATTCCACTGAAAATAGAAAATGATAGTGCAAGTGGGGTATCCTGGTACTATGAACACATTCTTGTTTTTTTTATAGTTATCATTAAAAAAAACCACGGCTGCCAATTAAAGTATGCATCAATTGTATAGAAATATACTTTGTAATTCTTCCATGTTTTACCTCACTGTGCGCTATCCTAAAGTAGGTAGTTTATGTGCAAATATATGTATTTTGTATATTTTATTTCAAACTTCAAAAGGTGAAAAATCTTTACTAAGCTTTCGTTTGACAGATTTCATTAACAATATTTCTTTAATACAAATCTTGTGAAACATAATTTAACGATATGTTCCACATGAATACCAACCAACTTCCTCATTATATTAACTATTACATGCTATTTTCCAATTTCGTACAGACTAGATATATAAACTCATATAAGATATATTTCACTATTTTAATGTCATATGATGATATATTTATTTGGCAGAATTGATATTTGGGTTTTATATTATAAGTAATCGAAAACAAACAGTCAGATAAAAAAAAATACCGAAGATAAATATTCCGAAAGTGGAACTTCATAAAAATGTTTAGTTCTAAATGGTTGTCACCATGTTTGACTATTTATTCAAGCTATCTTATTTTATACACAACCGGATTCGTCTTCGCATGAAGGGGAACCTTTTTTTGACATATCTGAAATATATTTATTATTTTTTAATAATCAGCATATTTCTACTATAATTTGTAGTTATAATTGTTGATCTCTTTACCTGAATGTAAAAACATTGTAATTAATCCCAATTGCTGGGAAAAGGAAGTTATGGAGGGTCCACTTGAAATTAAGTACTGTTTCATTTTCATTTTGACATCAATTTCAGTACTCTGAATTTTAAAAGTGCGTAACAGATTTCAGTTTTTCAGCTTTTCAATTTTATGTGTCATAATTTCAAGACTTGCAAAAGGATAATTTATCCAGATACTCTGAAAATCCACATGCAGACAAAACGTCATAACCAAGAATGTAATAAAATCCTTAAAATCACAAATCAGATGAATATTCTTGTATCTTAAAATCTATAACTGATAAAAAAATATCTAGTGAGTTACTTCACAGACCGTATCGGTCAACAAATTCTCTGGTGGCGACCTTGAATAATATTTACCTCGATTTCAGTTGTTCTTCTTTACTCTGTCTGGACATTTTTTGTGTTAAAAATACACGCATGTTTTTTTTTAGAAATCAGTGTGTTTTTTACAAGGTAAGATTTTTTATGACTTATGAAAAGAAACTTGAAGTTAGGTTTCCTTATTTTTTGTTATAACAGCACTATTTAATGCTATAATGGCGGAGAACATTCAAAAAGTTTAATATTACTCCAACTTTTAAGTTTCTTAAAAAGTCTGTCTGATTAACTCTGCTGATTGAAATTATTTCATCATATTATTTCTAAAGGCCGTTTAAAATGGAAAAAAAACAGAAAAAACAGAAATTTAATCAACAAAATGAACTATATGTTAACACAAATACATGTCTAGTTTCTGAAATAGACGGTGTAACACAAGTGATATTGAAAGGTTGTATAAAATTGAGAAAGGAAATGGTGAATATGTCAAAGCGACAACCACCCGACCATAGAGCAAACAACAGCCGAAGGCAACCAATGGGTCTTCAATGTAGCGAGAATTCCCGCACCCGTAGGTGTCCTTCAGCTGGCCCCTAAAATATGCATAATAGTACAGTGATAATGGACGTCATACTAAACTCCGAATTATACACAAGAAACTAAAAATTAAAATCATACAAGACTAACAAAGGCCAGAGGCTCCTGACTTGGGACAGGCGCAAAATTGCGGCGGGGTTAAACATGTTTATGAGATCTCAACCCTCCCCCTATACCTCTAGCCAATGTAGAAAAGTAAAAGAATAACAATACGCACATTAAAATTCAGTTCAAGAGAAGTCCGAGTCTGATGTCAAAAGATGTAACAAAAGAAAATAAATAAAATGACAATAATACATAAATAACAACAGACTACTAGCAGTTAACTGACATGCCAGCTCCAGACCTCAATTAAACTGATTGAAAGATTATGTCTTCATCATATGAATATCAGGTACAATCCCTCCCGTTAGGGGTTTAGTATCATACTATCATAAAATATATGAGAAGAACATAACCCGTGTCATGCCAACAACTGTTTTTTTAGAAATAAATGTGTTTAGTTCCGATGCAAAGACCCTATCAGTGAATCAATGTTAAAGCCAAAATATGCAATCTTTAATGACCTGACAACAGTATCGTAACTATATCCCCTTTTAATAAGTCTATTTAAAGGTTTTGTTAGTTTCTGAGGAGAATACTGACATTTTTGTGCTTTATAAAGAATATTTCCATAAAATTTTGGATGTGAAATACCTGAACGTATAAGATGTCTGCATGTTGAGTTATATTTACGAATTATTTCCTTATACCGGTGATAAAATTTAGTAAATGTTTTGACCAGTTTGTGATATCGAAAACCCTGGTGTAATAATTTTTCAGTAATACATAAATTTCTCTCGCTAAAATCTAATACATTGTTACATACACGAGCGAATCGTACAAGTTGAGATATATAAACACCATAAGATGGTGACAAGGGAACGTCACCATCTAAAAATGGATAATTAACAATAGGAAATGAAAAATCATCTCTTTTATCATAAATTTTTGTATTAAGCTTCCCGTTTATGATATAGATATCAAGATCGAGGAAAGGGCAGTGGTCATTGTTATCATTAGCTTTATTTAAAGTAAGTTCTACAGGATAAATTTCTTTAGTATACATACTGAAGTCGTCATTATTTAGAGCCAATATATCATCCAAATATCTAAAAGTATTGTTAAATTTTTGTATCAAATGTTGTTTTGATGGGTCTTTGCTAATTTTAGTCATAAATTGTAACTCATAACAATACAAAAACAGGTCCGCAATAAGTGGTGCACAGTTAGTCCCCATTGGAATTCCAATAACTTGACGATATACGGAATCTCCAAAGCGAACAAAAATGTTATCAAGTAAAAATTCAAGTGCATAAATAGTATCAAAGCATGTCCAATTGACATAGTTCTTTTGTTTATTGCTACTAAAAAATGATCTAAAAGAGTTTGAACATATGTACTCGCATTCCGACTTTTTAAATGCCCAGTTAATTAGGGATGTGAATTTTTTCTTAATAAGAATATGAGGCAAAGTGTGTATGTCAGATCAATCACTAATTGGACAATGTTCCTACATCGGATGACTGTATGCTGGTTGTTGTCCAAAAGTTGGTTGACCATACTGGTGTTGACCAACAACTGGATTTGATCCAAGAGTTCCAACTCTGCCATCCTCCTTACAGAAATCTGAAATACATATTACAAACTATATTGAAACCATCAGTATCTTTACTATTGAAAACATAAATATTTATTAGTCATTATAAAATATTTTAGCACATTTTTTCGTTATTCCTGTTTAAACTTGATTTAAATTAAAATGCCTTGAAACATTTTCATTATTCTCATCCTGATTAATTATATGAAACACCAAAATAAAATACGAGCGTTTATAAATTCATAGGAGAAGCTACATTTCAAACTGCTGAAAGATGAAACTAGCAATATAGTCTGTTAATGTCACTGAAATAGAATTCGAATTTATTCACATTTAATCACGTCTATTTTAGAACCGTTTACTTGAGCTTGTGTATGCTTGTAAGAAACTTACATTTGCAACAGCCATTTATGATGGCGCATAAACATACAAGACCAAAAATAGATGCAATACAGATTCCGATAATGAATCTGAAAATATAATTCAATGCGTACTCGAGTTATTTTTTCAAATACATAAGCAAGAAGTTTGATTGGCACTCATTCATAATCGACGGCGAATAATAACAACAATTATAGTATAAAGTCATGTTGCTGAATTGGATATTAGTTAAAAAAATCAAGAAATGGCACGTCCAGTCCATGTTTTTGTTAAATCTTGTTCTTGTTTTGTATGGATCTGATCAGTTTAGTCCTTTTCATCGGATTTTTAAGGCCTGTTCTTATTTTGTACTGTTACACCACTGTCCCAGGTAAGGGAGCTGTTGGCGACTTCAAACATATTTAATCTCTATGTACATGGCCTGAGCTTTTGATTTTTTTATAGGCAACCTTACGGCCCTCAACAACGATAAAAACACGCGACATGATAAAAATGAAACATTTTAAATAAGAAAACTAAAGGCCTGATTTATATAAAAAAAAATACGAAAATCAATATGATAGCCATGAACCAACGGAAACCACTGAACTACTGGCTCTTGACAAGTGCATTGAAAACTTAATTCCCCTTAACTGAGGCATATGTGTGGCAGCACAACATAAGAACTAACTGTCAAAATCAGTTTAAAAGGGTTTACTCATTAACTAGTCAGTTTAAAAGGGTTTACTCATTAACTCATTAGGTCGATACAAAGCAGCAAAACATCAATCAAAAACATAGACTGGGTTAGGCAGGTCTTTTATCCATCCTTTTTACAATAAAAAAGACACTTCGAACAAATTGCGTCAGTGATGGATACCCCATATATTTTGTATTTCTTACTGTAAACGAGCTTCTAATTGATGCATTATGAAATATAATTTGAAGGGTGTCACATATGGAGACGGATCTACTAAGCTTTCAGGAATACATGTACTCACCATCAGAGATTGTTAAGGTTTGTGTTCATTGGTCATTATTGTTCTGTGTTTTTTTTTATAGAATATGGATCTTTGATCCCAAGCTTAACCAATTGAGTAGGCTTGGGTTGCTGAACCAATTTACAATATGATTGAACTTTAAAAGATATAAGTAGTAGTGAAGCTAGCCTTAATATCAAGTTGAATTCAATATCATTTTCTTGGGAAATGCCTGCATAAACTCTTGTATATAACAATTGTTTTCCAAGTGACCCTTTGTTTGATATCTACCAAGGACTTTATCAGACTTTTAATACATTAACGTTATAAAACATACCCAATGGACAGACATGTTGACTCTCCTGAAGACACGTAGTTACTAGGACAGGATTTATAGCGACCTGTAAAGTTCATTATTCAAATCAGTCATTATAACATCGTAAGGTTGATTTTCTATGCACTTTATACATATTATATCGCCTAGTATTTCTTTATCATAAGAAATCCAATCAACAAGGTATAATTTATTTGAGAATTAATTCACCGTGTGCATTATTGTCAAACAGTCAAACAGACAACGTAAAGAAAATAAGCTTTCAAGGGACAGATGATGCACGGTCGGTGTATTAAAGTCGATGATTTAAAGTCAGATATGGAGACCATATTTCCGTGTATGTCAAATGAATAATGATAATTTCAAAATTGGCAAATGCCAAAACTAATTGTATAGTTCACAGGCATGCTGTCAACAGAAAAGCGTATATACTTTGCACATAATTAACATTTTGATTATTAAGTGATTTTCATTTTTTTTTTGCAGCACACGCTGGATCAATCTCTTGGTGAATTTTTAACAATATCAAGAATATAATTGCTTGGCAAAACAAGGTATATTTTCTGAAATGATTAGGAAAATGTTTTTTCAAAGCATATATTATCTGCATTGGTTAATGAATTTAATCTGCCTTGATTCATTGTGCCCCTCAAGGTGCGGTTAAGGGGATAAAACACATAACATGTATACATGTATTCTAATCTTCAAATTCTATTGAAATGAAATTTGAAAAGTAAAGTGAGATTCAACATACGTTGGCTTATTTTTTTCTACAGTTACATACCCAAACTGAAAAATGATTGTATATTATTTATTGATATTACCGAAAAAAAAGTATGAAAGATATGCATTCGAATTATACAGATCTGCACAACAACACAACAAAGAACTGACCAGGAAGTTTTTTTTTTATCGGACTTGTATTTGCTATGTGTTTATCGACGAGTGCCTCTTGATAGCCACTGTTATTTAGTGGTCGTTTTTTGCTCTATTTTTCTTTTGTACATAAACCACACCGTGGGTTTTCTCTTTTGAATTGCTTTATGTTTGTCTTGTCGGATTCTCGAATATCTTTTTCAAAATTCCTTACCACCGACATAGATTACCTTAGCCTTATGTAGCACACATTTTTTGGAATTCTGGGTTCGAAATACTCTTCAACCTTTTACTTGTCCCAGACATAGATTACCTTAGCCGTATTTGACACAAATGTTTGGAATTTTGGGTCCTAAATGCTCTTCAAGTTTGTTCTTGTTTGGTTTTATAACTATTTCGATTTGAGTGTTACCGATGAGTCTAATGAAGACGAAACGCGCGTCTTGCGTATTAAATTGTAATCATGGTATCTTTGATAACTATTCACCCCACTGTTTGGATGCCACTGCTGGTGGATGTTTCATCCCCGAGGGAATCACCAGTAGTCGGCAATTCGGTCTTGACATGAACATCAATTATATGGTCATTCTTATAAATTTCCTTTTTTCGAAAACTAAGGATTTTCTTATCCCAGACATAGATTACCTTAGCCGTTTTTGGCACAACTTGAAAAATTGGGTCCTCAATGCTCTTCAATTTTGTTCTTGTTTTGCTTTATAACTATTTTAATATGAGCGTCACTGATGAGTCTTATGGAGACGAAACGCGCATCTGGCGTATAAATTATAATCCTGGTATTTATGATAACTTTTTACGTAAAGCCAATAAAGTTGTATGCTAAAATTAATGCCTATATGAATGTGAGACAAAATCTAAGATTGCTATTGAACTTTAATGTCCTTGAAATGAGATTGGAAGGCATGTACGTATGTAGTTGTTTTTACATCAAATTAGAATACTTTCAATGTATATGAAACACCTAATGTTTTATTTGGTATGATACCATTGAATTACACAGACAACTCGAATTCATTTTATATATGACTGAAGTTTTGATATCTTAGCATTTTAAAATATCTATTCATGAATTGGTCAATTCAATGCACTTTAATTGAGATTAAAAAGATTGAAAGATGCAATATAGAAAAATCTCGCATTTTCAGATTTATTTTTATATTTTTTATCTGCATTTTACCTACCTTTAACAATATTTATCAACTCGGAAACAGAAATGGTGAATAGTAAAAATTCAAAATTTTCGAGGTCTATGGTCTGTTTAAAATTGCTACAAATGACTCATATAAGTCTCTTTTCAATTTGTAAATTTTATAGACCACTGATTTCAAATAGTTGAATTTAAATGAATCCACGTTTAACAAACAAGAACTCTGAAATAAAAGCTTTTTGCAGAGTAAATGGAATCAATTATATACATATGATTGAAATAATGATCCATAATTTAAAGATAAACAACGATAAGGTCCATCTGTAAGCAATGATTTTTTGTTTTGTTTCAGAATGGATGCATGATGTACATTAAGTATAACCAAATTTTCCTTAGAGTTATCCTATACCTGGGTGTAAAATGCCCTAATGGTTTGCAAAGCCACATTTTAAAAAAAATAATTGAAGGGAAATAATCTTATCAATGATACTTGTGTCATCACAGGAGAGCAGATTACTTGACTTGTGTTTAGGAACGTAAAGTTCATCAGCAGTTGCAGTGACCCATCAATTATAAAACCTCAATATATACACATGGAAAAAAGTATTGCAACACCTTGATTTTTTAAAACTTCAAAAATCAGCATCTTGTTTTGGACGGAATATGATGAAATATTTGTAATATAATATTGAAAAGTAGTTAATGATAACATTGGCATTAAAACGAACAAACGATTTATGAAAAAAAAATGTTTTATCTAACAAAAAAAATTGTAACAAAATGTACAAAAAAAAATGCATTTTACAACTTTTACAGTGGTCGAACTTTACAATGTCAGACATTTAAAAATTAATCTTTAAATAAAAATTAGTACTTTTTGCACAGCCTCGATTCAAACAGTTAACCGCATATTAAAGTCTTCTGATTCCTGCCATAAGTCGGCTTATTTGTTGCTAGGGTAGCAGCAACCGTTTTTGACGAAGGGTATTGTTTATTTCATGACGTATTTCAACTGTGATGTCCTTTCGTGCACTTTAGGCGCAATAGTGTCCCATATATGCTTGATATGGCTACGATAGGGCCAAGGAAGATAACCCGAATTCCATCGGAACAATGGATCTTCCTCCACGAAGCTAATTTAATTTATGATGACCATCACTCTCTTTTTAAGATTGTATTGTTTGCATTGGGTTTCCTTCTGACCAACCTTCATTATGCTTGATTTTCCCTTGGAGATGTTATAGGGGGTCTTCTTGAGCTTGGAAGGTTTTTAACATCGTTTGTTGCCTGATTTTAATTCTCAAACGACTTACAGTGGAATGCTGATGACCAACAATACGTGCAATTGTCAGAACGACATACCTACTTTTCCTTTGTTTATTATCTGCCATCTAGCTGCAGTTATGAGTTGTAGCTGACCAATTAAAAAGTGTCAATCACAAAACTTTATAAACTTGGTTATTTAAAGTGTTGAAAACAATGAGGATAAACACATGTGTTTTATTGTTTACGAGCATAATAGCTGCATGTGCAGATAACAACTTATCGAGTCGATATTTATTGATTAAACTCAGGTGATATTGAAATAATGTTAAACTACTTCTATTCCAACAAATTATATCACCAAAAAATAAAGAGTGTTTGTTTAATTTTAATTTAAATTTGGTGTTGCAATACTTTTTTCCATGTGTATATATACAAGTATCAATTTGCTACACTGAACGCATAGTTTTCATACATTAAAGTCATCGGTGCATTCGGAATCGAAACACTTATAAGTCACCATTAAAACAAATTTTGAAGAGCATTTAAAAATAAAAAATCGGAAACGTTGCGCTTAATAAAAAATAATGGTCATTTATTAATCTATTAATAGTAAACCTGAAGAAATTAACCATATCAAGAATTTTTCATTTCAAACAGGAGTTTGGAATTGACCCTATTGTTGTAAAACTCACCAAGGATACCATGCGTTAAGTCTTGTTCATTAGACGAGCGATTCTTCTGCATGATACTTATCAGTTGCGTTAGAATTACAACGATAGAAAGGCAGACAGACTTAAAAGGTCAATAGTCAAAACTGACGAACAAAAGTAAACAGTAAAAGTCAAAGTAATTTCTTTTCAAATACCAATACGTTGAATTTAATACGTTAATAAAATGTGGACATTATTTGTTCAGAATATACTTTGACAGTGGTACATTTGTAACTCTTCGATCTTATCCCTTACTGCGCACTAACTTAATGTAGGTAATCTATCTGCGTATATATGTCTCTTGCGTTTTCATTTCAAAATCCACAAAGTAGCAAATCACTACTAAATTTGTGTTTGACTGATTTCATAGATAATGGTTCTTAAATACAAATCCCGTGTTGTATAGTTTAACGATGTGTTCCACATGAATACCAACAGACTTCCTTATTATAGTACCTATAGTATGTTATTTTATTTTTCAATTTCAAATCGACGTCTTGAAATATAACAACATATAAAATATATTCATTTTATTGCCATATGATAATATATTTGATCAGAAGATTGTCAATTAAATTTTAATACATAATAAATCTCAACAAAAAATGAAGTAACAAAAAAAAAAGGGAAATCCCCCAAAATGTCTAGCTCTGAATGATGTTTATACTTTTGATTATATATTCACTCATGCAATTATATTTATACACACGCGGATTTAGCTTTGCATTAAAATAAACTTTTATTTGGCGTATCTGAATGTTTTTGTTATTGAAAAGTGATCAACATCGTTTCATTTATAATTTTAAAATACGATTTCTGATCACATGCCATGAATCTGTTATTAGTTATAAAACCGGATGACTTGGTAAGGGAAGATATTGAGGGTGTCCACCTGAAATCTAAAATTGATGCCATTTATTCTGACAATTTTTTTCAAGTAAATTCTCTGAATATATATGTGGGTTAGGATTTATACTTATCTGTACCAAGTCAGGAATATGACATTCTTGCCATTCGTTTTTTATGTTTTTTCATGTTTTTTGTCATTTGATTTTGCCATGTGATTATGGACTTTTCGATAAGATTTTCTCTGAGTTCAGTATTTTTGTGATTTAACTTTTTATCACGTAAGCAATTTTAGGAATTTGAGTAAGTGAAAGATTCATCCTGGTTTCTATGATGACTTTATTTACAACCACTGGGTTGATGCCAACGCTGGTGGAGTTTCAATCCCCCGAGGGTATTACGTGCCCAGTAGTCAGCACTTCTGTGTTGACTTGCGTTATGTTTGATTTTGGCGTAATTACAAAATGTCATCCTGGTATCTATGATGAGTTTATTTATATACATAAAATTTTCATCACAGTTTTAAAATTTAATGTATTTTGTTAAATCACGAAGTTTTATAATTCTTGGTTGAGCTACTCAAAACACTCATAGTTAAATGGATCGATTTTCCAAGCTGACTCGCTCTTTAAGGACCGCAATAATGCTGTAACAATATTTTATTTTCATTTTCAATCTTCATGTGTTCATTCATGGTTCACATTTTGATGTATCGATATATAACTGACAGAAAGTACGTTTTACATGCCTTTTTTGTTCCTGTTTGTTATATATTTGTTTTTTGTTAAAAGTGATTAAGTATATATTTTTTTAATAAAGATACTGAGTTCCGAAGAAAATTCAAAAAGGAAAGTCCATTTTTAAATGGAAAAAGATTATAAAACAATGTTGACTGCTGTACCCCTATTGACATTTTAGCATTAGTGTCTGTTTTGTTTTATTCGATCATCGTTGTCTACAAAGGTTGAATCCACCATTTTATACAAAGTCAGGAATACGACAATTATTTCCATTTGTTTGATGTGTTTGAACATTTGATTTTGCAATTTGATCAAGGTTATTTTTAGCCGAATTTCTGCTGTTTCATTTGAGTGTTTATTCAAAGCAAGATAACTATTTAGCATGGGTTACGGTAGGTGTAAATACAATTATCACTTCAATGGAATTTAGACGTATCTTTACTGACGTTGGTCCTCAACTGCTTTAAAAGCGGGGTAATTGGTGCTCTTTTGAATACCCACAGCTTGTCGATAATCTTTCTTTACGAAACGTGCGTATATGTTATCAAGGAGAGTAATTGAAGCATCATCAGGTCGTATTTCCCGTTTTTCATTCAGAATTAGGCTGTAAATGATTGCAAAAAAAAAATGCAGATTGTTTTAATTTGAAATAATTTTGATTGAATAAAAAAACATTTTGTTTGAGTTTGATAAGATTATCTGAACGCTTAGGGAAAAGTGTCAAAAAGCCTTCCTTACAATCGAATGCATAAAACCATGGAAAGCACGTAATTTATCTATAACCTCCAGAGATTCAATCAAGACATAATGGTTTTTCTAGTGTCCGATATTTTATTACAAAAGTTAATAATTTGTTTTATATTTTAGGCAGGAAACGTATGCTCATTATTTTGTTTTATATACCTGACGAAATCACGCAAAACATTTCATTGTGAGTGTCATCAATAAATCTAAAAATACCGAAGACAATATAAACATTACATGTTTTATCAAGATAACCAGTAATACCATGGTCCATAATTGTGTCCATTTGAAATGTATTGACAGATACACAGATAATTAGAAACAACAAATACATCAAAGATTGTCTATATACATTTGAATGAAGGTCGTATGAAATGTAAAAATCACTCATGTGTAGCAATAAACTAAATGCTATTTTTTTCATGAATCGCACAATCCAATGCAAATTTTCGAAGTTTTATATTTTATAATTTAGTAACCTGCAAAAGGATAATACATTTCGATACGCCGATAGTTCATATGCATTCAAAACGTCACAATCGGGATAATGACACATTCGTTACACTTACAAATCGGATGAATATTATTGTGTTTTAAGATCTATGACTGTAAAACGGTGTCTTAGGAATTATTAGGAATCTATTCGGCTCAACCCAACATTTTATTCTCAAAATGTCCTTTCTTAAGTCAGGATTATGGCAGTTGATATCTGTTGTTTCGTTCTTTTCCTCTTATAATTGATTAGATAGTTCGAATTATCAATTTTGACCAGCGGTATACTTCGGTTGCCTTTATTATATCGATATAGGAGTACAAATGAGAGTACTCTCCATCCATGTCACAATTTGTGAAAGAAAATCTAGTATAGGTCAAAGTACGGTCTTCACACCGAAAAGCAAGCTATAAAGGGCTCATTTATATTTGCATATATTCGACATTAGACATACTGTATCGGTCAAACCATTCCTGATGGCAACCTTGGTTCAAAAGAAGTGTTGATTTCATTTTTTAAAACTCTGTTGTAACATTATTGTGTTGAGAACACGCGCCTGTTAATAACGTTTACATAGTTTATATAGGTCCAAGCGTTAAGATTTAATTATAAACAAATTATAAGACAACCAAGATAACGTATGTTCAAGGCCCGTACATCAATAATAAAAAGAGAAATCAATGTATCAAAATGAAACTACGGGAACCCAATGAAATCACAAAGACGCAACACTATGCGTGCGTGACAAGTTATCATTTTCTGTTAGGCATACATTATAAGTTATTCCCACTCCGTAAAACTGTTACAATTGCGATTAGGACAGAAAGGGTACAAATTAACAATTAAAAAGATGCAATCACGAGGTTGGTTACTTAATCATATTTGAATCCGTCCATTCGTGTCAATTTTGAGAAACAAAAATATTTGGAGTAAACTTGGCTCTGAAGGTAATATCTCTAACTTCATGCTCATTTGGAAAATGAGATATAAACGCCCAATGAATTTTGTTCGTGTGGGTAACAGAACATCGTCCGCATACACGAAAGGAAACGTTGCCAGATACATTTTCTTTTCGTCATTAGAACGATCTTCATTAATTCTGCTTCATATGAGTACAGTAGCTGGCCTCAATAAGTAAGCATTGGAATACCAACTAAACGCTGAAATAAATTTACTTAGCTCAACAAGTATTTTGCCTATAAAACGTTCTGCATTACTGATGTATTTGTTTCTCTATTCTATGTGATGATTACAAAGTAGCCACAAGCAAGGAATTTCGCAATTTGAAAATAAATCGTCACAACATTTCAAAAGACCTGAATTTATTCAACACAATGAGGTATAAGTTGATACAAGTTAATAATAAGTTTCTGAAATAGACAATGTTACACACGTGATCTAAAAAGGGTGGGGTGTATGCTGGATCAGGGCCTAATTTGATGCTGTTACACACGTGATCTTGATAAAGTGAGGTGTATGCTGGATCAGGGCCTACTCGGAAAATGTCTCTACATTGGGTTACCGTATTCAGGTTGTTGGCTAAAACCTGTCTGACCATACTGTTGTTGACTAACTACTGTTGCTGTACCATTTGGATTTGATGTTGCAACTCTGCTTTCCTCTCCACAAAAACCTTAATACGAATGAAACATATGCATTGAAACTTTCAGATGGTATAATATTAAATCATTCCGAACAAAGACATTATACTATCAAACAAATGTTATTGTACAAACACATTTCATGTTTTGATGAAATAGTTCGAAAATTTCTTTCATTATTTTACGTAATTTATATATTAATTCTTGAATTGAATTACCAACTATATGTTTTATTAAGGTTACAAAAAATTGACTGCAATTCATTTTTTGGCTTGCTTAATTATGTCGTTTTGCCTTCTTGTGGTTCGTTCCTGCTGAAGTTGAATCTATTTTGCGGTCCCTAACGACGGTAGATAAACAATAGCGTTCCTGGTGAAAGTAAATCAATAACAGCATCTCTGGTGACGGTTTAAATAATTACGCTCCCCTTGAAGATAAATTCAGTTATAGAATTCCTGATGAAGGTAAATCAATGTTTTCATTCTTTATTTAGTACAAAAATCCGGCTATTAATTTTTCTAGCTTGAATTGTTTACAATTTGGTCATTTCGTTGCCTATTTTAGCTTTTACTCATTGTTAAAGTCCGTACGGTGACATATAGATGTTTATTTTGTTATCATTTAGTCTCTTAAGGTTAATTGGCTCTTTGACATTCATACCACATATTCTAAATTTTATATTGTAAGGATCTTACGTTTTAGTCAGAACTTTATGAAGCTGCACATCAACACAAGACAAACTAAAGATGCAATACACATTCCAATGATAAATCTGAAGGTAAAAAAGTATTGCATACTCGAGTTATTTATACATACATTGCAATAAGTTAACGTTAATTCAACCTGCATGATGTGATGATGGATTCTTATTTTGTACAATCACCAATCTCAAGGTTAGGAGTTTGATTCTATAATTTCTTGATTCTATAATTTCTTACTTCTCCATCATTTGAAATTTGGCAGATAGTTGTCTCATTGACAATCATACCACATATTCCTATTTTGATATAAGTTTAGATTGTGCAAACAGAAGCTTTAATTAGGAATAAAACTGTGTTTTTTTGTATAAAACTATTTTGGGTTAAAGTCTTTGGAGCCGGGATGTATGTTTATTCTTTTAATGTTTACTAAATCATAATAAGCTAAACAAGAATGTGTCCAAAGTACACGGATGCCCCACTGGCACTATCATTTTCCATGTTCCATGGACTGTGACATTGGGTTAAAAGTCTAATTTGGCTTTAAAATTAGAAAGATCATATCATAAGCAGCAAGTGTACTAAGTTTCAAGTTGATTGGACTTCAGCCTCATCAAAAAATACCTTGACCAAAAACTTTAACCTGAAACTCCCATTTTCATTTTCTATGTTCAGTTGACCGTGAAATTAGGGTCAAAAGTCTAATTTGGCTTTAAAATTAGAAAGATCATATCATAAGCAACAAGTGTACTAAGTTTCTAGTTGATTGGACTTCAGCTTCATCAAAAACTACCTTGACCAAAAACTTTAACCTGCGGACGAACGAACGAACGAACGAACGGACGGACAAACGAACGAACGGAGCCACAGACCAGAAAACATAATGCCCCTCTACTATTGTAGGTGGGGCATAAAAATTTAGAAAGTTTCGTCCACTGCGCCGCTTTTTACAAATTTTTCAGGGACTGACGATCGAGCAATACGACTGCAATGATACATACTCTAGACTCATCATTGTATTAAATTTCCAGCGGATTACTTACCACACGTAACAAGGGACGATTACGCAACATTGATCGTATAACTGATCCACTATAACATGCGTTACAACAACATGCAAGGAGACATAAATAATTGAATAATTTTATTGCAGTATGGAAAATCTCAACAGTGACAAAGTTTAATGTACTAGGCTCCATCAACAATATCATACTTCTCCTGTGCTTTTATGATGAAGACTTTTACTTTCATGGGCAAAGTTCACCTCAGATAGATTTGGTAATTGATTGTTATTGTCCCTATTTTTTTTAATCATCTATGATATACTCATAAACCCTTATTGTTATTTCAAAATAAGGTGAAGGTTGTTATATCACCAAACAATTTATATGCCTCTACCATGGCGCTTACGTTACTCAGTTAGTAAGAAATTTCATTTATCAAAATAAGAACAAAAGAGGGAGAAAGATAGCAGAGGTATAGTCAAACTTATAGATCGAAAATAAACCGACATCGCCATGACTGAAAAGTGAAAAGACACAAAGACATAAAATAGTACACAAGACATAACATAGAAAACTAAAGTCTTAGCAATACAGACCTCTACAAATAATTTACAAGCAGATATATACATTATTGTGAAGGATCGATTTATATATTCATGTTACATATGATTAAGCTTCAGTATTGTCTTCCTTCCTAAGCTCACTTTTTCACTTGCTTTTGAAGGTCTTGTTTCTTTGGGTATATTTTTAATAATAAGTGCCTTCGTCATATTGTCTGGAGTAGGGACAAATATAAACAAACATCGCATTGCTGTTCAATGTGAGACAATGCTCTGTGTTAGTTAAAGACCGTACTTTGACCTATTTACTTTTAGAAATTGTGACTTTGATGGAGAGAAGCCTCGTCGGCACTCACACCACATGATAAATACAGTAAATATTATCATGTGAAACAGGATCTGATTACAACCTCCGGGAATATTTGTGATCACCCTCTGTTTTTATTGAGGTTTGTGTTTCCTCAGTTTTTTTTCTATGTTATGTGAACTGTTGTTTGTCTTTCAGTATTTTTTTTTTTTGCATGGTGTTGTCAGTTTGTCTTGCTTTTACTCAACTACATCAGGCAAAGTTGATCTTATATTGATTTCGTTTTTTCAGACATTTGTGGTCATATAGTTCTTTATTATTTTTTCTCATTTGTAGCGTCAAATATTTGGTGTTGAGAGTGTCTGACGAAGGTAAATCGAGATAAGCGACTGGGACGTATGAAATTTATTGCGTGTTGTTTTCAATTTTTTACGTGTACTATATCACACATCAGGTATTCAAGGAATATTAATTTAGGCGACAATAGTTTATCTTTGTTTTATTATAAAAAATCAATTAAGAAACAACAAATGATAACATAACATAAGAACAAACCATAGCAGTCAGCTGAAAACTAAACTGTTTCCCCAAAATGATCGCCATCCAGACGAAAAAATCAAACTATTTTTTTACTGTTTTGATTACTCCACCAATTATTTCGATATAACTTAATTATCAATAACTTCCATACCAGTGGTAGGTTCGGCTGGCTACAACACTAGGTAAATACTTTATTTATAATACCTACCCAATAGACAAACATGTTGATTCTCCTGCTTATACCAGTGGAAGGGTCGGCTTGCTTCTAAACCAGGTAAATACTTTTTTTTATAATACCTACCCAATAGACAAGTATGTTGATTCTCCAGCACATACCAGTGATAGGTTCGGCATGCTACCAAAGCAAGTAAATACTTTATTTATTATACCTACCCAATAGACAAACATGTTTATTATCCTGCACATAACAGGGGTAGGGTCGGCTTGTTACCAAACCAGGTAAATACTTTCTTTGAAATACCTACCCAATAGACAAGCATGTTGATTCTCTTGCACATACCAGTGGTAGGGTCGACTTGCTACCAAACCAGGTAAATACTTTATTTATAATATCTACCCAATAGACAATCATGTTGATTCTTCTGCACATACCAGTGATAGGGTCGGGTTGCTACCAAACCAGGTAAATACTTTATTTATAATACCTACCCAATAGACAAGCATGCTGATTCTCCTGCACATACCAGTGGTAGGGTCGGCTTGCTACCAAACCAGGTAAATACTTTCTTTAAAATACCTACCCAATAGACAAACATGTTGATTCTCCTGCACATACCAGTGGTAATTTTCGGCATGATAACAAAGCAGGTAAAAACCTTATTTATAATACCTACCCAATAGACAAATATGTTGATTCTCCTGCACATACATAGGGGGGGGGGGGGGGGGGTTTGGCTTGCTACCAAACCAGGTAAATACTTTATTTACAATACCTACCCAATAGACAAACATGTTGATTCTCCTGCACATACCAGTGGTAAGTTCGGCTTGCTTCTAAACCAGGTAAATACTTTATTTATAATACCTACCCAATAGACAAACATGTTGATTCTCCTGCATATACCAGTGGTATGTTCGACTTGCTACAAAACCAGATAAATACTGTATTTATAATACCTACCCAATAGACAAACATGTTGATTCTCCTGCAGAAACATAGTTACTAGGACAGGATTCATATTCACCTGTAAAGTTACTTAGTTAAATTATTCGTAATACATGTGATTCGTTGATTTCTGAATGCTCAACACTGCTTCGTATATTTGTTTTAATAAACATGGTTTGTGTGGTTAACGTTACGACGGAGGTAACGCATATTGATGTGGTGTACTTATTATAATGATTTCAAGAATTCTTATACGAATATTTTTTTTCCTGATTTGTTGGTTATTTTTTTTTTATGAACGTGTGGTTTGTTTGATCTCAATTCTTCGTTGGTCAAAATATGGTTATGACGTCGAATTTTCTTGCTTTCCCCTGCATATAATAATTGTCCGTTTTGAAAAATGCGATGACGTCTGATGATGCCATATAGAAGAAAAAACCTCATTGTATTTCATATTATTATGAAGGAAGGATGTAATTTGTCTGCATATCAGCAAGAAATAATTAGAGAAACACATTCAACCACCAAATCTTCTGCAAAACTATATGTATACACTCTCGATAGGTAAATCGTAAATATCTTTATACAACATTTAAATGACAGTGCACTATAAACTGTAAACAATCTAAACAACTAGATCTACATGTATATTGGTATACTACTGTTTGGTATCACACAAGTCGTAGTTTTTGCAAAACTTTGATTTTTGACTTAGATCTATAATTATACAAATAGTACAGTTGCCGTATAAACAACATTAATATAACGATTATGTTACTAACTGCTAATCTTTTTGCTCTATTGGAAAAAAAATTCAAATTGCATTCGATAAGGTACAGTTTCTTGTCATCAGAAAGTGTTTTTTCATATAAATTAATGAGTTTAATGTCTAAAATGTAACATCTGATGATTTATTCAACATGGTATATAAATACAAGTAAAAAAATGTAAAAAGTTTATATGATTGACATCATACCCACATAGACACGTGTATCAAACATTAACATTAACAATAGTACCAAGTAATCCAAGGACCAATAAGACTATTAAAATCTAAACAGTAATGAAAGTATTTAAAGCGATGAAAAGGGAACGAACACGAGGTCCAATTTTTATTCATTTTCAATTCGTGGTCATATATAAAATCGGATATTGAGTTTAAATTTCCATATTGATACGACACGTTTTGAATGAATGAAAACCTTTTGCATTTCTTTCTGTAACATTCAACGTATTTCAACCATTACTAGCTGAGTAGTCACAAACGACAAGAAAAAGCTGTGAAATCGTCATACCAATGATAGAAAGGAGGAATAAATATTGTGTTTGCACTTATTTACTTTTGTTCGTGCGTGCGCCATAGTGTCGTATCGTGTAAATGTGTTCGGTTAAAGTATTCCCAATCTATAGGTATACATTTGACCTATATAAATAGCGTCATGTCATTCCCATTACAATGTTAAATGTACAATCCACGGTGGAATAGCTTGAAAACATACATGTCAATTATACATGGCAATCCCACCACATCTAATTTTTATACTGGACAAAATTCTAATCAGGTGATCTTGTTAATAGTATGTAGAAGCCATTTAAATCTCATCGGTTAGCATTTGACATATGTTTTGTGTCCTTATTTCTTATGAATATATCAATCATGTATTTTAGTCCTCAATTCAAATCAAATTTTCCTCCCCCTGTAATCCCGATGTGTATTTTTCTTTATCCAGCTTGTTGATTTGCTACTGTTCCACGTTTAATCTGCAGAAAACGTTTGACTAAAATCTTCATGAAACAATTGATAGAACATTATTTGATAAAAAAAAAAAAACCAACACGAAACTCGTACAGATGATTTAGAACACTGGAAACAATTTTCATTTCGATTAAAAAAAAACCGACGATAGCCGTTGTCATAGTTTTAGCACAACAAGCGTCGGCGTTACGGCATTTATTTCGTATCATAACTCTACTTCGTTGGAACTGATTTTAGTTAAAATTACACTGTACTAGAGTACATAACATTAACCTCATTTCGATTAAAATTAATCTGCAGATATTGCCAACCTTATTTTGAGATTTAAGTCAATTTGTTTCAACCCCCATCAGGTCGATTTACCTGATATGTTTTAATTTTGTTGGTGCAATTAAAATAATAAAATTGCTCGATCAAACAAATATCCTATTCATCATTACTGAGTATTGAACATTTCGGGTTCCCCCTTACACAATGCGATTAGGTTCAGTGTAATTAGTTTCCAATGTTTTCAATAAGTTTTTACATTAAAAAAACGCCCGAATCAAGTGAGGAATATGAAATTTGTTACCATTCGCTAGATGTGTTTGAGCTTTTATTTTTTTCCATTTCATTTGGGACTTTCCGTTCTAAATTTTCTTTGGAGTTCAGTATGCTTAGGATTTTACTTACTTCTCAAAAGCAAAAGTATAAAATAGTTATCAAAGGTACCAGGATTATAATTTAATACACCAGTCGCGCGTTTCGTCTACATAAGACCCATCAGTGACGCTCATATAAAGCAGTTCAAAAGCCAAACAAGATCAAAGTTAAAGAGCATTGAGAACCAAAAATTCCAAAATAGTTGTGTCAAATACGGATAAGGTAATCTACTCCTGGGATAAGAATCTTCAAAAATTTGAAAATGCATTGCGGGTAAAAACTGCAACACCCACATCTCCAATTAAAAGGGTTTATATATAAATGTTAACAGTAAAAAAACGCAACATTTAAAAACATACTCACCTTGAACTGAAGAAATTAGGACCAGACTAAGAAGAAATAGTTGATCCATTTGCTCTTTGACAATTTATAAAGATAATTTCATACAAGCTATTATAATATCATTGAATATCCTCAAACAGAACTTCGTATTTCTTCTTTTACTTTTGATAAACTAAATTAAATCCAAACGAAAGCTGAGTTTTACTATTGATATGTCCGTTAACGTTTACTTAATAAGTTCTGTATTTGATTTGTTCTTTTATTGTTTTATAAAATCTTCTTTAATGGAGCGTATTGTATCTTATATTTAGCTTGATAGGCCTTTTAATTAGAACATGCAGGAATATATCTTTAATCTACAATCTCTTAACCTGATTTAACATATTTGTGTATTGAATATGTGTTACACCTGAACATTTCAGCCTAAAAACTTGACTCTTTACACAATGCCATGGTGGTTATCATCGCAATCATATATCACAACAACCTTGATCAACTAAATATAACGTCAGTATAATTAAAATATACAATAAATAAGAACGCCGATATTATTTTATTGGAACGCGTTTTGTGAGTATTGATAACTGTTTTCAAACTCTACTTTTGCCTGAAATAGAATTCTTTTCTTTTTTTATAGTCATTTTAGTCCATTAAGTGTTCTGTTTTGCTCTTTCGAAAGTTGTTCGTATCATCCTAAAATTACATTTAAAAAATATAATTGTCATCAACAAATACCTATAACTTTGGTGTACAAAAGAAATATGGCATATAGACAAGCCATATTAGCAAAAAAATAAAAGAAAGACAAGGATACAAAAATGTACCACAGAACAATAACACAATAAGCAGATGTACAATTATAGAACACGTCAAATTGACACTACCAACATCAATCTCAATAGGAAAAGTAATAATTTACGAAGACATAACTTGAATACTATAACCCGCTATTAAGAAAATAAACGACGTCAGTACATAAACGCTAAGACCATCGTATATGTTTCCTGTTTAAAAGTCCCCCTGTAATTCTCTATCTAAAGCTCGACTGTTTTAAAATTATGTATTTGCATGTTAATATTTTAAGGGATCGTATCCTAAATCACAGGCTTTATGAAGAACGTACCTGTCAAAATTTGGATGTGATATTTCCTGAATGAAAGAATTATACATGTATAACTACACGTAATTTTGCGAAAATAAAAACACAGTAAGATGAGATCAAAGGAACAGTACTGTTCATAAAACGAAATAAAGGATAGAATATTGGATCTTTCATCCAAAATGTATTTTTGGATAACCTGTGGTTCATATACATCTGAAATATATAACAAACTACTATAAATCCGATTGATTTAAAATTTATTCAAAATAAGTAACAGTAAGTGGTATCAGATTTATCAATGGAATTTACACGAATCTGTACTGAGTTGGTGTTTAACTGAGGATCAAGTGTGCTATAGAAAAGGGATAATTAGTGCCTTAATGAATACCCACACTTATCGATTAGCTTCTGTTACGAAACGTGCATACATGTTATAAGGGAGAGAATTTGCAGAATTCACCATCTCATTACAGTTCCAGTAATAAATCTCTTATATTCATCATGTTCAGTACAGAAGTGCAAAAATAAAGATTTTTTCACAGGTCAATTTCATTGTATAAAACTGAGGCCATATGGGTTGGCTCAAGATTTGGCAGTAATGAAAAACTGTTACCAAATAAGAAATTATCTTGGAATACATCAGGAAAGTTTAAACTGTTGGGAATTCGTTTCAATCTCTTAAATGAGGATAAAACTTTAGAAAACTTTACAGAAAAAATTAAAAGCATGAAAAGCCTTCTCTATTTATGGTCATACAGAAACTTGACATATATTGGCAAAACCATTGTTATCAAAACGTTGGCTCTCCCACTTTTGGTACAGGTTCTAAAAGTCTTTCCAAATCCACCAGTTCAGGTTATAAAAGAAATACAAGGAATTTTCATCAAATTTTTATTGGATGGAAAACCAGACAAAATCAAAAGGAAAGTTATTATAAATAATTATGATGAGGGAGGTATAAAATTGCCACATATAGAAAGTTTTTGTATGTCCCTTAAAATGTCATGGCTTTATAAATTGCTAGATCCTTTGAATATTTCTCCCTGGAAAATTCTATTATTGAGTTATATAGAAAAATATGGAGGGGATAAAATATTGTACCTGACAAAAGAGGGTCTGGAAAAAATTGCAAAATAATTAAATCCTTTTTGGAGGGACATTTTTCTAAATCTGGCTAAATTGAAGCCAGAAAAAATGAAAAATGAAAACAATCCAATTAGTATCCTGAGTCAACCCATTTGGCTTAATATCAACATTAAAAGATGTGGAAAGCCATTTATTTTTGAAAATTATTGTAGTGATGGTATATTTTTTATAAATGATCTAATCTCAGACGGGAAAAACATACTGACATTTGAGCAGCTTAAAACTCAGTATGCAGTTAAAACCAATTTTGTTGAATATTATGGTCTTGTTAGTGCAATTCCAGATATCTGGAAGAAAACCATTTCAGATCATGGTAGATTAGATATTATTGAAAATGATATTGTAGAAAAACTCAAAAATGATAAAAAAAAAACCATTTAAATATTTTTATCAATTATTTCTAGAAAAAATTAAAGAAAATCCTTTAAGATCACAAAATAAATGGTCTGATGATTTACGTGTTAAGATTGATGAATGGGGAAAAATTTATTCGATGGCATTTCAAGCAACAAAAAACACTAAACTTCAGAATTTTCAATTCAAGTTATTACATGGAATTGTATACACAAACTCTTTTCTTTATAAATGTGGTTTAATAGAAACAGAAATGTGCACTTTTTGCACTGAAACCAACGAAAGTTTATTGCATATTTTTTGGGAATGTATATACAGCAAAAATATTTGGATAGCACATCAAGATTTATTATTAAAATGTGGATTTAGCCTTAAACATATGAGGCAAAAGATGTTATTTTTGGTATTGAGGAAATTTTTGACCCATATAATGTAGTACAACATATAATGTTGATTTTAAAATTTTATATTTATAGCTGTAAACATTCAGTAGAAAAACCTTCTGTGAAAGGTAGTATTGCATATTTAAAATACTGTATAAGAATAGAACAACATAGAGTAAATTTCTTATCGCCTACACAAAAAGAATATATAGATAAAAAAATGGTTGCCATTACAATCTGTCCTAGGTGATTTAAATATTTTATAACTGGTACGAAAAAATTATAGTTATAGTTTGTTGTTTGTCTTGCTATTTAGAGTTGTCATATAATGAAATATGGACCAAAATAGGAAAACTAAGCATGTCTGGAGTGTAAAATCTCTGGATGTTATAGATAAATTGTGTGGGTTTGATTATATTAACATTATGACGTTCCCATACCGTTAACGTCTAGATAAACTTAACAAACTCAAACAGAATTGTTCTTATTCAATGATATTTTTATTTTTTGTAATTTGTTTATTTTTGACATAAAGGCAGAAAACAATCAAGCAGGATTACACACATGTACAGTTTCAAGTATGGTCTTAAAGTATTGTATTACAAAAAGTAATAACAATTTCTTTTATATATTTTAGTAGGTAAACGTATGGTCATTCTTTCATCAATAATTAAAAAAAAAATATCGGATCCTTTACAAACATTACATGTAACTTAAAAGATGTTTTATTAAGATAACCTTATATATCATAGTCAATGATTGTGTCCAATGATCTCATTTGAGAAGAATTGATACAGTCATGGATAAATAGAAACAACAAATACATTAGAGCCTGTTTATACTTTTAAAAAAGGGTGATTTGTAATGTGAAATTCACTGGTGTATACCTATAAACTGCATGATAATTTCTTTCCATGAGCCACACAATATAATGTCAAGTTTAGAAGTTTTATGTTTCCTAATTAAGAGACATTCAAAATCATAATATGTCCAAATACTTTAATAATATACATCCAGTCAAAACGTCACAATGTGAAATATTACAAAATCTTCAAACAACAAACAGATCCATTTGGTCTGCTTTTTGGTCGGGTTGTTTCCCATTTCCATTTAAAATTTATATGGATATGAGGGTGTCTTATAAATTATGACTGTTAAAAAACGTCTTGAATCTTATGTAGTATCCATTTCAGCCGTTCTCTCTCTCTAACTGTTTGAACATTTTTGTGTCGAAGACACTCGTCTGAAAATGTAGTCCGTATAGTTATTTATGTAATAATATGAGCAATCCGACTCTATGTAGAGCAGGATCTGCTTACCCTTCCGGAGTATCTGAGATTACCCCCAATTTCTGAATTTATGATAGGGTTTGTATTTCTTTAGTTTTCTATGTTGTGTTATGCGTACCTTTATTTTTCAGTTTGTTTTCTCTTTTTAAACCATGGCGTTGTCAGTTTATTTTCCATCTTTGATTTTGAATATCCCTCTGGTATCTTTCACCTCTGTTTTTATAAGTTCAACCGTAACAATAACATTGAAAACATATTGTCTCATTGGCAATCATACCACATCTTCTTTTCTATATTATAAGATGGCAGATAATTATAAATGTTAAAATCTCGGAGAAAATCAATGAAAAGAAAAACTATGGTAACAAAAAGAAACTACGGGAACGCCATGAATATTCATAGGAGCAAAACTTAGAGCTCCAACAAGTAAGCATGTCATGCTGTGCATACATCATCAGCTATGTGAATTCACACTCAATAACAATTTAAATAGACATAAATGGTACAGATTAACAATTGGTAAGATGCAATCTCCACTCTTGTTTAATGCCGTCCATCTGTGTCAATGTCGAGGATTAGATCAATATATGGAGCAAACCTTCAATGATAATGATATGTAATCACTATATGAATTGTGCTCGTTTGAGTAACAGAATGTCGTCAATATACACAACAGTGAATTTTGCAAGATATTTTTTTCTAGTCTTTACAGGTTCTAAATGAATTCTGCTTCAAACGAGTACAAAAATGAGTCAGACAGTAGTTGTGCTCAATTAGTATGCATTTAACTACTATATGCTGAAATAGCTATCCACCAAACTCAACCAATATATAGTCTACAATGTTCGCTATACTTGTTGCACGAATCAGTGTGCTTTTTACAAAGTAGAATTTTAATGGCTCAAAACAAGACATTTCGCTAGTTGAAACTACATCATTCAAATATTTCAAACAGCAATCTTAAAACCTAAATGTTAATCAACACAATTAATTATAAGTTACTACAAGTTAATGTCGGGAGTCTGAAATATCAGTTTTACACGCGTGATATTGATAAGGTTGTGTGTATGCTGGATCAGGGCCTAATTGGATGATGTCTCTACATTGGTTGACCGTATGCAGGTTGTTTTTTAATATCTAGCTGAGCATTCTGTTGTTGGCCAATTTCTATGTCTTTATCATCTGCAATTGATTCAAGATTTCCAACTCTGCCTTTTTCCCCATGAAAATCTTTAAATACATAACAAAAATTGTATTAAAACTTTCAGTTTTCATAATCGAAAATCATTATGATAAAAATAAAATCAACTGTTTAATGATATTATACAATAAAATTCCATTTAAAACAGTATTCCATGTTTTGTTGAGAGTCATGATAATTACAAAACAATGGATACACAATTGATATTCTTACATTGTAGGTCAAATCGTGTTGATTGGTGTTCTTGTGCCTCGTTTTTATTAACGATGCTTTGAGTGTTCCTGATAAATTTAAATCAATAATAGGCTTCCTGATGGAATAATATTAATAACAGCGTTCCAGATAAAGGCAAATCAAGATAATGTATCGGATGAAGATATATAAACAGTAGCGTTTCAAATGAATACAAATTATCAATATAGTTCCTTGTGAAGGTGCAACTAAATTGGAGTTTAAATGACGATAAATAAATAATTACGTTCCTGGTGGAGTTAAATAAACTAAAGCGTTCACTATGGAGGTTAGTCAACAATATAGTTTGCTTTGAAGGTAATAGCGCCTCGAATGCACACAGTAGTTTCATAAATTTATTTTTTAGCATTTCCAAGCCAAGTTTGGATACAAATCAACCGTTTTGGTAGATATTAGCAAAAGGCAAATTCATTTCTATAAAAGGAGTAATATTCAAAGTTTGTTTGACATCGTTATCACGTTAAAAAAATATTTATTAATTTCAATACATAAAGGAAGATGTGGTAGGAGTGCAAATGAGACAACTCTCCGTCCAAGTCACAACTTATAAACATAAACCATTATAGGTCAAGCTACGGTCTTAAACACAGAGCATAGACTCATACCGAACAGCAAGCTATAAAGTGCCACACAATTAATAGTGTAAAACCATTTAAACGGGAAAACCAACGATCTAATTTATATGAAAATGTACACCTGTTCGTGGAATTATTATTTATACCTAAAACAATTGAAATATTAAAAAAAAAGGATCAAACAAGTTTTAGATTTGTAGACCACCTATGTGATTATTGGAAAACTTTAATAAGCTTGTTATTATTTAGTCGTTGGCTACATTTTATGTAAAATAATGTAAAAACTTTAGTTTTTGTCAAGTTGCATTGTTTAATATTTGTTACTCCCGTTCTGGTATATATTTTGTTCTATAAGGCATAAACGTTGACTTTAAAGCAGTTTCCATTGTTGTGACGTAGCATATAAAATTTTGTCTGTTGATTTCAAAGAATTAAAAAACGAACTTATTTTGATAAAAACTTACGTTTGTAACATAGTTTTATGAGGCCGTATATACCCCCAAAAACAATTAAAGATAAAAAGGCGAATCCAGTTATAGCTCTGAAAATACATTTTGATGCATACTCGAGTAAATTTATAAATACATTAGCAACAAGTTTGACACTAATTCTTTTTTGAAGGCGAATAATTACAACAATCATATTGTATGTAGTAACGTTGTAGAATCGGATATTTGTTAGAAAAAATCGGACATAACACGTGAATTAAGCTCTTTTTGTCTGATTTTATAGCGATTTCTTATTTTGTACTGTTACACGGTTGTCCCAGGTAAGCGGATGGTTTCTACTTTCTAAAATGCTTAATTCTCCACACATTCTATATGTGATGGTCCCAAGCTCGGAGCTTGAAGATGAGTGGTTGTTGTGGTTGATATTTGTCTTTTATTTTTGTAAATTCTTTTTTTTATATAAATCATGACGTTTGTTTTCATAATTGTTTCATATTAGTCATGTCGGTGCCTTTTTGAGTCAACTATATGGTATGGAGTTTTGCAACTGTGCTTTTCTCTCAAAGTCAACGAATCTGTAGTATAGGTTTACTCTAATTTACATGTTGAGTTACATAGTGAACAACAGATTTTTGACTGCTGTTTCGTTTCTAGTGAAGTTGTAATGAATAAAATAGTGTGAAAGGAGTTTTTCCAACCATTTCCTCTCATGTAAATATTTCTAAGGTATGAATGTCTTTTCAGTTTCTATTTTGTTTTTTCGCGACAAAATAGATTTCAATTTTATTTTACAACTAATCAAAATAAAAATGTCAGAAGATACTCATTGAAACATTGTGACTTGATTTAAAATGTAAGGTTATAAGAAAATTAACAGGCTTTAATTTGAAGTTTCCATACTTTCAGTTACAGTCTTGTTTTTCTACACAAGAAAGTTAAGAATATGACAGTTGTTCACCCTACGTTTAATGTGCTTGATGTGTTTGAGCGTATGATTATTCCATTTGAAAAAGGACGTCCAGTTTTCCTTGTGAGTTCGTATATGTTTTGGTATTTTTTTTAATTTTTTTTTTCCAAGTAAAATATCTTTTATTACAAATCTGCTGTTTTAACAATTTACTCGGATTACAGCATTAGTCCGAGTATCCCTGTTATTAGTTACTGCATTTCCAGGGAAAAGCTCAGTAAAGTATACTAAATTATTCAAGTGTTAATTATATAACATGTTTTGGTATTTTACCTTTTATAAACAAAGGTCGACTTGTTTATTTATTTTACATAAGATTAACCTTTTACATTGTCTTTTTTCCTATCTCACTATTTTCTTGCAGTATATTTAAAAAGCCTTTGTGAGGCTTTGTCAGATTGTCTTATACAGTGTGCAAATGTAAACGAACTCTTAAATGATATATAAGAAAATATAATTTGGCGGGTGACATACGTGAAGCCGGATCTACTCACCATTCAGGAGTACCTGCAATTTTATTTGTGTTACTTTGTTTATATGAAGAAATCACCTAATGCGCGGTATCACCGGCCGCGGGGAAACCGGGGACTCCATATATTGTTAAAAAATAAAAACACATAGCTCGTTTGTTTGGAAAATACTGTTCTAACCATATAGATTCACATTGTAATGACACTTTACAGTAAAACCCGATAGCCCATAATGACACCCACCAAACTAACTTTAGTTTGACTCCTACTCTTATCACTTGGGTTCCATGCTTAAAATTGTCGATGTGACAATTTTCATCAAATTAATATCATTTGACGTTAAATAAGAAACCAATAAAATAATCACGGTAATTAAAACAATATTTCAGTGAATGTATTTTCAAAGAAAATCCTTATGCCAAAGCAATCAAAGGTTTATCCACACAAAGTCTGGAGTATGACTACTTTTGTACAAGAAGGTAGCTCAAGAAGTTACCACTAATTTGCTACTAATTGTTTTGTCCTTTAGAAAAATATGTTATAGTAAACCGCTTAAGTAAGAATAATATCAAGGAAATGTCGACACTAAATTCATTTTTAGTCATCATGAATTCTATAATATTGAAATAAGAAATTGTGATGATTGCCGATGAGACAAATATCCAACAGAATTCAAATAAAGTTGTAATTAAGCATTTATAGACCATCGTGCGGCCTTCAATAATTCAACAAACCAATACCGCATAAGCGACTATAAAAGAAAAACAAATAGAAAAACAGATTTCCAAAAAAACATCAAAATGGAAAAGCCCTTATCAAAAGCCCAATCTATCAAATAAATGGACAACCACTGTCATATTCCTAACTTGGTATAGGCATTTCCGTATGTAGAAACTGATGGATTTAACCTGGTTTTATTGCGAATTAAAACCCTGACTTGAAATGCAGTCGAAAATAATTTTATTATATTTACAAAAATTACGGAACAAACCAAACAAAAATACTAGGTAAAAGTGTTTAAAAATGGAGTACATCATTCAACATTGTGTTTTAATCTTATTTACTATGAAAACGAACAACTATGTATATAAACACTCATCTGGCAATGTACATCAACAAATATGAAAGACAAGAGTGAAACAAAATCATAGCACAATAACATCAAGGTGGGATGTATACATACCGTGTCACGTCAAACATTGACTGGACTGAAAATGTTTTAAAAAAATATACAAAGACAAATACTAAAACCTAATATAACTGAAAAAATGCCAGAACATACTAGGTGAGAATAGATACTATAATCATGCAGTTTGTGTTTGTACCGGCCGACAAATTCAAGCAGTTAACAATGTGGTGGTGGTATGACGTAAATACTAATGGACGTTCTTAAGAATGAAATTTTAATTCGTCTACATTTAAGTCCGTGCGCTCCACAGAAAATCATATAGTAAACAATATAGTAGCACAACCACATCATAGCTTAAGGCTTTTTCTGAACATTTGAAAGTCCCTACTATGTATTGGTTACCTAAAGTACACAAAAAACAACAACATACCGTTTCATGTCGGTTTGTAGTGCTTTCAACAAGTTTCGTAACTTATATCAAAACACTTATCATTTACTTTGATAAAATATATGAAAAAAGTGGAATTAACTATTTGTTTAGTGTATTTTTCATTTATTTAATTGAATGGTCGTTTGGTTAATCTGAATGCAAATACATTTGCTGCAAATCAATTAAAGCATTCTTCTCTAATGAGAAAGGTAGCTATGCTATAGACTTACTGGAGGAGTGATGCGATGATTGTAGCTTTTAATTTTTCTCCTTGATAATATTTATGTCCATTTCGGCAACAAAGTTTATCGACAGGTTATATGTATTCCTATGGGTACAAACTGCGACCTTCTGATGGCAGACTTGGTTTTGTACAGTTGTGAATCACAATCTATGGCTAATATCAGTAAATAACCGTCTAAATGGATCAATTCAACAGCACTCACCGTCATTTTGATGATATTTTTTCGGTAAATTACTAAGAATTTCCTAAATATACTGTCTACATTTACCCAAAGGAACTTTCTTTAAATAAATCAAATGTAAACGGTAATAACTGCACTTTCCTAGATTTACATATTTCGGTTTTACATTGGATTTTCAACACTGAAATGTTCGACAAAACGGAAGATATTTTGTTCTCTATTATTAATTTTCCTTTTTTGGATGGTGATATTGTTTTGGTATCATCTTACGGTGTTTATATTTCACAACTCGTTCGGTTATGCCCGTGTCTGTTGTGACGTTTGTGATTTTTTATTTAAAACAAACGAAATCTATGTATAACTGGTAAATATTAAGCCAGGAATTTCGTTACCTAAGATTATTTGAAATCTTTACTTAGTTCTTCTATAGATATAAAGACTTGGTTGTACCTGTAGAAAATATATTTTGATCGGGATAGCATATCCTCATTTTTACGAGTATTGTGTACCATGCCCGGAAGTTTAGAAAGGATCGTGGCAAAGTTATCGATACTTCGAATAAACTTATTCTTACACTTGACCAAATCAACACTGTAATTGAGTGTATATATTGCTTTTATTGGTATTACAATTGAATATGTTGTCAGTTAATTAAAGGAAAACTCTATATTATTGTTATATGCATAAGTATATTAGTGGAACTACAATCTTTCGACACTTGTATCTTGCCATTGCACAATGTCATGTTTTTCTCTGAATGTTTATGAAGTCTTCACATCACATCCATTCGATGTTGAATGTGTACTGATTGATAGTTCAGTCTTAGATATATAATTATTTTATTAGTTGTTATTTGAACAGGCTGTCAGCTACCGCGAGTACTCTCAGATTTGTACGTTGTGTCTTTTTATTGTTGGGATGTGCAAATATGTACCCTGCCACGTCTACTCTATGTTTTTGTATTATAACACATTTCTGTGTGTATCCATCTGCTGAGTTAAACCTTTTTCAACTGATGTTTAAAGTTTGTTCTTTTGTTAAACTGTTACACCACTGTCTCAGGTAAGGGAGAGAATTGGGCATCCGCTAACATGTTTAACCCCGCTACATTCTGTATGTGCCTATCAGAAGCCTGCAATTTAGTGGTTGTCGCTCCAATATTTTTGTGAATTTACTTGTTGATGTGTTAAATATTTTTTTTTTTTTTTCGTTTTTTCGTTACTTATTTGGTACGTACAGTACGCCGTGAATTTATTCATTTGAATAGTTTTACATTTGTTATTTCGCGGCCTGTTCTAGATTACTTTGCGGTTTACTCTTTTTTGCATTGTTGAAAGCCATACAGTAACCTATAGTAGTTTTTAATTTCTGTGTCATTTTGTCTGTTGTGAATAGTTGTCTTATTGGCAATCATACAACATCTTCTTTTTTGTTACGCATCACGATGCGGAGATATTAGCTTCAGTCGAAATACACTCCATCTTGAATTAATTTTTTATTACATGATAGATTCTGATTTGTTGCATTATGATGCGACTGGGACACAGTAACAGCTATTGATTTAGATGAGATAACAAATGACAGACTTTTCTTATCCAGGATAAGATATCAACTGCCGGAAAATTAAGTATGACACGGGTTATGTTCTTCTCGTGTATGTTATGATGGTATGATACTAAACCCCTAACGGGAAAGATTGTACCTGATGTTCATATGATGAAATCATAATCTTTCAGTCAGTTTAATTGAAGTCTGGAGCTGGCATGTCAGTTAACTGCTAGTAGTCTGTTGTTATTTATGTATTATTGTCATTTTGTTTATTTTCTTTGGTTACATCTTCTGACATCAGACTCGGACATCTCTTGGACTGAATTTTAATGGGCGTATTGTTATGCGTTTACTTTTCTACATTGGCAAGAGGTATAGGGGGAGGGTTGAGATCTCACAAACATGTTTAACCCCGCCGCATTTTTGCGCCTGTCCCAAGTCAGGAGCCTCTGGCCTTTGTTAGTCTTGTATTATTTTAATTTTAGTTTCTTGTGTACAATTTGGAAATTAGTATGGCGTTCATTATCACTGAACTAGTATATATTTGTTTAGGGGCCAGCTGAAGGACGCCTCCGGGTGCGGGAATTTCTAGCTACATTGAAGACCTGTTGGTGACCTTCTGCTGTTGTTTTTTTCTATGGTCGGGTTGTTGTCTCTTTGGCACATTCCCCATTTCCAGTCTCAATTTTATGTGTTTTTCCGTTCCGATCAACTGTCATTAATTCATGCTATATATTTTACAGATACATTCAATTATTTATACTTTTGTTTTTTTGCTTTGTTACTCTGCAATTTGCATGATTTGCTTTTATAAACAATGTTACTATATAATGTTTACAAACATGCATTATCTGTATTTTATAACTTTTGACAATCTAGGTACACCTCCCCAGAGGCAAACCTCAAGAGTCGGGATTTTTTTTTTAAAAGCATGGGTGTATAACGTACACTCTTAAAGAACGTACATTTTGTATCAATCATCTATATTTAAAAATGCCATATTTCAATGACTAATACTAACCCAACAACCACATGCACACATATTAGTGGACATTTGGATAAAACAAAGTAGTCCATAGCTTTTCAGAAAGCTTACATTTGTTAGACATTTAGAATGTGGAGGACTTAACATGTTGTTAGGCGCCAAACCCCTCCCTTACCTGGGACAGTGGTTTAACAGTACAACATAATAACAGTTGTAAACTAATAATCATTTTCTTATAATTGATCATACAATTTGTTTTTATGTCTAATTGTGTTTTCACCCAATTTTGTCAATATAAAGTTATAATAATCCTGGTACTTTTTATTAATACTTTTTTTTTTATAATACTTACCCTTTAGACACACACCCAGGACAGGATCCATAGACACCTGTAAAATTAATTAGTCAAATTATTTATTAGATTTGTGATTGATTAAATTCAGAATGCTTAACATTTTGATTTTTTGTTTTAAATAAAACATGGTTTATTAGCTTAAAGTTACAACACAAGCTACACATATTTATGTATGGAAAGTAATATAGCAATACAACATTAAAATGACACTTCGCTATTAAAATAATGTAGTCCGAACAGCTCTATCTGTATTGTTATACAGATAGGTACATATTTGACATCAGTGACATTGATTTCAAGACAATCCAAAAGGCAAAATTAATTACGAAGTTAGAGATTATTTATGACTAAACTTTCCAAAAACATCAAAATGCCGTATATAGCTGAAGTGGTTTGATATTCCTACGTGAAAATATCCTTAGTTTTTGAAAAATTTTAACGTTATGTGAGCAGTTAATTTATTTCAATTATTATGATATTGATGTCAACACACACAAGTAAATATGTTAACACAAACAGGTATATTCCTGTAATTCACCATTAAGTCATAGGTACCATGTATAGTCGCATTGGTCTGCCTCGCTTATAATTATTTCATTTGGATTATTTTGGAAGAAATACGATATTAAAGGCGTCCGGATATTGTTTCCGTCATCGGACTAACTTTTAAGTCATAACAAGAGTTCCTTTAAGTTTCTTGAGAACAGGACAATTATTTTTGCTTTTTCTGTATAAACTTTGAACATACCTATTATATACATAAAGTGTACTTCTTATTACTAATAATTTTAAGTTTACTATCAACATCAGTTACATATTATATAGAAATAAGAGTATATGGTTGGTTAAGGTATACCGAAAGACGCGTTATCACTTGAAGACTCATTACAATTAATAGAAGAAAAAAGAAGAATGGTTTCAGAAAAATAGGGGGAGGGTTAAAAATTGTCCTGTCTCCAAGTACCTATGAATTTTCTAACTTTCCTGAATTTCTTAAGTCATAAAATCTGTTTTTAGAAAAATACATTCTTGACATGGTAATCTATGTATCATCAACAGAAGAAGTAAAAATCGTTTGGTATAAATTAAAAATTTGATGATTTATTGGTAAAGTCAGGAATATGACAGTTATTATTTATTCGTCTGATGAGTTTGAGCTTTTGATTTTGCCATTTGATTAGAGATTTCCCGTTTTGAATTTTCCTCGTAGTTCAGTATTTTTGTGATTTTACTTTTTCTTTTTTTATATTTCATATGCTTCCTTCACCAATGTTCACCTTGAAAAAAAAATCGATGAGTAAGATTTCGGCTGTAATTGCTAACCATAGTACAAAAATGTACTGCAGAATATTGGAATCTGGACAGTTTGTAGTAATTGAAACATTTCTGCAGTTCAAAGAGTTTATTTATGAATGTGAAACGTCATGCTAAAACTTAACAAAGGGTAAAAGATCGGAAAATTTCGTTTATATATTATTACAACATACTCACCTTGTAATGAAGAAATAAGAACAAGACTTATCAGAAATAATGGATCCATCTTATCTTTGGCGATTTATAAAAATAATTTCCTTCTAGTGATTATAATACCTTCCGTCTTAACTTCTGTTTTCTTCCTTTACTTGTTATAGGCTATATCTAATCCAATGAAAAATGATTTTTACTATTATTATGGCTATTTTCCATATATAAGTTTTGAAATTGTTATGCATATTGTTTTATTAAATCTTCTTTTATTTGTATGACTTTGCTTCAGCAGAGCTATAGAAACACAGTACAATGACGGGTGTTACACTGACACTTTTTTAAAAATAGAGTGACTCTTGCATTTAATGAATTCATAAACAATTTATCGTGCAACCCACACACACACTTTCAAAATGGTGGGGGAGGAGGCAAACCATATTTATTTTTGTGTACGTTTGTTTCTTATTGTGTAGGAATATATGTCAATTCTGGGGTATTATAGTTGGAAAAGGGTACTATACCTGCATTCCTCAATTACAAAAGTGAGTGCAAAACTATATGCCCCCTCACAGTGCTTGGCCATTTAGTTATTATCAAAATATAATGCCTACGAATATGATATGTATCAAAGGAATAATCAATAAATTTACCAGCACACAATTAAAAAGCGATAGTGTAAATGCAAAATTCCTGATTCAACAATGACTAAACATCTCCTTGAAATTGGTAATCAATCATTAAGCACCGTTTATGTGTTCAGTCTTTTTAATCATGCAATCTTCTTAATTAATCATGTATTATTGTCTAATCAAAAACGTCAACAAGTAACAAATAAACAGGTAGTAATTATGTACTAGTTGTCATGTCAACGTAATCAGTTATCACCTTAAATTAGACAATACCTATCATGCAGAAACAACTATACGGCATCGGTTGTTACAAACTTTAAAGCCCTGGCGCTAAATACCATAAAGGGGACCTAAACAGAAAATCCGTAACCTTCTGTGGTAAATTTTGCCTGTAATAGTGGCAGCTAAGTTTCAAAACAGAAAAGAGAAATGTTTGTTTTTGATAATTTTGATAACAAAAACTAAAAATGTATGAATTTTAAATATAATATTCAAAATTTATTTTATCCTGCTACTGAGGTCTTGTTTTGATAAAACGACACACCAAATCAGTACGATAAAACGAAGTAAAACACAAATGGAATGATGAGAATTTTCGAAACACTAGAAAATTACTCATTTATGTTTGAATGTTTTGTTTTATCAATTCGTGTTAAAATGAAGTCATCCATCGAAGGCGTGAAATTTGTTATCACCACACTCCTAATCTTCAAAAAACAAAAATCTGACTTTGCAACATTTGATGGTAATATACCCAGTACTTTTCCTGTTCTCGTATACAGGTTGACAAGGATAACACAGCATGTAAGTGTTTTTGATTCAAATGAGGGCATTATTTGAAAATGATTGTTTCTAAATTAAAATAATCCTCTTTCAAATGTTGTTTGGAAGTTCCTTGGACTAACAATTAAATTTGACTGCCCAAACGATGGCTAATTAAAAAAAAACGTATCGGATGCACGACCTTTATATATTACAAGGTCTGTCTTATGGACTGTTATTTCCGACGGTAATCATGTGCTCAGTGGTCAATACTTCGGTACCGATGGTATTTATAACAAACCTCTATATACCTACATGGATTTTTTTTCAGAACGAACAGTCGATGAAATTTGATTTCAAGGCATAAATTTGATCTGTATATGGTCATTTTTCCTTAAAGAAAATGCAAACATTCATTTAGTTAAAAAAATATTTATACTTAATATAATTAATACTATCTTGTATAATTGCCAAATGGGGGTTCACATTTTTATTTCTATATTTCGCAGGTTTAAGGCAGAAATAATCCGTTTCTCCGGTTATCGGACTGAAATACTAACGTTTGAATTTGACGTACATTTTACTTTTCAAAACAAATTATGTAAAGTTATTGCTACAATAAATAAATACTATGTGATATAAATTGAATAATGCAAAACTTCTCACAAAATAGTAAGATTTAACAAATTCGTGTGTAGGGTTGTGCAAATTAATTTTTTTCTTTTTTTTTCTCTAAAATAATATCTTTATTGCACTTTTCTTTGCTGTTATGACAAATTACTCGACCTACAGCAGTTGACCGAGTATCCCTGTGAATTAGTCACTGGATAACCAGGGAATTTATGCAGTGAATTCATATCTATAGATAGCTTGTTAGTTTTACAATTTATATATATTACATACATTTTGCAAAATATATTATACCATGATTACAGAAAGTTTACAGTTTTGTCCGGTTCTGTTTCTAAATATTGAATCTTTGTAATCATTGACCTTAACCTTTTTGTTGAAAACCGTTAAAGCTGGTTGATCAATTGTCCTGAATAAATTACTCGGGTTGTGAAAATCTTAAAAATTCGCATTATATATGAAAATATACTTTTTACTATGGATATTTGTGTTTCATGCTACATGTTTTTATATCTTTAATCTATCTGATGATCAATCCCGAGACCCCTCTGTGTGTTATACTTCAAGAATAACCTTAAAATAACTCCCTCCTATATTATCTGTTTATTAAGAAAACGCAAGTTTCATCAACATAGGCAAAGTTTATCTAAAACTCATATAGCGTTTTCCGTGTTTAGATACTAATACATGTAAAACATAAAGTTCCTAATGATAGTAAGTCTACAAGAAAACGCTTCGGTCGCATCATATTGATATAAGGTTTATTTTTATTTAATACAGCAGATTGGCATATTAGAAGCAGTTTTTGCTATAAAACTGATTTAATATGTCCATGTGTATTATCAATTTTAGCTTCACAGCAGGATTTTGTTTAGTATTCCTTTCCCCGTTGTTCGATCAAGTCTTTGCTTTTGTTACTTTTTATGGACTTCCCCTTTTAGCTGCTTGTATATTTAAGTTCGTTTTTTTTTAATACTTTTTGTTTGAATGAGGAAGTAAAGATATCGTACAATGCTTGTGAACTTCATAGTTCACTAATTAGATTGATTAAAACTCGTAGTTAAATATTAGATTACCAAGCCTATATATTGCACTGTTGAAGTAATTGATTCGTCATGGTAAGTTGTTTTGATTGACATTTAACCCAACATACTTGGACTATTGTCAAAAAAAATTCGTTAAAATGTTAAATTAAAAAATCTGAACGATAGGCTCGAACAAAAAACCAAGCATATTTTTTTATAAAGTACCTATTAAGAGGTTTTAGAAGAAGCGCTGTATTTAGGTCAAGTCCATAATTTGTAGACTAAAAGAGTTTTAAGTTGATAAACGTTAATAAATGTATATAAACGTGAAATAGATAAATGAGATGTGTTTAATCTTTTAAGGAATTGTTTTTTTGTATGTTTTAATGGGAGTTACTCTGTTTTCTCAGTGTGCTTTTTTTTAACCATGTTTCAAAGATAGTCTTTTGTGTCTGCTTTTGCTTTCGTGAAAGTTTTGGTACAGTGTTTCGTTAGAAGAGGGCACTTGTCTTTTTTGTTGTATTTTCATATTTTCTTCTATCATTTTAAGACATTTCAGACATAAATTAAGATTGTTTATTGTATTCCTTGAGATACGGTCTTTCTTATTTAATTGATTTAAATGTTAATAAATTTTTCAGTTTATACTAATGTTAAAAATTAGCTGGACAATTGAATGTATATTATCTAGTTATATTTAAACATTCACATATTCATTACTGGTTTTTAGGAGGACGGGAAAGTTTTGGTTAAGATGCTGATTGTGGCGGTTGAAATGATCGTAATTTAACTTACTATTAATATTGAAAAGCAGTATTTATTAAAGCTGTATTAAATTTTGCTCGTAAATGTGATGTGTATTGTTTTTTGTTGTTGTTGTTTTATTGTATTTAATTCAATTCAGTGGTGTGCTACTGAACAGTATAACATTCTTGCAATAGTTCAAATGTTTGTTTATTGCTTAAGCTTGTTTTAAACAACTAATCAGATATTAATACATGTTACCGTTCTCATAAGTAGAAATAGGAAGGGATGTTATCATTTTACAAAGAGGGGCCCATCTGTCCGTTTGTGAAGCGACGAGCACGGGATTTTTAAGGTTTTTTTATTTACCATATTTCGTAGTGGGGGTATACTTACATAAAAAACTTAAAATATGCATTATCTATAACTTCTTCCTACATTCTCCGTATATATAAAAACCCGGATGTTTAAACTCACACAGGCAAAGTTTAACTAAATCACTTTTGGCTATTTCTATGTCCCTTTTATCCAAGACATAGATTACCTTAGTCGTATTTTGCACAACTTTTTGGAATTTTAGGTCCTCAATGCTCTTCAACTTTTTCCTTGTTTGGCTTTATAATTATTTTGATCTGAGCGTCACTGATGAGAACATAATGTTCCAAAATATGGTAATTCTACAAAAAAAAAAAGATTCGGTCACAAGATATTAATCAAAGTATGATCTAAATTTGATACAGCAAAATGGACTTTAAAAAAAACATTGCTATGACAACTGCTTTGTCCATATCTATTGTTAATTCTAGCTTTAAAGCAGGAATATTTTGTTCTCTATTTTTTTCCGTTGTTTGATTACGTCTAATGTTTGCTTTTGTCACTTTTTATCACTGTCTATTTAGCAATCATACCACATCTTCTTTTATATATTCCCCTTTTTGGATTTACATTTAAGATCTTAATACTTTTTGTTTGAATGAGGAAGTAACGATATCGTACAATGCTTGTGAACTTTATAGTAGACTAAATAGATTGATAAAAATCCGTTGTTAAATATTAGATAACCAAGCATATATAAAGAACTGTTGAAGTAATTGATTCGTCATGGCAAGTGGTTTTGATTAACATCTAGCTCCACCCACTTGAATTATTGACAAAAAATCATTTTAAATAGATTATTATTGACATACTGATTGAATTCCTATTTCTGTCCTTTTAATGACAGATGAAAAAATACAAACGAGTTGCTCCAAAAACTAATAAGAACATTTATGATAAAGAACCCATTAAGAGGTACGAGAAAAAGTGCTTTATTTGATGCACAATGCCAAGTCCATAATTTGAAGACTAAAAGAGTTTCAAGTTGATAAAATAAATGTATGAAAACGTGAATTAAATAAATGATATGTGTTTAATTTTTTAAGGAAAGTTTTTTTTTTTAATTTTTCAGTGGGGTTACTTCGTTTTCTCAGTGTGCTTTCTTTTCACATGCTTCAAAGATGGGCTTTTGTGTCTATTTTTGCTTTAGTGCAAGTTTTGGTACTGTGTTTTGTTAAAAAAGAGGGACGAAAGATACCAAAGGGACAGCCAAACTCAGAAATCTAAAATAAACTGACAACGCCATGGCTTAATACCGGGTTTTTACTTTAAGTAGCAGCACGAAGCGTGCTATATGAGGAGCAGGATGTGCTTTTTGTATTTCCATAGCACCTTAGATCATTCCTGGACAGGGGGTTTGATTTTCTTAGTCCTTAGTTTTCTTTGTTATGTTTTATGTGTTAATGTTTGTCTTGTAGTGGGTTTTCGTTTTTTTGCCACTACATTGTTATTTTGTTTTACGATTTATGAGTTTGAGTATACCTTTGGTATCTTTCGTACACCATTTCGTATGCAATCATCTCTTTCATAGTTATCAATTAGTTGATCCCATTATATTGTCTATATAATCTAACAGGTCCATAAATAACGTCTTGACTGAGTGAAAGTTCTTTAATTTCTATATTACATATGTAAAGAATGTATAGGAACATGGCGTTCAATGTTCTTCCTGTATATTTTTAAATTGTATTTTGTGAGAATTTGAACATGTAATTATTGTTATTGAAAACATCAATATTATGTGAACAACTTTATAGCTTATTGCGTTAGATTTCTTGTATTCTTAGCGTCTGCATTTGACATAAAACTCTTGATATCTCCTGCTGATAAACTTGCAAATGTTCTTTTAGTCTGTTGCGGCGCTTCCTCCATCGTTATCATATGCGACGTCACGGCGTCATAAATCTAAATTTAGCAAGATTTTTTTCATATTGACCGTCAATATAAATATAAATAGAAATATAGCGTCAATATAATTAAAAATATAAACAATGCATCGGATACATAAAATACCTCGGAAACAGGTGATCGTAATATCCAATGAAAACAGGAGAATGCTACACCATATTATATTACCACATAATAGAGATTTCCAATAAAATGGCATACGCAACTAACTCGACGTACGCACGTAACGGGACCGGTTATTGCTTACCTATTAAATTTGTTAAATGTGTCACTCAAGTTTTAACTAAGTATTCCTAAATTATAAAACCCATTCCTTATAATTTTTATCAATATTAAGTATTCATTCATCGTTATGTTAATGCGATATGATACTTAATTACCATGGGAATTTATTACTAGACAGAGATTTTTCTAGCAATTTCAGAAATATCGAAAGTATGAATCAGAATGTGTCTTTGTTAAATTTGATAACTGGGATTGCATCATAATTTATTTGTATCGTTTCAAACGTTCTTTTTTTTTCAGCAGTTAATCTTGTTTTAACTTTATTTAAATCTCCGACCCCTATTAATTTTTTTTTTAAATGCACATACCTTTGTCGTACATTTAGCCTAGGGGTGTCTTGTACTTCTTTAAATTTTAATGGTTGGCATACACTTTTCTTTCAAATGAAAGTCAACTTTCATTAAAATAAAATAGAACTTTGTAATTAATCATATTATATGTAAACAAATGTGGACACCAATGCATTATATAGATTATAATTTGGAAGGTGTACTTGATTACCAATGATGACTAATAATCTACATATACACATGGGATACGCTGTTGATAGTAAACTATCAATTTATGGTACATAGTAATTCGCTAAAAAGGTCCTGTTCCAACGTATCTCTGATTTAAAGTGGACGAGAATACAAATTTACATAATTGTAACCCTTTTTCAAACATATATAATGTCACTTTAGTCTTTACATGATTTAAAAAAAAAACTGTACTTTTGTTTAGTAAGGCTTGATATTGTCATAGTTGTATTTGGATTAAGACAACTCCGACTAATCCATTAAGAAGTGGATGTTAAAACTATCACTTATCTTATATGAGTAAGTAAAAAATTTTGAGTTTCACATGTCTTTAGGTTTGGAGGTATATATATATATATATTATCCAAAACCTTTCCTGAGCCTCCCATGATTGCCTTCAAACAACCTAACAGCCTGAGAAATATACTTGTCCGTGCTGACCTTTCCAAACCTAACCATACTGTAGGTAATTGCCAGCCTTTTCGGGATAAGCGCTGCAAATGTTGCAACCAATTGCAGCATTCATCAACATTTCACAGTAAGACCACAGAAAAGACATACAAAATCTTCTGCAATGTCAACTGCAAAAGCTCAAACGTGATTTACGTTCTTGAGTGTCCTAGATGTGGTCTCCAATATGTTGGTGAATCTATGCAGCCATTTCACAAACGCCTTAATGGCCACAGGAGTGACCTCACAAAAAAACCGTATATTCCGGTCAGCCACCACTTCAGGTTACCAGATCACAATCTGAAAGATTTTGATGACATGAAGATCCTTGTGATCGAACAGGATTGTACATGGCAAAATAGGCAAAGAGAGAATCGGGAGAAGTTTTGGATAAAAACACTGGGTGTCCTCGATCCAGACGGAATCAATAGAAAGAAATAATTAAATTTACAGTCTAGTCCTATACATTATATATCAGTATTGTTAAAACTTTTGCACCAAAGAAGGCCATTTGTTGAGCCGAAATATTTGCAATTATTGTATAATTTATATCATCTGTTCAGTTTTTTCCATCTTTGTGCGATGATATTCAACACTTTTTAGTGTTTTGTTTTCCATCTATTTATCGGTATTGTTACACAATCTTTTAGACTTTTGAGCTACACAAAGTTCGTGTAAAAGTTTAACATATTGATTGATGGTCTATATAAAACATACTTTTGTCGTTTATTGTACATAACAATTTTTAAATCTTAACAAATAGTTGTTTTAGTTAAATAGAATGAAATTCATGATTTTTTCCTTTGGTTTTGGGCAGAACTGTTTTTCATCCCTCATATTAAGTCCATCAGGTTCAAGAGTACGTAGCTGATGCATCCAGAACCTTTCTCTCTGTTTTCTTTTTTCGGTGTCCCAATTTTGGTTTACCTCAATAATTTGAAAGGTGATATTATCAAAAGTATGTCCTGTTCTTAAGAGGTGTATCGTAATTGGACAGTTTCTTCCTTTCTTATAGAACGACCGGTGATTGTTAAGTTTGATGTTGAATTTAGTTTCTGTTTCACAAACATACTGTAGCTTGCAAGTTCCGCCAGTAAGAATATAAATACTATTTTCCGTTTTGCAATTAGATGTAACATAGATGTTGTATCGCTGCTTTGTTACTGTGCTGCTGAAAGAGTGGCCAGTGTTAGCGGCTTTACAGCACTTACAATTGCTTCTACCGCATTGTTTGTAACACCCAAATTTAGAAGTTTCTTGTTTCTTTACTTTACTTTTGATGTCACAAGTATGTCTTTGAGAGTTTTGGGTCTGCGATAGGCAATAATAGGAGGTGATGGAAAAAATTCTTTTAAGGAAGAGTCATTTTGATAAGACGCCAGTGCTTTCGGATAGTAGATGAAATATTTGTCAAATCGGGATGGAAGGTTACAACAAACGGAATTCTATCTTCACGGGTCGTCTTATCTTTGTATTCCATGAGGCTAGCTCGATCTTTTACTTGGGCTTTATCAAAAGCGTCTGTGATGTTTTTGGTTTTGTATCCTCTTGATTTCAGTTGTGTTTTTAGTTGTCCCAAACGATAGTTAAGTTTGGATTCCGAGGAGCAAATTCGCTTTAGTCTGATGGCTTGACTGTAAGGTATACTCCTGGAGCAGTGTTTCGGGTGACAACTTTTTGAAGAAAGGAACTGGTGTTTATCAGTTTTCTTTGTGTGAAGATCAGTTGTCATGACCCCGTTTTTTACAAATGTGGTGGTGTCCAGAAAAGCAATTTTCTCGCTTGAAAATTCAGATGTAAATTTAATTGAGTGATGCAACTGATTACAATGATCTAAGAAATCTTGCAAATGTTCTGCAGTATCGTTCCATTTCATGTCAATGTCATCAATAAAACGGAGCCATGACAAGGGTTTGTATGGCACACTCAAAAGGATGCGTTCTTCGAGATCCCCCATAAATGTTGGCAAAAGAAGGTGCCATTTTTGTCCCAATACTAGTTCCGTCAATCTGTAAAAAGTGCTTGTCGTTGAAAACAAAGTTGTTGAACTAGACAGTCAGTTTGGGGATGTTTATCCTTTCGAGTATCCATACTTTTTCACACGCGGCTATTCCTTCATCTTTTGGAATATTTGTGTATAAAGAACACACATCCATTGAAACCAAAAATTGTGTTGTTAGGTAAAGGACTTAAGGAATTCATTTTCTTCAAATAGTCAGTCGTATCTTGAATATGAGATGGTAATTGTTTAACATGTGGTCTGAGGTGGTAATCAACAAATTCTGAATTTTTTTTCGGTGGGATGGCCATTAGCTGATACTATAGGTCCCCCTGGAATCCCTTCTTTGTGGAGTTTTGGAAGTAAATAAAATCGACCGGCTGTGCACGTTTCGTCTGGGCGTAGATAATCGTACGTATCGTCATCTTATTGCAAAACGGAAAATAGTATTTATATTCTTACTTGCGGACCTTGCAAGCTACAGTATGTTGGTGAAACAGAAATTAAATTCAACATCAGACTTAACGGTCGTTCTATACTAAAGGAAGAAACTGTCCAATTACGATACACCTCTTAAAAACAGGACATACTTTTGATAATATCACCTTTCAAATAATTGAGGTAAACCAAAATTGGGACACCGAAAAAAGAAAACAGAGAGAAAGGTTCTGGATGCATCAGCTACGTACTCTTGAACCTGATGGACTTAATGAGAGGGATGAAAAACAGTTCTGCCCAAAACCAAAGGAATAAATCATGAATTTCATTCTATTTAACTAAAACAACTATTTGTTAAGATTTAAAAATTGTTATGTACAATAAACGACAAGGATATGTTTTATATAGACCATCAATCAATATGTTAAACTTTTACACGAACTTTGTGTAGCTCAAGCTAAAAAGATATTTTTTTTTGTCATGCATCCGATTTCACCTAGATAGATGCACACGCCCGATGAAGCTAATTTGTTTAGCGAAATATTGCGTGAATAATATATAAAATATAACAACTAATTTTATAACACTCATTAGTGTGTTAAAGTTACATTCTTAGACACTTATCTATACTTTTAAACGAGAAGACCTCATTTTGGGTGTCGCTTCTCCTCCTTCCACAATAAATTAATCATCATACCTCTGTGTCCTATAGGTAACATGTATAGTCGCATTTGTCATCCATTCTTATGATCATTCAGTTGGGGATATTTTGGGATAAAAACGAAAAAGAATGCGTCCGGATATTTTCCCGTCATTGGACAAAACTTTAAGTCAGATTAGACTTCCGGTTTATGTTTTTCTGTACTTTGAACATACAAAGACTATGAATAAAGTATATAAATTTTATTTCTGCTGTCATTTTGAGTTCTAGCATGTATCATCCTTGCTTAACGTGTTTCAGTTTGGGTTATTTTGGGAGGAAAACGAAAATGAATAATATTTGCTATTTACTATCAATTAGTTTACAGTGGATCCAGAACTTTTCATAAGGGAGGGGGCACTGACTGACCTAAAAGGGGGGGGCGTTCCTCTCATGCTTCAGTGATTCCCCATATATATAATCAACAAATTTTTTTCAACGAAATGGGGGGCAGGGCCTCCAGCCCCCCCCCCCCCTGGGATCCGCCTATGGTTTATAATCAACGGCGGTCACTGCGGATATATTTCTGTACATACTTACATGTATACATTTACTATGAATAACTGTATTTGTTATAATTTACTATAAATTCCTTTTCTGTACCTTGAACATACAAAGACTATGAATAAAGTATATAAATTTGCTATCTGCTATCATTTTGAGTTAGCATTCATCATACTTGCTTAACGTGTTTCATTTTTGGTTATTTTGGGAGGAAAACGAAAATGAATAATATTGGCTATTTACTATCAATTAGTTTACAGTGGTGGATCCAGAACTTTTCATTAGGGGGGGGGGACTGACTGACCTAAAAGGGGGGGGCCTTCCTCTCATGCTCCAGTGATTCCCCATATAATCAACAAAATTTTTTCAACCCCCCCCCCGGGATCCGCCTATGGTTTACTATCAACGGCGGTCACTGTGGATATATTTCTGTATACATACATTTACTATGAATAACTGTATTTGTTATAATTTACTATAAATTCCAATGGTTATCTTGGGGGGGGGGGGGCTCTTTACTATTCATGGCGTTCATTGATGTATATATATATATGTAAGTACCTTTGACTTTGATACCTCTCCTGAAATTCTCTGTATAGTAATTTAATTAAAGTATATATGCATGTTCATAGAGTACAGAAAAACAGAAGGTATAAAAATCGGTATTTGGAAAATATGGTGAGGGCAATAAATGGGCCCAGTCCCTAAGTACCTTTGACTTTTGACACCTCTCCTGAAATTCTCTGTATAGTAATTAAAGTATATATGCATGTTCATAGAGTACAGAAAAACAGAAGGTATAAAAATCGGTATTTGGAAAATAGGGGGAGGGCAAAAAATGTGCCCAGTCTCTAAGTACCTTTGACTTTTGATATCGCTCCTGAAATTCTCCAGTCAGTTTAATTTTTTTTACAGTTTACATACGCTCTATTTCCCCGCGATTTCGCGGGTGTGTTCTAGTATAATTTAATTTAGTAACTGCATTAGTTTATTTACAAACTGATCCACACCTAGATAGATTGAATGATGATTGTTGCTATTTTTAGACACTATATAAAATATATATCAGATAAAATGTGGTTTCAACCGTGTATCACCTTTAATGGTGATCATATGCATGGATCTGTCGCAGAGTTGTCACTTTTTTTAATGGTGATCATATGCATGGATCTGTCGCAGAGTTGTCACTTTTATCTATATATATCATATGCATGGATCTGTCGCAGAGTTGTCACTTTTATCTATCTATATATATATATATATATATAGATATATATATATACAGATATATATATATACAACTCGTCTAAACATCAACCCAACAATGTTAGATCTGTAAATTTGCTTTCGCAAATATTTGGTTCTTCCCTCGCCGGGATTCGAACTCATGCTACTGTGATATCGTGACACCAAATCGCCTGCACTGCAGCCGTCCCGCTAGACCACACGACCACTTGGGCTCTCAAAACAAAAGAGCTTTCGCTGGCCGTGTGTTACCTTTCCTCGTCAGTTTTAATCTAGCGGCGTACTACAGTACATGATATATAAGGCATGTAGATGTTATTGTAACAGATCAGCTAAATTATCTATAGTAAAGGATCCTACAAATTAATGTAATATACAGTCACAGAAAATAATTATATTTATAAGTACGTCTGAGTCAGTGACAACTCTACAACAGATGTATCCATCGGATCGCCATCAATGATGGTGATACATGGCTGTGTACATAATGTATATACAACTCGTCTAAACATCAACCCAACAATGTTAGATCTGTAAATTTGCTTTCGCAAATTTTTGGTTAAATGGATCTGTCGCAGAGTTGTCACTTTTATCTATATATACCTTCAATGGTGATCATATGCATGGATCTGTCGCAGAGTTGTCACTTTTATCTATATCTATATATATATATATATAGATAAAAGTGACAACTCTGCGACAGATCCATGCATATGATCACCATTGAAGGTGATACACGGTTGAAACCACATTTTATCTAAAATATTAATATAAATATGCGTGTATTTGTGTTAACCAAACTCTCAGAAGGAAGGTTTTCCAGGTTGTTCTTATGTCGTGCATTTGTACCACTGTCCCAGGCTTAGAAAAAAAAATGGATAGTCTTGTATATAACTTTCAATATTTAACCCAAAAACCATAGTCAGGTGGTGATTGTAGGGGTATTGTAAAATCCTGACTATTGAAAAACAAATAAAGGATAAAAGATAAAAAAAAGGCTTACGGGGGAAGGAATTGAGCACTAACAAACATGTTCAACCCGGCCACATTCTTTGTGTCTGTCCAATGCCAGAAGCCTATGGTTCACTTGTTGTCGTTGGTTAATGTCTGTTATGTTTTTTTTGGTAAATTGTTTTATTTTAAAGCAGGCCGGTAGTTTTCTTAATTAATTTTGTTTTAATTTTTTTTTATTTTTCCAAGCTGGCCTCTTTTATAGTTTCATGCATGTCATGGTGAATAATTATTTCAAGTTATATTTCAAAAAGATGAATGTATATTTCTTACAAAGAGAAGATAATACAAATTCCAAAGATATTTTATTCATCTATCTGTATTTAAAATATATGTTCCTCTTTTAGAGAGACCAGCGCACAGTTCTACCAAGCATGACATGTGCCATCGGGAATGACGATATTTGGATTTCAAATATTTTGGCCACGAGCATCACTGAAGAGACATGTATTGTCGAAATGCGCATCTGGTGCAACAAAATTGGTACCGTTAATTTTATTATAGTTGACTATACGGAATGAACTTTTCTCCTAAATAAAGGCGTACGGTTGCATATCATTGCTCACATATCGAGTTCGTTTCTCATTTGCAAAAATACCACATCTCCTTATTGTTTTAACCAAATACGTTGAATGTTCTCGGATAACCACATGGTAATTTAATATGTAAGAATATTAAGCCTACAGTACCTGGGGGTACTTTAAGATCGGTAATCGGTGACTTTCATCATAAAAATGTATATTCCAACAGAATTCTATTTTTTTCAGATATTGTGCAGTGACACCAGAGTGTTTAATCAAGCCAAAATAATAAGCTTTTGTTGGTTACTTTCGGTCATGTTTTTTTTTCTCTCGTTTGCACTGTTTATATTTTCCCAAGTCAATGACTTATATACTGGTATCTGATAATACGGTATGAATATTTGCTTACTGTTGAGGATATTGCGAGCCACTGTAGTCGTTTTTCACGCCACTTTGACTGTTTGATAGTTTGACGCTTCACATCACCTTATTTGATATAAACTATACTGAATTCAATCTCTATAAATATCTATATTAGAAATTGTGCATGGTGAATAATTATTTCAAGTTATATTTCAAAAAGATGAATATATATTTCTTACAAAGAGAAGATAATACAAATTCCAAACATATTTTTATTCATCTATCTGTATTTAAAATATATGTTCCTCTTTTAGAGAGACCAGCGCACAGTTCTACCAAGCATGACATGTGCCATCGGGAATGACGATATATGTTTAACGATCCTATTGCTCGAAATGGTTTTATCTCTTTAATAACATGTTCGATGTATACACGTCTCTTCCTATGTAGTGCATTCAACTTACGTCGTCTACGTCTCTCTGGTCTTTGTTGATGTCTGATATCAGTACTTTTGTATGGGGTAATCAATGGATAATTGTTTGGATATATGCTATCCGCTTAAATATAACAATTTAATGGGAAATTAAACGGCAGATTTGGCCCAATCGGCCCTATTTGATGGTACGAGTTCGCATCGTTGTCATGCCCAAGAAAACCTGAATGTACAAAGCAAATATTCTTGTCGTTGTCAGCAATAACCTACAATCAAATAAGCAATAGTATAGAATCTTTATATTTTACAAATGCAAGTGTGGACACAGATCAGTGTAGATAATATGTTTGGATGTTTGTACAAATACAGGAACATAATAAATAGAAAAAAAAGTTTTTACAATGTAACATTTGTAACAGCATGAAACAATCAGTTGATTTTTTAAGGATTTTTATATTTTGTATTAGATTTGCCTATATTCAATAATGATGACTATGACTATGTGTTTGTTATAATTTTCAAAAGATTACATCTGTTGACCCAAAGTTCCCAAAGTTTTTCACTTTATACTTGCTGGTGTTACATTGATATTTGACCCCATTCATTTGTAATCTGTAAGGATGGCATCACTCCAGATGTCACAATCGAAAACGACATATTAGCAATAAAAGCGTTGTTTCTTTGTTTTTATGGTTTCGCTTTGATTTTACAGACAATGTTTTATGAATGGATACCCTTTATCCTTTTTTTTTATTGTTACATAATGACTTTTTAAATAAATGATCAATAAATACCTGAGTATGTATACAATGATATTTACGATGACCGCTGTAAAAGTCTTGTTGGGGTTCATTCATTGGAACTAATATTTCATGTGACGTTCCATCTATCATTCCAACGACATTAGGCATTTCATGCCACTTTCCCCTTTTGTTAAGCCACTCTTCCGGTGTCGGCCATACTACAATAGGTGAAAAAACCTCCCACAATTTTATCCATGTATGCCTTATGATGTGATTGATGGTTGATACGCTAAGTCCGAAATTTAGCGAAAGTAATGCATAGGTGTGATATTGACGAAGCCAAATTAATGTCATTAAGATTCTGTTGGTAACGGACAGGATCATGTTACCATGCCCTGTAATGTTGCCTGCTACTAATCCAACTAACGTATGGAATGAGTTTGGATTTTCTCCGGTCAGCATCCAGAAATCATATGGTCTTCTGATGATCAATGAATAAACATAATTTATAACATAGTTATCGTGTTCCCAATTTTCTATAATTTTGTTACGAATAGTCATGTTGTAAAATGGTAGTGGTCTCTTCCTTTGTTTTGAATATTGGTAAAATAAATTAAGTAAAATAACAAATCCAAAATCATCAGTATCACTTAACAAGTAAGGTGGTGGTGGTTTCAGCAGCATCTTATATCTCACAAACATCATAAGAATAATAGCAAACAATTTTTCTTCTTTCATTCATGATGTGACGTTTGAGTTTTAATCTTCAGGCGGCTGATATGCAACTTATTGTTAAGCGGTCAACTCGATTCGTATACATTACGTCATTTCGATAATTTTTTTGTGCGAGGTCGGTTTGGACTTTTCAGGTCAACTCGATTTCTAAAAATCTTACATAACTGACCGGATAGAAAGAAAAAAATGGCAACAACAAAAAAACGCACGTGGAAGTAACACCATCAGAAGTTGAATTAATTTTGGATAGCTATTCGAAAAATAGCAGCAATTGAGTGGCTATTCAGGCCGATGTAAGACGACAAGTTCATCTACTCCCTCCAGCTGCCAGGAATTTGTATGAAAACGGGAAATTTGAAAAAGTCAAAAGACGCATGTCCGACCAGATAAAAAAGGCCATGAAGGAAGGTTTTGTCACTACCAGTGAAGAAATGAAAAAAGTTGTGGAGGATATTAAATCAAAAAACAAACGTTACCAAACAAAGGAGCACCCTAGTGAGAAATCTAAGAAAAAAGAGGTATTTGAAAATATTTGTATATCTTTTATTTTACTAAAAGAACATTTTGAAGAAAAAAAAATAGGTTGCCTAAATCATATTAGTATATTTTTTGCTTTTCGTTTATAATAGCTATTCTTCTAAATAAATGGTTATTTTTAGGAATTTACAAATATGATGAGATATATATATGAACCAAATATTTTACTCTTAGTACACACAAACTCGTGTGTAAATTCAAGAGTTTTAAGGCATGGCTGGCCCTTGATTTTGTAAATTTTTATACGCCCGTCAAAATTTCGACGGGACTTATTATGGTATACAAATGTCCGGTGTCCGTCTGTATGTCCGTTTGTCTTTCCTGCGTAAACAATGTCATGTTGGGTTTTTTTCACATGTAGCGCCGTATCTCAAAATCGATTAAGAATTTTTGTTTAAAACTTTATAAACTTCTTAATTATGTAAATCTAAAGATCTGTATAATATTTTAGTGATGACTGAAACTTTTATTTTAGAGTTATTGGAGTTATTGAAGAAAGAAGGGGGAGTTCACGTGTCGCGCCGTATCTAAAAAAGATTTATGTTTATTGCTTAAAACTTTACACACTTCTTAGTTATATTTAAGGAAAGATTTTTATACCTTTTGGTGATGATTCAAATTTTACTTTTAGAGTTATTGAGTTTTTTTGTAAAAAAAAAGGGGGGGGGTCAAATGTCGCACCATATCTCAAAAACGACCACGATTATTGCTTAAAACTTTACACACTTCTTAATCATATTAATTTAAAGTTCTGTTTACTTTTCGGTGATGATTCAAAATTTTTTTTTTAGAGTAATGGATTTTTTTAAAGATTTTTTTTACACATGTGTCGCTGTATATCGGAAACTATTTTATATGATTATTGCATTAAAACTTTACACACAAGACGACGGGCGTATCATGCACTCGAAGCGCAGCTGTTTATTAAATATCTTTTTGGGGGATAAGGGCTCAGTGTACCAGTGGTCTAAGTTGTTGAACCACTGTTTCAATAGCTTGTGATACTTAGGTCATTAGTTCAAATCCCACAAGAGACAGGTGCACTCAACTCCAATCTTCATTGACTTGAATTGTAAGTTTTCCTACCGAATGTCGGTAGTTCTACCCGTGCACTCTGGCTTCATTCGTCAATCATAAACTGAACACAAAAGTCAATCAATCAATTTTAATATTTATTTAAAAAAAAATCATCATTTTTATATACTATTTCATTGTGTTGAATATTTTATTAGCCCTTTGTTAATACTTCTTATCCACCTACGGCATTTATCATACTAAACAAATTAAGTGCCTTTTTTCGGGATAACATATGATGAATTAAACGTAAATATTGTACTTTTTTGTAGGTGGAACCACAAAAGCAAAATACGGATATGCGTCAGGCTGTCATTAATCCGGACGCCGATGGCGATGTGCCAGCTTTGGAAGATGAGGTGGTTGAAGAGGATAAGGAGGACGAAGGAGAGGATGCAGAGAAAGAGGATTCAAGCGAGGAAGAAGTTGTTAGAGTCAAGGAACCTCGCAATCGGGAAAAGCCTAAAACTCAAGAAAAGAAAAGGAAATCAACAACAGAAATGGCACAGGAAGCGTATGAACGGTATCTTGACGATTCGGATCGTGGAAGGCCGCTAGAGGCAAAGATGATGAGATGCATGGAATTTTTTTTAGACATGTGATCTGTTTTAATTCCATATTGCTAATTAAATCACTCTTGTTTGGAATAAAATAATTTGCAGAAACTATAACTCTTTTTTTCTAATTTAGAACAAGCTTCAAATATAAAAAAGAAGATGTGGTATGTTTGCCAATGAGACAACCGTCCACAAGAGAACAAAATGACACAGAAATTAACAACTATAGGTCACCGTACGGCCTTCAACAATGAGCAAATCCTATACCGCATAGTCAGTTATAAAAGGCCCCCATATGACAATGTAAAACAATTCAAACGAGAAACTAACGGCCTTATTTAAATTTTTTTAAATGTAGTCAGTAAAAAGTATGACAGTAGTCAGCCTATGAATTATTAAAAAAACATTAATTTTAACTTTCTCGTGTTATTCTATATATGATTGTGGGTATTTCTCTCCATCTTTTGAAAAAAATCTAGTTTACCCTTGCATGAAATATATTTTATCTTGTTTGGAGTTTTATTTAACTGTAGATAATTCGTTCAAATAATCAAACAGACTATATTCCAAGAAGTACAAAGGAATGAAAATGTATAAAAAAAAAATAGAAACGAGAAACACATTTGAAACATACCTACAAACTACAACCACTGAACAACATGATTAAGACAGTCGCTTGTTTAGCGGATTCAGGATCAATCGAAAAAGGTATACATGCTAAGCATACTAAAGCTTTTGAAGAGAAAATTGAAAATATTTTTTTTGTACGGACAAACTGTCGGACAGACAGACAGGATGATTGTAATTATGAATGGAGGTACAATATGTTGTCAGTATATTTATCTTAGATACTAGTGGTAGTGAAGTCTGGTTCAAAAAGGGAAAATCTTTACTTGTTAAGATATTGTATACTATTTAGAATAATAACTGCAACCCTACGAAATTTAACTAATAATAGCGATTCACAAGGAGAATGGAAGCTGTGAAACACCATTTTACAATATCAACTGAGCTTCTTGATACAAAGAAACAAGGAGAAAAAATAAAAACAAATATGCAACAAATGGCTATCAAAACAAAACAAGTGTTGCTAGATTAATAATATATACACATAAAGGGGTCAGCTGAAGCACACCTTAGAATGCAGGATTTTCTCGCTGGCCTTCGGCTGTTATCTGCTCTTTTGTCGGGTTGTTGTCTCTTTTACACATTCCCCATTTCCATTCTCAATTTTTTTTATAAAGCATAAAATATACAAAACAAGTTTATATGGGATTGGCTTGGTTCAAGCTAGCCTCCGGAATGACTAAGACTGGTAGCAGGCTAGCCTCGAATGACTGTAAAACTGGTACCAGGCTAGCCTCGAATGTCTGTAAGACTGGATTTTTTTCGAGCAGGTATTTGTTAACTCGCAGAAAGACAAGTATGTCTTTGTAGCAGGTACGCTATCTTGTTATATATCATATAAAATGCTACTATAAGTGTTTGTCATGTACAAAAAGGTATATTCGTTTAATTTTATCCTTTCATCATCCTTAACATAATTGTAATATTTGACGCTGGATACAAGAGATACATCAGTATCATCATTATCATCATACATATTATAGCTTGAGGCCTAAATATTCTTCTAAAGTATTATATCAGGAAGCTAAATACGTATTTCCGAAATTAGCTTATTTATTTCGAGAACTTATTTTATGCATGCATCTCTTTGCTTCACAGTTTTTGCAAATATCCAAGTTAAAGCCAAAAGAGATCATAGAATAATGTTTATCAAATGATAATGTCTACTCATAAATAAAACAGTAAGTAAGGGATTGACTCGTCCGACAGAAACGAAGCACAAAAACAGAAATTTCTAGTATTTCCAAAAAAACTCAATGTACCGATCTAAGCTCCTGAACACTATATCTTAAAAAACAACTCCAACTTATATATACAGAATCATGTCTAGAATATTCATCAATTATGTCGTACTGTTACTTCACTGTCTGAGTTAAGGGGCCTAGGAGCCTGTATTTCAGTGGTTATCTTTTGTTGCTGTGTTTTCGTTCATTTTATTGTACATTAATTAGGCCGTTAGTTTTCTCGTTTTAGTTGTTTTACATTTGTCATTATGTGGTGGCCTCTTAAAGCTGACTATGCGGAATAGGCTTTGTTCATTGTTGAAGGCTGTATGTTGGCATATGCTAGTAGTAGTTAATTTTATGTGTCATTTGCATTGGTCTCTTGTGAAGAGTTGTTTCATTGGCAATCATAAGTACATCTTTTTGTCCGATTGTGAGATTTATACCGAATGCAGCGATTAAAAAAAATTTGGACGATTTTATTAGATAACGTAGAAAACATGAGATTTTCAAAATTATTTGGCAATCGAAAGGGGTGGAGTACACCCTACCCGTGTATCTTAGAGTGCATAATTTGGTATAATACATGAACAAAAAACATCACCCCATGCATTATGATTAAAGACGAAAAAGTGCTTTTTGATAAATGTATCAATAATTCAGTTCTGCCCATGTCAAATAATCCTGATTTAAATTATAGAGAAATAAAAAGTAAGTCGCATACACCTTTTACATTTCGGTGTGTTGGAATCTACGTTTGAAACGTGAAAACCTATGAAAAAAAAACAAAAAATGAGATAACATTCTCGCTTCGGATTTCATTATTTTAATACTTTCATGCTAAATTTTTACTTCGCAGTTTTTAAAAGTTCAATTTTGAGAAGAACTGAAATATGGGTCAAATGAAATAACAAGAAATTATGGGTGTGTTTGGTTACAAGTTGCTAGCTAACTTATTCTTTATTATATTTTTGTCAATAAAATCATTTAAAATTTAATAACAAAATATTCGAAGATTAAAAAAATAGTTGTGGCTGATTTTTTAATAAGTCTATTCCAGTTAAACATGCGTGTTCAAAGAGAACAAAATGCATGCAGTGTATTCTCCCCTCCGTCATGCTTCAATGCAATAGGACGAAATACGTTGAATTAGGTAGGTTATGTCGAGTAAAGTCATTTTATTGGAAATCTCTATTAGTGCACCTTGTTTTTTTAGTAATTACGGAATTTTGATTTAAAATCAGTGTATTGACCTTTTATTGTATCGTATATGACAGCATACTTCGATATTGTGCATTTAATCAGTAAAATCTATTGCAAAGGATTTCAATAATTTTAAATTTATAACTCTTTGATCAATTTGTCTTTTAACTTTGGCCAAACATAATTAAATTAGACTCTAAACGTTATCAACAGATCTTTAAATCTTTACATTCTATGGAAAATATGAATATATCGACTGCACCTTGAACACGTAAAAATTGGTTCACTGCTCTCTTCGAATTTAAAACAATTCTCATGTCTTAGACCTGGGTACGAAATGAATGCACAACAAACAGTTGTTATGTCCTTACATGATTCAAGCTATCCTATTGTTTAAACATTGTAATTTTCTTTACCATTATGGTAGTAGTTTTATATACCGTTGACATCAGAATATCAGAGACGCACGTTTCGTAAAATTATATTTCGGCTTTTAAGTTTATGACATTTTAAGAAGACGGTGATTTTGATTGTTTAATCTCGAGATCATATGTGTGGTTCGGAAATTTGTTAACTTTCAACATTTTCTAACCAAAATCTTCTTCAACAAATTTTGCGATTTTTGAAGAAAAATGTGAGATTAATTATTAGGATTTCTGAAAAATCTACGTACAGACGTACACCGAATAATCAGATATCAAATCTACTTGCAGACGTACACTGAATAATCAGATATCAAATCTACGTACAGACGTACACTGAATAATCAGATATCAAATCTACGTACAGACGTACACCGATTAATCAGATATCAAATCTACGTACAGACGTACACCGAATAATCAAATATCAAATCTACGTACAGACGTACACTGAATAATCAGATATCAAATCTACGTACAGACGTACACCGAATAATCAGATATCAAATCTACGTACAGACGTACACCGAATAATCAAGACGTACACCGAATAATCAGATATCAAATTTACGTACAGACGTACACCGAATTATCAAATATCAAATCTACGTACAGACGTACACCAAATAATCAAATATCAAATCTACGTACAGACGTGAATAATACGTTATCCTAGTATTCAACATGACAAATAATGTAAATGAAACATATTACTTTAAAAAGTCAAGAAAGTTGGATGATGTACACACACAAACTGTATAAAATCTTCTTTCAAGTTAAAAGGTAAAAGAAAGGATAGTTTTTTTATATAAATTCTTAATATTTTTGCTATTTATGAATAAGACAGCATGTAACAGTTTAATATTTCCATTTTTGTTTGTTTTATTCACTGTAAGACGGACACGTACATATGTAAATCAGATGAGTAAAATCCACGCAATAACATGTCGATAAATAAAGTAAACGTCTAGTTTCTGAAAAATTTGCTGTAGCACAAACGTTATTTTTTAGTTGGTAGGTATGCTAGATCCAGGCCTGGCTATGTAAACCCGCTTGATTGTCCTTATTGTGGTTGACCGTATACAGGCGGTTGACCATAAGCTTGCTGACCATACTGTTGTTGTCCAACTACTGTGGTGTGGGCACCCGGATGTGTTATAACAGTTCCAACTGTGCCTTTCTTTGCTGTTTAAAAAATTATAATTTTGCAAGTTAATAGTTCTCTTTGATTTGGACTATTACATTTTTTTTATTATGAAGTAACATGTTTTGTATGCTTCAAGACAACTTAAGAAAAAGTAAAATTAACTATATGAATGTGGTATGATATCCAATTAAAACAACTATACACAACAGACCAACAGACGAGGTGAAATTGACTATAAGTCACCAACAATGAGCAAATGCCATACCGTATAATAAGCTATAAAAGTCCCTGACATGAAATAATTCAAAACAGAAAAAACGAAAACCTGATTAAAGCCTAAAACTGCAGCCTAGTAAATACTTAAAAATATAAATGAAAACAGAACATGACAGACGGCAACCAGTATCTGCCACATCGTGCTTCTGACTTGACACAGACACGTAAATCTTTTACGGGGTTAAACATAACTGTTAAAGTAAAAGTCTTCATATCATGGGGCAGTGATGCAATAATACAACGTAAGATATATAGTTTGTTTTATTCTATGAATTTAACATTTTAGTGTACACATGCTCATCTATCTTATTTCAAAATCTCGAACTATTCCTTTTTTTAACACTGTTAATAAAATCATCTCTGACAACGTCATGGCTAAACAAGAAAAAGACAAACAGACAAATACTATCTTTATTAGCTTCAATTAGATTTTTTGAAGAAAACGTCGCATTTAATAATACTCCAAACTCTAGCATATTCCAATTTTTAATATATATGAATAAATCCATTATAGTAATATATAAATTAACCATTTTGGTGCACAATCGACCTTACTCTTAACAACTTTGATAATCACCTATAATGATCATGGCGTTGTCAGTTTATTTTCGATGTATACGTTTGAATGTGACTCTGGCATCTTTCGCCCCTCTTTAAGATATTTAATAAAACAGTATATGTTGTCTTCTTCTTTTAAAATCATCCTAATTAATTAATTTGTTTATTCAATGTTATTCTGCCTGTGCATGTTAAATATACTTATGGACTTACATCTACAGCAAAGGTATATGAGGACGATGAAAAACACAAGACCAACTATAGCTCCAATGCAGGCTCCGACTATTGCTCTGAAAATAGATAATATTTCACGTTGGGAACATTTTCGAATAATTATTTGAAACATTAGTCACACAAATGCATTTAAGCGAGTAATAAACCAATTATTGTTTGCAAATTTTCGTTGTAAAACTGTCCTTATCATCATCATCATTTAAAGACCATCCAAAAAGCTCAAATATCCATCAGAAAAATGTTTTTGTAGAGAAAAGCAAAAACGGGTCATTACGTGACCTTTATTTCATTTCCAATATTATACTAGTATTTGGAAAAGCTATTGTTGAGTATTTTGGTAAAATATCATATCCCTTACTTTCTGCTTTTTGGTGCCCGTCAACTGTTTTACGTGTGATTGCATATTGAAAGATTGCTATTTAATACTATTAAAAATTAAAAAAAAATTAAAAAATACTGAACTCTGAGATAATTCAAAACGGAAAGTTCTTAATCAAATGGCCAAATCAAATGATAAAACACATCAAACGAATGGTCAGCAAACGTCATATTCCTGACATGGTACAGGCATTCTGAAATGTAGCAAAATGGTAGATTGAACCTGGTTTTATAGCGCTAAAGCTCTCACTTGTACGATAGTCGCATCAAATTTTATTATATTGACAATGATGCGTGAACAAAATGTCCCAAATAGGGGTACAAAACAACATGAACCCCATCAAAAACTGGGGGTGATTTCAGGTGCTCCGGACGAGTAAGCAGATCCTACTCTAAATGTATCACCTGTCGTGTTGCTCATGTTATTACAAAGCCGGTAAATAGTCTAATTAGGTAGGTCACATTCATGAAAAGGGAACGGGATTGTAGTTACGACATAAAGAACATATCCGATAGCATCTGTTTAACGGATATACCATAACGGTCAACCAACTTATAAAACCAACTCATGATGGCGTCCTTAAAATTTACGAAGTGATGATTTCAACTTCACCTTTTTGGAACTCCTGGTTGAAAAGGCCACAACTGGGAAGCTGAAATCATCTCTTATGTCGTAAAGTTTAGTTTTCAACCGACCCTTATAGTCAATTTCTATTTATAAGTCATAAGCAAAGGGCAAAATCAAAAGCTCAAACACATCAAACGAATGGATAACTTACCCGTTGATTCGATTATAACAAACCTATCTCGGGTTCATTTTATATGCCTTTCATGTTATCATGATAAATTCATATACTGTTTGTAAAACTATGTATTATTCTTGATAATAATGATATTTTTGTCCCAGGCGGATAACCCTGGCCGTATTGGTCACAACTTTTTGGAACTTTTGGTCCTCGGCGATCTTCAACTTTGTACTTGTTCTGGCTTTCAAACTTTTTTCATCTGAGCATAGTTTTGTGTGGACGTAACGCACATCTGGCGTATAAACATTTTTAACCTGGTACCTTTTGATGACTATTATTCGTTTGTTTTTCTGTCCTATATTTTCTCCCATTTATTTATTGTAGCCCTGTCGTGTAATGTTGTCATTTTAATGCTATAATTAACATTGCCATTAAAGCGGAAGGTTTGGCATGCCACAAAACCAGGTTCAACCCACCATTTTTTTCATAAAATGCCCTGTACCAAGTCAGGAAAATGTCCATTGTTACATTATAGTTCGTTTCTGTGTGTGTTACATTTTGGTGTTGTGTTTCTGTTGTGTCGTAGTTCTCTTATATTTGATACGTTTCTCTCAGTTGTAGTTTGTAACCCGGTTTGTTTTTTCTCTATCGATTTATGAATTTCGAACAGCGGTATACTACTGTTGCCTTTGATTTCTTTTTTTACTATACTGAATGCTACGGTACATTACATTTGCATACAAAAATCATTGCATTTGTTCGCAGCTTTTGAATACATTTACGCGTATTCATGTACAGTTAAACTCATGTAAATAGATATGTCTTTTAATCGTAATGTTTTTTTCAATCAGGGTATGTTCGTTTCATTATGCACATACACTTATTCCTGGAAATTTATAAACATTGCCATATAAGTGGCCGGATTGGCCATCAAATTAACGAGGTTCAATCCACCATTTTCTACATAAGATAATGAATGTACTAACCACACTATTTATGTATGTGCCTGTCCCAAGTCAGGAGCCTGTAATTCAGTGGTTGTCGTTTGTTTATGTGTTACATATTTGTTTTTCGTTCATTTTTTTACATAAATAAGGCCGTTAGTTTTCTCGTTTGAATTGTTTTACATTGCCTTATCGGGGCCTTTTATAGCTGAATATGCTGTATGGGCTTTGCTCATTGTTGAAGGCCGTACGGTGACCTATAGTTGTTAATGTCTGTGTCATTTTGGTCTTTTGTGGATAGTTGTCTCATTGGCAATCATACCACATCTTCTTTTTTACAAGTCAGGAATATGACAGTTATTATTCATTTGCTTGGTGTGCTTGAACTTTTGATTTTGGCATTTGCTTAGGAAATATTCGTTTCTAATTTTCCTTGGAGTTCGGCATTTTGGTTAATTTCCTTTTTTCTAAATAGTTCAAAATGTAAACCCATTAGCACATCTAAGATCAAAAGTACTCATTTTACATTACGCAAAGAGATGAATATTTAAAGCCCAATACACAATGGAAAACATTCTTTTGACACAAAAGTACATGGTTGTGCTGTATAAAATTCGTCATTGTAGTGAGCATTGGTTTCGGGTTGTTTGTGGTATACCTGGAATCTGTGATCCCGAGGATTTGGATATTGCTCTCATTTACAATGTGAAGCAATGAAATATCCCTCATCTTTAGTGTTCTGTCGATACGGAAAATACTTCATCGTGCACTAGTGATTTCTCGTGATTACTGAATATCTTTTAAAAATTTCATATGAAAATATTTGATTTTTGGAGAAGGTCCAGTAAGACCCTTTTTTGGCCCCAAAATATATGTTTTACAAAATTGTTAAAATGTAAACTTTTATTTATTTATTGGAAATTAAAATGCTTCTGCTACAAAAATATGGATTGTTTTTGACAATACAATGTACATATATCGGACAATAGCATCATTTAGTCATGCTAAATTACTAAAATCTTCAATAATTTTGCATTTTTGTTAAATTTTAGACGGTTTCCGCATTTGTGTTCATTCTTAATATTGAAATGTAAGTTGTATTTGATGATAATACATAACATAAATAAAGGTTGAGGATGAACACGGATGCGGCCACTTTCATTTTTGACAAAAACCATCTGAAAAGTGACATTTTTTGGCAGATTTGATAGATTTTTCATATTTAAGCTAAAATCAAAGCGTTTTTAATGAGTGAATCAGTTAAGACCTTTCACATAAACTAATTGAATCAATTGAAATGGACACAGTATTAAAAAGTGTCCAAAATCTTTAGTCAGATGAACCTGAAATTTGAGGACTAAATCGGCCTTTACCGGACCTTCTCCTTTATAAATATGCTCTAAATTCTTAATGACTAGAGTCTTAGAAATAGGAAGATGTGGTGTGAGTGCCAATGAGACAACTCTCCATCCAAATAACAATTTAAAAAAAGGTAAACCATTATAGGTCAATGTACGGCCTTCAACACGGAGCCTTGGCTCACACCGAACAACAAGCTATAAAAGGCCCCAAAATTACTAGTGTAAAACCATTCAAACGGGAAAACCAACGGTCTAAGTCTTAATTTATATCTAAATTATCTTAGTTTTGCCTTTCTGTATGCACGTAAATTTATTCAAAAGCTTCGCGCAAAGGTAAATGTTTCAAATTAGTGAACATGAAGTTGACAGCTAATGCCCATTCAACAGATAAAAAGACTTTCTTAAGTAATGACCGTACTTCTTACCCAATGGATAAACAGGTTGATGACCCAGTGCAAACGTAACCATCAGCACAGCACCAATAAGTTCCTGAACATAGGCTATAACCATCTAAACACGTCTGACCTGTAAAATATAGTACTATGTATGGTTAGTAATCAATCAAAGGATAATGTCTAAATGAGTCTAAATAGAGACATGTTCTTTGAACATAGTTCAACTCCGTTTACAGTTAAAAAAATCACCCAAAAGATTCTTTTTATGGACTTAAACAGAAGTTATTTTTTTACGATTTCAAGGTTATATTATTAGACTATTGGAAGACATAATAAAATAGTTTACCATGCTTTATACTGTGGAGGGTGGTTTGATTGGTACGTATACCTCATTTTGTTATTTATATTGAAACCCCTGCTATATTTTACACTGAAAGAGATAAAGGATATGACAGATACAGTTAAGTGTATTCTATCTAGTCCTTCGTGTAACTCGGTGAATGTGATGAATATTTTCAACTCGACTCCTCGACATAGACGCAGTCATGGTCATTGTCATTATACATCACCTTCTCTGCATGATGTATCTATTAATGACTTGCTTCCATTTATACAAAAGCCGTTAAGTATTCATCACATCCGCACGAAACTTTATTCATTACCCCTTTCAAAACTTCATTCTATGTTCAATTTATGTTTGAAATCCACTGTTACAAACCCTCATTCAAACCAATACAAACTTGAGGCTATAATTTCGGATATTGCAAGTCACAGACTTTTCAAGCCAGTCCGCATTGGCAAAGATGAAAAAGAGAAAAGATCTTTCCTTAATCTTTCCTTTGGCAACAAAGGTCTCGATGGCGTCAACTTAGGCAATATCCTTCATCATAAATTAGTTCAATCGAAAATACCTCCTTATTTCAAAGACCATTCTGTACCAATCATTTCTTATACCTATACCAAACCTATTGCAACTAAAATTTTCAATTACAAACACGTTTTGCAGGATCTCGATATTGACGACTTCAAGTCCAAACGTCCTGATTGCACTTGTGCTAGTTCCCAATTCACATATAATCCTGCTGGTCACGTTATTACCGGTGACCTCAACATTGTTAATAACACTTCTCTACGAAATATGTTATCGAAAGGTCCGAAATATCGTGAGCCTAAATCCATCAATTGGAAATACAACTTTAAAATTTTGATGGACTCAGTTGAGGATTATGCCAGGCAATGGGCTCAGCGCGAGAAGGAAGACGTAGACACTCTTTCCAAATGGATTAAAGCAGTGAGGTCGTTGATACAAATCAGAATTAAGGAACTGAATGGGTCTATCAATGCCCATGCTACGCCAATCTTTAAAGACCCAAATGTTGCTTAACACCTATCCTACCTCCATGACAAATATGTTATTGTCCCCGCAGAGAAAGCCCCAAACAACATCGTTTTTGTGTGTAAAACTTATTACACTCATTACATTAACTGCTTGATAAACGGATTAGGTATTGACAATTCACTTGGAAACTCAACATATACCCTCAAGACACTTACAAAAGAGGAAATCCTGGATAATCTTAGATCTGTTCTGTGTTCCTTTGGAACTTCAACCAAAGATGAAGAACTGGATCTTCCATCACTGTATTGGATACCTACACAACATAAGTGTCCTTACAAACAACGGTATATTGCTGGGTCTTCCAAGTGCTCCACGAAACCTCTTTCTAAATTATTAACATCTATTTTATTAGCAATCAAAGACGGGCTTCAAAGTTATTGTTAAACTGCCTATTCTAGAGAGGGCGTGAATCAGATGTGGATACTTAAAAAGTCCAAATATATTTTAGAGTACATACAATCTAACTCTCTTTGATCTTGTAACGTTATTAAAACATATGACTTTTCTACTCTTTACACAAGTATTCCCCATTCCAAACTAAGAGACGAATTGAAAGAGTTGGTATTGCTTTGCTTCATAAAAAAGAATGGCCAACGTTGATACAAGTATCTTGTCTTAGGGAGGGATAAATCCTACTTTGTAAAGGATCACTCTGATTTAAACAAAAAATTCTCTGAAACTGATATTATCAGGATGCTTGATTTCTTGATTGACAACATATTTGTTACGTTCGGAGGACGTGTTTTTCAACAGACTGTTGGTGTTCCAATGGGAAAAAACTGTGCCCTCCACTTGCCGACTTGTTTCTTTATTATTATGAGGCTGACTTCATGCAGGAACTTCTTAGGAAGAAAGAGAAAAAGTTAGCAATATCCTTTAACTCTACTTTCCGCTATATAGATGATGTTCTTTCACTAAATAATTCAAAATTTGGTGACTATGTGGAACGCATCTATCCCATTGAGCTAGAGATAAAGGATACTATAGATACAGTTAAGTCGGCCTCATTTCTTGACTTACATCTAGAAATTGACAATGAGGGTCGGTTGAAAACAAAACTTTACGACAAAAGAGATGATTTCAGCTTTCCAATTGTGAACTTTTCATTTCTAAGTAGCAACATTCCAGCAGCACCTGCATACGGGGTATATATCTCCCAATTGATACGATATTCCAGTGCTTGCATTTCCTATCCTGATTTCTTGATAGAGGGTTGCTGCTCACAAGGAAGCTATTAAATCAAGAGTTCCAAATGGTGAAGTTGAAATCATCCCTTCGTAAATTTTACGGACGCCTTCATATAACGAATAACCGTTTCACAAATGATATCGGATATGTTCCTTATTTACTACAATCCCCTTCCCTTTCATGAATGTGACCTACCGAATTAGACTATTTACCGGATTTGTTATCACATAAGCAACACAACGGGTGCCACATGTGGAGTAGGATCTGCTTACCCTTCCAGAGCAGCTGAGATCACTCCTAGTTTTTTTGTGGGGTTCTTGTTTTTATTCTTTAGTTTTCTATGTTGTGTCATGTGTGCTGTTGTTTGTTTGTCTCTTCCATTTTTAGCCATGGCGTTGTCAGTTTGTTTTAGATTTATGAGTTTGACTGTCCCTTTGGTATCTTTCGTCCTTCTTTTAAGTATGCCTCATATCTTGACTTAAGCTCCTGCATACGGAGTATATTTATCAAAATGATACGATATTCCAAAGCTGGTATTTCCTATCATTATTTTTTATAGAGGGTTGCTGCTCACAAGAAAGCTTATAAATCAAGAGTTTCAAATAGTGAAGTTGAGGTCAGCCCTTCGTCAATTTTACTGACGCAAACACGATTTGGTTGAATATCCATTTCACTGATTATATCGAATATGTTCCTAATGTCGTAGCTACAATCCCGTTCCTTTTTCACCAATATGATCTACCGATTTGACTAATTACCGGCTAGCAAGAGCAACATGTCGAGCATCTGAGATCCCTATCCAACAGCTTTTTATGTGGCTCGTCTTTATCTTTCTATGTTGCGTTTTGTGTAGTATTGTTTGTTTGTTTGATTTTGTTTAGCCATGGCGTTGTCAGTTTTTCTTTATTTATGAGTTTGAATGACCCTCTTTTGAAATCTTTCTGTTTTTCTAACCTGGTAAACTTAAGCTTATTTATGCTAATCATTAAAACATGGAAAAGGAGTAGGTTCAGTAAGACCCCTTTTTGGCCCCAAAATATAGCAGTTTTACAAAATTGTTAAAATGTAAACCCTTAGTTATTTATTGGACAGTAGAATGCTTCTGATACATAAATATGGGCTGTTTTTGACAATACAATGCACATATATCCGGTACTAGCACCATTAAGTCATGCTAAATTACTGAAATCCTCATAATTCTAGCATTTTAGTTAAATTTTAGACGGTTTTCGTGTAAAACGAAAGTGGCCGCATTCGTGTTCATCCTTAATATTGAAATGTTAGTTGTATTTTATGATAATACATAACATATATAAAGGTTGAGGATGAACACGGATGCGGCCACTTTCATTTTTAGCAAAAACCATCTGAAAAGTGACATTTTTCGGCATATTAGGTAGATTTTCATATTTGAGCTTGAATCGGATCGTTTTTAATGACTAAATCTGTTAAAATCTTTCATATAAACTAATTAATTCAAATAAAATAGACACTTAAGTGTTTAAAAAGTGGTCAAAATCTTTCGTGAGATGAACCTGAAATTTGAGGCCAAAATCGGTCCTTACCCTACTGCTTTATCAAATTGAAATTGACAAAGTTGCTTTCGTAACTAGTGATTTACCCTGGATTTCTTATAATTTGATTTAATTGTAAAATAATTGTTCAATACCATAAATTAGGAATGTGGTCTGAGTTCAAATTTTGGTGAAACAGGCCTAAACACATAATCGATGAAATTTGTATTCAAAGATTGTCAAAAATTCAAAAACTTCGAAAGATTTGTGAAAATATATTCACAGTCTTAACCCATCCAAACAAAAAAAAATATACATATGAACCTTTTAATAAGATGATGTTAAAACTTATATTGTCAGTGACATTTGTAATGTTTTAATACGTTTTTCATGTGTAGAAAACCGGAGATTGACATATGTATGCAAAAATCATGATTATGCAAAATTAACTCAATTTGTACAAAAGAAATTTAGTAAGTCAGAACATGTAAAATTTCAATTCCACCAGTCCCAATAAATGATCTATTAAATGAGATGACCAAACTTGTAACATAGGACCAAACATTTTAAAATTGAATGCTCCTTTCATAACTTCATCTTTAACTTACATTTATAACAGAATAATAGATACAAGTATATTACCCAGTGTTCTAAAGATTGCAAGAGTAACCCCTGTTTTTAAAGCTGGTGAAAAATTCATAGCAACAAATTAAAGACTAATATAAAAAAAAAAGAAGATGTGGTATGATTGCCAATGAGAAAACTATCCCCAAAGACCAAAATGACACAGACATTAACAACTATTGGTCACTGTACGGCTTTCAACAATGAGCAAAGCCCATACCGCATAGTCAGCTATAAAAGGCATGTACTTCCTGTTTTATCAAAACTTTTAGAAAAGCATGTTTCAAAACATGTGTATGACTATCTAAAAACGATTAGATCTTTTACAATCTGCACAGTCTGGGTTTCGACAATAACACGCTTGTCAGACTTCCCTTATCAATGTCGTAGATAAATGGATACAGGATATAAATGATGGTAATATCAACTTAGCAGTCCTGTTGGATTTTAAGAAAGCTTTTGATTTACTAGATCATGATATTCTCTGTAAAAGAACTTTAAATTGATGGATTAATGTTGTTGTTTCTTTATTTCAATCGTATTAGAATGAAAGAACTCAACAAGTACAAAATAGTAATGCTTATTCTGAAAAACTGAGAAACAGACACTTTCACTCCGTCCGAGTACTTATTCAAACATTTAAACTGGATGAGAGTTCGAACAGCGAATTAAATATCACAAGCCCCATCATATCTTACTTATAAGTTTCAGTATGTTTCAGACAGAAATCCATACCCCTTGAGAAATGTTGTTCAAGGAAACCTCATATTCTCTAAATCAAAAACAGAATTGTTAAAAAAATCTTTTATGTATTCTGGACCATTCTTGTGGAATAATTTGCCAATATCGTTAAGAAATATTACAAATGTTAATTCTTTCAAATAAAAAATAAAGATAATTCATTAAAATCAACCTAGCTGTATAAATGATATTGAAAACTGATCATGTCATCATTTTTATGTTTTCATAACATTTTATCAAGTTGTATTGATTTTTTTTTTATCATACTTGACTTTTTATACAAATGTATGCAATGAATATGTTTGCATTTTGATTGATTTTTCTTGATGAGGGCCTCATGGAAGATTACTTATCTAGCTAGCTGTGTAACCCTCTTAAAAAAAGTATTGTTGTTGTTGTTGATGATGATATATAAAACTAACACGCGCCTAGCTAAAACGAAAAAAAAAACAAACTACGGCATTAAACGTTAAGTAATTGTTTTTGAAGGCCAATGTTGAGACCAAACTACATTAATTATTGTTATCTTTGACTCAAAAATTAGCTCAGGAATATCTGTATCTGTAATATGTGTTCTTCTTCTTCTTCTCCTTCTTCCAATAATTTGCATACCACTTCTGGTGTATTATCGCAAATGACTATTTACACATGGCCAAAGGAAACATCTTTCCAACATACTATTTACACAAATCCGGTTAAAAGCCATCGTAGTGTTATATACAATTAAAATTGAAATATCTAACATGAAGCAGGCGTCTGGAGGCTGTCTTTGAAACCTTCCAAAGTGGAAGCTGTGACGACAGCAGATGGTAGTTCATTCCACAGACGAATAACAGATGGAAAAAAAATGATTGCTGGTGGTTTTTTTATTCTCGAGTAGGGTAGTAGGATTCTGGTGTCATGTCCTCTAGTTGTTAATGCTACACTTCTCGGTATTAAGTATTGCTCAGGTGGTATTGCAACAAGATGGTGTATTATGCGATAGTGCATCATGGTCTTGACTCTCTTTCTACGTTCTTGTAATTCAATCTATTGCAGGTTTTCAAACATCTGGGTAACACTACTGGTGGTTCTGTAGTCCCCTGTTACAAAGCGTGCTGATCTTTTCTGCACCATTTCTAACTCTCTAACGTTTAGTGCGTTGTAATTCCTGGTTTAACCTGCCTCGTCTATGTATGTGTCTTAATCAATAAAATATAGCAACATTGTTTGTTATATAGATCTATTGATTGCTTTTGAATCAATTTCAAGCGATATATATGACAAATATTTCATGCATTTTAAATAAATAGGCAACCAGTAAAGGGCTTGGTTTGTCAGATTAGATATCCCGTACTTGCTAAATCAAGATATGCAGACATGTACTAGTTAGAATATAAGTATATCCTTTATTCTTTTTTTTAAAGGTAAGCGTTGTTAATTAAATACAAATAAAAACTGTAATAGCTTAATATAGATCACTGATTTAAAAAGAAAGATCTTATCCATAGTATTGTTTATTCGACGTGAATCGTATTTTAAAAGTATAATTGAACGACGTGATCAATGCGAAAATAAACTCATCATGGTGACTTCCTTGTTATAACACCCATGTCATTGGCTGGTACGGTCATTGTATGATATATCATAGGAAATATAGGGTATCGTTTGGAAATTGTTCAATTTTACCCAATATTTGCACAGAACACTTCAACGAACTTTATAAATTCCAATCAACAAATAAGAAAAGTTTTCACAGACTTTTGAAAAAAATGTCTTCTACAATTTATATGGGATTCAACTGTAAGATGTCTTCGGAAAGCAAGTTGTCTGTATAAATTCTGTTTTTTTACCTTTAAATTTACAAATTATCTGTCGCTATAATAATTGAAATTGAAAAGTTTACGGAAACGTGTTCCTAGCTCTGGATAAAAACAGATAGGTTCAAGTTGTAACCCCAAAAAGACATGCAAAGTTGAAAATACAAACATACACGATATCTATAAAATTATCGAATCATTAGAATTACGCCTTACAATTATTCAATGGATTGCAAGAGAAAAAATGAAGAAGTTAATGGCTGCATAAAACAACAACATGTATTACTCTGTTTTTTTTTAATTACATAATGTATTATCAATCGAGTTTCAATTTAGCATAAGATTGTGAAAATCGAGACCTCGGAGATATAATTTCAATTTTCAAATTTTCGCTGTAACTGCAATTTATACAATCTTATGTAATAGTAAAAGTTCAATGATAAGTTAATATTGATATTAAAAGACCTCCGAACAAAAAGGGGGGTTCAGAAACCCGAGCCCGAAGGACAAAGGGATTTGAACAGCCCTTTTTGTCATTAAAATAACACCAAATGATAGTTTTACAAAATTAGGGTGTAAATTTATATTTTTTGCCAACTTCAAAATAATGATATTTTATCTAATAAATGAGGCATTCAAAATCCCATACAGACCTCATTTAAAACTGACCAATGAAAATTCTGCCCAACAACTTTTTGCTATATATACTTGATGTTTTTGATCTGTCAGTAATCATGAAATAGACTCGGAAAGATCAAACCTTAGAAAACAGAAGGTAAACTTTTCAAACAATAAGCTTTTGAAAAAGCTTGTTTTATAACTTCTTATCGAACAGACATAAATGCATAAAGTCTTTCACAGTATTCATCGGGTAAATGTTCATTAAATTTCTGATTCGGTAATTTTTCTACATTAATTAACATGCGAATGCAAAATAATTAGTTTTGTCTTTTCGATCAAATTAATTAATAGATCTTTCCTTATTTGTTTACTTTAAAATAAAAACTTCAATGAATAAAACTGTATTAAACTAGGTTTAACTGGCCCGATCAAAACATGTTAAATCAGATATATTTGCAAGTTCAATGTACTATGTGAAAATAAACTCTCTAATTTAGTCGTCCGTTATTCCCTTTTCATGTCTAAATGAAGCAAAAACACCTAAAAAAAATCTTTTATCTTTCTTAGTTTTATCCCTGTCTGACAAAAAAATCATATGTTATAAATCGTATTAAAACAGTAGATACATTGTATGAACCATAGTAAAACAAATATTTAAAACTGTTTAGTAAGCAGTCAGTTATGTAATATATTGAAGAAAGTAAAACAAAAAACAAAAAACATAAAAATTTAAATAGAAATTGTACATTATAGCAATTTACAAGATCTTGTCTTTGTGTGCTCAGTACTAGTACAGGGAAATTAATTAAATTGATTGATTGTTGTTTGCTTTACGTCCAGTAGCAAATATTTCATGAATGTTTTAAAATGACTATAACACATAAATTTTAGATACAATAGGTAGGTCGTGCAATAGGAGATCGACAGTGAGGTTGGACGTGAAACTTTAAAACACCACTGGAAAATGAGGATATATTGAATAAGGACAGAAATTTAGACTTACAACAGCTGGCCACATTCGGATCACTCATATAATAGGCGCAAGACTTTTAATCTGCCGAGAGCGTTAATCCATAAAATCTAACCTGAAGTCGACCATCGATGGTTACGTGTAGTTTGCAATATCATTTCACGCATGCAATTTAGGTTCGGTACTTTTAGCTCGCTTAAGTAACTGTGAGAATTCTGTGAAACTGTATTGTGTATTGTACTTCCGTTTTTGGTATAAAATTTGTACTACCAAAAAACTACTGCTCTCCTGGTTGGTCTAGTGTGGGGGTGTTCGCCTCGAGAGGGGAGTTCATTTGTTAAAATTCCTAATGGGTCAAACAAACACGTTAATTAATTTGACCTCGAGTAACACATGTGCTGACCATGTACAAAAAAAAAAAATGAATGTCAACATTGAAAAGTGAACCAAGGGCGCCAATATGAAATTCCTCTTTTTTAATTGCTAAAATGCGAAATTTCTTTGGTGTACAGTTTAAACGATGATTATATACTTTATAAAATGATAACATGAAATTAAACAGACCTAGAAACTCGTCTTTACATAAGTGAACGTGGTTTGTCAATTTATCCTATCAATGTTTATATAAAAAAGAAGAAAACGAGAAACCAACGGCCTTATTCATATATATAAAGAAAAATGAACGTTGACTCCATACATTTTGATTTATCTGTGTCTTGGGGTTGCTGTCGAATTATTATATACCCTTAGCTCATTTTATTCAAAACCAAATGATTCACATGGGTATGGAAACTTCGAAATATCTAGGCCTCTCCCGTCCCTCAGTATACCCTTGCTAAATTGGTAAGTTCTTTTGGCTTATTTGATATATAAATACCGTTTGAATATTGATCGGAGATATTTAAGCAACCAAAAGCACTTTAAATAAAAAAATAAGTAAATTATAGTATTTTGCTGGGTGTTTTTCCCGATCCTATTTCGAACCCCCTGATATTAAGAGGGTGTATCTAATTAGACATGCATTAGGTACAATAAGTAGACAAAAGAAATCCTTTGTGAAATGAAATCGTCCCAGGTATCTTAGATAATTATTTTGCGTTGAATAACAATGAAAAATGCACGAACAGGTTTGTAAGACATAGTAACTTGATGCGTTTAAAAAGCAGCTTCAAGTAGTCGAACCTTATTAATATTTGATATCAATTTAGGGAATCCAGAGCGCTTTTCAAAATTAATAGAAAAATATGCAAACGTTAATTTAATTTTACAAAGGAGGGTATATTTATTAGAATAGTTTTGTGGCTATAAAAGTTGAACGAGCTTCAATTGTAGAAAAATTAATTAATAACAAATTTTCACTCACTTACAAACTAGCCTGGTCGTCAACCTTTCAATCACATTTTGAAAAAGATATACTTTTTTTAACAGGCAGAAACATGTTCAGTTCATAAAAAATGGATGAAAATATATATATTTCATATACAATTATCTTTTTGTACAATTTATTATAAACGCAAATATACCAATTAAGAATAATAAGGAATCCATTTTTGCTGTACTGCATGAACTACAAGTTTGAATGCTATTTACTTGCTATTTAACTCTTTCTCACTTGATAAATTGTTCTTGTTTTAAAAGATGACAACTATTTACTTCCTTTATATTTAGTTTATATGCAAATGACCTTTATCATTCAAAATACGATCAGGTTTTAATTTGAATAACTATTTTGTTTCAATATTTCCATGACTTTGGTTAACAAGCATACATTCAGGATGTGCCATTTTGCTAAACAATTGGCTTTCCAGATAATATTTCGAATTCATAATTCATATGAATAAAACAAATATTCTGAAAATTAATATGTTTCACATCAACCAAGAATATATTACAGTATAATTCTGAGCTAATTACAATGAATGAAAGTAACAAGATATTAGACATTTCACAAATTCTAAAATTTAATCAATCTAAACAACCCTAGAGGACGGTATCATATTTTACAACGGAAGCAGTCAATTATCAAAATTCAAAAGCCAGTAAAGTGCCGAAATACAATAACACAACAAAAGAAAAAAATGCATGTGGAAAAAACCCAATATTTCCAACTATAGCTTAAACAAATACAAACTCTTATGTTTTATTAGTGATACGAATACATTGTATTAGTCAAAATAACTTTTAATTAATATATTTAAATACGCAATAATAGTCTTCATCTGGTGTGAGACAACACCGTTTTGATTATGAATTGTCGATGAAAGTTTTAGAACTATGACACAATATAGTACTTATTGTAAATTATATCACATAATTGTTTATTCTAAACATATAAACACATATTTATGTTCTTACCGTCTACCAAAGCAATTACTTGAATTAGTAAAAGTATGACGAAAAAAACAGCATCCATATCTGAACCAGTACTGCAGTTAACTTATTTCATAAGAACAATTTAAATGTCTATATTGTTTTTAGTTATTGGTAACATGCCGATCGCGCAGTTCTGATCAAATATGTATAGCTTGTTGAAGCTTGCAAGTTATCATTTCAAGTGCATTTAAACTAAAACAGGGTTTTTAATAATTACTGTTGAAAACAGCTTATTGTATTTTGTAGTGTTCTGTTCATTATCAAAAATGAACAAGATATTTATATGATTTCTTATTACGATAATTTTTGGTGAATTATATATAACAATTGTTTTTAAATAAAAAGTTGTACTATAAACCCCGATTCTTACCCCATAGGTCGTACAATTGGTAATGTTTAATGATATTGAACAATAAAAATGAACATTTTACAAGACGGAGTTTGACCTGGTATTATAAAGATTATTTTAAATGGAAACGCAATGATTAAATTATTGTAAATTAGTGTATATTATATCTTCGTTTAGTGTATATTATATCTTCGTTTTGAGGTCATATGTTATTTGAATTTCACAATAAAGTTGAATATGTTTTATAATCTTTAATGACTAAATTATTGTATACATTAACATAGACTTTCTTTTTAAAATTCATTATTTGAGACCAATTTTCAGAAATACACTGCTATTATAATATTTTAAATTCTCCCTCATAAATTCGTCTGAATTTAAAACATTTCTAAAAATTCTACATTGCGAAATAAGTGGTAAGATAAAATGTAGGTTTGGTTTACTCGCAGTAACTTATTTTCTGTGCGATACAACACTTAATTATGATAATAAGACATTACAAATATGTCCCAGCAAACGCACATCTAGCTATTCTAAACTAAATACTATGCAGAACGTGTTGTTACTTTGAAGTTACTCTGAGCACCTCGATACAAATTATCCAGGTATCGGACTTATATACCCCACCCGTATTCCCGCCTATGAAATGCTCGTGCAGTACTCACTAAGACTTATATAGATAATATCCAAACAGTTTTACAAACTTGTTCTACAAACCACAGTGACTAAAGACAGAAATAGATAAGCATGATAAGGTAAAAACCCAAATATAATGGAATAGAAATCAATGTCTTCCCATACTTTAATATACCGACAAGTTTAAAGAATGTAATGTGCTCAACTATGACTGTATGACACATTCATAGCGAAAGTTGGAAAAAAAACGTGATGAAAGAAAAGGTGAATGCAAATGTTACCCCGATTTTGTTTTTTGTCCATGGATTAATGAGTTTTGAACAGCGGTATACTACTGTTGCCTTTATTTTTCTAAATGGTATGGAGACAATTGTCTGACAACTAATGAAACTATTTATGAGTTTGACTGTCCCTCTGGTATCTTATTGTTTGTTATATGCAGATGACCAGAAAAGATTCAAAGGCAATGTTTTGCATTAGAAAGCCCTTATTCTCAGATAAACTTAATATTTATCCACATTTAAAAATGTTTTAAAGTTGTTTAAACCTATACTACTTTATTGCAGTGAAATATGGGCACTTGATATGTTAGTTAAAGATAATTCAAGTCTTGAATGAAGATATTTGTCTTTTTTACCATCAAAATTTCAAATACAATTGCTAAATATCTTTGGGTGTAAATACAGCTGCAGTAAACACAGCAGTTTTAGCAGAAATAGGTATGTTTCCTATTGCTATTGATGCTGTAATGGCTTCTGTTGGATATTGGTGCCATTTGATGAATGCAAAAAAGACGGGTATGCTTCAACTGCCTATAAATGTAGTCTAAATTTAAATAATGGTTTTGCGGTCAAATAAAAAAAATGCTCTTTCAAAAATAGGTTTTAATCATATATGGGAACATAAAAATACTTTCAGCACAAAATTCCTTTTTAATGCTGTAGATAAAAAATTAGCTGAAAGATATATAATTTTTTGGAAAGACAGTCTTTTAAACGACCAAAATAGCCCTAATAGAATCAAACTAAGAACACACAGAAAATTAAAAAAAGAATACAAATTAGAATTTTTTTTATTAATAGATTTAGATCAAATTTTATAAAAATGAGGAGAAGTAATAGTTATCTAAATATTGAACAGGGTTGACACCGAAAATTACCTTTGGCAAACAGATTATGTCCTATCTGTAAAAAGCAGGTAGAAGATTAATATCATTTTGCTTTAAAATGTCAAATTTTAGAAGAATGTAGGCAAAAACTTTTTCAGGAAGTAGATAGTATAGTTCCAGATTTCACCAAAATGTCTGAAGAGAAAAAATTGCATTTATGTTTACATTTAATGAGTATGACATAACTAAAAATATTGTAAAGGGAGTTTTATATGTTTTATGTTTTAAGAAATAGCCTAGCTGATAAGAAAAACTAGTCAATGTAACAAAGTGATGACTATTTTATATTTTTCTTATAGTATTTGTTATAATATATTTTATAACAATTGCATTATAAATTTTTATAATTGTACTTTCAAATTTGCAAAAGTATCACCTCCTCCAAAACATCTAAATATAGTCTCATAGAATATGAATGTTGTTTAAATTTAAATATTATATGTTTGTTATGATTGTCATGTTTGTCTTGGTAACAATCCAAAATTTGGATTTTACACCAATAAAATGATTTGATTTAAATTGGTATCTTTCGCCTCCTTTTAATGAAGATAAGAGTGACGCTGTAAAGTTATGACCAACCTCTGTACCTAAATCTGAAGTATTTTAGGGTAAACATTGTTTTATAGATTTTCTGGTAATTGTTCTTATCTTAGTCTTAAACAAGCATTTATATATTGATTATTACATTGATACAAGTGGATTATCAGATTTATCCAATCGAGATAGTTAAATTATCTATTTTAAAGTCCGAACCTCGGCGAGGGCTTTAAAATTTATAATTCAACTATCGTGATAGGATAAATCCGATAATCCACGCGTTACTATGTAATAATCTGTTTCTCTAATGATTAAAAGATAAATTTCTAAACCAAAATTCCCTTCGAGTGCCTTCCACTTTCCACAAAGTTGTCAATTTAATTAACACCTGTCAGAACATTTTGTTAAATTCAGGGAGCTGAGAAAGGTTATGACCCTTTGACTCAGCCAATCATATTCTGAGATCACCGGCAACCACACGTTGATTAAATTTTTTTATACAATTGGTTCGGAAAGGGATATATTTCCATAGAATTAGAGAAACTATAATATTAAATTATGGATGTAACACTTCTTTTGACTTATTATATATCACCAGAGAAACTCTATCATCCTCAATATGTATTTTTACTTTCTTACATTGACATGTGTACTTAATTCCATGTAGTTTATATGGAAATATATGTTTTCTTATTCGTTGTAAGTTCATTCACATTCTTTTGTTTGACTTGAGACCCTAGTATGAAATGCTGATAAGTGTGATGTCACAGAATTCAAAGCTATTTAATTGTTTGGGAGGGGGGATTTCGTATTCAGAAATCAATACAAATCAATTCGAAAAACTTTGGTGAAAACATTTCATTTAAGTTAAAAGCGACTTCTGTTAAGTGTGAAAATTAGGTAAAGAACGGAAAATATAGAATTCCGGTTCAAAATATTTTATATATAAATAGGGAACTGCCTTCACTTCCAGAGAATCGGAGATCACCCATAGACTCGTTTGGGATGTGTTTCTCAGTCTTTATTTTTGCTTTTTATACTGTGTTTACTGTATTTATTTGAAGATTTTTATGATCATATGAATTAAGGAATGTATTTTCCTGATGTTAGCTTTAATCTCTGTTTTTGTCTTTGGTACTTTTTGTTTTGGTTAATCATCTTTTCAAAACTGGTATAAGTTTAGTTTTTCATTCAAATAATTTGATACCGATCATGATTATAAGTTAGTTTTTAAACGCATCCTGTCAATAACATTTTATAACCCTTTAACCTGCTGTAAAGAATTTCAGTGATTTAAATTTGTTAATCTATGTTGCGACTGTCATACAAGTGAGAGGTTCAGCGCTATAAAACCAGATTAAATCTACCATTTTCTAAATTTGAAAATGTCTGTACCAAGTCAGGAATATGACAGTTGTTAACTTGTCCATTCGTTTGATGTGTTTTATCCTTTGATTTTTTTTCTCCATTTGATAATAAACTTTTCGTTTTGAATTTTCCTCGGAGATCAGTACTTTTATGATTTTACTTTTTGATCATTGTATCTTTTTACAGTATTACTCTGAACATTATTAACAGGTCATTAAGTCTTCCAAATTGTATGGAAACTTTGAACTTTTAGTATCGATAGCACCTTGAACATTCCATTAAATGATGATCTTTTCGATTTGAAAATATTTGTATAGCTGTCTTAAAGATGGGTACCAAAAACTTTGTTATGGCTTTATATGATTCAATAAAGGCAACAGTAGTATACCGCTGTTCAAAACTCATAAATCCATGGACAAAAAACAAAATCGGGGTAACAAACTAAAACCGAGGAAAACGCATTAAATATAAGAGGAGAACAACGACATAACACCGAAACGTAACACACACAGAAACGGACCAAGCATCAGACAAAACACCACGAGAATAACAAATATAACATGAAAACCAAATACATGAATTTGGGATAGACAAGTACCGTGCCACGTCTTGTTTCAATTTATCAAAAATAAGAGAAAACACAAACGACTCATCGTTAAAATGCAACACACACAGAAACGAACAATAATATAACAATGGCCATCTTCCTGACTTGGTAGAGGACACTTTTAAAGGGGAATAAAAGTGGTGGGTTGAACCTGGTTTTGTGGCATGCCAAACCTCGCACTTTAATGGCAAAGTTAAATATAACATTGAAATGACAACATAATATTACAGGACTACAATACAAATTAATAGAACATATTAGACAAAGAAAAACATGACTAATAGATAACAAAAAGCATCAGGTTTAAAATTCAATACGCCAAAAACGCGCCTTGTCCACACAAGACTTACAAGTGACGCCCAGATATAAAAGATCGAAAGTGAAAAAAGTACAAAGTTGTACAACACTGAAGATCAAAAGTTGAAAAGTTTTCGCCAAATACGGCATTGTTTTTATGCCCGGGATAAGAACATTCTTATTATTTAGAACAATTCATGCTATTGCAAACAGTAAATTTTATCAAATGAATATGAAAGAGATATACATAAAGAAACTGAAGTATTAACTAATTACAGAAAACTAAAGCCGAATACATAACACCCAGATATAAAAGATCGAAAGTGAAAAAGGTACAAAGTTGTACAGCACTGAAGATAAAAAGTTGAAAAGGTTTTGCCAAATACGGCATTGTTTTTATGCCCGCGATAAGAACATCCTTATTATATAGAACAATTCATGCTATTGCAAACAGTAAATTTTAACAAATGAATATGAAAGAGATATACATAATGAAACTGAAGTATTAACTAATTACAGAAAACTAAACCCGAATACATAATGCTATTAAAGTTTAACACAGAATAGACACACCCGAATCAGTCCAGGCGTCAACGTAATTAAAAAAATGTGACGTCACATACGATGGCGAAAAGGCACAAACGTATCCTATTGTTACAATATTGTATTTTTTTTAAATCAAATTAAATGGATGTTTTATACTTACTCCGTTGTTATCAGAATATCGGAATAAAGGCAACAGTAGTATATCGCTGTTCAAAACTCATAAATCTATGGACAAAAAACAAAATCGGGGTAACAAACTAAAACTGAGGGAAACTCATTAGATATTAGAGGAGAACAACGACACAACATTACGCACGTTTTGTAGAATTATACATCGGCTTTCAAGTTTATGACATTATATTTGTGGTTCTTGACATTTTGTTAATATTTACTCATCAAAGTCTACTTTACATAATTTTGCTAATTTTGAAGAAAGAACAAAAATACCAAATTAATTATTTGGATTTCAGGAAAATCTGCGTACAAAAGTACAGTGTATGTTTCCGATAAGTATTGTTTTACTAACCCAATCCTCGGGATATTAATCTCATTGATAAAATCTTGAAAACAAATATTGTAATGCATAAATTTATCTTGCATATTTGATAAAACGTTATCTTACTATACAACATGTCAGATAATGTAAATCAAGCATATTACACAAGAGGTCAAATATATCAACATGTTATAACCATGAGTTGTAATTCACTGGGTCGATATCTTGGCTGGTGGACTATCAGTCCCGGAGGGTATCGTCAGCTCAGTAGTCAGTACTTCTTCGGTGGTGACATGATTTAACAAACTTTACTAAAATTGTCCGTTTATAAATTTTGAAATTATTAAGAAACTAAGGTTTCAACTCCCTCATGCAAAGTTAGCTTTAGATGAATTTGGCTATTTATTTTATGTATTTTTGACATATAGCTCTTCAAAGGTTTCGGTACTTTTTCATCTTCGGATTTCAAATGTTTGGCTTTAAGCGTTCCTGATGAAGTAAATGCAGGAAAGAGCTTCGGACGCAAGAAATTATTAAACGTGTTGTTTTCAATTTGTTAGTAACTTGTGTTAGACCAACTCATACAAAGTCTCATATCCAACCTCAAAAGCATGACTTACATAATAAGTAACGACAATAGTAATATACACTACAAACCAGTAACAGTCTGAAATGGCCTATATCTGTACTCGACTGAACTGATTTTTACTCGACCAGTCTGAATTGGTCTGAATTTTAATACATTACGCGACCCTAGACTTAATCGTACTCGACTGTACTGTTTTGTACTCGACCCTTATCTTTGACATTCAAAATAGTTTGAAGTATTACTCGACCAGTCTGAAACAGTCTTAACCCGTTCTCGACCTGCACTCGACCTATTTGTTCAGTCTTAATCGTACTCGACTAAATGTCTGAACAATACTCGACCTGTCTGAACCATACTTGACCAAATAATCCCGACTTTTTTTTTTAAATCTTAATTGTTACCCGAATAAATCTATTTTTAATTTTCATAACAACAGCCACAATAAAATAAAGATATAAATATATATATAAAATTAGATTTTTTCATCCTTACATGATTCTCAGATTTATCAAATAGAGAAGATTAAATCAGATTATCTTATATGATAATTAAATTTTATTCATTTTGAAGTTTGAGAGCCTACCAATTTAAAAGATTTTCCTTTACCTAAAAACTAAACTTTTACCCTCATGCAAAGCTCTTATTTCTTTCACGGATTTGGCTACACCTTTTTGGACCTTTTGGATTATAGCTCTTCGTCTTCGAAACATTTTTTTTAAATCTCAGAATATGATCAAGATTCTTTGATAGAAAGTCATTGAATTTTCATTTCAATATAATGAAGTATTTTTAAGATGCTTGGATAGCAATTTGAATAGAGAGAACATAATTTTGTTAATAAAACATCTTCATTCTATACATTTATTGTCAAAGGGTAGCTTGTTTGAATCTAACCTACTTTACACAGTTCTCAAACCAGAGCTTACTTTGGAAGTATATTTATATTCGGTTATAGCTATATTAGCAGGGTTGATTTTTTTCTTAGGTATAACATCTATTTACTCAATTTTCTTTGTAATATATATACTAGTAGTAACATGGATATCGTTTTGGGGGCCTTTATAGTTTGTTGTTCAGTGTGAGCCAATGCTCCGTGTTGAAGACCGTACTTTGGCCTATGATCGTTTACTTTTACGAATAGTGACTTAGATAGAGATTTTTCATTTTGGCACTCATACCACATCTTCTTATATTATTCTGCTCATTATTAGTCAATGATATGATATAATTATTCAAGCATTTTACTTTGCAATGACTACAAAGGTGATAAATTTTAATATATACAGCCTCCTCCATTAATAACTACTGTTTCCTTTGAATCTTAAATAAGAAATAAGATAAAACAAATGTTTGCGTTATAACGCAAAGGTTTGCGTTTTAACGCAAAGGTTTGCATTATATCGCAAAGGTTTGCGTTGTAACGCAAAGGTTTACGTTTTAACGCAAACGTATGCGCTAATACGCTTCCGTAAAGGTTATTTATAATGATTTTATAAATTCATTGTTTTACAAAACAAAGGTGTCATTTTTGAAAGTTGCTTTATTTACTATTTTACAGGTATAAGTATTTCATTATAAAAACAAAAAATCACCTCATTATTTACTTTACTCAACTGACACCGTAAATCTATATTAGGCGAATTAAGTTTAAATGATTAAAATTGTCCAGTATTAAATAATAAAATATATCTGAAAGATTCAAAATTTTTGAATGACATTGAAAATATGAGTCACAATTCAATTTTGAGATAATTTGATCAGTTTGTTTTATCTTTTTTTTTAAATGTTATATATATGGTGTTACGATAAGATTATGTTTATTGTGAAATTTGGTTTAAAAGCTAAATAAAATTAATTTATAATTTGTTATTGTTGTCTAAATTTCCACTTCCTAAATTGAAAAAAGTACAATGTATAGATACAAAAGAAATGGTCTAAGTTGGTTAAAACCTGATCGAATATTGTTCAGACGAGGTCGAGGATGGTTCAGACTATGTCGAGTATGGTTTAGACTAGGTCAAGTATGGTTCAGACTATGTCGAGTATGGTTCAGACTAAGTAAGGCATGGTTTAGACGCATTTAAACTGGTTACGTACAAGTTCAGACTATGAAGTATGGTTAAGACTACAGTCGAGTTTTATCTAGTAAATTTCAGACCAATTCAGACTGGTTGAGTTAAGTTCAGTACAGTTGAGTACAGATATTTCAGACTTTTACTGGTTTGTAGTGATACCGCTGTTCAATAGTTATAAATCGATTGAGAGAAAATAAAACTGTGTTATGAAATATTTGTCAAGCTTTAAACGATTATCCAGATTAAGAAAATGTATAACCGATTGAATATTTTTCTCCCTAATCAAATTCTTGTAAATATCAAACCACTCTTAACTGTTTTGTATAAGGGACAATTTAAGAGGAGTTGTCATTTACCATCTCCTATGTCACTACAAGGTTTGCAGGATCTTTTATTTCTTATTTCTTTGGTTTTAACTCCCTGTTTAATAGGAAGAGATTTATCACAATTTGAATATTACAGCTCATGTTAGCTTTTATGTCAAATGATGAGCAACTATCAAATAGAAATCAAATTGAAAAAATATATATAAGCAAATATTTTGATACTATACAATCTCATGTGTTGTTTAAAACTTGTGAGATAGTTATATACCTTATCACAGTTTGAGTCAAAACGACGAATAATGAATTTGTCAGCTAATGTATTTATTTTTAACAAGTATAAACATTGTCATCAAAAACTATGTGCATAAGTTTGAATGGGGTGTTCTTATTCAAATTAGGCATGTACACATACATACTGTGTAAAATCTGCCTTGAAGCTATGAATTCAAAGGAAGTCTAGTTTTGGAGTGGTTTTTTTTAATGAAACCTATATAGTTTTACTATTTATCAATTAGACGGCCTGTAGCAGGATAAAATTTTCAATTTCTTATATTAACTGTATAACGGAAACATTCATATGTAAATCAGTAAGGTAAAATCCACGCAATAACATTTCTATAAATATAACAAACGCTTAGGTCTTAAAAGTAGCTGTAACACACGTTATTGTTTAGTAGGTGGATATACTGGATCAGAGGCTGGCTGTGCGAACCCGCTTGATTGTCCATACTGTGGTTGACCGTATGCAGGCGGTTGACCATAAGCTTGCTGACCATACTGTTGTTGTCCAACTACTGTGGTGTGGGCACCCGGATGATTTACAACAGTTCCAACTGTGCCTTTCTTTGCTGTTTAAAAAAATAAAATTTTACAAGTTAAAAGATGACTTTGATTTCGGCTATTACAATTTTTGTTTATTATGAATGTTTATTTTAATTTTTCAAAATAATGTGAAATAAAGTAACTCAGATATATGAACGTTGTATGATAGCAAATGAAACAACTATCCAGAACAGACCAAAAGATGAGGTAAATTGACTATAAGTCACTAACAATGAGCAAAATCCATATTGTATAATGAACCATTAAAGTCCCTTGCATGCCATAATGCAAAACAGGTCAAAAGAGAAAAAAAAAGCCGGATTGAAGTTTAAAACAGCAGCATAGTTTATGCTTTAACATATAGACAAAAACAGAACATTGAAGACGGCAACCAATATCTGCCACAGCTAAGTGTATTTCTGACTTGATACAGACGCTTTACGGGGTTAAACATAAATGTGAGAGTAAATCTATTCATATCATAGGGCAGTGATGCAATGGCACAACACAATACTGATCAATAATTAATCTTAAAATATATATAGGAAAGGCCTCAATCGTCAGATCATCACGAAGAAATGAGGGAAAATCTGCCAAGAAGACAAAATTAACCAAGACAATAAACAATCTAAGAATTATTGCTTACTAACAGATAGATATAAGCTAGTTATCACTACTAAGAGACTCAATATCAGGACACATCTAACTTATTGACAGTCTCACTACTAAGAGACTCAATATCAGGACACATCTAACTTATTGACAGTCTCACTACTAAGAGACTCAATATCAGGACACATCTAACTTATTGACAGTCTCACAAACATCAGATGTTGAAACAGGATGTAGACTTACCCATGTGCATGACTGTATAACAATACATATTAAGTTTGTTCTGATTGATCACATTATGTTATGAGTTTATCATTTTAGTGTACACATGCTCATATATTTTGTTTACAATATCGAAACTATTCTCATTTTAACATTGTTAAAAAAATAGCATCCCTTATTCATGTGCAAAGCCTATCCCACTATTTCGGGTTTTCTTGGAAAACTTTTGAAACCTTGATGCATAATTGGTTATTGTCTCTTTCTCTGCAGCCATTTTACCATCATAAGCTTGAACTAGATTTTTTTATGTAATCGTCGCATTTAATAATACTCTAAAACTCTAGCATATTTCAAATTTTGATATTTATAAATATATATAGTTCATTTATGTTAATTTTGGTGCATATTCGACTTTACTCTAATAACTATGATAATCACCTATAATGATCATTGCGTTGTCATTTTATTTTCGATTTATGAGTTTAAATGTCACTCTGGCATCTATCGCTCCTCTTTTAGATGTTTAATAAGACAGTATCTGTTGTCTTAAGACATTATCTTCTATTAAAGTCATAACAATTACTAATTTGTTATTCAATGTTATTCTGCCTGTGCATTTTAGTAATACTTAGGTATTTACATCTACAGCACAGGTATATGAGGACGATGAAAAACACCAGACCAGCTATAGCTCCAATGCAGGCTCCAATGATAGCTCTGAAAACAGATAATATTTTACGTTGGGAACATTCTCGTATAAATATGTGAATACATTAGTCACAAAAAAACGTTTAAGCGAGTAACCAATTATCGTTTGAAAATTTAAATATTAATATATCTATCATCATCATTTAAATATCATCTGAAAAGCTCAAGTGACCCTTATCCATCAGAAAAATGCTTTTGTAGAAAAAAGCAAATACTGGTCAATACGTGACCTTTCTGTTATTCCCATTATTATAGTAGTATTTGGAAAAGCTATTGTTGAGTATTTTGTTAAAATATCAAATTCCTTACTTTCTTATTTTTGGTGCCAGTCAACTGTTTTATGTGTGATTGAAGATTGAAAGATTGCTCTGGTACATTACTTTGCACACAAAATCTTTTGATCACAATTACGCGCATTTCTATACAGGTAAACTTGTGTAAACTGATACATCTTTTAATCTTAATGTTGTTGTTTTTTTCGATAACTTGAAGACTTTTAAGCATGTTCATGATATAATAATACATTTTGAGGACAATGTTCGTATAGTGGTTTTGAAGGCAATCCCCCCAAAGTTTGAAAATAACACAGTTTATACATCGAAACACTCAGCTGACATCAGCAATATGTGTTACGTTATATTGTTCCTTCACACAATGCATTGGTCATGTGTAGTCTCACGAAGTAGGTAGATAAACTATGGTACTTTTGTCTGACTGACAAATCCTCTATGTAGGTATATATACGGCCATATGAATAGATGATATACTTCCCTTAACTTCTAAAGATATGATTACGCATATAATGATGATAGTAACTTTGTTACATAGGGTATGTCCGTTTTATTATGCAGATACACTTACTTCTGGAAATCTATAAAACTTGCCATATAAGTGGCTAGTTTGGCAATCAAATTAACAAGGTTCAAACAACCATTTTCTACATAAGATAACGAATGTACCAATCGTTATCAAATGTACCAGGATTATAATTTAATACGCCAGACGCGCGTTTCGTCTACATAAGACTCATCAGTGACGCTCAGATCAAAACAGTTATAAAGTCAAACAAATACAAAGTTGAAGAGCATTGAGGACCCAAAATTCCAAAAAGTTGTGCAAACTACAGCTAAGGTAATCTACTCCTAGTCAGAAATATGACAGTTGTTATCCATTCGCTTGGTGTGTTTAAACTTTTGATATCGGTATTTGCTTAAGACATTTTCGGCATTTTGGTTAATTTCCTTTTTTCTAAATAGACCAAAATGTCAATATACAAAAGGAAACATATGCTTTTGAGTCTTTTGTAGACGAAACGCGCGTTTGGCGTCAATATAAACATTTCAATCCTGGTATCTATGATGAGTTTATTTGTATGGAACGCCGGAACTGTCTTATAGTGTAAATATTTAATGTGTTTTGTCGATTTGCCTTTACGTCCTGTCATATCTTCTTTATGTTATGTGCAGATGCCTTTATTTTCTGACACGGCATTTCTGTGTTATCTCAAATTAGTTATTTGTTTGGTCAAACAGTAGTATGATTTGTCAGTGCTAAACTTCTTTGTGTAAAATATGCATTACATTATGCTGTAACTACTACATATTCTGCGAATACTTCGAAACTTTATGATCAACCACCTTTACATTCTCTCATATTTCATCTATGTTGTGTCTATTCTTCTTTTAAATAAGTCAGTTAATAATTGCGTCCTGTCTCAAATGTGATTGTTATGTCAAATGTTCTAAAGGTTTTGTTTTGATACACCTTTGTTCTATGTAATTCTCATGATATCATTGTCTTTTTGCGTTATGTTATGTTTATACATATGTATCTCCAATGAAAATCACAACACATCATGGTATAATTCATATGCGTTTTGCCGAACAATTGATACTCTTTGTGAGCATTCATTACGTCATGTGCAAATGCCTTTTACATTATGTGCAAATGCCTTTTACATTATGTGCAAACAACTAATACGTTTTGTGCAAACATCGTCGACCCTGTGTGCAAACATCGTTTACTTATGTGCAAACACCTATTACGTTATGTGCAAATACCTATTAAGTTATGTATAAAAACTACATCATTATGTGCAAACACTATTACGTTATGTGCAAATACCGCTTACATTATGTGCAAACAACGTGTAAGTTATGTGCAAATGCCTATTACATTATGTCTAAACATCTATTACGTTATGTGCAAACACCTATTACGTTATGTGCAAACAACTATTACGTTATGTGCAAACATCTATTACGTTCTGGTAAACGCCCTTTTGACATAGATTAAAACAAAATGCATCAATGAAAATGAAGAAAATTAAAAGTTTGACCTTTCTTAGAAACTGTGGATATTTATATTAATTATATTGATTGGTGTAAAAATGCTATATACATACAATGTATCTAGTTTTATGGGAAATTATTTTGCTCTACTTTAAGAGTGTGCGTTATGAATCCATGCTTTGAAAATTTGTTCACTTTCACTGACCATCTTCACTGGCCATACTCGAAATTAAATCCCGCAACTTGAAACTCAAGATAATGACTTTCATTTATTCGTATTTGGTCCGTTAACTTTTCAAACCGTGTCATCAAGAACGATACAAAAAAATACATATTCTAGTAAATTGTAATTGTTTTCTTCTATTATTTTTTTTCTATAAGTGATGTGCATATCGCTTCTTTTGTTGTCTTTAAGAATAAATAAATAATTTCGTTGCTAAAATGGTCATCATAACATAATTTTCCCTTTGAATTTCAGAAAAAACTGACTATCGATAAAAAAAAAAAGATGTGGTATGAATGCCAATGAGACATTTCTCAACGAGAGACCAAATGACACAGAAATAAATAACAATGCTCTTCTTATGGCCTTTCACAAAAAACCCATACCGCATAGTCAGCTAATCTATTTATTTTTTTACCCCATTTAATTTTTCACCAGTTTAAAAAAAATGGTTACAGTTAAGTAATTCGCTTTTCTCCTGAAATTAGCTAGTTATTGTTTACAAATAACAGGTAAACAACATTTTTTTTGCTTTGTTTGTATAAGTACAAATAAACTTTCCTGCTACCCGCTTCCATGTTGATCAATCGGTAATATGGATATTTCTTTCTGGGTAATAGTTCTCTTTTGGGTTTTCTTCGAGTCCGCGTTTCAATAATTGTAAAAAACAGAGACAATGGATAAGATTTAAACACATTATGCTCAAATACCAGGTGTAAATTGTAAACAATATATGTACATTGTCAGAAATGTCAAATGTATTAGTTCTCGCTGCGAAACAGGAGAAAATTCGGCAAGCCTCGCTTTTCGCCCTGTTTCTAAAGCTCGTACAAAATAAATTTCACGTTTACCGATAAAGTACATTTATAATCAATACATTATTCCACAGTTGTTGATATGAATTTATCTTTTTGTTCAATATTTCAACGAATGTCGTCGTATGAATTAGAAACATCAACCTATTTTCCGAACTTACATTCCAGCTCCTTTGTTCTAACAGAGGTGATCTGAGCCGGATCACCCCTACCAGATCACCCCAGTTTGAGTTTCTTTGTTATGCATGCTTTCTTTTGTTCTGTTACATTTTGGCGGGAATGTCAAATCCACTATAAAACTTATAATTAATTATACGGAAAAGCCTATCTATCAAAATTCACGTAAAAAAATCCAGTGTATATGCTCGGATTCGAACTCAAGACCTTTAGCATATCAAGCCACGACACATACCACTACACCAGGACGACTGGATACGAAATAATAGTAATTTGACATACTTAAAGGAAGCAAGATCTTTTTATAAGTGGGGCGAGTTGTCAAACCTTTATTCAGTGAAGTTTAAACCTTTTTCATTAATAACATGAATAAGTGAGTTTTCAGACTGATTGTTCAATTTGATTTTACACTTTTTCAAAAGTGGGGCGAGTCGGTAAACAAGAATTGGGCGATTTTTTTTATTAAGTGGCAATATTATGTGGTCCGATTGGCAAGCGGGGCGAGTTGACATTATTTGATATCTACTCATCGTGTTTGAGGGTCATTAAGGGTATACATCATATAGTAATATATAAAGTATATTGTAATGGTTGTGTGGCATTCTAAACTAGATTTTATGAATTGTAAATGGTTTTCCGTCTAATCTAAAACAGCTGGGATGTAAAATAGTTATCCCATTCGGACTTGGTGTGTCAGTGTTAGATCACCCTCTGGCCTCCGGCCATCGGGGTGATCTTACACTGACACACCGCGTCCTTGTGGGATAACTATTAAGGAGAGTCATAAATTCAATGAATATTATTGCGGGATATACGGTATAAACGGTAAGCTTCGATGCGTTTAGTTATGAACGCGAATGGTTCGATAAATATAGCTAAATACACAATTAAGCAAAATGTTCATAAAAGATATTTGCTGCACATCATTATTCTGAGCAATCTTATTTTAAAAAATATAAAATTTCATACAATATATTCTATTGGATCTTAATGTTATCATTCTAAAATATGTTTTGACAGTTTCCGTTTAATATTGCGATTTTTTGATAAATCGGTCCCCCTTTTCTCGGCTACTGTTAAAGCGAGACGTTTTTTTTATTAATAATAGCTAGCGAGGCATGAAGTTCATATGATTCAATCCAAATTATCCTCAAAGTGTGGACACAATCTTGAATTGATGTAATCTTGTTCGCCTTGAAATCGACGTAACATATTTAGTCAAAATTCTTTAAAAAATCACCTAATATAACGAAAAGAAAACTGTGACAGACTTTAACACGAAAGGGAAGGCTTAAATTCTTCTGTAATTTTCCTGTTACTGATTATAACTTAAGAAAGTTCACTTGTCATGTTTTGTATTGTTGGAATTTTGGAACGTTCTTGTTCATCCGTTTAAAGCACCATGAAACAATTGCCAGCTAACTCCCAGTTTTCAAAAATCTTTAAATGTCCAGTTTGTCATTGATACGATTTGAGTTCTCAAAATGAATCAAGATAAAATAAGAATAATAAGACATTAATTGTAAAAAATATAAAACCCTTGTTATGTTTTATTAATTTTTGGGAACATCTTTATGTTAAAGATATGAATCAAAGTACTGAAGTACTGAACATCGGATGACCGCAAGTTCTCGTAGACGGTCACAAGCACTTGTCTCAGAAAACCAAATCACATCTCTTTACCTGAAGGTGACGTTAAAGTACAGATATATATTTTTTCTGTGCGTGGATGATAAATTCAACCTCATCGTAGAAGTGATACAAATCAGTAAACTCTGGGTTTTTTTTTTTTTTGTTATACATTATTTTAATATTTGTAAATTACAGTTACAAGTATATATAATTTTCATCCATTTGTATATCATTCTATTGCACTATACTAATTATAGTGCTGTGCAAGTGCATGATGGACACTCTTCTGTAATAATTCGATTTTTCTGATAGATTGAATTTGAGTGGGCATTCATATTTTCCAGCAAAACATTCAATGTCCCACGTACGTGTGTATAAATATGAAAGATTGTTTACTTTATTTATGTTTCTAACGAGTTTAACGACATTTTCATATTATTAATTTATGTTCAAAAAATATATTTGTAGGAGTATCAATTTGAAATGAATTAAGAACAATGGATAAGGAATGTAATTTTGCACTCGATAATGTCCGCGTAATTATTATTATCATGTTTATAGATCGGTTACAATCTCAAAACGAAGGTAACGTAATGGCAATTCAGGCGACAGCAATACACATGAATGCCCTCACGGTCATCTGATGTAAAATGAATAGAGAAGATATCATTAGATAAACAAACACACGGACCTATTTTTTTTCTCTCTTTTTGATTTCTCATTCAATTACCAGTGACGGAAGCAGAATTTTTGAAAATGATTGAGCTGCGTTTGTTGGTTCTATAAGCAGTTTGATTAAGAGGGGGCTCGAGACTCAGTTTTGCCAAACCTCCCTGCTAATTCCCGAAAAAAAAAATACAACATAAGAGGTGGCGAGAAAATATCTTCGTCCTCGTTTAATATAATCTGAATAGACGCATATATAATGTGTTGACCTTGTCAAAAGTCTATAATTCATAAATGTAATTCGGCGCCTTCCAAAACCATATGTTATGATTATGTATGCAAGATATGGCGATATATGAAATGACCCGCTTAGTGCAGATGAAAGAGAACATTACATAAATAAGGCTTTAGTGCTCTCGTTTGAATTGTTTTACATAATCTTTTCGGGGCCTTTTATTGTTGACTCTGCGGTATGAGCATCAACTATTGGCTTAAATGAGATAAATAATTACAGACTGTTCTCTTCTGAGGATATTAAGCCATCAAATGCCGGAAAATTAACTATGTGTATTACATTTCAGATCAAATGTTAATAATTCATGGTCGTTTTATTATGCATATATTACACACTGAAATTGAAATTTAAAATATCAATCATTAATACGTCTTTATTTGCATTGCTAATCTGCAATATGCACGATTTGTTTGCTAAAAAATGTTCCTGTACAATGTTTTCAAAAATGCATTAAAAAAAAGGCACACCATCGGAGAGACACACCTCGAGAATCGTGTCTATATATTAGTAAATATTTTAATTTTCAACAAGTAAAGTGAACAAAATATAAAAATAATGGATGTATAACGCACACTCTTTAAGGAGAACAAAAAACTAAATAATTATATAACAGTTTTATATTAATCAATATATAAAAATACTACATTTCAAATACTAAATCAACAACCCGATGAACATATATAACTTCAGTTCACATTCAGCATCCAATGGATATTACCTTGAAAAAGAATACAGCGAAGTAGTTCAGAGCTTTTTAGAAAGCTAACACTTATAATTTTCTTACTTTTCTAAGTGTATATCACTGATGCGTTTTGTTTTAATCTGTGTCAAAAAAGTGTTTACCAGAACGTAATAGGTGTTTGCATATTACGTAATTGGTGTTTGGACATAACGTAATAGAGGTTTCTCAACATCTTACGAACGGACGAAACTCTACGAACGTATCGTTATGGAGCAGTAATTTTGTTATAATAAAATCTACGATAAATGTCTACCTATATATCAGTGTGCTTAAAGACAACAGTAAACAATTTCCTAGTCTTTTTGCAACCTTGCATTTTATTTTTGAGGTTAAACATCGGTGTTCCAATTTATTTTCTGTTGTTGAATGTTACGTATTCTTACGTTGAGTTTCGTTTGTTTACATGTCGAATATATTCGTTCGATTTATCTCCCTTATGTTGTTAAAACAATCGTTAAGTCTAATTTGCATTTCATTTGATTGATTGTTGAATGTTTAACGTTCTGTTGCAAGTATTCCATGATTTTCACGACCAGATTAGCGTTTGTAAATGGATTGAAAAGTGATTGAGATGACACAAGTTTATTTTTTTGTTATTTAATATATCCCATAGGCGGATCCCCGGGGGTTGGGTGGGGGATTTTGTGGGGAAAAATGTTATTATGTAGGGAATCACTTAATCATGACTGGGAGTGGCCCTTCTAAGGTCAGTCAGCGGGCCCCTAAATATGAAAAGTTCTGGATCCGCAACTGTATCTGCACATCCTTTAAAAATATGGAACGAATAAAGGAGGGTGAAATTGGGTAAATTCTGTCTCCTAGAATAAAGCACCCAACAGAAAAGTCTCAATGTGAGCTAGGTCCAATTAGTCCGACTTGCTGTTAAATTATTTTTGGGAATAAGTTACAGAAATATAAAGGTACACTCAATCAATCGTAAAGTTATAGAGTTTTGTGTATTCTTGTTGAAAGTATGAGTGCTACAGCACCAACAAAACTGATAGTTACATAGTTTTTTAAAGTGCACTTTCATTAAATTCTATTTTCAAGTTTAAAAGAAAAAAAATGAAAAAATAAAAACCGAAGAAAACATGTACAGCATTCCATAAAAACTCCACGAAAAAAATAATAATAATTATTTATATATACTAACAAAGAAAATAAGAACTGCGAAGAAAACAAAACAAACCAAAAAAAAACTAAATACATTAAAGAACATCTTTTTGGAACTGTTCTTTTTTGTTTTTTTTTCAAATATTTATTTCAATGTTTCCCTTTAGTTATCTCCTTGACTTTATCAGTTTAGCTTGAATATAAATCAGTTATAATTATTTAAGGTCAAGAAGTGATCATTTAAATTTTAGAGTTAGGGCAAGGAGGTTACCCCTGATCCGATGATGTTTAAAAAAAAAAAAAAAAAAAAATAGAGGCGTTCACTCCTAAATTAGTTTTACCTCATGTTTGCGAAAGACCTTTTTCCATTGATCTTATAATTTCTAAAATTCAAAATTATTCCTAGCCTCTTTTATTCCAAAGTTCTATATTACCCTTTTTCATATATATGTACTAAAAAATTCGAAATGATGTTGTTATGTTTATCAACATCTTTTGTACGATTGCTGTCCTGGGTCTAAATATTTTATATCCTTCGACATAATTTATTGATCAATTAGATTTTCAACTGTTTTGATTAAACCGTAAATTGTATATCATATATATTATATATATCAAGTAAAAATAATATGTTTACGACTCAAAAGTCTTACAAATTCCAAAATGTAAATATTTTTTATGCAAAAGAAATTTCGAAGGGAAGAAGATCACAGCCGATAGTCCAAAACTATTGAATAAATGAATGCTCCCTCTTTTCTCGTTACGGCAAGTTACGTGAAGTTAGGTCAAATTTCGTTCGTTCGTAAGATGTTGAGAAACCTCTAATAGGTGTTTGCACCAAACGTAATATATGTTTGGACATAATGTAATAGGCATTTGCACATAGCGTTATCGGTGTTTGCACATAATGTAAGCGGTATTTGCACATAATGATGTAGTTGATATACACAACTTAATAGGTATTTGCACATAACGCAATAGATGTTTGCACACAAGGTAAACTATGTTTGCACATAGGGGGAAAGATGTATGCACATAGGGGGAACGAGGTTTGCACAAAACGTATAAGTTGTTTGCACATAATGTAAAAGGCATTTGCACATGACCTAATGAATGCTCACAGAGAGTATCAATTACTCGGCAAAACGCATAGGAACTATACCATGATGTGTTGTGTTTTTCACTGGAGATACATATGTATAAACACAACATAAAGCCAAAAGACTATAATATCATGAGGTTTACATAGAACAAAGGTGTATAAAAAAAAAACCTTTAGAACATACGGCACAACAATCACATTTGAGACAGGACTCAATTTTTAACTGACTTACGTAAAAGAAGAATAGACACAACATAGATAAAATATGAGAGAATGTAAAGTTGGCTGATCATACAGTTTCGAAGTATTCACAGAATATATAGTAGTTAAAGCATGATGTAATGCCTATTGTACACAAAAAACTTTAGCAATGACAAATCATACTACTGTTTGACCAAACAAATAACTAATTTGACATACACAGAGCTGCCGTGTCATGAAATACAGACATTTGCACATAATATAAAGAAGAAACGACAGATCGTAAAAACAAAGGGACAGAACACATTAAATATTTACACTATAAGACAGTTCCGGCGTTCCATTGACTCAAAAGTACATGGTTGTGCTGAATAGAATTCGTCATGTAGTGAGCATTGTTTTCGGGTTGTTTAAGGTATGCCTGATATCTGTGACCCTTGGGATTTGGATATTGCTCTTTTTTACGGGGTGTAGCAATGAAATATCTCTCACTGTTAGTGTTCTATCGATACGGAAAAAAATACATCGTACACTAATGATTTCTCTTGATAACTGAATATCTTTTTAAAATTTGATATTAAAATCTTTGATTTAAACTTATGAATAAGCTCTAAATTCATAACAACTAGAGTCTTAATTTATATCTATACTATCTTAATTTTACCTATCTGTAAAATGAATGCACATCAATTTAATCAAAAGCTTCGCGCAATGGTAAATGTTTTAAACTCCAAAAGCGCGAACATGTAATGCGTACGTATTCTCATATGTCCTGATTTTAGCTTTAATTTTCATATGTATATTATATGTAATTCATGATTCAGAAGAAGAAAAAATGGCGCAAATGATACCCCTAAAAACAGTAAGTGGCGCCTCAAGGTTATATACACAAAGCTTGGAATGTCACCTTGTTCACCCTTTTTGAAACGGGATTCGGACTTATATTACAGATTAACTCTGCCTTTCTCTATATTCCAATACTTGTTAGAAATCAAACAGACATAAATCAGGAGGTCAATTAATCTAAAATACGTACACAAGGCCGATTTATTATAGCGAGGATATGCATTTGTAATTGTTTCTCTTATATTTTTGATAATTTGAATAGTTTTTTAAAGTGTAAGTTTGTTATAATAATTTATGTAAAATGAGTGAGTGTACATTCCATAGATAAAAGGACTTCTTAAGTAATGACCGTACTTCTTACCCAATGGATAAACAGGTTGTTGACCCAGTACAAACGTATCCATCTAGACAGCACCAGTCATATCCTGTACAGTGATAGTAGCCATAGTAACACGACTGACCTGTAATACAGTACTACGTGTGATTAGTAATCAGTCAAAGAAGGGGTCATAAACAAATTATAAATGAGTCAAATAGAGACATGTTCTTTGAAAGTAGGTCAACTCCGCTTGCAGTTAAAATAATCAATCACCCAAAAGACTCTTTTTATGGACTAAAACGGGTTTTTTTGTTTTTTTTACAATTTCAAGGTTTTAATTTAGACTATTTGAAAGACATTATGCAATTGTTTACTGTGCGTTATATTATGGAGGGTTGTCTCATTGGTACTTATAATTCTTTTCTTTTTAATTTATATTGAAACCCCTGCTCTCTTTACACAGAAAAGTAAACTATGTACTTTTATGCAGTATTTAGGAAGACTATTTAAATTTTAAAAACGAATTGTGACCGATTAATTTCATCTTTATGAGAAAAAAGCGATTACTTTAAACTGAATTCCAATAAATGACTTTAGTTATCAACTGATCTTCAAATAATAAAATCATTAAGAAAATTACAAAAGAGATGCAAAACATAATAGAGGGACATTCAAATCATAAGTCTAAAATAAACTGACAACGCCATGGGTACAAAAAAATATAAAAGACAGACATACAAACAATAGAACACAAAACACAATATAGAAAACTAAAGACGAAACCCCACCAAACACTGGGGTATACGAAAAAGAAAAAAAATGCATGTACTCCAAAATGGTAAAGATTTAGTGTATTGACATGGTAGGCGTCTGCTGCCATGCAAACATAATTTTTCTGGTGTCTGAATAATATCTGTCGTGAGTTGATACAACTATACCATATTTCGTTTAACAAATTTGTGGTGATCGTAAAACTTATCTCGACTAGTGTTGATTCTTTTTTCCATAAATACCTTTGTTAAAGCAGTTTTTGAGTAAGGAGTCAGTACTTACACTAGTGTAAATTCTAATATTATATCAAACCTATTCATCTGAAATTTTCAATTACAAACACATTTGCAGGATCTCAATATTGACGACTTTGAATCTAAATCTTCTGGTTGCACTTGTGCTAGTTCCCAATTCACATGTAATCCGGCTGGCCACAACATTAACCGTGACCTCAACATTGTAAATAACACTTCCCTGCGAAATGTGTTATAGAAAGATCCAAAATATAATCAATCAACTGGAAAAACAACTTCAAAATTTTGATGGATTCATTCGAGGATTATTCCAGGCAATGGGCTAAGCGAGAGAAGGAAGACGTAGACACTCTTTCCGAACGGATTAAAGCAGTGAGGTCGTTGATACAAATCAGAATTAAAAAACTGAATGGTTTTATCAATGCCCATGCTACGTCAAACAAGACCCAAATTGTGCAAACACTTATCCTACCTCTATGACAAATATGTTGTTGTCCCCGCATATAAAGTCCCGAGCAACATCGTTTTTGTGTGTAAAACTCATTACATCAACTGCTTAATAAACGAATTAGGTATTGACAATTCATTTGGAAACTCAACATATACCCTCACGACACTTGCCAAAAAGGAAATCCTGGATAATCGTAGGTCTGTTCTATGTTCCTTTGGTTTTTCAACCAAAGATGAAAAACTGGATCTACCATTACTGTTTTGGATACATAAACTACATGTCCTTACAAACAACGGTATATCGCTGGGTATTCCAAGTGGTCCACGATACCTCTTTGTAAAATATTAACATCTATTTTGTCAGCAATCAAAGCCGGGTTATTGTGAAACTGCCTATTCTAGAGGTGGCGTGAATCAGAGTGGATACTAAAAAATTCCAAAGATCGTTTAGAGTACATACAATCTAACTCTCTTTCATCTTGCAATAGTATTAAAACATTCGACTTTTCTACAATTGACACAAGTATTACACATTCCAAAGTAAACGACAAATTGAAAGAGTTGGTATTGCTTTTATTCATAAAAAAAGAACGACCAACGTAGATACAAGTATCTTGTCTTAGGGGGGATACATCCTACTTTGTAAAGTTATTATAAGTAAACGCCATATGATGGGACAGAGGATATGTTCCTCCTGAGAAATTGAATGATGAAATCTGCATATTTGTACGGAAGCGTATTAGCGCAACACATTTTTTTTTAATTTTTCTTCCTATGTTTGCGTTATAACGCAAACCTTTGCGTTATAACGCAAACATAAGAAGAAAAATAAAAAAAAAAATGTGTGGCGCTAATACGCTTCCGTATATTTGTCTTACCTGATAAAATTATTATTATGTATGCTTATTGTATAGCATTCAGGGGGGATTTTCTTTCAAAAGAAATTGACAACTTTGCTCTTCTACATGTATCTAGTGATTTTGTCCTCTCTTGGCAGCCCTCACCTGCTATCATTTTTTTAGTACTGTGATATGTATCAAATGATTGTTTAATATATTGAACATGACAAGCTCCTAGATAAACAAAATCTACAGCATTAAAGGTTTAGAAATTGTTCAATGAAGGCCGATGCTGAGACTAAATTTTCCGATTCTACTCAACTCGCTGCATTTGTTTCCTGTATCGGTTGGACATTATTCCGATGGTTTGCAACAACCCCTTTCACGCTTCTTAGTGTACCCATCCTTCTGATGTGTTTTATTCTTTGATTTTGCCATTTGATTAGGGACTTTTCGTTTGGAATTTTCCTCGGCATTCAGTATTTTTGTGATTTTATTTTTAATCAATAGTTACGCAGCTTACCACACAAATCATGCAAATGGTGATATTTGTCTATCAGTTGCTTTTTAACCAATTTTTAGTGATATATACGAGAAAAAATTTAATACACTTTAAAAAAAGACAACCTGTAAATGACTCACTTTGTTAGATTAGATTTCCCGTATATTTGTACTTGCTAAATCAAGATATGAGGACACGTACTGTTTATAGTATAAGTTGGAATGCTAAGGACATCTTTTATTCTTTTTTTAAGGTAGATAGGGTGCCTTCCTCCATCTTGGATTTTGAAAATACTAGAAATCCAGGTCTAGATTTTTGATGAAATGTGCAAATTTTTATAGTAGTAGGTAATTCATGTGTAAAAAAATTCATAATAATATAGAAAATGCCATGTTTGATCATATTTATGATTGTATTTTACAAAAATATGAACTCTTTTGTTTGATTCATTTTTTTCCAACTTTCTCAAATAAGGGGAGGCAACTCAAATGCAAGGGCAGATAATTCAGATAGTGTTACTTTTACAATAGAATGTGTTAGGAATTTACCCATTTTTACATGTAGCAAGAAAACGAGTCCGGTGACCCCATTTTTTACTTTTTCTTATTTGAAAGCATTATATTGGAGCTATCTTCTCATATTTTATCTCAAAATTCTATGGTGTGGTTTGTGTTTTATGGCGGAAAAATGGGTTTTCCATGCATAATCTATACAAAATCTTGACAATTTTGCACAACCTGTAGTGTGAAAATAAGTCCGGTGACCCATTCTTTTTATTAATGTTTTTAAACAAGCAGGATATGAACTACATTTTTGCAAATTGTTAAAAGATTCTATGGATTATAATTTAGACACCCCATCTACCTTAAAGGTGAGATTTGTAATTTAAATATTCAAAACTGTTATAAATGTTGAACTTCAAAGCTGAATACTAGTAGCTAATAGATCTCTGATTTAAAAAGACAGATCTTATCCATAGATTGTTTATTTGAATCGTTTTACCTTTTAATAAAAGTATAAAAATCAACTATCAATATTAACATAGTAACTTCCTTGTTATAACACCCATGTCATTGGCTGATTATTGTGTAATATAGTATTGGAAAGTAGCGGGTATCGTTTGAAACGAACTTATAAGAAAGGTTTTCGCAGACTTTTAAAAAAATCGTCTTCTGCAATTTTAATGGGATTCAACTATGTGATGTTTTCGAAAAGCAAATTGTCTGTATATATTCTGTTGTTGACCTTTAAAGGAATAGGTTCAGTAAGACCCTTTTTTGGCCCCAAAATATAGCATATTTACAGAATTGTGAAAATGTAATCTTTTAGCTATTTATTGGAAAGTTGAATGCTTCTGCTACATAAATATGGTCTGTTTTTGACAAGACAATGCACATATATCGGATACTAGCATCATTAAGGCATGCTAAATTACTGAAATCTTCAATTTTAGCCTTTAAGTTAAATTTTAGACGATTTCTGTGTTAAATGAAAGTGGCTGCATTCGTGTTCATTCATAATATTGAAATATAAGTTGTACTTGATGATAATACGTAACATATATAAAGGTTGAGGATGAACACGGATGAGGCCACTTTAATTTTTGACAAAAACCATCTGAAAAGTGACAGTTTTTGGCATATTTGATAGATTTGTTATATTTTAGCTTGAATCGGAGCGTTTTTAATTAGTAAATCAGTAAATCAGTTAAAATCTTCCACAAAAACTAACCGAATTAATTGAAATAGACACTTAAGTGTTTAAAAAGTGTTCAAAATATTTCGTTAGATGAACCTGAAATTTGAGGCTTAAATCGGCCCTAACTCCATTACAAACTTTCTGTTGCTATAATAATTGCAATGGAAAGGTTTTCGGAAACGCGTTTTTAGCTCTGGATACAAAACAGTTTAGATTGACGTCCATAATCACTGAACTAGTATTTATATTTGTTATGGGCCCAGCTGAAGGACGCCTCCGATTGCGGGAGTTTTTCGCTGCATTGAAGATCTATTGGTGGCCATCGTCCGTTGTCTGATTTATGGTCGAGTTGTTTTCTCTTTGACTTATTCCTCATTTCCATTCTAAATTTTAAGTTTAAGTTGTAACCAAATAAAGACCTACAAAGTAGAAATACAAAGGCACAAGATATTTATAAAACTATCGAGTTATTAAAATGATGCTTGACATTTATTCAATAGATCACAAGAAAAAGAAGAAGGAGATTGTGGCTGCATTAAACAACAAAAAGTTGGTTTTTTTTTAAATTTCATAATGTTTTATCAATCGATCTTCAATTTTGCATAAAATTTGGAATATAAAGAGATAAATGTACCTGGACCTCAGAGAAATAATTTAAATTTTCACTTTTTTCTGACTTATTTAACCGTACTACATAGTAACTTGATGCTTATAAAAACTTTTTGAAGTAGACGAATCAGTAAATCAGTGATTATGGACGTCAAACTAAACTGTTTTGTATCCAGAGCAAAAAACGCGTTTCCGAAATTGAAATCAATTTGGTGAATACAAACCGTTTTTTCAAAATTTAAAGAAAAATATACAGACCCTTTATCGGCCCAAGGTTATGATATTAGCCCAAGAGCCGCAGGCTTGAGGGCTAATATCATCAACGAGGGCCGATAAAGGGTCTGATATGAAAAATGACATGTAATTATCTTTTTATCATATACTTCAGCAGAAGAAATACAGACAAGAACTATTAAAATTTAATTTTGTTTATCTTTGCATTTTCAGATAATATTTACAGACAACAAAAACAAAATCTTATTAATAACTTTAATCGTTTTTATTGCATACTATTACAAGCATTCATTGATCTTTTCGCAATAATTATCGTGTTCTTCAATAATATTGTCAACTCATTTATGTCTTTCAAAACAAGTTTAACTTAATTCATTTTTGCTCCTCAACCATTTTTGGAAAAGTCTTATCACTTGCCGTTTTCCACGTTCTGTCGTTTTCATACAATTTTCGGGAAATGCACGAAGTTGCATGTGATAAACGTCACGGAAATTAACGGAAAGGCATGTGATAACATACCGGAAGCAGTCAATAAAGGCACCTTTATCAGCCCGCTATTGAAATTCCAAGGAATCTGGTCAATAAACCTAGTAATCCTTTCATAGCCTTATGATATTTTCAAATGTTATTGAACTGTAAAATTTAAGTAATATTTTATACAAGTATATGATAAAGGAGGGTATTTTAATTAGAATAACTTTGTGGCTATAAAAGTTTAACGAGCTACAATTGTAGAAAAATTATTTGATGCAAAATGTCTCTCACTTTCATACGCGGCAGATTGTCAACCTTTCAATTACATTTTGGAAAAAAGTATATTTTTTTAACAGGCAGAAACATGTTCAGTTCATAAGAAATGGATGAAAATATATATGGTTCATATACAATTATCTTTTTGTACAGTTTATTATAAGCGCAAATATACCAATTATGAATAATACGAAATCCATTTTTGCTGTTCTACATGTACTACAAGTTTGAATGCTATTTACTGTGGCATTTAAACTTTTTTTCCACTTGATAGTCTGTTCATGTTTTAAAAGATGATAACTATTTACTTCCTTTATATTTAATTTATAAGCAAATGAACTCTATCATTGAAAATAGGATCCGGTTTTATTTTGAATAACAATTGTGTTTAAATGTTTCCATGGCTTTGGTAAAATAAGTGTACATTCAGGATGTGCAACTTAAAAAAAATATGGCTTTCCAGATTATATTCCGAATTCATAATTCATATGAATAAAACAAATATTCTTAAAATTAATATGGTTCACATCGACAAGGATTTATTATAGTATAATGATGAGCTTATTACAATGAATGTATGTAACAATATATAAGACATCTTACAAATTATAAAATTTAATCAATCAAAATATCCCTATCATATTTTACAACGGAATCAGTCAATTATCAAAATCTAAAAGCCAGTAAAGTGCCGAAATACAATAACACAAAGAAACAGGAAAGAAAAAAATGCATGTGAAAAAAAAAATATTTCCAACTAGAGCTTAAAAAATACAAACTCCTGTGTTTTAGTAGTGATACGAAGACATTGTATTGGTCAACATCACTTTTTAACAATATATTTAAATACGCAATAATAGTATGCATCTAGTGTGAGGCAACGCCTTTTTGATTATGAATTCTAGATAAAATTTTAGAACTATGACCCATTATAGCACTTATTGTAAATTATATCTCATAATTGATTATTCTAAACAGATAAACAAAAAGTCATATTAATGTTCTTACCGTCTACCAAAGCAATTACTTGAATTAGCAAAAGTATGACGAAAATAACAACATCCATATCTGAACCAGCACTGCGGTTAACTTATTTAGAAATAACGATTTAAATGTCTATATTTTTTAAATTATTAGTAACATACCGATTGCGCAGTTCTGATAAAATATGTAAAACTTGTTGAAGCTTGCAAGTTATCATTTCAAGTACATTTGAACTAAAACAGGATTTTTAAAAATTACTGTTGAATACAGCTTATTGTATTTTTTAGTGTTCTGTTGATTTTCGAAGATATTTATATGAATTCTTATTACGCAGTCTATGAACTAAGCCCAAGAATATGCATCAAAATGCTGTTAAAATGCTGTTAAATAAAAAGTGAACTTATCTCCTGCACCACTTAGGAAACACAAGAATTTCAAATTAAACTGTCACATCAATTATATTATATTAGTTCACAGACACCACATGGTTTCTCTCTCAATCTATAGGTGACAATTGTTGAAAGAAAGGATAATAATGAAATACACAATACCATTAAAAGAAAAGGTGGGGTTTTTTTCATTATATATATATATGTGATTTTGATATTTTACAAAATTTAATTTTTTCAATAACTTGCAAGATTAAAATAATTTAAAAACCATATATAAAAATAATTAGTTTTCAAATAAATCTTGAAAGGCAGGATACATCAAAGAATATTTCCAAATCTATTTATTTTTGTCAATTTAGAAAAAAAGGGGGAGGGTCTACCCCAAATGTGCCTGAACATTTTCCTAAAAATTTCAAAGTTTTACAATTTTGTGTTTAAAACATCTGTTAGTTAATTAATATTATCGGTCGCATTATCAGTATGAAATGACAGATTTATAGCACTAGAGAGAAGATATGAAATGTTCACTTCCTTGTGCATGGATCTAGGACTGTACGGTAAATGTTGATGAATTATATATAACAATTGTTTTAAATAAAAAGTTGTACTGTTAACCCCGATTCTTAACCCAATGGCCGTACAATTGGTAACGTTTGATTATATTTAACAATAAAATGAACATTTTACAAGACGGAGTTTAACCTGGCATTATAACGATTATTTTTAAATGGAAAAATTAAATTATTGTAAATTAATGTATATCATAGTTTTTTTTATACACATAAATATAGACTTTGTTTTAAAGAAACTCATCATTTATGACCAATTTTCAGAAATCCACTGCTATTTGATTATTGTCTTCCCATACTTTAATATACCAACAGCATTTAGGAATGCAGTGACCTCAACATATATTCACAGCGAAAGTGGGAAGTTGGTCCAGTTCTTTTCAATGTCTTCCTAAATGACATAATTCATTTTGTACAAAAAAGCAACATTTAAAAAAATGCTGATGATAGCACTGTATATGATAAAGATAAAGTTGTTGAAAAGTTAAGAAACGAATTGTTTAAATCTAATAAACTGGTTTTCATTAAATTTAATGAAGGCTAATCCTGACAAATTCCAGGCTATAGCCACTGGAACAAATATTAAAAAATAAACATAATTTGATATCAAATTCAAGTGAAAACAAAATTTCTCGTCAAGAAAATGTTAAACTTCTTGGAATAACTTTAGATTCAGACTTAAATTTATTTGTTCATAGTGTTTAAATTTACGTTTTTTGATTGAGTTAAGCCTTCCAATTGATATCTTATCGCGTGTTTTTCTATGTTGTGGTGTTATGCTATTGTTTTAGAAAAAGGGAGAAGGTTTGGATCCATTAAAACGTTTAATCCCGTTGAAATGTTTGCACCTGTCCTAAGTCAGGTGATGTACAGTAGTTGTCGTATGTTTATGTAATTTATACGTGTTTCTCGTGTTTTGTTTTTTATATAGATAAGACCGTTGGGTGTCCGTTTGAATGGTTTTACACTAGTAATTTTGGGGCCCTTTATATCTTATCGTCGATGTAAGCCAAGGCTCCGTGTTGAAGGCCGTACATTGACCTATAATGGTTTACTTTTATAAATTGTTATTTGGGTGGAGAGTTGTCTCATCGGCACTCATACCACATCTTCCTTTTTTTCCTACTGTAGCGATAAAAATCTTTTATAATGGAAAAAATCCAAGAAAGAGCCGTAAGATTTATTTATAAAGATTATGAAAGTCCATTATAAAAAATGCGAGAAAAATCTAAATTACCATCTTTTAAAATAAAAAGAATAAACACAATTGCAAAAGAAACATTTAAAATTATTTACAAAAAAAATCCTAGCTACCTTCATGATTTGATTGATATAAAAATTACAAGTATGATTTAAGAAAAAGCAGTACACCCAAGAGTCCGAACAACTAGGTATGGCTTAAGATCGTGTCGCTATAATACTGCACAAATCTGGAATAAGCTGCAGATCATTGTTGGATGGACCGTCTTTTGATAAATTGGTACAAACATATAGGATCCAAGTAACAGCTCATGCCATTACAAGGCATGCATATAGTGTGGATTTTTTATTTTTTTATTTTTATTTTTTTGTTTATTTTTTTTTTTTTTGACTATTTGAGTTGTGCAAACTTATTATTAACTTGTGCTATGTTTTAAGTGTAATATATCTTTAACTTCTATGTTTAAAATTGTGTTGTTTTCATGCCTTGTGTGTGTGTATACTATATTTTGTTAAGTTTTCTGAATATTAAAACAGATAAGAGCTTAAACAAACTGATGTGCTTAAATCTGCTGTATCTTAGAGTAAAATTGCATTAAAAAAGTTTTCTTGTAATTGTACTTATCTTTGTCTTAAACAAGCATTTATGTTATAATTTTTAATTTTGATGCAACACGTCTTCTGATTGGCTGAAAGTGATTTGTTATGTGACAGTGACGTCTCAATTTTTTTCATCAATAGTTACTCATTAAAATTATAATTTAGAACTAAACAGTAAGGAGACTCTAATATCTTCTGCTGTCTATTCAAAGTAAGATATAAAATGGGGTGAACACATTGAAATAACTCGCTATTCAGGATATTCAGTGTGTACGAAATATTTGTGTATGTTATTTCGAATAGATAAAACAAGTATTACAGTCATTCTTTAATAAAACAACAAAGGTGGTAACAGTTTAAGCATATATAACTTGAGGGTCTGTAATAGTAAAATTGATGGAGCCAATGAATTGTATGTTATATGAATTTTGTTTGTCCTAAACATAAATATCCGTTTAGTCTGTATGATTGCGCTAAAGCCGTGTGTGTACAGTCATTTCAAGAAGAATGCTAATACATGTATGTTCGCTTTTAAATTGTAAAGCAGTGTTTTGATAACGAACAACACTGTGTTGTAAGGATTTTTGTCCTGTCGAAAATCAGTAGGTAATCCGTAATACACAAATCAAAAGCTCCCTTTTGAACAGGGTAGATGGAATAATAGAGTTAGGAGTAAAGGCAACAGTAGTATACCGATGTTCAAAACTCATAAGTCGATAAAGAAAAAACCAGGTGACAAACCAAAACCGAAGGAAAGGCATTAAATATAAGAGAATGACGACACAACATCAAAATGTAACACACACAGAAACGAACTAACCATTAGACAAAATCCGATGAGAATAACATAATTTTTTTTATATAACATCAAAACTAAATACATGAATTTGTGATAGAAAAGTACCATGGCACGTAATTATTATATAATGTGAATAATACACTGTAATAAAGGGAATGAAATGCATAACATATAAGAATGTAAATACTTTGAAGAAATCAAAACACATTATTATTTCAAAAATTCAAATATTGTCAAATACAAGCAGATTGTGACATCAAAATAACAAATCTGAATTTATTAAACTGTGTAAATTTATAAATAATATTCACACAGGTATATGTGCCTCTTGCTGAAATGTACTTCATATATTGTCTACGCAACTTGTTTGTTTCTTCTGTCTTCTTGTAAATATCTCTATATAATACCTATATATATGGTTTATTGAGAATAAAGATATATAATCTAGAAAAGTATCACGTTACATTGAAGTTATGGATGATACAGAATTAAGTAGTCAGTTGCTTACAAAATAATTATTATGGTGCAGTCAAATTCGATCTATGGCTAGATATGTACAACGATTTCATTATGTCAATTAAGGACATGCATTATAAAAGTGGTAAAACAGCATAAAGTTTAATGTCATTGTAGACAGAAGGTAGATTTTATACTCTTTGTATTCTTATAATCAATTTGAAGTACTTAGTAGTTGTTTATTCTAATAAACATATTCTTAAGAGGAAGAATATCAATTTAATAGCGTAGTTAAATCCAATGTTATTGTAATGTTTTATTTATCGGTACAACTATTGATGTTGTTTTTTTTTTTTAAATAAAACGTAAATAGGAAATGTTTACAAGTATGATTATTAGTTAACTTTTATTCTTTCGATACTGTTTACCACATTTTGCATTGCACAAGGTAATACGTATTATTACTGCCCATGACACTATGTACTGATTATTACTTAAGTCTGGGGCCGAATTTTTTATTATTTATAAGTGCGAGTACTATCACTTAGGTGCTTAGCGGTTATTGCCTTTTTTAGCTAGTGTTTAGCTGTGCCTCGTGACGTTAAGCAATTGCAACTAACTTTAGATCATGGTTTACTGTTACATCCCTATCTCAGGGAGGATTGAGCGCTCACATACATGTTTAACCCAAACTCATCTGGGTCATAAGTCAGGAGCTTGTAGTTCAGTTGATGTCGTGGGATCATGTCTGTCATATTTTTTTGTTATACATGTATATTATTTTTTTCATACTCTTCATGTTTGACCTTTTATAACCGAATATGCAGTAATGCGTTTTCTCATTGTTGAAGACAGTTTTTTGGCCTATAATTGCTTTATATTAAGTTCATTTGACCACTGGCGGATAGTTGTGTCGTTGGCAATCATAGATTATTATTTTTTTTCATTAATACACATTTATTTATAGTGGATTGGGAAACAAAGTTTGGCAACTTATATTAATCCCTTTCCACTTTGCGGTTGCGAGTGCTGCTTTGTAGCGGCATGAGCCTACTCTTTTTCGAAATCTACAAGGGTGTCTTTAATGTGCAAGAGATATGGGTCCTTCTTAACACGGGTCAGCCATTTATCGTCCCCTTCCGACGGACTATCATCGTTACCAAGCACCTTTTATTTAAATATAAAACTTAAACATATCCACTATTAAAGTACTTAATTTTCAGCCTGGTTTTAAGTATTCATATTTGATAAAGTCGGGCTAATTAGAAAGATAGGGTTTTTTTTATTTCAAAATTGTTCTGCTTGAAGTTGTTCAGGTTTTCTTACGACTGGAAATTGCTTGTATATATACACTAGTTGCAATATCCAGAGTACCCCGTTTTGTCACCTCTTAAACTTTTGATAACAACAATCTGCTGTCGTCATGTGAAATGTCAATATAAAAATATTGTCTTTTCGGGAATATAACAGCTTGAAAGTCATGTCTGTGCACAGTAAAAAATAAAAACATATATTTTTTTTTATAAACTAGGTTATCCATTTAAAGATTTTTTAACTTTTTTAAAGCAATTCTGAAGGTTGTCTTCTGTACGTGTATTTGCAGTCTTCAGATTTATAACCCTTTTAATGTTAACATCGAGATAAGGTCCTTTTGAACCTGCTCCACTGTTTCTGAAAATTGTGGTAAAATGCCGAAGTTTTCGGCGTAAAAGGAGATCCATAGGGAAATCACATTGTCAGATTCATAAACGTGAAACCTATGTACACTCTATATGAAATAATATATAAAAGACAAACAGCTAGATATTAAAAATCCTATGTGAAATATTAACACTTATTACGGGTCAGTTTTGTATTATTATATAGGTAACAATTTATTAATAAAATCAGCAAAGACCCATCTAAACAACATCTGATCCAAAGATTTAACAATACTTTTAGATATTTGGATGATATATTTGCTCTCAATACAGTATGTACACTACAGAGATGTATCCTGCTGAACTGACGTTAAATATAGCTAATACTAATAATCAACACTGCACTTTTCTTGATCTTGATATATGTATCTTTATCGAGAAGCTTAATACCAAATAGATGATGAAAGAAATTTTTTTTTTATTTTCTATTGCATGTTAATTATCCATTTTTAGATAATGACTTTCCCATATCACCATTTTATGGTGTTTATATATATCAACTTGTTCGTTGTCTCGTGTATGTTACAACGTATTAATTTTGATTTTAACGAAAGAAAACTATAAAATACTGAAAAATTAATACACTAAGGTTTTCAATAACACTAGTTAAAGAGGGGCGAACGATACCAGAGGGACATCCAAACTCATAAATCGAAAACAAACTGACCAGGCCATGACTAAAAAAGAAAAAGACAAAAAGACAAACAATAAAACACAAGAATACAACATAGAACACTAAAGAATACGTAACACGAACCCCACCAGAAACTTTGGGTGATCTCCGGTGCTCCGTTGTGTTGCTCATGTTATAAAAAAAAAGCAAAATCACAAAAATACTGAACTCCGAGGAAAATTCAAAACGGGAAGTCTTAATCAAATTGCAAAATCAAATGATAAAACACATTAAACGAATGGGCAACAACTGTCATATTCCTGACTTGGTACGGGCATTTTCAAATGTTGTAAACGTTGTATTGAACCTGGTTTTATAGCACTAAACCTTTCACTTGTACGACAGTCTCATCAATTTCCATTATATTGACAAGTATGCATGAACAAAATGTCACAAATAGGATACACAAACAACACAGAACCCGCCAAAAGTTAGGGATTATTTCTGCTGTTATTGAAAGGCAAACAGATCCTGCTCCTAATGTGGCACCCGTCGTGTTGCTCATGATTTTTCAAAGCCGGTAAATAGTTTAATACGGTAGGTCACGTTCTGAAGGGATAGGGATTAAAGTTACGACATAAGGAACATATCCGATATCATCTGTATAACGAATATTCCATAAATATTTTCTAGTACTATATTTTATTATCGGTACAAGGACATAATTCGAAAATATAAATCAACATGTAATATTCTATACAAAACACAAAAATATCGCCATTCACCTCAAAAGTAAACCAACTTTTAAATAGACATATTCAGAAGGGATATAGTTACGATACTGTTTTAAGGTCATTAAAACAAATGGCATTTTTAGAAATTAATAAAGATTCAACACTCATAGGGTCTTTGCATCGGAAATAAACATTTTTATTCTAAACCTGTTGTTGTCAATAAGTAACCATTACCGAAAAGGGTGCGTTTGAAGATATAATCTTTCAATCAGTTTGATTGAGGTCTGGAGCTAGCTAGTATTCCTTTGTAAATACATGTATTATCGTCAATATTGCTTAGTTTCTTTTGTCAACTATTCTGACTTTGGACTACTTTCGCACTGAGGTTTACAATACGTTTTGATGTGTGTTTGTTTATTCTACATTGGCTAGAGGTATATGGGGGGGGGCTGAAGTCTCACAAAACATGTCTTACCCCGCTGCAATGTTGCCCTTGTTCTAATGTCACAAACACTGTATATAGTAAGATATTTTATTTTTTTCCAAATTAGGTGGGGGCATAAACATATAACAAATATGATCCTTCACGACATATAATTGCAATATTAATATAATGAACCCAAATATAGACACAGAGTTATACAGGCTATATTATGTTCAAACAAAATTACATAAGGGTGGCTACTCCAGAGATTTGGCAAATATTCTCTCACTTGATTTTATCTGTATATGAGGATTCGTGTAACTAAACATTTCCAGTGAAGTCCAATTGTTACTTGGAACATAAAATAAATGTATCCCAACTTTTATTTTGAGTTGTAGTCTGATATTTCATCTGACTTAGAAGATTGCATTGGTAGGTCCCTTTATTGATTGTGAATCCATTGCATTTGTTATTTTCCACACACTGCATTGCACATATCATTGCACTATCAGCTTTTGAATAGGACAAAACATCATGATCATTGGTTGCCCGTATACCAGACATGTTGTGGAAAACACCGTCATGACCATAAGGGCGGTCGAGTGGTGAGTACGTATGGGTTTGTGACCCACACCTTATAACTGTAAAAGAAATGTTAAAATATATCACTTATCATCTGAAACAGATTACATTGCAAATCGCTTGTCATTTAAGATACAAATTCCGATAAGCTTTAAATAACTACTATTAAGAATAAATAAAGAATTTTTCATCAGATAAGAACGTTTCGTTTTCCCAAGTGAAAGAAAATCATATCAATGAATATATTTGTAGATAGATGTTTTTTAGTTCTGTTAAATTGTTCCTTTTAAAATTGTTACATGATGATGACTGTTGTACCCATATTTTGACTATTTTATTTATTATGTCTCTTTAGTTCACACATAAATATAACGGAATTTAATGAGACTGTCATCAAAGTGAGAGGTGTAGAGCTTTAAAACCAGGTTTCATCCACCTTTTTTAACATTTGAAAATGCCTGTACCAAGTCAGGAATATGAAAGTTCTTGTCCATTCGTTTTTGATGTGTTTTGTCATGTGATTTTGCAATGTGATTATGGACTTTCCGATTGGATTCTCCTCTGAGTTCAGTATTTTTGTGATTTTACTTTTTATCAAACATATAGATATCCATGTCAAATACGAAATCACTATTTGTACATATAATGTTGACTGGTTAAAGAAATTAAAACTAGAGGCTCTAAAGAGCCTGTGTCGCTCACCTTGGTCTATGTGAATATTATTATATGACAGTTCTTGTCCATTCGTTTTTGATGCGTTTTGTTATTTGATTTTGCCATGTGATTATGGACTTTCCGAATTGATTTTCCTCTAAGTTCAGTATTTTTGTGATTTTACTTTTTAAACAAAGGAAGAAGATGGATTCATGACAAAATTGTGTTTTGGTGATGATGATGTGTTTGTACATCTTACTTTACTGAACATTCTTGCTGCTTACAATTATCTCTATCTATAATGAACTTGGCCCAGTAATTTTAGTAAAAAGTGTTAGTAAAAGTTTACAAATTTTATGAAAATTGTTAAAAATTGACTGTAAAGGACAGTAACTCCATAGGGGGTCAATTGACCATTTTGGTCATGTTGACTTATTTTTAGGTCTTATTTTGCTGTGCATTATTGCTGCTTACAGTTTATCTCTATCTGAAATAATATTCAAGAGAATAATAGAAAACGGCAAAATTTCCTTAAAATTACCAATTCAGGGACAGCAACCCAACAACAGGTTGTCTGATTCATCTGAAAATATCAGGGCAGGTAGATCTTAATCTGATAAACAACTTTACGTCCGATTTGCGCTAAATGCTTTGGTTTTTGAGTTATAAGCCAAACATTGCATTTTACCCCTATGTTCTATTTTTAGCCATGGCGGCCATCTGATTTTTGTAAAAGTTAACGACGACGACGGACGACGGACGACGACGGACGCAAAGTGATGGGAAAAGCTCACTTGGCCCTTCGGGCCAGGTGAGCTAAAAATAATTAGAATTTATAAATTTGGTGAGTTAGAAAAGCTTTTCCGGATGAACTCTTTTCAGGAGATCCATCAATACATATTGAAATTGATAGTGTATATAGGAGCTCTATGCCTGAACAGAATATAGAAAGAATTTGTTTTATTTTAGCTTCGAACGAATTATATAATTTATCCTATTAGTAACAAGAATAAATACTAGTTTTTTCGAAAGCCGAGAATGATCATTCATAATTCAAAATTCAAAATTCAGAATTTGCAAATCAAGAAAGTTAATCCTGTTTTACTACATTTGAAATCTAAACACAACAAATGTTTGCTTACTCTAAATATACCGTAGATTAATAACAAAGTTGTGCTCAGACAAACAACTTAATTTTAGAAGGAATTGTGCCAACAAGACATAAGGCAAATATTTCTTGTTATCACTAATACTCTGGGAGAGGCGATATCGAGAGGCATTTCAATCCATATTCCAATATTTCAGGCTTTTCTTCTTTTCATAAGTTGTGAATCATTAATAACATAAAAAAAAAGGATGTGGAATGACTGCCAATGAGACAAATTTGGGACGAAATATACAAAAGGGGCAGTCAAACTCATAAATCTAAAATAAACTGACAACGCCATGGCTTAAAATGAAAAAGACAAACAGACAAACAATAGTACACATGACACAACATAGAAAACTAAACAATAAACAACACGAACCCCACCAAAAACTAGGGGTGATCTCAGGTGCTCCGGAAGGGTAAGCAGATACTGCTCCACATGTGGCACCCGTCGTGTTGCTTATGTGATAACAAATCCGGTAAATAGTATAATTCTACAAGATACTAAAATGACACAGAAACTAACAATTAAAGCCAGATCAAAGATTGTTCTTCATTAATGAGCAAACTTCACACCTCATACTTAGAGTTTGATACGAATCTTTACAAAATGTCGAAATTTTAAGTTACTAGTAGCTTATAACTGCACTTGGTACAATCAAAAACCTGATAATAAATTGTTCAAATAAGGCTTTTGAAAATAGTTGAATTTTTGTACCCTATATACCACTATGCCACATATTCGTATTAAGAAAACAATTCATACACCTTATTAAATTGGCATTTAAAAAGTCAGAACGCGAATACATATGTTCAAACTCTTTTGGCCATTTTTTAGTAACAGCAAACAAATTTAAAGAACTATGGCAATTGGACATGCTTTGATACTCTAACCGTCCTTGAATTCTGACCAGATACCATTTTTGTCAGCTTGGAGATTCCGTATATTGTCATTTATCGGAATTAAAATGGGGACTAACTGTGCACCATTTTTTTTTTTGGACCTGTCTCTGTATTGTTACGAGTTACAATTTATGAATAAAATCAGCAAAGATCAATCGAAAAAACATCTGATACAAAAATTTAATAATGGTCTAAGTATTTTTCTCTTTTGAAAAGATGTTGTAAGGATACATATTTAAAGAATTTTCAATATGAAATATTACATAGAATTATACCTACTAATACATTTACATATAGAATTAAGTAAAGGAAACAAGTCTATGTACCTTCTGTAATGAGGAAGAGGAAACAATAGAACACTTATTTTATGATTGTAATGTTATATACAATTTTTGGTTGTCATTTTTACAGAAAATTTAATTATTTGATGAGCATTTCAGCATTAGTAAGACGGAAATTTTATTGGGATTTATTACTAAGAGTTAACTTTGTTTATAAATTTGTTAATTATTATAGCTAAAAACTACATCTTTAGATGTAAGTTAAGGAATATAGCTCCTAGTTTTATAGGACTTAAATTCAGAATAAAACAAGACCAATCTAATGAATTTTACATTGCAAACAAAAATAATAGAGCATCATCTTATGAAAGATTTTGGTCCCCACTACATACAAGTTTTTCATGATTTATTATCATTTATACTTTAAATTCATACAATTTTTTCATGATTTATTATCATTTATACTTTAAATTATACTATAGTGAGCAGTGGAATTTTTAATTTTTACTTTATATATAAACATACATGCATACGAATGATAAGATTGCAGCGACTGTGTGTAAGTAGTGACAGAAAGTGTGAGTGTGAGCAGCTACTAGTATATTCTTTTTTCTTTAATAACTATATTCTTGTATTATAAATATGAATTTAAAAAAACAAAATGGATAGTTTTGTATATAACTTTCAATATTTACCCAAAAAAAACATAGTCAGGTGGTGATTGTAGGGGTATTGTAAAATCCTGACTATTGAAAAACAAATAAAAGATAAAATATATATATATATATATATATATATATATATATATATATATATATATATATATATATATATATATATATATACTTTTAAACGGGCTCTCATTAATGACGACTTCAGTATGTACACTGAAGAGATGTATCCTGTTGAACTAACTTTAAATAACGTTAATACTATAAATGAACGCTGCCCTTTTCTGGATCTGGATATCTATACCATTAACGGGAAGCTTAATACCAACATTCATTATTTAAGAGATGATTTTATTTTTCTATTGTTAATTATCAATTTTTAGATGATGACGCTCCCTTGTCACCATCTCATGGTGTTCATATATCCCAACTTGTACGATTCGCTCGTGTATGTTACAACAACAAACAAGGGATTGTACTTGATATTCATATGATGAAGACATAATCTTTCAATCAGTTGAATTGAGGGTGGACCTGGCATGTCAGTAACTGCTATTAGTCCTTTGTTAATTTGTGTACCATTGCCATTTTGTTTAGTTTCTTTATTACCTATGCTGACATTGGACTCGCAGTCTTTCCAGCTGAGTTGTACTGTGCTTATTTCTGTGTGTGTGGGGTTTTTTTTTTTTTTTTTTTTTTTTGGCTTCCTTGGCTAGGGGTATACAGGCGGGTTGAGATCTCAAAACATGGTATACCCCGCCGTTTTTTTTTGCACCTGTCCCAAGTCAGGAGCTTCTGGCTTTTGTTAGTCTTGAATAATTTTTAATTTTAGTTTCTTTAATATATTCCGGAATTTAATATGCCGTCCATCATCACTGAACTAGTACTTATTTTTGTTTAGGGGTTAGCTGAAGCACGCCTTCGGGTGGGGGATTTTCTCGCTGTATTGAAGTCTCATTGATGGGCTTCGGCTGTTTTCCGCTCGTTGGTCGGGTTGTTGTTGATTCTCTAACACATTCCCCATTTCCATTTTCAATTTTATTTGTAATAGATTTTTCTAGAAAACAATTGTGTTAATTATTTGACAAATATTTTATTTACTAAAATTGAGAATGGAAACGGGGGGTGTGTCGAAGAGACTACAACCCGACCAAGGGCAGAAAATAGCAGAAGATCACTAATGGGTCTTCAACACAGTGAAAAGAATCCCGCATCCGGAGCCTTGCGTCAGCTGGACCCAAAACAATGTGTACTAGTTCAGTGAAAATCGAAGTCAGTCGTCACACTAAACTCCAAAACATATTAATGAAACTAGTATGCACGCACTATAAAGACTCTTTGATACTGAAATTCTGGATTTTACAACATTTTGATTTTAACCTGTCATCGTCTTGTAGGCCGTACAACGTCGATTTTATGCGCTTTTTTTTTACTACCAACTAGTAAGGTAAGCAATTGGTTAATAGACGATAAGTCGGTCACCATATAATTATTTTATAAAAATTTTAAATGGAAACTTATGAATCAACCACATATAAAAAAAAATAGAAAAGAAGACTATGGATTTGAAATTGGATATTTTAGAAGGTTTTCGCAGATTTTGTGTACTTTCAATATAAATGTTCACACATTTTGATAAAATAATATCAGTAATGTTTCAATAAATAAGTGCATTACTTTTTCGATTTTCAATTAATGGCCAACGAGTCAAACAGTAATGGAAAATGTAGAAACTTTTACGAAATTAATGAATTGAAAACTTACCATCTGAAAGAACATTCTGAACCACTAACATCGTCGTCAAAAAGAACAAACTTTGGACAATTAAACCCATTTAGTTCGGCGGTACTACACGGGCTATCATGCCATGGTTTAACATCATTTTTATATTATATATAAGTAGACCTTTTAAAAATTTTGATTAAAAGGATATCATATGTATGTCTAAACACTAATAATAATTTAATAATAGTGGTGCATTACAAAATTATATCGCATGAGAGACTGGTGTCGAAAGAATTTTCAAATATGATCAATGTTTAGATTATGATATATCATTAATTTTGTGTGCTTAAGTTTTTTATGTATTAAATAAAGAATCAAAACCACAATATTCAGGAAATTAAAGTTTATGATAAGAAACGCTGACACTACTGTTCGATATATCCTCTCATGAGGGATTTAAACAGTTACTCGATATATTCATTTGTTTCATTATCCCGATTTATTTAGCTCACCTGGCCCAAAGGGCCAAGTGAGCTTTTTTCATCACTTTGTGTCCGTCGTCCGTCGACGTCGTCGTCGTCGTCGTCTGTTAACTTTTACAAAAATCTTCTACTCTGAAACGACTGGGCCAAATTATACTAAACTTGGCTACAATCATCATTGGGGTATCTTGTTTAAAAATTGTGTTTGATGACCCGGCCAACAAACCAAGATGGCCGCCAAGGCTAAAAATAGAACATAGGGGTAAAACGCAGTTTTTGGCTTATATCTCAAAAACAAAAGCATTGAGAGCAAATCTGACGGAGTAAAATTGTTTATAAGGTCAAGATCTATCTGCCCTGAAATTTTCAGATGAATCGGACAACCCGTTGTTAGGTTGTTGCCCCTGAATTGGTAATTTTAAGAAAATTTTGCTGTTTTTGGTTATTATCTTGAATATTATTTTAGATAGAGATAAACTGTAAGCAGCAATAATGTACAGCAAAGTAAGACCTTAAAATAAGTCAACATGCCCAAAATAGTAAATTGACCCCCTAAGGAGTTATTGCCCTTTATAGTCAATTTAACAATTTTCATACAATTTGTAAATTTTTACTCACTTTTTCCACTGTAACTACTTGGCTAAGTTTATTATAGATAGAGATGTTCAGTAAAGTAAGATCTACAAACACATCACCATCACCAAAACACAATTTTGTCATGAATCCATCAGTGTCCTTTATTTAATATTCACATAGAACAGTTCTTGCCCATTCGTTTTTGATGCTTTTTGTTATTTGATTTTGCCATGTGATTATGGACTTTCCGAATTGATTTTCCTCTAAGTCCAGTACTTTTGTGATTTACTTTTTTTAAAGACCAAGGTGAGCGAGACAGGCTCTTTAGAGCCTCTAGTTTTGATTTTATTCAGTTTGCCTGAACTTAAATAAAATGAAAGACTTTGTCAGTAAATAGATATTAGAAGATGTGGTATTAGTGCAACTGACACTACTCTCTATCCAAGTCACAATTTGTAAAAGTAAACCATTATAGGTCAAAGTCTGGTCTTCAATACGGAGCCTTGGCTTACACCGAACAGCAAGCTACATATATTCTTTTATAATTGTTCTACATATGAAGGGTAACACTTACATGCATAAGTGTTTAAATGTTTTAATTCATTGTGATTTATCCATATTCTATATAAGGCACCGTCTTTATTTTAGAGTGTTTTAGTCTGATTTGTATATGTAAAATTGAGAATGGAAATAGGGAATGTGTCAAAGAGACAACAACCCGACCATAGAACAGACAACAGCCGAAGGCCACCAATGGGTCTTCAACGCAGCGATAAACTCCCGCACCCGGAGGCGTCCCTCAGCTTGCCCTTAACAAATATATACACTAGCTCAGTGATAATAGACGACATACTAAACTCCGAATTATACATAAGAAACTAAAATTAAAAATCACACAAGACGTTAATGCTTCAGCTTGCTCTTGATCTTACTTAGAACTAATGAAAAGTCTGGCTTTGCCTTCTTCATGCCTTAATGTTCTTTCTTGTAGTCTCATATGTTGATGCGATTGTGTAAATACTATTACTATGTATATAGTATGTGTTTACAATACAATAGTTATTAGTTTCTTCAAAGACACTAACGTGCAGTTATTTCATTGCATCAAACATAACTTGTTGTATGAGTAGGAAAATACATAGATAAAATTAGGCTTGTTTCAAATGTGTAATGAAATGTGTTTCATTATTTATTATATATCACACGGTGACACGATGTCTCTTTAACAACATTATCTGGTATTTCATGCTCATAAACACAGGACAGAATTGCGTATTCCTCAAACATTTTAGAGATGGAAAATTTCAATGAGAGTCAAGCGGTCCTTGGAATGGCGGCTCGATATTTTAAACGAGAAAAAAAAGATGTCAAAAAGATGTAAAAGATCTGATTTGAGATAATAGTTGTAGAACTGTACAAGTAGTATGTTTGTATTTGACTTAACAAAAGGTATTCCACGGGCGGCTTCGTTAAAAGAATGACTTGTCGTTCTGAAAGAAAATAACTCCATATAGGTATATAACGATTATTAAACAAAAACGAATATTGACTGCATATATTAAAATTGCATATAAATACATGTATATATAATAATATTACAGATTGATAAAAAATAAATAGATAATGCATTCTGAAAGAAGGAAAGATACCAGTAAAAATTAAACATTTGAATATCCATACTTCAAAATTATTCATTTTTTCTAGTAAATTATTAATCCAAATAAAGAAGGTTGTGTGCACACATTTGCCGGTCTGGTCTTTATTCCTTTAAAATGTTAATCAATTGAATGTACCAATTACAATTCCGTACCAAACTGACCACAAACATAATTATCTCCCTTTATAACTAGGATTTAAGAGGTATGCTTTCTTGTTGATATCCTGTTTGCGGATATGCTGCCATTGGATATCCTGTTTGTGGATATGCTGCCTGTGAATATCCTGTTTGTTGATATCCTGAGGGTGGATATGCTGCTTGTGAGCAGGTTGTCTGATAAAATCCTTGCTGCTCTGGTGGCATCATTACAACACCGCTCTGTGTTTGATGTGAGCTCGACCTCCCTGTGGTAGAAAAAAGTACACATATATCCCAGACCTTATCGTATACAAGTATTTTAAAATATTTCAATTTATTTTTCAGAAGAAAAAGGACGTCTGTATTTCGTATAAGCAATCGAGTATAGAAATGTTATTTCGTTTTCTAAAACTATGTAAATTATACTGTTTCTATGAATCAAGTTATATCTTCAACCCAGTGGATTTAGTTATTACCTAACTCATACTGCTTCTATGGCTTAAGTCGTATCTACAAAGCTCTGGAATTACCTAAATCATGATACTGTTTCTATGGCTTAACTTTTATCATTAAAGCTTTAAAGCAAGTATAAAGGTTAGTTTAAATCACATCACATCACATCACTCTTGGACCAAACTAAAATGTTTGTCAAATACCGAATTACCAAATAGTTTTATAAATTTATTCCGGCCTGTAAATTATTTTGAGCTTCTGTAGAACTATGAAAAGGAAAATAGAATGATTTCAAATTTGTCATCACAAGTGTGTTCGTCAGTGCAGTTTGTCATCACAAATGTGTTCTTCAGTGCAGTTTGTCATCACAAGTGTGTTCTTCAGTGCAGTTTGTCATCACAAGTGTGTTCGTCAGTGCAGTTTGTCATCATAAGTGTGTTCGTCATCACAAGTGTGTTCTTCAGTGCAGTTTGTCATCACAAGTGTGTTCGTCAGTGCAGTTTGTCATCACAAGTGTGTTCTTCAGTGCAGTTTGTCATCACAAGTGTGTTCTTCAGTGCAGTTTGTCATCACAAGTGTGTTCGTCAGTGCAGTTTGTCATCACAAGTGTGTTCGTCAGTGCAGTTTATCATCACAAGTGTGTTCTTCAGTGCAGTTTGTCATCACAAGTGTAGGGGAGGGTTGAGATCTCACTAAACATGTTAAACCCCGCAGCAGTTTTGCGTATGTCCTAAACCAGAAGCAACTGGCCTTTGTTAGTCTTGTATGTTTTTTAATTTTTGTTAGTTTATATGTTTTGGAGTAAAGTATAACTTCCATTTTCACTGAACTAGTATACATTTTTATTTAGGGGCCATCCGAGGCCCACCTCCGGGTGTGGGATTTTTTTGCTGTGTTAAAGACACATTGACGACCTCCGACTGTTTGGTCGGGTTGTTTTTACTTGACATGTTTTCCCCATTTCCATTTATCTCAATTTAATACTAAAACAATCAGTATTATTATACTTATTAACCGTTTGGCGACACAAAACAATCATTCGTTCATTAAAATGAGATGATAAAGGAATAAGGAGATGTGTCATGCCTGCCAATGAGACGGCTATCCATCAAAGACCAAAACGACAAAGATTAATGCAGAGCTTATCCACCGTACTGTCTTCAACAATCAACAAAATCATCACCACAAAGATAGTTATCAATTTCCCTTACACTAAAAAATGTAAATCAATTAAAACGAGAAACCAACAATATAATTTTTTGTACAAAAACAAACGGACTAAAAGTATGATATATATGCCATTGGTTGGAACTTTCACCTTATTATAATAAGCCAGAGTAGCAAGTAAACATAAGATCAACAAGGACAGGGTGTCAATTATATTTTTTGTTAAAACGATTTATTTTTGGAAACACACAAATCGCAATTATAGATATAAAGATATATATTAGAAAACTGGTGATTAACAGACCTCTACGACAGCATACGACGATAATAGCTATCATAACTCCCACACCAAACAGTACTCCTATCACAATTCCAATGATGGCTCTGAAATAATAAATACGTGAGTGATCAATATATATATATATATATATTGACCAACTTTGACATTGGCTCTGAAATGATAAATAAGTGATCGATATATCAATTGACCAACATTGACATTGGCTCTGAACTCATAAATAAGTGATGGATATATCCAATGGCCAACATTGCCATTGATTAGGGAAATAGTCAAACATAGAGTTAGCTATAAATCATGCCTGCTTTCATTATGATGATAAAACTTACATGAAATAAAATTTATAATCGTTTAACATGTTTTTAACATGTTTAAAGTTTCTGCAATTATTCATTCAAATGGATTTGATGAATTTTTTAATTTTACTATAGGCCATTTGAATGTTCAGAAGTATGCACCAAACTTATTTGTTGATATCTTCCTCTCTTTATTCAAACAAAGACTGTTACATACGACTTTATTTCAATTCTATATTAAACACTTCATTACGTAATAACCAATTTAAGATATATTATCAGAAGACAAATGAGTAAAGTTTTTACAAAATTTGCTGTAAAAATGTTAATAGTCATTTCTTACATGATGGAGACAATGACCCTCAATTAGAAAGTGAACTTCACTTTTTTATTTAGATAAGGCCGTTTTTATAAGTGTCAATTTTTGCAATACAATTTTGTAAGTTTCCTTAGTTAAATATTTTGCAGGGGCTTTCATTAATATCTTTAAAAACCTCCCAATATTTCTGAGCCATGCAATATTATTGGCTTCACTGTATGATTAAATTTATGAATCACAATTAAAGGTTTAGCACCTGAAAGTTGGTTTAATGCAGCAAAACATATGACACTGACCAAAAAGTGATACCTTTATAAGTTCTTAATCATGAATAGTCGTCAAGGAGACACTTACCCTACAGTAAGACACAATTGAATACCAGTACATAAAATTGAGAATAGAAATGAGGAATGTGTCAAAGAGACAACAACCCGACAAAAAAAAAACAACAGCAGAGGGTCACCAACAGGTCTTCAATGTAGCGAGAAATTCCCGCACCCGCAGGCGTCCTTCAGCTGGCCCCTAAACAAATATATACTAGTCCAGTGATAATGAACGCCATACTTATTTCCAAATTGTACACAAGAAACTAAAATTAAAATAATACAAGACTAACAAAGGCCAGAGGCTCCTGACTTGGGACAGGCGCAAAAATGCGGCGGGGTTAAACATGTTTGTGAGATCTCAACCCTCCCCCTATACCTCTAACCAATGTAGAAAAGTAAACGCATAACAATACGCACATTAAAATTCTGTTCAAGAGAAGTCCGAGTCTGATGTCAGAAGATGTAACCAAAGAAAATAAACAAAATGACAATAATACATAAATAACAACAGACTACTAGCAGTTAACTGACATGCCAGCTCCAGACTTCAATTAAACTGACTGAAAGATTATGATTTCATCATATGAACATCAGGCACAATCCTTCCCGTTAGGGGTTTAGTATCATACCATCATAACATATATGACAAGAACATAACCCGTGTCATGCCAACAACCGTTTTTAGAATAAATGTGTTTAGCTCCGATGCAAAGACCTTATCAGTGACTCAATATTAACGCCAAAATATGCAATCTTTAATGACATACATAGCCGACAAAGAAACACTTACCCATTCCGTAAGACACAGTTGAGTACCAGTACATATATAGCCCCCAAAGAGACAAACTTACCATACAGTACGACACAATTGAATATCAGTACATACATAGCCGCCAAAGATACACTAACCCTACAGTAAAAAAAATGAGTACAAGTACATGCATAACAGCCAAAGAGACACTTACCCTACAGTAGGAAACAATTGAGTACCAGTACATACATAGCCGTCAAAGAGACACGTATCCTACAGTAAGACTAAATTGAGTACCAGTACATACATAGCTGTCAAGGAGACACTTACCCTACAGTAAGTCACAATTGAGTACCAATACAAACATAGACGTCAAAGAGACACTTATCCTACAGTAAGACTAAATTGAGTACCAGTACATACATAGCCGTCAAGGAGACACTTATCCTACATTAAGACACAATTGAGTACCAGTACAAACATAGCCATCAAAAAGACACTTATTCTACAGTAAGACACAATTGAGTACCAGTACATACATAGCCATCAAAGAGACACTTACCCTACAGTAAGACACAATTGAGTACCAGTACATACATAGCCGTCAGGGAGACACTTACCCTACAGTAAGACACAATTGCGTACCAATACAAACATAGCCGTCAAAGAGACATTTATCCTACATTAAGACACAATTGAGTACCACTACATACATAGCCGTCAAGGAGACACTTACCCTATAGTAAGACACAATTGAGTACCAATACAAACCTAGCCGTCAAAGAGACACTTATCCTACAGTAAGACACAATTCAGTACCTGTACATACACTACCAATAATTTACCCATACTTTTTTGGTACATTTCTACCCTCGTGCATATCAGTACTGTTAGGAAAGACTGAAAACTTATAATGTTATACTTTCAATGAAATCAGTACTGATTTTGTCAGTACTGTTTTAGTACTGATTTTGACAGTACTGTTTCAGTATTGATTTTGACAGTACTGTTTTAGTACTGATTTTGACAGTACTGTTTCAGTACTGATTTTATCAGTACTGTTTCAGTACTGATTTTGACAGTACGGTTTCAGTACTAATTTTGTCAGTACTGTTTCAGTACTGATTTTGTCAGTACTGTTTCAGTACTAATTTTGTCAGTACTGTTTCAGTTCTGATTTTGTCAGTACTGTTTCAGTACTGATGTTGACAGTACTATTTCGGTATTGTTATTTTCAGTACTGTTTCAGTAGATTTGGTGTTGTTAATCTTTTTAACTTGAATGTGTATTGTTTCAAAAAATATTTGGAACTGAAAACTTTTAAACTCGGTAAGTATAGTATGCTATATAATAATTTGTGGCATATTTTGTATCTTTTGTAGATATCTCTGATTAAGTGTTTATCATTAGAGAAGTTTTTACAATGTGCATCTCAGTACAATTGGTATCCAAATATAGGTTTGATAATTCTGTGACAATATTATTATCCTTTTTTAGCTGGTTACGTTTTTCTCTTATACTATACATCACCCTGATGCGCAGAATTTTTTTAGCGACGGAAACATGACCAAGGAAAATTATCAAGCTTACTCTCGTCTATCGAAATACTATTAAAGCGAAGGAGAAAACAACAGAAATGAAGCAAGATAAGCAATTTATCGGATTTTACCCATTAGGAGCACCTGAATTCACTCCCGGTTTTTAATGGAGTTCGTGTTGTCTTTTATGTATTTTTCAAAGTGTTGTTGTAAATGCCCTTTTGTTTTGTGATTCTTTGCTTACTTCTTCAAGTTCTTGATTTTGGTTGTGACTGTCTTTTAGTGTTTATAAAAATAATACGCATTAGGAGCACCTGAATTCACTCCCGGTTTTTAATGCAGTTCGTGTTGTTTTTTTATATGTATTTTTCAATGTGTTGTTGTAAATGCCCTTTCGTTTTGTGATTCTTTGCTTACTTCTTAATTTTGATTGTGACTGTCTTTCAGTGTTTATAAAAATAATACGCACTCGACATCAGGCAGATTCACACTGTGGTTCGAGGCTGATATTTTACAGTATCAATTGTATAATAGCGCATAATTTATATATATATCAAACAAGATTAGAATCTTCAATACTGTTCATTTTTTGGTATTTTGCTATTGCTTAAAATATGTTGTAATTAATGCAGTTATATGTTACTATGTTAGGCAATGCGTTATAATCAACACAAAACAATGTCTCGATTACCTTATTTTTAATCATAACTGGAATTTCTTTTATTTATCATAACCATTTTTTAATATATAATAAAACATTCGATGTCATACCAACATGTGAAGTTTGTGGCAAAAATCTCTGTCATTTTCATGCCCCTTGGTTATTTTATGACCCTTTAAAGCTCATAAATAAAACAATCAAAGAAACAATTAATTTTGCATGTATCATGTTTCATTGCTCTCCCCCTATGCCATCTCTTCTTTGGAATGCTTTGTTGAATGTCAGTTTCCTGGCTCTTTTCCTCAATTCAGTCCCGGATATGATGTGTCTTTTTACATGTACAGTGGTAATTCAAGAGGACACTTTAGTTCTAATATGAGCTCATTATAAGCATCCACCTTTAATGTTTTGGTATTTGTACGAAACTCAGAATTCAATGGTTCATGATTAAAGTTGGGTTTTTTTTCTGATGAGTGCCATATTTTCTAGATACATCATTTTGTTTATAGGTCTTCAATTTTCACATCGAACATTCCCATGTCTGCTCCTGTCTCCATTGCTGTTAATCATTCTGAGGAAAGAAAATGTAATGAATTTATAAATAATAAAATTGAGAATGGATATGGGGAATGTGTCAAAGAGACAACAACCCGACCAAATAAAAAACAACAGCAGAAGGTCACCAACAGGTCTAGGCTACAATAAATTATCTTATGTTAAAACTTTCCTCATTTCTGTGTTATGTAAAAATAAAAAGAATGCACAATTATGGAAGGGAATGGTATGACATCAAAATTTACTTATTACTTTATATACTACCATAAGTCCAGTAATCACTAATGGACTGGACTTCTGATACTACATGTATTTATAATATTATAATCAATCAAAGTTGAAATTTGTTTCTAAATAAAAAAAAAAAGGAAAATATGATAATTTAATTCATCATCATCAAAGTATTGGTGTTTGCCAGTGGCAAGTATTTCATACACGTGTAGCTTTAACCATCGGTCTATTTATGTGCTCTTTATAATAAGATCCGTGAAACAACGACGAAAGACATTTAAATATATACTAACTACTTTATACAAAAGTACATTAATGTTTAATAGATTGAAGTGGAAATTTAATTTAATTGAAAATTTATCGTACATAGTCATATATGTAGCACCTAGCCAGAGATGTTATACATCTATCTATGGTAGCACACTGAAACGTGTCCGAGTCCTCAAAAAACGCGTCAATGTGACGTCAATGATTTGATAAACATGTCAAATTGCACTGACGAAACCACTTCTGCTGGACGCCGGTCGAGCAGTACCCTCACAGACATACATTTTGTAAAATGACATTGATAGGCATCACCGGATAATATTAAAACAATAGAATTTACTTACTATTTATAAACGATGATTTAAACTTTACAAAACTTATTAAATGCAATGTTAATGGGTTTTTTTTCTAAATACGCATGACATATTTGCCACTGGACATTAAGTAATCAATAGTTAATTATGTGTTGTAAACTTAGCCTGCAGTTATGCTTGTTATGAATTACCTATGCTGAACAAACTAATGTTTATCAATGACATACAGTAAACGTGGCCAAGCACCGGGAAGAAAATACAATATAAAATGTACATCATGTATTAGTTTTCTAAATTGTGAAGTACCTCTGTCTGAACTTTATAATAATAATAATCATATTGATAAAGAAAATCATAAATTAAAGCGCTTCAAATAAAAATAACTTTTTATTGTGCAATTTTTTTTTTAAACCAGACCTATAGTCTGTGTCTGCAAGCAGAAGAAAGCGTGCACAGTGTAGCATACCTTGTACATTTGTCTGTACGGATTACTAAACCTTTCCTCCAGATTTTTTTTTGGCACCTGCTTTGACTTTTTTTTCTAATCATTTACAATCCAACCGAACAATACGGGTTCTATCGTATCCCACACCATTAATATTGAATTGCGTTTTTACTTTACAGAGTATCATTGGGGGTATATGAGTTTTGAAATATTCTGGCGTTTTTAACCGGACACATTCTTAAATTATCGGACACGTTTTTGAGATTGTAACAATACAAAAAAGGTTATTGTCTTAAGTCAGGAGTTTGGTATTCAGTAGTTGGTTTTCAAGTTTGAATGGTTTTACACTAGTCACTTTTGGGGTCCTTTACACCTTGCTGTTCGGTGAGAGCGCATGCAGGCACGGTGTTGAAGACCGTACTTTGATCTATAATGGTTTACTTCTACAAATTACGACTTATATGAACAGGAGACTTTTCTCATTGGCAGTTATACCACATCGTCTTATATATTAATACAACACTGAGCCACCCAACCCATCCAGTGACACCAATTACTCGTTTGTGAGGGCTGCCTAGAGTCAAAGGTGGATTTAGGGGGGCAGGGGACCCCCCCCCCCCCCTTTTGGAAAAAAATTTGGTTGCTTATATAGGGGAATCATTGAAGCGTGACTGGAGCCGGCCCCCTCTTAGGTCAGTCAGTGGGCCCCCACTTATGTAAATTTCTGGATCCGCCACTGAGAGTGGTTACACCGGGCCAAAAATGCATCGGACTGAAACAACATACTGGTAGTGTGTACACTGACAATCAAATTAAAATTAAAAAAATGTATAAAATATTGTAAAAAATAATTTTTCATTTGAGTGCATTTACGTAACAATAACACAATGTAACCGTAGACATAAATATCATTGTTACACTCCTAAGTATTCTATGTAGTTCCTTAGTCAACCCTAGGTCTGCATTCCGGCGATATAGCCTAAACTTCATTGTAACAATAACTTTTTTACGACTGTTACATTTCAATGTAACCATAGCCAGTACCAAAATAAAATAGAAATTTAAATATTTCACAGACATCTTTATTTACAATATCAAAATAGGAAGACTGTTGAATGATTTTCAGTGGCGTACGCCCCGTCCCCCCTTTGCTCGGACTTTTTTTTTTTTTTTTTTTTTTTTGTAAAATGATTAATCAGACTAGACTTCGTGAACTTTGCCATTTCCCGAGTATTTCATTTTTATACGACAATTCTTTAGTTATAAAGACATTTTTCGCTGGCCGGTATTTACTGATTGTCAAAGTCATGTGATTTGCTATGGTGGAGTTGACCAGTGCGTTGAAAAAACGGCACTCGGTCATTTTGAAATTCAAATTACAGTAATACACATTGCTTAGGCTGAGGTTGTCATGACAATCAGGAAACCTTCAAAGCGACACAGGATTGAGCAAGAACGTATTGACTTCTATTTCACTATTCCACTAAACAGAAAGTAATGGTAAATACTCTATAGACTATTACACCTTAATGAAAAAAAAGTTCCACATATTATTTACCTACGAAAACATGTTTAACAAATTGAATAATGATCCCCAGTCAGTATAATCTCTAGAAAGATTTCAAGTCTCAGGTACGAACCATTTGATTTGAGGAGGCAGTCTGAGATATTTGAGAGAAAAAAAAATTACTCTGATTTTAGCCTTAAACAAATTTTTGGCCGTATCTGGATTGAAAACAATAGTCTTGTCCACTTTTTTGCTATTAAAAACTAAAATTTCCAACAAAAATATTTAGCATGAAATGAACATGATGAATAAAAACGGGCGTATTTTTTTGTGGCCGGGGTTTGCATGTCTGACTGGAATGTCTGTTTTGCCGGACTTATATATATTGAATACTTTTTTCAAGACCAGACTGCATGCAACCTGCCTACTGGGTGTGACTTTTATGTCTCCATTTGTTGACCGTCATTCATAACTTCGTTGTCATTTCAGACACTTTCGTAGTCTTTGGTGGATTTGGAACCCCTTACTTCGGTTCCCTAAGTTATGTTGGGTGAAACATATCAATCAAACATTTTGATAAAAACTGCTTGTTTGTCTTTTTTAACTCGTGTCGGTCGTATTGTAAATTTCATCTAATTTACATGTCTATTTTTTACTGACAAGTCCTACATCAAATATATCAGTACATAGCTTTGGATCAATACTATCATTTTATGATAGACAATTAATAGGGAGAATACAGCATAAAAAATGTCCAACCCTTACACTTTACAGCAACTATAAAATATGCATGCCCCAAGCCAGGAACCGTTTAAATAGTGCATATAACACTTATTTTATGTTTTTTTTTAGCCCAAAAAAGGTCCCAAAAAATTTCCGACTCGCTCCGCTCGACAAAATTTAATATCTTCGCCCCCCTTTCAAAAATCCGGGATCTGCCCCTGATTTTTACCACATCAAATGCACAATGAGCAAACCCATATATCGCGTTGCCCAGATCGCATAGTATGCTAAAAAAATATTTAAAAAACCCAGAAGTAACAGAAATGTTGCTGTTAAATCTTTTCAAACGAGATCACTTATATATAAAAATATACATATATGCAGCAACAACTGAACAGCAACAAACACAGCAGTCAATGTGGCGAGATGAAATAATTTTGTAGGCACCTAGGACTTATATATTAAAATGTTTCCCAAATTAAATGAAGCATTGGGCCCTATAAAAAAATCCTGTCAAAAGAGGAAACACATTTTTAAAAGGGGGTTCCAAATCTGGAGATAGGGTTTCCAAATAGATTTCCCTTTTCAAATTTATGCATTTATCGTTAAAAAAGGGTCCAACCTTCGGACCCCTCCCCCTTCTTGCGCCGAGGGATGTACCGCACCTCCCTTTATCCAATCATATATTTAGAAAGTCATGCTGATCATTTCACAAATATCAATTTGACAAATATTAATACTATAATCTATTTAATAAGGTTTGGCAAAGAAGTAATAATATGTATATATCCAAAACAACCCGCGATTTTATACCTATTTTGACATTTACAGAAAGTTCTGTAACCAGAGGCGGATCCACCCATTGTTTTAAAAGAGGGTTCCAAACACAGGCACTTGTTTCTAACCATACGAAGGTCGACTATCCATAGTCGACCTTCGTATGAATAGAAACAAGTGCCTTTTGTTCCAAACACTCGGGATAAAAGGAAAACTGAGGGGGGTTCCAACTCAGTCGCCTAAAGATTTCATAATTATAGCGAAAAAATGGGGGAAATAAAATATTTTAAGTAGTATTATATAGAATAATGCATTGAACGTCCAAAATAATTTGGTGTTCCCACCCCCGGAACCCCAGGGGTCCGCCACTGTGTAACGCGTATTCTGCTTTTTTAACTAACGTAATATGTTTTGAATTAGCTATGCTACACTTTTCTCAGTTTTAAAATATTCAATTTACTACTATACCTTGATCTACCTTCAATCCCATTGTTGTGGTATTCAATCCAGAAGAAGTTTGAACTGTTGAACTGTTGAAATGTCAGTGCGAGTGCAAAAATAACGTTTGTAAACAATGAATGACGTCATGTGTAAATCCAATCACATAAACGTTTTACAATAGGCAATTGTATGTTTCATATTGACGCGCTTTTGTGATTACGATAATAACATCAACGGCAAAATTTGAGACAAAATGCAGTAGATCAGCCGGGAAGGATAGGATACAGAAATACAGCAGAGAAAATATCGGTTTACCAGCCACTTGCAGAAATTCTTAAAGTTACAGAAAGAGACGATTGTTACGACAAGTCAGAGATGGCGGATCCTTTTCGAATCATCTACGGATTGCTATTGTTCATGTATGTTTTACAAGTCAAATGTATGTCTTCTTCCATCACAAGTTTTATTCCGTGAGCATCCTGTCAGATCATATATTTTGCCGGAATCAACATTCTGTATACTGTGTCAACAGAATACAGAATGTTGATTCTGTATTCTGTTGACACAACATTCTATATTCTGTTGACATTTATACAGAAACAATGTCTTTCCCTTCAAGAATCTAGTTCAAATTTATGTGGTTCATAAGGGAACAGAACATTTGATTAACATATATATATATATATATATATATATTTTATAAAAAAAAAAGATGCCGTATTATTGCCAACGACACAACAACAACAGCAACAACATATATTTTATTTGCCAATCATGGCACCCAAAATGAGCGGAATAATCACAACTCTCCACAACAGATCAGATGACCAGAAATTAACAAATATAGGTCACCATACGGCCATCAATAATGAGCAAAGCCATATCGCATAGTCAGCTAAAAAAGGCACCAAAATGACAAATGTCAAGGAATTCAAACAAGAAAACTAACGTTCTTATTCATGTACAAAAATGAACGAACAATGAATATGTAACACACCAACAAACAACAACCACTCAATTACAGGCTCCTGACTTCGGACAGGAACATATACAGAATGTGGTGAGGTTAAACATGCTAGGGTCTTCCCCCTAAACCTGGAACAGAGTTGTGACAGTACTACATAACAACAAACTATAAAAATCAGTTGAAAAAGGCTTATTTAACTTTAAATAACAGATGAATGCAAATAGAAATACATCTCAGTAACAAAAACATAATGGACGTTACCGTTACTCAACAAAAAAGTCACTAAACACAGATCTGAGACTACTTGGAGTTACTGACAGCTAGTTCAAAGCCACTAACAACTAATAACAAAAATCATGCATCTAACTTCAAAGACTTGGTTCATAGTTTTTTTTTATACTTCTGTTGATTATATTTAATCTTAGTTTTTTTCCTTCTGTAAAAAAGAGATTAAATAACAGACGCAATGTTCAACAAATTTGTTTAAAGATGGCAAATCTGTGTTACATTCGTTTAATGTATAATAATACACACAAACTAAAGAGACAGAAAGACAGTTTGCCTCCAACGACAAGCAAGAATAAACCAAGAAACAGAAAACAGAAAATTTTCCAATGTCCTATTTGGCTGGCTTTCATATTATTCCCATTGTTGTTATAAAGTAGACAGAAGCAATGAAGAATCGATAATAGTGTGGTGCTTGAATATGAAGAAAAGAGAATAACAGGCAAAATTAATAATAAAAAGTGAAAAACGATATATAGAATATTACAGAATACAGAAATGAAGAAACCACTTCCAGACCAGACCCTTTTATAAGTTGCACATTTTTTTTTTTTTTTGCCTTTTAAATCTTTCTGTTCGGACACCATATTGGTCCGACACCCCAATAGCCTGACGCCCTATTAGTCCGACGACCCATTGGACCGACACACGAATACTAGTAATCCGACACATAATTATTGAGCAATACTTTGTATATAGATATAGGAAGATGTGGTGTGAGTGCCAATGAGACAACTCTCCATACAAATAACAATTTAAAAAGTAAACCATTATAGGTTAAAGTACGGCCTTCAACACGGAGCCTTAGCTCACACCGAACAACAAGCTATAAAGGGCCCCAAAATTACTAGTGTAAAACCATTCAAACGGGAAAACCAACGGTCTAATCTATATAAACAAAACGAGAAACGAGAAACACGTATATATTACATAAACAAACGACAACTACTGTACATCAGATTCCTGACTTAGGACAGGTACAAACATTTGCAGCGGGATTAAACGTTTTAATGGATCCAAACCTTCTCCCTTTTTCTGAAACAATAGCATAACATCACAACAAAGAAAAACATACGATAAAATATCAATTGGCAGACTTAACTCAATCAAAAAACGTATGATTAAACAATGAACGAATAAATTTGATCTGCGATATCTGAATACAAATGCACAGTTAATTAAATATTAGAGACAAACATTCATGACCAAAAAGCTAACAAACAAATTCAAAAACAGGACATGACTGAGAAATATTTAACCAATCAATGTTCACTTTAGAAAAAAACCGGTTTTTTTATAATCTTGAAGTTTATACAAATGTTGTAAGAATAAGTGAAGATATTACAAATAATCAAAGCTGGTGTACAGACAAGATCCGTATAAATAAAAAATGACAAAAAAGCATTATAAACAGTATCAACAGGTCGAATTAACAAGAAAATACGATTTGAGAGTACTCGCAGTTACTGACAGCTAATTAAAAGCCAAAACCAATTAATAATAAAAAATCATGCATCAGAGACTAAAATCGACTAAAACACATCACAGGGATTTAGTATTTTAACGTCATTAATAGTCAAAGAAGACATGACTTGTGCAATGCCAAAAATAAATGTATCGACAGGTAGAAGTATAGTGAAGAGCGACTTCTATAGAAATAAAAGTTAACGTGTCTGTGTCTCTATACATCTCGCCTCAAAAGATAATGAAATTTAGTTATGTTTTAATTTGCTAGTGACAATATCAATATTAGTGCCAATGTGAACTATATTCAGAGATCTTATTACAATATCGGTACGATAACCCTTACTTATAAGTTTGTTTAAAGGTTCGATGAGTTTACAAGGATCACATAGTGATTTCCTCGCTTTAAGTACAATATTACCATAAAATTTAGGATGTGAAATACCATTTTTAATAAGCTTTCTACAGGTATAGCCAAATTTACTAATCAAATCTTTGTATCTATGAAAGAATTTAGTAAAAGTTTTAAGTAATTTATGGTATCGAAATCCCTGACACAACAATTTACCAGTGATGCATTGATTACGTTCGTTAAAATCTATGACATCAGAACACACACGGGCAAACCGAACGAGTTGCGATATATAAACACCGTATGATGGAGCCAAAGGCACATCGCCGTCTAAAAAAGGAAAATTAACAATAGGAAATGAAAAATCGTCTCTTTTGTCGTAAATTTTAGTGTGAAGTTTCCCGTTTGAAATTGAAATGTCTAAATCTAGAAAAGAATAATATTTATATTTTAAGAGGATAATACCCATAGTTTAAAATTATCCTACTGAGATTCCTTAAAATAATAACATATTAGAGTACATGTATTAAAAACTTGCTTAATGTCTAGTGGCAAATATTACATGCATGTTCAAAACAATTGTTAAATAAGTACAATAGGTTAGTCCTGTAAAAGATGTCATCTGGGGTGAAAGAAGGTCAATGAAACTTGGACTGCCACTGGACAACGAAAGCATATTGAAGGTGGACAGGAATTTGCCCTGCTGCATATTCAGACAAAAGGCCACCGACTGCTTCTCAAAGAGTTGTTGCAATAGTTATTAACCTGCAGAGATCATGGCACTCTCTTTCTATACATGCTATATGAGGCATCCGGTTAAAGGTGACCAATCTTACATTTTTTGAAAATTAAACATCCCGCACAATTTTACTACCAATGGTTTTACTGTATCACATAAACATTATCCGTTGTGATGACTGACTTGCACTTCTGGTGACATTTTCTTAGTGAGAATGTGTTCACATATGGAACATATCTTGTCCTTATGTCCCACGTAAGTGTCATCAATAACTCCTGAACCACTTTACAGAATTTTGTAAATCATCGATACAATCTTTATCTCATGATGTATTTTTTCAAAGGACAATTTACAAAGTGTTACGTCCATAATTAATACCATAACATGCATGTTGGGAAAAACAACTTCTTATAAATGCATGCAAAGTATTTGATGCAGCATGATCTATTGTTATAGGTATCTAAAAATGGATCCCACCAGAACACAAAGACTAAGTCTATGAGGAAAATAAAGTTTTAGATCAACGACTAAAAATTGTCATGAACAGATAAAATATGAGATAGAGATAGAACTGGTATGAAAGGTGACAGTAGAACATTGAAATAATTTGAAAGGTAGGTATATATATAGTTTTACACTCAATTATGATTTTTTTAAAGTAAGTATTTGCAGTTATTCCTATAATTTTATTATATATTTTTTTAATATCATGAAATGTTGTAGTGTGTTCATATGACAACAAACCAACAACGAGCAAGTTCAAAAAAATAAAGAGTAGAAATACAATTCTTCAACAATTGAAAGATATCATTAAAGTTAACAAAGAAGTCTACGGGAAGTACATATCCGTACACACAACTTCTCATTTAAATGTTTCACAGATTGCATTGATATTGTGCTCGAATAATCAGATTATATTAATACATATGTGTTTTGTTGCCGATCCAAAGATATCAGAGTGTTACAGCAGGACATAGTTGAACTTAGGAACCTAAAGGAAATATAAACAAAGATCTCCTTCTCTGTAACCGAATAACAGATTTAAAAGATAGTAATTTATTATAATGAGAATTTCCACTGGTACTAATAATGAAAAAATTCACAAAAGGAATACTTTTGTTTAATTTTTAAACTATTGCATATGTATAAAATGATAAAAAGTTGTAGGATTGTCACTGAGACAACTATCCACCAAATTTGAGACGATGTGAATGTGAACAATAATATACAACTGTACAGACTTCAACAATGAGAAAAGCCATACTGATTGTCGGCTACAAAAGACCATGACATAAACAATATATGAAACAATTTAATTCAGAAAAATTAACGACCTAATTTATAACAAAACAAATAAAAAATATTAAAAGTGCAGCCCGTATTGAAAACATGGACATTTGCCATGAACCCAGACTTGGGACGCTAAAATTCTTCTCCAAATCGTATAAGATCAGGCCCTGAAGTCATACAAAATTTTCTCAGTGCCCGGAGAAAAAAAATCGTGGTCGAAAATTGAAATCCAGCATTTTGATTGGTTGATTTGTTGATTTTGGAGTTTGAGTATATAACTGACTCGAAAGTTTAATGACTTCAAGGACAGTTTTCAAGTAGGTAAATCAAACATTGTTCCATTTTTTTTTCTTTCATTTTTCTCCCTGTATAATATAAACCTTGTATAATTAACGTTATACCACCTTTAGCAATGCATGTACACTGATTCACATTATGTCATGGTTGACCTATGTTTAATCTTATTATTGGACTTTAACAAAATGATAAATGTTATAATCCACTTTTTCCTTTCCAGAAACAAGTTGGCAAAGATATATATCACATGCATAGGAAGAGCAGTGGAAAATAACATTGAAGCAGAATTATGAAACAGTTATTTTAAAAAACATTAAATTGAGAGAGAGAAAAACACATTTTTTTACTTTTTAATGCTGTTCATTCTTAAGATTACTGTTTATTGTATTTCGATGGAAGTTATTGCAGTTGATAAGAAGATAGAACAAAAATTTGAGTTCTTCAGCTTGTTTTATTCAGTCAATAAAAATTAATTTTGAAAAGCAAACCATATATGTTCAAAAATCAAAAAGGTTAATTATGTACCAAATGGCCTCCGTCAGACATTAATCAGTCTGTTGGAAATCTTTCTTTAAATTTTTATGCTTATTTTACAAAATGTACCTTTGTTTGTATGTCTGTAAGATTCAAATCAATCAGAGATTTCTGAGAAACTACAAACCAAGAGTTTCTGAAAGTCATCAGTCCTCATGTGAACAATGCTATACTGAGTAATGTAGTTCTTACCCTTTCAACTCCCCGTTAACGGGATGCCTAAATATTTTAACACCAAATTTCATATATTGTTTTCGTAAAATACGCTTTGCAGTTTTATAGGAAAGAGTACAAGAGTTATGCATACATGTATCTAAGTTACTATTCACAATACACTCATTACAAGTGAATGAAATTGCAGCATGATTAATGTATACAAAAAAAAAAGAAATCTGTCAATAAATGTATTTAACCATTAAAAATCTTACAATGAACATATGATTGGAAATTTATTTATGAGAAGTTAGACTAAAAAAAGTGGTCGTATTCTGAATATTCGCTCAGCTCACAGTAAAAGGAGAAAAATATACACTGTTCAGTCTGAAGGTACCTGTTCATGTAGGGGGACATGTCTTATAGCAGATTCTCTCCTTGTGGTGAACTAGCATGTTAAAAAGGAGCTAAGTGTATTATTGGTCTAGTTCTGTACAAAATATGTTAATTACATTGTATTTATATCTGAGTATCATGTCCTGTTCCTGCACTTAGTTGCCACTGGATCACATAACATCAATCCATCCACCCATCTTCTCAAAAGTAATATATCGAGTTCCAATGTTCAATATGTTCTGATTTGACTCAAGCAAGATATAAATACATGTAATATGGTATTGTCAAATAGAAGTATTAATGAGTATTAAAAACATAAACCTTGTAGACCACACAAGATGCAATTCTGACAATAAATGTGACATAAAGCCAGAATATTTAAAAAAAAAAAAAGAGCTAAAGTAACTGTCGAAGAGCTGGATCTAAAGCTGAACCACTTCAGGACAACAAAAATCAGAGAAATAAAAAAAAACCATAACGAAAACATTAACATGTCACGATATAGAAAAAGAATGGAAATGGGGTAAGTGTCAAAGAGAACAATTAACCCACCCCAAATATACAAAACAACTAGGCATCACTATACAGATACAGTCTAATTTAAAAAGTGTTATAATGAAACAGTACTGAAGAAATTAGTAACGAAACACTACTAACTAAATCAGTACTGAATCATTACTGACGAAATCAGTACTGTCAAAAACAGTACTGTCAACATCTGTACTGAAACAGTACTGACAAAATCAGTACTAAAACAGTACAGTCAAAATCAGTACTGAAACCGTACTGTCAAAATCAGTACTAAAACAGTACTGTCAAAATCAGTACTGAAACAGTACTGTCAAAATCAGTACTGAAACAGTACTGACAAAATCAGTACTGAAACAGTACTGTCAAAATCAGTACTAAAACAGTACTGTCAAAATCAGTACTGAAACAGTACTGACAAAATCAGTACTGATTTCATTGAAAGTATAACATTATAAGTTTTCAGTCTTTCCTTACAGTACTGATATGCACGAGGGTAGAAATGTACCAAAAAAGTATGGGTAAATTATTGGTAGTGTACATAGCCATTAAAGAGACACTTACCCTACAGTGAGACAAAATTGAGTACCAGTACATACATAGCCATCAAGGAGACACTTAACCTACAGCAAGACATAATTGATGACCAGTACATACATAGCCGTCAAGGATGCACTTACCCAACAGTAAGACACAATTGATTACCAGTACATACATAGCCGTCTAGGAGACACTTACCCTACGGTAAGACACAATTAGGTACAAGTACATACAAAGCCGTCAAGGAGAAACTTACACTACTGTTAGACAGAATGAAGTACCAGTACATGTATAGCCGTAAGGGAAACACTTACCCTACTGTAAGACACAATTGAGTAGCAGTACATACATAGCCGTCGAGGAGACACTTACCAAACAGTAAGACACACTTGAGTACCAGTACATATATAGCCATCAAAGAGACACTTACTCTACAGTAAGACACAATTGAGTATCAGTACATACATAGCCAACTAAGAGACACTTACCCTACAGTAAGACACAATTGAGTACCAGTACATACATAGCCGTCAAGGAGACACATACCCTACAGTAAGACATATTTGAGTACCAGTACATGTATAACCGCCAAGTAAACACCTATCCTACTGTAAGTCATAATTGAGTACCAGTATATGTATATCCGTCAAGGAGACACTTACCCTACAGTAAGATATAATTGAGTACAAGTACAAACATAGTCGTTCAGGAAACACTTACCCTACAGTAAGACACAATTGATTACCAGTATATAAATAGCCGTCAAGGAGACTCTTGTCCTACAGTAAGACCCAGTTTAGAACCAGTACAAACATAGCCAACAAAGAGACACTTACCCTACAGTAAAACACAATTGAGTACCAGTACAAACATAGCCTTCATGGAGACACTTACCCTACAGTAAGACACAATTGAGTATCAGTACATACATAGCCAACTAAGAGACACTTACCCTACAGTAAGACACAATTGAGTACCAGTACATACATAGCCGTCAGGGAGACACTTACCCTACAGTAAGACACAATTGCGTACCAATACAAACATAGCCGTCAAAGAGACATTTATCCTACATTAAGACACAATTGAGTACCAGTACATGTATAGCCGTCAAGGAAACTCTTGTCCTACAGTAAGACCCAGTTTAGAACCAGTACAAACATAGCCAACAAAGAGACACTTACCCTACAGTAAAACACAATTGAGTACCAGTACAAACATAGCCTTCATGGAGACACTTACCCTACAGTAAGACACAATTGAGTATCAGTACATACATAGCCAACTAAGAGACACTTACCCTACAGTAAGACACAATTGAGTACCAGTACATACATAGCCGTCAGGGAGACACTTACCCTACAGTAAGACACAATTGCGTACCAATACAAACATAGCCGTCAAAGAGACATTTATCCTACATTAAGACACAATTGAGTACCAGTACATACATAGCCGTCAAGGAGACACTTACCCTATAGTAAGACACAATTGAGTATCAATACAAACCTAGCCGTCAAAGAAACACTTATCCTACAGTAAGACACAATTGAGTACCTGTACATACATAGCCATTAAAGAGACACTTACCCTACAGTGAGACAAAATTGAGTACCAGTACATACATAGCCATCAAGGAGACACTTAACCTACAGCAAGACATAATTGATGACCAGTACAAACATAGCCGTCAAGGATACACTTACCCTACAGTAAGACACAATTGAATATCAGTACATACGTCATAGCCGTCAAGGAGACACTTACCCTACGGTAAGACACAATTAGGTACCAGTACATACAAAGCCGTCAAGGAGAGACTTACACTACTGTAAGACAGAATGAAGTACCAGTACATGTATAGCCGTAAGGGAAACACTTACCCTACGGTAAGACACAATTGAGTAGCAGTACATACATAGCCGTCGAGGAGACACTTACCAAACAGTAAGACACACTTGAGTACCAGTACATATATAGCCATCAAAGAGACACTTACCCTACAGTAAGACACAATTGAGTATCAGTACATACATAGCCAACTAAGAGACACTTACCCTACAGTAGGACACAATTGAGTACCAGTACATACATAGCCGTCAAGGAGACACATACCCTACAGTAAGACATATTTGAGTACCAGTACATGTATAGCCGCCAAGTAAACACCTATCCAACTGTTAGTCATAATTGAGTACCAGTATATGTATATCCGTCAAGGAAACACTTACCCTACAGTAAGACACAATTGATTACCAGTATATAAATAGCCGTCAAGGAGACTCTTGTCCTACAGTAAGACACAGTTTAGAAACGGTACAAACATAGCCAACAAAGAGACACTTACCCTACAGTAAAACACAATTGAGTACAAGTACAAACATAGCCTTCATGGAGACACTTACTTAACAGTAAGACACAATTGATTACCAGTACATACATAGCCGTCAAGGAGACACTTACCCTACGGTAAGACACAATTAGGTACCAGTACATACAAAGCCGTCAAGGAGGGACGTACACTACTGTAAGACAGAATGAAGTACCAGTACATGTATAGCCGTAAGGGAAACACTTACCCTACTGTAAGACACAATTGAGAAGCAGTATATACAGAGCCGTCGAGGAGACACTTACCAAACAGTAAGACACACTTGAGTACCAGTACATATATAGCCATCAAAGAGACACTTACCCTACAGTAAGACACAATTGAGTATCAGTACATACATAGCCAAATAAGAGACACTTACCCTACAGTAAGACAAATTGAGTACCAGTACATACATAGCCGTCAAAGAGACACTTACGCCACAGTAAGACACACTTGAGTACCAGTACAAACATAGTCGTCAAGGAGACACTTACCCTACAGTAAGATACAATTGAGTACCAGTACAAACATAGCATTCAAAGAGACACTTACCCTACAGTAAGACACAATTGAGTACCAGTACATACATAGCCGTCAAGGAGACACATACCCTACAGTAAGACATATTTGAGTACCAGTACATGTATAGCCGCCAAGTAAACACCTATCCTACTGTAAGTCATAATTGAGTACCATTATATGTATATCCGTCAAGCAGACATTTACCCTACAGTAAGACATAATTGAGTACAAGTACAAACATAGCCATTCAGGAAACACTTACCCTACAGTAAGACACAATTGATTACCAGTATATAAATAGCCGTCAAGGAGACTCTTGCCCTACAGTAAGACACAGTTTAGAACCAGTACAAACATAGCCAACAAAGAGAAACTTACCCTACCGTAAGACACAATTAGGAACAAGTACATACAAAGCCGTCAATGAGAGACTTACACTACTGTAAGTCAGAATGAAGTACCAGTACATGTATAGCCGTAAGGCAAACACTAACATAGCCGTCGAGGAGACACTTACCCAACAGTAAGACACACTTGAGTACCAGTACATATATAGCCATCAGAGAGACTTTACCCTACAGTAAGACACAATTGAGTATCAGTACATACATAGCCAACTAAGAGACACTTACCCTACAGTAAGACATAATTGAGTACCAGTACAAACATAGCCGTCAAGGAGACAAATACCATACAGTAAGACATATTTGAGTACCAGTCATGTATAGCCGCCAAGTAAACACCTATCCTACTGTAAGTCATAATTGAGTACCAGTATATGTAAATCCGTCAAGGAGACACTTACCCTATAGTAAGACATAATTGAGTACCAGTACAATCATAGCCGTTCAGGAAACACTTACCCTACAGTAAGACACAATTGATTACCAGTATATACATAGCCGTCAAGGAGACTCTTTCCCTACAGTAAGACACAGTTTAGAACCAGTACAAACATAGCCAACAAAGAGACACTTACCCTACAGTAAGACACAATTGAGTACCAGTACAAACATAGCCTTCATGGAGACACTTACTTAACAGTAAGACACAATTGAGTACCAGTACAAACATAGCCTTCAAAGAGACACTTACCCCACAGTAAGACACAATTGAGTTTCAGTACATACATAGCCTTCATGGAGACACATACCTTACAGTAAGACACAATTGAGAACCAGTACAAACATAGCCATCAAAGAGACACTTATCCCACTTGAGGATCAGTACATACATAGCCGTCAAGGAGACACTTACCCCACAGTAAGACACAATTGAGTACAAGTAGATACATAGCCGTCAAGGAGACCCTTACCCTACTGTAAGACACTATTGAGTACCAGTACTTACATAGTCTCCAAGGAGAAACTTACCCTACAGTAAGACACAATTGAGTATCAGTACATACAAAGTCGCCAAGGAGACACTTACCCTACAGTTAAACACAATTGAGTACCAGTACATACATAGCCGTCAAGTATGACACAAATGGGTACTAGTACCAACAAAGCCATTAAAGAGACACTTACCCTACAGTAAAACACAATTGAGTACCAGTACAAACATAGCCATCGAAGAGACACTTACCCTACAGTAAGACACAATTGAGTACCAGTACATACATAGCCGTCAGGGAGACACTTACCCTACAGTAAGACACATTTGCGTACCAATACAAACATAGCCGTCAAAGAGACATTTATCCTACATTTAGACACAATTGAGTACCAGTACATACTTAACCATCAAGGAGACACTTACCTATAGTAAGACACAATTGAGTACCAATACAAACCTAGCCGTCAAAGAGACATTTATCCTACATTTAGACACAATTGAGTACCAGTACATACATAACCGTCAAGGAGACACTTACCTATAGTAAGACACAATTGAGTACCAATACAAACCTAGCCGTCAAGGAGACACTTAACCTACAGTAAGACATAGTTGATGACCAGTACATACATAGCCGTCAAGGATACATTTACCTTACAGTAAGACACAATTGATTACCAGTACATACATAGCCGTCAAGGAGACACTTACCCTACGGTAAGACACAATTAGGTACCAGTACACACAAAACCGTCAAGGACAGACTTACACTACTGTAAGACAGAATGAAGTACCAGTACAGGTATAGCCGTAAGGCAAACACTTACATAGCCGTCAAGGAGACACTTACCCAATAGTAAGACACACTTGAGGACCAGTATATATATAGCCATCAGAGAGACCTTACCCTACAGTAAGACACAATTGAGTATCAGTACATACATAGCCAACTAAGAGACACTTACCCTACAGTAAAACAAATTGAGTACGAGTACATACATAGCCGTCAAAGAGACACCTACCCCACAGTAAGACACACTTGAGTACCAGTACAAACATAGCCGTCAAGGAGACACATACCCTACAGTAAGACATATTTGAGTACCAGAACATGTATAGCCGCCAAGTAAATACCTATCCTACTGTAAGTCATAATTGAGTACCAGTATATGTATATCCGTCAAGGAGACACTTACCCTACAGTAAGACATAATTGAGTACAAGTACAAACATAGCCGTTCAGGAAACACTTACCATACAGTAAGACACAATTGATTACCAGTATATACATAGCTGTCAAGGAGACTCTTGCCCTACAGTAAGACACAGTTTAGAACCAGTACAAACATAGCCAACAAAGAGACACTTACCCTACAGTAAAACACAATTGAGTACCAGTACAAACATAGCCTTCATGGAGACACTTACTTAACAGTAAGACACAATTGAGTACCAGTACAAACATAGCCATCAAAGAGACACTTACCCCACAGTTAGACACAATTGAGTTTCAGTACATACATAGCCTTCATAGAGACACATACTCTACAGTAAGACACAATTGAGAACCAGTACAAACAAAGCCATCAAAGAGACACTTACCCCACTTGAGGACCAGTACATACATAGCCGTCAAGGAGACACTTACCCCACGGTAAGACACAATTGAGTACAAGTACATACATAGCTGTCAAGGAGACCCTTACCCTACTGTAAGACACAATTGAGTACCAGTACATACATAGTCTCCAAGGAGAAACTTACCCTACAGTAAGACACAATTGAGTATCAGTACATACATAACCGCCAAGATGACACTTACCCTACAGTTAAACACAATTAAGTACCAGTACATACATAGCCGTCAAGTATGACACAAATGGGTACAGGTACAAACATACAAACATAGCCATTAAAGAGACTACTTAACCCCAGAGTAAGACACACTTGAGTACCAGTACATACATAGCCGTCAAGGAGACACTTACCCTACATTATGAAACAAATGGGTACTAGTACAAACATAGCCATCAAAGAGACACTTACCCTACAGTAAGACACAATTGAGTACCAGTACAAACATAGCCTTCATGGAGACACTTCCTTAACAGTAAGACACAATTGAGTACCAGTACATACATAGCCGTCAGGGAGACACTTACCCTACAGTAAGACACATTTGCGTACCAATACAAACATAGCCGTCAAAGAGACATTTATCCTACATTTAGACACAATTGAGTACCAGTACATACTTAACCATCAAGGAGACACTTACCTATAGTAAGACACAATTGAGTACCAATACAAACCTAGCCGTCAAAGAGACATTTATCCTACATTTAGACACAATTGAGTACCAGTACATACATAACCGTCAAGGAGACACTTACCTATAGTAAGACACAATTGAGTACCAATACAAACCTAGCCGTCAAGGAGACACTTAACCTACAGTAAGACATAGTTGATGACCAGTACATACATAGCCGTCAAGGATACATTTACCTTACAGTAAGACACAATTGATTACCAGTACATACATAGCCGTCAAGGAGACACTTACCCTACGGTAAGACACAATTAGGTACCAGTACACACAAAACCGTCAAGGACAGACTTACACTACTGTAAGACAGAATGAAGTACCAGTACAGGTATAGCCGTAAGGCAAACACTTACATAGCCGTCAAGGAGACACTTACCCAATAGTAAGACACACTTGAGGACCAGTATATATATAGCCATCAGAGAGACCTTACCCTACAGTAAGACACAATTGAGTATCAGTACATACATAGCCAACTAAGAGACACTTACCCTACAGTAAAACAAATTGAGTACGAGTACATACATAGCCGTCAAAGAGACACCTACCCCACAGTAAGACACACTTGAGTACCAGTACAAACATAGCCGTCAAGGAGACACATACCCTACAGTAAGACATATTTGAGTACCAGAACATGTATAGCCGCCAAGTAAATACCTATCCTACTGTAAGTCATAATTGAGTACCAGTATATGTATATCCGTCAAGGAGACACTTACCCTACAGTAAGACATAATTGAGTACAAGTACAAACATAGCCGTTCAGGAAACACTTACCATACAGTAAGACACAATTGATTACCAGTATATACATAGCTGTCAAGGAGACTCTTGCCCTACAGTAAGACACAGTTTAGAACCAGTACAAACATAGCCAACAAAGAGACACTTACCCTACAGTAAAACACAATTGAGTACCAGTACAAACATAGCCTTCATGGAGACACTTACTTAACAGTAAGACACAATTGAGTACCAGTACAAACATAGCCATCAAAGAGACACTTACCCCACAGTTAGACACAATTGAGTTTCAGTACATACATAGCCTTCATAGAGACACATACTCTACAGTAAGACACAATTGAGAACCAGTACAAACAAAGCCATCAAAGAGACACTTACCCCACTTGAGGACCAGTACATACATAGCCGTCAAGGAGACACTTACCCCACGGTAAGACACAATTGAGTACAAGTACATACATAGCTGTCAAGGAGACCCTTACCCTACTGTAAGACACAATTGAGTACCAGTACATACATAGTCTCCAAGGAGAAACTTACCCTACAGTAAGACACAATTGAGTATCAGTACATACATAACCGCCAAGGAGACACTTACCCTACAGTTAAACACAATTAAGTACCAGTACATACATAGCCGTCAAGTATGACACAAATGGGTACAGGTACAAACATACAAACATAGCCATTAAAGAGACTACTTAACCCCAGAGTAAGACACACTTGAGTACCAGTACATACATAGCCGTCAAGGAGACACTTACCCTACATTATGAAACAAATGGGTACTAGTACAAACATAGCCATCAAAGAGACACTTACCCTACAGTAAGACACAATTGAGTACCAGTACAAACATAGCCTTCATGGAGACACTTCCTTAACAGTAAGACACAATTGAGTACCAGTACATACATAGATTTCAAAGAGACACTTACCCTACAGTAAGACACACTTGAGTACCAGTACAAACATAGTCGCCAAGGAGACACTTTCCCTACAGTAAGACATAATTGAGTACCAGTACAAACATAGCTGTCAAGGAAACACTTACCCTACAGTAAGACACAATTGAGTACCAGTGCATACATAGCCGTCAAAGAGAGACTTACCCTACAGTAAGACATAATTGAGTACCAGTACAAACATAGCCGTCAAGGAGACACTTACCCTACAGTAAGACATAATTAGTTACCAGTACATACACAGCCGTCAAGGAGACACTTACCCTACAGTAAGAAACAATTGAGTACCAGTGCATACATAGCCGTCAAAGAGAGACTTACCCTACAGTAAGACATAATTGAGTACCAGTACAAACGTAGCCGTCAAGGAAACACTCACCCTACAGTAAGACACAGTTGAGTACCAGTGCATACATAGACGTCAAATAGAAACTTACCTTACAGTAAGACATAATTGAGTACCAGTATAAACATAGCCGTCAAGGAGACAAATACCCTACAGTAAGACATATTTGAGTACCAGTCATGTATAGCCGCCAAGTAAACACCTATCCTACTGTAAGTCATAATTGAGTACCAGTATATGTATATTCGTCAAGGAGACACTTACGCTACAGTAAGACATAATTGAGTACCAGTACAAACATAGCCGTTCAGGAAACACTTACCCTACAGTAAGACACAATTGATTACCAGTATATACATAGCCGTCAAGGAGACTCCTACCCTACAGTAAGACACAATTGAGTACCAGTACAAATATAGCCTTCATGGAGACACTTACTTAACAGTAAGACACAATTGAGTACCAGTACAAACATAGCCTTCAAAGAGATACTTACCCCACAGTAAGACACAATTGAGTTTCAGTACATACATAGCCTTCATGGAGACACATACCCTACAGTAAGACACACTTGAGTACCAGTACAAACATAGCCGTCAAGGAGACACTTACCCTACAGTAAGACACAATTGAGTACCAGTACATACATAGCCGTCAAAGAGACACTTACCCTACAGTAAGACATAATTGAGTACCAGTACAAACATAGCCGTCAAGGAAACACTTACCCTACAGTAAGACACAATTGAGTACCAGTGCATACATAGCCGTCAAAGAGAGACTTACCCTACAGTAAGACATAATTGAGTACCAGTACAAACATAGCCGTCAAGGAGACACTTACCCTACAGTAAGACATAATTAGTTACCAGTACATACACAGCCGTCAAGGAGACACTTACCCTACAGTAAGACACAATTGAGTACCAGTGCATACATAGCCGTCAAAGAGAGACTTACCCTACAGTTAGACATAATTGAGTACCAGTACATACATAGCCGTCAAGGAGACACTTACCCTACAGTAAGACATAATTAGGTACCAGTACATACACAGCCGTCAAGGAGACACTTACCCTACAGTAAGACACAATTGAGTATCAGTACATACATAGCTGCCAAGGAGACACTTACCCTACATTTAAACACAATTGAGTACCAGTACATACATAGCCGTCAAGGAGACACATACCCTACAGTATGACACAAATGGGTACTAGTACAAACATAGCCATCAAAGAGACACTTACCTTACAGTAAGACACAATTGAGTACCAGTACATACATAGCCGTCAAGGAGGCACTTACCCGACAGTATGACACAAATGGGTACTAGTACAAACATAGCCATCAAAGAGACACTTATCCTACAGTAAGACACAATTGAATATCAGTACAAACATAGCCATCAAAGAGACACTTACTCTACAGTAAGACACAATTGAGTACTAGTACAAACATAGCCTTCATGGAGACACTTACTTAACAGTAAGACACAATTGAGTACCAGTACAAATATACCCATCAAAGAGACACTCACCCTACAGTAAGACACACTTGAGTACCAGTACAAACATAGCCTTCAAAGAGACACTTACCCTACAGTAAGACAAAATTGAGTACCAGTACAAACATAGCCATCAAAGAGACATTTACCTTACAGTAAGACACAATTGAGTACCAGTACATACATAGCCATCAAAGAGACACTTACCCTACAGTAAGACACAATTGAGTACCAGTACAAACATAGCCATCAAAGAGACACTTACCCTACAGTAAGACACTTGAGTACCAGTACAAACATAGCCATCAAAGAGACACATACCCTACAGTAAGACACAAATGAGTATCCAGTAATACATAGCCATCAAAGAGACACTTACCCTACAGTAAGACACAATTGAGTACCAGTACAAACAGCCATCAAAGAGACACTTACCCTACAGTAAGACTAAATTGAGTACCAGTACATACATAGCCGTCAAAGAGACACTTACCCTACAGTAAGACACAATTGAGTACCAGTACATACATAGCCATCAAAGAGACACTTACCCTACAGTAAGACACAATTGAGTACCAGTACAAACATAGCCGTCAAAGAGACACTTACCCTACAGTAAGACACAATTGAGTACCAGTACATACATATCCATCAGGACAACACCATTGTGACCCACTACAGTGGTGGTATCCGATATAACAGAAGTAATCCAAAGCTACAAAAACAAAATATATCTCAAGGTATGTTGCTGATAACGTAAACTATCATTGTGGCGTGCCGATGGAATAAGTCGATGACATGATATTGTCGAGGGCATCAATCCTTTTTTTGTCTGAGGATTATATGATAATACATTTATTAGATGTGTCAGCGAAGATGTGAATTGTAGAAGAAATCAATAATAATAGTATATAAAGCATGACAATACAGCGAACACAGACAATATTGTTCAGATAATTATCCAACATTTCCATGAGGACAGTCTAGATTTATTGATTCTGTATCATGTGTATGATGGAAAGTGGGTTACTTTATAACATTTCTGTATTTTCAAATATAAAACAGTTTCAGCAATATGAATTTTAAATACAAAATGAAGATACGGTACGATAAGATAAGATAAGATATTTTTATTCCAATTGAAGGGCCCATGAAGCGCAAAGTAATTTATTACAATGATTTTATAATTGACACAATGATGTTGATAGTGAAGATGAACTGTAGAGTTAAAATTATATTCAGAAAGTTTTTTTTTCTTACCATTAGTTTTGCCTATACACTGAAGTAAAATGGCCATGGGTACACTGATGTACACAATGTACTTCACACATACAGTAAGTAACCATCTCATTTTAGTAGGATCCGTTCCAAGTTTTTATCTATTTGTACTACGGATAAATGTACATCAAGCTCTATATATCCATGGACAGGAACAAATATCAGTATTTGTATTTTTTTTCTATCAATCAAGTAATTTCAAAATATGGTGTATACTAAGATGAACGCTAATTCTTTACGACCTTCGCTACACAAATAAATCGATTATTTACCTAGCAATTGATTGGTTTGCTTGCAGTACACGTTTAGGAATGGATGAAGTTTTGTTTGATTGAGGATTTGAACGCGATAGCTTTATATTTGTTCGTTATAAGTTTTATGCTTATCAGTAGAAAGTCATGTGTTGTTCGTCTTCCAATTCTGTCGTCTGCTGATATTGTATGCGTTTTATTCCCATCCATAGACAAGAATGTGTTGCATTTGAACATTTTTGAAGCTGAACATTTATCGTGAAGGTACCCACATTGCACCTATTTTGACAGTTTGTTCACATACTTTTATTTATGTTAGTTTTGTTCATGTATCCTTATTTACCATAATACAGTTAGACCAATTTGATTTTGAATCATAAAAAAATGAGTATGAATCAATCTCTAAACGATCCCGGATTCTGTAACCAAGAGTTCCAAAATTGTATCAATGTTTAAATTCACATCCTTAAAAATCGAACAACAGATATCTTGTTTCCTTTCTTCAAAAATTTGGAACAATTAGAAATCACTCCATGCTTACAATTCATTTTTTTTAAGAAATCGATGTTACAACATATTTTTATTAGATAATACGTTTAAAACATCCCTAATACTATTAAAACGGCATGTGTCATACTTTTGATGTCGTCCTGGTCATATACATCAAGTGATCTACAATGTATATTGCTTTTCGGCCCGGTCTAATATTTCCAATACGGACTGGCAATGAATCATTGATTACATGTAAACATATATTGTGCATGTAATTCAGGATTAATTGCCAGTCCGTATTGGAAATATTGGCCCTATATTCACATCATTGCCAGTCCGTATTGGAAATATTGGCCCTATATAGTCAGATATAGGAAGATGTGGTATGAGTGCAAATGAGACAGCTCTAAATACAAATAACAATTTATAAAAGTAAACCATTATAGGTCAAGGTACGGCCTTCAACACGGAGCCTAGGCTCACACCGAAATACAAGCTATAAAGGGCCACAAAAATTAGTAATGTAAAACCATTCAAACGGAAAACCACCGGTCTAATCTAAATTAAAACGAGAAACGAGAACCACGTATATTTTACTTTTTCCAATTAATTCATCATTTGTTGATATATACTATGATTTTTTTGTGTATACTTTTGTACATATACCTATTCTGAATGACGGGTACAATGTCAAATCATAGATAATACAAATAGTTTAGTGTAAAAGAAAACTTATAAGATTTCCACTGTTACTATAGCTGAATAATTACAACTTATGTACTTGGTGCAATTTGGGTACTGTGGCATTAACTGTCTCGAGTGGATATATATCATAATACACTCGATAAAGGGGTAGAATCTATGTATATCGCATTAGAAAGAACACTATGGAAAAAATATATACTTTAATGATAACAGGTATCAAAATGAACAATCTAAAAAAAAACACACAAAAAAACAATATACAAGTAGACATTTTCAGGGACCTACTATCAGGATTAAATCGCAAGTCTAAGCGTAATCCAAGGTATAGGCCTAGTTTCTGCATATGTCCAGTAATAGTTACATATGTATATAGCAATCGATACAGTTCATTAAAACACAATAGGTATTGACCTCGTATGCAGTTAAATAACAACAATAATTATTGACCGCGTTTTCAGTAAAATAACAACTTCAACTATACGACTGTGGAATAAACTTAATGTGGTGGCACGCGACATTGACTCTTAAGGTAGATTTAAAACAAAACTAAAAAATCTTAAATTGAATTCAAAAGCCCAACTACCCAAACATTATAACTTTGGCAATCGTTAACTCGACGTTATTGACACAACTTAGGTTCTGAGCCTTTTTTTGAATTATGATCTTAACAGAGTCAATATTGTTTCAGATTTGTCTTGTAGTTGTGGTGCTGAGTGTGAAGATTCATATCATTTCATTGTTCTAATTATGCGAATATAAGAACCAAATTATTTAATTATCTGAACTGTCTATCAAAGGACTCTCCACTAAATTTGAACATCTTAACCTCCGGTGATACGTCTTTAGCTAATGTAGAATATAAAAGAATTTTCAAGAACTTATTAATGAGTGTAAGAGGTTTCTAATTGTGTAATATAGCACACTAAAGTGCAAATACATTCATATTTTGTACAACCTTTCACATCTACGCACATCATCTTTTCACAAGTCCAATATATACATATAATGTGTTGTTTGCATGCATGCTTTCTAAATATACTATTGTTTTAAATTTTTCATGGTATATAAGACTTTATACTAAGTTTGATTAACTTGTGTCTTATTCCTTTTGCGTATGTCAGCAAATAAAATGTGTTTGAACTATTAAAATAACAACATTAAAGAGCTGCGCTAAAAGCGCATGATACGACCGTTGCCTTTTAGCTTGTCTTTATGCTTTAAATGATTTCTTTTGTACATTAATTAGGCAGTTAGTTTTCTCATTTGAATTGTTTTTCATTTCTCGCAAGGGATCTTTCATCAATAGATATAAACAATTCACAAAAGTTTCATAAAATTGTGTAAAAGCGTTTATGAGTGATTGTCCGAAAACTGGAAAATCCCCCCTTTTTTAAGCATAAAAATTCTTAACACGGAAACGTAAAATCTAAAATTTATAAAAATCAAAAAAGGAGCATACGTCAAAAGATATAAAACAAGTTTCATAAAAGTTGGTGGATGCTTTTTTAGTTATTGTCCGAAGTGTGGACGACGGACGGACAGACGGACAGACTGACAATGGTATACTATAATACGTCTCGTCTTAGACGAGCTTAGACGGGCGTATAAAAACGAATAGTCCTTTTTGAAACATACTTTTAAATTTGTTGAAAAATTAAAAATATAAGAAGAATGTGTCCATATGACACAAATGAACCTGTTTTCTATTTCTGTATATAATGACTCAGTGACTGGTTCCCGGTTTAAGATATGGTATTTTGATAGGCAGATAATCGCCTTATAAAACTACAAGCAAAGTCAGTCGATGTAAATGTTTAATGGTATATAACATGGTGATGTGTACAATCTATAAAATTATAAAACTATATGAATATATAACATGGTGATGTACAATCTATAAAACTAAAAATATAAATATATATGTAGTAGCCTTCTTTGTCATAATTTTTATTTAGGGGGTGGATTGTAATTGGCCTGTGGATAAGCTGTTTGTGGATACCCTTGTTGTCCAACTGAGGCACCCTGTGGCTGTAGCACTGTTCCATTAGTGTTTGCTCTGCGCCCTGTAAGACAGATATATATATATATAAATGTCTTGACATGTATTAGTTATCTTAATTTTTCTCATTGCATTGTTTTTCGATAAAGTGGTGGTTTCGTTGCTTGAATTTGTTTGTACATTTATTTTGATTACTACTGTCCAAGATCTGAAACTTGCGACAGATAGGTATGTGTGAAATAGTTTCAAAGCCAAAATCAATAAACGAAATCGTATTGTAAAAATATCATGTCAAAAGGATATTTATGAATTTGAAATATGCAAATATTAAAAAATAGTTTACGGCGACGATCGTCCTAAAATATGAGGAATCCCGCTTGATGAGAGCATCTACAAGGATGTGCGGGAAGTCGGTAGAACATCAAGTCCGGTTATCTTTGTAAGGAAGCCAAACGATCCAAAGATCTGTGTGAAGAAGAACTCTTTAAATAAAACTCGTAAACAAATCAGTGAATAGTTGAAAAAATAGACTACTTGTTTCCTTTATATGTTCTTTGTCATCTAGCATTCTCCCTTTAGTGTCGGTAGGTCAAATAAATGAAATATTCCCCTTTAGTCTCTGTAGCTCAAATGAATGAAATATTCCCCCTTTAGTCTCTGTAGCTCAAATGAATGAAATATTCCCCCTTTAGTGTCGGTAGGTCAAATGAATGAAATATTCCCGGCCCTTTAGTCTCTGTAGCTCGAATGAATGAATTATTCCTCCTTTTAGTGTCGGTTACTCGAATGAATGAAATATTCCCCCTTTAGTGTCGGTAGGTCAAATGAATGAAATATTCCCCCTTTAGTCTCTGTAGCTCAAATGAATGTAATATTTCCCCTTTAGTGTCGGTAGGTCAAATGAATGAAATATTCTCTATTTAGTGTCGGCAACTCGAATGAATGAAATATTCCCCCTTTTAGTGTCGGTAGGTCAAAAGAATGAAATATTCCCCCTTATGAATGAATTATTCCCCCTTTAGTGTCGGTAGGTCAAATGAATGAAATATTCCCCATTTAGTGTCGGTAACACGAATTAATGAAATATTCACCCTTTAGTGTCGGTAGGTCAAATGAATGAAATATTCCCCCTTTAGTGTCAGTTATTCGAATGATTGAAATATTCCCCCTTTAGTGTCGGTAGGTCAAATGAATGAAATATTCCCCTTTTAAGTGTCGGTAGGTCAAATGAATTAAATATTCCCCCTTTAGTGTCGGTAGGTCAAATGAATGAAATATTCCCCCTTTTAGTGTCGGTAGGTCAAATGAATGAAATATTCCTCCTTTAGTGTCGATAGGTCAAATGAATGAATTATTCCCCCTTTAGTGTCGGTAGGTCAAATGAATGAAATATTCCCCATTTAGTGTCGGTAACTCGAATTAATGAAATATTCCCCTTTAGTGTCGGTAGCTCAAATGAATGAAATATTCCCCCTTTAGTCTCTGTAGCTCAAATGTATGAAATATTTGAACAAACAACTAAATATTATTGCTATCAAAACGAAGAAACACGTTTATAAGTACGTATTGTTGTAGTTTCTGGCGATTTGTATACCTTCAGCAAAAGTTTTGCAAATATAAAAAGATAATTTACCTCTCTTGCAGCAGCACACACAGATCACAGCAACAAAAACTCCAAAGCCAACCAAGCAACCTATTGCTATACCAACAATGACTCTGTAATAAAAATAAAATCAAATTAATTATGGTACTCATAATATTGAGTCATTATACGATGATTTTTTTCTTATTACCGTATCACCATGGTGATACGGTCTGATTAGTCAGAGGCTAAACGTCAGGTTCGGGTAAATCTGTTAACGGTATTTCTGTTATTTCATTGGTTATAAATACTATCTAATGGCTGCTTCGTGGCTGTTTCCGGAATGATTATGGGGGAAATGAAGGTCATTTTAACGTCTGATTGGCTATTAATGAGTGGCATGCATTATATGTTCAACGCGTCCGTAAGTGGGGTCGGATTGAAATCATGATACTAGGTTATAGGTACATATTATGATAAAGTGTTCATTTGCTATAGTGATTAGTTATGATGATAACTCACCACAAACTGTCAATTTGGTACAGATTATATAATCATGTGACAATGTGATGATTTAATCTTGAAATTATGTTGCCAATTTGGTAAGAAACTGTACATTTATGTATTATTGCTATTCTCTAAAAATAGAACAGTAATGTGTATAATTTACACTTTAAACTGCGTATTAAAACGGTTAAATGATTGAGATACTTTTGTGTTAGATTTCTTCGTATAAAGCTTAGATTTTAAATAGTTAATACACAAAACGTATCCTCTATGTATAAAAATAATAACCATTTATTTTTCATTGCGTGGACATATTGATTAGAAAATATTAAAATCACGGAATTTACCGAAGATGTAATTTCGTTTCCAGCACTTTCATCGCTTCATTGATTTCTGGTGTAAATAAACAAACCCGACGATACTGATTTATAGAAGAATACAAAAATTACAAGGTGAGCAATATGGTTTCTTATGTGCAAAGAAGCCTACACCAAGCATCACTGTATTGTTATTGGCAAGGGTTTCAGTGCACTATAGGATACTATAGTGTCAGCTGTTGCAAATTATATAATTTAGCTTTTTACAATGCACAGCTCTATATATTTTGACAATGACCCCCAAGGCAATCATTTTATACGATCCTTCGAACCCAAAAAACTTGCAACACAGTGAACTCCCAAAAAGATGTTTGCATGTGGGGTAGACAGTTTGATGATCTTTGATGTACTCGTACATGATGATTTATTCTTTGGAGTTGTCAGGAGGCTGATTTAGAAGGGGGCCAGGGGGCTTGCCATCCTTTTCTGGGAAATTTTGTGGGCCTGCACTTATGAAAATTTCTGGATACGCCACTGGTTGTTGGACCATAATAATCCCAGTATGGACACAGTGGTGATCAGCAGTCATTATAATCAAGAAGATGTGGTATGATTGCCAATGAGACAACTGTCTACAAGAGACCAAAATAACACAGACATTAACAACTATAGGTCACCGTACAGCCTTCAACAATGATCAAAGCCTATACAACACAGTCAGCTATAAAAGGCCCTGATATGACATGTATAACAATTCAAACCAGAAAACCAAGGCCTTATTTATAGACAAAAATGAAGGAAAAACAAATATGTAACACATAAACAAACGACAACCACTGAATTACAGGCTCCTGACTTTGGACAGAAACATACATAAATAATGTGGCGGGGTAAAACATGTTAGCGCGATTCCGATCCTCCCCCTAACCTTGGACAGTGGTACATGTATAACAGTACAACATAAGAACAAACTATAAAAATCAGTCAAAAAAGGCTTAGCTCATCAGATTGCCCATTGATATATCAAAAGCACTGAAAACTTCATTTGATATGTCTGATTTCAATTTGTTCACATCATCAGGTCTTACACTTAGTATATTTTTTCGTGATGAACATTACTATTTGGTTGATTATGTAGGAAATCACTGAAGCATGACTGGAGAAGTCGCCCCCTCCCCCAGCCCCCTTATTGTCCCAGCTGACCTGAGAATCTGTCCCATTTTAACCATTAACGTCATACAACAATTACTTTTCCATTTTGGCATCATATATTTTGTATTAAAACATCAAAATTTTACATGGAATATATGTGATGTACATGCATGTACAGTTTGTAATGGCAGACATATACATATTGTAGCAATAAGGTGTATCCAAAGCAAAATAATTAATAATAAATCAACTCAATGGATAGAAGCATACTGGTAAGTCAATTATTTTTTTTCACACAGCATCTGCATAGAGTGATGAGATATAAATCAGGAGATCAATCACTGGTTTTAGAAGTCAAGAATTTTTATATTTTACTTATTTGGGTAGATACATGTACATGTAACACAACATTTATCTTGACATAATACCTGTACGCTCAGTGTTCTTCATGAAAACTATCACACTGATTTTAAATCATTATAGGAAAGCACAGTGTATAAGCAAACATTTCAGGAGGCAAAGAGTCTATTATAGGCTGACTGCAATAGTCTGTATATTATCTGAAAAAGCTTACTTCTTGTCAACTTTCTTATTATTTCAAACATTTAAATAGATGTCTCCCAAATTTGGTGTATTTCTATTAGCTTTTTTTAAAGTCATTTTCATTTATTTTTTAACCCGGCCCAGAAATATGTTTAATATAGCTGATTTAGAGAAAGGCGACCTGGGTCACCTCTAACAAAGGCCATATTTATTGTCACTGCAAACATTTTACCTGTTCAACACCAAATGCTGTCAAGTTTGGGGCTCCTGGCCATGGCTCTTTTTTTTCATAATTCATCTTACATGTACATCTCCTTTGAATTGTTTGCTTATTTGTTCTATGGTCTATCTATGCATATCTATCTATATACCACATTTTCATGGTCCCACAAAAATGTTTAAAATGTATACATTTGACTTTTTTCTAGCTTCTCTCATGTGATAGCCATACCTTTTTGGTCACTATTTATGTGTTGCGTTTAAATATGAATTGTAACACTTTACAGTGACTGAACAGGTAAAACAAATACTTCTCAAGAAACAGAAAAAAGAAGACTACTTGGAACAGCACCAGACTACATGAATGTACATGTATGAATAAAAACTCAGATCGGAATAGCATGGAGGATATGATATGTCCTTGTGAATAAGCAAGGAAAGCTTTTAATAATAGTGCCTATTTTTTAATTTACTAGATTTTTCATTCATTATCTGTGCAAATTTCAACATAATTTGTCATAAATCCTTATCTAACTTTACTCAAACTTTCAGTGGTGGATCCAGAAATTTTCATAAGCGGGAGCCCACTGACTGCCTAAGAAGGGGCCAACTCCAGTCATGCTTCAGTGATTCCCTATAAAAACAACAAAATTTTTCCTAAAAAAGGGGTGGCCCAGGCCCCTCGAAAAACCCTCTAACTCCACCTCTGACTTTAGTTTAATATGACAAGTGTTTCATTCACCAAAATACTGGTGCGTTTCTGTGATAAATATGCACAATTTTATAAATGAGAGGGGAAAGAAGATCCACATGTGGTGTACCTGCACATGACAATTGCAAACTGCCCCATTTATCTTATCACAACCAATCAACTGATCATGCTGATACTGACATTACCAGAGAGTACACATCAAATGAAAAATCACAAATAACTGATACATATTATCAGATATTACAGAATTAAATATGTTTTAAATTTATTACAAAAAAATGTGTTCTCAATCTTGTAGATAGATATTACTGGATCTCATATACATGTAAGTACCAAAGACAACTGTCTATCCAAGTCACAATTTATAAAAGTTAACTATTAAAGGTTGTAGTTTGGTCTTCAACGCAAAGCTTGGTTCACACCAAACAGCAATTTTATATAGTCCATATCAATCATGACAATGGCCTTTGGGGTTAAACATGTTTTCGTAGTTAAATAATATTGCCATGGAACTTTTTTCATGAGAGTGTTATGATCTATAGAGTATTACTTCCTGTTTGGAGGAATAGTGAAATAGAAGTCAATACGTTCTTGCTCAATTCTATGTCGCTTTGAAGGTGTCATGATTGTAATCCTCAGCTAAAGCAATGTGTTACTGTAATTTGAATTTCAAAATGACTGAGCGACGTTTTTCGAAGCACTGGTCAACTCCACCATAGCGAATCACATGACTTTGACAATCAGTAAATTCCAGCGAAAAATATCTTTATAAGTAAAGAATTGTCGGATAAAAATTAAATAATAGAGTACACAGGAAATGGCAAAGTTCACATTGTCGCGTATGATTAATCATTTAAAAAAAAACGTGCAAAGGGGGGGGGGGCGTACACACTTTACGTCCCCCTCTGGATCTGCCATTGCCTTCTGTTGTTGTCCATTTTGTCAAGTAGTAATCCTCAAAAGTATGTGTAGGTTATATGCTATTTTTATCAAGTTGATTATAGACACAGAATACATTTTATTATAATATCATTCCCCATTTTCATTCTCAATTTTATTAAGTCTCCTTCCATTATAACACGGGTCCACCAATAATACAACAAAAATGACAAATTAGTAGAAAAAAAAGCGCTATGTTTTCATATTGCTTGAAGTGCAATATTCCAATAAAAATAAACTACTCACAAACCACTGATCTCAATATAATCAGCTAAAATACGGCAAGCTTTTTAGAAAAGCTATTACTTGTTTGATATTATTCTCTTATGAAACACTCTGCTCTGTGTTATATAGAGAGAAAAACCAATGAAGTAATTTAAAATCGATATTTTAAAACTTTTTACTAATTTGAAATTAAGTAAAAAAAACTAAACACAAACAGACACAACGTTTTCAACTAAAATATGGTGGCCATTTCCCCTTTTCGTGTTTTTGCATTTTCTCCTTTCACTATCCCAACGCGAAATCAGGAAATCGAGAAAGCGAGAAAGCGAAATCGGGATTTTCAGAAATCGGGAAATTGAGAAATCGGGAAATCGAGAAATCGGGAAATCGAGAAATCGAGAAAGAGAAAACGCGAAATCGAGAAATTTCGTGTTTATGCGTTTTTGCTTTCTTGCTTCTTCGATTTTTCGATTTCCTGATTTCTTGATATCCTTATTTTTCGATTTCCCTATTTTCCAGATTTCCCGATTTCTCAATTTCTAGATTTTGCTTTCCCGATTTCTCAATTTCCTGATTTCGCGTTTGCAAAATGAAAGGAGAAAACACGAGAACGCGAAAAGGCGAAATGGCGGCATCCATACTTAAATATTTAATCAATTCAGGTTTTCGCAATACATAGCTGATTTGAAAGTAAGAATGAATGCTCTCCTTATCGTCTTTCAGAAAACAACATACAAAACATGTTAAATATGAAACTATCTGAGGTCGCACACCACAGTGTTGGGTGTGTAGTTTCGCATTTTTCCCCATCGTGGATATTTCAAATATGAGACCTAACCTATGGATAGCTGAAGATCAAAAGAGTCTTCATAGTGGGTTTATAGGAACATCAAGATTGTGGACTGTATGTATTATAGGCTGGTTCGGCAATTATTGTAAGGTTTTCCCCAAAAAGGTATCACTCAAAGGCATTGACCATTTAGTTAAGACCAAATTTAAGGGGAATATGTGACATATTTCTAACCCTTTTTGCAATATGTTATGGTAAATAAATGCAAAGTGTTGATACCCAATAAACGGAATTATATTTAACTATTTTAACTTTTGAAAATCAAATCTATGGAAGATACTGATTACATATGCACCTATATGACACGAACTGTTGGTTTAAAGTATTAAAAAGTCAGAAATAGAAGATGATTAACCATTTTGTGGTCGCATTTCAATTCTATTTTCTTACTATGGAGTGCTACATGAACCCTCAACACATTTTCGGATAAATTTGTCATTCTAATTTCAAGCTTGTCAGTTGATGAATGCTTTACACCTTTTACAATTTCACAATCACAGTGCAAAACTGCCTTCACAATCACAGTGCAAAACCGCCTTCACAATCACAGTGCGAAACCGCCTTCACAATCACAGTGCAAAACCGCCTTCACAATCACAGTGCAAAACTGCCTTCACAATCACAGTGCAAAACCGCCCTTCACCATCACAGTGCAAAACCGCCTTCACAATCACAGTGCAAAACCACCCTTCACAACCACATTGCAAAACCGCCCTTCACAATCACAGTGCAAAACCGCCTTCACAATCACAGTGCAAAACCGCCCTTCACAATCACAGTGCAAAACCGCCCTTCACAATCACAGTGCAAAACCGCCTTCACGATCACAGTGCAAAACCGCCCTTATCTTTTATAAAACAGCATCAGAATCACAGTACAAAACCGCCTTCACAATCACAGTGCAAAACCGCCCTTATCTTTTATAAAACAGCATCAGAATCACAGTACAAAACCGCCTTCACAATCACAGTGCAAAACCGCCTTAACAATCACAGTGCAAAAGCGCCCTTCACAATCACAGTGCAAAACCGCCCTTATCTTTATAAAACAGCATCATAATCACAGTACAAAACCGCCTTCACAATCACAGTGCAAAACCGCCTTCACAATCACAGTGCAAAACCGCCCTTCACAATCACAGTACAAAACCGCCCTTATCTTTTATAAAACAGCATCAGAATCACAGTACAAAACCGCCCTTATCTTTTAAAAAACAGCATCAGAATCACAGTACAAAATGGTCTGCATCTTTTATGGAACAACATCAAAATTACATTATATTTTGAAGGACAAAAATAAACCATGTAGTCATTGCAGAACAGCATTCAAAACAGATTATTACTTAATGCTGAAATAATTCTATATAGGACAGTATTGGGAATGTGTGCATAAAAGAGAATCTGCCACAGTACTGAGGAATGTAGTCGTCCGTGTACATGTTCAGACGATATGTGTTTTTTAAGCTTCAAAGAGCGCAATAGGAAACAGGCAGAAGAATTCAGGATTGTCCTTTAAGTAAGGTTACATATAATTCTGAATTACTAGTTTTTAAATAGTTTTCTATGTTTTTAAAACCTCACCACCTAAGCTTCAGGACACAGAAACTCACCCGATACTGAGACAGGTTGCGGTCCCTGTACATACATATCCATCTGGACAACACCATATTGTTCCGCTACAGTGATGGTATCCAGATAAACAGGAATAATCTGACCCTATATAAAAAGTGAACGTTAATGGCGTTATTTAAAGACTATGTACAACGCCCTTACTACCTGTATTTGCAATTTTATTTGTTTATTTCTAGTTTCGACAACAATTCTTGTGGTCAGCAAAAGACAAAATAAAAAAAGTAACTGTATTGTTTGTTAAGCCTAAGATACTTCAAATCGTACATTAAAGACGCAGTGTGTGGCCTTTGTGTTTTTGCGTCGTTGTGTTGCTATCTCATTGGTGTAAAGCCTACAACACCTTTTATCTATTATAATACATGTGTATTTTAAAATTACAGAGGTCACAAACAATACAATATCAGTACCTCAATGTTGAAATAATGATTCACGCGTCATAAAGATATACTTATCAATTCTTGTTATGAAAAATAATAAAAAAGATACTTTAAATAAACTATAAAACAATGCGATAAAGTTAATAATCAGTTTTGTAGTGCCGTATTTGTTCATATTTATTTTATATTGTCAAAAAAATGAAAGAATCTCTATTTACCTTTGATATTTGATATACACTGAAAAAGAATCACAAGTATCACACTTATCAATGTTATCAACTTCATGGTGTATTTTTACCAGTAATAAAACGTTCTTTTAAGTTTGATGATATTTATGTAAAATGGTAGAATATTTCAAAATTATGTCGAAGGTTTCGAAATTGACCAAGCCTTCCGTCACGTGATTTTGTTTATCGTCATTTGATAAAACTTATCAATTTACAATTTCAATTACGAAATCTTTACTGTGTATCCTATTTATCTTTTATCAGTAAAGTTTTACATGTTGTAAGAGTTCATAAATATGTGTTAATGTATTATTTACATAGTGTGTTAGTGACCTAATACGATATAGACGGGGTAGGTAAATTTCATATGGAGTGAGGGCGAAGCTCGATCCCATATATCTTTATTTGTTGAATTAATACCAGAGTTGTCTCATTTGCATTCATGCCGTAGACCACGTCTTCTTACTTTTGTAATAAAGTGTTCAAGTGTTCAATTTGAAGAACCTCCTTACATTAGTCTGCACAAAAAAAAAACTAATGTCAGCAATAACAATTTGATATCATCAACCTTGATATAACAATAATAAATAGAACTTTCGATGCACTTAAATAATCAAATAGTGCGAAAGTCCACTCCACTACACTACTAACCGTGTATTGAAATAAGCCTCCGCCTCCCTACTAACCTAATATGGAATATGCACGGTCTCCACGCGGGCGCTTTCAACCAATCATATTCCTAGAAATGTATAGGAGGTAAGATAAATAAATATATTTCATCTCAACTGTATTCCAGCAATTTTGATAATGTCTATCGCAAATTGTTGTTCTTCCCTCAGCGGGATTCGAATCCCTGCTTCTGTGAGATCATGGCAACACAGCCTGCAGTTTGTCAAGCGACCAAGGTCATTCGATCACCGAGACGTCATCTATATATATGTTACAGGCATTTTTTTTAAATTTACGCATTTGTAAGATGCCTGAAATTTAAGACATTTTCTAAAAGGCCTGCAAGATTTAGTCACTTTGCATAATGACTATTTTTGCGAGGCATTTTACAATATGTCTGGAAAAAAATGGAAAACAACACGTTTTATAATTTATTGCGTTCGAAGCGCTTTTCTGGATTTACCTTCATCAGGAACGCTCAAAGCCAAACATTTGAAATCCGAAGATGTATAATTACCGAAAATCGTTGAAGAGCTTTATGTCAAAAATACCTAAAATAAATAGCCAAATTCATCTAAAGCCAACTTTGCCTGAGGGAGTTGAAACCTTAGTTTCATAATAATTTCAAAATTTATAAACAGACAATTTTAGTAAAGTTTGTTAAATCATGTCAGTACCGAAGCACTGACTACTGAGCTGATGATACCCTCGGGGACTGATAGTCCACCAGCAGAGGTATCGACCCAGTGATGAAAAAAATGGAAAACAACACGTTTTATAATTTATTGCGTTCGAAGCGCTTTTCTGGATTTACTTTCATCAGGAACGCTCAAAGCCAAACATTTGAAATCCGAAGATGTATAAGTACCGAAAATCGTTGAAGAGCTTGGAAAATATATAAGGCATTTTACAAAATTTCTGAAATCATTTAAATATAGAAAGAAATGTTAAAAAACAATTGAAAGCTCTAGACACCGGAGCAGTTATATATGCTAATTACCGAATTAAAAAAAGAGTTTAGATAATCAAAAATAAGAACTGTTGCGCAATATTTGTCCGGATTTTTTGCAAATAAATTGTTTAGCGTAAACTATCTTGTTTTAGCCCTTTAACCACAGTTGGAGAAACCTGGAACATGGCAATTTTATCTCTTTCATTGTGTTTACTGATAAAACAATTAACTTTCGAAAACATTGAGTTTTTGTAATGACACACACGTCACACATGAATATCTTTTTCATTTGTTTCCAAAGTACATTATCATGATAAGTTTGATTTGTATCTTTTAGCTTATAGCATTTTACGGGCTGAAGCAGACTTTCCCATGATGGGTGATACATCTATAGTAGGACACACTTATCCTGCCACAGTACTGTTACTTGTATTTTTCTTGGTGGATTTAACCAGATTTTAAGCAGTCAGCTACTGTCTTATTGAGGCAGTGAAGATTAAGATAATCTTATATTTGCATCACAACAAAACACGGCATTGCATGACAAAACCCATGTTATAGAGGTTATTTGTTTAGATGTGGATGTATAAATTCTCATTATTTTGAAAAAAGAACATTGCCATATGTTAGCAAAGTGCAACACTCTCTGTACGTTAAGAACTCGTTCTGCCGGTGGAATGTTCTGTCCCTATTCAAAATATCTTCATATTAAATACAAGCGGTAGTCGAAAGTCATGTCCCTTATCCAGGTCAATACACTGCAGAGATAACCCATATGAATTCTAATCAAATTGTTCTCGATTTAAAAATGCATGACATATTTGCGACTGAAGGTAAACAAACAGCAATCAGTCAATTAAAAACAAACTTTTTTATCTGCTTCATTTCCCTGTTTTGAATTAGATTATCAAAAAATTCGTGTGTAAAATTTTGTTCTATTGATAGACCAATTTGTCCTTCAACCATTTTTACAAAAAAAATCATAAATTTACTACTTGTATCAGAAATATAGAGTGAGTACATACTTAACGTAGTTTCACTCAAAATAACAAATCCTATGACAAACAAATCTTATCAGTATCTGTTTTTTGGAGGATATATTAATTCTACTGAATCAAAACTATTCTTTTTGCAAGATGTTTTGTTCTACTTGTGCCATATGCATCTTTATACAAAGTGCCTGAAATTGAACCGGCAAATTAATAAAATTTGTTTCAAAATTTCAGACATTTTACAAAACGACTAGGTATTTTAAATTATTTTGTATAATGCTTGTTTAGTTTAGGCATTTTTGTTAAATTGCTTGAAAATTCAGTTATTTTACAAAATGTCTAGATTTAGAAAATACCTGTAGCCCATATATACATGATTGTTGGGATCTTATTTGGATTAATTATATGCAAATTATATATATATTACCGTCGCAAACTGGAATCCACGAACGAACCCTCTTCCTCTGAAAACTCTTCTTATCACTTTTCATGTCACCTCATTGTACCAACATACCTCAGGATGACCATGGGAATTCAATCGTTTAATGAAATATGGGACTCACGCAACACTTTAAATACCACCTACCGAATGTCCAGCTGCTAATTCTGGCTCTGAAATGCATATCATCTTTTTATCAAGTATTTTGTTTTCTGTTTGGTATTAAATCAATAATGAAGATATTATGACGAAAAAAGTTTTGTATGGTACTTGAACTAAAGTGTGTATTCTTGTGGTTGTGTTATGTTGTTGGGTGTCTAAGTTTCACTCGTACACGGAACTACAAATGCCAAGTATACTCTTTAACAGGGTTACCCTTGAAATCTACTGGTAGCGCGATTAAGGGAATCCTGGTCACATAAATAAATAAATGGATCCTGGTGTAGTCTGAACGATGTCTTGTAAGTTAACATAAACACGAAGTCGAAAAAAAGTTCAATACTGTATTACTAAAATCACACGACTATAACAATGTTACAAGTATAACACAATGTACATTAAGATAAATGCTTACTGTAATGTTTACTATAGTAACAATTTTTTTTAAAGTTAATAGAAACAAATAAAATGACATTTTTCTTCTCAATTAGGAAGTGTTTTATTTTAAAAACACCATTTGCATAAGTTTTAAATTTATCTTAAATACAGGCGGTTGAAATATAACAAAAGAATCGAAGCTCTTTGTTAGAGAAGGCGATAAATGCTTACTGTAATGTTTACTATAGTAACAATTTTTTTTAAAGTTAATAGAAACAAATAAAATGACATTTTTCTTCTCAATTAGGAAGTGTTTTATTTTAAAAACACCATTTGCATAAGTTTTAAATTTATCTATTGCATAGTTAAGTAGAACAGTTAGATATCAAGTCGACAACATGGTACATCTATCAAGTTGGATGACGAAATTAAATACATTTCTTATTTTGTACTGTGATACCACTGTGACACTCCCAGGTTAGGGGGAGGGTTGGGATCCCGCTAACATGTTTAACCCCGCCACATTATTTATGTATGTGCCTGTCCCAAGTTAGGAGCCTGTAATTCAGTGGTTGTCGTTTGTTTATGTGTTACATATTTGTTTTTCGTTCATTTTTTTATATAAATAAGGCCGTTTGTTTTCTCGTTTGAATTGTTTTACATTGTCTTATCAGGGCCTTTTATAGCTGACTATGCGGTATGGGCTTTGCTCATTGTTGAAGGCCGTACGGTGACCTATAGTTGTTAATGTCTGTATCATTTTGGTCTCTTATGGACAGTTGTCTCATTGTCAATCATACCACATCTTCTTTTTTATATAACCTCCGATTTAAAAAAAAAAAAAGAATACCACGGACGGATAACATATCAATCTATTAGTTCAGTAATTTTCGTGTCTGCCCTTCCATTATGTGATTCAAGAAAAAATTCCCAAAAATGGATAACAATTGTATCGAAAAGAGAAAATCGAGTTCACCTTTTTATGTTAGGCTGTGGTTGAGTTGAATATTTCGTCTTGAAATCGTACATAGCAAGAAAATTTGATACATCATCTCGCTTAAGATTCTATCATTTTTATAAATCAAAGCTACAGGTTGACTTTATAACATAAAAAATCACAATATTAAAAGATGAAATATATGGGTCACGTGAAATACCTATCTAATGAATCACAAAAACAGAGTAGATATGTTCGATTATATATAGCTAACTGTATTAAATGGCTAGCTATGTGTGAAAATACAGATGTGTGTAAACTTTATATATTGTTACATCTAGTGATCAGTTTATTTGGCATTCGCCAATGGCAGTCAGAAGTGTTTAAGAACATCCGTTCAGTCAGGAATCTACTTCGTCAAAATTATCTCCCCATTACGCTAGTTAATTTTCACAATCGTAAAAATGGAAGCCATTGTAGGGATGACGCGCTGCCAACTTTGCTCTTGAAAACCGATAAATTTATCCGCATAGCACTCACTATTACGATCCTTATATGTCAGTTGTGTTTTAAAAGACAAATGTATCTACTAGCTAATGAGCATCAGTTAATAATCTTGTCTGCATTGATTCAATTTAAAACTATTGTCTAATCGGTTGTCAGGTGGAATGTTTGAAAATTCATAAACATTTAAAAAAATTCTAATTAAATATTTCGTGGAAGGGCAGACTAGATTTTTTTAGTGGTTGAGGACTATAAACCTTTAGTTATCACACACATTTTTTTTTTTTCGAAGATATGCATTTTCATCATCCAACTTGAAAGACTGTCGTCAAGTACTTTTAGTAAAAAAAATAGCTATTCGAACACACCTTCTCTGTTTTTATGATTCATTAGATAGGTATTGCACTTGACCCATATATTTCATCTTTTAGTATTGTGATTTTTTTATGTTATAAAGTCAACCTGTAGGTTTGATATATAAAAATGATAGAATCTGAAGCGAGATGATGTATCAAATATTCTTGCTTCGTACGTTTTCAAGACAAAATATTCCACTCAAACACGCACTAACATAAAAAGGTGCACTCGATTTTCTCTTTTCGATACAATTGTTACCCATTTTTTATAATTTTTTCTTGAGTCACATAATGGAAGGGAGACACGAAAATTACTGAACTAATAGATTGATATGTTCTCCGATCATGGTAATTTTTTCAAAAAAATCGGAGGTTATGCATTTTCTACATCCAACTTGATAGATACGCATGTCGTCGACTTGATATCTAATTGTTCTGCTTGACTATGTAATAGATAAATTGAAACCTTATGCAAATGGTGTTTTTATAATAGAACACTTCGTAATTGAGAACAAAATTGCCATTTTATTTGTTTCTATTAACTTTTTAATTTTTTGTTACTACAGTAAACATTACATTAAGCATTTATCGCCTTCTCTAACAAAGAGCTTCGATTCTTTTGTTCTATTTCAATCGGGTTTCCGCCTGCGTTGTTCGATCTGCTATTCAAATGCGTTCTGTTCAAAAATATTATCACGTGACCGGGAGAAAAAAGTAATGATTTATGCAAATGACCATAATCGAAGTTATCTAAATGTCCGAGATCTTTCGATTGTTATCGTGGTTGGCACTAAATGCTCAATACCGATCTCCTGTAAAGGAGGTGCACAATTGTGGTTGGCCACTAATATATAGGAGCTGATGCTGTACAGCGTGAATTCCTGATAGAGGTAATTTAATTAATCGCAGAACTATGAATACTTGTAACAAAAGAGTGGTGTGCATCATATTATCATTTTTCATCTTTATTCTTTGATTTGTTTTCTTTATGTCTGTCTTAATATATAAAACATGTTGGAACACTATACGAATTTATTTGAAAAGAATAAAACTATGCCATCAAAAAAGTAAATTTTGTTTTATTTGAAATCTCTTTTTTTGTTTTTGTTTATCTAAACAGAATATGATAATGTATTTTTAATCACTGAACATTTGAAATTTATTTTTGAATTGACTATAAACTTTCTTTCCAATCTGCTACCTAACGTCTTTCCGTGTGGTAAAACATAATCTGTTGCAACCACAGTAAATTGAGTAATTATAAAATATAGCCTAAAATAAGATAGATGTAATTGAAAATTGTAGGCCGAAGGTATCAAACAAAACTACAACGTTCCATTACTTATTGACCTCCGACAAGGAGGAATGGTAAGAGAGACCATTTCTTTGTCTTTCCCGCCAAATCTAGTTGAAGATTCAGAATTTATCAAAATTCAAGTTATTGGTGAGTATGGACTTTTATTATATTGAACTACATATATTTTTTTAGACACCAGTATCCTAATTCGGACTGTCCCTTTGATATCTTTCGTCCCTCTTTTAATTCCATAACAATCATAGTTTCAAAAACAGATTTCATGTATTCTTAACAAGTCATGCTTTAATGCAATAAAAATTAACAAAAAACTACTGGCATATGATTAAGTGAGGCAGAATAAATAAAAAAGGTTTCATTGCGGTTATAACGTACTAAATACACAGTAAAACGTAAAAAAAACCTAAGATAAAACATGAGTTAGAAGAAGAAATTTCAGAATAACATAGTAGATATATTGTGTACCTTGAAAAATTACAGTAAATAGTTGAAGAGCATTGAGGACCCAAAATTCCCAAAAGTTGTGCCAAATACGGCTAAGGTAATCTACTCCTGGGGTAAGATATTGCCTACAAAAAAAGTATAATTACAAAAAAAAATGATCTCCGAGGAAAATTCAAAAAGTCCCTTAACAAATGGAAAAATCAAAAGCTAAAACATATCAAACAAATGAATAACAACTGCCATTTTCCTACCTTGGTAACTGTTTTGTCACAAGAAATAAAATGTTTACGTCAGCTCTTACCTGAAAACAACAAACAGACTTACAAATGATGTACGAAACATAGAGCTACAATATCAAGCTTACTAGCATTATCAGACTAAATGGGACAAAATAACTGCACGTTTGATTTACGACTTATTCTTAAAATTGATATGTCATTTACTCATAAAGGTGTGGACAATTTATGCCTTCTGCCCCTGTTTAATAATCCACTTCACATTTATTACATTCATAATTTATTAAAACGTATGTTAAATAAGTGCTTTAAAGTAAAACGATAACCTATGGTTGTTTGACTTTATCCTTTATCAATAAAAAAATAAATTATGAATAAAAATTCATCGAAATAAACGAATGATCAAGATATATATTCTTCAACAAAAAGCAAGTGTCTGCATGTTCCATAGGTAAAAACGTTTTTGCAAATAAAATATACGTTCGATTTTCTTCTTCTGTATCACAGCGAATACACGTAAATGATTGACCGATGATACGTTGTTTTATTAACCCATCCTTTCTTATTTTACATAACTAACGCAATAGGTCCGAGTACACAGTTATTTCGTAGTGCATTTCTTTAAGACAATAAATGGCAATAAATAAAATCCCACATGCGCTTTCTCAATAATATTGTTACAGTGTGTAGTACTACTTTTATGAAAAATTATATCAAAATTATAGAAAACTTCATCGGCTCTGACTCAAAATGTAGACAATTGTATGTTAAGGGGTTCTTGAAATCTTTGACAACTTACAAAATGCTAATTTTTAACCTTTTTCAGCTGGACCAAATCCCTACTTTACTTTTAAATTCATTCATCAAATTTTTTCACAGTGTCATTTTATCCCCCTTCTTGCTATTTAAGGCATGAAACATGAAGAAATAAATTTGGAATGGGTATATCAAAAATTGGAAAGTAACACACTGTCCACACTAGGGACTATATTCGTGGACAACGAAAATCAAGGGACGATAAATGTGTACTCGGACCAATAACTTATCAATCTTCATATTATGCAGATTTTTATTAGCTATAAACAAGATGTACTAAGAGTAACTAAGAATATCTCTTAAATATGCATTAACGTTATCAAGATTGTTCTCTTCAATAGACCAAAGAGAACTGTCATATGTTCATGATGATGGATCTTTCAGCGCTTTTGGAAACAACGATAAAAGTGGAACTACCTGGTAAGTTTTATCCTATATTATGCCTGAATATATATTTTGAAATCTCCGAAGCCATCGTATATTCGTAATCTAATTAGTATAAGTGCAGAAACACCCAACAATAAATGAAAATAATAAAGGCAACAACAATGACAGGTGATGATGATAGTGATGACGATTAATATATAGACAATAACTGTTTAATGTCTTTAAATATCAGCTGTATTTGTACGAGGCTAGGAAACAAGGTATATGCGAGCTTTTAGCGAGTCGATACACTTTGATTCAGAACTACTATTAGAATGGCTTTATATATGGTCAGCAGTTCACTGGTGATGATTCGTCGTTTGTCTACCCAAGAAGCTTCTAAAGTTTAGAGTTACTAAGGAGGTCTATGATTTTCATAGTCAAACTTCAGCTCGTTTGTGGCAGTTTGTATCTGATGGAATAAAGCAAGCTTTATTGATAGCATTGATATCAATGCACAAATTACAGTTGTACAAAATAATAATATATAAGTGATTTCTTGTCCCCGCCATTTAAAAAAAGGTGTTTGATCTTTACAAGTAATGTTTTGTGCAGTCAGTACATTGAATTAGATTTAACATTGTTAAGTAAAGAAACATACTATTTTTTAAAGGGATTAATAAGATATTGCTTCCTGAATGGTTCAAAATAACCAAAATAGCATGTCCTTAGACCGCCTGTTCAACATTCATACTCTAAAATATGGTAAAAAAGGGTAAAAATAGAGGTTAAAATTTACATAACATAAGTTCTTTAATCATTCAAAAGTATGTTAAGAGCCAACATATCTTCATAAACAGCTTTTAGCAAAGGATTTTTTATTTCAGAAGGTGTGTCCCTGCCATTCCTAACAAAATGTCCACTACGAAACGAAGTCATTATTAAACAGTTTTATGAAATCAATGTTTGCAAAAGATATAAACATAAGGGTCTTACAAAAGAAGTGGTGCTTTTATAACGGCAGTTTATTTGTTGGCAAAACAAATTGAGCACATCAAATAGACCAGAGTGATACCGTATTTTTGTTAATGTCCACTACGAAACGGGTCAAATCTCCTTCAGTATCTGGTTTTAAAAATGTGAAAAAATGTCAATGTAAAGCTTAGTACGCACTTGGATGAATAGAATCATTCTTGTTACTATTGCAATATAGGGATTGTGGGGGGAAAATAAACCATGTGAATATGTCCACTACGAAACGGTCACCTACGAAATTTGTATGGGAGAAAAACGTTTCGTAGTGGACACTACCACTACCATGCAGTCGTTTTTTACTCTTTTTTCAATTATATTCGTGCAAAACAAAAAAACAAGGGTTAGTTTCATGCAATTTTCATTATGTTTTTATCAACTTAGAATAGGGTTGATGTCCACTTCGAAACTTTTTGTCCACTACGAAACGGTTTTGTCCACTATGAAACTCATCAAAATGTCCGCTACGTAACATGAGTTGTACCTTCATATGTTAAGTACTGTCTAATCTTTGAAAATGAGATTTTTCTAGTATATAAAGTAAAACAAACTGGAATGTAAATAGGAGACATTAAAATGCAATAAGATGTGCGTTTAGAAGTAGTTTCGTAGTGGACAAATGTCCCCTACGAAACAGTACATAAATTATGAAAATTATATCATTTTAAACAGTATTTAAGATTGCACTTTTTATTTTAAAACAGGTCTATAATAGAGGTATTCAAAATAACTCTTGAAATAAAATTTTAGAGAAGTTGAGTTTCCATTTGTTTAGGTCTGAAATTCACACTTTTATTGAAAAACGCCCATAACTAGCAAAAGCAAAGATGTAAATAAGTATATAATCAGGAGAAAAAAGCACACACATGTGTATAAAATTGTCACATGTTAAGACGTGTATTATGAAATTTAAAATTTGATGTGGATGCATGGTATGTTAGTTAATATTATCACAATATCATTGGTTTTCACCCTTTAAAATCTAATATTTGGTTTCAGTGTTATAGGTATATTTGTAAAAATACTATAAAGAAAAGGTTTATATTTCAAAAGACAAAAAGCAAGACAAATGACAAAAACAAAAAACAGTTTCGTATACAAAACTCCAATTTCTCTCATAACATGATTATAAAAGAATTATCTTCAAGACTATTTATCGAAATTTGCATATATAGTTATAGATCTGTAGTTTGTTAGAAATTGGTTAGTACAAACAATCAACTTGCAACTATGCACATGAACCATAAGTTGATCGTTGCGATGTGGAATATTATTGAAAATCGTTAGAAATGTAGTTTTTGTATGCAATATTAGGACGCGTACTGTCTAAACTGCACATGTAGACTCTGATATTTACTCACCGGCGCTAAAAGCCAGTTCACTTTGACTATATATACTGTAAGTTTTGTCTATATTGCCAATGCAGAATAAATTAGACCAAAAGCAACATTATGAGCCTTTCCCAGCAGTAAAAAGGATTTATCATTTTAAGGTTTTACAAATTAATTTATGATTTAAAATGTTGGTCTTAAATATTTAATTAGTTTCATTTACTTGTTTTTTACTTCAAACTTCATATTTTCTTATTTAATTTTCTATGTTGTATAATATTTTTTAGTCGCATGGCCAACTTTCCGTTCGTCACTCGGTTTACGTAGAGATTGGTCGGTTAATCTACCCAAGTATGCGGCTATTACAGCGGTTGGTCAGTTAATCGGGTTAGCTAAAGTCTGTTAATCGGATGATGTCGAGATAATTATTGCGAGGTCAGTATTGTTTCATTGTATATCTTTTAAAATATATTTTTATCATAAAAACTATTCATGTCTGCCAAAACAATCCAGTGTACTGAAGCCAGCGGTGTAATTATTTTTTGTTCTAGCTTCGATAAACGATCTATAAAATGAAAATCAATAAATTTATACACATTTAACATACACAATAGGTACACCAAATGACAAGTTGGTTGAAATTACTTGCATGCAATATTTCGAACATTGTAAAAAGACAGGCATTATGTTTATTAAACATATTAATATCATGATGTGAAAAATGTACACGAAAAACTGTATTTTGGTGACATTGTTTTTTCAGTGTTGAAAGTTTAAATTGTTTAAATATTTACTCGTTTAAGTTATAGTAGTCGTTGTCGACGAATCTGAGCACTCGTCCTTACAGTTTTTAAAAAAATATTATGTAACGCTAAACAAAAATGACATGTGAGTTGGCAGTAACTTAGGTTCGACATGATGAAAGTTAAGAATAGTAAATTATCATTTTTGTCAGTGTATTCAAGTGTGATCTCCCAATTCTTTTTTAGAACATTTAACTGTCTGCCTGAGTTTTTGTTAAAGATGTTTGTTGTGTGTTGTTTATTGCAATATCGAATACATTCCTAAAAAGTGTAAAATTTTACATTTTCCATTATAAGATAAATTACGAAAATTCGTTCTCCCTTATCTAACCATTAAGATTTCCTTCTTTTCTTTTTCCACCTAGGTCAAAGTACGGCTTCCAACACGGAGTCTTGGCCCTCACCAAACAGCAATCTATAAAGGGCTTTCAAAATAGTGTAAAACCATCCAAACAGGAAAACCAACGGTCTAATCGATATAAAAACAAAGAAAAGGGAAAAACTTTCGAAACAACCTCATAAACTCACTTAACATCGGGTTCCTGAGTTAGGACAGTTGTAAAACGAAATGCAGCGGGTTTAAGACGTTAAATCCTTTTTTTACACGGGACAGCTCAAGTGATTTGCTATATAGTAATATTTGTGACATCGTCACACTACCATTATCATGGTAGTTGTTGGCATGCTACAGGTTATATTCTTCTGATATATTTTGTGATAGTTTGATGCTTAACCCCGAACATGGGAGATTGTGCCTGATTTTTATATGTTAAAGACATAATCTTTCAGTCAGTTTAATTGGGTTCTTAAGCAGGCATGTCAGTAACTGTTAGTATTCCTTTGCTAATTTCTGTATCACTGTAATTTTGCTTAGTTTGTTTTTGGTACCTGTTCTGACAAATGAACCATACTCATACTGTTGAGACACGTTTGTGACCTTTTGCTGTTTTCTTTTATTGATCCAGTTGTTGTCTCATGACACATGCCCAAAATTCATTCTTAATGTTATCATAATTGGAAAAATTAGAATGTGAATATGTTAAAACTTTCAAAATTTAGAAGAGGTATGTGAACTTTTCATCCAACTTTATCAATTATTATCTTTAGTGATGATTAACATGTATTCAAATCGTATCCTTGATACATTTATTTTGATATTTTAAAAGAAATATTAACTTGTACAAAAATCAATAAAAACTCAGTCTATCATTCAAGCATTTGAACGGCATAGATACAATATAGGATTGAGTTAGTATGTCTGAGTTAATTGTTTAAATAGTTATCAAAGGTATCAGGATTATAAAACATTCACATAATAATTAAACGTTTGAAAGGGTTATTTAACAAAAAACATTCAAATACATGTTGTTATAGTAACATGTGGTTAGCACAAACTGGCTTTTGCACAAAATTGCTAAATGATAGTTCAAAACAAGGAGTTTTTTCACCCAAATTTAAACAAAACTTGCGTTTAGATACATGTTATTCGTCAAAAAAGTAAATCACAAAAATACTGAACTACGAGGAAAATTCAAAATGGAAAGTCCCTTATAAAAAGGCAGATTATGTAAGGATAAGTTTAATTTCAAAAAAATATCTAGATTTATTACTAGATAGAGATAAGGTTATAATGTGTAGGTTTAGAACTGGTTATTACAGATTACCAACTAAAACTGGTAGATGGATATGTTTAGATAGGCACATAATCCTACATTGCAATAAAACATTCTATGTCATAATCATATGTCTTGGGTATTTTAAAACACCATTATTTTTTATTTGGGATTTCTATAGAATATTTTTTAATCTTGAGGTTACATGGTGACTAAACCTTGTAAACTTGCTTTACGTGGTGCCAAGTATTTCTATATTTGAAACAAAGATAAATGCTGCACATTTATTTGAAAAGTGTAAATTTAACAAAGACTAATAGGAGAAAATCAATGGCGGTATTACACTTTAAGATAATTGTATTTTGCGATATTAAATCATTGATTTATTGCAAATATGTTGTTCATCTATACATATAGACGAGACTTCAGAATGAGGTCAAAAATTTAGATATAAGATATGACTAGTAAAAAAAAAATACTATATCATTCATTCATAGAGAATGTGAAAAATACTTTATTAGCAGTTATCTGACTTTTCGTCTCATATATGTACCTAAACTGAGCCATCTAAGTGTAGGACATGGTGCTTCCAAACAACCGAATAAGGAAGTAGGTCTTATTTTCAACGAGTGCTTTGTTACAATGGTAATATTGTCAATAATTGTATAATAGCAGTTTAGTTTTTTACTTTCTTTGGTTCAACAATTTTGAAAAATTGTTATTCACCTATATAAACAGGAGTTGGTCACTCTTATAAGTATTTTACAGCTTTTACATTAATGCTAGCAAGACAAATCTTTGTTTGGCTTGCTTGCTTTGTTTGTATCAATGTTTGCTCAAGCATGGCAATTAAGATAGGCGGGGTTTCAGCTTGTATACATCATACTTAAATTTTATTGGACGTTATTTTTGAGGTTAAGGACACTAAATTTTAAAACATCACATGACAAATATTCTCACATGTTTCCTCACCTGTAAATATACAATACAGTCAGGATTCTACTTCGTCAAAATTATCTCCCCATTACGGCAGTTCATTTTCACAATCGTAGAAATGGAAACCAAATTTTTTTCGAAGTTATGCATTTTCATCATCCAACTTAAAGATTGTCGTCAAAAACTTTTAGTAAAATAGCTATTCGAACACACCTACTCTGATTTGTGATTCATTGGATAGGTATTTCACTTGACCCCTACATTTCATCTTTTAGTATTGTGATTTTTTTATGTTATAAAGTCAACCTGTAGCTTTGCTATATAAAAATGATAGAATCTGAAGCGAGATGATGTATCAAATACTCTTCCTTTGTACGTTTTCAAGACAAAATATTCATCTCAAACACACCCTAACATAAAAAAGGTGCACTCGATTTTCTCTTTTCGATACAATTGTTACCCATTTATTGGAATTTTTTCTTGAGTTACATAAATGAAAGGGCAGTCACGGAAACAACTGAACTAATAGATTGATATGTTATATAAAAAAAACCAATATTAAGTTTATATTTTTCTTTCATTGACCAATTATTGTATTTTTACAGGTGAGGAAACATGTGAGAATATTTGTCATGTGATGTTTTAAAATTAAGTGTCCTAAACCTCAAACGTAACGTTCAATAAAATTTAAGTATGATGTATACAAGCTGAAGCCCCGCCTATCTTAATTGCCATGCTTGAGCAGACATTGATACACACAAAGCAAGCAAGCCAAACAAAGATTTGTCTTTCTAGCATTAATGTAAAAGCTGTAAGTAAGTCGTTCTTTCATGTGCACGTGTCAAAATTTATCAAGTATCCTTTGTGGGGACTTTGTGTATTTTTGTTCTCTGTTACATATTTTGAATGTTTGTGTCGTTTCTTGCTGGTTGCCATCACAGTAATATTCACTCAATAACTTAATAATTGATTACCATAATCACAAACACATCAAACGAATAGATTACAACTGTCATATTCCTGACTTAAAATAGGCATTTTTTTATGAAGATAATAGTGTATCACACATGTCAGCAAGAATGAAAATTCACAATATTGATTATCAAGCTTCGTGCAATTTTGCAAATCATTTTTAATGTACCACACATTCGTGCATATGTAAAGAAAATCAGTTGACACAAATAACAACAGTTACATGTCTATTATATGATCCTTTAATACGCTACAAAATTATTTTTACCTGAAATTTTCTAATAAGCTTACATATTGTAAAATTTGAATTGCCTCAAGGGTCTTTTATTGTTAAATTTGTTTACAAATGATTTTCCATTAAAAAATATTTACAATGAAATTAAAATGTATGATGATGACACAGCGTTACACTGTGCTGGTAAAAGTATTCGTTCTATCGACAAATTATTTAAATCATGACTTCTGTTTAGCTCTGTTTTAATAATGAAAAATCAACCCTTATTTTAGATGCCACTTTGTTGACACCAAAGCGAGATTCCTAATTCTACGATTTAAAAAGTTACTTTTGCTTTCTGAAATACACTGAATCGCAACTAACACAACAACCGAAATGAGAAGCTTCATTGTGCAACGTTTTTCGAGTAAAAAAAACCTGTAATATTTACGTTAAATAATATCGATTCAAAAATAATGTTTATCGTAAATTTTCAAAATGCAGGAGGTTTCGAATTCAACCAAGCGTTCAGTGACGTTGTTGTTTTGTCGGTCAATTGATAAAAGTTAATCAAACACCTTCATTCAGTTACACTTCCAATTATCCATCATATATTTCCATTCAATCGTATTGTTGCACAAATTTATACACACTATTACAAATGTAACTTCTTCTGAAATGTAGAACAACAATTTATATATATATTTGTAAAAACGTTAAGTGTGTATATTTATGTATAACGTAGAATGAGGTATTCTATTAGACATACATAAAGGCAACAGTAGTATACCGCAGTTCAAAACTCGTAAATCTATGGACAAAAAACAAAATTGGGGTATCAAACTAAAACTGAGGGAAACGCATTAAATATAAGAGGAGAACAACAACACAATATTAAAATGTAACATACACAGAAACGGACTAAGCATTAGACAAAATTTCTATTTATAAAATGAAGACTTTCTACATTAAAACAAACTTTTTTGGGCACTAAAATATGTGTAGGACGAACAATTCTGCTAGTGATGCGGACCACAATTAAAACCTTTAGCCTGATTTATAATGTGTTGGCCGATTTTATTGATTCGTGGATGCTGACCACAATTAATACTTATTTCCTGATTAAAAATGTGTTGGCCGATGTTATTGATGTTGGTAAATTATTTATCTTCCTAACAGTTCTTGGAAAGAAAGATTACCCATAGGCATATGTACTGGCTCTCTCTTGGTAGAAGCAGTTTTTGTCTCTGTTCCGGTAATCATTTAGGTGCAGACATTGTTAACAGTATGTGCTGATTAAATCATGCTACAACTGTTTCATAAAACAGTCTTGAATAGAATGCAATCTACTTGTTTTTAGCCTTCTTTAAGGCCATCACATTTCACTGTTTTTTCCATATTCCTGACATAGCCTGACTTTTGTTCTGTGTTCGAAAAACTTGCTGGTCCTTTCTGTGATTGCTTGTTTGCCTTTGTCTTATTTCTCTTAACAATTTCTTACAGTCATAATAACCTTCAATTATTATCGGACTGAACAAAGAAATAACACGACGGGTGACGTTTACGGTGCAAGAAATGCTTAACCTTCCGGAGCACCTGATTTCACTCCCAGGTTTTAGTGGAGTTCGTGTTGTTTCTTATTTAATATTTTTAACTGTTGATGTAAATGTCTTTGGTTTTACGACTTTTGGTTTACTCCTTGGTTTTGATTGTTATTGTCTTCTGTTTGTTGGACATAGTACTGTGCATGCATATTTCTCTACCCGTCTAATTATGGATGCAGGTGCAATGCAGGTGCAATAACCTTTACGGTTATTTTTTTTTTGGCATCCTTTAAGATTTCAGTTGATAAGTCGTGAGGTAGATTTTGGGGTTTTTGTAATAGACTTGTTAAATTCAATAACACTAGCATTACTTAACAAGCTTTTGTCTTTTCATGAGTGATGTAAAAATAACTGGTGTTCTTATTTCGTATACTTACTTGCAGAACTTGATTTACTGGAATATTGTGAACGCAAAGACGTTATCATGATGACTATTTTAAATCCATTTTGCGCGAATATTAAAATTCTCTAGAGTAAAGACATTTTGAAAACTCTTAAATTTAGATCTTATGTATTACTGAATGTGAATTTCGCAAAAGAACGTCATGTTGAATTGAATATTAACATATCTGAAAAGCTTCCTTTCAGCTAAAGACGTGAATATAAATGTACAACGATTTACAATTCAATGCAATAAAAACTCTACCAAGGATACATTTTACTTCATACTTATCTGCTCTTTAATCAAAGTATTAACGAAGATTGTTTTAAAATTACAAATTTCGATATGTGACCTAAATCAAAAGGATTTCTTTTAATTCTCAATGCAAGGATTTCTTCTTGACGATAAAACTATCTGATAAAGTAGGTCAATTAAACAGTAAATTACTGTTGACATTGACGTGGAGTGTTATATACACATTGAACACTATAACAACTTCGATGATTTTTGTTCTACAGAAGACAACAATATCCTAACATAGACCTATGTGGCAACCATATTGCGTTGAGAATTAAAAGAAAGAGTACACTTTTTTGTACAAATACTGACATATTCATTGGATTGAATTATTTTTGGACTCATTTACAAAGAGATCGATTTCGTGTTGTACTGCCGTTAAGGTCAAAATTTAGCTTATTTTTCATGATAAACATGATAGAAAAAACGTTTCACTCAATTATCATATACTCCAACAACTAAAACATAATTATCAAAATTACGTTCATCAATTATATTCCCCTGTCAGTATCACTACGAACGAATCTTTGTAGAGGTTCTTAGATTGATATTTATTACAAATGTCAAAGATTGACATCAAATCGATATCGATGAACTTATACAGTCATGACATTACCAAATACGACTTAGATGACAACCCAAATGTTGATAACATGCACGTCGACACTTACTCGGTAACGATGATAAAATGAAATAAGACAGATTGAGTTGATTCAATTAAGACCAAATATAAAGTTTGATATGATTAGAGGATGGCTGCATTGTTATCGATTTATTTTTTCCATTGTATTTATACAACATAATCAAGTTGTCACCTTCCAAATTATTGTATTCTTTAAAACAAATACATTTCATTTAGTTTATGACATTGACATCTAATTCATATGATCAGTAGGTAAAATATGGTTACATGCAAAAACATTACAGACATGACTAACCTTGTAAATATTTAAATACATAGGATGAAGAATGATATGTTTGATTGTATAATGACAAGTAGTGATGGTATTTATCCATCGAAAACTAATGTCCTTGGGGTTGGTACGGAAATTTTCATTTCCCATGTCTGCACATTGAAATAAAAACTCCTATAATATATAAAATGAATATAGAACAAGTCACTTGAGGAAACTTTCTGAAGTCTCCAACACACTCTTATTTAAACAGCGTAAACTGTTAGATCATACGAAATGAATAGAGAACATTTACCTCGTGAAAACATTTCTCAGTTGTCGATAGATTAAACAGTTTAACTCAAGAAACGTCCCACGTTTGTTTTTGGCTTAATGCATCGACATCGACTGATGGTGTGTTTGATGCGACAAATAAAGTAAAAGGTGCATATCAATATCGATATATGGACTCATAAATACCATGATTGAACTTGGTATTTGCGCCAGACGCGCGTTTAGTCTACAAAATATTCAGCAGACGAGTGACGCTCAAATCAACAAATGTTGTTGATATCGAAAATACTTCTCTTGGATATATCTCTAAAGATTTGCATCATTGTAGTATCATTTAGCTCCAAACAAAACTGCTGTTAACATGGATAATAATAATCGCCGAAAAGACTCATCAGTGCCGCTCGAATAAAAAAAAGTTAAAAAGTCCAAATAAAGTACGAAGTTGAAGAGCATTGAGATCCAAAATTCCTAATACAGCTAAGGCTCTATGCCTGAGGTAAAAAAGCCTTAGTATTTATAAAAATTCAATATTTTGTAAACAGTTAATTTATAAATATAACAATATCAATGATAATTCATGTCAGCACAAAAAGTGCTGACTACTGGGCTTGTGATACCCTCGGGGAAACAAATCTCCACCAGCAGTGGCATCGACCGAGTGGTTGTAAATAAACTCATCATAGATTCCAGGACTAAATTACCTGTTTACAAAACTTTGAATTTTTCGAAAACTAAGGATTTTATTATCCCAGGCATAGATTTCCTTAGCCGTATTTGGCACAACTTTTTGGAATTTAGGATCCTCCTTAATGCTTTTCAACTATTTACTCGTTTGGCTTTACAAATATTTTGATATGAGCGTCACTGATGAGTCTTATATAGACGAAACGCGCGTCTGGCGTACTAAATTATAATCATTGTACCTTTGATAACTGTTACAATTAGATGTAACATTTATGTTGTATTGCTGCTTTGTTAATGTGCAGGTGAAAGAGTGGTCGATTTTAGTGCAATTGCAATTGCTTCTTACGCGTTGTTTGTAAAACACAATTTTAGAAGTCTCGTGTTTTTTACATTAGATGAGACAAGTATTCTTTGAGCTTTTTGGGACTGCGATACCCAATAACAGTAGGTGCTGGAAAATTTCTTTTAATGAAGGGTCTTTTTCAATAAAACGCCAGTGCTTGCGAACAGTAGTTGAAATATTTGTCAATTCAGTATGGAAGGTGACAACAAACTGAATTATATCTGGGCGGGTCGTCTAATCTTTGTATTCCATGTGGATCGTTCGATCTTTTTCTTGGGCTTTATCTATAGGTTCTGAGAGATTTTTGGTTTTCTATCCTTTTGATTTTAGTGGTTTTCTGAGTTGTTCCAATAAAGGCAACAGTACTATACCGCTGTTCAAAACTCATAAATCCATGGACAAAAAACAAAATCGGGGTAACAAACTAAAATCGAGGGAAACGCATTAAATATAAGAGGAGAACAACGACATAACACTAAAATGTAACACACATAGACAAAATCCCACGAGAATAACAAATATAACATATATATAACATCAAAACCAAATACATGAATTTGGGATAGACAAGTACCGTGACACGCCTTATCGCAATGTGAATTTACACTAAAAAAAATAAGAGAAAACAAACGACACAACGTTATAATGTAATACACACAGAAACGAACTACAATATAACAATGGCCATATTCCTGACTTGGTACAGGGCATTTTTAAAGGAAAAAATGGTGGGTTGAACCTGGTTTTGTGGCATGCCAAACCTCGCACTTTTATGGCCATGTGAAATATAACATCAAAATGACAACACAGGACTACAATATAAATAAAAACGATAGTTGAGTTTGGATTCCGAGGAGCAAATTCGCTTTAGTCTAATGACTTCACTGTAAGGAATGCTCCTTGAGCAGTGTTTAGGGTGAAAACTTGGTGTCTATCAGTTTTTTTCGTGTGGAGATCAGTTGTCATGACATCGTTTTTTTACATATGTGGCAGTGTAGAGGAAAGCAATTTTCTTGCTAGCAAATTCAGATGTAAATTGTACTGAATGAAGGAACAACTAGATACAATGATCTAAAAAGAAGCAAAAAACGATCCGGGTTACAAACTAAACCCGAGGGAAATCATTTAAAAGAGGAAAACAAATGAACATCAGGAACACTGAAGTGCAACAAAACACAAACTCAAAAATACATAAAAACGGCTTTGATAACAACTGCCATATCCACGACATGGTACATGACATTTTAAGAATGGTGGATTGAACGTGGTTAAATGGCTAGCGAAACCTACCTATAAGACGCGTGATGGCAAGTTCAAAATCAACAGTTGTACAATCATTCAGAGAAGTTGGCCTCTTTATAAGATGTCTAAAAAAGTCATTGTACTTCATTGATTTCCATGATAAAATAATTAACGGATCGAGAAAGATTGGATATCTCAACCAATCGCTTCCCTTTTCTCGTAATTTAAACTTCTAGGCTCCTAGTTAACTTATTCTCATGTGGAATATGCATAAAGTTTTTGAGACTGAATTATGTGATCAAACATCCATCAATTAATGGTTTTGAAAATTGGCGAATACTTTTTTATATGTGATTTTGTCTTTGTGCATAGACGTACGTCTTTGAAATAGCGATCTATAATGAAGCATAAAAGAGTTACAGTAGAAAATACGATTTCGTGTCCCTACAAACATATTCATATCACCACCAGATATAGTAACTACTATCTCTTTTATTCACTGGTCTGATTTACAGGGTGATCGATGATCTACTGAACCCAAACAAAAACATGTGTTTCTTCAAACAAATAGATTGACTTTTTTTCGAAATGTGAATATGAAAAAAAAACAATAAAATAAAATTTAGAGTGGAAATAGAGAAAATGTCAAATGGACAACAACCCCACTAAAAAGAAAAAACAATCGAATGAGTCCACAAACTATCCCGCACCCCAAGACATGTTCTAGCTAGCTCCTGAACGAAAATGTGTACTAGGTCAGTGATAATGGAGGCCATAATAAACTCCAAAACATATAAATGAACTTAAATTGAAAAGACTGACAAATACTACAGACTGATGACCTTGGAAAGGCGAAAAAATACGGCGGGTTTAAATATGTTTTGTGATCTCAACCCTCCACCTTTACCCCTAGCCAATGTAGAAAAAACATACAAACATCAATATGCAAGTAAAACTCAGTTTACGAGAAGTTTGAATCCGAAGTCAAGTTACAGTTATTTCCCCTTCCCCTTTCAGCGTTACCAACAACGCACTTTATCGTCCCAATGCCACAATCGTACTATAATTAGATCAAAGGTGTACTTTTCAGCGCCAAACCATCACATTCCAGCGTTCAATCACATAAGGAGCTGCTGTTGAAAATCTGTCACATATATAATTTAAACAAGCGAGTTTCAAGCATTCATGCTAAGATGACAAATTTCAATGTTTTCATAGATGCATTATAGCTTTTTGTCTGAAACGACTGATATTATACGACTAAGCATAGAACATTAGTTGTTAAGAAATATACAATAAAGCAAAACAAGATCATATAAAAAGGATAAACCAGCTTCATTTCTCTTTTTTATTCTTTCTCAAAAACAATTGATTGTTGACTGTAAGAATCCTGTTGAAAAACCAGTTTCGGCTGCACATCTGTTCTCACATCTGATTTATGAGGTCTGTCCCTGCATCCTATAAGACAGAACTATACTTTAAAATACAATTCCTGACACATAGAGTAATCTCAATGGTTTGTTTTCTTTTAAACACTTATGTTGTTTGGTTTTTTTCTTTGATTGGACCTGTTTTGCATACTACTTTCCAAGAACTGAAAAATCTTAACAAATAGGTATGTGTGAAATAGGAGTAAAGCCCGATTCGATGCACAATGACGATAAGTGTTTTGCGAATTTTGCACACTGCTGATCAATTCTAGTGAATGTAAATTTCTTTTTGCACCCTGACATTAGAAATAGCATAATAGACGCAGCTATATTAGCTCGTTTCTCATATTTTGCATATACGAACAAATAAATTCTTCTATGTGCTGTAAGGTTTTATGTAAGCTAAATGATTGCTAAATAGACACATCTCCACCAGGGACATAGAAATTAACAACATTGGATCCTCGTACGACCTTAAAATTATTTACATATGTAGGACTCGGAAGTGCAATGGGGACATGAAGTTCGATGTTCACGCCGAAGTGTAATAGGATGCGCCGGAGTAGTGTGGAATGTTCCTTTCACTGGTTTGCGAGGGTGTATGTGACTCATGGTAGCAAGTTCAAAATCTATAGTGGTCGATCATTATGAGAAGTTTATATTTTCATTAGAAATAATTTGCATCAATTATTGTCTATAGAATAGTATTGGCATTTCAATATCGATGTTATGTATTGTATGAATAAAATAAGAGATTGTTAAAAGAGTTATCGTCCTGCAATAGGTTATTACCTGTAAGTACCTTGTGGAAATTATAGATTGAAATATACCTTATATGTGCGGTGAAATTAGGACAAATGTTTAATATGAGCAAATCAGCCCTAATACGGAATAATAAGCATGTGCAATATTGATTACGTCGACCTAATGTATTTTTTAAAACAGAAATTTGAGAGTTGTGTTTCTATGTCGTTTTGTTTTGCTGTATAGACGCAGTGTTTGATATAAAGATCCATGAGGGGACCATATATAAGTGCAAACATTTGGTGAAAAAGGTAAAATTTCGTGTCCCTTGCAAACGTGTCATATTTTCTCAGGTTCAGTAAAATCATTTATCATACTATTTGCTCTCGTACAAAGGAGCATCAATGAATTACTTACAATTCCCTACAAAAAGCTGATTCTAACAAACAAATGAACTTCGATATCGAAAAATGAACATGAAAAGTAAAATAACAACAATTCCGAGGTAAATTGAAAATGGAAAGTCCGTAACCAAAAGGAAATCTAAAATCTAAATAAAAAAAGTTTATGTAATCATCCGTACTTCAATGTTACCACCAACGTCCTTCACTGTAAGTATCAGCAAGATAGCGTCACATTGTAAATATCTTTATACAGCGTAAAACTATCGCATCCTGTTGACACTGATGACATAACATGAACACTATTTACATATTGTTGTGCCGTGCAAACAGGGAAGTTAAATCTTTGGTTTTACTGTAACTTTCTCGGGTTATTTCATGATGTGAATCAATAAATCAACTGTGGTGCTATTACCTGTAGTCTAATTAACTTGTGTATGTATGATTAACATTGTTAATTCATTTACAATAGGTGCATTTCTTCATATTATTCTCCTGACATCGTATTATTTCATTACTTGCCGCCATACTTCTCGTGCTAAATATAGGGGCGTTGTAGTCGTTGCTATATTAACAAAATCTGGTGCAGAATACGGGCTATTTCGCCATAACGTTGTAGTGAAGCTTACGTCTCCTCAGATATTATAGATCACCTAATGACTCAGATACAAGTGATGAACCAAACAGAGATGGTACGGAACTTGTAATTTAGTAAGCAACACATTTCACCCAAAATTCGGGGGTCATACATTTAATTTAATATAATTCTCGACTTGCAAGCGCAAGCGGTCTTTCACCAGATTTCTCCAAATCTCGGAAGTAGCACCAAAAATAGATGGTGCAATATTTTATCGTAATTAGTCTTTCCACTTTTCGTGTATTTGTTCTACGTGAAATTTGATAGATAGTCTTTTCCGTATAATTAATTATAAGTTTTATAGTGGATTTGACATTCCCGCTAAAATATTACAGAACAAATTAAAGCATGCACAACAAAAAAAATCCAACTTGGGTGATCTGGTAGGATTGATCCGGCTCAAATCACCCCTATTAGGACAAAGGAGCTGGGATGTAATTAGCATTATGACAAGAAGAAAAAGTTTTAAATCTATTCCCTGGTATATTAACTTTTTATAATATGAAAGAATAAACTCCATGTTTTAAAATGAAAAACCTCATAGAATGTAAAATATGATATGTACAATTGTATCATGTCATAACGAATCCGTAAATAGTTTAGTTGAAATCAATTCACTAATTTAGGTCAAATTACGGATTGGAAATGTTCACTCTCTATATTACAAAAAGCGTGAAAGTGTGATTCACTGGTTTTGGAGGAGTTGCCGATGGTGGATGGTCATCTCCTATATTGTGAGACTACAAAGTCTTTATTTGAATATGCGACACCCCAGCAAGCATTCAAGGGGAGTGACCTCAACCCTTGAATTTAATTTTTATGGACCCACTTAACACATGGCTACATTATATGTTTGAAAGCTTGTTTTGTGTGTTGCACGGACGTAATGAAATCATACTTTGCAATTTCTGTCCAATCGAGATCAAAAGACCAAATGTATCCGAATGAGCAGCATTAATCACATGAAATCGTTAATGAAACTTAATGCAACCAAAATGATAGAAATAAATTGAAACAAAAATATTTGTTGGTGATTCTAATTCATCAACCAAACAAAATCCTTTATTCAGTACTAAGAAAGTATTTTACATCATCAAATTACTTTAAGCTCGCTTAATGTCTAATCGTCTTAAATGTCCCGAAAGATCGCTATTCGCAAACAGTAAAATCACAAAAATACCGATCTTTGAGGAAAATTCAAAACGGAAAGTCCGTAATCAAATGCAAAAATCAAAAGCTCAAACACATCAAACGAATAGATTACAGTTATCGTATCCTGACTTGGTACTGGTATTTTCTTATGTAGAAAATGGTGGATTAAATCTGGTTTTATAGCTAGCTAAACCTCTCACTTGTGTGACAGTTGCATACAATTCCATTATAAAATTGAGAATGGAAACGGGGAATGAGTCAAAGAGACAACATCCCGACCATAGAACAGACAACAGCCGAAGGCCTCCAATTGGTCTTCAATGCAGCAGCGAGAAACTCCCGCACTCGGAGGAGTCCTTCAGCTTGCCCCTAAATAGATATAGTACTAGTTCAGTGATAATGAACATCATACTAAACTCCGCATTATACAGACGAAACTAAAATTAAAAATCATACAAGACTAACAATGGCCAGAGGCTCCTCACTCGGAACAGGCGCAACAATACGGAGGGGTAAACATTTTTTTTTAGATCTCAACCATCCCCCTATACCATTCACTACAAACTCCTCAGAGTCTGAATTGACCAGTTTTTGTGCTCGATCAGTAAAATCGAGCACACATTTTACTCGACTAGTCTCGACATTGTCTCGACTGTACTTAACTGTACTTAAGTGTACTCGACTAGGTCTCGACTAGGTCTCGACTTTACTTAATTAGTCTGATTCAGTACTTGATGATCTTTGTGTAGTCTGAAATGGTCTTGACCAAGGCTCGACCTGTCTCGACCTGTCTTGACTAGTCTCGACCTGTCTCGACTAGTCTCGACTCAGTCTCAACCAGTCTCGACCTGTCTCGACTAGTCTCGACTCAGTCTCAACCAGTCTTGACCTGTCTCGACTAGTCTTGACCTTCAAATTTAGTTTTGACTGGTGTAAATCAGCCCATCTAACTAAATTAAATATTGATCTTAAAAAATTCAAGCTTATTAGGTAGTTTGATTTATTGCTGTGAAATGAAAGAATTTAATTTTACAATATGTAAAAAAAAAATTATTATATAAAAATTCAGATAGGCATCTTTAATTTTTTTTATAACTTTTTCAAATCAACTTGAATATTCATCAAACTATGCAGCTATCTTACATATATATCGAGCTTACTGAATCTCATTTCATTTAGTTTTTTGTTGTATTGCTGTAAAATTTAAGAATTAAAGTAATCTTGGTATAAAAAGCTAGAATTTGCAATTCGGACAAAATAGAGATAGTACACTTTAATTTTTTTAATAACTTTTTCAAATCAACTTGGATTTGCATCAAACTATGCAGCTATCTTACATATATATCAAGCTTACTGAATCCCATTTCATTTAGTTTTTTGTTGTATTGCTGTAAAATTTAAGAATTAAAGTAATCTTGGTATAAAAAGCTAGAATTTGCAATTCGGACAAAATAGAGATAGTACACTTTAATTTTTTTAATAACTTTTTCAAATCAACTTGGATTTGCATCAAACTATGCAGCTATCTTACATATATATCAAGCTTACTGAATCCTATTTCATTTAGTTTTTTGTTGTATTGCTGTAAAATTTAAGAATTAAAGTAATCTTGGTATAAAAAGCTAGGATTTGCAATTCGGACAAAATAGAGATACATTTGTAGTACACTTTAATTTTTTTAATAACTTTTTCAAATCAACTTGGATTTTCATCACACTAAGCAGCTATCTTAAATGTTTACTAAGCTTACTAAATCCCAGGTCATTTTGTTTTTTGTTGTAATGCTGTCAAATTTAAGAATTAAATTAATCTAGGTCAAAAAAGCTAGAATTTGCAGTTCGAACAAAATAGAGATAGTACACTAGTATCTAAAATTATATGAATCATCTTAATACTAATATTTTGTGTGAGGACTCCGGATGAATTTTATCAAAATTTTGCAAGTTTGTAATGCCATGGTTCTCGTGCATTTGATATTAAGTGTTGAAAGTTTAGATTTGATCAAATAGTTGTTCGTGAAAACTATTATAGTTATTTAAGTTGAGTCAGAGCACTTGTCTTTGCAGTTTTTCAATGTCATGTGAGTGGGTAGAAACTTAGATATGAAATATGATGAAAGTTATAATAAATTGTCATTTTTGCCAGTTAATCCAAATGTGATCTCCCTATTCTTTTCAGAATATTTAATTAGAAATAGGAAGATGTGGTATGAGTGCCAATGAGACAACTCTCCATCCAAATAACATTTTATGAAAGTAAATCATTATAGGTCAATGTACGGCATTCAACACGGAACCTTGGCTCACACCGAACAACAAGTTATAAAGGGCCCCAAAATTATTAGTATAAAACCATCATGTGTTGGTTAAATTTCAATGGTCACTCCAAGTAATTTTACTTCATCATCGCATTTGATGTTCTGTCAATGTAAGTTGAAGACTATGTTGGTTGCATGTGTTTTACTACCAATTGCTAAGGCTTGACATTTTTCAGGATTATCCTGCATTTTATTTAGTGAGAACCATGAAATCAGTGAACCACTGACTTCCTCCAATGAGTAAATCACTAAGGCATTAGACGAGCGGGATTTTGAAAGGGTATTGCAATCGGCATGATTATGCCACAAACAAAGAGAAAACATATCGTTGATGAAAGTTAAAAAAAAAAACTAGACCTAAAGTATTTGTGGCCGTTCTGTTATCTTTCACATTCACAGGGCCTGAACAGAATAAATGACTACACATCTAACTCATATGAACATGTCATGGCTGCATCCATTACATGTCGATAATCATATATTGAAAGTTTAAATTTTTCAATTTTCCTTTATTAGATAAATTACGAAAATATATGTACTCCTTATCTAACTATTTAATTATACTTCTTTTTTTTTACCTATTGTGCAAAAACCACCAACCAATCATTATATTATAATTTTGAAAACAATGGTTAAGGCAAGATATCAATTGGGCTGTTGATAAACGTGTACAAACGTATAGGCCCATAATACAATTCCATTATGCCAAACAAAAGGTTGAATATCATAATATACATTTGGTGTGTTGCTTCTTTTGATCGATCCAAATATTTTTTGTCATTCATTTCAATAGGTTCATCCAAGAACACTTTCAATCGAGAATAGTTTGAAGATTGTAAATAAGAATAAAGAAGGTGTGCCATCGAGACAACTCTCCATTCAAGTCATAATTTGTAAAAGTAAACCAATATAGGTTAAATTAAGGCATTCAACATAGAGCCTTGTCTCAAAACCTCCAAAATAGTATAAAACCTTTTCTTACTATTAACACCACTGGGTCGATGCCACTGCTGGTGGACGTTTTGTCCCCGAAGGTATCACGAGCCTAGTAAGTCAGCACATCGGTGTTGACATGAATATCAATTATATGGTCATTTTTATAAATTTCCTGTTACAAAACTTTTATCTTTCGAAAAACTAAGGATTTTCTTATCTCAGGAGTAATTTACCTTAGCCGTATTTGGCACAACTTTTTTGGAATTGTGGGTCCTCAATGCTCCTCAACTTTGTACTTGTTTGGCTTTACAACTATTTTGATCTGAGGGACACTGATGAGTCTTTTGTAGACGAAACGCGCGACTGGCATATCAAATTATAATTATGGTACCTTTGATAACTATTAAGACATGTGTAATTGAAATGCAGCGGGTTTAAAAACATTAAAACTTTTTTTACACAGAACAGCTAAGTGATATGTGTTGTTGTTATAGTAGTTGCTGGCGTGCTACAGGTTATGGTCTTAATAAATTATAATCCTGGTACCTTTGATAACTATCTTCGGACATTGTTAAGATGGTTTGATGCTTAACCCCGAACAGGACAGATTGTGTCTGATTTTCATATATTAAAGACATAATCTTTCAATCAGTTTAATTGAAGTCTTAAGCTGGCATGTCAGTAACTGTTAGTATTCCTTTGCTAATTTATGTATAATTATAATTTTGCTTAGTTTATTTTGGTAGCTGTTCTAACGTAGGACTCATACTCATATTTTGGAGACTTGTTGGTGCACTTTGGTTGTTTTCTACTCTTAGTCGGTTTGTTGTCTTATGACAAATTCCCCATATCCATTCTTATTTTATAATAATTGTAAAGATTAGAAAGTAAATATGTTAAACTTTCAAAATTTAGAACTTTTCATCCAACTTTATCAAGTATTATTTTTAGTGATTATTATCATGTATTTAAAGAGTATCCTTTATACATATATTTTGATATTTCAAGAGAAATTATAACTTGTACAAAGTTCAATTAAAATTCCATCTATCTTTGAAACAGTTAAATGGCTTATATACAATATTGGATTGATATAGTATGTGAGTTTATGGTTTAAATATTCACATTATAATTGTACGTCTGAATGGGTTATTTTTTTAAAATATTTTTTAAATACATGTTGTTATAGTAACATCTAGTTAGTACAAACTGGCCTCAGCACAAAATTGCTAAAAAATAGTTCAATACAAGTTTTGTTTTCCTCAATTTAAACAAAACTGGCGTTCAGAAAAAAGTTAAATAACAAAAAAAAACAGAATTCCGAGGAAAATTCAAAATGAAAAGTACCTAATCAAAAGGCAGATTATGTAAGAATAAGTTTAATTTCGAAACATATTTAGATATATTACTAGATAGAGATAGGTTTATAATATGTATATTTAGAACTGATAATTATAGATTACCAATTAAAACTGGTAGATGGATATGTTATATATGATAGACAAAGAAGAAAAGATACTGTAGTTTATTTCAATGTCAAGAAATAGGTGACGAATTTCACTTTTGAATTGTACATCACGAGACGACTAAAGGAAACTGATGTATTATTATTTTTTTTCTTTTGAATAAACCTTTCGTCTGACGTCGTTATTTTATCAAAATGTGTGTGTGTGTGTGTGTGGAAGGGGGGCAGGATTTTGTGCATTTTTGTTTTCTGTTACTTATTTTGAGTTGTTATGTCATTTGTTGCTGGTTGCCATCACAGTAGTGTTCACTCAAAAACTTAATAATTGATTATCATAATCACAGACACATCAAACGACTAGATTACAACTGTCATATTCACGACTTGGTACAGGCATTTTCTTATGTAGATAATGGTGGATCACAAATGCCAGCAATAATGAAAAGTCCTAATATTGATCATCAAGCTTCGTGCATTTTTACAAATCATTTGTAACGTATCACACATTCAGGCATATTTTTAAAACATTTCAATTGACATAAATAACAAAAACTACATGTCATTTATATGGATATAGGAAGACGTGGTATGAGTGCAATTGAGACAATTCTCCATCCAAATAACAAATTCAAAAAGTCAACGATTATAGGTCAAGGTACGACCTTCGACACCGAACAACAAGCTATCAAGGGCCTCAAATTTACTTGTGTAAAGCCATTCAAACGGGAAAACCAACGGTATATATATAAAAAAAAATGATCTTTTGATACGCCACAAAATTATGTTTACCTGAAATTTTCTAATAAGCTAATAAACTGTAAAATTTGGATTGCCTCAAGGGTCTTTTAGTGTAATTTTGTTTTAAAATAATTTTCCATTAAAAAATATTTACGAAAAAATTGAAATGTATGCTGATGACACAGCGTGACACTGTGCGTGAAAAAGTGTCCGTTCTACCGAAAAACAATTTAAGTCATGATCTCTGTCAAGCTCTGTTTTAATTATGAAAAAATCAACACCTGAAATAAAAGAATGACACAACTTTTTGACAGATTTAATTGGTAAAGTTTGTGAGACAGAATTCCATATGATAAACAAATTCCTGTATTAAAATGTTCAACAAAAAACTCCTGTTTATCTAAAATCTCGAAAATTTATGAAAATAATTGATTTACAATTTGGAAGTAATTCGGCCAGACATAAATATCATTAAATCATCCTTTACGTAAAGTTCTGCAATTCTATGGAATAGCGTATAAAGAAACATATAAATATCAACATCTTTATGTTTTTTTCACATATCTCTGTCAAACCACATAGATCATTTATTTTTATGCACACTATGAATTAGTTTAATTTTATGTATATATATACAGTTATATCAATAATTTACTTACTATATGAGGGCCCAAAGTAAGATAAAGGAAAACTAATTGGTTCACCCTCTTTTGAAAAAAAAATTATATTATTATTATTACTATTATAATTAATTATTATTATTATTATTATTATTACCTTGGCAATCCACAATACACTGAAATAGAATGGCAACTAACACAAGCAACTGTTTTCCAGTTTTAAAGTGTGCTATTTACGTTGGATAATATTGATGCAAAATTATGTCTTCCGTAAATTTCCAAAATGCCGGAGGTTTCGCATTCAACCAAGCGTTCAGTGACGTTATTGTTTTGTCGGTCAATTGATGAAAGTTAATCAAATACCTTCCTTCATATACAATTCCAATTATCTATCATGTATTTCCCTTCAACCGCATTATCGCACAAATTTATGCACACTATTAACTTCTTCTGAAATGTAGAACAACAATGTATATAAATTTGTAAAAACGTTAAGTGTATATATTTATGTATCACTTCACCCATAGAATACCTATTTACACGTGTTCAACAACACAAAGGTAGAGCCACATAGAATGAGGTATTTTATTAGACATAGATTTCTATTTATAAAATGAAGACTTTCTACATTAAAACAAACTTTTTTGAGCAGTAAAATGTGTTTAGGACGAACAATTCTGCTAGTGATGCGGACCACAATTAAAACCTTTTGCATGATTTAAAATGTGTTGGCCGAAGTTATTGATTCATGGATGCTGACCACATTTAATACGTAGTGCCTGATTAAAAATGTGTTGGCCGATGTTATTGATGTTGGTAACTTATTTCTCTTTCTAACAGTTCTTGGAAAAAAAGATTGCCTATATGTATATGGCTTGCCTCTCTCTTGGTAGAATCAGTTTTTGTCTCTGTTGCGGTAATCATTTAGGTTCAGATATTGTTGACGGTCTCTGCTGATTAAATCATGCTGCAACTCTTTCACAAAACAATCTTGAATAGAATGCAATCTATTTGTTTTATCCTTCTTCAAGGCTATCATATGTCAATGTTTTTCCCATATTCCTAACATAGCCTGACGTATGATCTGTGTGCAAAAACTTGTTGCTCCTTTCTGTGATTGCTTGTTTGCCTTTGTCTTATTTCTGTTTGTTGGACACAGTACTGTGCATGCATATTTCAATACCTGTCTAATTATGGATGCAGGAGTAATATCCTTTATGGATTTTTTGGGTATCTTTTGAGATTTCAATTGATAAATCGTAAGGTTGATTTTGGATTTTTGTTTTACTTTGCTGGTTGTATTTTTAATAGTTTATCCAAGGTCAAGCATTTGTTGGCCTTGATACTCTTTCGCCATTTGTTTTCCACAGTCCCCAGTGATGTTTAGTCTTTCTGGAGTCACTGTATTAACGAAGATATATTTTAAAATTATTAATTTCGATATGTGACATTAATCAAAAGGATTTCTTTTAATTCTCAATACAAAGGATTTCTTCTTGACGATAAAACTATCCGCTAAGGTTGGTCAATTAAACAGTAAATGGCTGTTCACATTGACGTGGAGTGTTGTATACACATTGCACACTATAACAACTTCGATGATTTTTGTTCTACAGAAGACAACCATATCCTAACATAGACCACTGTGACAACCATATTGCATTGAGAATTAAAAGAAAAAGTACACTGCTTTGTACAAATACTGACATCTACATTGAATTCAATTATTTTTTTGACTCATTTACAAAGAGATCGCTTTCGTGTTGTATTGCCGTTAAGGTAAAAATTTAGCTTATTTTTCATGATAGACATGATAGAACAACCTTTTTACTAAATTATCATATACTCCAATAACTAAAACATAATTATCAAAATTATATTCATCAATTATATTCCACTGTCAGTATCACTACAGACGAATCTTTGTAGAGGATTTTAGATTGATATTTATTACAAATGTCAAAGATTGACCCAGCAATTGATATCAAATCGATATCGATGAACTTCTACAGTCATGACATTACCAAATACGATTTCGATGACAACCCTAATGACAAACCCAGATGACAAACTCTGATGTTGATATCAAGCACGTCGACACTTACTAAGTAACGATGATGAACTGAAAATAAGACACATTGAGCTGATTTAATCATGATAAGAGGATTGCTGAATTGTTATCGCTTTATTTTTTCCATTTTATTTATACAACATAATCAAGTTGTCACCTTTCCAAATTATTTTCTTTAAAACAAACACATTTCATTTTGTGTATGACACTGACATCTTATTCATGTGAAATATGGTTACATGCAAAACCAGTACAAACATGACTAAAAATTTAAATACATACGATGTAGAAGGATATGTTTAATTGTATAATGACAAGTTATGACAGTATTTATTTTTAGTTTACTACATATACAACTAATGCCCTTGGGGTTGGTACGGAAATTTTCATTTTTCATGTCTGCACATTTAAATAAAAAGTCGTATAGTATATTAAATGAATATAAAACAAGTCATTTGAGAAAGCTTTTTGAAGTCTTCAACACATTTTATTCAAAGAACATAAATTATAAAACCATATGAAATTATGTTGTCATTGCTGCAACACATATAGTAAGAGGTACATATCAATATCGATTGATAAACTCATCATAAAAACCAAGTTTGATCTTGGTATTTGCGCCAGACGCGCGTTTCGTCTACAAAATATTCATCAGTCACGCTCGAATCAAAAAATGCCGTTGATATCAAAAATAATTAAAGAACCTTAGTGAGCACGCTCACATACCCCACGTCCCCACATTGTCATTGGAGAAATTAAATAAGTGTAAGAAAAAACATTGTATAAGAAAAAATATTGAATAATAATTTCCTGTCAATATGCACATCTACATAGTATGTCCTTAATATCTACAAAATTTCATGAAATTATGTTGTGTGGTTTTAGAGGAGTTGAGATGACAAACTGTTGCAGAAGTACATTGAAGCAAATAAGTTCAAAGGGGCGCAACTCCTAGAAAAAATAATGAATTGTAATTTCCTGTCGATATGCACATCTACATAGTATGTCCTTATTATCTTGTTATCACATAAGCAACACGACGGGTGCCACATGTGGAGCAGGATCTGCTTACCCTTCCGGAGCACCTGAGATCACCCCTAGTTTTTTGGTGGGGTTCGTGTTGTTTATTCTTTAGTTTTCTATGTTGTGTCGTGTGTGCTGTTGTTTGTTTGTCTTTTTCATTTTTAGCCATGGCGTTGTCAGTTTGTTTTAGATTTATGAGTTTGACTGTCCCTTTGGTATCTTTCGTCCCTCTTTTAAAAGGTTTCATTAAATTCTGTTGTGTAGTTTCAGAGGAGTTGCGATGACAAACTGTTGCAGTAGTACATTAAAGTAAATAAGTTCAAAGGGGTGTAACTTCTAGAAAAAAAATTGAATCGTATTTCCTGTCGATATGCACAACTACATAATATGTCCTTTTCATCTAAAAAGATTTCATGAAATTTTGTTGTGTGGTGTCAGAGGAGTTGCGATGACAAACTGTTGCAGTAGTTCAAAGGGGCGTAACTCCTAGAAAAAAAAATTGAATAGTAATTTCATGTCGATAAGCACAACTACGTAATATGACCTTTTCATCTAAAAAGGATTCATGAAATTTTGTTGTGTGGTTTCAGAGGAGTTGCAATGACAAACTGTTGCATTGAAGCAACTAAGTTCAAAGGGGCGTAACTCCTGGAAAAAAATTAATCATAATTTCCTGTCGATATGCACAACTACATAATATGTCCTTTTCATCTAAAAAGGTTTCGGGAAATTCTGAAGTGTGGTTTGAGAGGAGTTGCGATGACAAGAAACAGGACGGACGGGTCAAAAACATTCGTTGCGTGGGGTATAATTATCTTGGTCATATCTCTAAAGATTTGCATAATTGTAGTATAATAAACAAAACTGCTGTAAAGATGGATAATGAGAATAGCCTATTGCAACAGTTTTTCTAAGTTAAAAAAAAACTCATAATGTAGAAAAACTAAAATAATCAAGTACTAGTATGCAGCAATTCTTTTCAGTTGTACTGATGAAATTAGTTACAAAATACTTGACGAACAAACGTACTGACGGACGTTCAGGGTTTTTTCAATATGAAGCTAGATTTGATGGAATGTGAAATAAATATTTGACGAATGAATAAACAGACGGACGGACGGACGGAACTAAAGGTAATTTCAATGATTTTATTAGGTCAGATTTTTATGAGAAAACTGAGACGAAAATATTTGTTTTCATTCAACATTTGGAAGTATCAGCAAATAAGAAGTAGGTGTCCCATGGATCGAAACAGCGCGCACACATTACGACTCATCACTGTCATACTCCTTACCAAATCAATCTGTTCGTTAGGATAATTTGATTGTTTTCAAGGAGGAGATGGACACTTGAATATTAGCACATGTCGAACGACTGACGCTAGACGTTAAACATTTCTTAGGGAGCAAGGTGAATTTTATATTCCTTCCAATTTAAGATTGTTCATAGCCTTTACTGATTACACTTTCATATGAAGGTGGTGGTGCAGATATATCTGAACTTATTGGAGGAGCTGATGGTTCACTATGAGTAGTCTGACGAACGCCTGTATATGGATTATATGTGACTCGACTGGCATCTCCAGAATGCTGCATAAGATTTCTTCGATCTGTAAAAAAAAAATATCATTTAAAACATATATAATACTTCAATGTTCCGTAAAATTGTTCTTTTTCAAACACTTATAACAATTAGGATGGTTTGTCAAATGTCTAATTGTGAATTAGAATGACATCAACTTACTGATGACTCTAGAGGCCGGTTATTTGGATGAACAGCAAAAGATTAAATTAACGAAAAACAGATGATAAAAGAGGGACGAAAGATACCAGAGGGACAGTCAACTTTTTTTTAAAATAGACAATGGAATGTGGTCTGCAAAAGGTTTCATACAAATCTTTCAATTTGATGGTGCAAATGTTATATCATTAACTAGAGACTCTCTCTGTGTCGCTTACCTGTATCTACTGTGGTTTATCATTAACTAGAGACTCTCTCTGTGTCGCTTACCTGTATCTACTGTGGTTTATCATTAACTAGAGACTCTCTCTGTGTCGCTTACCTGTATCTACTGTGGTTTATCATTAACTTGAGGATCTCTCTGTGTCACTTATAATTACCTGTATCTACTGTGGTTTATCATTAACTAGAGACTCTCTCTGTGTCGCTTACCTGTATCTACTGTGGTTTATCATTAACTAGAGACTCTTTCAAGAGCCTGTGTCGCTTACCTGTATCTACTGTGGTTGTGTAAATCATGTAAAATTCAAATCATAATGAATAGACGCAACGTTCGATATAGCTACTACCACGAAAAACAGCGCAAAGTAAATATTTGACAGGAATATTTTCTTAAAATCCTAAAATAAACATGCCCTATAATGTTTGAAAATAAATATTTTATCTCAAATTTTCAAATTATGATAGAAAAAGAAAAAAAATAATGTATATAAGACATAGAAAAAAACGTTTTTTTTTATCTAACCGTTATCCCATGTAACTAACTCGAAACATTAAACTCAAAAATTCTTTGTCTAAATTTTGCATAACTATTTTGAAAGATATACGTTGAAATGAAATGAAATGAAACTTTGAAGCTTTGGAAGCTTGGAATGTTTCACTTGAAAAATTAAAATTTTTACAAATATTTTACTTAATTGAAAGCATGAGAGCAAGCTCCAAAAAGAACCCTAAATTTATCAAATAAATTGAGCTACACAATTTAAACCAACAGGGTTGAATTGTATTGCGGAAGTGTCAAAAGTAAAATTTAGCTGCCTTCACAAAACTTTTAAGGCCAAATTACAGAGTTTTTTTCGTAAAGGTTGTCATGAAAGGTGAATGGGGGTTTGAATACTATACCAAAAAGTAAAATCACAAAAATACTGAACTCCGGGGAAAATTCAAAACGGAAAGTCCCTAATCAAATGGCAAGATCAAATGATAAAACACATCAACGGTCATATTCCTGACTTGGTACAGGCATTTTCAAATGTAGAACATGGTGGATTAAACCTGGTTTTATATCACTAAACCTCTCACGTGTATGACAGTCGCATCAAATTCCATTATATTTACAACGATGCGTGAACAAAACAGACATAATAGGTGAAATAGTCACATATGGGTAAAGCAGTCATCACATTGTCACAATCTCAAAACAAACAAATATTTAAAAAAAAAGCACAAAAAGCATCTATCAAATTTAAAAAACATAAAAAGTGTTGATGGCCGTACCTTGACCTATAATGGTTGGCTTTTATGTGTTGTTACTTTGACGGAGAGTTGTCTCATTGGCACACAGCTTCCTATATATCCATTTAAAAGTTGAAATTGGAACACCTAAGTGTTTAAAGATTACAGGTTATCTATACAACAAGAATAAAAAGAGGAACGAAAGATACCAGAGGAATATTTCCCAAACACCAAAAAATAACTGACAGTAAAATCTAATATCCTTTGTTGATTATAAAATCATATTTGATTGGAATCGCACGGCACTTATACCTTTATGTAATACTTTTTATTTAACTTACAAAGAAAACAGAAAAAATAGCTAGTGCACGTTTTCTCTACAACGTCATTTTTCATTTACACTACATGAAAGCAATATCTGACGTTTAGTCTTAAATATACCCTAATACTGATAACATAGAAAACTAAAGAATAAAAACACGAACCCCACCAAAAACTAGGGGTGATATCAGATGCTCCGGAAGGGTAAGCAGATAATGTGTTCAGCGTCGTCCGTTAACATTATTTGACGCCGCCGCAAGCGTAATATGCCGTAAACAGCATGACCTGCATTCACGGGTTCCTACCTCCGCTTACTGGAAATGTCCTGCATTCAACAAAACAGAATGTATTACAATAAAGGGGCGAAAGATACCAGAGGGATAGTCAAACTTATAGATTGAGAATGAACTGACAACGCCAATGGCTAAAAAAAAGACAAACAGACAAATAATAGTAAACAAGATACAACATAGAAAACGAAAGACTAATAAAGTACGAACACCACCCAAAACTGGGGGTGATCTCCGGAAGGGTAAGCATATCCTGCTCCACATGTGGCACCCGTCGAGTTACTTATCTTAGTACAAATTACAAAGAATGCACACCTTTAAGACCATCAAAATAAAAGTAAGAAAACTTAAGTATCATAAAATTAAAACTGAGAAAGGAAAAGGGGAATGTGCCAAAGAGACAACAATCCGAACATAGAAAAAAACAACAGCAGAAGGTCACCAACAGGTCTTCAATGTAGCGAGAAATTCCCGCACCCGGAGACGTCCTTCAGCTGGCCCCTAAACAAATATATACTAGTGCAGTGATAATGAACGCCATACTAATTTCCAAATTGTACACAAGAAACTAAAATTAAAATAATACAAGACTAACAAAGGCCAGAGGCTCCTGACTTGGGACAGGCGCAAAAATGCGGCGCGGTTAAACATGTTTGTGAGATCTCAACCCTCCCCCTATACCTCTAGCCAATGTAGAAAAGTAAACGCATAACAATACGCACATTAAAATTCAGTTCAAGAGAAGTCCGAGTCTGATGTCAGAAGATGTAACCAAAGAAAATAAACAAAATGACAATAATACATAAATAACAACAGACTACTAACAGTTAACTGACATGCCAGCTCCAGACTTCAATTAAACTGACTGAAAGATTATGATTTCATCATATGAACATCAGGCACAATCCTTCTCGTTAGGGGTTTAGTATCATACCATCATAACATATATGAGAAGAACATAACCCGTGTCATGCCAACAACTGGTTTTTGAATAAATGTGTTTAGTTCCGATGCAAAGACCCTATAAGTGAATCAATATTAACGCCAACATATGCAATCTGTAATGACCTGACAACAGTATCGTAACTATATCCCTTCTTAATAAGTCTATTCAAAGGTTTTGTTAGTTTTTGAGGTGAATACTGACACCTTTGTGCTTTATAAAGAATATTTCCATAAAAAATTGGATGTGAAGTAACTATTTCTACTTTACATATTACTATTGTTACCTGAGTCTTGGTGGTGCCATTGTTGATTTCCACAGAACTGAGGCATTGTAGTGACATCATTATTGTCTTGTTGTCTGGTTCCCTGTATGATAGATTCTGATGCAGCTTTACGCTTGATTACAATGATACATACAACACATATCGGTACCAGACAAACAATGAATATACATCCGACAACACCAGCTATCATTTTACCTATATAAAAATGTAAAACCATTAGTATACAAAACATATACAAAGTAATAAAAAAAAAGGAATATACTGCCTTCAACACAAGCTATCATACAACCTATACAAAAATGTAAAACCATTACAGTCCAGTCAATCTAGCATACATTTGACCCTCACCTTGAAGTAATTGCAACAGAAGATTTTGAAGTTTTAATCTTTAACAGTATACCCCAAATATATACAGAAAAAAGTCCCATAAAATCTAACTTGAGGAATACTTAAAAAATATTATTTCATGATTTCTATGGAGATTTGCATTGAAATGGGAGAAAACTCTGCAAAAAAAGGCAGAAATATCAATAAAAATTGATGCAAAATTATAACGTTACCGCTTCTATTCAACATAATGTATTGATTCTTGATATTTAAGCCGTCTTTAGAGTATAACAAAGACAACTAAAGTTCTTTTAAAGGGGCACTAGCTGTCAAATTCATGGTCACCGATTTGACTCAATGTCTCATATTTGATTTATAACAAAGTAAAACATTTATCTAAACTATCAAAAGTCTAAAATAAACAGTTTACAGAGCATGGGGTAGATAATATATAGGTTCGTTTCGTGTGCATTTTAGTCCAGACGCCTTTTAATTGCCTATCGATTTGACCTCATATGACCATATAAGCGATGTAAACATAAATAAATATATGAATAGATTAAACCAACACGTGCAATTGGATTTTTATAGATCTGTTTGATTTTATTTTATAGATTAAAAATAGATGTTTCTCATTGTTTTTAACCGTATAAGAATGATTTTATGTGCATCGAATTAGTAATCAAATGATTTACCGTAGTTTCACTTTCATTGTTGACATTTTTTTTCTTTAAATAACCAGTACACGTGCGTTGTCAATCTCTAGCTAGGGGTTAAATTGAAGTTCACATGAATACGGATTTAAAGAGGTCGACTCATCCACTTGCAAGTGAATTACTAATTATCAATGTTTCTTAGCATAATTCCACAAAATTGAACCTTTTTGGCTGCAAAAAGCGAATTGTTATTTTACTATTTCACTTTCATTATTGATTGAACAGAAAAAAAAATCAAATTTTATATTTTTTATATATCTCGTAGCTAGTGCCCCTTTAATATCTTTTTCGCGCTACAACTGAGATTTCATAATTCATAAGTTGACCATTTATTAGATTTTTCAGCATGTCAAGGTAAAGAATCTCAAACTCAATAAAACTAATTAAAGTCATATGAAACGAGTGAGTGATGAAAAAAAATGTTTATCCAATTCTTGAACCAATGCATGTATATATCATAAACTTAGTCCTCTGTGAACGATTTTCTCATTTTTTACGCAAATATAACGTATAATCGTCAATTATTTTTTTTTTCTGTCCGTTATGATTTAACAAACATGGCAGCTCATTAAATGCCGTGTTTTGAAGCCAAGTTCACCGATTGTCACCTTATAGTAAACAAATAACAAAAAGCATGAGTATTGAGCACGTGTTTAACATGTACAATCAGAGAATTGTTTATTTTAATGACAGATCCATGCGTATTGCGACCACCAGATTTTTACGAGGAGGGTTACGCTCAGGTCACTATGCATAGTGACCTGAGCGTAACCCTCCTCGGAAAATATGTCGGCGAATTGCTTCCTGGAAGGAAGGAAGCAATTAAAAATAAGTAAACTTCTTCTAAATGTGGACAAATTAAAGAATTTTCCTCAGAAAAAAGTATATGTACATACGTTGTATAAAGAAATCTATCCATTTAGTTATAAATAAATTTGGTGTATTTACTGTTTTCTGATTGGTTAAAATTATTAGTTTTATTTTCAATGTTGTCAATTTTGATGGCGACACGCCCACTCTGGCGTTGTGTATTCATACGCCAACATGTGTGTACGTTGTTATTGTTAAATTTAAATAATATAAAACGTTCTTTAAGCCTTATTTTTTATTCAAATTTATTTATAATGAATGGCAATAATTTATTTTGATTTTATTGAACCATAAAACTAATTTTTGACTCTTCACATTTTACATAATCCGCTTCGCGGATTATTCAATGTGAAGAGTCAAAAATTAGTTTTATGGTTCAATAAATTCAAAATAGATAATAGCCATTCATTAAATAAAAAAACATATGCATATTTTTTTTTTAATTTGAGGTTTCTTATGACTTTAAGCAAAATATTTTTCTTTTTGTGGTTTAAAATTACTTTAAACAAGTTAGATGCTAAGCAAATAAAATTTACAGATATAAACAATACCAAATATTCACATTAATTTTTCTAAATGGTCACAAAGCCATAAATTTGCAATTTCATTAATGAAAAATGTACTAAAAAAATAAAAATACCCATAACACTTCGGTCTTGTACATTTCATGAGCAGGAGATTATATAATATAGTCAAATTCGAACATATAACCCCATCACAGTATCATATTTTACATGAATTTGAAGAAAATCAACAAAAAAATGACAAAAAAGACTCATTTTTGCGGAGTTATCTCCCTTTTCGATGTTAATTTTCAAAAGAAATTAAAAATGCAAAATTTGAGTTTTCCTCAAGTTTATGGGACTTTTTTCTGTGTATATTTGAGACTTAATGCTATAGATTAGAACTAAAACATTTTCTGTTGCAATTAGTTTGAGGTTCAAACTTAGTTTGACTGGACTATTAGTATACAAAACATATACAAAGTAATAAAAAAGGAATATTCTACCTTTAACTCCAGCTATTACTCTACTACAATTAATAAATAACATGTTACACCAGCAATCCTTATACTAAACCATAAGTATGCTACCTATACACCACCAATTACAATACATAAATTAGGCCGTTAGTTTTCTCGTTTGAATTGTTTCACATTCTCATTTCGGGGCCTTTTATAGCTGACTATGTGGTATGGGCTTTGCTCATTGTTGACGGCATTATGGTGACCTATAGTTGTTAATTTCTGTGTCGTGTTGGTCTCTTGTGGAGAGTTGTCTCATTGACAATCGTACAACATCTTTTTTTCTATAAACTGTAATATACGACCAAACCAATCCCTCCACTAAACATTAGTAAACAACCTAAAACAGCAACTATTACTCCACTAAACAGTCATGACAGTAATGCACAAACTACAACACAAGATGTCCCTCCAATGAACAATGAGTACAAAGCCAATAACACATGCTATTATTCCACTGAATAGTCATGACAGTAATGCACAAACTACAACACAAGATGTCCCTCCAATGAACAATGAGTACACAGCCAATAACACATGCTATTATTCCACTGAATAGTCATGACAGTAATGCACAAACTACAACACAAGATGTCCCTCCAATGAACAATGAGTACACAGCCAATAACACATGCTATTATTCCACTGAACAGTCATGACAGTAATGCACAAACTACAACACAAGATGTCCCTCCAATGAACAATGAGAACAAAGCCAATAACACCAGCTATTATTCCACTGAATAGTCATGACAGTAATGCACAAACTACAACACAAGATGTCCCTCAAATGAACAATGAGTACAAAGCCAATAACACCAGCTATTATTCCACTGAAGAGTCATGACAGTAATGCACAAACTACAACACAAGATGTCCCTCCAATGAACAATGAGTACAAAGCCAATAACACATGCTATTATTCCACTGAACAGTCATGACAGTAATGCACAAACTACAACACAAGATGTCCCTCCAATGAACAATGAGTACAAAGCCAATAACACATGCTATTATTCCACTGAACAGTCATGACAGTAATGCACAAACTACAACACAAGATGTCCCTCCAATGAACAATGAGTACACAGCCAATAACACATGCTATTATTCCACTGAACAGTCATGACAGTAATGCACAAACTACAACACAAGATGTCCCTCCAATGAACAATGAATACACAGCCAATAACACCAGCTATTATTCCACTGAACAGTAATGTAACAAGAGTGCACATGTTGAAATGTCTCGCCTTCTTTTCTAATCATTGATATTATGTTGGTAGTCCTAAATATAAAGCTTTATTACAACTGTCACATAAACTTAACCAAGAAAACTAAACATTGACCAACGAACCATGAAAATGAGATCAAGGTCAGATGAACAGGAAGACATGTACAGCTAACAATTCTTCCATACAACAATATAGTTGACCCATTGCTTATAGTTTAAGAAAAACAAAAACTTAACACTGAGCAATGAAACATGAAAATGAGGTCAAGGTCAAATAAAATCTGCGCCGTGACTGACATGTAGATCATAAAATATTTCAATACATCAAATATAGTTGACCTATTGCAATAAGTATTAGATAGAAAAAAAAGACCAAAACTCAAAAACTTAACTTTGACCACTGAACCATAAAAATGAGGTCAAGGTCAGATGACACCTGCCAGCTAGACATGTACACTTTTCAATCATTCCATACACCAAATATAGTATACCTGTTGTAAACAGTATAAGAACTAGAGGCTCTCAAGAGCCTGTATCGCTCACCTGATTCTACTTGGGTTTTTGAAATCATATGAAAAAATATAAAATTTGGCTAACAGTGACAACACAACCTCATTGATAAGGAAAGGAACATGTTTAATTTCATTCAAAAGTCCCCCACTGGCGGCCATCTTGGATGGCGGATCGGCTACAAAGTAACAACACTTGGTCAGCACCTCATAAGGAACATTCATGCCATGTTTGGTTTTATTCCATTCAGTGGTTCTCTAAAAGAAGTCATTTGTATGCATTTCCCATAGGGTCCTATGTTAAACTAAGTCCCCTGCTGGCGGCCATCTTGGATGATGGATCTGCTACAAAGTAACAACACTTGGTCAGCACCTCATAAGGAACATTCATGCAATGTTTAGTTTTATTCCATTCAGTGGTTCTCTAAAAGAAGTCATTTGTATGCATTTCCAATAGGGTCCTATGTTAAACTAAGTCCCTGCTGGTGGCCATCTTGGATAATGGATCGGCTACAAAGTAACAACACTTGGTCAGCACCACATTAGGAACATTCATGCCATGTTTGATTTCATTCCATTCAGTGGTTCTCTAAAAGAAGTCATTTGTATGCATTTCCCATAGGGTCCTATGTTAAACTAAGTCCCATGCTGGCGGCCATCTTGGATGATGGATGGGCTACAAAGAAACAACACATGGTCAGCACGGCATAAGAAACATTCATGTAATGTTTGGTTTCATTCCATTCAGTTGTTCTCTAAAAGAAGTCATTTGTATGCATTTCCCATAGGGTCCTATGTTAAACTAAGTCCCCCGCTGGCTTCCATCTTGGATAATGGATCGGCTACAAAGTAACAACACTTGGTCAGCACCATATTAGGAACATTCATGCCATGTTTGATTTCATTCCATTCAGTGGTTCTCTAAAAGAAGTCATTTGTATGCATTTCCCATAGGGTCCTATGTTAAACTAAGTCCCCCGCTGGCGGCCATCTTGGATGATGGATTGGCTACAAAGTAACAACACTTGGTCAGCACTCCATAAGGAACATTCATGCTATGTTTGGTTTCATTCCATTTAGTGGTTCTCTAGAAGAAGTCATTTGTATGCATTTCCCATAGGGTCCTATGTTAAACTAAGTCCCCCGCTGGCGGCCATCTTGGATGATGGATCGGCTACAAAGTAACAACACTTGGTCAGCACTCCATAAGGAACATTCATGCTATGTTTGGTTTCATTCCATTTAGTGATTCTCTAGAAGAGGTCATTTGTATGCATTTCCCATAGGGTCCTATGTTAAACTAAGTCCCCCGCTGGCGGCCATCTTGGATGATGGATCGGCTACAAAGTAACAACACTTGGTCAGCACCCCATAAGGAACATTCATGCTATGTTTGGTTTTATTCCATTCAGTGGTTCTCTAAAAGAAGTCATTTGTATGCATTTCCCATAGGGTCCTATGTTAAACTAAGTCCCCCGCTGGCGGCCATCTTGGATGATGGATCGGCAACAAAGTAACAACACTTGGTCAGCACCTCATAAGAAACATTCATGCCATGTTTGGTTTCATTCAATTCAGTGGTTCTCTAAAAGAAGTCATTTGTATGCATTTCCCATAGGGTCCTATGTTAAACTAAGTCCCCTGCTGGCGGCCATCTTGGATGAAGGATCGGCTACAAAGTAACAACACTTGGTCAGCACCCCATAAGGAACATTCATGCTATGTTTGGTTTTATTCCATTCAGTGGTTCTCTAAAAGAAGTCATTTGTATGCATTTCCCATGGGGTCCTATGTTAAACTAAGTCCCCGGCTAGCAGCCATCTTGGATGATGGATCGGCAACAAAGTAACAACACTTGGTCAGTACCTCATAAGGAACATTCATGCCATGTTTGGTTTCATTCCATTCAGTGGTTCTCTAAAAGAAGTCATTTGTATGCATTTCCCATAGGGTCCTATGTTAAACTAAGTCCCCCGCTGGCGGCCATCTTGGATGATGGATCGGCTACAAAGTAACAACACTTGGTCAGCACCTCATAAGGAACATTCATGCCATGTTTGGTTCCATTCCATTCAGTGGTTCTCTAGAAGAAGTTCAAAATGTAAATTGTTAACGACGACGACGACGGACGACGACGACGACGGACGACGACGACGACGACGGACGACGACGACGGACGACGGACGCCAAGTGGTGAGAAAAGCTCACTTGGCCCTTCGGGCCAGGTGAGCTAAAAACAGACCAAAACACAAAAACTTAACTATAACCACTGAACCACGAAAAAGAGGTCAAGGTCAGATGACATCTGCCAGTTTGACATGCACACCTTACAGTCCTTCCATACACCGAATATACTAGACCTACTGCTTATAGTATCTGAGATATAGACTTGACCACCAAAACTTAACCTTGTTCACTGATCCATGAAATGAGGTCGAGGTCAAGTGAAAACTGTCAGACGGACACGAGGACCTTGCAAGGTACGCACATACCAAATATAGTTATCCTATTACTTATAACAAGAGAAAATGACAAAAAAATCTTAACTTTTTTTTCAAGTAGTCACTGAGCAAAAAAATGAGGTCAAGGACATTGGACATATGACTGACGGAAACTTCGTAACATGAGGCAACCATATACAAAGTATGAAGCATCCAGGTCTTCCACCTTCTTAAATATCAAGCTTTTAAGAAGCTAGCTAACTACAACACAAAATAAAACACATAAAATTAGTAAACAACCTAGAACAGAAACTATCACTCCACTTAACAGTAAAGTACAAACTACAACACAAGATCTCACTCCAAATCAAAAATGAGTACACAACCAATAACACCAGGGGTTGAAATCATAAAACTTTGCTCAGTGCTCGGAGCACAAAATTCCTGCTCGAAACATGAAATCCAGTATTTTGATTGGTTGATTTTGGAGTTTGAGTACAAAAAACAGACTCGAAAGTTTTATGACTTCAAAGCCAGCTATTATTCTACTGAACAGTAATGTAAAAACTACAACACAAAATATCACTCCACTAAACAATTTATATACAACCTAAAACAGCAACTATCACTCCACTAAACAGTAATGTACAAACTAACACAAGATGTCACTCCAATGAACAATGAGTACACAACCAATGACACAAGATATCACTCCTCTGAACAATGAATATTGAAACATTAACACAAGATATCACTCCAAATAACAATAAATATTGAACCACTACCATGAGGCGTCAATCCATTGCACTCACATACAACACTAGCAATCGCTTCACTTCAAAAATCTACGGACTATCTAATAAATCAGGAAATTTATACAGCTCCTTTTGTGCTAAATAAAGGCAACAGTAGTATACCGATGTTCAAACTCGGACTCTAACGATGTACTGGCCGTGTAACAAAGATTTGTGAAATATATGGACTACCTATTGAATCAGACGAATTCCACAACTCCTTCATGTCTTTACCTTTTAACAAACGTTTATATAATTGATTTTGAATATCTGCTAAATCAGACAGTTTACACTCTTTCTCGTGTTGACCACACACCACAATTATGTCCTGACCTTGTTGAGGTGTTATACCACCAAATAATGGTACTTCACAGCCGGTTGTATTCGAAAATAGGTCGAAACAAGAATGTGTCCATAGTACACGAATGCCCCACTCGCACTATCATTTTCTATGTTCAGTGGACCGTGAAATTGGGGTCAAAACTTTAATTTGGAATTAAACTTAGCAAGATCATATCATAGGGAACATGTGTACTAAGTTTCAAGTTGATGTAACTTTAACTTCATCAAAAACTACCTTGACCAAAAACTTTAACCTGAACTTCGCACTATCATTTTCTATGTTCAGTGGACCATGAAATTGGGGTCAAAACTATAACTTGGCATTAAAATTAAAAAGATCATATCATGGGGAACAAGTTAACTAATTTTCAAGTTGGTTGGACTTCAACTTCTTCAAAAACTACCTTGACCGAAAACTTTAACCTGAGCGGACGGACGAACGGAGGCACAGACCAGAAAACATAATGCCCCTCTGCTATCGTAGGTGGGGCATAAAAAATATACCATTGAACTTGACAGTTGTAGGCAGTTAATCCTACATCTTATTGCAGTAAAACATTTCGATTTCATAAACATATGTCTTGTGTATTTCAAAGCACAATCATTTTTTTATTTAGGGTTTCTATAGAATATTTTGTAAACTTAAGGTTACACGGTTACTAAAGCTTGTACACAGGTTAAATAAGGGGAGAAATTTGATTGGTTAACTTCCAATGATGGTTATTTTCTTATATGCAATGAAATGTTATGTGAACTTTTTTCTTTAGTATTGGACAGGATAAAACTTTACTCAGGCCAAGAATTTCTTCATTTGAAACAAGGATTAATTCTGTTTCACCAGCAAATGTTTTATAAAATATATTGACTACCTACCATTAGATGAATTGTCATCTCCGTATTTTGATAATAGATTTGCTGTCACTGTTATTCTAAGGTTAGAATTAGAGCGTCTAATATTAAAATATTCCGGCTCTAGACTCATAAAAACTAAATCTTCATTACAGTATTTAATTGGTAAGGAGGAATAACAGTTGTAAATCTGCAAAAAAAAAGAAATAAAACAATTTACCTTATTTAAATATTCCAGTTATTGCATGAGACAAAAATATACATATAAGTTTTTAACTAAGATCTTCAATGCCTTATAACTATTTCAGGTGCACAGGTTTGTGTAAACCTAGAGATTTATCATGTTAAGTGGTGAAAAAACGGTTAAATATGTCGATTCCTTCCGATGAACCTTCATAAGTGTTATGTTGACTTTTTTATCCGTTTATCAGTAAAATTCTGAAAATACATCAAATAAAACTTATTTCTTAGGTTTTTGTTCTAGGTTATGACAATATTTCTGTCCACGTTTCTTAGAATTTCTAAGGTCAAAGTTGAATGAACTTGTCTCTCTGTACTACGTACGTATTTTCTTGTATGGTACATTGTTGCTCATTGTTATTTTCTAACGGTACAGAAATCTATAATACTACTGAGATAACGAGGTCCGATTTGTCAGCCGTCATGGGGTAAAAACGACAAATCAAAGAATTCAACTTTATATATAGCTAATATAGGACAATGGTGTTGATTAAAAATTACACCACTCCAGACCCTTTTGTTTCCCACATAGTTAATATTGCCAAAAATAAACAAGTTCCGGGTCGAATCCGATACCGATACCAATAGTATATTCAGTTTATAACCTTATCTGTACGTTCCGCATTTGACAGGCGCACCACCAAACGAAGTACTCAGGATTTAGCTATATACACGGGTTAAAATCACAGGGTTGACACTACTAAATTCAATCATTGTCACATCGTTCCCGATTGTAGTATTTAAATCAGTATGACTTTCTATGACAATACGAATACTAAAAATCTATTTGTTGGCCGGAATGACGTTAAACAGCGAATCAAAGAACTCAACTTTATTTATAACTCATATACGACAATACTGTTGATTAAAAAAATCCAGGTCCTTTTGTTTTCCAAATAATTTATATAACTAATAATTGATAAGTGCCAGGTCGACGGGTTCAACCAGAAAGATTTTGAAAGCAGAGAAAACTGTGCATCTTATAATCGGCATGACTATATCAGATGACAATACTAATACTAAAATAAGGCTTACACATAGTTATATACTTTAATTCAGTCACAGACCCGCGATATCACGGGTGTGTTCTAGTAGTTATATATTCCTCTCAATCTCAGCTGTAGGTTTCTTTTTTTGAAGGTTACACTATTGTGCGTATGTCTATTGGAATAAACAGTATTTCCAGTTGTCTTATTGTGTCTTCTCTAATGGTAACTTGGTTACCCTGAGAATAGCCGTCAGTGAATGTCACAACTGCTGAGTATCTGCTCTCTATAGTAGGTCTTTTAAAACCTCTTTGCATTCGACAGTTTGGTCTGCTGTTCTGCTTTTTGAACTACCATGTCGACTTGGTGATCCCATCTGATCTGATCCCGCTTTATATGTGAATTCTGGTTCTATAAGTTTTATATTCATCTTTGTAGCTTTGATCATGTCTATGGATCGGTTGATAGCCTTACCAGATTGTGACTCTTGTTGTTCATACGTGTCATGTCGTTGTTGGTTAAATACTGTTTCAATTGGTTGTCTTTGAATTGGTTCTGCTATGTTCTTAGATTGAACACGTACTGCTATTTCTTTTATTATACGTTGGATGGGTTGAATATCGGCTTCGACTTCCATGGCTTCTCTACCTGATATCCCTGCTAATCTAAGGCATAGTGACAGGCCTTTTCTTTGTACAGCTTGGTTTTTATATTGTCTGCAGATGTTATTTACCAGACTGGAAATGTATACACCATAATTGTCATGCTTTGTTGTCAATTTAAAGTAGTTTTGCTCATGATATTCTTCCAATGCTCTTTAGTTTTTACATCTCTTATTACGTCTATTGCATTATTTACTCTTTTCTGCATTTGGCTGATGTGAATGTTAACTTTTTAAACAAATTTACTAATGTTTAAATAGTATACCCACATAAACCCAAGACTGCATCTAACACAGAAACAGAGAAACAGTTATTTTTTGTAAGAACTATCATCGGTATGAACCACCTAAGTGATATCAACACATGTCAAAACACAGCCGATGAGAAACGCCCTCCAATAGTTGTAATAAGTCCTGTTGCTCTCCTTCCAATGTCAGAAAAACCGCGAACGGTTCCTCCCTGTGTGACCATATCGATACAGAAAGTTTCCCATTTGTTTGTTTTTTTCTATTAACTGACGCATAAATCAAATATTTTCTAATGTGAGTCTATTTAAGAAAATTCAAAAAAAATCCCGAATATTTCTATACTCACCTTTTCATTCATCTTAACTCCCCAATAGAACTTGAGTTTAAAATCTGGACATTCCAAATTAAACTGAGTGACCTTTGCACATAACTCATAACTGTCTGAACTGGTAATTCTAAACTTCAAACTACAAAATCGTGGATATTCCTCTCCATTCCAGACTACATTATAGATATCATCTGAATTGTACAGGTCAAGTCTGTATACTTCACAATCCTCTTTCTTGAATCCAACTAAATATAATAGTAATTTCTATCTAATTAACGAGCTACTATCAAGACTAAACATAAGGTGATGATTTTGTATCATAGAATCAATAGTTTACATTGGTTACAGTTCGGTAGAAGCATTATTTGTATATACTATAATAAAGTTATAAAAGATTAAGATGTTTCGAGGGTAATAAAATACTAAACTTGGTCTCAGTTCAAATGTGAAGGGGAGTTCCAAAGAAAACTATTATACTATTAACGAGGTATTTTGGTAGAACAGCCCTCCTTAAAGAATGGTACAACTACCATTGGAGTAAAATCAGGAGTTATTATTTTCTGATGGCCGATTGTCATAAGTCTACGGATACATAATACCAAGATACGGTACGTTGATATTCGAGATCGGTATATCTTATATAAAAGTTATTATTACTTATGTGTAATAAGAAACAGGTTGGTGTCTGTTAGAAATGCGGACTTGTGCGTTTACAAGCTGAACCGTATTGTTGTACCGTATAAGACAAGTGTGGGTCCTAGTGTTAACTTGTAAAGTACAATTGTAACAAGAGAACGAGTGACGTATTTGACAAGTTCGTAAACTTGTAGGGTACATAATTGTACCAGGAAGACAAGTTTGTTCCTGACCCAGGATAAAATCGTAATAGTACAAATGTGTACTAGTTGTATTTTTTTTAAGTAGAATAGTGATAGAAAGTTTATTAGAGAACACACAGAGCAGTTGTACATATTTTGGTTCATTGACGTTAATTTATGCATAAAGATTATTTGTTATATATCATGACGTAAATAAGACATTTTGGAACCAGTATCAAACTTGTAACGGAATCATTCTCAAATAAAAGTATATCTTATTAATGAGCAACTATCAAGACAAAATTATGATGGCTGCTTTGTGATTTATGAAATACTTGTTACAATCAGTTTCTCAAATAAGAGGCCAAATCTTTACTTAAATGATAACAGAAGCAACCACCAAATATTGTTAAACTGACAAAATGATAACAGACAATAACAATCAAAACCAAGGAGTAAACAAAGACTCAAAAAATCAAAGGACATTTTTATGTCTACCTGTGTGAATTTCAAACGCGCAATTTTACACCAGTAATGAAAACCTTCTATCATTTATGGGTAGACTTTACATAGATAAATTCAGCCGTATTTGACGTGAAACTGTACTTATGTGTCCCGTCATGCTTTGAACCACACCATTATTTTATTTATTATTTTTACTGTAAGTCTGTTTTTTGTTATATCTACTTTACGTGAGTCTGCATTTATGTATGCCGTCATACGACAAAATTATTTTTATGTCTACCTGTGCGAATTTCAAACGCGCAATTTTACACCAGTAATGAAAACCTTCTGGGTAGACTTTACATAGATAAATTCAGCCGTATAAGAAAAGCAAAATGAGAATGTTAAATTTGATGTATGCCTTTTTGTGCTACTTTGTTACATTTGTTGTTTATGTAGTGATATTAAGATGATAACACAATATTGACTGTTGTACCCCTATTTTTGACATTTTTACTCTTTGAGTATGTTTGTTTTGTTCATGCACCGTTGACAATGTAATGGAATTTGATGCGACTGTCATACAAGTGAGAGGTTTAGCTAGCTATAAAACCAGGTTCAATCCACCATTTTCTACATTAGAAAATGCCTGTACCAAGTCAGGAATATGACAGTTGTTATCCATTCGTTTGATGTGTTTGGACTTTTGATTTTGCCTTTTGATTTTTGATTTTCCTTTTTGAATTTTCCTCGGAGTTCAGTATTTTTGTGTTTTTACTTTTTACATCAACAGTTATAAATAATAAATAAGAAACAACACGAACTCCACTAAAAACCGGGAGTGAAATTAGGTGCCCCGGAAAGGTAAGCATTTCCTACACCGTATACGGCACCCGTCGTGTTATGTCTTTGTTAAGTTCGGGAATGATGGAAGTTAACATATAACAAATGAAAATACATTTCTAAAACTACTCTTGTATTCAAAGAACTAGAGTTCAATTCTGTATTGAATTTTTTTTTAATGCCAAATATCTACCTAAAATTATCTCTAAGTTGAATCATCAGAATACCACAACCCATACAAGACTGGATCAAACAATGTAAATAATAACCATACATCTGAACTTATTAATAGTATGTAATTTTAGTAGAGAAAAAGGAAATTAACTGTCACAGTTTACCTCTTAAATTAATAATCAAATGTTAATACATACAAGTGAAATAAAAAAAAAACATACCTGTTTTGTTAAAAGCTGAGATTAATGGACACGCAAGCAAAGCACTCAATAAAAACAATAGTTCACACATTGTCGCTGTTCTTTAAAACAAACCTAAAATCAAAATCGAAGTGCTTGTGAGAATTAAAGGGTAAAGATTGTTTAATTTTTGTAATATATATATATATATGTCAGGAGCAAGTTGTTCAGTGGTTGTCGTTTGTAGATGTGGTGCAAAAGTGTTCTCGTTATTCTATAGATTACACCGTTAGTTTTTCCTGTTTGAATTTTTTACACTAGTCATTTTAGTGCCCTGTATAGCTTGCCCTTCGGTGTGAGTCCATCCTTAATTGCTGTGTCATTTTGGTCTCATTAACAATAAATTTTAAAAAATATTTTACCATTTTTCTTTTTTTTTTGTGCTTCTTGGTCCAGCACCAACATTATAATATTAAAAGATATATACACTTTATATTCTTTTATATAGATATCAATGAAAAAGCAAATGTTTGTTAAACGTTCAGTGGCAAATATTACTCGTATGTTCAGGACGAGACCAATTTAACAATTGATACAATTGATACAATAGGTAGGTCCGGTAACAGAAACGATATAGGGAAAAAAAGATCGAGGAAATTTGGACTGCCACTCGACAATGAGATAATGTTGGATAGGGACAGAAATTTGACATTGCAACATGCCACCGACACCATGTCCTCTCAATGAGTTGTTGCAGATGTTAACAATTCTTAACGTGCCGAGAGCATATCACTCTCTAACTACAAGAGGCATTAGATTGCACGTTCCCTCTCTGACAGCTGGCGTAAATCATATATCCGCACAGCCAAACGGATGAAAAACTTTGGCAAGAGACTGCAGTCCGTCGGGGAAAGACCAAAGTGGCCCTATTTTATTTCGACTTGGAACCGGGTTGGTTTAGGGCGGGGACGTTCTTGAGATGATATGATTACAGCCATAATTTTTCTCCTTGACATCATTTACGTATGTTTTGGCAATAAGGTTTGCCGACAGATTGTACTTTGTAGGTATTCCTATTTAGTGAACCAAGTGTGTCCTTTTGATAGCAGACGTGTAGTTGAACGTCCATTGTAACTGAACTACTACACATTTTTGTTTAGAAGCAAGTCTCTGTGTACGTGATTATCCCGCTGTGTTGAAGACTACGTAGCTGATATCAATATCTATGTAACAACTAGTCTTTAGCTACACGTTCAATGCCGCTACGATGTTGAACGCAAACCTGCTCTATCATCGTGTTGTTGTCTCATTCCCCATTACCATTCTTAATTTTATTATACCTGTACTGTTTTGAAACTTTGGCTAGCTTTTACAAAATAAATATCAAATTAAAATGTGCATGCTGAATGCATTTGTACTATTTTTCTCATTAAACTAAATTTTATTACCATATTGCATTTGTACTATTTCTAATTTTGTAATAATTTGATTAAGATATATTTTCAAAGACAGTATTTCACAGTATAATATTGTCATGAACACAACTTCACAGTAAAATATTGTCATGAACACAACTGCACAGTAAAATATTGTCATGGACACAATTTCACAGTAAAATATTGTCATGGACAGAAATCCACAGTAATGTATTGTGCAGAAGGACAACGTTTAGTATGAAATTTTGGTAGAAATTTTTCTGGTTTTTTTTTTTAGGTGGTGTTCTTATGGCATCATCTTTTGTATATAACCCAACTCATTCATTATCAGTGGCGGATCTAGAACTTTTCCTAAGGGGTGGCCCGCTGACTGACCTAAGGGGGGGGCCGCTCCAGTCATGCTTCAATGATTCGCTATATAATCAACCAAATTTTTCACGAAAGCCCCCCCCCCCCCCCCCCCTTGGATCCGCCTATGATAATGTCAATGTCTTAAGTGATGTTTTGGATTTCAGTGAGTGTAATCTATGTATCTCTGGTAAATTCATTAAAATTATTTAAGTGAGGAATTTCGGTACCACAAATTACTTAAAACCTTTAATAAGTTCTTATGATCCATAGATACACAGATTTGGTTTGCAAGCAGTTTGGCTGTACCTGTGAAAACTTTTTTTCAAACGAAACAGCACATCCTCAATTTTAAAGTTGCTTACAGAGCCCGGAAATTTGTAACTTATTAATCCTTTAAGGTAGATACATGGTATACCGCCATCTTGGATTGTACAATCACAGTAAAAAATCGGTCTAGTTATTTGCCTAAATCTGCAAATTTGGAGACAGATTTGCAATTTAAAGGTTAGACTGTTTAATGATATAAAGAAAACTTGGTAATTTATTGTATAACTCAAAATAGTTAAACAAATATCTTTTTTTTTTGCTTTTAGAATTATTTTTTTCAAATGGACCATTTAAGGGAAGATAACTCTTTTAGTAAAAATTTATACTGGACTGATAGGGAAATTTTTTCTTTTTACTTGTAGCAAGAAAACTAGTTCGGTGACACCATCTTTTTTTTTTATTTTCTTAAAATATATTACAAAAACTATATTTTCACAATTTATTTAAAAATTCTATCTCATAGATTTTTTTTTATGCACACAAATGTGTTTTTCCATGAACAATCTAACCAAATTTAGGCAATTTTCAACGACTCATAGCAAAAAAAATAGCACGGTGACCCATACTTTTTGTTATATTTTTGAAAAGAGCATAGTAAAATCTTCATTTTGGCTAATTATAAGAAAATTCTGTCTCAAAAAATATTTACTTATGATCTACCTTAAATGAAACAACGGTGACCTTTAGTTGTTAACTTCTGCGTCATTTGGTCTCTTGTGGGGAGTTGTCTCATTGGGAATCATACCACATCTTCTTTGTATATTTATTCTTATAGGTTACCAATTTAACACTGTAATTAGATCGTTGAACATTGTTTTTATTGGTATAAATATTGACTTTATCAGTAAATTAAAATCATATAAATAATTTTGTTCTACACATATGCACTTTAACGGTACTCACAATCTGTCGATACCATTATTTTGGCATTGCACATGGTCGTGTTTTTCTCAGACTGCTAATGACGTCTTTAAACTAATTTCTTTGGATGTTGCATGTGAAGTGATTGCTATTTTAGTGTAAGATACATGATTTTCTTAATTAGTTTTATTGGATTTGAACTAGCTGTCAGTGACTGTGAGTACTCTCAGATCTATAATTTGTATCCTTTTAGTTGTGAGGAATGACAAAATACCATACCACATCAGGTCTGTGTTTATGTTTGATGTTTTTCTGGTTTGTATCGATCTGGTGAGTTTAGCCTTATTCAACTGATTTTTATAGTTTGTTCTTTTAAAAGTTGTGCTGTTACACCACTACCCACAGTTATGAGGATTTAGCAATCACAAACATGTTTAATCCCACCATATTCTGTATGTGCTTGTCCCAAGTCAGGAGTCATTTGTTTTATTATAAATTAGGCTGTAAGTTTTGTCAATTGAATTGTTTCATATTTTTGGCCTTTTACACCCAAATATACCACATGGGCTTTTCTCGTTGTTGGAGGCTGAATGGTTTGCTTTAGTGGCTAAAATCCAATTTTTTCTCACTAAATAGTAGATAGTTGTGTCATTGGCAATCGTACCTGTCATCTCCTCATTCTTTATACTATAAGAAAGACTATTTAAAATACCATGTCAGCAACGATCAAATGAATAATTTTTCTATTATGGCAGTAATTTTATATATTTGCCAGAGTATTGGTTGTTGGTTAATTGTTTGTTGCCTAACGTCCAGTGGCAAATATTTCATGCATGTTCCGGCAGGACGATAGGATTTGCATCAGACTTGTGAGGTGTCTGGTCAGTGGGGTCTCGGACTAATGGGGCATCAGACCGGGAACGTATATATAAGATATACTAGTTCTGTTCTCCGGTCGGACAAAGTAGGTGTCGGAATATCGAGTCAGCCGCCCCATTTAAATACATCTACAGCGATAATCGGTTGTATAATGACAAGTCCAAATGGTTATGACGTTTAGTACTGCTTACTAGTATTTTGTGTTGGCAGATGCATCACCAACAAACATAAATGAGTCATAAATAACCTATCTACACGTCATAACTTAATATTTTATACCAATATTGTAATGACTGGTGTCTTGAAATAAACACAAAGAAAACACAAATTATAATCTTTAATAAAAATGGGAGACTACTGTCAGATGAATTTAATATAGGTGCAAACAGAATAGAGTGTGTGAAATTCTATAAATACTTAGGATTAGTTCTTACTAATACTGGAAAATTTAATGCAGCTAAAAAAAACTATATGATAAAGGACTAAAGGCTTCTTTTAAATTTTACAAAAACATTAAGTCATGTTCTCCATCTATTAAGACTTTACTTCATATATTTGATCACATCATCAAACCAATAGCTTTATATGGCTGTGGGTATGTTAAATTTGACTCCAAAAAGAAGAGCCATGCATCTTTTGGAAATCTTCAAAGATTGGGAACCTGATAAATTAAATCTTAAATTTTGCAAGTATGTTCTTGGTGTCTCTGAAAATTGCGCAAATATTGGAGATATATCAGAGCTAGGTAGATTTCCTTTATATATTAACATAGTAATTCAAATGTTTATGTATTGGCACCGACTTGAAAACTCGCCCACTGATCTCTTAAATGATGCTTATATTGAAAGCTTCTCTGATAAAGCTGTGGCTAATCAATCGTGGTATGCAAACATAAAGTTTTTTAGTGAAAAACTTGGTTTAAATTTAGCACTATGTAAAAAACTCAGTAAAAATAAATTCAAAATTTTACTTAGAAAATGTATCAAAACTGATTTTTTAACATATTGGAGCCATCATAAAGACTTAATAAAAAAAGATGATCACAGTAAATTGAGCAACTAGTTTAAATTTAAACATAATTTCACTTTTGAAGATTATTTCAATATTAAGAACAGAGATAAGAGAGTTATACTAACTAGATTTAGAATAAGCAATCATTGTCTCTGCATAGAGACAGGCTGTTACGAACGAAAAATTGATGAACATGGAAAAAATATTACACTGCCAAGATCAGAGAGAACATGCCAGTTTTGTTCAATGAACTCGGTTGAAGACGAAGAACATTTTTTTATTTAAATGTACCCTTTATAATAATTAGGAAAGAAAAACCTTTCTGGATGAACTCTTTACAAAATACCCATATTTATCCCAAATATCCGATAGTAATCTGCTTATTTGGTTCATGTCAAAGTCAAACGATAGCCTACATTTTAACTCTAAATTATGTGAATTGCTATCCTCATTTTACACATTGAGAAACTAATTATTTGCTTAACTGAATCTTATAAAACTTATTTATAGTCTTCACCAGTTCATTGTCACATTCAAGTATAGTATACTTGAATTATTTTTTCTTTTTCTTTTCTGGGCAGTAAGAGTTATCCTCCGTTCCACATATACAATATAAGCAACTGACTCTCCTCATAAAAAAAAATAAAAATACATTTGTGTCTGTATTTTTATCTGTTACAGTATTTTATTTTTTCATTTACATGTTGTACTGTTAAATCAATCATCCTTAATCAGACTGATAGTTGTATGTGTGAGTGTATGCGAGTGGGAGAGAAAGGCTTTTTATTTTTACTTTATGTGATTACATGCTTGTTATGAGCCCTATGATTAGGAAATAAAATATCTTTATCTTTATCTTTATCTTACAACTGGTTATAATTGTCTATTTTCATACATGATATGACCAGCTAAAGGAACCCCTAGTGGTATGTTTTATAGTCCAGTGGATTTACTTACCGTTAACAAGTTAATTTGGAACTAGACATGTACCCGTTCAGCATTATAAGTTCATCAGGAACACAGAATATTTTGTAGTAATCAAATTATTCACTCTACCTGACCTGGCTCAAGTTATTTTTAGATATTTTTAAAAGTGAAAGTTGATATGTGATTAATAGAAGAACCGCCGACGGATCAGATAAGTAAGTGTTTTGTGGACTGTCGCAGAGCAAGTAACACTATGAGTAACACCAGAGACACATAATAATGTATTATATGTCTCTGGTAACATGCAGCAAAATATTCATTTACTATGATGCCATCATTTGTAATTTTGTTTATAATATGCATTTAATCAAATTGTTTATTATATTGCTATTAAGAACAAGGAGGAGGGGGGGGGGGGGGGGGGGCAGTTATAACATGCTGCTATAAACGTTATACTTGGCTGCTTAAGAGCAACAAAACACGTCTATTTCCATAGCACGTTTAATTTATTTCCAAGAAACAGATAAAATCACATGACAAGTATGCATCATTATACAAAGGGACACAGATATAAAAAAGAAGATGTGGTATGATTGCCAATGAGACAACTATCCACAAAAGACCAAAATGACACAGACATTAACAACTATAGGTCACCGTACGGCCTTCAACAATGAACAAAGCCCATACCGCATAGTCAGCTATAAAAGACCCCGATAAGACAATGTAAAACAATGCAAACGAGAAAACTAACGGCCTTATTTATGTAAAAATATGAACGAAAAGCAAATATGTAACACAGAAACAAACGACAACCACTCAATTACAGGCTCCTGACTTGGGACAGGCACATACATGAATAATGTGGCGGGGTTAAACATGTTAGCGGGATCCCAACCCTCCCCCTAACCTGGGACAGTGGTATAACAGTACAACATAAAAACGAACTATAAAAATCAGTTGAAAAAGGTTTAACTCATCAGATGGACAAAAAAATACAAGTGGACGTGGCCCGGTACTTCTACATCCCGACACAAAAAGACACAATGAACAGATCTGAGAGTACTCGCAGTTATCTGACAGCTAGTTCAAAGCCACTAACAACTAATAAAAAAATCATGCATCTAAGACTAAACTATCAATCCGTACACATCCAACATCCAATGGATTTAATGTAAAGACGTTATAAACCGCCAGAGAAAAACATGACCTTGTGCAATGCCAAGTTACAGGTATCGACAGATTGTAGATCAATGAATATGTATATATGCATATAACATACTAGTAATATTAAGTTAGCTTTTAATTTACTGATAACAAAATCAATATTTATACCAATAAAAACAATATTCAATGATCTTATTACAGTGTTGAATAGGTAACCTTTTAGAATAAGTTTATTTAAAGGAGCGACAAGTTTACATGGATCATTTCTAAATTTCCGGGCACGATTAACAACATTTCCATACAATGATACATATACATGTACATAACAATACAACATTATATATGATAATATTTTTTATTTTATTTTTTTGTGCCTCCCCATGCTGCTAACGTTATACTTGGCTGCTTAAGAGCAACAAAACACATCTATTTCCATAGCACGTTTAATTTATTTCCAAGAGACAGATAACATCACATGACAAGTATGCATCATTATACAAAGGGACACAGCTCTCATGTCTTTAACATAAAACACATCCGATCATACAATGATACATATACATGTACATAGCAATACAACATAATATTTTTTATTTTATTTTTTTGTAAATATTAAAAGAGAAATATTTTTATTTTCAATCCATACATAAAAATGCTATTTTCAAAATTAAAAAAAAACAGAAATATTACACCAATAGCCATTTTTTTTCTCAAGTATATAGTTATAGAAACTGAATATCCTTTTGTATACAAATAAACTATATTTTGACCAATAATGGTTTACTTTTAATTTTTCTCGGCTGGTAATCTTAACGTGCAGAACAATTGGTTCTGCAATGAAAACCGTGAGAGGATTTTCCGGTTATGCTTGAGTCATGTGAGTGGAATAATTGTCACCGCTTCGAAGATATAGATATAGGAAGATGTGGTGTGAGTGCCAATGAGACAACTCTCCATCCAAATACCAATTTATAAAAGTAAACCATTATAGGTCAATGTGCGGCCTTCAACACGGAGCCTTGGCTCACACCGAACAACAAGTTATAAAGGGCCCAAAATTACTAGTGTAAAACCATTCAAACGGGAAAACCAACGGTCTAATCTATAAAAAAAAAAACAAGAAACGAAAAACACGTATAAATTACATAAACAAACGACAACTACTGTACATCCGATTCCTGACTTGGGACAGGTGCAAACATTTGCAGCGGGATTAAACGTTTTAATGGTACCAAACCTTCTTTCCTTTTTCTGAAACAATAGCATAACATCACAACATAGAAAAACACTCGATAAAATATCAATTGGCAGGCTTAACTCAATGAAAAAACGTAAATTAACACACTATGAACGAATAAATCTGATCTGCGATATCTGAATGCAAATTCATAGTTAATAAAATATTAGGGACAAACATTCAAGGCCCTGCAAAAAGTAAACAAACAAGTCCAAACAAAGCCATGGCAAGACACCTACGAGAAATATTTATATCGAAGAATCGCAATTTTGTAAATCTTGTATCATTGAAGTACGATGTAGTGCCTTCTTATTTGCATATGTTTGATATAGTATAATCTTCGTCGATCTTTTAAGTTTTAGCTGATGCCTAAACAAAAATATGTACTAGTTCAGTGAAAATGGACGTCACATTAAAACATTGAAGTTTGAGTATCGACATACAAAAAAAATCATTTCTCTGATTTTAGTAGTATATAAACAAAACAAAATGTTCTCGCTTAATATATCATATGTCATTTTTCCTCTCTTTCATTACAACTCATCTTTAATTATTTGTTGATCGTCGCCATCTTGTTCATCTTCTTTGACGATGTAAGCATCATCAGTGTCAGTGTATTGACCAGGGTGGCCATCTTGTTCATCTTGCTGGACGATGTAAGCATCATTAGTATCAGTGTAGTGACCAGGGTGACCACCATACCAAGCTGGTTCTACTAACAATGGATTTGTTGATAAGGCAATCAGATTTCTTGGAAAGAAATGTTTGTTCCAGGACTGGCTGCAATCATACAATAGATTTACTGTTGTCACTTAGCACTGAAGATATTTAACTAAATCATCCAATAGTATAGGCGTGTATTAAGAAAGTTCTTTTGTTTTGATTTTTAGTAAATGTGCTTTAAGAATGAATGTTTCTAGATATTATTAACTGCTAATAGTCTTAGATAATTGCGTTTTGGGTTATTTTGTAAAGCTTTTTTTTACTCCTTATTCAGTCCTTCAAGCATGATGTTCAACTGATTTTTACATCCTTGTTGTGCTGTTACGCTTATGTCTAACATTAAGGGAGGATTGAACTCTGAAAAAGTTGTTTCATCTCGCCACATACTTTATGTACATGTCCTAAGTACATGGTTGTCCTTTTTTGCTGTCTGTCAAGGTTTTCTTTTAGCTATTTTTTGGTGTGTTTTTTTTTTTATTGTTTTAGCTCATAAGTTTTCTCTTGTGAATTGCTACATATTTTGTCATGCTGTGACTTTTTTGTAGTTTCCGATGCGGTATTGGTTTTAATCATTGTTGAAGGACGTACGGTGACCTATATTGTAGTTGTTTACATCATCATCACTAAATGTCTTTGGCTGAAACAAATTTATTTGCAATCTATAAACATTTATTTATTTTCATAGTGTAGTATTAGTAATTTCCAATTGAACGTAAATAAGGCAGATCGTATATCAAATAGTCAGTAATCAAAGTGCTTTTGATACGTTTCGAATAAAAAAAAAATATATTTGAGGCATATCATTTTGGCTAGTTTTATGTTACTAAAAGATTTTCGCTAAATATAAAGGTAGGAACGCAGACTGTTTAAATTTTCAAACATTGTTCTGTAACATTTAGTAAACAATACAGTAGTATCGTCATCCATTTGTTTCTAACTTACTGAATTATAATGTGTTATCTTGAATTTTACACTCATATTGTAGTGAACCCTTTCTTTTAACAATGTGTTAGAACTATTTTACCTTAATTCATAAATGTACTATGTGACATATTCTATCAACAAATTTACCAGAACAACAAGTTTTAACTTCATTTTTACAATCCATGAACCAATTCTATATTTATGTATATTATACCAGGCGTGGGTCCAGTCATTTTGCAAATGGAGGCTCAAACCACGGAACACCATGAAACGTTCACATATTTAAAATATAAAATCGAGGGGGTAAAATCGAGTAAAAAAGGAAGTTCCCAATCTTCGACTCCCTTCTGTATCCACTCCATGCATACTCGAATGATCGGTAGTATATAAATATTTCAGGGAATTTCGATTATTTGTTTGCATCACATAAAATTTCTTTTTTTAACCAAATTTATTTTAACCCTAGGCTTACTTACTCTCCTTCTGGATTCTTATCAAACATAGTGGGTAAAAATTCGTCTAAAGTAATCATCTTTGTCAGTGGTTTCTGGTGAAGTAATTTCTTGACACCTTTATTAGTAATTGCATAAGCTACTGTCCAGTATGAGTAGTTAGGCCACACAAGATAATAACTATCATTTACTGGACGTTCGTCTTCAGATTTGAGTATTTTACGCCCGAGATATCTGTAAAAAAAACACATTGTTTATTGGATTTTAATAACTATCTTTGCCAATTATTCACAACATCATTTTGCTGCCAATAAGCGAAAAAAAAAGCTGCAGCAGATTGTTTCTTTTCAATCAACAATCTCCTAATTGTACACGTTAGTGTCTGAGGAAATACAATATTTTGTCTTTGTCTTATCCTACAGTTTCCAAACTTTTTGCTATTGCCGTTTCAAACGAATTCCAAATCTTGCCTCTGGTGACCAACTTATTGTTATTTTTGTCAAGTGTAAATCACTTGTCATTATGTTTTTAGAGATTATATTTTTTAGAGATAATATTTTTAGAGGATATGTTTTATAGATTATGCAATCCACGTAAAGTTCCTAGCAATAGACAAATGGATGAACAGAGGCAAAGTGACGAAATCTCAAATGACGAAATTGAGTCATGTGAGCAAAACATATACATTTTAGTATGTTCATAGTGAGAAGTGAATAAACTTTATAGCAAGGTAGTTGCCATTTCGATATCAGATTTGATGGTACAATATCTAAGACCCACATTTGAAAGACAAGCATGCATACCTAGCATTTCTCTAGTCTGTGAATACGTTCCCAAGAGGATCTACGTATATAGTATCTATCATACTGCTCAATAAACTATGTCATATGCTAAAAGTATGACTTCCTATGGGAACACACACACATGTATGACCTTTAAAAAATTAAAATTGTAGATGGCATATGTCTGGTGGTGTATAGTGATACAATTTTATGTATTTTGTACGTTCGTGATAGTTTTGGTTTCCATGACGTCATTCAACTAGTTGACCAATCAAACAAAATGTCCATAAATCCGTAAATCAAATAAGAACAAGGAAAAGACAGGCGTTGGACATGTGAGGATTGAGATTTCTATGTTTTAGAAATAATATTAAAGCGATAAACCTGTTCTGATATAAAAGACCATAAATGTTATTCAAACATTCAAATGAGTTGTCAATATAAAACTTACAATAAATCCCAGTTTGAAACAAACTCTTGTACATCAGCAAATATTCTCCCCCATTTTCGTCTGAACATTGGTGTAAATTTTGCATCATCTTCCAGTATTAGTGCCCTTTTATATCCGTTCTTTTCAATCTAACACATGAAAATAAAACACGATTGCGTTTGTTTATACATTTATTTTACAATAAATATATAACTATTAAAAAAAGATGTGGTATGATTGCGAATGAGACTACTCTCAACCAGAGACCAAATGACGCAGAAGTAAGCATCTATATGCTACCTTACGGATTTCAACAATGAGTAAAACCCATACTGCATTTTTCAGTTTCACGTTAATTTTTTTATCAATTCTCGTGTGCACTAAAAGTGTTTCGCCGGATATACCTGTGATTAGGTATTACAGATGACGATAGATAAAACTTGAATTTAAACATATTAAAGAATGTAAAACGTATCAAACAAAGCAGACTGACAACCGCCATCGTCAACTGGAAACATTCCATGACGATGGAGAAACTTAATTTACCCCATGTAGTTTGTAAATTTATACTGTAATTATTATGATTAATTATAAACTAAAGATTTACATCGAAAATGCATCATACATGCCACTTATATTACCGACATTCTACATACGTTTCTTTTCGCTTTCGCATAAAATTAAAAGAGTAAACAAATTGAAATAAGAAAACTTACATCTTTCCAAATCTTATAATGGCTCAGGAAACACCCAACTTCACCAAATGTCATCGGTCTGAAGATAAATAGGAAATAAAAAAAAACCTAAAAAATCTATTTGATAAATCATTTAATATGAAGGCCGTACCTTAACCCATAATGGTTTACTTTTATAAATTGTTACTTGGATGAAGAGTTGTCTCATTGGCACTCATACCACATCTTCCTTTACCTAAATGACAGGAGTTCATTCCCAACACATTCGAACAATGACCTGACATGTGTGCAGAAACACCAAATACTAGGGGTCCAGTCCTGAAACATTCGAATAATGACTTGATACATATAAAGTTTGTTCTTATGTTGTGCTGTTACATTACTGTCCCATGTTAGGGGGGGTTGAGTGCGCACACACATGATTAACCCTGTCACATTCTTTATACGCCTTGTCCCAAGTCAGGAATCTAGTTAGTAGTTATCTTTGATTCATGACTATCATCTTTGATTTTCCTAAATTCTTTTTCTTTAATATCGGCCGTATCATGTCGGGGCCTTTTATAGCCGACTATATGGTATGGATTTTATTCATTGTTGAAGTCCGTACGCTTGCCTGTTATTGCTTGCACTCACTTCTTTTGAACTTTGGTGGATATTTGTCTCATTGGCAATCATACCAAATCTTCTTATTGTTATAGTATTAGCATGAGAACACACACTACCTTTGTAAATAAGGATCCAGATATCCAGGAAGCAATGTCACCCCGGCATGATCTAGATAGTCTTTTGTCATGTTCCTATAGGAAAACAGCATAAAACATAGTTTGGATAAAAATATCATGTAAAGATATTTAAAAAAAACGAACTTAAAATAAATCTTTTCTATTTCTATAGTCAAACAAATCTTAAACCGTACCCTTTTCTGTTCCTAGAACTAAACCAAACTTATACATAAATCTTTTCTATTTCTTAAGTCAAACAAGTCTTCAACCTCACCCTTTTCTGTTCCTAGAACTAAACCAAACTTATACATAAATCTTTTCTATTTCTTAAGTCAAACAAGTCTTCAACCTCACCCTTTTCTGTTCCTAGAACTAAACCAAACGTATACATAAATTTCTACTTCTAGAGTCAAACCAAACTTAAACCTTACTTTTTCTGTTCCTAGAGCTAAACCAAACTTAAACATCAATCTTTTCTATTTCTAGAGTCAAACAAATCTTAAACCTTACTTTTTCTGTTCCTAGAACTAAACCAAACGTATACATAAATTTCTACTTCTAGAGTCAAATCAAACTTAAACCTTACCTTTTTATGTTGCTATTAGAACCAAACCAAACTTAAACATAAATCTCTACTTCTAGAGCCAAACCAAATTTAAACCTTACCTTTTTTTATTTCTAAAGCAAAACCGAACTTTAACCCAACTGTTTTTTATGCCCCATTTATGGACATTATTTTTCTGGTCTGTGTGTGCGTCCGTCCGTTCGTTCACCGTTCGTCCGTCTTCAGGTTAAAGTTTTTGGTCGAGATAGATTTTAATGAAGTTGAAGTCCAATCAACTTGAAACTTAGTACATATGTTCCCTATGATATGATCTTTCTAATGTTAATGCCAAATTAGAGATTTTCTCCCATTTTCACGGTCCACTGAACATAGAAAATGATAGTGCGGATGGGGCATCCGTGTACATGGGACACATTCTTGTTTTATTCCTAGCACCAGAACCAAGCTTAACAATCCTTTCTATTGCTTAAGCAAACCAAAAATTAAAAAAAAACTAAGCCGTTTCTATTTTTAGAGCCAAACCAAACTTAAACCCAGCACTTTTTCTGTTTCTAGAGCCAAACCCAACTTGAACCCAACCCTTTTCTATTCATAGAGCCAAATCAAACTTAAACTATCCTTTCTATTTCACTAATTGAACTCTTACTAAAATTGATAAAACATGATTGATAATAGCCAATATAACAAGAAAATGCCATTTCTATAGTCAGTCAATAGGTCTTATAACGAAGATCAAACATAGTACATCCTAAAGCAAGTTCAGGAGTACCAATAGCGTAAATGTTAGGTATTTTATCTGAAATGTGTGGCTTTTAATGCCTTTTTAGTCATGTTTACCAACTTATATATATCTGACATACTCACTGTCCATCAACAGCTTCCCAGAATGTAACATTTAATTTTAATTTATTGAAAATAGTAACCAAACGTTCTCTTCGTTCGGGCCTCCTCTTAAGGTTCACCACATAGATCTAAAACAAAAATTTTAATATCTAAATCTGAATTGGAAATAATTTTATTCTATCTATTGATTGTTTTTTGCATAGGCCAATATGTCATACCTGTTGAGGACGAGTTATTCTGTTTTATTGTATGTTTAACACTGCTTTGGTTACCATGGAGTTGATGCGAATGATACAGCTGTACATTAAACTGGTCAATATTTGTCTATCAAATAATTGATTCAAGTTAACGTTGGTATCTTCAACAAAAGTTGGTTGACTCTAGATATCAAGCTCATCATCTACATGTAGTACGTCAAAACCGTAAGAGTCATAAGTGTGTGGGTTCATACAATATATGTAGCTACCCATAAATGTATAATGTTGTCTAACAACAATTGTTTTTATTGCAGATCTAAACCATGGCTTTTATCTTTTGACAGATGATACAGGTACTGTTATATATTTCATCAAATTTGGGCATTTAAGAAGAGATATATTTTAGATATGGTACAGATCTTGTTAGTTTGAATTTCTCATGCCATTTTCTAACATTTAAAGCCAAGATAACATGAAATGTTTTTGTTACTTAAAAGTGTTTGCAACAAGTTTCCATGAGGAGTTGGTATGCCGTAAATACTACACGGATTTCCTTAAGAATGAATTAAACATTCAACTATATTCAAGGTCGTACTCCTCTAAAATAATCAAATAGTCAATAATCATGTTACTACCACAGCTTATCTCAAGACCTCCGTTGAACATTTGAATGTCCAAACTAAGATATCGTTTCATCTTGACATCATGTAAGTTTTCAACTACGAATCTTTCAACGCTTACAAAGAATTCCTTTACAACTATGATCATAGATTTTTTAATAAACCATATGCAAATACTGGAATAAACTTTTTTTGGTATGTAAAATCTTCTTTAGATGTCTTAGATAAATAAGGTGCTTTCGATAATACTTTTGATTCGGTTGACAGTTTTTACTTTTTCACTCTTTTTACTACACTTTCACAAAATCTCATCAAACAACAGTGGACGTTTGATGAATCTGACTCCTAATACAATGTATGTATATAATTATTAAATGAAACTCATATAAAGCCCTCATATTACAGTAATGAGAAAGGTAGACATGCTTCATATTTTATAGTGTGTATTTTTATGGTTGTAACGTTACACTAATTCTGTAGGGTGAAAGTTGACGACTGTTAAAACATTTTAAACCCGCGGCATTTGTTTGCACATGGTCTGTCCGAAGTTAGGAATCTGATGTTCAGTAGTTGTCGTTTGTTGATGTGGTTCATACGTGTGTCTCGTTTTTTATTTAAATGGTTTTCCCCTTTGAATGATTTTACACTAATTATTTTGGGACCCTTTAAACTTTCTCCAGTTGATCCAAACTTTCTTTTCTGTGTGAGACAAGGCTCCGTGTTGTAGACCGTTCTGTGTGAGACAAGGCTCCATGTTGTAGACCGTTCTGTGTGAGACAAGGCTCCATGTTGTAGAATGTACTGTGATGAGATGATTAAACTTGTTAAATCTCCCCTCAACAGCATTTTAATACGTTTCGGCAATAAATATTCAAAAGAAGATGTGATATGATTGTCAATCAGACAACTCTACATAAGAGACCAAAATGACAAATAAATTAACAGCTACAGGTCACCGTACGATCTTCAACACAAGCCTACAACGCTTAGTCAGCTATAAAAGGCCCCGAAATCGCAAAAGTAAAAAAATTCCAACGAGAGAACTAACGGCCAAATTATTGTACAAAAAAGGAACAAAAAAACAAATATGTAACACAGCAACAAATTACAGGCTCCTGACTCCGGCCAGACACATACATACAGAATGTGGAGGGGTTAAACATGTTATCGGGATCCCAACCCTCCCTTTTACCTGGGACAGTAGTATAACAGTATAATAAAGTCTATCGGTTGGTTGTATGTATTCCTATGGGCACAAATTGTATCCCTTTAATAGATGACTTATTTCTGTATTATTTTGAATCACATTTTCTTGCCAACCTCAGCAACACTAAAGTTATCTTGATGGCATTTTTTATCGTTGAATAATCGAGACTTCTCTTAATATTCTGCCAAATTTCACCGAATATTTTTACTTTAAGGTAGATGGGGTGTCTAAATTATAATCCATAGAATCTTTTAATAATTTGCCAAAATGTAGTTCATATCCTGCTTGTTTAAAAACATTAATAAAAAGAATGGGTCACCGGACTTATTTTCACCCTACAGGGTGTTCAAAATTGTCAAGATTTTGTATAGATTATGCATGGAAAACCCATTTTTCCGCCATAAAACGCAAACCACACCATAGAATTTTGAGATAAAATATGAGAAGATAGCTTCAATATTATGCTTTCAGATAAGAAAAAGAAAAAATGGGGTCACCGGACTCGTTTTCTTGCTACATGTAAAAATGGGTAAATTCCTAACACATTCTATTGTAAAAGTAACACTATCTGGATTATCTGCCCTTGCATTTGAGTTGCCTCCCCTTATTTGACAAAGTTGGAAAAAAATGAATCAAACAAAAGAATTCTTATTTTTGTAAAATACAATCATAAATATGATCAAACATGACATTTTCTATATTATAATGAAAATTCTTACACATGAATTACCTATTACTATAAAAATTTGCACATTTCATCAAAGATCTAGACCTTGTTTTCTAGTATTTCAAAATCCAAGATGGAGGAAGATACCCTATCTACCTTAAAATCAATCAGATATCAATCGCAATACATGTTTATCTTGATATAGACGTTGTAGTTAAACACGAGAAACGTCATTAAAAAAAGGTATATCAATTCGTTTGTTATTCCGGTGTCTGTAGTGACGTTTTGGATTTGATTGAGCATAATCTATGTAGTACTGGTATATCGTTAAGTTAGGGACATCGTTACGAACCTCATCGAATCCTATTTTATCGGGAAGAAAAACCTCTATAGATTCTGATTGATGATCTGCAATATTAAATAGGTATATTTAATAAGCTGTAATTAATAAAAAAAAAAAAACAAAAAAACAATATGGTATAAAATTTGTTTTAAATTTATTATTTTTCTAGAAATAGTGATGACAAATCCCGATATTATGTGGAACATCTATAACATTGACTACCAAAACAATAAATATACAGTATGCATGCGATATTTAAATAAAAGTAACTCAAACAATTGATATTTATATACATGAGAGAGATGACTATTGATTTAGCACCAATAATTTTTTTTATCAACTGTGACATTTTAAAAAGATTAGACTTGAATATTGACAAAATGGGAATACAAAACTAGAGCTTAAAATCTAGTCACAGAATAGTAAATCAAAAGGATTATATATAACTCATCGATTATATTGTGATATGGCAGATCACAGAATAGTAAATCAAAAGGCATATATATCTATACTATTAAACGAGAAGACCTCATTTTGGGTGTCGCTTCTCTTCTTTCCACAATAAATTAATCAACACGCCTCTGTGTCCTATAGGTACAGTGCATAGTCGCATTTGTCATCCATCTATACTATTAAACGAGAAGACCTCATTTTGGGTGTCGCTTCTCTTCTTTCCACAATAAATTAATCAACACGCCTCTGTGTCCTATAGGTACAGTGCATAGTCGCATTTGTCATCCATTCATATGATTTTTCAGATTGAGTTATTTTGGGAGAAAAACGAGAAAAAAGGCATCCGGATAATGTCCCGTCATTGGACGAAATTTTAAGTCAGATTAGACTTCCGGTTTGCGTTTTTCTGTATACTTTGAACAAACATATACAAAGAATAAAGTGTATTTTCAGAATTCTATCTGCTATCATTTTCAAGTTTACTATCTACGGCGGTCACAGAGTTTATTAAATAGAGAGAGTCTGTATACCATATCAATGACCACCATGGATCGATTAGTAAACTTAGAATTTACTATCTACGGCGGTCACAGACTTTATTAAATAGAGAGAGTCTGTATACTCACTTGTGTATACTATACCAATGACCACCATGAATCGATTAGTAAACTTAGAATTGAAAGTAAATACACTATATTTATATAGTTACTGTAATGAATGTTCATAATATACAGATAAGCGCTAAAAATATTCATGTGAACTTTTGATACCTTTTCTAAAATTCTCCAGGCATTAAATCTTTTACAAAATTCATTGATTACAAAGGAAAAAGAAGATGTGGTATGATTGCCATGTTGAGACAACTCTAGATAAGCACTAAAAATATTCATGTGAACTTTTGATACCTTTTCTAAAATTCTCCAGTCATTAAATCTTTTCATTGATTACAAAAAAAAAAAGAAGATGTGGTATGATTGCCATGTTGAGACAACTCTCCACAAGAGACCAATATGACACAGAAATTAACAACTATAGGTCACCGTACGACCTTCAACAACGAGCAAAGCCCATACCCCATACTCAGCTTTAAAAGGCCCCGAACTGACAATGTAAAACAATCAGTCAAACCAGAAAACTAGCGGCCTTATTTATGCAAAAAAAAATGAACGAAAAACGAATATGTAACACATAAACAAACGACAACCACTGAATTACAGGCTCCTTACTTAAATGTTCATAACATACTAAATGTATGTTCATATTGAAATTGATAGAAAACCAAAAATTGGGAATTTTGGAAATAATGACCTATGACTTATGATACTTTTGCTGAAATTCTCCAGTCATTCAATATTTTACAAAATTCTTCCAAAAACACTTTACATACTTTAAACTACGCTCTGAATGACCGCGATTTCGCGGGTGTGTTCTAGTATATATATATAACTCATCGATTATATTGTGATATGGCAGATTGTTATCACCTAGAAGACATTGTCAACTGAGGCGAAGCAAAGTTTAAAATTTAATGCCTTTGAAGAAATGGTTTGTTCTAATTTAGATACATGCAAAGAAAAAATGGATTCAATAATTAATCTGTGGAGGATCAGAAACCTTTCCTTGATCGATAAAATTGTAATTCTTAAATCACTTGCAAGCTTATTTATTTCATTTCATCTACACATGTACCAAAATCTTATGCAATTAAAATACAACGTGATATTAAAAGTTTTTCAAGTTATTCAAAAGTCGCCTAGCGAGGGGGGTCTGTAAGCCTCAAATTTTGAAGCACAGCTGTTATCCTTTCGTATTATGTGGGGGAAAAGATTTCTGTCAGAACATGACTCCAACATTTGTCCAAATGAAAACATGTTTCCAAAGCATTTTTTTCCCTTTTTGACTTAGAGGATTTGTTTATGAGCAGATGTGAATTTGAAATTTAAAAGCACCTCTTTTTTTATATAGAAATGTTATCTGCTTGGAAACGTTTCAAGGGTATTTTCATCCCATTAAATGCATTTTATGTTGGATAAGAATTTATTTGGTTCAATCCGATTATCAAAATTGATAAAACGAGTATTTTTTACAGATCTTGGTACATGAAAGGCATAAGGTTCATCAATGATATTGTAGATGATAAAGGCCAATTTCTGTCTCGTAACAAAAAATATAACCTGAGTGTTACTTTTGTAGACATTCTATCTATTAAGCTAGCTATACCACGTGACTGGAAAGATTTGTTATTACAACAACACATGGCACCTAACAGCAACTCATTTGGATTCGTTTTTGAGCATGAGAATAAAAAAAAATGCCTATCAGTAAATTATTTGCTAAAGATGTATATTCACTTTTTATCGATCGGGGAAGTGTTTCTCCTATTTCACAACAAAGGTAGGAAGAAAGTTTTAATATAGAAATTAGTGACGAAAAATGGAAAAATATTTATTCACTAGCTTTTAAAAGTACTATAGAAAGCAAACTACAAGCTTTCCAATATACATTGTTACACAGAATAGTCTCACATAATTATCTTCTTAAAAATTTAAACTTTCCTCAACTAATGAATGTGCCAGTTGTAAAGAAATAGAAACTATAGAGCATAAATGTTTTGAATGTATAAAATTAAAAGCAATTTTGGAGAGAATTTTCTAATTGGTGGTATTTAGTATTGAAGTAAAGATATTTTTGAATAAAGACAGTGTTTTTTTTTTTGGTGTATTGAATTCTGAAAACGTAATTTTACATTATTGTATTCTACAAGCAAAGTATTATATTAATTATGTAAAGAGCACACAAATAGACAGACTGTTAATATCTATGCAAGCTTTTCTTAATTTCTGAAAAGACGTCTGGAGATATTAGAATATTTACATCTTTCTAAAGACAAACACGAGTCATTTGTCAACAGATGGGGGAGGGGGGAGGTTATGGAAGTTATTTAATTAAATTTATTTTTAATATGATTATATTATAATGTATTCCAAATAGATATAGGAAGATGTGGTGTGAGTGCCAATGAGACAACTCTCCATCCAAATAACAATTTAAAAAAAAAGTAAACCATTATAGGTCAATGTACGGCCTTCAACACGGAGCCTTGGCTCACACCGAACAACAAGCTATAAAGGGCCCCAAAATTACTAGACTAGTGTAAAACCATTCAAACGGGAAAACCAACGGTCTAATCTATAAAAAAAAAAGAGAAACGAGAAACACGTATAAATTACATAAACAAACGACAACTACTGTACATCAGATTCCTGACTTAGGACAGGTGCAAACATTTGCAGCGGGATTAAACGTTTTAATGGATCCAAACCTTCTCCCTTTTTCTGAAACAATAGCATAACATCACAACATAGAAAAACACACGATAATTCTTACGACGTATCATATATTGAGTATTCACATCACTAACTTGTAAATTTTTACTATGTCTTATTTGCATAATATCAATTGTATAACAATGCCATGCATGTCATGTCATACACTTATGTCTTGTAAAAATGTATGTATGCACTATAGTTTGAACACCAAAAAGATCAATAAAAAATATTAAAAAAAATAATACATTATAATGTATCTAAGACTTTTAAAAGACGGTGTGCATAAAGCTGAGTCCACAAACGTAATGTCTTCAAATTACTAAAATCATTTACGACGTCGGCATTTCCCCCCAGAAAACGAAAGCGTAACAAAAACACTGGACACTTAGTTTATAACACAATTTTTAAAATAAACGTTCAACATATTCCTTTCTTTCGTACAACAAAGCACAGCAAATGCACATTCTGGAAATCTAAAAAAATATATGCTAAGAGCATTGTAATGGAAATAATAAGCGACTATGCCGTGGACCCTATTTAGAAAATAGCGTTAAAACGTCATTTCTTTACACTGTAACATAATAGCTGGACATTTAAAAAATGTTAAAAAAGTTAAAATTAAAAAAGTTCAGCCAGGACTATCGAATCATTTATAATTTGCAGATTTTTCTTAAACCCCTTTAAATGCACATTTTGAATATTAAGTCTATTTTGAAATCTATACTATTAAACGAGAAGACCTCATTTTGGGTGTCGCTTCTCTTCTTTCCACAATAAATTAATCAACACGCCTCTGTGTCCTATAGGTACAGTGCATAGTCGCATTTGTCATCCATTCACATGATTATTCAGATTGAGTTATTTTGGGAGAAAAACGAGAAAAAGGCATCCGGATATTGTCCCGTCATTGGACGAAATTTTAAGTCAGATTAGACTTCCGGTTTGCGTTTTTCTGTATACTTTGAACATACATATACTACAAATTTAACTTTATAAAGTGTATTTTAATTCTATCTGCTATCATTTTCAAGTTTACTATCCACGGCGGTCACAGAGTTTATCAAATAGAGGGTCTGTATACTATATCAATGACCACCATGGATCGATTAGTAAACTTAGAATTGAAAGTAAATACACTTTAATTTATATAGTAATGAATGTTCATAATATACAGATAAGCGCTAAAATTATTCATGTGAACTTTTGATACCTTTTCTGAAATTCTCCGTCATTAAATCTTTTACAAAAGTCATTGATTACAAAAAAAAAGAAGATGTGGTATGATTGCCAAGTCGAGACAACTCTCCACAAGAGACCAAAATGACACAGAAATTAACAACTATAGGTCACCACACGGCCTTCAACACGAGCAAAGCCCATACCTATCCACGGCAGTCACAGAGTTTATTAAATAGAGGGTCTGTATACTATATCAATGACCACCAGGGATCGATTAGTAAACTTAGAATTGAAAGTAAATACACTTTATTTATATAGTAATGAATGTTCATAATATACAGATAAGCGCTAAAATTATTCATGTGAACTTTTGATACCTTTTCTGAAATTCTCCGTCATTAAATCTCTTACAAAATTCATTGATTACAAAAAAAAAGAAGATGTGGTATGATTGCCATGTCGAGACAACTCTCCACAAGAGACCAAAATGACACAGAAATTAACAACTATAGGTCACCATACGGCCTTCAACAACGAGCAAAGCCCATACCGCATACTCAGCTTTAAAAGGCCCCGAAATGACGATGTAAAACAATTCAAACGAGAAAACTAGCGGCCTTATTTGTGTACAAAAAATGAGCGAAAAACAAATATGTAACACATAAACAAACGACAACCACTGAATTACAGGCTCCTTACTTAAATGTTCACAACATACTAAAGGTATGTTCATATTGAAATTGATAGAAAAACAAAAATTAGGAACTTAGGAAATATAGGAGGAGGGATAAAAAAAAATATTTTCCTATCCCAAATAACCTATGACTCATGATACGTTTGCTGAAATTCTCCAGTCATTCAGTATTTTACAAAATTCTTCAAACAACACTTTACATACTTTAAACTACGATCTGAATGCCCGCGATTTCGCGGGTGTGTTCTAGTAAGAAATTAAAATAGCAAGTACAATTTTTTTTAACGATTCATCCATTTTCTGATAATATTAATCCTTCCAAATTGCTACTTCTTATACATCACGAACTACATTCCAAACGCATCAACCATGGCCGTTTTTTATTTTGTTTTTGGTGAAATTCGTATGACGCCATAGTCCGAATCCGAAAAATTCTATTGTACGAAAATGCAGGACAATAAGTTTCATTTGTACTAATTTCAGATAAAAAAAAATATTTTATGCTTATTTAATGTTACAAGTTTCATACATTTTTGCCGTTTTCTCCATGTTCGATTCATACTTTATAGGTTTAATTTTGATAACCTTTTTAATTATGTGGATTTTAATGGCTAGCTTTAATCATTTTATCATAAAAAAAACTTCCCATTTAATGATCATTTTCATTGGTGTCCTTTAATATTCAAATTGGTATAGTCACATGATACAAATAAACAAACATTAAAAGCACATGTATGTTGTTTTTGTTTTGTTTAGAAGGCCGTTACACTGCTTATACTTACTCCATCAGGTAATCAACACTTCAAAAAAATAAAATTAACATAGAGACCTAATGGGAAACTTTTTTAAATATTGACCAAAAATTATGAAATTAATAGTCAGAGTTCGTATATATCATATATTAACATACATCAAGGGAAAAATTATTAATTCATAAAAATGAATTTTTAAGAATTTTTTTCTGCAAATATATAGAAGTCAAATGGACAATATATCATATGAATTTGAATACAGTTGTTAATATTCTATTTACACTTTGTACATGTAATATGGAGAGAGGTTTTATAGGCTGTGCATGTTGCTCAAGCCTTTTCATATCTTTATGAATACAATATGTTTAAAATTAAACAGTTCAAACCAACTAAATGTAACAACACTACAAAGAACAGTAAAATTAACATCATCAAAGCAAAATCCTCCTTTTTTTTTTTTCTTTTTTTTGTCTTTTTTTTTTGTGTTTTGGTATGAAGAATCCCTTTGGAATTTCAAATATCAATATAAAATAATACAATGTCCACTTGTAACAATGAAGTTTGTTTGAGTATATAAATTGTCTATATATTTTCATATTTCAATAAGTGCAGTTGTTATAAGTCCTATAACAAAAACATTAAATCTACTACCATATATACAAATAACCACATCAGTATTTTTGGAAAGTCTTTGCGATGGGAAAATAACTTAAACAATTCTATTATGTATCGTATACAGAGTAGATACAAACTGGTTATCCAATAGTCAATGTCTAAGAAATTCTACTTAGATGTTGTATTTATACTTTATTACAATTCGTCGTTATTATTATCAGAGACATAATACAATCATATGTCTCTGGTATTACTTAGGAATACTCACATTTAGTATTCCCGTCACATCCATGGTCAACGTTCGTTCCAAATGCATCTGAAATTCAAACCCGTTACAGATGCATTGTTTACTCATATATGAACTATATATGTTTAAAGTACTATGTTTTTTTTTCTCGTCTGCCCGAAAAGTCCATTTGAGCTTTTGCACTTACAGTCCGTATTAAACTTTTTCGTGGCAAAGTGTTAAAAGTATCTTGATTTGCCCACTAACTATTTCATTGGTTTATTCCTTATATATACGCAACAGTAGGTTTCCGATGTTTAAAAGATTTATGGTCCTTAAATGAACAAGTTTTACTTATTTTCATTTTTATGTCTAGACTGACTCCAAAGCATCTATAAAATTTACAATAGATAGCTATAAACTGTACATGACAACTGTGATCAGTTAACTGTACATGACAACTGTGATCAGTAAACTGTATATGACAACTGTGATCAGTAAACTGTACATGACATCTGTAATCAGTAAAAAAAAGTAAGATCCACGAAAAGGCAATGTCAGAAACCACTGAATGACTCCTTACGGAGTTTTGGGGTTTTCTTTTTATGATTTTTTACTTTTTTTGTGTTTCAGGCAGCAAAACAAGATCTATTTAAGAGACTGAAACTGTTGGATGACTCAATAAGTACATACTTGTCCTGATGCTTTTTACAAAAGTTGTAGTTTTAGCCAATAATCTCGAAATGTACCAGATTTGTCTATTAGAGTATGTTATTTGTGATATCAAATTTGTGCATCCCCCTGTGACCGTGAGATGAAGAACAGCAATACAATAAGGTTTTGACAAGTGTGTTTAGGGGTGTGGTGTAATGTATTGGTACACAATATCCCTTTTAACATTACAACAATCAATAGATAAATAAACAAATACTATTAGTTTGCGTCTGTTTTGTGTAATTCAAAAAGGTTACTGAGAGTAGTTTGATTAGAACCTGTCAACTTGATTGTTTGACCCCTAAATTTGGGTCCGTATATTTATGTACTTACATCTAAACGATTGAATATACATGATTCCCATTAAACCAATAACAAACGTAATCACATTTGATTTTAACATCTTTAACCACTTCTAGTTTACCACTGAACAAGATAGAAACAATATGTTACTGACATATAGATATAGATAGGATTACAATAACCATTATAGCAATATAAAATTTTCATAAAGAGGTTTTTAATCGTAAACCTATCTTGATTTAGAAAAGAATGGTTTAAAAATCAATGTCTATCTACTTTTGTATTAAATAAATTTCCATCTGCACCTTTAATAGCTCATCATCATTAGATCTTGAAGTGGCAAGTTGCGTTAATCTAAAGTTTATTTCACAGTATAACAAACATTTTTTTATAACTAGTATACAAGTATTAACTGTATTGATGTCCTTGCTATTCTTAAGTTTTTAACATGACCGCCGGTTGATTGATTGATAGAAATGTACGTATTTATTTTTACACTCATATCTGGTCTCTTTGTTGCACTCCTTCCTGTTTAACAAAAAACTTGTTGTGCATCATTTCATCAAGTATGAAGGTCTAGATGTTGCGTCCTTCATTTTTGTATTTTTTTTTATTTTTAGAGCATTTTTCTTTATCTTTGAAACTAGCGCTTATTCTGAAAATTCACAGGAAAACGATTTAACGTTTGAATCTATCTGTTATTATGTGATTCTATGTGATTATTGTTTTGCCATGTTCGTTCATTTTCCATTGTTATTGTTTATACTAATGCACCCCAATATTTTCCATTGTTATTGTTTATACTAATGCACCCCAATATTTTCCATTGTTATTTTTTATACTAATGCACCCCAATATTTTCCATTGTTGTTGTTTATACTAATGCACCCCAATATTTTCCATTTTTAATTGGTTTGCTGTTTTTTTTCTCTACTTATTATTGTTCGTTATTCTCAATTCTATAGACCTTATCTTAACCCTCAAGTACATCGGTTAAATTGTTACTGAATTATATACTGGAAGAACATTCAGTGATTTTATTACGTTATACAAAGTAATTCTATTTCAGTTTTTAATTTTTATCCATGATTTATATATAATGATAATACTACATAAAATAAGAATATTAAACAAGCTATTTCGTGACCTTTACAGAAAACTATTTTTATTCCTCCGTTAACTCTTTCTCTAGCAAAAGTATTAAACATCTGACTTCTTTACCTTTTACATAATGTTTCCCTAATCAAACCTTAGGGACAAATTAACAGAATTGGTACTGCTTTATTTCATAAAAAAAACATGTCTTACTTTAATCCATTTTCACGAATGTGACCTACCGAATTAGACTATTTATCGGATTTGTATTAACAAAAGTAACACGACGGGTGCAACATGTGGAGCAAGATCTGTTTACCCTTCCGGAGCACCTGAGATCATCCCCGGTTTTTGGTGGGGTTCGTGTTGCTCAGTATTTAGTTTTCTATGTTGTGTCTATTATTTGTCTGTTTGTCTTTTTTATTTTTTAGGTATGACGTTGTCAGTTTATTTTCAATCTATGAGTTTGACTATCCCTCTAGTAATTTTCGCCCCTCTTTAATATACAAGTATCTTGTTATAGGTAGGGACAAATCTTACTTTGTATAGAATATCTTTTTAATGATAAATTCTCTGAAACTGACATTATCAAGATGCTTGTATTTTTGATTGACAACATGTATCTCAATAGACAGTCGGTATTCCCAAGGTTACAAACTGTCCTCCTCTTCTACCCGACTTGTTCCTTTATTCATATAAGATTGGAATCGTAAAGGAGATTTTTAGTATAAATGAAAAGAAGCAATCGCCATCCTTTACTTTTCACTAAATAATTAAAAAATACTGGTTTTGTTGAACGCATCTTTTCATCAAATAAATTATTCATAATTTATAAATTATTTTCCCTTATCAACCATCAAAACCAAAAGCTCAATCAATTCAAACGAATGTAAAACAAATGACATATTCCTGACTTGGAACAGGCGTTTCCGTATGTACAAATGGTGGATTATACTTGGTTTTATACCTAGCTAAACCGCTCCCTTGTATGACAGCCACCTAAAATTCCATTATACTGACAACAATGTGTGAACAAAATAAAACTAGGTTAAAATGTCAAAATAGGATTTAACTGTTATAGCGATAAGGATTTTTGAATATAAATATACAATTTTAAACGTTCTTATCTTTGATATATCCGACAATATTTATTTTTCAAGAATTTAAATTGATTAAAAAAATAAACATCAGAGACTTGGCTGAAATTGAAAGTAAAGATACATATATAAATTGATACAATAAGTAATATAACAAATGGAAAGCTACAAAGGCAGCTTGAATAACAATATTTTACATGTCTAATATTCAAATATATTCTAAATCTAAAAAAAAGTATATTTAGATAACAAATCGGCAAGATCACTTTTATCATAAATACAGTACAACAAAAATAGTACTTAGCAAACCACTACAGAATATTTACTGATTGCCTTATCGTAAGTCAAAGTCACTGCTCCTACTCATAACATCTAAGTACGAAGGTGGGGGTATTGCATTGATGTTTCTGGATGATCCTGAATGTGTAGAACTTGGTTCAGTTGACTGATCGTGACGTTGAGGAGTATTCCGCTGTATTATTTCTGTTGGATTTCTATTAGTACAACTTATTCCATGTCTGATGTCTGTGTTTTCGTCAACAACCTGGTCAATTGTAATTTGATTTGGTTGTGATTCCATAGGCCGATAGAAATCATGCGTACGGTCAAGTGGAGGTGCACTCGGATCTATTGGAGTTCTACCGTTATATCGTCTTCCATGTCTGATGTCTGTGTTTTCGTCAACAACCTGGTCAATTGTAATTTGATTTGGTTGTGATTCCATAAGCCGATAGAAATCATGCGTACGGTCAAGTGGAGGTGCACTCGGATCTATTGGAGTTCTACCGTTATATCGTCTTCCATGTCTAGGTTCACTCGGATCTATTGGATTTCTACCGTTATATCGTCTTCCATGTCTAGGTTCACTGGGATCTATTGGAGTTCTACCGTGATATCGTCTTCCATATCTAGGTTCTGTATTACGTTCTATATTGTCATCAATGGATGATTTTGGATGATTTGTTCGTGATGTAACAGGCGTGTGAAAATGAGATTCATCGTTTAATGGAGGAGCATGCGTTTCAATTGATAGAGAAGTTTGGCCACTTCTAGAAGAAAGCAATTCATTTCTTTGTCCTGTAGCTCCGTTTATTCCAAGGTCAATGGATTGATTATTTTGCCTTGCTCTCCTTAACTGAGATTCAACATTTGAAGCACTAGATAATAATCTTGACTCTATAGGTTCACCTAGAAAACAACATAGATAGTTCTTAAAAAAAGGAAATAAACTAGCGTTAAAAAAAAACAACGTCTTTGTCTGACGTACTTACTTTTACATGTGGTGTCTTTGGTGAGTTTTTATAACGCCTAGGTCGATCCCACTGGTAGTGGACGTAAAATTCCGAAAGTGAAACCAGCCAAGTAGTCAGTACTTTTGTGTTAAGTATGTTCGCTCCTGTTGTTTTTGAATTTTGGCCAGATATTCGGATCCTCTGGTTTTATCAATATCGCGCCATTAAAAATGTTGCCCACTAGCTCTTCACAATCTATATCATATATTTAAAACAGCCACATTTAAAAATCTTCTAAAATCCTTGTGATTTTTCAATTTTTTTGAAAGGGAAAAGGTTCCAATGTCAAATGTATCAAAAATTTAGGAAGTCTAGCGTACCAAATTGTTGACGAGTTTTATGTCGAGATCGTAGCAATTACTAATTTTTGTCATTTTGCCTGCCCATTTGTAGTTTGCACTATTAACAAATAAAAAAAATATATGTTTTGACAGATTCTATCTATTTGATAAACTGTTGGTCTCTGATTCTCTGATTCTGTAGTTTGCCTAACTGATAACGATGGGTTTTTTTTACCTTTTAGTGCTATTGGGTTGACGTATGTCCAAAACTTCTTTTCATATTGATATTGTTTAAGGCTGTCACCTCTTTGATACTTCTTCTAAATATTAAACTGATGTTATACCTTAAGTGACCGGAGTTAATGTCGGTGTTATTCTCCTCATTGATTGATATATTGGTTTTTAATTTTACGTGTTCGAGAAAATTCCGTTTTATTTGAGGAGTGGCTATATTTCATTTTACCTTCAGTTTGTTGACTCTGTTGAGGTTCCTCTGACTGCCTAACTTGGATATTATTGTCAATAGTGTCCTTACTATATCGTCTTCTTCTTCTTATCAGAATAATGACACAGGCAAATAAGATGATGATTAGTATGATGCATGTAGCCACTACACCAATCAAAATGGAACCTGAAATTATGACAAAATATATTAATGATTCAGATTTCAGCCAAATCGTTTATCGAAATGAAATGATGAAATAATGTTATTCCAAGTATGCTACAGAAAAGTATGTAACTCTTATAGGCAGATATGCTATTGATGTCATTAAATATTTATTTAACATGTATTGATCTCAAGTGGAAACTGTTTTCCAAAAAGAGAGATATATAAAAGAAATAGTAGTACACCGCTGTTTAATTGTCATAGTCATACATCGGTTTAACTGAAACAAATCTAGGTGACAAACCAAAACTCGGGCTCAAAACAGGAGTTACAGCTCGCTAAGGCTCGCTTTAAACCTGTTTCTTAGCCTCGTACAAATACGGCTAGTATTATAGATACTAAACGGTTATTGTCTATAGAAATTGCATGTGATTTAAAATTTACAATTTAACAATTTTATATTTTATAACTGATTCCATCTTTCCCTTACATATCTAGCATAAGATTTCAAACCTATCTTTCATATTATAAAACATTTAAAAACAAAAATGTAAATACAAATTACTAAAAAAAGGAATATTTACATTTAATTTTTCTATAATGACGTTATCAGCTCAAACATCGTCTCCCCCTTGCTGGTTGGCTTGATATTCCTGCTCATAAAGCCAGTATCAAATAAAAATAAATGCCATTATTCAATATAAATTGAACCTTGTCAAAACAATTGAATCCAGTATGTTCATAAAACCAAACTGTCAAACCTTCTATATTTCAACATTCATTGCAAAGGTTTCAGCTTTTAAAACTTCAAATATGTGTGTCGACATTTCACGTAAACTGTTCATTTATGGAAAAAAACATACCTTCACCGCTATTTTCTTCTATGTCATTAGAAGTTGTCTTTAATGACGTAGTTACAACGATTTTTAACTTTGAGTTAGTCTGTCGTATATCTTTGTAGTATGGTTCTAATTCAATGGAAAGTGTCTCAGATCCGCTGCAAAATGTAATAGGTAGTTTGTCATGGCAGTCGTATTTCTGAAAATGTAAATAGAAGGAGTCATTGAAGTACGCAATTACTAAAAATACAAATTTTGTAAAATATTTGTCGACAATCATCGTTCAGTATTTAAGATTTGTCTTTAAAAAAGTCAAAAGAAATATCATTATCACTTATTTAAGAGGGACTACTTCCCTTAGGTCAATAAGAAAAATCTTTTAAAAAAGACAAAAATGAATTAAACGTATGTTTTGTGAAACAATTCTGTAATGTAAATGATGAAATATTCCAGTTAATGTAATCATTTCTCATACATAACTTGATGCGTTCAAGAGAGCTATTGAGGTTAATGGTTTGGTTAAAGTCACTTATTTCAATATGTTAAAGACAATAAACGCAACAGTAGTGTATACACGCTGTTTAAAACTCATAAATTGATTGAAAGAAAAACAAATCCGGGTAATTACAAACAAAAACCGAGGGAAACACATCAACTATAAGAGGAAAATAACGGAACAACAGAAACACTGAAGTGCAACAAAAACAATCGCCAAAATACAGATACGGATTATTTGATAACATCTGCCATACTTCTGACTTGGTACAGGACATTATAAGAATAAAATGGTGGATTTCATCTGAATTTATGGCTAGCTAAACCTTCCGCTTATATGTCACTTTCAAAAAATATCGCTAAAATTACCAACCTACGCGACAGAAATACAATACAAACAAACTCAAGAAAAAAGTAAAATCACAAAATACTGAACTTAGAGGAAAATCTAATCGGAAAGTCCATAATCACATGGCAAAATCAAATGACAAAACACATCAAAAACGAACGGACAGGAACTGTCATATTCCTGACTTGGTACAGGCATTTTCAAATGTAGAAAATCGTGGATTAAACCTGGTTTTAAAGCGCTAAACCTCTCACTTTGATGGCAGTCTCATCAAATTCCATTATATTTACAAAGATGCGTGAACTAAACAGACATAATAAATAAAATAGTCAAAATATGGGTACAGCAGTCATCATCGTGTAACAATTTTAAAAGGAACAATTTAAAAGAACACAAGAACATCCATCTACAAACACATTCATTGATTCGCGTGTCTGACGTCAGAAAATTTTATACGTCACATATATTTGTCGTTCAATGTATATGTCGTGTACAAGTTGCAATTTTGTACAGGTTATAACATGTACAAAAATATTGTACAGGTTATAATTTGTACAATGCTAAAATACAAGTTATAACATGTACAAAAGTACCTCGTACATGTTGTAACATGTACAAAATATTGCTTAAACATGGTTATAACCCGTACAAAATTTAAAAAAATAATAAAATAGAATATACATGCACGATTGACATTCATTAGATAATAAAATTTAAAAGAACAAGAATCAAATGCTAAAGAAGGTGCACTTTTTACAACATGCATAAAATATTACATTTTCATACATTTTAGAAACAATTTGTTTTTCTTGTTGCTACAAGACATAAACATATATGACACCTTGAATTGCATAAAACTTTCAATCTTCTACATTTATACCTACCAGAATGATAACTGCCTTTCCTACACTGACAATGCACAAAAACTTGCCCTCCACTTAATGATAACATACAGTTGCATTTGCAAACCAGATGCTCCGCAGGGTGCAGCTTGATATGACCACAGAGGTCGAACCCTGAACAGTTGGGGCAAGTATGGACGCAACATTCAAGCTCGATACAGCTCTGAATTCGGATTGTGATTAAATAGTTGACACAGAATGAATGTGGTCTAAGAACTTAAAAACATTCAATTGGATATTTACCTGTTATGGTCCAATATCAAAAATCTAAATACATGGTTATTAGATTCAGCATATCAAAGAACCCCAAGAATTCAATTTTTGGTGAAAAATCAATCCTTTTGAGGTCATTAACTTTGTGTTTAAATTTCATAGATGTCTATTACTTGTAATAAAGTCTTTGTGATAAAACCAAGAAAAATGCTTATTTGTGCCCCTTTTTGGCCCCTAATTCATAAACTGTTGGGACCAAAAACCCCAAAATCAATCCCAACCTTTCTTTAGTGGTTATAAACCTTGTGCTTAAATTTTATTGATTTCAATGTACTTATACTAAAGTTATCATCTGGAAATCATCCGTCTTCGTTTCTCTCATCGACAGGGCCCCTATCAATGGACAGAATAGGAATGATAACGTTATCAACTTAGGAGAGAACAGTTAATTTATTTTTTGAGCTTTTTAGTAAGACATCAGTTTGTACCTGCTGGCCAGAAAGGGCCCTTTTTCGTGCACGCTAGATGTCATGTCAATATTTGTAACCTCAGACAAACCATTACTAGTATTAACAGCAAGAATACCACCACACTCTGTTTCTAACTCAATGGTTGGTTCATTTTTGTCTGCTGAATCAGGACCATTCAATTTTCAGTGATTGTGTCAGTAATAATGTCCGTCTCTGACATTGTTTTGTTAGCTTCAATTTCAGTGTGATGAAAATAGTATTGAGGTTTATAATTGCATGGGTTGTAATAATAGTAATATATTTTTATTTTCAAATTTTGTACAAGTTAAAACCATTTTTAAGCAATATTTTGTACATGTTATAACATGTATGAGGTACTTTTGTACATGTTATAACTTGTATTTTTGCATTGTACAAATTATAACCTGTACAAAATCGCAACTTGTACACGACATATATACAAACAATTTTAAAATTTCAAATGGGCAATGTTAGCATACAGGGTTAAAAAATCAAAAGTATGTAAGAATTAATTTCAGAAATAGACCGATATTTAAAATAGTCCAAAAGTTATATAGAATTTATAAGAATCCACAAATAGTTCATTCCACTACGCGATTGAATAATTTTGACGTTTGTGGATCAACGTATTTTCTAATTCATAATAGAAATATATCATAATGATATATAATAGAACAATATCATACTGACGGGATCTTTTAAAGTACAGAGTCACGTTATAAGAACCAAAGAAACACAAAAAGTCGCATATACAAAACACACCAGCAAAAAATGAAAGATAATACAAACACATTGACGGGATGATTAAGTACCAAGCCACGTTAAAAGGATATCACATAAAACAAGCCAACAGTAAAAGTAATATTGATAATAGAACAAAGACAAATGAAAGAACAATATAACACGTTGTTGAGATGATAAACAACATCAGTACACAGAATCTATACATCAAGATCATCTTGTATTATTTGTGAAGTTGATACGAAATATTTATCAACAAGGTCTTGGTACCTTCCGATGAACTTTTTTAGAAAAAGGACGAGACGTTCTTTGGCATACCCCTGGTTCATCAACTTTCTACTCAGACACTGATGACGTTTTACAAAGTCTGAGTACGAGCTGCAAGCTCTTGAATATCGAATAAGTTGGGAAATATATATCCCATATGCAGGTGAAGTTGGTATATTGCCACTCTGGGGGGAATTTATAATTTCGAAATTAAAATCGTCTCGTTTGTCATAGATTCTGGTACTGAGATGACTGTGTAAGTCAAATTCGAGATATGTCTAAAAATGAGGCGTAGGAAGCCTTGTCTGTTGTTTCTTTAATTTCTAGTTCTGGGGGATATATTAATGGAACCCAATCAGAGAAGTTCGGATTGTTTATGGAAAGAACATCATCAATACATCTGAAAGTGAAATTAAAAAATCTGGCTTCTTTGATCCCATAGGAATGCCGACCATTTGTTGGAAAAGTCTACCTCCAAACTCAACAAATATGTTGTCGATAAGAAAATCCAGAATACTGACCACTTGTTCTTCTGTGTAGCAATATAATGCAAGGAAAATCCTCCGCAAAGAAAGAGCTATTGAAAAAGAGAATTTTTATCATCAACTAGAACAACAACCTTCAAATAAAACATTCTTTAAACTTATAAATAGAAATATGGGCAGAGAAAATTTAAATACTCCAGTGATTCAGCATGAAAATAAGGAAATAAGCTGTCCAGTTGAACAGAAAGAAGTTTTGGCAAAATATTATGAACAATTAGCTACACCTCAAATCTCTAATGAATATGACAAAGAATATCTCAAAACATGTCAGCTTCGCTGTAACATCATCAAAGAACTTGCCCAAAACAACAAGGTCAGTAGTATTGACTTTAGCGAAGACGAAATCCTAGCTGCCATCAAAAATCTTAATAGCGGTAAAGCAGGAGATGAATATGGCTTATTCTCAGAACACCTTAAATTAGCAGGCTCAGAAATAACTCCGGTATTAAAATTTGTCTTCAACAAAATAATTAAAGAAAGGTGAACACCCGAACAATTCAAAACAGGAATTATCACTCCAGTATGCAAAAAAGGGAAAGACAGCAGCCTATCGGACAGCTATAGAGGAATAACCGTCTCCTCAATTTTAGGAAAAACATTTGAACATGCACTACTGAATAAAATTATTAACAAACTTGATAATCGATCATCTCAACAATTTGGCTTTTCACAAGGATTATCTCCGTCTATGGCAGCTCTACTAATTTCGGAAGCACAAATGAACTCTAAACAGATGAAAGAAATTCTATATTTTGCAACTCTTGATACTAAAAAGGCATTTGATGTAGTAAACCACGATATTCTCCTAGACAAATTATTTCAAAGGGACATACCACTCGACATCTGGGAAACAATTTATGAGATGTATCATGATTTAACATCAAAAATAAACTGGAAAGGAAAATACAGTACCAGTTTCCCCATAAGGCAAGGTGTCCGTCAAGGAGGTATCCTATCAACTCATTTTTATAAGGCATATATTGAAGATTTATTAATACAATTGGAGGAGTCAAATGTAGGGCTACATCTTAGAACTAATTATTCCGGTTGTCCAACTTGTGCTGATGATATACTTTTACTATCAAACTCGGATGAGGACATGCAGGTTATGTTGAACACCGTTAACACCTACTCTAAGGACCATCAATATGATGATGAAGATGTGAAAGAAGGTCATCAAAGCTCCCAGAGGGTGATCTAGATTTGGAAGACTTTTTTACATTAGGCCGATGGTAATGTTTTTGCCCATGACTACGTTGTTGTCGTAAGGTAGTATTAAATAAACTCATTACATTGACATCACTGCAGGCAGGACTTGGCAAATTTCCTACTCCTTTGATATTATCATTGCAACCATATGGCATTGCAGTCCCTAATTCCCTTATCCAGAAATTTTCTCTATCTTTGCGGAAAGGAGTACTTAGTACAGGGCTATTTGTTTGGTGGTAAATTGTCAGCAAATAGAAATGCATAAATACATAGAATAAAAGTACATAAGGAACATGTAAATCGCAGAATAACGACGAACATCTTCCATTGACGACAGCAGAGGATTCCACAAACAGTGACGTATTTTTGAGATGTATTAAAAAAATCTTGAAATGCATACAATTAAATGGAACGAGATCGAAAAATTAACAAATATGTTCACAATAGTAGTCCAAATAATTATCAATAATATGACGGTATTGAAATGCTTTCTTAAAGCTGTGACGACGTCATAATTGATTGGACTTGCACAATACTTTATTCATGGAAAGTTTTAATTCAGTCGACTATACTGACAAATAAAACTGTACCGAAATGTACCGAAAATACAAAATTCAAACCACAAACGATAAGACATTACACAATATATAACAGAACCAACAATAGAATAAGTAAAATAAGAAACACCATGACTAAATACATGAATGTAGGATGAATAATTACCAAGACACGTCGAATAGCGATGCAAATTTCCACTCGACAAACAGTTATATTTGGGAATCGGTCATTTTCGGATATACCGACATACAACATAGCTGCTTAACCACAATCTAAGCCGTGGTAAAATGGCATTAGTTAGCTCAGACACAGACACAATGTATATATGTACTAATTTGTGATGGAGTCCGTAAATTTACGGAGTGTCATTTAAAATCTTTCCTCCTCACAACTCTGTTGGAGCAATTTCTTCGTAAGGAGCACATTCGAGTATATAAAGTCCGTAAAGTGTGAACATGCACGAGTATAACATATCGATTGAGTTTTATAAAAACCATAAGACGGGGCAGATGGTATGTTACTGCTGAGAAATGGAAAATTGATAATTCGGAAGTTAAAATCATCCCGTTTGTCATAGATTGTAGTGTGAAGTCGTCCATCTGTGTCAATATCGAAGAAGATATCAAGGTTTGAAGCAGTCCTTCAAGAATCAGTAGTATCATTAATTCCGAGATCATTTGGATATATGAGATGCAAGTACTGACTGACATATGGGTTAATCAGTGATAGGGCATTATCAATATGTCTGAAAGTAAAATTAAGGAACTTTGCTATGTCTTTTTGTCTGTTAGAAGGTTCTGAATAAATTCTGCTTCATACGTGTACAAAAACAAATTGTCGATTAAAAACTCCAGCATTTTGATAATATCGTCTTCAGTATTTTTTCCGATAAAGTCGATGTGTTTTTTTTTCACAAAATAAGAATTATTATGACCCAAAACAAGGAATTTATATATAAGTTACGCATTTTTATAGAAACCGCTCTTGTCTTATGGGATGGTGAAGTCAATATTTCAATTGAGTATGGAAAATCAAAGGTCTTAATGTTGCTGTAAAATTGCAGAGATTGAGTTCCATGATATAGCAGTAGATCTTTAGAATGTTTGGGTATCCACATCTAAAGATTTGCACAACGTTAATAATATAATATGGTTATATACAAAGATAATTTTATAAAATCGAATTGACAAATATTTCGGCTTAACAAATAGCCTTCGTCGGTGTTAATAATTTTAACAATTTGTCCTATAATCCAGAAAACATTCAAACCTAGTTCAATATGTGTCCAGCTTTGATTTTTTTTTAATAGAAATTTATTTTCTGTGTGTTCACATGAGAAAACAGCCAATAGCTTGTTTGTACTTTGTAAACATTTGATATCAAGAAAAAATATAGTTTGAAATGGCTGCAAAAGTCAAACTCAAATATTTCTGTGATACATTGTTGAATGTTGTGCTTTTATAGATACAAATTTACTTAAAAAAATATAAAGTTAGTTATGTCAAATACCTTTTGCTGGGATCGATCATTTCCACGATAAAACACCACTGCCCTGTTCAATTCGTCAAAAACAACATGACACTCGATATCAAATACAGTAACATTTGCACACAATCTATAAAGGGAAGCGTCTTGTACTTTGAATGGTAATGTGCAGTGTTTAGGGTATTGGTGTCCCGTCCAATCTACTCCAAACGTGTCATTTTGAGACAATAGGACGTGGTGTTTGTTACAGTCATTCTTGTTAAATCCAACTGAATAGAAAAAAAAGTCGTTTCAGCAAGGGCTTCGATAGATACTAAATGATTTTTGAAAAGAATAGTTGTTTTTTGCCACTAAAATTACAAACATTAATAATTATTACATCCTTTCAAGATTATATTAACTTTATCAATGAACTCATCTGATTGCTTAAGTACAGCAATGTCATTTTAAATTACCCAAAATCTTACTAATGATTTTGATGTTTTGATTTTAAGTATGAAGTACAATCTTATCTTTAAAAAATACATTTAAATTTCATTTCTTTTAACACAAGATATTTGTTTACATAATCTACATACCTATCCGACTACTAGTCAATACTACAGGAAAAATCAGTAAGAGGAACACACTCAGTGTAACCATAGCTTCCATTGTAATTTATTAACATCTTGTAAGCTGCAAAATATCTACAAGAAGTGTTACCTTATTTATTATTGAAGCAGCATTGGCTGTCAAATTCACTGTTTTGACTCAATTCTCATATTATGTCTGTTTTGTTCACCCATCGTTGTAAATATGGAATTCAGGAATATGACAGTTGTTGTCCATTCGTTTGATGTGTTTTGTCATTTGATTTTGCCATGTGATTAGGGACTCTCCGATTGAATTTTCCTCGGAGTTCAGTATTTTTGTGATTTTACTTTTTATATTATACTAAAATGTATATCCAAATTGTAAAAAGTCTAAAATAAACCATTTACAAGGCATGGGGTCAATATATGCATGTACATTTCGTGTGTATTTTAGTCTGGACGCCATCTTATTAACTATCGAGTTGACCTCCGAAGACTGACGACGGTCATATAAGCGATGTAAACATATTTATATACATAGATAGCGAACTCGTGCAATTGGATTTTCTGTTTTATTTCATATTATAGGTTAAAAATATATGTTAATCATCGTTTTAACCTCTATGGGAATGAGTTTTATATCGTATCAGTCAATCAAATGATTTTCTTTGTTTCACTTTCAATGTTGACATTCTTTTCCTTTCAATAACTGAAAACGAAAAATTCATGCGTCATCCATCTCTAGCTATGGGGTTAAATTGAATATCACATGAATACAGATTCAATGAGGTCAAATTATTGACTTGCAGGTGAACAATTCATCATCTATAGACGAATCTTGGCTTATTTTGATAAAATTGAAACATACTAGCTGAAAAAAACGAGTTATTATTTCACTATTTCACTTTCATTAATGATTGAACAAAATAAATCATATTTTAATATATCATATATCTCCTAGCTAGTTCCCTTGTAATAGTTAGACCACGGGGGGTTAACTTCCTATTATTGGGTATACGGGGATGTGCCAAAAATATGGGTCATAATTTTGCGAGATTTTATATAAAAATGACCCTCCTTTTTAATGACATCCTATATTAAAATGCATTTACGTTTGATAACTGTATATTGATTTGGGGTATGATCTACACACCAATCCAACAATCCATGCGTATATAAAACATTCTAACATGACGTCCTTCAAACGCTTTGAGTACACACCCGTGGTAAAATATGAATATATTGCCAGTGCTGTTCCGATTGTACTCCCACGTCATATGCTTTTTTATGAATGAGATACCCGACGTCATAGAACAATGACGTTAGAATGTAAGCATTTTACGGGAAAATACACGCTTGTGAATCCGAAAATCATCACAAGGAAACATACACAAATGATGCTAAAATGTGGCAAAAGCCCTTTATTGTACATCATATAAGACATATAAATAAATTATCATTCAAATTCATCCAAAACTGTCTAAATACATTATTTTAAATAGTTTAAACATGTCACTAATGCAGTTTGCTCCGTTCTTTTACGCTAGTTTATTAGTGCGTTTATTTATGGGAACGGCAAATATTTGCCTACACCTAGAGCGCTTCGATCCAAAAGAATTGCCGTATGTGTCCTATCAGAATCGAAATAATTCATGGGGGCTTGAATATATCTAGATTTTACCACGGGTTGTCCCTTTATGCCGATATTTTATCCCTCGCTATCGCTCAGGGGTAAAATATTTGTCATAAAGGGCCAACCCGTGGTAAAATCACGATATATTCAAGCCCCCATGAATTATTTCTTAAATAAAATATATGTTCACCAAACGATGTCAATTCATATATAAAAACTTAAGGGTAGCTGGTATATTTATGAATTATGAGTGATGATGAGTTAGTGCTTATATAAGCATGGGTCATATTTTAAGTATTGTATATAAGTATAGGTCATTCTTTCTTAAATATTTATATAACTATAGGTACTGAATTTCAGTGAATGTTTTATTAAAATGGGTACGTTTTTTGAGGCAAAAATGGCACACACCCCTACCAAAAAAATATCGAAGTTACCCCCCGTGAGTTAGACGCAATATGTGAAATATCAGGCTTTCACAAGTTTGGCTCTTTTCGTTTCGAATGAGGACAAAGCACAAAATTACATGCAAAGCAAAGCTACAGATACATTTTACTAATTTATAGATTCATCTTCTAAAAATAGAAATGCCATTCAAACAGGGCTAACACCCATATATATTACTGTTGTGACATTTTTGCAACACTGAACATAGTACTGTCGGTGGTGTTATGGTGTCACCTCAGCATTGCCCCGAATCCCGCTGATGGAAAACAACAAAATATGTGTGTTTATGTATGTAGCCTGTCAAACCGAATGTCTCATGGCTCCTTGGAGCCTCCAGTCATTAGTTATATTAGTCAAATAAAACCTTTACTCACGGGGGGGTCTCTTCCTATATAAAGGTATATACATATGTGCCGCTGGAATGGGTCCCTTTTTTGATCCGTCAAATATATCAATGGGGTGCAATTTTACCGAGGAAATATATCAATAGGTAGTAATTGACCGATTGTGATATATCAATGGGTGATAAATATATGAATGGGTTATGATTTCGCTGTGAAATATATGTATAGGTAGGGATTTCACAATTATTCAATATATGAATGGGGGGTGTTTTTAAAATCCCAGCTGCACACCTGTACCCAAAATCCCATGTTGAGACCCCCCCGTGCCTTTACTATATCATTAGTTCTAAGTATTGATTTGTACTGAAAAAATAATAATATGCATTTGAATAAACATTTACTTGTGCTTACCTGTAGTAAGTTCTTGGCACATTAATGTACATATAAATAGATTATTTACACACATATTTGTCTAAATCTATACCAAATATTCATCGTTAAAACGGATTCGTATTGTTATAGGTTGCTATATATGTATGAATATTATAAATTTGCAGAAACATTTTAAAGCATCAATAAAACATAGCAGATTCTTACCCTGGTTCTTAATCCATTTATAGGTCATGGGGTCACGGTATGGTCATTTACGAACGTATCAACCGTATCGTATACGTTGACCTATCCGCATCTGCAGATATATATAAAATTATTATGTGATCCCGAGCTTATTAGTAAGACCATGCTTCTTTAAAAAAAAAACTAATTGGAATCTCTTCGAAACAATCAAACATACACATTTTAATATTTGTGATAGTGGTGTTCTGTTAAAAAAATAAGGGGTTCTATCATCTACTTTTGCATGCACTTTAATATGGGCCAATATTAGGCAGGTAAAAGTAAAATCATTTAAAATACTGAACTCCAAGGAAAATTTCAAAAGGAAAGTCCCCATTCAAATATATAAACGAATATCGTACACAATCCTTTAATAATCTAGTTAAAAAAATACAGGAATAAACACAAAAAAAAATATATTATGATACGGTTGATACGTCTTTAAATGACCGACCTCTACTTACGGACGATGAATATGAAAGGTATTAAAGCATTCCATGTTTAGCCACCATACATGGATAACAGATTAGATATTATATATATTAAAGAATAAATCGTCATGTCCTTGCAGTGTATGTAAAGTGCGGATCCTAAAATATCATTTTCACTGTATATGCCATAAATTTCTGATGTAGAATGATAAATAAACAGACGATTTTTTTTTTTTTTTTTTTTTTTTTTTTTTTTATTTTAGGTGAATATTTAGGACATTTCACGAACAGATCGTGCCACTATGATGCTTTCTTTATGCGAGTCATGTTTACTGTCGAATAATGATACTATACTTTCATTTTCACTGTAGAGCGATTCATTAGGATTGTATATGCGGTGCATTTTCACTATATGAATTTTAATATTTTTTTATCTATCAAAGCCTTAATTTAGCCGCAATGCTCAAACAATAGATAAAGTAAGAGAAGGATTTGATCAAGTTTAACTTGCGGGGGAAAGTTTGATTTAACACTAATAAATTCAATAGAAATAACATTTATTTCAAATTTATTCTATTTAATTTCTTAAAAATCGTTGGGATCTTGGTCCTTGGTTTTATTTATCCATTTCATTGACACTTCATCACTTATTACGTACATCTTGATATAGATTAAACCGTTTATTTTCCCGTTTGAAGGGTTTTACACTGGGCCCTTCATAACTTGCTGTTCGGTGTGAGCCAAGACTCCATGTCGTACTTTGACCTATAATGGTCTACTTTTATAAATTGTGACTCGGATGGAGAGTTGTCTCATTGTCACATATGACATCTTCTTATATCTATCTATAGCTCAAATCGAAACGGGACGGGATATAAAAAAAAACACACTACTTTTCTAATATATTTATAATGGGCTTGATAGAGGTTTCTCAACATCTTACGAACGAACGAAAATCGCCCTAACTTGACGTAACTTGCCGTAACGAGAAAAGAGGGAGCAGTAATTTGTCTTATAATTTTGGTTTATCGGCTGTGCTCTTCTTCCCTTTGAAATGTCTTTTACATGTTAAATATGCATGCTCTATTTTTTAAAACCATTTTGAATCAAATACATATTATATTTATTAGATATTATATAATATATAATATACAATTTACTGTCCAATCAACACAGTTGAAAGTCTTATTGATCTATAAATTTAAGTGAAGAATATTTAATCAAAGGACAGTAATCGTACAAGAAACTTTAATTAACATGATGACACTCCTAGATTTATTTTACCTCGTGTCCACGAAAGAATTTTTACCGTTAATCAGCTTCTAGCTAAGATTAAAAAAAAATCCTATCCCTTTCGATCCACATACATGATATAGATTCATGTATATTATATAGATCGAAAGGGATAGGATTTTTTTATCTTAGTTAGAAGCTGATTAACGGTAAAAATTCTTTCGTGGACACGAGGTAAAATAAATCTAGGAGTGAACGCATTTCGATTTAAATTTGAAAAGAAAACATCCCAATAAGTTCCGGGATAACTTCTTTGCCCCAACCACTAAAATCCAAATGATCTCTTCTTATTGATATATTGTTATAAATTGGTAGACTTAACAAGAAAAATAAAGGAAAATACATATTTAAACTTATATATTGTTTTTTTTTTTGTTATCATGGCCTTTCTTATTCTATGTGTGTATGTTTCCTCTATAGTATATTTATGAGTATATACATATTTATTTTTCTTGTTTATTGTTTCCGTTAAGCTTCTATGTCATACTGTGCATATTTCCTCTATTTTTCATATTTCTCATTTTTCTTTTTAGTTAGGGGTGTAATATATAAAAATATATATTTTGATGACTATGTGACTACCAGTTGTGTTAGGGCTGTAGCACTCATACTTTCAACAAGAACACACAAAACTCTATTTCTAACGATAGATCGAGTGCACCTTTGAATTTCTTTAACTGATTCCCAATAAATATTAGAAATAAAAAAGCTATGTTACGACATATCTATTCAAGATACTCTCCGATACGAAATAATGAAACTCATAGTAACTCAAACCGATTGGACCCATAGAAGGGACGTGTGTATATATGAAATATATTAAAGTTGTGTTATCTCGATCACTTATCAATCCTTTACCAAACGCTAATATCGCAATGAAATGAATGGAATATTTGCCACTGAACGTTTAACACCAAACAATCAATCAACCAATTGCAAACTAGATGTGTTGAATTTTTTAATCAAGGACATTATAAAAAAAAATCTTTTTGAATGGATAAGGGAGATAAATCGAACGCATATATACGACATGTCAACAAACGGAACTCAACGTAAGAAAACGAAACAGTCAACAACAGAAAATAAATTGGAACACGGATGTTTAATGACAACAATAAAATGCAAGGTTGCAAAAAAGGATATTAAGTTGTTAACTGTTGTCTTTTAAACACACTGCAGTATCGGTAGACATTTATTATGGATTTTATTATAACAAAATTACTGCTCCATAACGATACGTTCGTAGTTTCGTCCGTTCGTAAGATGTTGAGAAACCTCTAATATGAGTGTTGTCAAATCGTACAATTTTACCTAACCGGTTACTCGGATAGTCGTTCGACCGATTAACCGGTAGTTTTAGTTCATGTTTGAGAGCCTTACCTATAGTACACTACAAAAGTTCGTTTTCATAAATACGATGAATTTTAAAAAAAAATAGAGAATGGAAATGGGGAATATATAAAAGAGACAACAACCCAACCAAAGAGCAGATAACAGCCGAAGGCCACCAATGGGTCTTCAATGACGTTTGTCCTTTTGTATTATACATGTTATAAGGATTGTTTGTGAGGAATACTGACGAAGTTTGACTTTGAATAATCCAATACCACTGTATAATAATGCTATGGCGTTTGTAATATCTTCATATTGAAAAAATAAAAAACCTTCTTGATCTCGTCGAAATAAAATGATTCTTTCTCTTTCTCTTGATGTCTCAGAAAATAATGTGGGATGTTTCAATTTGAAATTATTAAGCCAGTTGCATCAAGTATACATTAATTACATTCCCCTTGATTTTAGTACAATTTTTGTAGTTGACATTTCGTTTAAAGTATGACAAAGATGCATAAGTTCTCTGTTCGCATGTATATGTATTTCGTGGAAGATAACGTTCTCAAATTTACTCGTCTGAATATGACATTTTGAGAAGCGTTTTTGTTACAAGCTTGAATAGCTATATATTTGATGAAGAATGAATGAGGAGTTCGTATTTCAATTTGAAAATATCAATAATACTTAAGTCATCAACTTAGTTTTTTTTCATTTGTTGCAAGTCCATTTACCACATAATTCTACTATAAAAAAATCCTCGCATCTTCGAAAATTCTACATCAGAAATGATTGCAATAATAGTGATAATTCATCGCATCTATAGTTAAAATGGATCGCTTTAAAATTTCAATAATCGATATGCTATAATATGTTGCTTTTATAATACTTATTTGAACTTTAATGCTATGTTTGTACATTAAAAAGACATATCACAATGAAAATATGTTGAAACTTAAAATCAATAATTTATTTTGGTATTTTCGAAACGTAAACAAATACAGTTTTCCCATGATCCTTTATTCTACAATAGACATAGTATATAATAGTAAAAATGAACTAGCTCGATTCGCACTTTATATACACTGTCCTTGTAAGATATAAAATCATTATCACAACAGATCGATTGGAATTGTAATGAAGCAGTGAAAAATCTGTTGACATGAAATGTTCCTTCGAGAGATGTATAATGGATTACATCAGTAGCTTTATAGATTATGAAAATAAGAAGATATGATATGGTTGTCAATATGGCAAGGACCCACTAGAGGACAGTCCTGGAGACTCCTTGCTGAGAACCAGGCACAAAAAAATATTTTATAGTTTTAACATTTTTGTGAGCGCTCAACCCTTCCATAACCTGGGGCGTTGTTGTAATAGCACAACATAAGATCAAACAGTACTATTATATGTTAATGCACTCAATAGTCCAAACCAGAAAATATCCATTAGTATCTTTAGTACTGCCACAAAAGATGTTAAGTATATGTTTAATGCTGGTTACTGTGTTTAATATTCTACAACTGTCATATGTAAATATATATCTATATAATAAAGTAAACACTTCAACATCAAAATACAACCTTCAAAAGTCAACAAACTTTCTTTTCACTCTACTAAAAAAAACAATTTCAATCGTCCAAAAAGATGACGCCCTTAAATTAAACAAGAGTATACACCTGTTTTAAATGCTAATATGATTTTGTTGTGTTATCACTAAGACATTTTATATGTAGTTGGTTTATGTACAATGTAGTAGGTCTGCTTTCAGAAAGTTACTTTTTGTTCTAGATTGACAATTTCTTCACAGCACAAGGTTTGCTATCGGAATATTAATCTCTACCATTTGGGTTTAAATATATCAATAAGTTGTCAGAAAGTAAATACGACTAAGACTATGAAATAAAACTCAAATTATGATTTCGCCATATACGGTATGGGGTTAGCTAATTGCTAAAGGCCGTATGGTGACCTATAGTTGTTAAAGACCTTATCTTTTGATATTTAGTGCAGTAATTATACACATCATATTACATCACCTTATTTTTAAAGTTGATCGGATGGTGTCTATTGATTAAAAAATATGTGCCATAAGATGATGAAAAGAAATTAATGGACCAACAGTTTTTCAAATGAGTAAAGAGGGAAAGGATTCTATGATATAAATGAAAGCCTAAATTGAAATAAAGAAGTTGATAAAACATTATTGGTAACAGTCAAAAATAAAACAAAAATCGATCTTCCAACAAATAAAACAAAAGTATACAATCTTTACTTAGTGTTGTTGTTTGTTGTGAGATGTAGATACGCTACCACGCCAGGTTTGTGGTTATTGTTGTGAAATGTAGATACGCTGCCACGCCCGGTCTGTGGTTTTTGTTGTGAGATGTAAAGATCTGTACGCTGCCACGCCCGGTCTGTGTTTTATGTTATGAAATGTATAGATACGCTGCCACGCCCAGTCTGTGTTATTTATTTGTATGAGATGTATAGATACGCTGCCACGTCCGGATTGTGTTTTTTTGTTGTGAAATTTATAGATACACTTTCACGTCTGGTCAATGTTATTTGTTGTGGGATGTATAGATACGCTGCCACGTCCGGTCTGTGTTTTCTGTTGTGAGATATATAGATACGCTCCCACGTCCGGTCTGCGTTTTTTTTTTTTTTTTGTGAGATGTATAGAAACGCTGCCATGTCCGGTCTGTATTTTTGTTGTGAGATGTATAGATACGCTGCCACGTCCGGTCCGTGTTTTTTGTTGTGGTATGTATAGATACGCTGCCACGCCCGGTCTGTGTTTTTTTAGATGTTTTCTACTTTTAATCGACCTAGTGAGTTAAGCCTTTTTAACTGATTTTTATAGTGTGTTATTATGTTGTATACTGATACCACTGTTCCAGGTGTCGTTTGGCTTCTGTATCACGTATACCCCCACACATCGTTATTATGTTGTATACTGATACCACTGTTCCAGGTGTCGTTTGGCTTCTGTATCACGTATACCCCCACACATCGTTATTATGTTGTATACTGATACCACTGTCCCAGGTGTCGTTTGGCTTCTGTATCACGTATACCCCCACACATCGTTATTATGTTGTATACTGATACCACTGTCCCAGGTGTCGTTTGGCTTCTGTATCACGTATACCCCACACATCGTTATTATGTTGTATACTGATACCACTGTTCCAGGTGTCGTTTGGCTTCTGTATCACGTATACCCCACACATCGTTATTATGTTGTATACTGATACCACTGTCCCAGGTGTCGTTTGGCTTCTGTATCACGTATACCCCACACATCGTTATTATGTTGTATACTGATACCACTGTTCCAGGTGTCGTTTGGCTTCTGTATCACGTATACCCCCACACATCGTTATTATGTTGTATACTGATACCACTGTCCCAGGTGTCGTTTGGCTTCTGTATCACGTATACCCCCACACATCGTTATTATGTTGTATACTGATACCACTGTCCCAGGTGTCGTTTGGCTTCTGTATCACGTATACCCCACACATCGTTATTATGTTGTATACTGATACCACTGTTCCAGGTGTCGTTTGGCTTCTGTATCACGTATACCCCACACATCGTTATTATGTTGTATACTGATACCACTGTCCCAGGTGTCGTTTGGCTTCTGTATCACGTATACCCCACACATCGTTATTATGTTGTATACTGATACCACTGTCCCAGGTGTCGTTTGGCTTCTGTATCACGTATACCCCACACATCGTTATTATGTTGTATACTGATACCACTGTTCCAGGTGTCGTTTGGCTTCTGTATCACGTATACCCCACACATCGTTATTATGTTGTATACTGATACCACTGTCCCAGGTGTCGTTTGGCTTCTGTATCACGTATACCCCCTCATATCGTTATTATGTTGTATACTGATACCACTGTTCCAGGTGTCGTTTGGCTTCTGTATCACGTATACCCCACACATCGTTATTATGTTGTATACTGATACCACTGTTCCAGGTTTCGTTTGGCTTCTGTATCACGTATACCCCACACATCGTTATTATGTTGTATACTGATACCACTGTTCCAGGTGTCGTTTGGCTTCTGTATCACGTATACCCCACACATCGTTATTATGTTGTATACTGATACCACTGTTCCAGGTGTCGTTTGGCTTCTGTATCACGTATACCCCACACATCGTTATTATGTTGTATACTGATACCACTGTCCCAGGTGTCGTTTGGCTTCTGTATCACGTATACCCCACACATCGTTATTATGTTGTATACTGATACCACTGTCCCAGGTGTCGTTTGGCTTCTGTATCACGTATACCCCACACATCGTTATTATGTTGTATACTGATACCACTGTCCCAGGTGTCGTTTGGCTTCTGTATCACGTATACCCCACACATCGTTATTATGTTGTATACTGATACCACTGTCCCAGGTGTCGTTTGGCTTCTGTATCACGTATACCCCACACATCGTTATTATGTTGTATACTGATACCACTGTCCCAGGTGTCGTTTGGCTTCTGTATCACGTATACCCCACACATCGTTATTATGTTGTATACTGATACCACTGTCCCAGGTGTCGTTTGGCTTCTGTATCACGTATACCCCCACATATCGTTGTATTCATGCATTTGTCATAAATGTTTCTTTTTTGGTTCCGTACTTTTGTTTTTTAGGTCAAGTTTAGGTTAGACAACCGTGTTAACTATTTACTGGCCGTTATGATACAATTGAAAAGGTTATTTGTGTACATAATTAATGGAATACATTTTTTTCACCCATTGGCAGGTCTAGGGTTGAACATTATATTTCTTAACATTTTTGTTTGTTTTCATTGCCGTGCTAAAACCACATCCCATTTATTAATTTTAGAAAGGCCCGCCACCTATGTAAAAATCATGAACCTGTTCCTGCCACCAATGCAATCTGCTTTGGGTTTTTTTTTTATAAAAGGAAACTTTGAAATTCATAAGAATGAGGCCCATTTGAAATTCTACAAATGGGTGCTTTTGTCTATCAAAAATCTAATTAATAATTAGGTGTATCATATTAAAGGGGTTTCAGAGATATTAGAAAACCCGCCAATAACTTTGCCTTTAGTGTGTTTATAGATGAACAATTCTTAATTTCATTTACGGTTTAAATACTTTACAATTATTGTATGGACATATTACACAAAGTAAACATTCACCCATTTAATTTTGAATATGCATATGCTTTCTTTCTATGTCAATCGAATGTCTGATTGAAATCAATTTCAAATGTACTTTATATTCATTTGCACCCGTAATATTGAAAGCATTATTATACACCCTTCACAATCGTGGTTGTTGTGCACTGTTGTGATATCACTATAGTAGAACTTAGTGACGTCCTTGAGCATTTTGGATTTAGATAAATGTTAGCAAAGTTTGCTTGACACTTTCATCACCACACAGATCATCCATACTGCTTACAACTTAAAGGTTTGTAATAAAGTCAATAATTCTTTTATTTTTCATTAATTATAAATATATCTATAATACTTTGCAATATCCTATTTACATTTATCAGCACATTACTTTGAATTATTTTTATTGATGGGATTATTTTGCTAAAAAATAAATAGACTTTGATAATAATTGGCATTCTGTTAACCGCTTTGTGTCTTAAAATGTCATTCAAACGTTCGAGACTTAGAATTTAGAAGGTTGGACATATAAAACACTTAAGAGCATAACAAGCTATCAAGAACTAATATAACAGTCGAGTTGACATTATTTTAAAGTAAAAGTTTACGCTCAATTTTCTAATAGAGTTGCATCTTTAGTAAATTTGTAATTTAGCATCTTTTTATGAACTGAAATCCTGGAAGCACTTGCTATTGAACTCAGGTAATTGTGCCGGCTGTTGGTATGTTAAATGTACAAATTTATGTTAAATTTTTATGAAATTTTAAACTTTCAAGTTTTAATTGAATTGTTGGACATTAACTGTTTGTCGTAAAAAACAGATTAAGAATAGAGTAAATGAAGAAAAAATAAGAAATGAGGACAAATTTTACATAGTCATACATTATCATACACACTTAATGTAACATATGCATGTTAAATTTATTTTTAAAAACGTAACAAACAATGAAACGGGTTATATAATTATTTATGATCATAAAATATACACCAATTACTCGTTTTATCGATTTAAAAATAAGATAGTGATATTTGTAAGACTCCTTTTCACAATTACACGGAGTAAACTAACAAAAAAAATTCGAAATTCTACTGTCGGCTGAAAAGTCATGCTGTCAGTATCAAAGATCATCATCAATTTCACGGTTCAGGGAAAACGGCACTATTTATTCTGCCATAGGCGACAATACTAACATTTTCTAAGTTTACCACTTTTTATAATAAAAACCTGGATAAAACAGTTATGTGTGGTGTTAGTACTTGATTACTCTATTTTAAAAATTTAAGCCAAATAGTATCATGACCAATTTCCAACGGAGCTTGTTTATGTTATCCATGCCCACCGTCATTTTGCAGCAAATTTATAAAATTTTGAAAGCCTTTTCGAATAATTCTCTAGAAAATATTTCAATAGGTTTTAAAATTTATATTGTAAATATAAACACTGCAGTTATTCATAGATAAATAAAAAAATATATTGTACCCTTACATCCAATCACAGCGCTTCTAAGTTGACTTCCTTCACCTGTCTCTGTACACAAAAGGCCAACCTAATGCTGGGAAAATTAAATACATGTACTACCGTTTTCCCTTCAGTGAAGCTTCAATAAATGAATCAAATACAGTTTAGGTTAATAAACGTACCGTATTCCGGTATGAAATTGTCCTCTGTAGAACTGCTATAATTATGTATGTAATAAATACAACTAACTTTATAGATATACTTATTGAATATTTTTCCCTAAATATTCAATGACTAATTTAAGGGATACTTAATTGAAGCTGTAGATTGAGTAAATTGTTAACAGCAAAAGTGCAATAAAACTTTGATTAATTAAAAAATAATAATAAAAAGAGTGATATTTGTGTCAGAGTTATTAAAATAGTACTGTTATATGCATATGCACATTCACGATGGCTATACAATCTGTCGATATCTTGGCATTGTACAAGGTCATGTTTTCCTTTGACTGTTAATTATGTCTTTACACTAAATCCATTGGATGCATGTTTTTTTTAAATAGTTGGTATTGTCTTTAAACGAACTATCAGTACAAATGTAACTGTGAATACTCTCAGATCTGTACTTTGTGTCTTTTTTGCTGTGCGGATGAATAGAAACCTCACCACGTCCAGTCTGAGTTTTTGTTAGTTGTTTCTACTTTGTATCTGATGAGTTGAGCCTTTTTAATTTTGATTTTTCTAGTCTGTTTCTGATGTTGTACTGATGCACCACTTTCCTATGTAAGGGGGAGGGTTTGGGGTCAGCCAACCAGTTATAACACTACCACATTCTGTATGTGCCTGTCCTATGTCAGGATTGCCGTTTGTTGTTGTATTGGTTGTGATCAATGTTGAAGGCCATATAATTGATAACTTCTATGGCATCTCTTCTCTGATGGAGAGTTATCTCATTATTAATCACACCACATCTTCGTTCGTAGATGCCATATGCATAATACGGAATCCTGAAATATGTTTTTTACTGTAAAATACTGTTTACTGCTGGGCTATATTTATGTGATCTTATACTTTTCAGATGGGGAATGTCTGTTGTAGTGGAAAAGGAAATGGAATGGGACCAATAAATAAATTCTGTAAATGTGGTGGACCACGACCGAAATCTGGACATTCTAGGAAGGGAAGTGGACATTCTAGGAAGGGAAGTGGTAAGGGACGAAGATCACCTAAAGGGTCACCTAAAGGAAGACGAAGGAAGGGATCACACAGTAGTTAATGAATATTATGGTGGGAACTCTTTAAACAGTATTATATAGATGTGAACTCTCAAATATATGATAAGACAATTCTGTGTTTGTCAATGTACTTTTTTTTATAGTGGATTAATATAGAATGTAAAGAAAATGAAAACAGTTTTCAATTTTTTTAAAGTATTGAATTTTGTTGTGCTTTGAGAGTGTTTCAAAATAAGTACAATATATTTTCATTGATGGAGGATGTTTAATAAATATTTATTACAAATTGATTTAATTTACTTTGCAAGCCAAGCGATAAAGCACAGCTGAAAATTGTTTGCATATGTACAACACTCAGAAGGACAAGGAAAATGTACACACACACACACACACACACACATACTTGTTCTCAGTATAACATAATTCATGTTGTGCATATTGACTTAGTAGGAATATTAAAAATATAGGTTGAACGCTTCCCAAGGTATAATTTAAAGGTGATTTCATGATAAAACCTTTTTTTTTTACATTGGTGTACGACAAAATTCACAAAACAATAATATCAAAAGGAACCATACAGTCCGCAACTAAACAATAAACCAAGCTCTGAACTATCATCCAAAAACGAAATGACATAGAAGTAATAAACTGTATGTCTCCGTTCGGCCATTAACAATGAGCAAAAACTATACTACTCAGCAAGCTATATAAGACTCCGACATGACAATGTATTATAATTTAGTTTTGAGTGTAACGCGTCTTCTGATTAAATGACAGTTTTTTGTCTATCAGCAAATAGACATAATTTTTTATGTGACCAACGTTTTTTCATGATTTACTTCGGCTTGAAATGGCAGTTAGAATTTTATTAAATCATAAGGAATGACTGTAATATTTTTTCAGTCTATTAGAAATAACAAAACAAATGTGGTATACATTTTAAAATATTCGGCTACGCCGTTTATTCAGTGTGCATTACATTTTTTTGGTTATTTCATCATATGTCATTCCTTTAAACAATTTTAACGAGGCATCAAACAGTCAGATTTATGTATAAAAAAATAAACGAAAAACAAATATGACAAACAGCATCAAACTACTACAACCACTGAATAACAGACTCTTGGTTTGGGACAGGCATATACCGAATGAAGAGGGTTAAACCCCAAACAAACTATATAAAAAGAAGATGTGGTATGATTGCCAATGAGACAACTATCCACAAAAGACCAAAATGACACAGACATTACAAACTATAGGCCACCATACGGCCTTCAACAATGAGCAAAGCCCATGCCGCATAGTCAATTATAAAAGGCCCCGAAAAGACAATGTAAAATAATTCAAACGAGAAAACTAACGGCCTTATTTATGCAAAAAAAGAACGAAAAACAAATATGGATACATAAACAACCGACAACCACTGAATATACTTAGTTTGATTTATTAAGATAATGTTCAACGCAAAATGATTTGACATATTTATAAATAATAAGACGTCTTTTTCCGTATCGGTCCTGGTCTCTTTCCGAGACTCCCATACTATCTCAAGGCGCTAGCTAATGGGTTAAAAAAAAGAAGGGACACGTTATGCTAAGAAATAATCTTACCAGTATTAAGTTATAAAAATGAATCAAATTGGACTTGATCAATTTAAAACATCTTCTATACTACCATAAATGTTTTGCTTCGACCCATAAATATTAGATTTACAATTGATTTAAATTGCACTTAATATTTATACCTGTCCATAAATTAAAAAAAAAGAAAACATTATTATACACCCGTTATAAACAGTTCTATCATACGTAAATGATGTTGTTGCATCACTATGACAAAGTTTAACGATGCGTGGGATAACTTTGAATGTATGGATTTTATTTAGAGCAAGCACTTGACATTATAACAGAATAGCAGCTTAATAATACTAGTAGAAGGTAAGTGTTTTTAAGTAAAGACAGAATTTAATTTTAAATTTCTTGATGCAGACCTATTTTCGGGCTCGGAATTGAACAATTGTTAAAAATTAAAGTTTCAGGGAATATTTGATGATAGTATCTTTGTATTGGCCTGTGTTATAGATGTTTGAAAAACATGCGCCTGTACTTATAAGGTACCTGCTATCAGTATGATAAAGTTAAAAACGAATGGTTTGCTGCATGCATACTTTTAGTTCTATAAATGAAGCGAGTCATGCATTCGTAGAACACACATCACTTGTATTATGTTTTAATCAATGAAGGATAATGGTAAGAAGGGTTTTTATACTATTTCTTCAATCTACCCATTAGAAACATAACTGGAATAGAAAGATACAGCTCACATTTGAGTTTCAGTATGGTTGTTAAAGGGTGTGTCCTCAACACCGTCTATGGCTGTCAATTTTGTTTTCTTTAATATGTTTCAATGGATATCTCTTTTCTACATTCAAAGACTCGCATGGTCGCTAATTACCTTTAAAATGAATTTTTACCTTGTAGAAGTTTCCATTCACCCAACTCCCGTTTTTCCTCGCAAGTTATCAACTATCATTAATGAACACCTTGTAATGTATTCGATTAAAACTCATTTGGTGACCTTCTTTAACATACATTTCCGACACTGTCTCTATTCTAATATCGTCCTGAATATGCATGAACTATTTCTCACTGGATGTTAGGCAACCAACAATCAATCAATATATTCGTTTGAGATAATTAGGCTTATTTAAAAACAAGCAAAAACGACGAAAATGCACAAATCATTAAAAAAAAACTACATAGAAAAGTAAAGATTGATGATTTTGGAAAGTTCTAAGTAATCATCAAAAAGATATTTATTATTTCTATTCTGTGCTATTCCAATTTCAGTCAGTGTTGACACCTTCTGTTGCATGTGCATGTTTAAGTTAGTCATATGTTAATGCGACTGTTATATAAGATGGAGGCTAATCTAGTCATAAAACCAGGTTTAAATCACCATTTTCTACATAGGAAATGCCCGTATCAATAGTTATCAAATATACCAGGCTTATAATTTGATACGCCAGACGCACTTTTCGTCTACCTAAGACTCATCAGTGACGCTCACCTCAAAACAGTTAGAAAGCCAAACAAGTATAAAGTTGAAGAGCATTGGGGACTCACAATTCCAAAAAGTTGTGAAAAATACGGAATTAAGTCAAGAATATGACATTTGAATTCTATTTGTTTGATGTTTTTGAGTTTTTGAATTTGCCATTATTTAAGCGACTTTCCGTAGAATTCTCCTTCCAGTTCATTACGTTATTTTGCTTTACAGTCAGTTATTGCTTGAGGAGTCAAATATTTGCATATAAAGTATCTTTAGCTATTGTAATCACATTTTTTATAAATTTCCTCATATTTACATATTATAATTTGTGATGACTTTAGTCAGTTCCTCATTTTTAGCTCACCTGGCCCAAAGGGCCAAGTGAGCTTTTCTCATCACTTGGCGTCCGGCGTCCGTCGTCGTCGTCGTCCGTCGTCGTCCTGCGTCCGGCGTTAACTTTTACAAAAATCTTCTCCTCTGAAACTACTAGGCCAAATTTAACCAAACTTGGCCACAATCATCATTGGGGTATCTAGTTTAAAAATTGTGTCCGGTGACCCCGCCAACTAACCAAGATGGCCGCCATGGCTATAAATAGAACATAGGGGTAAAATGCAGTTTTTGGCTTATAACTCAAAAACCAAAGCATTTAGGGCAAATCTGACATGGGGTAATATTGTTAATCAGGTTAAGATCTATCTGCCCTGAAATTTTCAGATGAATCTGACATTCCGTTGTTAGGTTGCTGCCCCTGAATTGGTAATTTTAAGGAAATTTTGTTGTTTTTGGTTATTATCTTGAATATTATTTCAGATAGAGATAAACTGTAAAAGGCAATAATGTTCAGCAAAGTAAGATCTACAAATAAGTCAACATGACCAAAATGATCAGTTGACCACTTTAGGAGTTATTGCCCTTTATAGTCAATTTTTAACCATTTTTCGTAAATCTTAGTAATCTTTTAGAAAAATCTTCTCCTCTGAAACTGCTGGGCCAAATTATTTGAAACTTGGCCACAATCATCATTGGGGTATCTAGTTTAAAAATTGTGTCCGGTGACCCCGCCAACTAACCGAGATGACCGCCATGGCTATAAATAGAACATAGGGGTAAAATGCAGTTTTTGGCTTATAACTCAAAAACCAAAGCATTTAGAGCAAATCTGACATGGGTAAAATTGTTAATCAGGTGAAGATCTATCTGCCCTGAAATTTTCAGATGAATTGGACAACCTGTTTTTGGGTTGCGGCCCCTGAATTGGTAATTTTAAGGAAATTTTGCTGTTTTTGGTTATTATATTGAATATTATTATAGATATAGGTAAACTGTAAACAGCAATAATGTTCAGCAAGGTCAGATTTACAAATAAGTCAGCATGACCAAAATGGTCAGTTGACCTCTTTAGGAGTTATTGCCCTTTAAAGTCAATTTTTAACCATTTTTCGTAAATTTTATATATCTTTTACTAAAATCTTCTTCTCTGAAACTGCTGTGCCAAATTGATTCAAACTATGCCACAATCATCTTTGGGGTTTCTTGTTTAAAAAATGTGTCCGGTGACCTGGCCATCAAACCAAGATGGCTGCCACGGCTAAAAATAGAACATAGGGGTAAAATGCAGTTTTTGGCTTATAACTCAAAAACCAAATAATTTAGAGAAAATCTGACATGAAGTAAAATTGTTAATCAGGTGAAGATCTATCTGCCCTGAAATTTTCAGATGAATTAGACAACCTGTTTTTGGGTTGCGGCCCCTGAATTGGTAATTTTAGGGAAATTTTGCTGTTTTTGGTTATTATATTGAATATTATTATAAATATAGGTAAACTGTAAACAGCAATAATGTTCAGCAAAGTAAGATCTACAAATAAGTCAACATGAAAGAAATGGTCAATTGACCCCTGTAGGAGTTATTGACCTTTCTAGTCAATTTTCAATCTGCTTCCTTTGTTTAATATTCACATAGACCAAGGTGAGCGACACAGGCTCTTTAGAGCCTCTAGTTATTATAAATGATAGCAAACAAAATATGTTTAATAAAGATTTATAGAGGGATCAAACTATCGTCTGCTAAAATGGGCAATTCACATCGATCTGTTTACGGACATACTATAATATGTAAACTTAGTTTAGAAATTGTATTATTATCCTTTGGCTGAAAATCTTATGATTACGATTAAAGTTGGTGTTGTTCGATCATTGTGATCACTGTGTAGAACCATGATCACAAACCTTGGTTGGGAAACTCTACAATCTAGAAGAGCAAAAGAACAAATCACCTTACTATACAAAAAGGTCAACAATCTCGTAGACATACCAACAGAACCATACCTCATACCAACAGGTATTTCTACTCGAGGACATAACATCAGATACCTCCAGCCACATTGTCGAACTCTAGTAAACCAACATTCCTTCTTCCAGAGTGCCATCAGAATTTGGAACTACCTGCCACAGCCACTATCAGTTTACCAACCCTCGGTGGGTTTAAACAGGCTCTGGCAACCTCCATCAACCCCTGAGTTGTTGTAGTTATTGGATTTTAACTGTAAATATGCATTTTTTAAACCAGGTTTAATCCACCATTTTTTACATAAGAAAATACCTGTACCAAGTCAGGAATATGTACTGCTAAATATACTCAAAATGAGTCCTACACTTAAATAGAAAGAAAATTTTTAATGCATTCCAGGTATTTGAGAATATCTACATTCACTTATTTATAGTTTAAATCAATATATATATTTCCATTGTTTTTCTGCATTTTTAGTAATGTATAATTTGCTCTATGTAATCATGGTAATGCACAAAAGCGTGTTTTCCTGTACTATACTGTTTTTAATGTAGTTGTTTAAGATTTTCTTCGAAGTACAGCAACCGATATTAGAATTTAGAGCGGCACGATTTATATCAGGTCAATAGAAAACAGCCAGACTAAACTATATTTTTGTTGAGTATTTTATTCTTCCGTTACTTTAATTTTAAGTGTTCTACTTTCTAAAAGAATGACACACATGTTAATTGCCATGTCGATGCGGAGATTTTCTGGTCTTTTTTATATATTATATATACAAAAGTTAAACATACTACAATTTACCTGACGACGCAATAGAAAATATAATTATAATTCAATATTTACTTTCAATACTTATTGTTGAGTTTATATCAATACACATTTTTACTTTAATGGATTTATAAAAAAAAAAACGACTGAGAATGTTTTTAAATAATTTTATCAAGCGTTACTAGTCAGGCATAAAGAATTTATTAGGTTTCCGTTAACATATTGATGAATGTAGTCTTTGAATTAATTTTAGAAAAGGGACCATAGTTATAAATATTATTAAAACTTTGTTCACAAAAAATAATAGAATCGATTTGCATGACGACAGTTACGCCACAGCAGTCAGTAAACACTTATCAATGACGTGCATATTTCATATTTGTATTGAAGGATCAGTCTTTATCGTTTAATTCATCGGAATTCTTTTTTGTAATGGGTCGCAAATTATTATAATGTTACCAATGCACATTTGCTCTAGATGTTGGATATTGAGATGAATAGAGGATATTAAAAAAGGAGTATTAGTCCAGTCACAAATATATGTGCTTAAAAAGACCCTATAGGTGATTATCACAACTTAGGCCGTTCATTTTCTCTTTAGAATTGATTCTCATTTCGTCCTGTTATGAACCTTTTATAACGGTATGGTTTATGCTTATTGTTGAAGGTCTTAAAGTATGCTATATGTGTTTACATCATTGTCGTTTGGTCTGCTGCGTCATTGTATCATTTGCAGTCTCCTTGACATTAGTAATGTCAAATCAAAATATTTTTGTTTTGTTTTGTTTGGGATTTATTTTCTTATCAGTAAGATTATTAATTTTGAGAATTTGGTGTTGATGTCAAATCGATTGTAATTCCCGCAAACGATCAAATGGTATCGTTTTATAGAACTAAAGGGCAGACAACTAAACAATATTGCTCATTTTTGTTGTAGATGGGAAACGTATGCAGTGGAAAAGGAGGTGGTATGGGGCAAATAAATAAATTCTGTAAATGTGCTGGCGACCGACCTCACTCTGGACATTCTAGGAAGGGAAGTGGTAAAGGCCGTAAAGGTTCTCCCCCTGCCCATGGAAGACGTAGGAAGGGCTCACACAGCAGTTAATATGCAAAACATGTTTATATGTGTGGATTTATGCAATTGAATTATTTATGTACAGATCAATTTCTATGTTAAATTTGTATATTTTAAATATTTGACAATATATCGACAAGTGATAAATTTTCACGAGAGTATGATTTCAAGTTTATATATATATTTTTTTTTATAAGATGGACAATTTCTCTAATGAATATAATGCTTTGAAGTTAAATTTGAAAATATCATTCAAGCAAAGCATATTCTTGTTTATAATAAAACTTTTTTATTGGTTTAAGATAGTCATGTTTTCTGCGTTTGGCTTAATTATGATTTTTAATATGACGTCCTTATTACGCTTTGTAAACAAAGCCGTGTTCTATTGAGCACAAAATATGTTTGACACATGCGCACAAATTTACTGTTTATATTAAAGTAATTTCCATCGTTATCCTATACAATATATACATTCAAGTAGCTTCCATAAACTTTTATAATATATGTTATATCGAACAGCATATATTTACCCTGCTCGTATTTTTTAAACTTATCAAATATGAAATGTAATGTACAGATTCCTCGGGGAGGAAACGGGAACAGCTAAACATTTTTACGGTATTTTCGTACGCTTCGACCTATAAAAATACAGTATTTGTCCTATTAGAATCGAAATAATTCCTTCATATCATGCTCTATGCTCATTTTAACATGGATAGGCATTATATTTGACAACATTTTACACCTCGCTAACGCTCAGTGTAAAATATCGACAAATATAATGCCTACCCATGTTAAAATGAGCATAGAGCATGACATGAAGGAATTATTTTTTAAGTTAAGTACCGCCAATTCTAAATATATTTCAGGGACCATTTAGGATAAAACCAAAATAAAGTTTCGCCTTGTACCCAAACTAAATAGAATTGTGTGCATCAAAAGGTAAAGTATTTTCTTCCCAAACTTTCTAATGGATTTAACTTATTTCTTTCTTCAGAGGTAACACACGTTATGAAGATTTATACGTGTTTCTTTCTCTGATATTTGTTAATTAGAAGGTTTACAAGAAAAATCGCCTGTATTTCGTGTAGACATTTGTTATTCATTCATGTAGAAACGTTAACAGTAGTTAATTTCTGTGTCAACTGGTCTCTTGTTTTTACGGTTGTTATCCATTTGTTTGATGTGTTTGAGCTTTTGATTTTGCCGTTCGATTACAGACTTTCCGTTTTGATTTTTCCTGGGATTTGGTTTTTTTTTTTTTTATTTCATTTTATATAATATTTCTATTCTAAAGCTGAACGAGGCCTTTTCATTTCCCTTCAACTTCCTCAGAGGCTCTTTATGATAGGAATTGATTCATTTTCTGAAGGTTCTTATCCGCCTGCTTCATATCACTTGTTTAAATCTAGAATATGATGATGAGGACAAATTTAGAACTCAACTCGAAGTATTAGAGATGTGTCAATTTTCCCCGCCTTCAGAAACATTATTGGCTTAATCCACTATTTTCTACATAAAAAAAATGCCTATACTTCGGAGTTCAGTATTTTGGTGATTTTACTCTTTTCGTAGCCGATGGAGTACTTCCTTCCTGTCGTTAGGATCATTGTATGATTTTTTTCTTTTTTTACAAGGTCGCCTTACTAAAAAGACACCCAAATTTATATATATATAAAAAAAAACACTTAAAAAACTAAACGCATTTTCGTTTGTTCCTGCCGATATTATGGTAAAAACTAAGACAACAAAAATAGTATGTTCATACCAACAACTTATACTGAAGATAAGGTCGTAGAAGAACACATGTCTGGCCTGAGAACTGCTGCAGTAACTGAACACCATAAGACGTCCTAAATTACATTTATGATTTTTTTCATACCTTCATTAGTCAAATGTCCATTTAAAACTGGTTCATTTTTTAAACAATCTTGTATTTCTTCTTTATTGACTGCTATGATTTCTGTACAATGTGTGCTACACTATTGTTATGGTTTCTGTACAATATGTGCTACACTATACTCACACTAATTATTGACTGCTATGATATCTGTACAATGTGTGCTACACTATACTTACACTAATTATTGACTGCTATGGTTTCTGCACAATGTGTGCTACACTATACTAACACTAATTATTGACTGCTATGATTTCTGTACAATGTGTGATACACTATACTTACACTAATTGTTGACTGTTATGATTTCTGTACAATGTGTGCTACACTATACTAACACTAATTATTGACTGCTATGATTTCTGTACAATGTGTGCTACACTATACTAACACTAATTATTGACTGCTATGATTTCTGTACAATGTGTGCTACACTATACTTACACCAATTATTGACTGCTATGATTTCTGTACAATGTGTGCTACACTATACTTACACTAATTATTGACTGTTATGATTTCTGTACAATGTGTGCTACACTATACTAACACTAATTATTGACTGCTATGATTTCTGTACAATGTGTGCTACACTACACTTACACTAATTATTGACTGTTATGATTTCTGTACAATGTGTGCTACACTATACTAACACTAATTATTGACTGCTATGATTTCTGTACAATGTGTGCTACACTATACTAACACTAATTATTGACTGCTATGATTTCTGTACAATGTGTGCTACACTATACTTACACCAATTATTGACTGCTATGATTTCTGTACAATGTGTGCTACACTATACTTGCACTAATTATTGACTGTTTTGATTTCTGTACAATGTGTGCTACACTATACTAACACTAATTATTGACTGCTATGATTTCTGTACAATGTGTGCTACACTATACTAACACTAATTATTGACTGCAATGATTTCTGTACAATGTGTGCTACACTATACTAACACTAATTATTGACAGTTATGATTTCTGTACAATGTGTGCTACACTATTCTAACACTAAATATTGACTGCTATGATTTCTGTACAATGTGTGATACACTATACTTACACTAATTATTGACTGCTATGGTTTCTGTACAATGTGTGCTTCACTGTACTAACACTAATTATTGACTGCCATAATTTCTGTACAATGTGTGCTACACTATACTAACACTAATTATTGACTGCCATAATTTCTGTACAATGTGTGCTAGACTATACTTACACTAATTATTGACTGCTATGGTTTCTGTACAATGTTTGCTACACTATACTTACACTAAATATTGACTGCCATGATTTCTATGGTTTCTGCACAATGTTTGCTACACTATACTAACACTAATTATTGACTGCTATGGTTTCTGTACAATGTTTGCTACACTATACTTACACTAAATATTGACTGCCATGATTTCTATGGTTTCTGCACAATGTTTGCTACACTATACAAACACTTATTATTGACTGTTATGATTTCTGTACAATGTGTGCGACACTATACTAACACTAATTATTGACTGCTATGGTTTCTGTACAATGTGTGCTACACTATACTAACACTAATTATTGACTGCTATGATTTCTGTACAATGTGTGCTACACTATACTGACACTAAATATTGACTGGTATGATTTCTGTACAATGTGTGCTACACTATACTAACACTAATTATTGACTGCTGATTTCAGTACGATGTGTGCTACACTATACTAACACTAATTATTGACTGCTATGGTTTCTGTACAATGCGTGCTACACTATACTAACACTAATTATTGACTGCTATGATTTCTGTACAATGTGTGCTACACTATACTAACACTATTTATTGACTGCTATGATTTCTGTACAATGTGTGCTACACTATACTAACACTAATTATTGATTGCTATGTTTCTGTACAATGTGTGCTACACTATACTGACACTAAATATTGACTGCTATGATTTATGTACGATGTGTGCTACACTATACTGACACTAATTAATGACTGCTATGATTTCTGTACAATGTGTGCTACACTACACTAACACTAATTATGGACTGCTATGATTTCTGTACAATGTGTGCTACACTATACTAACACTAAATTGTATTGGAAAGCTTGACTGGTAAAATGGTCTCGATATTTTTTTGTGTTACTATATCTTTTTGGGGAGTTGCAATCCCGTTTTCACAAAACAAAATACTAATTGGTCATTGAAGATGTGGTATGTATGCCAATGAGACAACTCTCTACAAAAGAGGGACGAAAGATACCAAAGGGACAGTCAAACTCATAAATCTAAAACAAACTGACAACGCCATGGCGAAACATGAAAAAGACAAACAATCAACAGCACACATGACACAACATAGAACACTAAAGAATAAGCATCACGAACCCCACCAAAAAACTAAGGGTGATCTCAGGTGCTCCGGAAGGGTAAGCAGATCCTGCTCCACATGTGGCACCCGTCGGACAAGAGACTAAACAACACAGACTTTAACAACATTATGTCACATTGCGGCTTTCAACAAGTAGTAACATCTATAACCCAAAGTCAGCTATAAAAGGCATAGAATTGAAAAATGTAGACAATTCAAAAGATTGATTGATTGTTGGTTGCTTAACGTCCAGTGGCAAATATTTCATGCATATTCAGGACGACAACTAACGGCTTGATTTATATACAAAATCGTTAACGACAAAAAAATATAATACATAGCAACAAACGACAACCACTGAAACACATGATTCTGACTTGAAACAGGCGGAGTAAAACTAGTAAAGAATAAACTAGTTTAGAGGCACCTACCCCCCCCCCCCCCCTCTTCCTCCAAAAAAAACCCAGTGTGGACGTGGCATGGTACTTATTCCTTCCATCCCCATCAAAACACACTTAGTAAAGATCTGACGGTAATCGGAGTTATTTCTGACATCTAGTTTAAAGCCATTAACATCTAATTAAGAATAAAATATCAATCAGTACACAATCAGTCCAACTTCCAATGGATTTAATTAAAAGACGTCATTTACAGTCAGAGAGAAAAATATAACCTTGCCCAATGCCAAGATACAGGAATCGACAGATTGTAGAGCCATGAAAGTGCATGTGTATATATAAATTAAACTAATTTTGATTTTATCAAAGCTGATAGGTTGTTTATTGAAAATATTTGTGTTCGAGATATAAAATGCCTCCAATGATTGGTATTCCGATTGGAACTATATACGCACACTCTTATTGCAGTTCAAGAATTGTAAATATTTCCTCAGCAAATATTTACAGTTACATGACAATTTGTTAAAGTGAGATCGCCATGACCAACACAATTTGATATCTTGATTGTTTTGTTTGCCATCAAAAGATTGACCTTCTACTTTCCAAAAACAAATCTCTTTTAATCACCTAACTACGTTTCATTATACTCACCATCTATTTTTTATTATTTTTTTTTTATGATATAACAATGATTACAAAACAAGTATGGGAGTACTCACAATTGCACACTGCATCGGACAACTAATCAGTTTCAAAACAAAATTCTAGTTGCATCTTTGTATTTTTTGAGGACGCGCTTATGAAAAAGCAATAAATTTGTATCAGAAATGTTGAAGCACTTGTTAGATGTGGGCGGTACAACTTCACAACACATTTCATAATAATGTAATAATGAAAACGTGTTTAAAACATTCTTGCAAGTATCCTGCATTTATGACAAGAAGAAAATTATTATTATGTTAGCATAGAGTGCAAAATAACCATATGTGATTGTCCATATTCCATTTGAAGCATTGGCATTAACAATGTCCTTAATCCACTCTCCAACAATGTCATCTAAAATTCTTAACGATACGGGTCCTTTCCTCAATATAACGTCATGGAAGTCTTCTAAACGGAAATTAGGACCTGGAAGAAAATAAAATAGAAAGGTTCATGGTGAAATATTTTGCCGAAATGTTCGTATGAACTCATTGATTCCTTTGGTGCTGGTTACTGCTCTTACCGTTTGATTCCATTGACCGTTAACGATTACCTGTACGCTACCAGTCCTTCCTTTCATCGTTATAATAGATACTTACTAGTTGTCATGTTGAAGACAAGCAACTTATATTGTAATTGTATTATTGGAAAGTGTTGTCGTATATAGATTACTTAGAAGTTTTTTTTTCGTCAATGAGACACAAACTCAAAGACACATACAATTAATAAATAAAATACAAATATCTTTTTACTTTTGATTGAAATAAGAGTGAAACAAACGAAATACATCTTCTATTTAACCCCACTAATTCGCCTAAGTTCCGAAATTGTAGGTACGAGTCTATTCAAGAGAACTGACGAAAGTCACAAAAAGGTCAATCATTTATAAAGTATCTGTTTCTCTTTTTATTGTTTGAGATTGTCGTCGTCTGCATAATCATGTGGGTGTTTAAAAAGAATCAAAGTAAAAGAAAGACAATCATTGCGGTTTACTGACAACTATAGCGAACCACTGTTCAAAAGTAAAAAAAATCGATCGAGAGAAATCAAACCCGTCTTACAAATAAAAATGAGGGAAACAAATCAATAATTATAAGATGAAAACAGAACAACAGTCACTGAATTGCAATACAAATAAACGCCTAAATACATAGAAACGGACCTCCATATTCCTGACTAAGTACATGACATTTGAAGAGAAAATGTTGGTTTGAACCTTTGTTTTATGGCTAGCCGAACCCCAACTTGGCGAGCTTATAAGGTAGCAATACACAATTAGGAAATAACTTAAAATTGACACTCGTAGTTTTTAAACACCCTCTTTCCCCTCCTTTCTAACAAATAAGGCTTAATATTTGTGTTATGCATGTATATATTTATTGAAAGAGAAACTTCAATAGATTTGATTTCTAATGGTAATAATGGTGAAATATAATCCCTTTTGGGAGTAACCATGGCAACAATCTGCATTTCTATTATACAAAATATTGCAAAAAAGAGGGGTGAACATGTCACAAAAGTCTCCAAAATTTGTTCCAAAGGAAAATTTCAATCAATTGCAGTGTTACCTTTCCTGAAACCATAGGTTTATATCTATCAAGTGGTCCCAAAAAAATCATATGCATTTCTGCTCGTTTTTCCATAAAATTGAATTGAAAAGATCGAGCGCAAAATCTTTGTTGATAAACACTACAATAATTTATGTACCTATTCATATTTAAAAAATTCACCATGGCCATAATGCGAAACTAAACTTCTAACCGTGTATTGCTACCTTAAGGATTAACATTTTTTTTTCCAATTCCACTTTAAAGAGATTTCTGTTTTCTGCTAGCTAAAACGAGCAAATTGGCCTGCTAGTTTTAAAAATCGGTTCAGAAATAAATATTTTATGAAGGTTAGCAGTTGACACTGAAATGCAACAAAAAAGTGATTTTATGAAACATGCCATGTCAAAGTGCATTTTCGCCTTGTTTTAGTCAAATTTCTAAAACTATACCTTCTGTGTCTGTCTTTTCTTGTTTAAAAAAAAACGTAAATTAACCTTAACAGCAGACAAATTTTACAAGTTAAAGCCATTTTAAAGCTCTAGAATGTCAATTTTGTTGTGTATTAGCATACCAAAGCCTTGGTTAAAATTTAGTAAATACTGAATTTATTTATAACAGCGGGAAAAAATTTAGACTTAATTCATGCTAAATTGTGACTTTATACTTGCTAAAATAATAAATTTGATTTAGTCGCATGAAAACATATAAAGCGTTCCCTTCTATGGTTTCTACATAACGCGCATTCTTCTTTTCCAAGAAGTAGTCAATAAAGTATCAATTTAAGACCGAACCAAGTCTTTGTGTCAAAATGTCTATATTGGTTGCTAAGAACAATGAACAACAAAACTAACATATATTGTCATACTAAAAGAGGGACGAAAGATACCAAAGGGACAGTCAAACTCATAAATCTAAAACAAACTGACAACGACATGGCTAAAAATGAAAAAGACAAACAAACAACAGCACACATGACACAACATGGAAAACTAAAGAATAAACAACACGAACCCCACCAAAAAACTAGGGGTGATCTCAGGTGCTCCGGAAGGGTAAGCAGATCCTACTCCACATGCGGCACCCGTCGTGTTGCTTATGTGATAACAAATCCGGTAAATAGTCTAATTCGGTAGGTCACATACATGAAAGGGAAGGGGATTGTAGTTACGATGAAAGGAACATATCGGATATCATTTGTGAAACGGTTATTCCATAATGGTCAACCAACTCGTGATGGCGTCCGTAAAATTTACGAAGGGATGATTTCAACTTCACCATTTGGAACTCTTGGTTTAATAGCTTTCTTGTGAACAGTAACCCTCTATCAAGAAAATCATGATAGGAAATGCAAGCACGGGAATATCGTATCAATTGGGAGATATATACCCCGTATGCAGGTGCTGCTGGAATGTTGCTACTTAGAAATGGAAAGTTCACAATTGGAAAGCTGAAATCATCTCTTTTGTCGTAATGTTTTGTTTTCAACCGACCCTCAGTGTCAATTTCTAGATGTAAGCCAAGATATGAGGCCGACTTAACTGTATCTGTAGTATCCTTTATCTCTAGCTCGATTGGATAGATGCGTTCCACATAGTCACCAAATTTTGAATTATTTAGTGAAAGAACATCATCTTTATAGCGGAAAGTACAGTTAAAGGATATTGCCAACTTCTTCTCTTTCTTCCTGAGAAGTTCCTGCATGAAGTCAGCCTCATAAAAATAATGAAACAAGTTGGCAAGTAGAGGGGCACAGTTTGTTCCCATTGGAATGCCGACAGTTTGTTGAAAAACACGTCCTCCGAACGTGACAAATATGGTGTCAATCAAGAAATCAAGCATCTTGATAATATCAGTTTCAGAGAATTTTTTGTTTGAATAAGAATGATCCTTTACAAAGTAGGATTTATCCCTCCCTAAGACAAGATACTTGTATCTACGTTAGCCATTCTTTTTTTATGAAGCAAAGCAATACCAACTCTTTCAATTTGTCTTTTAGTTTGGAATGTGGAATACTAGTGTAAAGAGTAGAAAAGTCAAATGTTTTAATACTGTTACAAGATGAAAGAGAGTTAGATTGTATGTACTCTAAAAGATCTTTGGAATTTTTAAGTATCCACATCTGATTCACGCCCCCTCTAGAATAGGCAGTTTCACAATAACTTTGAATCCCGTCTTTGATTGCTTAAAGATGTTTCTCTCTCAGAATTGTATCTATAATCTAAATATCAATAGATTTGTTATATGATTTGTCTAAAAATAAGCAATTCTGTGCTTTGTCAAATGCCATAAGGTAGCAATACACAGTTAGGAAAAAAACTTAAAATTGACACTCATAATTTTTAATAAACCTCTTTCCCCTTCTTTCTAACAAATAAGGCTTAGTATTTGTGTTATGCATGTATATATTTATAGATAGAGAAACTTCAATAGATTTGATTTCTAATGATGATGATCATAATGGTGAAATATAATCCCTGTTGGGAGTAACCATGGCAACAATCTGCATTTCTATTATACAAAACATTGCAAAAAAGGGGGGTGAACATTTCACAAAAGTCTCCAAAATTTGTTCCAAAGGAAAATTTCAATCAATTATAGTGATACCTTTCCTGAAACCAAAGTTTAATATCTATCAAGTGGTTCCAAAAAAATCATATGCATTTCTGCTCGTTTTTCCATAAAATTGAATTGAATAGATCAAGCGCAAAATCGCTGTTGATAAACACTACAATAATTAATGTACCTATGGGCGGTACGGATAGGAAAATACGGACTGTCAAACAGATAAATGGCCTATAAAACATGCTAAAAACAATCTAAATGTACATATAAACCCATTAAGAAGGCTGTATTATTCTTCAATTATCTAAAAATATATTTTATTGTACCAAAACTTTCATATTTAAAAAATTCACCATGGCCATAATGTGAAACTTAACTTCTAACCGTGTATTGCTACCTTAAGGATTAACATTTTTGTTCCAATTCCATTTTAAATAGATTTCTGTTTTCTGCTAGCTAAAACGAGCAAATTGGCCTGCTAGTTTTGAAAATCGGTTCAGAAATAAATATTTTATGAAGGTTAGCAGGTGACACTGAAATGCAATAAAAAGTAATTTTATGAAACATGTCATGTCAAAGTGCATTTTCACCTTTTTTTAGTCAAATTTCTAAAACTGTACCTTCTGTGTCTGTCTTTTCTTGTTTTAAAAAAAACGTAAATTAACCTTAACAGCAGACAAATTTTACAAGTTAAAGCTATTCTAAAGCTCTAGCATGTAAATTTTGTTGTGTAATAGCATACCAAAGCCTTGGTTAAAATTTAGTAAATACTGAATTTATTTATAACAGCGGGAAAAAAATTTGACTCAATTCATGCTAAATTGTGACTTTATACTTGCTAAAATAATAAATTTGATTTAGTCGCATGAAAAAATATAAAGCGTTCCCTTCTATGGTTTCTACATAACGCGCATTCTTCTTTTCCAAGAAGTAACCAATAAAGTATCAATTTAAGACCAAACAAAGTCTTTGTGTCAAAATCTCTATATTGGTTGCTAAGGACAATGAACAACAAAACTAACACATATTGTCATACTAAAAGATGTTTCTCTCTCAGAATTGTATCTTTAATCTAAATATCAGTAGATTTGTTATATGATTTGTCTAAAAATAAGTAATTCGGTGCTTTGTCAAATGCCATAAGGTAGCAATACACAGTTAGGAAAAAAACTTAAAATTGTCACTCATAATTTTTAAACACCCCCTTTCCCCTTCTTATCACCAGCCCAGTAGCCAGTACTCCGGTACTGATATGAAAATACGGATTTTTGTGTTATTAAATTTGCTGTTACAAAATGTTAAAAATTATTATAAATTAAGGAATGTATCTCCCTCATGCAAAGCTCTGATTCATTCACGGATTTGGCTATACTTTATGGAACGTTTGGATTTAAGCTCTACATCTTTTATATAAGCTTTGGATTTTACATATTTTGGCTTCGAGCATCACTGAAGAGACATTATTTGTCGAAATGCGCATCTGGTGCAGAAAAATTGGTACCGTTAATGTTATTCTAACAAATAAGGCTTAGTATTTGTGTTCTGCATGTATATATTTATAGAAAGAGAAACTTCCATAGATTTGGTTTCTAATGATCATAATGGTGAAATATAATCCCTGTTGGGAGTAACCATGGCAACAATCTGCATTTCTATTATACAAAATATTGCAAAAAAGGGGGGTGAACATTTCACAAAAGTCTCCAAAATTTGTTTCAAAGGAAAATTTCAATCAATTACAGTGATACCTTTCCTGAAACCATAGGTTTATATCTATCAAGTGGTCCCAAATAAAATCATATGCATTTCTGCTCGTTTTTTCCATAAAATTGAATTCAAAAGATCGAGCGCAAAATTTTTGTTGATAAACACTACAATAATTTATGTACCTATGGGCGGTACGGATAGGAAAATACGGACTGTCAAACAGATAAATGGCCTATAAAACATGCAAAAACAATCTAAATGTATATATCAACCCACAAAGAAGGCTATATATTATTCTTCAATTATCTAAAAATATATTTTATTGTACCAATACTTTCATATTTAAAAAATCACCATGGCCATAATGCGAAACTAAACTTTTAACTGTGTATTGCTACCTAAGGCAATGTTAAAAATGTATCGCTAAAATAACAATACGTTAAAAACCAACACAAGAACACTCCGCAAAGAGAAACGCATTACTAAATAATAAAATGATACATAAATGTTGGAGCATGTAAACAACAGAATAACAACGATCATCTTCAATTAACGACAGCATAGGACTTCACAAAAAGTTACGTATTTTTATGACGTATGTATGATCTTGAAATTCATACAATTAAATGGAACGCAATCGAAAGACAATTACTTTCATAATACTAGTTGAAATATTATCATACTTTTACGGCATTAAAAGGCTACTTTGAATTAATGCTGTGACGACGCCATAATTATTTGGACTAACGCAATCCTTTATTTATGCAGTGGTTCTAGTTTATTAGGTACATCATTTTGCTTTCTTATATATATCATTACCAAGAATATTCTTTGCACGCCTTCTTAACTGCTTTATTTTCATCTCTCCGACCTTATATGCGCATGCCCTTCCTGGCCATGTTATTATCATATCGACCTCATTTTCGATCTCTTGTTGGTCACTTCCTGTATAGTTCCGAATGTAATCGATTCCTTGTTCCCTTGACCAACTAAAAGAGTAAATGAGTTTATTGAAGATAACACATTTGCTAATTTATCAATATATAGTCTATCTTAAATACTTTTTGCATATAACATACACATAGGATACATTATTTCATTCATACACCAACTTGGCTTTTTTGTAGTTTGTGTTTGTTAGTGACATTGCTTTTACTGAATAATATCCCATGATGCTAAGATATTTATTAATAGATATAGTAAGATGTGGTATGATGAGATAACTCTCCATCCAAATTACAATTTATAAAAGTAAACCATTATAGGTCAAGGCACGGCCTTCAACACGGAGCATATTAAGCATACTTAAATCATACATTTACCCAAATGCGTGTATTCCGGTGTCCACCACTAACCTACAAGCTCTGAGTATTTCAGATATGAATCTCCCAAGCCTGCAAATATAAATATAATACATGCGTTAGACATGCACAAGAAATGGACTTTACAGAGACGTGTGCACTTATTCACAAAACTAAAAATAAAAGCTAGGATAGTACTTATTCGTTATAAACAAAACAAAAACAAAGGACAAGATTAAGAATGGAGATGGGGATATGTGAAAGAGACAACAACCCGACAAAAGAGCAGAAAAAACATAGTCCACCAATGGGTCTTCAACAGAGCGAAAACACCTTGCACACCCGTAGTCATTCAATGCAACAAAATCGTTGGTGCGGCAATTTCACACATATAAATATGTTTTGCGTGTTTTTACTGTTTATATTTCGTCTTTGTTCCCGCTCCTTGTTTTCTTGTTTTCTCATGACTGTGGTTGTCTTCACCCTTATTTGTACGAGTTTTTACTGTGCATTTTGGTTTACTTTCATAATTGTTGGCTGTAATATGCCGTTTCTTGTTTATAAAAAACAGTTACTGTAACCATCTGTACTATTTTAGAAAATAATCTTATTTGAATTTGGAAACAAAACAAAACTGTCACAGATTTCTAATAAATATTTTTCGTTTTATTTATGTCAAATAACTGAACTGTTGAATAAATGGGGATATTTTTAAAGAAAGCCAAGTGTTTAGGACAAATCGACCCAATTTTTTTCTCAGACTTAGACTAACGGAAAGGGTACTTATACTTGATATTGATCGAAAAAAAATAATAATTAAATCAGTATATTATTACATGTGTTTAGCTGCCAAATTAATGCGCGCAAATAGTAACCAAAAGCTGCGCGAAAATGTAATGGTTATGCGTGCAAATGTAATGGTAATGCGCGCAAATGTAATGGTAATGCGCGCAAATGTAATGGTAATGCGCGCAAACGTAATGGTAATGCGCGCAAACGTAATGCATCGGAAAAGTCAAACTGTGTTTTGGGTTGTTTAGGGGAATATGAAGGACCATACAGGTACAATGCACAGATTATGAAATGCTTATTTTCCCGAGGCACATAATTTTACTCTTTTAGTCTGTGTTCATTTCACAAATGGTTATGGATATGCTTTCTAGACGTATTTCTAATCCGTTTTTCGTATACTGGCCTTTTTCGATACATTTGGATATTTCGACTTGTTCAGTGCAACTTTGAAATCATTGGTAAGATTGGTCCGCCATTTGCAGAAAATCTGTCATAATTTAGAACTAGAAATCGACCATAATTTAGGTAACTAAAAATTGTCACAGATTGGGGATGGCATGCCGCCATTATTACCATAGATTATAAATTGAATACTGAAGTAAGATCTATATCGCTTTATAAGTAGAAACATTGATTTCGATATCAAATTGACTAAATCATAACTAAATATAAGATTCTATACTGATAAACACCAATGATCATACATCCTGACGGTACTAATAAGTGATGTAAATTCTGTAATGATGTATTTACCCAAAATCCGTCGGATGTGAACTGATCGATACTTTGTGTTTTATTTTTTTTTCAATTTTTTATAAAACCCTTTTTTTCCCTGATGTTATAAAATTACTTGACTACAGTTAGCTGAATATCTATGTAAATTACTCACTGGATACTCAGGGACATTACGCAGTGAATTAAGATCTATTCTGCGTGTTAAAAAGATTAGTTTTACTCGATAACAGTATAACTTACTTATCGTATACTGTTGAATATAATCCCATTTCTGATCCTAAATATTCAGCATATAACGCCCATCCCTGAAAATTTCAAAATAATTAGGCAGAAGTAATGCTTTTTTTTTCAAATACATGTCTGGGAATCTTTCTTCTATGGTCACTATTTAGTTTGCTGTTTTAAAATTGCTCACATGAAAATTTATCTTATACAAATACTGAATCCAGAAGAAAACACCACAAAACTTTGTCGTGTGTGTACCATGCTTATGATAATTGGGGTATTTTAGTTACCTTCCCTACCTTATGCCTTCGCGAATGAATTTTTGAATTGAAAAAAAGAACTTATTGTCAAATAATAGAAGAACTGAAAATAGTTAGCATAAAAAAGAAGCAGATAAAACTACTCATGAAAAGAAAAAGATTCACAAAGAAGTGTTGCTAAAGATATTCAAGAAGTTAACGAGATATCAAGATGCAATATAGAATAATACTATATAACAAGGCGTAACAGGAACTACTAAAATAACCCTTAAGGCAAAACAGACTACGTTAATCGAATCCTCCGGACAAACAATGCAATCACACAAAGGCAATCAACAACTAATAGCACATACGTTAATGATGAATCTTAATTACCAAAGTACATGTTCAAAAAGGCAAACAAACATTTTGTTTACCGATATATTTATTCATAAAGCTCGAATCATTTTAAGACTTTGGGCGATATATAAGTAATTCATTTAAAATTGTTTGATTTTGGAGGCTGTTTATTTTTCTGCAAGATGTCTTCATTATTATGTCGACAGTTGACTTCACTGTTTCTATTATAGATAAAAGCATGTTTAAGGAATTTCACACTTAACCCATGGTTGAAATTAGAAGGGTAAAATGTACCTGTACCATTATTTGCATCCATCTTGTAACTCTCTGACACGAATAAACGCAGTGAAAGGAACTATATATCTAATATTACTACATACCTCGATATATGCTGTATAAGTTGGATAGCTAAATGGTACTGTGTGAAGTCCAGTGTGGAATATATTCTGACGATAGCGGGGAAGGTTTCTACTAAATGCATATGAATTCTGAAAAGTACATATCAATTAGGTGTCAATAACTTTTGATAATGTGGGTATGCCTATACATAAGGAGCATTAAATTATCTTTTTTAAAAATACATTTTGTTGTTTTCTTATATATAATATACTTTTGAGTATGGTCATAAAAATAGACGACTTCTATTATAAACTCCTGCTTTGAATTATTTTTGTTGAAAAATACATTTACCTGGAAATGATGACCAGGATTGGCCTCATGTAATACCAATGGAATCGTCAGTAAAGATGATCTGAAATGATGTTCATTTAATTATATCACTATTATAGTCGGATTTATAAAAAAAAATTGTACATAGTTTGCTTTTTCTATCTAAGAAAACATATGATACCCTTAGAATTTATAGCGACAAATTTCACCAACGAATAACTAGAGGCTCTCAAGAGCTTGTGTCGCTCACATTGGTCTATGTGCATATTAACAATGGACACAGATAAATTCATGACAAAATGGTGTTTATGTGATTGTAATGTGATTGTAGATCTTTCTTTACTGAACAATCTTGTTGCTACAATTATCTCTATCTATAATGAACTTGGCCCAGTAATTACATTGGAAAATATTTCCTAAAAAATTACAAAAATTAACAAAAATTTATGAAAATTGTTAACAATTGACTATAAAGGGCAATAACTCCTTAAGGGGTCAATTGACAATTTTGGTCATGTTGACATATTTGTAGATCTTATTTTGCTGAACATTTTTGCTGTTTACAGTTTATCTCTATCTATAATAATATTCAAGATAACCAAAATCTGCAAAATTTCCTTAAAATTACTCATTAGGGGGCAGCAACCCAACAACAGGTTGTCCGATATGTCTGAAAATTTCAGGGCTAATAGATCTTGACCTGATAAACAATTTAACCCCTGTCAGATTTACTTTAAATGCTTTGGTTTCAGAGATATAAGCCAAAATCTACATTTCACTCCTATGTTCTATTTTTAGCTATGGAGGCCATCTCGGTTGGTTGGCCGGGTCACGCCACACATTTTTTAAACTAGATACCCCAATGATGATTATGGCCAAGTTTGGTTTAATTTGTCAGAGTGGTTTCAGAGGAGAAGATTTTTGTAAAAGCTAACGACGACGGACGCAAAATGATGAGAAAAGCTCACTTGGCCCTTTGGGCCAGGTGAGCTAAAAATACAGCTCCTGATAAATATAAAATTTTGCAAATTATTATTTGTTTTAGGGGAAGGGAATTAACAAAACATCACAAACAAAGCCAACAAAAAATATCATGTAAAAATTAAAATCGTTTCGTAAACCTTCTTCCAATTAATGTTTATTGCATAAAATGTTGAGATTATAACAGTGCATATGAAATCCCCATATGAAGAATCGACAGAAGTACAATGGAAAATATATCAGAGTAGGACGTATTGCTAACTTATCAACAAGTAAGTCATTTAAGCTTACAAGCTTTATTAAGTAAATGGCAGTTGAAGGCGATTGGTTGGAGATTCACTACATGATGCCCCAATTCTATCAAAATACCATGACGTCAATAAACGTTATAACGAAAACAAGAGGCTGTCACAACGACAGCAAACCGGATTTATTAACATTTATTTGTGTCCTGGCAATATCACAAGAACCATAACTGATGAATGCTGAAAGTGAAAATCGTCAATATCAAATTTGACCTCCATTTTGTAGTCAGTATCAACATATTAAAATTTGAAAAGCTTAGATTGAATGGTTCATTAGTAAATGCAACAACGTGAATGGAAACACCATTTTACGATCTTTCAAGAACCATAACTCCTGAACGGTAAAAGTCAAAATCGTCATTATTGAACTTGACTTCTATTTTGTCATCAGTAACAACGTATAAAAATTTCATAAGCTTTGGTTGAATGGTTTATGAGAAAATGCACGGACACGACTGGAAACACCATTTTTCAATCTTTCAAGAACCATAACTCCTAAACGGTAAAAGTCAAAATCGTCATTATTGAACTTGACCTCCACTTTGTCATCAGTAACAATATATTAAAATTTGGGAAGCTTTGGTAGAACAGTTCATGCGTAAATGCACGGACACGACTGGAAACTCCATTTTTCAATCTTTCAAGAACCATAACTCCTGAACCGTAAAAGTCAAAATCGTCATTATTGAACTTGACCTCCATTTTGTCATCAGTAACAACATATTAAAATTTGGGAAGCTTTGGTAGAAGAGTTCATGCGTAAATGCACGGACACGACTGGAAACTCCATTTTTCAATCTTTCAAGAACCATAACTCCTGAACGGTAAAAGTCAAAATCGCCATTATTGAACTTGACCTTCATTTAGTTGTCAGTAACAACATATTAAAATTTTAAAAGCTTTGGTTGAACGGTTCATGAGTTAATGCACGGACAACATTTGATTGCCGCCCGCCCGCCCGGCCGCCCGCCGTACATCCCCAAATTAATAACCGACATTTTTGTCACAAAAATCCGGTTAAAAATAATATAATTAATAGCGTCTTTAAAGACATGTACTAAAACAAGTTATATCATAGCTAGGGTGTTTAGTTTCCACAAATTCTTACGTTGTTGGATGACTTCTTGGTTTTGAATGCATACCTGTTTATAGAAGGATTAACATTTATATAGAAAACGTTACTTCTGTATGACCCTAAGGATAAATCTTTTCCATCAACTATTGGAAGTAATCTGAAAGGAAAGACCAAATACGGTTAAAATCATAACATTGTAAACGTATCTGCACTACTTTTTTTACAGAAATTTGTTTTCCATTCAGGATGATCATGCTTATATTAGTATTTTGTTCAGTAATTATTTAAAATCTTGGTCGTTTTTATGATAACAAATCTACGTACGTAGGTAGATGTTATATACAATCTACATGGAATTATATATGATCTATACAAAATACTACCTAATGGCTGTCTCATGAAGGTCCACACAATAAGATTGCCCTATTTGAAACATGTTATCTGCTTACCTTCATAATTCATAGTGAAACACAATTTTATATACGTAACGCGCGTCTGGCGCAAATACTAAATTTCAATCCTGGTATCTATGATGAGTTTATTTACAACTACTAGGTCGATGCCACTGCTGGTGGAGTTTTAATTCCCCGAGGGTATCTCCAGCCCAGTAGTCAGCACTTCTGTCTTGACAAGAATTATTATTGAAAAGGTCATAATCATAAATCAACTGTTGACAAAACGTTCAATTATTGAAATACTAATGCTTTTCTACCTCAGGAATAGTTAACCTTTGATGTATTTGGCAAAACTTTTAGGAATTTTTGGTTCTCAATGCTTCTCAACTTCGTACGTTATTATGCTTTTTAACATATTTTGATTCGAACATCACTGATGAGTCTTTTATAGACGAAACGCGCGTCTGGTGCAAATACTAAATTCAATCCTAGTATCTTTGATTAGTTTATTTACAACCACTGGCTCGATGACACTGTTGATATAGTTTTAATTACCCGAGGGTATCACCAGCCTAGTAGTCAGCACTTCTGTGTTGACAATAATAATTAATTTACATGGTCATAATTATAAATTAACTGTTTACAAAACTTGGAATTATTGAAATACTAAGGCTTTTCTACCTCAGGAATAGATAACCTTAGATGTATTTGGCAAAACTTTTAGAATTTTTGGTTCTCAATGCTCTTCAATTTCGTACGTTATTTGGCCTTTTAACATTTTTTTATTCGAGCATCACTTATGAGTCTTTTATGGACGAAACGCGCATCTGGCGCAAATACTAAATTTCAATCCTTGTATCTATGATGAGTTTTTTTAATGAGTCGCCATCCATTATTTTACTTACGTGACTTTGGGTTTCTGTAACTTGTAGAAGACTGTATCCAGTAGTGTGTCGTTCACAGTTTCTAAAACGTCACGTACCATCAAAAACTGCTGATCCTAGTTAGCAATAGGAACATTATTATTCAATTAGATTAAAAAAGAGTTATAATACCCAAAATTTCATTACTAAATTGCAAAGAGCAAATATCAAAAAGAAGCAGATATATGTGTTGATGAGTTGTAAACATTTTCTACTATTTTAGCTACACCTGCAATTTGGTAAATGACATAAAATGTTTGACGGTTCATTTGAACTCTATCAATAATGGAAATAGCCCCAGCCAAATTAGCAATTATCATTATATAATGTACTGCAATTCTTGAAACACATGATTCCCACGCACAAAATATATGTACATATAACTCTTCTTGTATTATATTACGAGATAACTTAATAATTATAATCGAAACATAGTGGTATACTCACTGGCGTGATAGTTGTATGATATTGTACATGTTTGACAAATGTTGTTAAATCTGTGTTAAAATTCAACTGATTTTTTATCTGTAAAAAGAAACCATTACGTTATACTAAATACTAAAGGTTTACCTTCATCAGGAGCGCTCAATGCCAAATACAGCCCGTAACAGAGAAGTGATCGAATTGATGTTTCTTTACCGTCAAAATTAGCTACGTTATCGACAAACTTAATTGAGTAGTGACCGAACTATTGGTACTTTAACGTTAAAAATATTGACAATGCTGTCTGGCAAACTTTCATGTGTCGAAAATCAAGTTTAATACCGATAATATTGAAAATAATTCTAATAATATGAAACAAAATATGTCCATGCACCATTTCGATTGTGCGAAAAGTAGTCATTTCTTCAAAGTCAGAACAGAAAAAAAGATTTATGGAGGACGTCTTGATAGTATTATTTCCTTTACAATTTTACCCAAAACTAAAAGAAATATACTGGTAAACAATTAAAAAGGTGTTTGATAGGAATGAAGTCCTTTATTTTTCGGACTACAATGTGTACCGTATGTGTGATGGATTTGGATGCAATCAATAACTTTGAAATTTTTTCTCATATGTATTCACAAAAGGGAGGACTGGTATTTTATTATATTAGTTTAACATCTGACCTTCTTTTCTGAACATGGGCACTATCCAAGGCCAAATATGTTGTCAAAAATTCTTACTTTTGAAATCCAGAATGTACACGTATGTTTTTCTTAAAACCTGAGTTAATTCCGACTTCGTATCATTATTACCAGAGACCCTTTATCAAGAAATAAAGCTGGGATTATTTTTTTGTTGGTAAAGTGGAATTTAAATGTCACGGATTGTCAGGTCTCGAAATTTAGGACGTAAAAAAGCTCGCCGGAACTTTGGTTTTTAAATCTTTTTTTCATGTAGAACGGTGTGAATTATTCAGCTTGAAGCAAGAAAACTCTTCGATCAAGCGAAGGAATCTCTGGTGTTAATTTACCAATTTTTGTCGAAATACACATATATTTCTGCTTAACCGCGTTAATTGAACAACTTAGTGCTAACACACATATGCTAAGGCACGAAACATTTGATTTTCAGGAGGGGAAAAGGGGGGGAGGGTATATAGTTATATATCTCAGAATATTTTAATAACCGCTTCGCTGGTCAGATTTTTATGCCCCCGCCTTTAGGCGACGGGGCATTAAGATTTACCCTTGTCTGTACGTCTGTACGTCCAGTCTATAAATTTTTTGTCAAAATATATATCGGCTTGTGTATGTCGGATTAGTTTGATATTTGGTCTGAAGCTTTATCAAGGTGAATTGTACCGTGTCTCCCCTTTTCAGGTCTGTCATTGGTCTACTTCCTGTTTGGCGGGGGCATCTGTGTCTCATAGACACATTTTCTCTGTTTTCTATTACAGTTTATACAGGAAAATTTTGTGATATATGACAAAATATTGAGGCAGCAGATTTTTTAAGTCAAAATCAGGGTCAGAATATTGTTTTCATATGGAACCTTCGGTAAATAGGAAAATGAAAAGATATGGGGTAATTTACAGAGAGATCACATTCCATCCATGAGAAAAACGGAGGGAATTTAAAAATCTAGAGGTCTCCACAAGGCTTTCAACAAGGGTGGAATCTCACTCCTTCTGAAAAGTTCTAAATCGCCCCAACGTGTACATACGTTTGGTCATCAAGAGATTCTGGTTTCTCTTTTTGTGTGTCATAAACAATTCGGATTTGAATTTAATTTACCGAACAATTTCCGTACATTGCATCTTAGGACGGTCAGAACATTTTAAGGACGCAACAGATCGAAGTACAACTTTAAGTAGTACATAGATGTACAATAATTCAGCTTCCCGTACATGTTCATGAGGTTCTAAATTTTGAATGTTGATTTCTTTAAAAAAAAAAAACACCATTTTTTTTACAATAAAAAATCTCCGTTAACAATGAAAAAGTTTGACCATGAAAAATCACATATCTAAGAAAAGCAGTCGTTTAATTGATTATAAGAAAGTTTCAGTATATCATGTCAAATTTCTTTAATTTGAAAGTTTTCCTTTAGTTACAAATGTAGCTCCATGTCTGTAGGTGAAATAAAAATGAATGTCTCAGAAAGTGGTGAATTAGTTTCCATAAATGACAGATGAATCGGACCAAGCTTAGTAACTTACAGTAAACAGACTACTGTAACATTGATGCACTCGTCGAACTGTTTCCTCGTAACAAATGATAGAAATTTCGGAGATCCCGTATCAAGTTGATCCTTTACCGTTAAAATGAAAATGCCAATGACAGAGGTTGATTATAAAAAAATCTTTTACTGTGTTAAAAAAAACTTCGACTTAAACAATGGAAACTTACACGTTGGACATGAAATATTTTGTCGATGTAGAAAATTAAATTATGTCACTTCTTAAATAAGTTTGTCAATAACGTAACTTATTCTGAGGTAAAGAAACGCGAATTCGATCACTACTCTGTTACGGGCTGTATTTAAAAGCCAAGAACTGGAAACAACTGAAGACCCATATGACCAAAATAACATAAAAAAAACCCAATCCATATAAGGCCACCTTTTCCTGAGGGAGTTGAAACCGTAGGTCGATATTAAACTGTAATATTCGAAGTTCGATAACTTGAGTTATTCCATATTGATAGAACTTGTTTTTTCCAATATTAAAGGGACTATGAATAGAACAGCTCATTTACTTGTGGAAACGGTATATTAATCGCAAAACGTCGCGAGCTTTTAGATGTTTTTGTGGGTTTTTTTTTCTAAAATTGATTGTAACACAGTGATGACTGCTGTATCCATATTTTGACTATTTTATTTATTATGTCTGTTTTGTTCACGCATTGTTTTAAATATAACGGAATTTGATGAGACTGTCGTACAAGTGAGAGGTTTAGCGCTATAAAACCAGGTTCAATCCACCATTTTCTACATTTGAAAATGCCTGTACTAAGTCAGGAATATGACAGTTGTTGTCCATTCGTTTGATGTGTTTTGTCATTTGATTTTGCCATGTGATTAGGGACTCTCCTATTGAATTTTCCTTGGAGTTCAGAATTTTTGTGATTTTACTTTTTTTTACCTGTTTAACTATGGTACAACCATTTGATGTACAATTGGTTTTATTAATAATTTTTAAAATATACCTTCTTAATAAGAAACCTGATGTTCGATGGTTGTCGTTTGTTGAAAGAGTTCATAAGTACTTCGCTCCTCGTTTTTTTTTTTTGTATATAGATTAGACCGTTGGTTTTCCTGTTTAAATGGTTTATACTAGTACTTTGGGGCCCTTTTTAGTTTGTTGTTCTGTGTGAGCCAAGACTCCGTGTTGAAGGCCGTACTATACCTATATTGGCCTGATTTATAACGTATCAATAAACGAAATAAAAGTATGATTGAAAACAACATACGGAAAGCACTGGAGTAAATAATCCTGACCAACAACAACAAACGACAAGCACAGTGAGTGCAGAATCCTTAGAGACAGAATGTAAAAGTTTTAACATTTTTAAAGTGCTCAGATCTTCCCTAACCTAGGACAATAGTGTACATAAGCTTATCATAGATGTGTACAGATCCCAATATGAACCCACAGTTAAAATCTTTTAATTCAGCAGACTGCTTCTATGCACAAAATCGACTGACAAAAATACACACATAAAATAACCGATACTTATACCTAAGGCGTGTGCAATTTCAAATGAAAGTGAATAGTATCGACAGGAGGTATATCCAAAAAATCTCGTCACTGTACATTAATACATATTTATTTATGTTTTAGTTGATAGTTTTTGTTACAATGGAAATTGAAAATCGAAATCCAGAAGGCAATACACAAACAGTACGAAGACATTTAATTGACAAGTAGACGTGTATAGACTTTGTCAGAATTTGTCATTAATCTAAAATGAAATATATTGACCTTATTAATCTGTTTGGCTATTCTTTCTACTTCGTCTAAACCTGTCACGTGAGCTTCGTCGGGAGACATATCTGATGTAGTATGGAATTTCAGACAAGCTTTGTAATATCCTATACCATTTCTCATGGAGTGAAGACCGGTTGCTTTTCGGGTAGCTGGAATGTATTCCTGAAATTATCATTGATTTGTTTCATTGTTCATATAATGTATCAATCAGTAATTTTATATATTTACTACGGAAATGAAATACACAATATGTTCACACTGATAGATTAGAGGCAACAGAACGTCTGTCTATAAATCAAAACAAAGCATGTTCAGAAAAACTCTATCAACAATAGTAGACAACGAAACGCCACAAGAACTTTTTGTTCAAATACTTACGTTAACCAGGAAAGATTTAAGCTCAACAAATGCTTCATAAGCCATCTGAACTTGTCTTAAAATTCCTTTATCTTGAAAGGATCTTTGGGCAATACTGAAGCAAAAAAAAAAGCAGTAGTTTATTAATATTATTATTCAAGCTGAGGGATTAATTAGTTATATTACATAGAATTCATTATTTCATGTTCGACTTGAAAGTAAAATATCATATCGAATCTAACGCAATTGTGAGGTTTCAGGTGTTTATTCATTTCACAGTTATGCAATGCATTCATATGATAAAGACATAATATTTCAATCAGTTTAATTGAGGGATGGAGCTGTCATGTCAGTAACTGCTAGTAGTCCTTTGTTAATTTATGTATCATTGTCATTTTGTTTAGTTTCTCTTGATACCTATTCAGACATCGGACTCGGACTTCTTTTAAACTGAGTTTTACTGTGCGTATAGTTATGTGTTTGTTTTTCTACACTGAAAAATTTATAGAGCGCCCTATATAAAAAATAAAAATTACTCTAAGGCGCTGTACATTCAGCATGGTAATAAAAACAAATCAAAGACAAAAACATAAAACACACTGTGTTAGATTCAAGTACTAACATGAAATATAAAACAAAAATGCCTAGCACTTCGGTGTTGACATGAATATCAATTATGTGATCATTTTTATAAATTTCCTGATACAAAACTTTTTCGAAAAACTAATAGATTACCTTAGCCGTATTTGGCACAACTTTTTGGAATTTTGAATCCTGTATGCTCTTCAATTTTGTATCGTTTGGCTTTATAACTATTTTGATATGAGCGTCACTGATGAGTCTTATATGTAGACGAAACGCGCGTCTGGCGTACTAAATTATAATCCTGGTAACTACCTACCATAATATAAGAGGTCCATACAAAAACACCATTGTAAAACAATAAATTAAAAAATAAATAGCAATCTAGGTTAAAAGCATGCAAAACAAGCAGAATTCCTTAAAAGGTATACAAACAAAATGCTTTAAAAGTTTATACAAAACCAGATAAACTAGTGAAAACCCGTAAAAGAGAAAGGAAAAAGTCTGATTAAAAGGCAATGCGATAAAAATGAGTTTATAGCTTAGATTTAAAACACTCTAAGGACTTGAATTGTCTTAAACTGTTCGGAAGATTATTCCAAAGAGATGCCGCTGCCCAATCGAATTGTATTTCACCGTTCATCTTAGTGAGCACTTTTGGAATGGTAAGTACAAAATGTAGTTTAGTTGTGCTTGAACGCAGAGATCGGTTTGGTACGTGCGAATTGACCAGTTCCCGAATGCGCAGGACCAATGCCATTCAAAGCGTAGTACACATAAGTAAGTATATTGAATTGTGGTCTGTATTGGACGGGTAACCAATGTAAATCGGCAAGTATCGGCGTAATATGTTCATGTGTTCTTGTCCTGGTGATAAGACGAGCTGCTGTGTTTTGTACATTTTGTAATTTGTTCATCGTAGTTTTGTTAATACCGTTCGGCAGAATATTCCCATAATCAAATCAATTGACTATTTAGTCGAGATGTTGTCTCTTGACATATTCCCCATTTCCATTTTCAATTTTATTTAACATTTTTTCAACATAATAATTTGAAAGTTCATATACATTTGATTGTTTGGTACGTACGAATATACATATAATGCATGTTAATAAGTGAAAGACATCTAAATAGGAATCGATTCTTCATAAACTACAACACACCTACTATTATTCCGTGACAGAAATGGAGATAGGTGTAGATTCATGTCATTCTGTAATCTTTCTATCACATTCACCTACAATAGAACGTGTGTCAGTAAGTTTTGGAGTATTATAGTGAGTTAGGGAGTTATTGTGTTGATATGTTTTGGCATGTATAGTGATGTGTGCAAAGCTTTGTTTATAAACATCCTATATATGGAATTATATTTTCTAACTAGTTTGAGCTTCATTGGTAACGCGTTTTATCATATTATTACTCACAAACTAGAACATCTGAGAAAATCAGTATATATTATTTATCTTATTGTTTAGATTCATAAGGTAATGTCGGACGACGGTATATTCTTTACAGAATACATACAATTGATATGTTTTGGGTCAGTATTCAATGTTAACTCTATATAATTAATGGCAGATAATATTACATGCATACGTATTACGGTGTATATTATACAGTACAAGATAGACACAATTAGTCAAATTCAGAACGTACTAATTAAAACAACAAAAGCTGATGTATTTTTTATGATACTGGTTTGGTAGTTTCATATTCCAATGACGCCTTCTTTTAATTTATATATGTCATCCTACCTTACTTCTCGTATATATACTGACCCTAACCGATATGTGCCTATAATTGCAAATGTTGCTCGCTCAGTGGAGAAAGAACTAATGAAAATGGTTTGGTTTGGCAAGAGCAAGTGACGAACCCAGTGTTATCAGGACAATGAGATTGGCAAGCTTAAAATGTAAAGCTATAATTACTCACCATTGATGACAAATGGTTTGTCCTTTTTAATCGTATTGCCTTCCTCATCAATGATACCTGTTCATAAATCTGGAATAACCATTTAAATGAAGCATTTAGGCATGAAGTCTTTATTCTTGTTTGGACCAATTTTTGCTCATTGTGATTTTAACAATGTTTCCAGGTTTGTTATCAATGACTTGTGTTTCTGTCAGTTTAAGTAAATTTACATAATACATATATACAGGTAGAATTTCAAAGCGACGCAAACGGATGAGTAGTTCACTTAATTTTTTGATACAATAATAGTCCACCATCGACTCATTGTTGGTATAAAGCGTTAAAAAAAAAATAACTATTATGTGCATACGACATAGGGGTTCCCAAGTATTAATGCAACAATTAAAACGACTTTTAAAAAGTTGGAATACCACAGCAGTATAACAAATAAACAAAAAGTATTTTTAGTATTTACCTACGGTAAAAAGCTCTCCAGAGCTTATGTTTGTATTGTTATATCGTTATGTGAACGGCATAAAATTGAAACTTCCGTATTCGTATTGCCTACCTGTACGGGTAAATGTTCCAAGTCTGTAGAATATATACCTTCTAGATTATTGAATGGATTCAGGGCACCATACCTTAAAAGATATAAAAGTAAAACATGGCTGAATAAACCAGTCATTCACGATAAATGTTGATTTGTTTTTGTTTAGTTTTTGTTACAACGGCTTTTGGTCTTTGTTATTTTGGTACGAATCAATCTCGGGCTACTAACTATTATTTAGTAATGTAGAATTATAATTTGCGTATAGTACCAGTGCTCCAATATTATTTGTTTGTTTATGATGCTAGTTATACAGTGTATGTCAAATGCTGTTCTTTAATTTGTCTTTTTAAATTTATTAACATTTTCTGTTAGTCTATTTTTGATAATATATTTTTGAAGTGGCTCGGTATTTATACATCCCGTCATTGTGTTATTGTGCTATGGTATTTTTTTGTTTTCTTGTGCTTCATTTCTGTTTGTGTGCGTCGTCTATATGCCATTTTTTTTCTTTGTTGACATATTTCCTTGTTTTACAGGGATCAAGGTTATAACACAATGGTCACTTTTGTTCCCCTATTTTTAATATTTTTACCTATTATATAGATATAAGAAGATGTGGAAAGGGTGCCAATGAGACAACTATCCATCCACGTAATAATTTGTAAATGTAAACCTTTGTAGGTCTAAGTAAATAAAGGCAACAGTAGTATACCGCTGTTCAAAACTCATAAATCCATGGACAAATAACAAAATAGGGGTAACAAATTAAAATTGAGGGAAACGCATTAAATATAAGAGAACAACTACACAACATTAAATAGTAACACACACACAGAAACGGACTACGCATTAGACAAATTCCTTTGAGAATAACAAATATAACATCAAAACCGAATACATGAATTTGGGATAGATAAGTACCGTGACACGTCTTATAGTGTTGTGAATTCGCACTCAAAAATAAGAGAAAACAAACGACACAACGGAAACACAACGTTAAAATGTAACACACACAGAAACGAACAATAATATAACAACGGCCATATTCCTGACTTGGTACAGGACATTTTTAAAGGAAAAAATGGTGGGTTACATAAGTAAGATCTTCCACACAGATCCTTGGCTCACAGCGAACAGCCAGCTTTAAAAAAAGCCCCAAAATGACTAGTGTAAAACCATTCAAACAGAAAAAAAAAACGGTTTAATCTATATTAAAATGACAAACGACAAACACTTATGAACCAATACTTTTAAAAATTTACAAATTTTATGAAAAATGTTAAAAATTTACTATAAAGGACAATAACTCCTTAGGGGGTCAATTGACCAGTTCAGTCATTCGACTTATTTGTAAATCTTACTTTTCTGAACATTATTGCTGTTTACAGGTTATCTCTATCTATAATAGTATTCAAGATAATAACCAAAAACCGCAAAATTTCCTTAAAAATTACCAATTTAGGGGCAGCAACCCAACAATGGGTTGTCCGATTCATCTGAAAATTTTTGTTTATATAAAATAACAAAAAAGCATTATAAACAGTATCAACAGGTCGAATTAATAAGAAAATACGATTTGAGAGTACTCGCAGTTACTGACAGCTAGTTAACAGTCAAAAACAATTAATAATAAAAAAATCATGCATCAGAGACTAAAATCAACTAAAACACGTCCCAGGGATTTAGTATTTTAACGTCATGAACAGTCACAGAAGACATGACTTGTGCAATGCCAAAAATAAATGTATCGACAGGTAGTAGGATAGTGAGGAGCGACTTCTATAGAGATAAAAATTAACGTGTCTGTGTCTCTATACATCCCGCCTTATAGTTCGTTTCTGTGTATATTGCATGTTTGTGTTTCTGTTGTTTCGGTGTTCTCCTCTTGTATTTGATGTGTTTCCCTCAGTTTTATTTTGTAAGTCGGATTTATTTTCTCTCAATCGATTTATGAATTTCGAACAGCGGTATACTCCTGTTGCCTTTAACTGAATAGAAAAAGCTTTTACTTATCAAGAAACTATAATAGGTATTAACTTAACAAAGTAAGTGGTGAAAATCCACACATAATTATATACTCACATTACCCATCTATGACCTCTGACAAATGTTTTCACATAGTCCCGTAAGATTCGAAGATTTATTTTATCTTCTGAGGCCAATGATTCTAGGTTTAATTTGTTTATTTCTGATAGAAGTTCTTTATTCAAGTTCTGAAAGTAAATAATAAATATTTATTAATTCTATGTATTATATCCTAAAATAAAGACTCTTAGGTGTAAGGTATGTTTCAAATTGGTGCAATATCATGAATTTTAATTACCAATAATTATTCTATGATGTAATTCTATGATTGATCTACCGGTTAAGTAGAATCTGACTAGCCTTACAAGCCTCTAAAATCATCGTCTACAAATCGTGTGATGCATATTATGAGGAAAAGCGAACTTAACAATGGCGAGACATTAATAGAATCCGGTTGTATGACAAGGCATTTATCAAACTGAAGAAAATATATTAATCATAACTGCATTATAAATTCTCGTGTGTCAGTCTGTCAGATGCCATGACATGTTTTCATGACGAATAATCCATACAAAAAGTGAATAATTGGAAAGTGTATCAATAATTTGTTAGTTGAACGATACAAAGGTAAAGGAAGCAGCTGAACCATATATTTAATTCAGGCCATTTTAAAATTAAAGTTGACTTTATGAAATGAGTAGAAGACGCGTGATGACCAATGAGGTTATAATCCACAAGTGTTCAAATGATGTGGATTTTAGAAAGGCGTTCGAAATTTACAAAACATATACCGTTAAGTCAACTATGAAAGAGGGACGAAAGATACCAGAGGGACAGTTACACTCATAAATCGTAAACAAACTGACAACGCCTGGCTAAAAATGAAAAAGACAAACAGACAAACAATAGTACACATGACACAACATAGAAAACTAAAGAATGAACAACATAAACCCCAACAAAAACTAGGGGTGATGTCATGCTCCGGAGGGGTAAGCAGATCCTGCTCCACATGTGGCACCCGTCGTGTTGCTTATGTTAAAACAAATCCGGTGAATAGTCTAATTCGGTAGGTCACATTATAAAAGTCATCGCAAGACCAAATTTTAAACGGTTCAAACGAAAAAACCAACGGCCTGACATTTGACAAGACAACTAACGAAGAAGAAATGTGATATACAGCAATCAAAGACAACCTTAGAACTACACATTCCTGACTTTAGACTGTTATGGCTAAATAGTTAATGCTTATTTAATTTGCTTGCACACAACAGCTTTAAGAGTTTAACCATCCAAATGTTAATCTCGGGCATGTATTTATTCCTCAAACAAAAAACTGTGCAATAAATCATGGCCGGTTACATACGTTACATACGTTGTGTATCCCTTACCGCTGTTAATAAAATCTGTTTCATGTGTACCATCAAACTGGTAGTCTTTGAATCGAAATAAGATAAAATAAAGTTACAAAAATTTTAAAGCGGCAATAGATATCCTATGTCCCCCATTGCCAAAGGGGGAAAATGAAGACAAATAAAGAAATAATTTACTTTTAGAATTTTCTCGCTGAGTTGAAGACTCATTGTTAGCCTTGGGCTTTTTGGTCGGGTTGTTGTATCCTTGACACATTCCGCATTATTTTAATCTAAGCTTACTTTTTGTAACTACGATCATTCCTTTATTACTTTTAACGGTATAAGATAAGATAAGAATTCTATTAATCTAATCAAGAACCCATAAAGGGCATCATTTTACAACACAATATGGTTGGAAAAAGCAAAACAGAAAACTAATACCATACTATAACGTTACGGACAGTATCAGAGCCTAACACAACATGTGTTTTATATAACTATTATATTTTAAAAATGTTATAACAATAAAATATTTTATTATTTAATATATTTTGTTTACATCTGGATCTTATTTCTAAACCTTTAATAATGTAACTTCCTAGGCACATGTGAGTTGTTAAATGCTCATTTTTGAACAGCCACAAATATTTTTTATCATTAGATAGTTCTTTAAATATATATCTCTCTTGGTAATGACCCAGTCAGAGTAAACCCCTTGTTTTCTTTATGATTTCATATCGGATCTCCGTACAAATATTGACACAATAATACTGAAATAAAGAGGTTCTGGTATAATTGGGTAACAGTTTCTAATGTATAATTAATGTTGTGTACTTACCTTTCTCCGTTTGTATGTCTGTAACGTAAATGACTGACGGAGATGAAATTGGTCCTCATTGACATAGGCGCCTGGATACTCTTCTTTTAAATGATTATAAAGTTGTTCTTCTAAGTTTCTTATTCTTTTAACAGCAGATACTGAAAATGTATTATAATCACCCTTAACATATTTATTTTTTTCATTTCGAATAAAAATTGTAAAGAAAACCGAAAGGACGTTTTTACTATAAAAAGTTCAACAATTTGATTAAATAATTCTATTAAAATTTTACATAGTTTTTAACTGGTAACTTTATTTCATCCACATTTTAACTTCCATAAACTGCACCTTGAAATCAAATACATATATAAAGTGTGGAATAAGTCAAAAGACAAACAGCACAATCTTTATTAAGCTATGTTGAATTAAAGTCAAAATAATTCATAGATCAATGATGATAAAGCGTAGTGGGTCATAACCAGTGACACAATGTTCATGTATGTAAACTTTTTTGGTTTATTAAATAGATGAAGGTTGAAGTTATCATTTTATAGGCTAAAATTACATTAAACGTTTATATTCATTCACATCATTCAAAATGTTTTTTTTTTTTTATTCATTGTAATCAGATGTAATCATGATTACTTTACCAATGTAATAATTAATTTAATCCAACACTTTCAGAAATGATGTAATCATTAATTTAATTTAATCGTACAAATGACAAAGTAATTGTAATTTAATCAATTACATTGAAAGTAATCAGACCAATCTCTGCCTACAACTGTCAAATTCAAGGGAATATTTTTTTCTACCTACTTTTGTATACAACAGGATGTGACGTACCATGATTTGGTGTTAAATGAAATTTTAATTTTTTACGATTTTGAGAAAAAAAATCCTGTTCAATTTATATTAAATGTTTCAAAATTAGGGTTTAAATTAAAACGTTTACAACTCTGTCGCATTTTTCGCTATAATAAAAACCTCGCAATAATTTCTGAATTTCCAGTATATAATATGTTTCATTCTTAAGCGGCTAGAGAGTCTTTAAACATTGAAAAGTTTACTTTAAAAATGATTTCAAAAAGATAACATCAAAACAAATATGTTTTATGGACAAATTAGCATCAGTGGCGGATCCAGGGGATGGTCTCAGGGCGCACCGGATCACCCCCATGACGAACCTCAATTTTTTTTAAAGTGTCTATTTTTTCAATAACTAGCTAATTAACAAATTAACACTTGAGATTAATCCTTTCATCGCACTAATTGGATTACCTGGATACCTGGAGGTGTCACAATGATAGAATACGGATTAATTCGTTTCACCTGTAAACACTGTATGGCGTTCACCAGAGGCTTGAGCACAAAACTTCAGGGACGGACTTTAGACATAGTAGCAGCTTATAAATCTGTCTCAGTTGTCAAAGAAACTCTAACCGATGTACGCAAAACTATCGACGAACGGTTTAGTGAATGGTTTGCAGAGACCGAAGAACTTGCAAAGACCGTCGCTGTAGAGCCCTCAATACATAGACGGTGCGGTCGACAAACTCAACGGGAAAACTGTCCTGCAGACACACCAGAAATTTACTACAGACGTGTGATCGGTATCCCATATCTTGACGATGTATTGAGTGGCATGGAAGCAAGATTTTCGCGCCTTACATCAACAGCAATTCAAGCACTGAAGTTGGTACCGGCATTTGTACAAAGCGCAACATTTGACGAAGTTAAACATTTTGTAGACTGTTACCATACTGATTTGCCCAGTCCATCTACAATACCGTTTGAACTGCGTTTGTGGCAAAAGACTTAAGAGTCAATGCTTTCAAAACCAGAAATTGTAGCCAGTGCTCTGAAAGTATGTTGAAAAACAGACTTTCCAAATATTTCTGTTATCTTAAAAATCATAGCTACCATGGGGGTGACGAGTTGCGAATGTGAGCGATCCAACAGTGAGTTATCACTTTTAAAAACCTACCTGAGAACAACTATGGGACAATCGCGTTTAAACGGACTTGCGTTGATGCATGTGCACTACAGTTTGGAACTAAACATAAAACAAATTATAGATAACTTTGCAAGAAAACACCCGCGACGCATGATGTTGAATGACCTGATAAACGACTCTTTGTTAAATTAGTAATTTTTGAACAATTTTACGTAGAACTATTTTTACCGATTCGGAACATTTTAGCTAAACTTTTTTTACAGCTTGCCTAATTCAGATGACAGTTGTATGTTGTGCTATTTTAGATTGAAAGATATTGTATAGAGTCTTAAATAAAAATCAGTTTTACATGTCATTAAATTCCTTTACCTAGGAATATGTGCATTGCATGGTGTTGTCCAAATTCATGATCTTCCTTAATGTCGAAGGTACTTTTTAACCTTTTTCATACAATTCAATATTCATTTGGGACCACCCCCAAATTTTTTTCTGGATCCGCCATTGAGCATTAAGATATACAAATAGTCGATAGATTCAAAAATTCTAGGGAGCAAAACTTACCTGTGTAGCATTCCAGTAGTATTTTGTTAAGATTTGGATCACTTCCATATATCGAACAGAATCGCATTACCTTTCCGGAGCACCAAAGATCACTGCAAGTTTTATGTGGGTTTCGTCTATCTCGGTACTATTGTGTTTTGTGTACTATTGTTTTTCTGTTTTTCTGTTGGTCTTTTTTTTTTTAGCATTGGTGTTGTCAGAATGTTTTCGATTCACAAGTTTAAATGTAACTAGAACACACCCGCGAAATCGCGGGCATATACAGCCCGTTGTAGGATGATTTTTTGTAAAAGACATTATGTATGGAGAATTTCATAAAAGGTATCAAAAGCCCTCTCCCTTTTTCCAAAGTCCGATATTTGTTTCCTTTCTGTTAAATTCAATTATTTTCGTGTTTCTGGCCTCAGACCACAATTATTCTTCTCCTTTGCTACAATGCTTCTTTTGGTAAAAGTCAAATCAAATTAAAACTTTGCACCGTTTCAAACATGAAATAAATATAACTGCTTATCTATAGACCATTATTAGTCTAATAAGATATGCTTCTAGGACAATCCATCAGTGCCTTTTCTTTTGAGAGTCTTATTAACATACAAATGGTAGGATATGAATCATGTATAAATGACTAAGACCGACTTATGCTAATTTGAGGGGTGGTCGGAGGGGTCCTGATCCCGAAATCCCGGGCTAAAAATCATGAAATCCCGAGATGCAGAATTTAAAGAAATTCATATCCCGAAATCCCGAAATCGAAAAATATATTCCCTGATTCCATAAGAATCAATCCCCAAATCCCGAGCTTAAAAACACCCGATCCCAAAGCCCAGAAAAAGGTCCTGCCTCCCTCTAATCTCTACCTTACTTTCATTTTTGCCAAATCACTATTTTCCCTTTCAACCATAAATTTGTATGTCCCATTTATGGGCTTATGTTTTCTAGTCTGTGCATCCGTGCGTTCATTCGTTCGTTCGTTCGGTCGTTCATTCGTTCGTTCGTCCGTCCGTCCGTCCGTCCGTCTGTCCCGCTTTAGGTTAAAGTTTTTGGACGAGGTAGTTTTAGATGAAGTTGAGCATGTTTTACTTATTAATATATATGCAAGTGGTATGACCCCTTAAATAGTAAACATTTCAAAGAAAACAGTAGACAGAATCAGGGACTTTCTATACTAACATAAAAAGTCCCTGACAGAATACAGAGAGTCTCTATATATTAAAGTAGTATAATCGTAGTTTACATGTACATGTAGATAAACGCCGAAAATAATTCTCCTCTCTAAGGAGGTATAATAATTGTGGTTCTTTCGATCTAAACACCATGATATGAAATGCGAAAATAATTGTCCTCTCCAAGGAGGTATAATAGATGTGATTCTTGAGATCTAAACACCATGATATGGAGAACGCTCTGAATGGCTTATTTATTTTTCATTTTTGTTATCTATCATACGATTGGTTGTACTTGTGTCACATGTTTTACTTATTTTAATATATATGCAACTGGTATATGACCCCTTAGATAGTAAATGTTAACATTTCAAAGAAAACAGTAGATAGAATACAGAGTCTCTATATATTGAAGTAGTATAATCGTAGTTTACATGTAGATAAACGCGAAAAATAATTGTCCTCTAAAGGAGGTATAATAGTTGTGGTTCTTGCGATCTAAACACCATGATATTGATAACGCTCTGATTGGCTTATTTATTTTCCATTTTTGTTATATATCATACGATTGGTTATATTTGTGCATGTTTCAAACCAGAAGTCTTATCTATGACTAAAATTCAGTCTGATGATGGAATCATATCCGGACTCTTTTTTTGTCGTTTTTCTCCCAAAATAACTCAATCTGAATAATCATAAGAATGGATGACAAATGCGACTATGCATGTTACCTGTAGGACACAGAGGCATGATGATTGATTTATTGTGGAAGGAAGAGAAGCGACACACAAAATGAGGTCTTCTCGTTTAATAGTATAGATGTGGCTCTGGTATCTGTTATCCCTCTTTTCCAAATAACGTTAAAAGAAGACGATAGTTCGGATCTTTCTTTATTTTTGTTCTAAAGCAACGAAACCCCCATCTCTTGACCTACGGTGATTTAGAGTTTGAAAAATTGTCTAAAATCGTGTTTATTGTTGCAGTATGTATTGTGATGTTTAGTTGCTGTCGTAGTATTGACGTTATATACATCTCAAATTAGGGGTGTTGTCCTCCATTCTATTTTAAATACTTTAAATTCATTATAGATTATGCTTAAGCCTTAACATTTGATATCCTTAATATATATGCATCTGTTTTAAATTATTCTTAAATTCGTTTATTAAGAACGATTTTCACTGATTAGTTTTCCAGGTGAAAAATGAATATACATGTAGTTTTTTGTCGGTGTAGCTAAGTGAACGTTTACATCACTTAATCGAAACTAATAAAAACAAATAGTTTAAATCAACTTGCAATTACCAACAGTTTTCTTTTTATATTATGTAACACATTTATCTTAATAAGAATAAAAACAATCTGGTGAATGATAATTTGTTTTCCATCTGAAAATATAACTTAAGAATTGTTGTCAGCCGTTGCATTTCTAAAAAGTATTTTGTTCAAATTTAGTTACGTAACCCCATTGTTTTAAGAAGGACTATTTTTCCCTGATCAAATATGTTTGACTTCCATTTTCGCTGAACTAGTATACATTTTTGTTTAGGAACCAGATGAAGCCTGACTCCGGAATTTTCTCGCTGTGTTGAAGACCAGTTGGTGGCATTTGGCTGTGTTCTGTTCTTTAATCAGGAGCCTGTAATTCAGTGGTTGTCGTTTGTTTATGTGTTACATATTCGTTAATTTTTTTTATATAAATAAGGCCGTTAGTTTTCTCGTTTGAATTGTTTTACATTGTCTTATCGAGGCCTTTTATAGCTGACTATGCGGTATGGGCTTTGCTCATTGTTGAAGGCCGTACGGTGACCTATAGTTGTTAATGTCTGAGTCATTTTGGTCTCTTCTTTTTTATATTGTTGACTCTTTGGCACATTCCCCGATTCCATTCTCAATTTTCTTTTATTCGAAAATTTGTATTTATTTTTAACTTCATAAATGTAATAAAAAAAATAAGCCTAACTAAGTAGATCTTTTTGTGAATAATATCTACAGATGTATGATTAGATGTTTTCTCTTTCATTCAGCAATATACTTTTCCATTGTAGTCCTTGGTATTAAAGTACGTTTTTCTAAAACTTATCTAGAAACAGACGCTATCATAGATCGTCCATCAATACATGATAATTATCTCAAGAATACCGGAAAATAAAAAAAACTTTTAGTGTATTTTAAAATAATTCGAAACAGTAAAATAGAATTATTTGTGATGAAACTTTCTTGAACAGTTACTTGAAATATACATGTAACGAAAAAGTACTTATGACCTTCAGAAAAATGTATGAATAGCTAATGATTTCGGGGTCACACTTTATACTGTACAACGGCTTAATTTTTATTTCATAGTTTTGTATTTATTTTCAGATACGAGTGAAATAGTGCGATTGTTCAAGAATAAAACTATGTGTACTATAAGCTTAATGTTCGATGACATTTATGTGTTATGTTTATATTAATTAATAGCAGATGGTATAGAAACAATAAAACATCTACTTTAGTTTTGTTGATGAAATCCGACAATAAAATGACAGCTGTAGCAGAAAAAATAGAAACTTGATTAAATCGGTTCCCATTATGTTGTAGTGTCTTCAGATATAAAATAAAAAATTCCAGTATAAAGTCTAATCGTTTTGGTTTTGGTTTTGGTTTTGGATTTAATTTCCTTTTAGACCCAACTATATCTGGAGCTCAAATATTGATGTAATACAACAACTATTGAAAATAAGAACTACTTACCGTGTTTAGACGCAAGAATTCTAGGGAAAACATTAAATACTCCAACTAAAAAGAGACTTGCTGTAAATAACATGAAAAAAGTCATACCGATCTATCACAAAATGATAACTATAAAACTAACTTCATCATGTTTAAGTAAGCTTCATCACTTTCATGCTAATAACCCCTTCCGTAAACGCTAGGAATTCATTCATTGGGAATAACTAGTTATTTCACTGCTTAACTATTCGTGCAGAAATAATTCATCATTTTAAAGATGCTGTCGTAATCTAGAGAACAATGACTTTATGAGAAAGGCGCATGTTATTATTTATTATAATTCTGCATCTGTTTTGCGTTTATGTGCAGTAATGTACGTTCTATGCATATTGTTTTGTATTCTTCCTAAATTGTTTTGGCAAATATTACAAGCAGTCTAATTGTTCCATTAATTGACAAGAAAATCAATGTCAGTATGTGTGAATTCAGAAGATGTCACTTAAAATAGAATTCATCTGTTCTCTTGTACCTATTTTACCTAATACATCAAACCGATGTTTTAAAAGTGAGAAGATATAATGGGGCAATCATGATTGAGAATTCGAGGAAAAACTTTTCTAACCTTGGTTATAACAACAGACGGACAGACGGACAACTATGCCCAGAGACAAAAACGGAATACGCATGCAGATAAGTTCATAAAACACCACACAGAAAACTAAAAATTTAGCAGGTAAAACACAACCACAAAGGTCAGCAGTTAAAAAATCGTTCTATCATAAGTAAGTTCATCTAAGCAGAACTGTGTCAACTGATAGATGAGACTCTCATGGCACAGATAGAATTATTGTTAAAAAATGTAAGGGCTAGTTCCTGCTTAATAAAATAAGGGTAAACATTTTAAAGTTTTATCCTTTTTCTTTATCGTTTGTACGTGGAGAAATCTCATTGAAGGAGTTAACATCGTTCCTTGATTGAAGTAACTTTGGTTAATCTATCATATGTTAAAAGCGCATATGTCCGGTCAATTTGATTCAAGTGCATCAAAGACTAAAGCGCAAATGTTCTTCCGTGTTACAGGTAAAAAATGCCCAAACATCCTGCATTAAATTGAACTACATGCATTACTAAATTATCATTAGGTTTGACTAAGTGCAGTTACCATCATAACAAATGTCTCTAATTAAACACTGCCAGAAAATCTATGAACACACAAGTGTCAATTATTTTTGGCACCTACAAAATATCTGTTAACGTCTATGAAAACTCATTTCGATTGATTATGCAGTTTATACAATACTCTTTCATATAATATGGTAAAAATAAATTTGATAAACTTATTTAATGAGTTTTAATAAATCGGATCTTGAATTTATCTGTTTCAATAATAACCCGTCTTCATATAGCCATGAAATATATAAAAATCATTTGTCCTATACATATGCATGTAAAATTGAAATTTAAAATCCTGGCTTGAAAATTTAAGTTTGTTCATTATAGGTACTTTGTAGGTTGTTTATTGTAAAATAATCAGAATTGCCATAGGTTTTTTCTACGCAGAAATTGCAGATTTTTGTCTGCACATTTTTTTTCTGCCGCATATGAAGCTATGAATATTTAAAACTTTTCCATTCTATGTTACCTGTAAAATGGCGCATACGTAGTTTTTTTTTGTGTGTGGCGCAAATGAAAGATTGGATTTTGTAAAAATTGGCGCATATACAATGCGCCCTAAAGCCCAGGGAAGGGTAAGCTAAGATTTAGTAAACAGGTTACCTCATCCAAAAGCATGCAGCGACGCAGATACCGACACGGTATTGGTCTTGTTAACATAAAAATGAGTAATAATGAAAGATTCCTTTTGCCAAAAAAACAAAAATAGAAGATATCAAACTAAAATTCTTAAAAAAAAAGGAAGTTTCAGTTATAAAATGAAAACGATGATAAAATCTGGACACTTTAGTGTCGAAATTTCAATTTCGTTATCTTTACAGCATAAACATGACGAAACTAGCAAATGCTTTGGTTTGAATTGGTCAGGTTTCATAAGGTTGACCCTTAAAGTCTTCTAACTAATCGGTAAATGGTCCGAGTACACAGTTATCGTCCTTTGACGAATATATTCCTTAGTGTGGACAGTGTGTTACTTGCCAATTTTTGTTATACCCCTTCCAAATTTATTTCTCCATGTTTTATGCCTCATATAGCAAGTTGGGGGGGGGGGGGGGGGGGTGAAATGACACTGTAAAAAAATTTGGGTCATAAATATTAATGTAAAGTAGTGATTAGGTCCAGCTGAAAAAGGTCAAAAATTAGCACTTCGGAAGCTGTCAAAAGATTTCAAGACCCCCTTAAGACAAAATTGTCCATATTTTGAGTTAGAGCTGATGAAGTTTTCTATAATTTTGATATAATTTGTCCCAAAAGTAGTACAACACACTGTAAAAATATTATTGAGAAAGCGCAGGTATGATTTTTTTAATTTTCATTTATTGTCTAAAAAAAATGCACTACGAAATAACTGTGTACTCGGACCAAATGGTGTATGGAGTCTACTATATGTCATTGTGTACAGCTGGATGTGTTTATTGAGTTTCCACTGAAACGTACATTCGGTTTAAGACTGTACTTTGACCTATAATGGTTTACCTATTTTAATTGTGACTTGGATGGCGAGTTGTCCCGTTTGTACTCATACCACATCTTCTTATATCTACGTATTCAATTATCCACACTAAAAACACAAGTACTCTTTATGCAAGTGTTCCGAAAGGTGAATTATCTTTTATGGGGAATATTACTTCACAGTACCTTCGTATTATTGCCCGTGAACATTTGCTTTCCATTTAGTGGAGCAATTGTGTTGCATATCATGCAGATTTAAATAGAGTTATAATGATTAAAACAATTGTTTTAAGTTAATTGAAAGAAAATTGACAGTAATTGGAGAACCATCACTGAAGATCATTCATTTAGTAGAACTGCTGCCAGTTAAAGTTTTTTAAAAAAATACAATTTAGCGAAAAGTGGTATAATTATTAGAATTAATTAGGTGAGCTTCAAATGCCGTCAGGTAGCATGCTTAATTAACACAATTTGTTATCTGCTTGTCGAGAGGTAAAGGCATCTTTTGGTTCATTAAAACATTGGCATGCATATTGACTTAATTATAACATTACAATGTCAACAAGTTTAACTGTAAATTTTAAAGTGTATATCGCTTTCAGCTTAATACGCACCGTGTATTTTAGTAAACTAACATATAATCGAGAGTTGTTGCACTGTTGATTGGTTTTTCCATGTATTTTCAGCTGATGGCTTTGTGTATTTTTTCTTTTTTTTTATAAATATAATAATGATTTTCGTTGATTGATTGCCTTGTATGCATTTATTATTTTTACTGTAGAATTGAAAGCTATTATCAGACTTCTTAAGTGCATTTATATTTACCTATGATCAGTAAAGTTTGCATTTACAGGAAGTGAATTTAAACAGATTTGTAACTATCTTTTTAAACTTTCTAGCCTTATGACCCGTAAGAGGCAGAGCTTTTGTCATTAATTGTGTAATCAATCTAATACCACCACATGTCTTGGCTGTTTGTAGTTTGTGCTATCAAGTGTTTCATCACCATTGTCCGAGTTACTGATATATACCTAAGACTCTATAAAATCTATAAGTTTTGCAATTACAAAGTTATATCGTTGATGCTATAAGTCAACAAAGAGAGGAGACAGAACTCTGAGATTGGTATACAGATCAATGTGTTGTCTGAGATTGGTATACAGATCAATGTGTTGTCTGAGATTGGTATACAGATCAATGTGTTGTCTGAGATTGGTATACAGATCAATGTGTTGTCCCTTATTTTATTGAAACAACAGCCAATGTATGTATTGTTTTATGACAGCCTCTTAATTCTGCTTAAATTGATTACTTGAGCAGATGAGACACATTTTAATAGCACAATTTCTTATTGTGCTTTATGTAGGAGGCTGAAGATGGAATGACTGTTCATTTTCTTATCAGAAATACTAGCAATCATTCAAGTAAACATTTAAAATAAATATGCATATTAAAATTAGTTCTTTTTATGAACTAGTTCATATTCCTGATTTCGATGTACATCCTATGACTCCTCCATGACATAGTTTCCATCGTTGTTATACGGACCATTGTCACAACTAAACCTATCAACCAACTAGAGGCTCTAAAGAGCCTGTGTTGCTCACAATGGTCTATGTGCATATCATAAACGAAAGACACAGATGGATTAATGACAAAATTGTGTTTTGATGATGTGTTTTATGGGTTATGTTCTTCTCATATATTTTATGATAGTATGATACTAAACCCCTAACGGGAGGGATTGTGCCTGATATTCATATGATGAAGATATAATCTTTCAATCAGTTTAATTGAGGTCTGGAGCTGGCATGTCAGTTAACTGCTAGTAGTCTGTTGTTATTTGTGTATTATTGTCATTTTATTTATTTTCTTTTGTTTCATCTTCTGACATCGGACTCGGAATTCTCTTGAACTGAATTTTAATGTGCGTATTGTTATGCGTTTACTTTTCTACATTGGCTAGAGGTATAGGGGGAGGGTTGAGATCTCATACACATGTTTAACCCCGCCGCAGTTTTGCGCCTGTCCCAAGTCAGGAAGGAGCCTCTGGCCTTTGTTGGTCTTGTATGATTTTTAATTTTAGTTTCTTGTGTATAATTCGGAGTTTAGTATGACGTCCATTATCACTGTACTAGTATACATATTTTTAAGGGGCCAGCTGAAGGACGCCTACGGGTACGGGAGTTTCTCGCTACATTGAAGACCCATTGGTGACCTTCGGCTGTTGTCTGCTCTATGGTCTGGTTGTTGTCGCTTTGACACATTCCCCATTTCCTTTCTCAATTTTATTGTAGATCTTACCTTACTGAACATTCTTGCTGCTTACAATTATCTCTATCCATAATGAACTTATGAATCTATCCCAGTAGTTAAAATATTTTGTAAAACTTTACAAAATTTACAAAATTTAGGAAAATTGTTAATAATTGACTATAAAGGGCAATAACTTCTTAAGGGGTCAATTGACCATTTTGATTTACATACTCTAATGATGATTGTGGCCAAGTATGGTTAAATTTGGCCAGGTAGTTTCAGAGGAGAAGATTTTTGTAAAAGTTTACGTACGACGGACGCAGGACGACGGACGACGGACGTAGGACAACGGACGACGGACGTAGGACAACGGACGACGGACGCCAAGTGATGAGAAAAGCCCACTTGGCCCTTTTGGCCAGGTGAGCTAATAACCAAGAACGACAAAATTTTCTTAAAATTACCAATTCAAGGGCAGCAAACAAACAACGGGTTGTCCGATTCATCTTAAAGTTTCAGGGCAGATAGACCTTGACCTGATAAACATTTTTACCGACTGTCAGATTTGCTCTAAATGCTTTGGTTTCAGAGATATAAGCCAAAACATACATTTTACTCCTATGTTCTATTTTAAGCCATGGTGGCCGTCTTGTTTCGTTGGCCGGCTCACCGGACACATTTTTCAAACTAGATACCACAAGGATGATTGTGGCTAAGTTTGGTTAAATTTGGCCCAGTAGTTTCAGAGGAGAAGATTTTTGTAAAAGTTAACGACGACGGACGACGGACGACGGACGCCAAGTGATGAGAAAAGCTCACTTGTCCATTTGGGTCAGGTAAACTTAGAAAGAGGGAATAACAGAAATGGTGTCTTCTCCTTTACGTCTACACTTCATTTTTCTCAGGTAAGAATCAATAATATCACAATGGGTGACTTAAAAATGGAAAATCGAAACAAATGAAGTGTGCTACACAATTATGGAAAGTTCACAATAAGGAAATGTGAAATATACTTTTTTGTCATTAATGTAAGTTGTATGCTATCCTCATTTTCAATTACGTGTGTTAAGTTGAGACATGAGACTCGCTTATTTTTGAAATCTTTTATTTTAATGTTATCTTGAAAGCACTAAAAAGGGCACACAATATAATCTGATATCCGTGTTTGAAAAAACTAGATATGATGCAAGCTAACTTGTTTAGTCTGATTACTTTATCCTCTTTCGTTTTCGGCATTTGATAATCGTAAGACAATCACCTTAAGATGGATGATTGGTTTCAATGTCTAAGTAGGAAAATGCAGAGGTACAAAAGTGATTTTATCAGACTTATTTATGCAAACTTTTAACCTTAGTTTAACATTGAAATCGATTTTAAAAGTTAAGTATACAAAATAAACATTGTTAATTTATGTATCATTGTCACTTTGCATAGTTACTTTTGTTAACTCCTCTGACATCTGACTCGGACCTTTTTAAAATAAGTTTATTGTGTGTTTTGCTCTTTGCTTTTTTTCTACATTAGCTATAGGTAAAGGGAAGGGTTGAGATTTCATAAAACACATAAAACATGTTTGAACCCGCCGTATGGTATTGTATGATTTTTGATTTCAGTTCATTTATATATTTTTGAGTTTATTTTGACTTACATGAGAACTGAACAGGAATATATATTTGTTATGGGGCCTGTTGATACACGACTCAGGGTGCGGGATTTTCTAGCTTAATTTAAGACCCATTTGTTGCCTTTTGCTGTTTTTCTGCTTATTGGTCGGGTTGTTGTATCTTTGACACATTCCCTATTTCCATTTTCATTGAGAAAAAAAAATGAATTTGATCGTTCCCGAATTTCTTTTCGTAAGAATACGCTACTTGGAACAGAAATACATGATAAAAGAGGAACAAAAGATACCAGAGGGACAGTCAAACTCATAAATCGAAAATAAATAAAAAGGACGAACAGACAAACAATAGTACACATGACACAACATAGAAAACTAAAGAATAAACAACACGAACCCCACCAAAAATAGGGGTGATCTCAGGTGCTCCGGAAGGGTAAGCAGATCCTGCTCCACATGTGGCACCCGTCGTGTTTCTTATGAGATAACAAATCAGGTAAATAGTCTAATTCCGTAGGTCACATTTATGAAAGGGAAGGGAATTGTAGTTAGGACGCAAGGAGCATATCCGATATCATTTGTGAAACGGTTATTCCATAACGGTCAACCAACTCGTGATGGCGTCCGTAAAATTTACGAAGTGATGATTTCAACTTCACCATTTGGAACTCTTGATTTAATAGCTTCCTTGCGAGCATCAACCCTCTATCAAGAAAATCATGATATGAAATGCAAGCACGGGAATATCGTACCAATTGGGAGCTATATACACCGTATGCAGGTGCTGCTGGAATGTTGCTACTGAGAAATGGAAAGTTAACAATTGGAAAGCTGAAATCATCTCTTTTGTCGTAAATTTTTGTTTTCAATCGACCCTCATTGTCAATTTCTAAATGTAAGTCGAGATATGAGGCCGACTAAACTGTATCTGTTGCATAAAAGATACAACGGTCAAACATGTACGTGTCTTATGATGTCAATGTTTAGTTTATTATATATAAAAAAAAGAGGAAGTTACAAATAATATGAAAAAGAACAAACTGTCTGACATAAAAAAGAGGCAATCAACATCGAAATCTCATAAATTCATTAACAAAATACACATCATAAAAAAACAGTTATTTCAAGATGGTGACAGTATATTAAGGAATCAGTAGTTAGAAAAAGGCAACAGTAGTATACCGGTGTTCAAAAGACATGAAAGGATTGAGAGAAAACAAATAAAATTGAGAATGGAAATGGGGAATGTGTCAAAGAGACAACAACCCGACCATAGAACAAACAACAGCAGAGTAGGTTTACAAACAAAATTAAACGGGGAAATACATCAATTATAGAGGGAAACAACTGAAACAGAAACCCAGAATTGCAACATAAACAAACGCAAACATACATAGAAACGAACTATTTGATAACAACTGCCATGCATATTCCTGACTTGGTACAGGACATTTTAAGAAAAATTTCAAGTTGAACCTGGTTTAATCTCTAGCCAAACTTCCCACTTATGTGGTAATGTAAAAAGTATCGCTAAAATGACGTCACTACGTAACAGAATAAAGCAACAAACAAACGCAAGAACATGCAGCACAGAGAAACATACAAATAAATGTAAACCACAGAAAAAAATCGATGATCAATTATTCACTTGCAAGTGATAATTTGCCCTCATTTATCCCCTTAACCAGAAATGGATTACGCATGAGTTGTATGTGATGAGTTATTGATAGGAATAGAATGTCAACATTGAAAGTGAAATAAAGGTATATATTTGATTGACTGATTCGATCAACAAAAACTCATTCCTATACAGGTAAAAACGATGATGTACATATTTTTATCCTATAAAATGAAATTAATTAGACACTGAAAAATCTAATTGCACGAGGTTGCTATCTATTTTTACCTATATTTATGTTTATATCATATTATATGACCGTCGACAGTCTACGCATGTCAACTCAATAGTTAACTAGATGGCTTCTACACTACAATAGACACGAAACGATTATACATATTGTCTAACGAATGCCTTGTAAATTGGTTATTTCAGACTTTTTGATAAATTGGATATACGTTTAAGTATGTTATAAATCACATATGAGACTTTGGGTCAAATCAATGAACAAAAATTTGACAGCTAATGCCTCTTTAAGACAATCTACCAATGCAGTAATTACAATTATACGTAAAAGAAAATAACAAATCCCACACATTGACTATACTATTCGTTGATCGGTACAACTGCTCTAGTGTTTCGTCGACGGGGTGTTATTGTATGTATTTTCTCAGCTTCTCCTGGTAACCGTGATACAGATATGCCTCTTAATTTTGCTTTTCTATCATAAAATCTTATCTTTCGTTGCACCTGTAAAATAATTCACTATATCCAACAATGCAGTTGCTTTATATTCAATTTTGTTTTATTTATTCCTTTAAAACATAATTTTGTATTTTGGCGGTCTTATTAAATTGCACACATTATAAAACATTTGACAATAACTTTTTTCCAAAACTCATGAGTCGAACAATTGTGACAAATATTTAAAAACATGAAATTTGAGATTTTCTTATCATTTTTCATTATGATAAAATTAGAGACAAAAATGTTCAATTATCATCAATCTATTATTCCTATGGGAACAAACTGTACGCCTCTTCTTGTCGACCTCTTCTTATTTTCATTTGAATCGGAGTTCCTCAAGACACTTGTCAAAAACAAAAGGATCAAAGAAGCCAGATTATTTAATTTCACTTTCAGATATATTGATGATGTTCTTTCCATAAACTTTTCTGATTGGGTTCCATTAATATATCCACCAGAACTAGAGATTAAAGAAACAACAGACACGGCTTCATCTGCCTCATTTTTAAACTTATATCTCGAATTTGACTTACATAGTCATCTCAGTACCAGAATCTAAGACAAACGAGACGATTTTAATTTTGAAATTATAAATTTCCCCCACCTTAGTAGCAATATACCAATTTCACCTGCATATGGGATATATATTTCCCAACTTATTCGATATTCAAGAGCTTGCAGCTCCTACTCAGACTTTGTAAAACGTCATCAGTGTCTGAGTAGAAAGTTGATGAACCAGGGGTATGTCAAAGAACGTCTCGTCCTTTTTCTAAAAAAAAGTTCATCGGAAGGTACCAAGACCTTTTTGATAAATATTCTTCTTTCAACTTCACAAATAATACACGATGGTCTTGATGTATAGATTCTGCGTACTGATGTTGTTTATCATCTTAACAACGTGTTTTATAGTTCTTTCATTTGTCTTTGTTCTATTATTAATATTACTTTTACTGTTGAATGGTTGTATGTGATATCCGTTTGACGTGGCTCGGTACTTATACATCTCGTCAATGTGTTTTTATTGTCTTTCATTTTTTGGTGGTGTGTTTTGTATATGCGACTTTTTGTATTTCTTTGGTTCTTATAACGTGACTCTGTACTTTAAAAGATCCCGTCAGTATGATATTGTTCTATTATATGTCATTATGATATTTCTATAATGAATTTCAAATACGTTGAACCACAAACGTCAAAATCATTAAATCGCGTAGTGGAATTAACTATTTGTGGATTCTTATAAATTCTATATATAACTTTTGGACTAGTTTAAATCTCAGTCTATTTCTGAAATTTATTTTTACATACTTTTGATATTTTTACCCTGTTTGCTAACATTGCCTATGTAAATTTTAAAATTGTTTGTATGCACATTGAACGACAAATCTATGTGACGTATTAAATTTTCTGACGTCAAACACACAAATTAATGAATGTGTTTGTAGATAGTATATGGTTTTGTGTTCTGTTAAATTGTTCCTTTCAAAATTGTTATACGATGATGACTGATTTACCCATATTTTGACTTTTTTATTTATTGTGTCTGTTTAAGTAACGCATCAATGTAAATATAACGGAATTTGATGAGACTGTCATCAAAGTGAGAGGGTTAGCGCTATAAAACCAGGTTTAATCCACCATTTTCTACATTTGAAAATGTCTGTACCAAGTCAGGAATATGACAGTTTTTGTCCATTCGTTTTTGATGCGTTTTGTTATTTGATTTTGCCATGTGATTATGGACTTTCCGAATTGATTTTCCTCTAAGTTCAGTATTTTTGTGATTTTACTTTTTATATGAAGAACACGCAGATCAAAGATGAATTCGATACAAGAAAAATCTTTTCTATGGTTTTTAATCTGTATTACTTTCTTTTTTGTTTTATTTGTTTCTCCTTTTATATCAACGGTTAAGTTGATTATTTCTACTTGGTACATTTTGACTTTAAGAAAAGAAAATTAAAATGATTGGGAAGATATGATCAGACATCCATATATGGAAACCAGAAAAGGAAAAATATTCGTCAATGTATAAGATGTACATTAACATACAAGACATTTTTCTTACATATAGACTTGACAATTTTTCATGTCTTGATTGAACAATAACAAGTTCGAATTCAACATTTTACAAGTAGACTTATCGAGTTCAAGGGATGAACAAACGAAAACAATGCTTACAATGATATGGTTACAATTAAACGAAACAACCTATATATTAATAATAATGTGGCATCAAAACAAATTGTGAATTCGTGAAAAGATATAATTCCTTACATTTTTTACTTTAATTTCAATAAAAGAAATCATTTGCAAATGCAATAAAAAGAGTAGCTTATCAATTTTTTTTCAAATATCGGAAAATATTCAACTCGTGACCAATACAAAAGGTAAAATCACAAAAATATTGAACTCCTGGAAACATTAAATCGTAAGGTCCCTAATCAAATAGAAAAAAACAAATGACAAAACACCTCAAACGAATGAACAACTGGCTTGATACAGACATTTTCAAACGTAAATATGGTGGATTGAACCTGGTTTTATAGCGCTAAGCTTCTCTTTATATGACAGTCACATCCGTCGAACAACACTGATACTTAATTTATGAGCTACGCGCATTCGTGAATTAATGTGTTGAGCGGTCACTCATTGAATATTTTTCTTTACTTGAATTCTTCGATTAGTTGTTGTATAAATATCTATATTGTGCACATTTTGTTTATATAACTATATTTCGTGTTCCTCATATGCGCAATTTAAAAAGAGGGTGTAAGTTAATCATTAAATTCGTTTTTTACAAAGATTGCATATTTTTTTCTATTGCCTGAAGTCCACTGTACCTGCCTCTCTGTGATTCAAATTTATTAATACTACTTCTGCGTCTCCTTGTAGACAGATTGGATTCAAAACTGATTCTATTTAAAAAGTCTATATATTTTTTTTAAATTATTTCGAAATTACACATTTACCGGGTCATCATTTAGTGTAAACATATTTAAAGTGGATTAGGAGGCACGTTATTGTTATAAAGAACGTACTGTTAATACTTTAAGTTAGATTAAAACCAGTTAATTAAAAAGAACATTTTAAAACAAGATTTCAAACTAAACATTTGAAATATATCAATGTCTTTATATTTTGATGATGAACTTACGAAATTATGCATAATTTCCCCGTTTTTTGTTAAAAAAGACAAGCGTATAGAGATAGGGACTTCAAAGAATGCGTTGTTATCTGTTCAAACTTTTATCAAGCGCGATGCGTATGAATACTACTTATAACAGTACAATAATAATAAGATAATAACTAACCGTATAACATGGTCCTCCAAACAGAAACCAGAATGGAAAACAACAACCAATTATCCACGGGTTACTACAGACTTTAAGAGGGGTAGAATAGTTATATATACATATTCCCATACCAGTCAGTGTCGTTTTCTTTTCCGTACAGCAACTCCCGTCATCTACATTTCTTCGGAACCAGTCTTTAACACATTTTCCGAATTCTATCTGTAAGAATACACTCAACGAATATCACTGTACTATGATTTTCAATAATTTGTGATTACAAGTACAGAATAAACAATGTTAATTTTCAATGACTGTGTTGTTTATTTCGATAACAGTCTTGTTGTTCCTTTGTCATGGAAAAAGGTGTGTTTCTTTTTTTAAATTTCGCATTCGGGCAAGTTGAAGGATAAGAACATATTCTTGATCGGTGGTTAAATAATTTGGTGAAGTATGTTGATTAGATTATATTCAATTACTAATCCGCGATAATACTGCGTGATACTTTTTCCTTTGACAGAACTTATTAGGCAAGTTTTAAGGAGTAGAGCAAGTGTCGCATATATGCAGGATCTCCTCACCCTTCCGGGGTACATTATATCCTCTCCGTTTTAGGTGGGGTTCGTTTTGTTTAGTCTTTAGTTTTCTATTTTGAGTTATGTGCGTTGTTGGTTGTCTTTCAGCTGATTTTCGTCTTTTGCAGAGGTCATTTTGTTTTCGACTTATGAGTTCGAATATCGCTTATCTATCTCTCACCTATCTTTTACAATATAGGTCAACTAAAATTGAATAATATAACGGTCACCAGAACAACGCTATATAAGATTAACAAATAAAATTGAAAACGGAAATTGGGAATGAGTCAATGACCAATGAGCAGAAAAGAGCCGAGCTTCAGTAAGCCTCTAAAGAAATTGTGTACTTGTGCAATGAAAATTGACGTCACAATAAACTCCATAACATATACATGACCTACTATTTAAAAAAACATTTACGACTAAATAGTTATCAAAAGTACCAGGATTATATTTTTATACGCCAGACGCGCGTTTCCCAAAATTTCAAAAAGTTGTGCCAAATACGGCTAAGGTAATCTACTCCTGGGGTAAGAAAATCCTTAGTTTTTTCGAAAAATTCAAGGTTTTGTAAACAGAAAATTTATAAAAATGACCATATAATTGATATTCATGTCAACACCGAAGTGCTGACTACTGGGCTGGTGATACCCTCGGGGACTAAACGTCCACCAGCAGTGGCATCGACCCAGTGGTGAAAATAGTTATCAAAAGTACCAGGATTATAATTTTATACGCCAGACGCGAGTTTCGTCTACATAAGACTATTCAGTGACGCTCAGATCAAAATAGTTAAAAAGCCAAATCAATACAAAGTTGAAGAGCATTGAGGATCCAAAATTACAAAAAGTTGTGCCAAATAAGGCTAAGGTATTCTACTCCTGGGGTAAGAAAATCCTTAGTTTTTCAAAAAATTCAAGGTTTTGTAAACAGAAAATTTATAAAAATGACCATATAATTGATATTCATGTCAACACCGAAGTGCTGACTACTGGGCTGGTGATACCCTCGGGGACGAAACGTCCACCAGCAGTGGCATCGACCCAGTGGTGTAAATAGTTATCAAAAGTACCAGGATTATAATTTTATACGCCAGACGCGCGTTTCGTCTACATAAGACTCATCAGTGACGCTCAGATCAAAATAGTTAAAAAGCCAAATCAATACAAAGTTGAAGAGCATTGAGGATCCAAAATTTCAAAAAGTTGTACCAAATACGGCTGAGTTAACAGAGGGCAAAGACTTCTGTCTTCTGACTTTGGATAGGCGCAAATATCAACCCTTTCCATAAACCTTTAGCCAATGTAGAATAAAGAAACATCAGCAACACGCTCAGTAAAACTCAGTTTAAACGAATTCCGAATCTGATGCACAATAGGTAATAAAAGATACTAAACAAAGTGACAATGATACATAAATTATCAAGGGACAACTAACTATTCTTTATTTACTTTAAACAATACAGTTTATCAGTTTAATATGCATAAATATACAGTTTACAAGTTGTATAGCGTTAACATACACATAAATAACAAACGTCAGAAATATAAGTCACATATTATACAGTTTGTGAGTTTCAGACTACATATAAAAACATAGGTCTTAAATATTATCCCTGCACTTAAATGCATAGAGTAAGTACGTTCCCAAATTACCGAGTTCCTTAGTGTTTTGAACAGAAAGCAATTGTTCTAACTTATAAGTTGATGGTCTAGTCCAATAATATTTCTTGATAAACTTCTTACTTGTATCATTATAATTTTACATTGTAAAATAAAATGAAATTCATCCTCCACTACATTTTTATCACACATAATACACATTCTTCTATTTCTACTTATTCCATAAAAACGGCCAGTTTCAATGCATAGATTATGTGAGGACAGGCGAATTCTCGTTATCCACTTACGAGCTATTCCAGGAATATTTTTTGTAAATAAAATTGTAATTCTACATTTGAAACAATATACTTATATATTCTACACTTTGGTGATGTTTCAAGCGTGAAATGCAACTCTTGTTTAGCTTGATCATATATTCGTTGTTTGGTTAATTGTAAAAATGAACTAACTATTCAAACAAAGTACCCATTGGTTGTCCCAATAATAATCATACCAAGATCATATAAAATTGTTTTTTAAAAAGTAACTTGCCAGCTCTGGACCTTAATTAAACTGATTGAAAGATTATGCTTCCATCATCTGAAAATCAACCACAATCCCTCCTGTTACTGTTTTAGAATCGTACCATCATAAAATATATGAGGAGAACGTAACCTGTTTCATGCCAAAGATTGGTCTGGGAATAAATGTGGTTATTTCCGATGCAAAGACTATGAGTGAATCAATATTATTACAAATAATGCCATCTTTGATGATTTAACAATACCATTCATACATAAGTTATGAAAATAGAGAGAGAAAAAAGATTTCAAGGGACACTAAAATATTACGAAATCTTTAATGAGTTTTTTTAATTCTTTTCGACAGATTTGTATTATGTAGACGAAACGCGCGTCTGGCGTACTAAATTATAATCCTGGTACCTTTGATAACTATTTACACCACTGGTTCGATGCCACTGCTGGTGAAAGTTTCGTCCCCGAGGGTATCACCAGCCCAGTAGTCAGCACTTCGGTGTTGACATGAATATCAATTTCATGGTCAATTATATAAATTTCCTGTTACAAACCTTAAAATTTTTCGAAAAACTTTTCATTAAGATGCTATCATGGTTATACCTTCAAGTTGACTAAAACGTTTGATTTTCATTAAAATTTGATAAAAAAAAACAATGACTCTCTGAAATAATATGAAAATTTCAAAAAAAATAAACTACAATTATATTACTTATAAGATAAACTTTATTGAATAAAACCAGTTTGATTAACACTAATTTTAATTGCGATTTCCGCATGATATGAAGTCGATGAAGTAATATTTCACCATTCGCTTTCAGTACCTCTTATTTTATCTGCAGTTAATACTCATCAGTTACAAGTGTCATGTGTACTATTATTTGTTTGTCTTTTTCATTTTTAGACATGGCGTTGTCAGTTTATTTTCGATTTATAAGTTTGACTGTACCTCTGGTTTCTTTCGTACCTCTCTTTATACAAGTAATGATGTCAACGAGTACTCGAGTATCTCTCTGTTGTACCGAGTATCGAGTTCCAAAATGATACTCGCCTAATTTAGTTTATAGAATGTTGTTGCCAGAATATTAAAAGCGCATCTCCGGAAAATATATACTAAACGAAATTTATCAAAATACGTTTCGAATGCTTGCGTTTAATTTTCATTGCGATTTCCGCATAATATGAAGTCGATGAAGTAATATCTCACCATTCGCTTCCAGTACCTCTTATTTTATCTGCAGTTAATATTCATCAGTTACAAGTGTCATGTGTACTATTATTTGTTTGTCTTTTTCATTTTCGTTTGAATACTTCCGAATAGGTATAGCTATGAACAAGAGCACATTTCCAAGGATAACACTTTGGCTAATTATGTTAGTATTGCTGTCAGAGAAAATATGTTCATCAGAAGGACTGTTAGTTACATAATAAAGTTGATAAATTGATTCGTCACAGATAATATTTCTAAATGATAAGAACGAATCCTTTGTATCCTGTGTCGACCCTAAGAAAATAATTAAAGGCATCAGTAATTTCTTATTAATTTCATCCCTTTTATTCATGCAGAGCTCTACCTTTTGTTGCTCTTTAATTTGACGCTGATTCTTTACAATTCCAAAATAAAGTCGTTTGAGTAATAATTATTTTCAATACTGTGGATTCATTTATTTTCTTGGGTACCAATTATCGCGGATAAAGGTAAACTTATATGTTCCTGTATATTTGATTTCGTAGTTTTGCCAAAGTCTACAAACAAACCTATTGAAAATTTTAAATTTGATTTCGTGGTTCACCTATACCCATGAAAGCCACGAAAATTTGTATTCTACGAATAAGAATGAATCCATAGTAAATGTTAATTATTTAATTGATTAGATTATTGCTAGTTGCTTTACGTAATTAGTACATGAGTTATATGACTTTTTAATTATGAAATTATAAAACTATCGAATCTTCGAAATATTGTCTAGTCTTGGGTAATAGTGTTAAAGGTTTAACGTCCATAAGACAACAATCCACAATGGATATAATTTTGTGTTTCTACTTTGTTGATGTTTATTACAGAGCTAGTTTTCGAGTATTGCAAGGTAAATCCAACGAGTATTGGATCAGTTAATCCTCACCTAATAAAAAGAGAAAGCTACAGGCTTCTTGGAGCCTCTGGTTAATATTTTACCTCTAAGCAGAATTTGTCTCCAGCATTTGCATGTTTACTTGCTTCTGTTAGCAATGGACGTAAAAATTGTTGAATGGTTGAATGCCAAGGATGTATGAGTACGGCGTACCATGCTGAAAAGCGCAAACCAATTATTTCTGGTTTAGTAATATTTGTTCAATCGTCATATTTAGTAATATAGTGACTGATTATTTTACTGTTTATCTAATATAAAAAAAATGTGATTTACTGTTTTCATGGACACCGAGTGAGCTTTTTAATATCACTTTTCTTAGCATCTTCATGTCGAATCGAAATTGTGGTTGCTTTTTTTTCAATTACTGGGTATATTTTCTGTTCCAAGTCAGAAGTTTGTAATTCAGTAGTGTTACATATTTGTTTTTCGTTCATTATATTGACATAAATTAGGCCGTTAGTTTTTCTCGTTTATAATGTTTTACTTAACTGGCCTTTTATAGTTCACTATGTGGTATGATCATTTTTTAAAGAACGTACGGTGACCTGTATATAGTTGGTAATATTTGTGTCATTGGGACTATTGTTAAGAGTTGTCTCATTGCCAATCATACCACATCTTGTTTTTTTATACGATTTATAACCAACCTTTCAAAAATGTTCCTTCGTAAATACTTAAATCATGAAGAAACTAAGGTTTTATAGGGACACACGCTGTCAAATTTATATTCACCAATTTGACTTAAATGCTCATGTTTTTGGGTTGGTTTTTTTTTTTAAAGATTTTAAACATATTTTATTAATAATCACCTGTTACATCAACCATAGCAAGGGGCCCTGATTCTTACAGTCTCCTTTGTCGGGAGAGGGGGGGGGGACAAATGAGGAAAAAAAAACTTCAATTATAAATTATTAATATCTGTCTTTATAAATATCCTCTTTCCTTGTACAAATTTACCTGTACCTGTTATCATTATCTATCTATATATGTATGCATCACACACTATATAATCATTTGAATAAAGTATTCATTCTATATGTATTTTTTTTCTCACAAGAGCTACCTGTATTTATTAAGCAATTTCAATTTTATAGCACATCAAACCGTTCTTTTGTTATGTTAATTTCTATTACATTAAAGGACAAGGTACGATAAGGCCTGTTTTTGGCCCCCTATTTTCTCATTTTTCAAATTCTGATTTGGAAAGCTACTTATTATGTTAAAAAAATTCCTGAGGTTTGAAGTTTGTTTGGATGAGTAATCTTTTGCCAAAACTCTCATGTTTGATTCATAACAATGTAAAACATTTATCCAAATTATAAAGTCTAGAATAAAAAAAATTATAGGGCATGGGCTCGATAATATGTATTTTTGAATTGTGAAACTAATATCAGGGTGACCTCCAAAGACCTTTGATGGCCATATAAGGGATATAAACATAAATAAAGATATAAAAAAGATAGGGAAATCCTGTAATTGGATTTTTTCTAGGTCTTTTTAATATCATATAATAGATCAAAACTATATGTTAATCATCGTTTATATCTGTATCAAATGATTTTTTGTGGATCGAAACAGTCAATCAAATACTTTACATTGTTTCCCTTAAAATAATCGGACACGCATAATTTCATCGCTAGCTTAGAGGATACATTTTAGTTCACATGAATACATATTCAATGATGTGAAATTACTCACTTGCAAGGGAATAATTCATCTTCAATGGTTTTTTTTTTTTTTTTTATCTTTTATTTGTTTTTTGATAGTCAGGATTTTACAATACCCCTACAATCACCACCTGACTATGGTTTTGGGGTAAACATATCCTATCCATTTTTTTTTAATTAATATTCATAATACAAGAATATATGTTATCAATCAATGTGTATCTGCTTATTTCGACAAAATTCAACAAAAGAGTCTGCTGAAAGCTAATTATTATTTCACTATTTCACTTATATTAATGATTGAACAAAAACGATCATATTTTAGATTTTTTTATATATGTCGTAGCTAGTGCCCTTTTAACTCTCTCTCAAGCAAATTTGACCCTAGATCGATGGAGATATTGAACATTCGGCTTTGAGTGTTCAAGATGAAGGTTAATCCAGAAAAGTGTTTCGGACGCTTATCTAAGGAGTGTTTTCATTTTTTTATTGAAAATTACAGAACTGGTAAAATGTCATCGGACCATAATTATTGCTGTCTAAATAGAATAATAATAATATTTTAGGGACCCGCTTCTCAAAAACTATAGCAGTTCTAATTTTATGGTATAAAAGAGAGTTATTATTCAAACATACCTCGCCATGTCCTCACTAGTGTGTACTCGACAGTACCTTCAGTTATTTGATGTTGTACCGCACACCGAAATAACATTGGTCTGTGAAGGAGATAGTCTTCGATAGTTTGGAATTCTGCTGGTGTATCTACTTTCAGTGATCTTAATAAGAATACCCATTTATTGTAAGTAATCATCAAAGTATATTTGAGGTATAGCATTTCTAAAATCTTACTACAAAGTGTTATGATATTGTCCAAATAATGTTGATATGAGTTGAATCTTCAAAGGAAGGTGTATGTATATTTTTAATGAAGTTTGAATAAAAAGGCATCTAAGTCAGGAATCTGATGTACAGTAGTTGTCGTTTGTTTATGTAATATATACGTGTTTCTCGTTTCTCGTTTTGTTTATATAGATTAGACCGTTGGTTTTCCCGTTCGAATGGTTTTACACTAGTAATTTTGGGGCCCTTTATAGCTTGTTGTTCGGTGTGAGCCAAGGCTCCGTGTTGAAGGCTGTACTTTAACCTATAATGGTTTACTTTTTAAATTGTTATTTGTATGGAGAGTTGTCTCATTGGCACTCACACCACATCTTCCTATATCTATCAACTTCACTTTTTTTTTAAAATAAACTAGTTTTTTACTTAGAATGTTGTATTCTTCATCTTATCAAACTGTAATCATTCATCTATGACACATTTTGTTTACCAGATATATGTTATGTACTTTATAATTTTAGCACTGATGTCAAGAATTGGAAATAAAGTTATTTATTATACCTCAGTATGTTTTTATATATGCTGCGAGCAATAGTTGGTATCTCAGGAACTGCAAACTTTCTATTACCCTCACACCCAGTCAATTGGTGATTGAATTGAGATGTGATTTAAAGTGTTTATTCAACTTAGTAACATAACAGGGGTAAATTATAATATGTTTGACATTAAATAAAGCTAAACCTCTCACTAGTATAACCGTCGCATCAAATTCCATTGTATTGACAACTTTTTGTGAACAAAACAAACAGACATAATAGGTAAAAATGTCACAAAGTCACAAATGAGGGTACAGCAGTCAATATTGTGTTATTATCTTTATTACTATTACAAAATTAACAATTGCACAATAACACAATGACGGGATGTAAAAGTACAGAGCCACGTCATATTTATCAAACAAACACAACAATGCATATAGACACAGCATCAATCTGGACGACATCAAAAATGACTTTGTTGAATCGATTACACCTGTTGTAAATGCAACAGAAGCTGTCGGTTGCTTGGTTAGTCTTTACAGTACGAATTTGATATCGATTATTGACAAGCATGTACCAATAGTCTCAAAGGAGATAACACTTCGACCAAATACCGAGTGGCACACTGAAGAACTCCGCGACGCTAAAAGGAATTGTCGTAAAGCTGAACGCCGCATGCGGAAAACAAATTTGACCGTTCATCAGCAGATGCATCGGGATGCTTGTGAACATGCGAACAAACTCCTTATCCATTAAAAAAAGAACACTATTCGACCAAAGTTGAAGAAGCTGAACACGATCAGAAACAACTCTTTCGACTTAGTAAACGCATTATGGGAGAAAAGCAAGAAACTATTCTACCATCGCATAAAGATGAAAAAGACCTTGCTAACAAGTTCTGTCAGTTTTTCATGAACAAGATTGAAACGATTCGGGCAAATTTAAGCGCATCTTATAAAAGCTCCATCACTATGTGCGACATTATGATATCAGACGAAAAGTTTAACAGTGAACATTTATCATCATTCAAACCAACAACCATTACGGAGCTCACGAAGATCATACAATCTGCACCATCAAAACACTGTGAACTAGATCCAATGCCTACCTATTTACTAAAATCTTATTCAAATGAACTTCTACCGGCAGTGACAAACATTGTTAATTGCTCGTTGTCAGAATCACTGGTGCCATCTTCATTTAAGCAAGCTATCGTTCGACCATTGCTGAAGAAACCTGGTCTACATCGTGAAGTGTTAAAAAATTACCGTCCGGTGTCAAACCTTCCGTTTTTGTCGAAGGTCTTGGAAAAAGTTGTTTCATCTCGGCTTGAACACCACATAGAATCGAATAATCTGCACGAAAATCTGCAATCTGCATACCGAGCTCGTCATTCTACAGAAACAGCTCTTCTACGTGTTCACCACGATATAGTTTCTGCACTGGACAAAAACAGTTGTGTTGTACTTCTGATGCTCGATCTTTCGGCCGCATTTGATTTTATTGACCACAAGATTTTACTAGAACGTCTGAACTATTCTTTCGGAGTCTCTGATAGCGCCTTTTCGTGATCGAGTCTTACTTGAAAGATAGAACTTAGCGAGTTGCCATTGGCACCAAACAATCTGACGATCTACGTCTTCAATATGGTGTGCCTCAAGGCTCTGTTCTATGACCAAAGTTATACTGCATGTACTCGAAACCTGTTGGTGAAATATGCAGGCGACATAAAATGCTTTACCACTCGTATGCCGACGACACTCAGGCATATCAAGTGATTAAACCGGAAGGTGATTGGAACGATCTATCCGACCGTTTGAAAGCGTGTTTGTCAGAGATAAGCGACTGGATGACTTCAAATATGCTGAAACTGAATCAGGACAAAACAGAGCTCATCGTCTTTGCTCCGAAACATCGAGTCAAACAGTTATCAAAGTATGAGCTACCCTTCGATGGCACAATTCTAAGTGATGCGAACTGTGTTAGGAATCTGGGAGTATTCTTTGATAAGACCTTGAGTATGGAACAGCAGGTAACAGCCGTCTCAAAATCATGTTACCCCCAGATTCGAACCATCGGAAACATTAGATCGTATATCACCGAAAATGCGCGTAAGACACTAGTCCGCTCTCTTGTCACCTCCAGATTAGACCATGGGAACGCTTTGCTATATAATGTTAACTCTTCCCTTTAGCAAGACTGCAACGCGTTCAAAACACAGCAGCTAGACTTATCACAAGAAAAAGGAAGTTTGACTCTATAACACCTGTTCTGATGCAGCTACATTGGCTCCCCGTGCAATACCGATCACATTTTAAACTTTTACTTTACGTTTTTAAGGCATTACACGATAAAGCACCTAAATATTTGGAAGAACTGATTGAACCATACGCTCCTATTACAACACTTCGGTCAGAAAATGAAGGACTCATAACGAAACCAAGAGATGTCCGCACTAAAACATACGGTGAAAGACGATTCGACCGAGCTGGAGCTACATTGTGGAATGACCTACCAATTCATTTACGGTAAGAAATATCGCTTCCTCGTTTTAAAAAAGGTTAGAAGACACATATTTTTAGACTGGCGTACTGTGATGTGTAAGACCTGTGATATTTATTTATTATTCTAAAAGTTTAAGTGATATGGCCTTTTTATTTTTACTTTTTTAAATTTTTAGTTTTAAAGTTTTTATTCAAGAGACAGTTTTATTTATTTTTTATCTGTGTTTTACTGGTTAAATTTCTAACTTATATTTTCTCTTAGCTAAGTGAATAAATCCTTTAATGCAAATTTTTATAGATTTTACTTGTGTATATACTGCAGGGAATGTAAATACTTATAATTTTTATCATTATTTTATTTAATTTTTGATTGACTGTTATATTTAATATGTTTTTATGGTATTCATTGTGATATATATTTCCCCTTTCAATGCTCTTATTTACATCATTATTCTATTTAATTTCTGTTTTATTCTTATGTTCATATATATATATGCTATTATTGTATGCATTGTGATATATATTTTCCTTCAATTTTATATGTTAAGCGCTTAGAGTATTATGTTTATTAAATAGGCGCTATATAAAAGCTATGTAATAAAATAATAATAATTAGCAAAAATGAAAGACGAGAATACAAAAACAATGACGGGGTGTAAAAGTACAGAGCCACGTCATATGTTTTAAAAAACAAACACAACAAGGCATAATGACACAGCACATTAGCAAAAATGAAAGACAAGAATGCAAAAACGATAGAGCAATAACATAATGACAAGGTGTATAAGTACAGAGCCACGTCATATGTTTAAAAGACACACATGCATATAGACAAAGGCACTGGCAAAAATGAAATACAAGATTACAAAAATTATTATTAAATGATTAAACGCATTTTCTCTAGAGGTTATTGATGTGTAAACTGGGGCGATTAACTCACGGACTTGTATATTGTGATAATCGTTTAATAAATTTTCATTTCTAAGAGAGATTTGATTTGATTTTTGGTATTATCAATCCACTTCTAAACACCGCTTTTTAGGCTTTTTCGTGGCGACCAGTTGTTATTGGTGGAGGAAACTGGAATATCCAGAGAAAACCACGGACATTCCTTAATTAAGATTTGAGTCGAGTGCACCCGCACGAGCGGGGTACGAACTTACAACCTCAGTGTTGACTGGCTAGTGATAACAGTAGTAACTACTTGGACTACTCGGCCGCCGAGACCCTCTTCTGAGAGGGAAACAAATATCTCCTTATAAATCATATATCCCTGTCGTACTAAGTTTATATGCATTTAAAACATTAAGTTTATCGAAGAAGAGACTTAACTGAAATCAATTTGGTATAACACACCAATAAAATATGAATTTCCATTATTAAAAAGGAGTTTATGTTTTCCTACGATGCAGACTATATGAAAATTAGTTGTCGGAAATTAAAGTTATTTCTATTTTTGTAATTTAAAGTTCAATCAAAGACAAAAGAGGACAGCGATCACCGCTGAAAATCATTCAAAAAAGAAGAAAAGGATTACTAGTATGTATTTGTGCATCCAACATTAATGTATTGATTGTTGTGGTTAGTGTTGCTGAATCTGTTATGTCTTATCGTTTTAAGTCCAAATAATTATAGAATTGCCTATCCATAACATTATTGTAATGAAAATTCCTTGGCCGAGTATTATGAAAGTAAGTGTATAATGTATAAAAGAGGGACGAAAGATACCAGAGGGACATTCAAACTCATAAATCGAAAATAAACTGACAACGCCTAGGTCACATTCATGAAAGGGAAGAGGATTGTAGTTACGACGTAAGGAACATATCCGATATCAAATTTTCTAAGTTCGAGATTGCATGTAAGCTGGGTTTTTTTTATATCCTGTGGTGTTTGTTGTTGCTGGAATATGTTCCTTGTTGTTTTGTGGTTTTCATGTTGTGTCGACTATCATTGTATTTGTTTGTGCGTTTCTCTGTGATGAATGGTATTGCGTGTGCTTGTGCTGTATTTCCGTTGGGACAATGTTAACATTGTCATAAGCGTGAGATTTGGTCAGCAATTAAATCAGGTTCAACCCATCATTTGTCTTAAAATGTTCTGTACCAAGTCAGGAATAAATTAGTTGTTATCAAATATTTTGTTTCTATGTATATTAGTGTTTGTTTTTTGTAGCACTTCAGTGTTCCGGCTTTTCCCTTGTTAACCTCTTAATATTTATTTGTTTTACTCGGTTTTAGTTTGTTACCCGGATTTGTTTACTCTCAATCGAGTTATGAATTTTAAACACAGGTATACTACTGTTGCTTTATTTAGAATGAAAACGTTAATCAATTGAACAAAATAACTTTGATTATTAATTTATAAATCTACCTGCTTATCTTATGTCGATTATAAACAAAACAATGATTTAAACGTAAATTTTACATTTCATAATTTATTACCTGTGGTCTTTGCGGATCATATTAGAAATCATTCTATCTGGCAATCCTGTCAATTCATGAAACACGTTTGGTTTATTTTGTAACGTGGTAAATTTTACAGCAATGCATGGAGGCAAGTCTTTTAGAGCTTCGTATTGCATTTTCCTAGTCAACTTAGTACGAGGGTTACCCAAAGAAAAATAATATTAATATGAAAGTTTGTTTTGTAACTTAATACAATTAAAAAACGTTAAACTGATCATCCATATGAGTGCTTTCTTGTATTACAATAAAGGGGGAAAATTCTCTAATATTATTTTCACGATGTTCAAAAATAAATGTTTTGTTTAACTGTTTTTGAACATGTATACATACATTTTTTCATATTTATATTCTTTTTCTTAAATCTATGACATAAATTGAAAACTTGTAGTCCAAACTTAAATTTTTTTTTTATCCTACGGTCAGTGCATTTAAAGGAATAACTACTTTTTTAAGGAACCTGGTAGTTTTTTCAATGTCTAAGAAATTGATCTAAAAAATACATTCAGTCATGAGTTTGTTGTTCAATGGTTGTTATTTGATGTGGTACACAAAATTGTGTGCTTCTCTTTTTCTTGTTTTTATTCAGATTATACTGTTGGTTTTCCCTTTTGAACTATTTGACACTATTTTTTTATGAATTGAAATAGAATATTATTTTGGCTGTTAAATAAAACGTATTTTATTGTCAAATTACGGCAAAATATTAAAAAAGTGTACATTTTGGTAGTACTATAAACACATAATAAACTCTGCGGAACATGCCATTTTGAATCAGCCTGCCATATGCAGCGACAATTTTCCATAAATAATCCTGAGAATGGAATTGGGTAACCATGTGATTTGAAGAATGGAAATACTATTTTAAGACGCATAACAACAGTGAAAAAAGTCGTCCAACACCTGATTTTAAAAATCATTCTTATCCTCCTCACAATTCCATAACTTCGACTAAAAACGAACTCTATCAACTTTCCTTTGATACTATGGTTTGTAACAATTGGATATATTGTTTTTTTATAGTGTATATTAAGATATTATAGTACCGATACAGGAATGTGACAGTTGTTTTCCATTCGTTTGATGTATGAGCTTTTTATTTTGCCATTTGATTACGAACTTTCCTATTAGAATTTATCTTGGAGTTTGGTATTTTTGTTACATAAGTTTTTATACTTGGAGTTGATTTCCCTATATTTTCAGAGTAATTAAATGGACAAAATATATACTTATGAATTATAATTGAGTTTTTTTATACATCAATGATACATAACCAAATCTAGAAATTTCGTTGGAGTGGCAGTTACAGTGTTGAAGCGATCATACATGTAAAACAGTTAATGTATACAATAAAAATAACCCGTGATAATTTCTTTTAAATTTCAAATTATGCCACTACTTATCCCTACCATTTTATTTTAATTAACACTTACGACTTCACAATTAAGCATGTTAGTTCAAATATAAACACTAAGTATTTTTTTACGAGCTATGCATTCAACATTGTTTTGTGTATTATTTCTTCAATAACATTATAGCAAGAAATTGTAATGCCAAAAGAAAAGTTAAAGCGGTTTATTCAGTACTTGTGTCGTCAGATCAAAGTTCAATATACATCTGAACCCGCTTTTTGTACCAAATATCCTCAGTGATAGTTGTACAACTTCCTCAATCGTCAATCGTTCAGTTGTGGTAGTGACTCCTGTAATATAATGTTCTCTGGTTTTATCTCGTTCATAATCATTCTAGCGAGACCAAATGATGTATCATTGTCTTTCGGTATATAATCTATGGCAGTTTGGTTGTTAATGTCTTTTTTATATTTGTCTATTCCATGAGAAATTACCAAATTAATCAGCTCTACAACAGGATGTATATACATGTAGTGTTCAGATTTTGCAGCTAAGTAAGAATGAACAAGAACATGTAAAACCGATTCGTGCTTAGCGTTTACAATATCGATGTTGGCACCATTTGCCAATAAAATTCGCATTATTGAAATTCGAAGCGAAGAACAGTTAAGCAGATCAGGTTTATGGTCTCCAGTATTGATAAAGCACATGTGATGGAGAACGCTGTTCATGTCATTATCTTGAGAATCAATATCTGCCTGAATTTGTTCAGTGGTTGTTGTAGATAAATAATAAAGAAGAATGTGTATTGTTTCCGATTTCATTCTAGAGACAAGTGTGTGTAGAAAGTTGCGTCCTAAATGGTCTACGTTACGAATTTTCCCATCAAGTTTCAGAATGTGTTTGATTATTTCTAATTCGCCTGTTCCTTCATTATGTTCATAGTAGTAAATAACATTTTGAAGAGGAGTTCTGCCGATAGAATCAGTCCCGTTAATATCTGTATATGGTAAAGTTTCGAGGACTAATGAATCCGACAAATGTGCTTTTAATGTAAATATAAAGGCGTCGTTGTTATCCATATTTTCAAATAGTTTGCGAAATAAATGTACCGAACTTTTAATTTGTTTAGGAGACCTCATCTGTTCAATAAAGATTTGAAAAACGGTGTGTCCATTTTCATCGCACTGCTTGAAGTCTGTATCATCATGGCCCATAATGAATTCTAATGTTTTATATTTAGTAGGTGATGCGGTTACAGCCCATATCAATGGGCATCCATCAGAGAGGCTGCTCCCATGTTGTAGCAAAAGCTTAAGACATTCCAAAACTACACCATCATCTCCATCTGCCTGAAGACAATCACGTATCGATTCTTTTCTAACAGCATTTGCACCTTTGTCTAATAAGAATTTAATGACGTGTGCCCTATTAAGACTTGGTGCTTGCTTTAGTGTCCAAGATAGAAATGTTTCTCCGGTTTTAGATTTTAGATTGACATTCAAATTTTGTTGAAATAGGTTATCAATGTATTTGATTATGGTATCTTTTTCTACCAATTTCTTAACACCAAATCCGAATAATGAATGTAGATTGTTGTGTGTGAAAAAAATGTTTCGTTCTTGTTGTGTCAAGTGAGAATACATGAATGTCAAAATGATTCCACTATTTAAAAGAGTTTTTTGCTTCATGGCAATTTCCACAATGTCTTTCTCTATGTCTTTTAGTGCATCAACTTTCATAATAACAAATACAATTAGGTTTGGATCTGTCATCATATTTAGACAATGCTTCAAAAAGGAAGTAATCATTTGACTATCAGTCAACAGAAATGATAAAGTCTGTTTAATATCAGTAAAAACATCTTCATCCATTTTCTTAAAATACGAAAATGTTTTACAGATATATTGCATAAGCCTATCTGCCATAGATGAATTTTTCGGATCCACAGTTCGCAAACATAGAAGTTCTAAGATATTCGTCTTAAGACAACATCGGCATTGCATCAACATGTGCTGTGGCATCTCGCCTGTATAGTTGTATATGTTTGGATCAGACCCTGATTCCAATAAAGTTTTTACTACATTTTCATGTTGTTTTTTAAGTTTGTTTTTTGTTGAACATAAACAAGCCAGATGAAGAGCAGTATCGCCGTTAACGTCTTGGGTATTTAAAATGTCTCTCAGATCATTCTTGTTTTCCATTGACAGTTTCTCAGCATGATTGAGTACAATCTGAAGCAGTTTCAATACTTCTTTCAGACGACGTTGCGGTAAAATAATATAATGAATTATCGTTCGTTTTTCACCATCCTGAATACTTATGTCGTATCCATTGTCGAGGCATAGTTGAAGGAGATCCGGCGAGAGACGTCCTTCTGATGCACGTTTCATAACAACAGTGAAATCTTGTGTAGGCAGAAAGTCGTCATAATAATAACCTTCAATCTCTGTGTAAGGTAGACTCGTGTCTTCAGTGTTACCCTCTGTTGAACTCATATCGGTCGATTTATCATAGGAAGCTACCGAAAAATCGTTGCCTCGTTTCACAAATTCTGTCACATAATCATATCTAGCTTCCTTCAATTTTAAATATTCTACAGACCCAATGTACGTACTTCTTTCATCTGATTTCTCTGATGTGCTCCTTCGTTTTGGTAATTCTAGTAACAATTCCTCACTTATTTGCCTTTGTGTTTTAAATTGACATTGTGCGTTTAAATTTGCATTGTATTTTATAAGTATTTTAAGGACGCCCGATGTAGCTGCAAAAATGGCATGTAGACCTAAACCATTTGTTTCATTAACTAATTTTCTTGTGTCCGGACATATTTGAAGAATATGTTCGATGATTGTCGAATCTCTCTGTACATGTAACAAAGTATCGCCATTTGATTTATCTACAATGCTAGAAGCCCCGAGATCTAACAACTTTGTTACAACATCAACTTTATTTGCATAGTATAATGGAGTTCGTTTTTTCTGGTCAAGAATTTCCGTAGACATATTTTTATCATTAACCAAGAAATCAACAATTTCAGGGTCTTCAGCATGATGAAGTAGACTTTTACCATTCTCGTCTTTTTTGTTAAAGTCGACGTGTACTTCTATGAGTCGCATCATTTTTAAAGTTTTAGGCCGGACAAACACAGAAAGTTTTTCATTCTCAGTCATTTTTGAAAGAAGAAGACGTGTAACTGGAAATTGATCTGTTTCAATCGCGTAATAAACAGCAGGTAATTGTCTTATGTCTACAGCATGAATATTAACTCCATTTTGCACAAGAGCTTCTACTAGTTTGAAATTCTCCTGTTGTACGGCGTGAATTAACGGTCTCTGCATCTTTTCTTTTTCCTGAAAATGACAACCTCTTTCTATCAACTCTTCAATATACCGTATTTTTTTGCTATTTTTCCCACAAACAGCCGACTGAACTGGAGTCCATCCTTTTTGGTCATGGACCGCCAAACAGTCTGATGTATATGTTTGAAATCTTCTTTCTGAGTGTATTGAACTGTTTATGTCCGCCCCCAAATTTAACAACCCATCTATGATAATAATATTGAATCCGAACCAGCAAGAAGGAACTAATGCTGCTGATGCTTGTGTTCGCAACCAGAATGTATCTTTAATATTTGAATACAATTCTCTTTCTAAAATACGCATGCAAAGATGCTGAGCCCCACATGATGCAGACCAGTACAACAAAGATCCATTTAAAGTTGACCTGTATGCTCTTTCAGTTATTTGAATCAAAAATTGGCTTTTTGTATCGAAATGCAGTTTTGAAATTAACATTTTGGAAAACCTTGCATCGTTACTGGCCGGATGTTCGCAAATGCTTCTGATATTTCCTATACTAAGTTCTCTAATAAATCGTGTTGCCAGATCATCGTAACGGTCAGGCTTTAAAATTACCATATCTATAATATGTGCATTGTAATCATCTGTACGAATTCGGGTTGAAATAAAGTCAAAGGGAACATTCATAATAGCTTCACGTGGTAATATTTTGCTGAAAGATATGCAAACTGCCTCTACAATATAATCGTGTCGAAACGTATAGGTTCCTATGGAGTCAACTCTACTAACATACACATATTCTACTTGGCGCAAAGCATCATTTAAAATGGCGCAGTATTCCTCCTTTGGATAATACTTGATTTTCTGTAAAAGACTTATAACCTCATTGTCACTTTCACATGTGTCCAACGTAGTACCTCTGATTCGACCGCCTTTGAGTAGCAGGTATAATAAAAACATGTATATTTTTGGATCTAATTCTCGTAAGCTATCAACATCATCTCTAATTGTTTTAATTGGGTCTTTGAAAAAATCGACACCTTTATTAAACCATTTTTTGTTCCGGACGAAAAAATAAGCACAGTTGGCAAAACCTTGGCATGTAACTTCGGCAACTTCTTTTGCAATCTTCATTTTATCAATTCCGTCGAGGTTTTCTTTTGGTTGAAATCTGTCAATATGTTTTAAAATAATGTCATGCTTTTCTCCCATTGACAATCCAACTTCTGTAAAATCTATGATATAGGCTCCGTTTAAGAGCCAATATTGTTTCATTCTATCTTTAACAGATACAAAGGGATCTTTCCTTGATGTCATGATGAGAAAATTGTTCTTTTTGTTAAAAATATTAGATTTTATGAAATTTTGGATTTCAACAACACGCCATTGTAGATCCGAATTGTCAATTTGAAAAGCATCATCGATGAGAAAAACTGTATTTTCACAGCATTCAAAATCATGAAAGGCAGTATGTGTTGTAATTTCTTTAAAAATTAGTCCTTTTTGAGTTAAATCATAAATGAGTTTCATTGCTAAAAACGTCTTTCCTTCTCCTGACAATCCAGTAATAACTTCGAAATTATTTTCAAGTAAAATGTGGAGTGCTTTCTTATATCTCTCTGTCTCCACAAAAACGTCTTGCATTTCTTTAAATCTTTCTATTAAAAATGCTTCATCTTCTATAAAACATAAAATATAAAGTTGCATTTTAATATACTCACAAAAATGTGTTTTTTCCTTCAAAATAATGTCTTCATAAGAAACACACATAAAGAGACATATAAATCATATGTAGAAAATGCCTGTACCAAATCAGGAGTATGACAGTTGGTTATCTTTTGGTTCCATGTGTTTCAGCTTTAAGTTAGATTTTTCTATTTGATAAGGGACATTCCGTTTTTGATTTCGGTATTTTTGTTATTTTACTGTGTATTAAGGATGCTTACTAGCAACTGACTACTTGCGTTTGTGTAAGTGTTCTGCAGTAAAAAGATCATCAATTATATCATGCATGTTTGTAATTCAATTATGCTATTCGAAAGCAGAAAACCATTGACATATTACATTCATGTATTTATGGATGTTTGCTACTCTGATTCAAAATAACAAGCTTTTTAAAAGGTATGAATAACTATCTCAAAATATTATACAATAACATCTATGTCAATTATTGTGCTCCTAGATTAGTTGTGTAACATTTATTTTCCATGAAATAGTCACAACAACAACACGTAACTATTTTGTTCTGTATGGGGAGAAATATTGGTTAAACACTCGAATATTTAGCCCTGCTTATTAAGTTCATAAATGTGGTTGTACTATGACCGATTTCTATTGTCTAAAGGTTGTGACTGTACCAATGTAAATATTATAATAGTTAATTTAAATAAGTAACAAAAGGATTAATTTAAGATAAGTCTTTGAAAACAAATAAGAAATATCATAATCGAAATTTCAGAACACGCAGCTAAGTATACCTTCATGTAGATAACTTGTCTCTACATCAGGCTCAGTTGGTTCTTTTTCGTAAATCAAAGTTTCCTCAGAATGACTTAATTGTAGATCAGTACCTGCATAATACAAAAAAAAATCACTATCAATTCAAATATAATGCTAGCAACCTAAAATCTCATTTATTATACTCTACGCAAGGAAGTTTCGGAGGGTATAATGTGTTGACCCGTCCATCCGTCTGTCTGTCCGTCAGTCCGTCAGTCTTGTTCTTTTCATCGCAACTCCTGTCATCGCAACTTAAACCACACAATATAATTTCATGATACTTTGTTAATAATAAGGACATACTATGTAGATGTGCATATTGACAGGAAATTATTATTCAGGCTTTTTTCTAGGAGTCACGTCCCTTTGAACTTATTTGCCTCAAAATACTACTGCAATGGTTTGTCATTGTAACTCCTCTGAAACCTCACAACATAATTGCATGATCTTTGTAGATAATAAAGACATACTATGTAAATGTGCACATAGACAGGAAATTATGATGTTTTTTTCTTACAGCAATTATATTTGTCCAATGACAATGTGGGGACATGGGGATATGTGAGCGCGCTCACTAAGTTTCTTTAATTTAATCAGTTCTTATCAGAGAACACTATTTGTGCAAACCGTAACCACCCTGTTGAGGATCACCAGAATTTTGGTTTTTTTTGTGAGTACAATGATCTTAGACTTTTTTTACTTGTTTCTATTTACTCCATTGTAGAAAATGTTGACATAATATTGAGTTTTTACTTTTAGGAAACATATCATTTTCATATGATATGAATATTGCTTTTTTCAATCTGTTCAGAAATATATCAGTGACACACAACGTTTCGATTCAAATTTTCTTCACTTTTGTTTGTTTGTTTTCATTTATATTTTTCATTTGTTTCCTAATTCCCTTCAATAACTATTCATTTATTCCACTACGTAAGCTTAGTATGACTGTCTCTTCCGGACCTTATACATATATTTCTAATGACTGATATAAGATATTTATATGTCTCAAGGGACTTGAACAAATGATGTCTTTATTTTTATACATACTTTAATGTACTTCTTTACATTTAGTAATTAACAATGTAAATATATACTTGAGTGTATGTGCTCAAAGTAGCATGCATTTTCCACTACATGTATATTGTATGAATCTAAATACAGTTCATAATATTCTATTTTTACCTTGTACATGTAATATGGAGAGAGCTTTTATAGGCTGTGCCTCTTGCTCAATCCTTTTCATATCTTTATAAATAAAATATGTTTAAAATCTAATTAGTACTTAAAAAAAGAGCATGTTAATGAAAGAGAACTGTAGAAACTATTTACACGATCTTGAAATATGTCCGATTCAAGTTTGTAAGAATGACTTACAAACCTTCGTTAACTTGAACACTCTTTACATGCATGTCACCCTGGCCACCTCCAGTGTTTACCATTAAATTTTCTGCTTCGTGGATATTGATTTCTCCGACTATAAATTCAAAAACATAGGAGTAGTTATTGAATATCATACAACTAATTGCATAATAATAAAAATAAGAGCTTTTATTCATAGATTTGACTCTTCAGAGAGTTAATGGACATAACTATATGTATAAAGACCGACTCTGTAGACAGTTAATGAACACTGGTATAAAAAGCCGATACTACAACTGCCTCTTTTTTTAAATTCAACGAGTCCACATATAAGAACCTGACATAAATAGTTTAAAGTTACCCATCGTCCTCAGCATCTTCATGTAAAATGAGTTTTCAAACTAACATTATTAAAACAACAGTATTGTCATAAACTAAACGAAAAATTAAAAAAATTAACGCTTTATTGCTGGATCTGTATCTTTTAACTGTAAGGTAAAGATTTCTATCTATAAGTTTCAGATATTACCTAGATTGAAAGTATTAAACAAGCTATTCATTTTTTTATAACATTGCAAATATTCTATATTGTTATAACGAAACTAAATTATGTTTAAACTGTTTCAGATTATCCTTTATTTCATTAAGTGAATGAGCGCTGACTGGAGATGTGGTCTATGTTAAATTATGTTTGTTAGATCCTATATAGTGAACTCCTTTCAAGTGAATTCAGACCTTCTTCATGGCGAAAACTTGTTTACAAATAAGGTCATACGATATAGTTACAGGGGAGGTAATGACGTTGCTAACGTAAAATGTTATTTTCGCGACGTCAAACTGTGACATATCGGGAAAAGATGCATGTTTCGACTGGTTTTTATCATTCAAACTGATTTAATTTGAAAACGAACGCATGGACCCTTATTTTTTAAAACGACATTTTGTTTCATTTTGCAGGGAGATTATGTGGACCAAATTTTGTAAAACTGTAAATAATGCATTTTTTTAAATTTTGATAGATATACAGCAAAAAAATGACGTTTTTTTTTATCTCAATTCATTACCATTAGATGCACTGTATGCCCTTAAGAGGATCAACATGGTGTGCAATTTTGATATGGGGTCTTCGATCGTAGTCTTTTCAGTCAGAATGTGATGGAGACGTACAAGGATAAAGGTGTCTATGAGGGTGCATAAGCCTATCTGTTGAGGACAGCAAAAAATGCTGTAAACAAAGTATAAACTGAACAATAGTTACCATCTCCAGTTATATGGACATGTATCGACTGTACATTTTGTTGTTGTAATTGCAGAGTGTTGGTTGTAGACACTGATATAGGACCTACAAATTAAATTTTCAAAATATATGCATGTTTACATTTTTCGCTTTTACGAAACATGTTTTTTTTTTATTTCTGAAAGTCCTAAACTACTAACTCTCAGTAAGTTGTTACATTGTTGTAAGAAAAACGATGATATCAGAACATGAAACCAGATATAGATGTTGTAATTAAGACTTCTAAAAACGTTTGTTTCTGCTCAAAACAAAGTGTTTTCCTATATGTGAATTCGAGTTGCTATTCATTAATGTTTGTCTCAAATGTTTGATTCATTTACATTTTTTTATTAATCAAAATAATAGTGATCATCAGCCTGGATTTTTAAAAATATACCTTGTTGAAACAGAAATAATCTACTACTATGTTAAAATTAAAGTTTAGCTAAAAAGATACCTTTTTAATATGTATGACTGCATTTAAAAAAGGACAAGTCCTTCCTTGGAAAATGCGTGTACCAAAAAGTAAAATAACAAAAATACCGAACTCTAGAGAAATTTAAAACGGAAGTCCCTAATCAAAGGCAAAATCAAAAGCCCAAACACAGCAAACGAATGGCTAACAACTATCATGACTTGGTACAGGCATTTTATTATGTAGAAATGGTGGATTGACCCAACCTGATTTTATAGCTAGCGAAACCTGTCACTTGTATGACAGTCGCATAAAATTCTATTGTAATAACAACGATGTGAGAACAAAACAAACAGACACAATAGGTAAAATGTCAAAAATAATTAGAATTATTAAAGTTGATTTCAATTCGGAACGAAAACTGTTGAGATATTAACTTTTCATGTTGCCAATTTGTATGGACTTCCCCCTTAATTTTTTAATTTACCATTTGAGTTCGGTATGTTTTCATCACATTTTTACACAATTTTTTTTTTTTATATAAGAAGATGTGATACGATTTTCAGTGAGACCATAAATCAAATTATGATGAAGATGCAACTATAGATTACCGTTCGACCAACAATAATAAGCAAATCAATATCGCTAAGAAAACTATAAAAGACCCGTACATGACAAATGTATAATAATTCAAAGAGAAAAATTAACGGCCTCATTTATGTTCAAAACAATACACGTTTATATTTGGCCTATATTTTCGAGAGACATTTTTAGTGTGGTAAGTATAGTAATTCTTCGATCTTGATATCTATATCATAAACGGGAAGCTTAATACAAAAATTTATGATAAAAGAGATGATTTTTCATTTCCTATTGTTAATTATCCATTTTTAGATGGTGACGTTCCCTTGTCACCATCTTATGGTGTTTATATATCTCAACTTGTACGATTCGCTCGTGTATGTAACAATGTATTAGATTTTAGCGAGAGAAATTTATGTATTACTGAAAAATTATTACACCAGGGTTTTCGATATCACAAACTGGTCAAAACATTTACTAACTTTTATCACCGGTATAAGGAAATAATTCGTAAATATAACTCAACATGCAGACATCTTATACGTTCAGGTATTTCACATCCAAAATTTTATGGAAATATTCTTTATAAAGCACAAAAATGTCAGTATTCTCCTCAGACACTAACAAAACCTTTAAATAGACTTATTAAAAGGGGATATAGTTACGATACTGTTGTCAGGTCATTAAAGATTGCATATTTTGGCTTAAACATTGATTCACTGATAGGGTCTTTGCATCGGAACTAAACACATTTATTTCTTTAAAAAAAAACAGTTGTTGGCATGACACGGGTTATGTTCTTCTCATATATTTTATGATAGTATGATACTAAACCCCTAACGGGAGGGATTGTACCTGCTATTCATATGATGAAGACATAACCTTTCAATCAGTTTAATTGAGGTCTGGAGCTGGCATGTCAGTTAACTGCTAGTAGTCTGTTGTTATTTATGTATTATTGTCATTTTATTTATTTTCTTTTGTTACATCTTTTGACATCGGACTCGGACTTCTCTTGAACTGAATTTTAATGTGCGTATTGTTATTCTTTTACTTTTCTACATTGGCTAGAGGTATAGGGGGAGGGTTGAGATATCATAAACATGTTTAACCCCGCCGCAATTTTGCGCCTGTCCCAAGTCAGGAGCCTCTGGCCTTTGTTAGTCTTGTATGATTTTAAATTTTAGTTTCTTGTGTATAATTCGGAGTTTAGTATGACGTCCATTATCACTGTACTATTATGCATATTTTAGGGGCCAGCTGAAGGACACCTACGGGTGCGGGAATTCTCGCTACATTGAAGACCCATTGGTTGCCTTCGGCTGTTGTTTGCTCTATGGTCGGGTGGTTGTCGCTTTGACATATTCACCATTTCCTTTCTCAATTTTATATAGATTTATGACTTTCTGTAATTAACATTTTTCGTAAACATATACATTTCACACAGTTGATGACATTACTTTATTTATCAATGAACTTGTCCTGTTAATGTCAAAGTACAGGGTCAAGTATTTGATAAGTTATCATAATGCTTATGTAAGTATTTGTAATATTTTAACATGTTTCAACCGTAATTATTCACCGAGAAAAAAAAATATTTTGGATATGGAAAAATAAGCAGTTCTTGTATGCAAAAACATACATGTTGAGTAAAGAAAAATTAGCAACAAATATTTTATTTTAAAGTCATAATAAACGAGTGACTGGTGAAAAATAATGTTATTCCGGTTCTTGAACCAATGCATCCAAACATCATAAACATAGTCTTCTGTGCACGATTTTATTATTTTTTTCGCATAAATTTTGTATAATCGTCAATTTTGTTTTTCAATCGGTCAGTGTTGTTGTGAAAATATGGCAGGTAATTAAAGTTCGTGTTTTGAAGCCGAAGTTTAACGATTGTCACCTGTTTGTCAACAAACAACAAAAAAGCATGGATATTGAGCACGTGTTAAACATGTACAATCAGATAATAGTTTATTTTAAGGACATCCATGCGTATTGCGATCAACAGCTTTTTACGAGATTGGTCACACTGAGGTCACTGTGCATACGGAAAATATGTCGGGGAATTCCTTCCTGGAAGGAAGCAATTAAAATAAAGTAAACTTCTTCTAAATATGAACAAATTTAAAGAATTTTCTACAGAAAAAGGTATATATTCATAAGTTTTATAAGGAAAACTATCCATTGAGTTTTAAAAAAAACATATGCATAATTCTTTTTTGATTTGAGGTTTCTAATGACTTTAATTAAATATAAAAAAAAAAAAACTTCTAAACAAATCTGATTTTATATTAAAGAGTCGATACATTATCAGATTTTAATCAGATTGACTTCAAAAAAATACAAATAGGAGGTGGGCTATATATATACTCAAGCACGACTTTGTTTTATACCGACGTTTTAGTCATGCACTCTATAAAATTGAATGTTTCACTTACTCAATTGAAAGAAAGATTGGTTTTCATCCTCATTCCTGGCTGTAGAAACATCTATTGCAACAATACATTCTACAAAAATATAAATAAAGTCTGACTATCCAGTGTGGTCTCTTTTATCTTAAACAAATGTTGTTTTAGATCACAGTTTTCATATAAATCAAATAAATGATTATAATTTATTTTTTTCAATTCATTAATTGAAATTATATTTATTTAAATGATATTTTTTTTTAATTGTACGAAACAATTATTTTTAGTAAATGTTATGTACATATAAATGTAAAATGTTTTGTAAATATGTGTCTGAGGATTGTTTTAATGTACGTCGACAGTAATTGGTATATTTTATAGATAAAATTATGTACAGATACCTTCGTACCCTGACTTTTTACCTCTTTAATTCTATAATATATTGAAGCTAAAATTCTGCGAGTAAAAGAAATAAAATGACTTTATAGGCAAAATGACGCGAACGTCTTATTTCTATTTTGAATACTTGAAAAATAAGAGTTGTATCATTCTTAGTTTTTAAACGGTATACTATATAAAAAAAAAGAAGATGTGGTATGATTGCCAATGAGACAACTATCCACAAGAGATCAAAATGACGCAGAGATTAACAACTATAGGTCACTGTACGGCCTTCAACAATGAGAAAAGCCCATACCGCATAGTCAGCTATAAAAGGCCCCGATAAGATGTTTTGATTCCCGTTCCAAAAGCAGACAGATACCTGACTTCAACTGACAGGAAAGACATCGCAAAATAACATCTATAGTCTATTGAGAAATGAATATGTTCGTATTGCACACTGAGCTGTCAGTTCAAACATTAAATGGCTACAGAAGACTAATACGATAATTTCTATTGGAAGAATGGGGCTCTGTACTTAAATATCCCGTCATTGTGTTATTGTGCAGTGGTAAATTATTGTATTATTGGTTTTTTTTTAATTTTTAATAATCTGCTTTGTCTCTAAGTGCTTTGTAAATCTTTGTTACATTTGACTTGACTCTGTACTTGTACATACCGTCATTGTGTTATTGAGCTTTTGTTATTTTTTGTATTCTTGTCTTTCGTTGTTTCTAATGTGCTTTGTATATATGCATTTTTGTGTTTCTTTGTTTTCATAGTGATTTAGATTATAAGTCAATGCTGACTGCTAAAACACCAATATTTGACATTTTTACCTATCATGTCTATTTGTTTTGTTAACACAAATATAATGAAGTTTTATGCGACTGCCATACAAGTGAGAGGTTTATAAGCTATAAACCAGGTTTAATCCACCATTTTCTACATAATAAAATGCCTGTACCAAGTCAGGAATGTGATAGTTGTTATCACTTCGTTTGATGTGTTTGAGCTTTTTGATTAAGGACTTTCCGGTTTGATTTGCTATGGTGTTCGGGGTTGGTTTTTTTGGTGATTTTACTTTTGTGTAACATTTTTAAACTGTGCTTCATTTTTTTCCTTTGTCTATTGTCTGATATATTTTAAGTGGTTGGTTAAGTGATGAATTTAAGTGGTTCAAATTCCTAAATTTACAATTGTCATCTTCCATTCCAAAAATTGAATATTATGATTAATTACATAAAATCAAAAGTAGTTTCAAACTAAACAACAAGTATTCTCCTTGAAAAATATCGGTGAATCTAAATGCTCTTGTCACATTACTACAGTTTTCTCTCACACTATAAGTGGACCTATATTGGGATTTTAACATTTCTATCTTTGTTTTATTGTAGAATGCGATCATTTGCTATTTATTTTTTGCATATAAACATACCTTTTGAATTCTCGTTATCCTTTTCCATTGTATTCGTCGTCAGTCAGTGTGTATCTGTGAAATATTCAATTCATATTTGAATAAAGAAAATGAGGGATTTTATATTTTAACAAATATGCGTGATATGACCATTTTTGGACAACATAATGACAATCAATTTTATGTTAACACTGTTTCTTCCAATTTCTTTGCTTATAAAAAAGAAGATGTGGTATGATTGCCAATGAGACAACTATCCACAAAAGACCAAAATGACACAGACATTAACAACTATAAGTCACCGTACGGCCTTCAATAGATATCTTGCAGATATCTTGCATAGATATCTAATTGGTCAATTATTAAAAATCATATTGATCGCCTTTTCGATGTGTTATGGGTTTTATTTTCTTCGTTAGGTTGCTGAATATTATTGACGTATATCCTACAATCAAGTGTTTCTAGACAAACTAAAATAAAAGAAATGCGACTAATGTTTGGGGGACTTAGGGACGGACGGACAAGAGTAACACGTTATGCAACCTCCGCCACGGCTGATGCGTGAAAATGACCAGCACTACCGACAAGATAAGGCAAGAGGATTTTAATTTTCCAATCAAGGACCCATAATGTACTTTATCAGTACAATGAGTTTTATAAAACGCAATTGCAGTATAAACAAAACACAAGAAAAACAACCCAAAGTATGAAATATAAATTGGGTTAACAATATATGTTGTCATATAAACCATTATGTTTAGTGCTACAAGATAAGATCTTGTTTTATAATGTGACTGACCGTGTAATATGAAAAAAAACTTACCGTATAAATCCAACGCCTTCAACTACATGGATACTATCTGTTTTAAGTATTGTCTTTCCTTATGGTACACAGTTTGTTCCAGTAGCAAGTAATTATTTCTCCTGTCACAACAGCAAAAATTACGAGAAATATCATGCATCATACTTATCATAAAAATGTTTGTTTATCTTAGTACAGAAATGTTATGTCGGCCATTTATTTCAACTTATTTAAATGTTTAAATTGATTTCAGGTCATCGTCGGTATTTATAGCGGGTTTTTCTCAACGATAAACATTGTTTAAATGCTCAAAGGTTAGGCTGCGATTAAACTGCTCATGTGAAACTAACAAAACGTAGCGTCCTTTAATTAAAGCTGACTATACGATATTGTTTGACTTATTTTTGCAGCTGTACGCCGTGACATACAATTATTGCTTATGTAAAAGCCGGTTTCTTGAGGCTTTTAGTAAATGATAACTAAACTTCTGAATAGGGTTCTGTAACTTTTATTTCAGACTAACGAAGTTCAATAATGGTAATGTAAATAAAGCCCTGTAAAATATAAATGTACTTATAAATTACAGAAAGATAAATCTGTTTACTAAGTAATAATAATTAAAACTAATGTTCGTAATTCATTATCATGCAAACTTATTTAGCTGCATACATATGTATCTGATCACAAAAATATATAATGTGGATACCATAGCAATTACTTGTCTCAATTACAATTATACCAATTCGACTTTAAGTTAATGTATTACATGTTCTCATATGCTGTCTCATACCAAAGTCTATTAAATAATACTTGTGTTGGTAATCTAAACTACACAAAATGTAAGCTGCATGCTTGTTAAATCAAAAAGCAACTAATCACAAAAGTAACAATAAAAGCAAAGCAAATATAAAAAAACTAAAGCTAAGCGAAACAAGAATACAAATACACTTAGCTTACCTCACATATCGTGCAAGTGGCACATTTCCATATAAACCATATTACACACTACATCTTTAATACAGTAAGGTTTAAATATACCTGTATAACAAAAATGTTTATTATAAATCTTTGTTAAGCAATGTTTATTGTTTATAGTAAAAATCAATATTAACCTAGATATCTATTTTTAGTTCTTATATCGATTTACTTTAATTCGATTAACCTTTAAACATTACAACATTCTTTCGGTCCACTCGACACTCGCATTCATTCAAGTTATATGTAAACTTTATCTACAAATCATTATACCAGATTTAATAGGCTATTGAAGTATTATTTTATATGATCGTAAAATTCAACTCTTCTTATGTTTTAATATATATTTACGTTCTCTTTTGTTATGAAATTTAGCTCTCGTTCTCGACATTCAATCTCAACATGCATACGTGTAAAATATGAACTATAGGACAGTTATTGCAAAGTTAATAAAGAAAGATATAGGACTGACCTTATTTATGAAACTCCAAATCACAGAATTGTTATTGTAAAGATTGTTATTTGCAAACAGGTAAAAATATAGGTGTTGGCCACAAGATGTCTTCCCATAAGATATCGAACAAAAGAATTAAACCGCCAAAAGTACTGACCAATAGAAGAAATGTCTGAAAGCGCTCAAATCAACCGTGAAAATAAAGTAATAACTACAATGAAATCAGACTTAACCATTGCATAAGAATAGAATTCGTCCGTCAATAGTCCATGTCAATAAGTAAAAATAGAATAACACATAATACTAATCCTTAATTACAGAATGTAATTAATAAGCTAACAATATAACTTTATTCAAATATGTACTAATATCAATTATTAAGAATATGAAAATATACAAAATACATAAAATAACAGGCTATCACATACTCCCCCCAGCCGTGAAATGACGTCCCGTCATTTCCTGTCTGTGGTTGCTGTTGTAATGACGTCAATAATAGCCTGTGCTGCTTCTGCCTGTTTTCCATGAAATAGATGAGTGTCTGCTAAAGATGTAAGGCATTGAACCCTCTGAAACCAATCTGTAGTGGTGGTATGACTTGCACTCTTCGAAAGCTCGTATTTCCCTGACGTCATCCACGCAGGTGCTTTCCTTGCTCTGGTCGACCGACGAATACTAACAGGTGACGACGATGACGAGCTGTCAGAACTATCCTCCTGATTGTCACTTGTCACCTCTGGTGAAGGCCTTCTGTCGCCGATATCCGAATCTGTCCCATTGGTGTCATGAGAGTGGGCGTCCCCTTCAGATTCATCTTCTGCTTCCACATCGCTTGTTGGATTCACCACTGGCTGAATGATATCTGAAGTGACGGTTGAATCACTATCCTCCTCAACTAGCGGTTCCAATAATACATCTATAATATCCTCATCAGATGACTCCGGATAATCAATGGTCGGTTTCCTCAATACTCTAGGTGCTGGTTTCGGTGGTTCTTTCTTAGCTGGTTTTCTGAGTTTCGGTACTGGTCTAGTTGGTTCTACCAGATGACCCACTGGCAACAGCAAGTTTCTGTGGAGGTTCCTTTTACGTCCTTCTCCACTCTCCTTCCTCACTGTGAAAACTGGTATCTCCAGATTCGGTTGTTCAAGTACAACGTAAGGGTCTTGTTCCCACTTGTCTGACAGCTTGTGTTTGCCTTCAAATGCCACTATTTTCACCAAGACTAAATCTCCTATCTTGATTGTACCTCCCTTTACTTTGGTGTCATAGTTCTTCTTCTGTCTCAGTTGTGCTTTCTTAGATGTTTCCTTAGCCAAGTTATGAGCAACTTCCAACCGTTCTCCAAGGTCCTTGATGTAATTGGATCCTGTATCTTTCCGTATGCCAAATGCTACATCCACTGGACGTCTAGGATCTCTTCCAAACATGAGGTAGTATGGTGCGAATCCTGTAGACTCATGCTTAGTACAGTTGTAGGCATGGACAAGTGGTCCTACATAGGCTTTCCAGTTCCTCTTCTTGTCTGGTTGAAGTGTTCCTAGCATGTTAAGTAGTGTTCGGTTGAACCTTTCGCACATTCCGTTGCCCATCGGATGATAACTGGTGGTACGTGACTTGGTCATTCCTGTTAGACTGCATAACTCCTTTATGATCTTTGATTCGAAGTTAGCTCCTTGATCTGAATGTATACGGTCGGGTGTTCCATAATGCACTACGAAATGCTGGTAAAAGGCTTCAGCTGTTGTCTTTGCCGTTTTGTTCTTGGTGGGAATGGCTTGAGTGAATCTGGTAAAGTGATCTGTTATGACCAGGATGTGTTGTTGACCTCCTTTAGATGGTTCTAACGTAAGGTAGTCCATACAAACTAGCTGTAGTGGTGTTGTTGTCTCAATACTTACTAGCGGAGCTCTCTGGTTTGGAAGTGTCTTTCTCCTAATACACCTTCCACAATGCGCTATCCACTCTGTAACATCCTTGGCTATACCAGGCCAGTAAACACTGTCTCTCACTAATGACAAAGTACGGTCTTTGCCAGGGTGTCCCATGTCGTTGTGTAATGCCTGGAGTGTTGTAGTAATATGAGCTGTTGGAAGTACTAGCTGTTGTTTAACTTCATCGTTGATAGTAATTTGACGATATAATACTCCATCTATGATCTTCAGATGATTGTACTGCCTCTTGAATATGGCGTCTCCTTTCTCTGGTTTCTGGTCTTTCTGTATCATATCAATCCAGTGACTAACAACTGTGTCTTGTCTTTGAGCTCTCTTCCAGTCTATGATATCTGATGTTGATGTTCCATTCAGATCTATGTCATCTTGTAGTATATCTGGATTGACTGCTAAACACTCGGCATAAGGTACTGATGTTACGGAATTACAGATGGTTCTGATAGTGTCGGTGTTGATCTCTATGATATCCCTGGGAAGTCTGCTTAAGGAATCAGCATCAGAGTTGTTTCTCCCCGGACGATACTTGATATCAAAGTTGTAAGTTGCAAGATCAGCCAACCATCTGTGTCCTGTGGCATCCAGTTTGGCAGTAGTGAGGACATACGTCAAAGGATTATTGTCTGTCATCACTGTAAAATGTGCCGGTCCATACAAGTAATCCTTGAACTTGTCTGTTATCGCCCACTTTAACGCAAGGAACTCCATCTTGTGAGCCGGATAATTCCTCTCAGCTTTGGTAAGACCTCTACTAGCATAACAGATGACGTGTTTTTCTCCATGTTGTTCCTGGTAAAGTACAGCACCAAGTCCAAACCCAGACGCATCGGTGTGAAGTACATACTGTAAACTGTTGTCAGGATAACTCAGTATCGGAGCTGACGTAAGGAGTTCTTTCAGTTTACTGAAGGCTTGGTCCTGTTGTTCTCCCCAATGCCATTCCTTCTGTGGTTGTTTCTTCTTCTTCTGTCCTTTCCTACCCGATGGAATTGGCATCAACTCTGTCAATGGTCTGCTGATCTTGCTGAAGTTCTTTATGAAACGTCTGTAGTACCCAGCCAATCCCAAGAAACGTCGAACATCTTCAGGTGATGTAGGTGTAGGCCAAGCCATGACTTTCTCGGTCTTTTCTGGATCTACTTCCACTCCATCTGCTGAAACAATATGTCCCAGGAACTTTACCTTGCGTTGAAAGAACGAACATTTCTTGGGTGCCAACTTCAGGTTCGCCTTTCTGATGCGGTCCATTACTAGTTGCAAGTTGTTGAGATGTTCCTCATATGTTTTTCCAAAGATAATCACATCATCAATGAACACGCAGCATATTCTTAGATGGTAATCAGCTAGACAGTCTTCCATGAGTCTTTGGTATGTGGCTGGACTGTTGGTGAGTCCAAATGGCATTCTGTTATACTCATAAAAACCTAAAGGTCCAACTGTGAATGCAGTTCTTTCCTTGTGTGGTTCGTACAGCTCCACCTGGTGATACCCGGACTTCATATCAACGACACTGAAAAAGGTACTTCCGGAGAGACAGTCAAGCAGGTCTTCAATCCTTGGTAGACTATAGCTATCCTTTTTCGTCCTATTGTTGAGCTGACGATAATCAACACATAGGCGTAGAGTGTTGTCCTTCTTTCTAGCAAGAACTACATTGGAGGCGAATGGACTCTTAGATGGTCTAATGATCCCTGCATGTGTGAGTTGTCGAAGATGATCTCTTACTTCTTCATATGCTGATGGAGGAATTCTTCTGTATCGCTGCTTAAAAGGTCGATCATCTGTCATATCGATGCGATGTTTGACAATATCAGTACGTCCTACGTCTTCATCAGTCTTGGAGAATATGTCCATGTATGAGCGTAGAAGTTTAACTCCTGTATCTAGTTGTTCATCTGTTAAAGTGCTCTGTGTTATCTTAATCTTCTCCATGATGTCAGTAATTTCCTCTTCAGATGGTATACTTGGTGTAGGTTCTAGTTGAACTGGTTGTAATTCACATACTATACTGAAATGCAGTCGACTTTAGCGTTTGATAGTTCATTGATAACATTCTGGCGTATCACAAACAAACAATTTGTTACGTCTCATTTCATTGGCCGAAAGATTTAAATACAACAATAATGTAGTCAGTGTGCACGTGAATTGACACAGGTGACCGACAATGGAATTTACTATGTTACTACGAACGTAAAAACAATGATTTTTAGTTTACAAACCTTTGGTCAAAAGAAATAAATAAATGTTTTGTTAACTTCAAATAGTGGGGTCGAAATATTATACCGATATTTTGTTTTAAGTAATATTCTAAGTTCTTTGCATGCAGCAACTCAATTATCTTGATACCCGGCATGATGAGAAATATAAGGATAAAATAAAATACATGTGCCGCTTTTATACGGATGAATATATGAACCACTTTTAATTTCTTTCATACTGACGATAGGTTATAATCCTAACAATGTCGTAGTTACTTATAATAAGTATCTCATAATACTGATCCATTACAATAATTAATCAGGGTTGCACTGACATTCCTCTTTTATTATTTTCATGCTATAAAACATACCCACAGTACAAAAATGTAGCTATAAGCGTACCATAAACGGAGTAAATTGTCCCCAAAAGATAGAAACAAAATAACTTTAATCGTATCATTGGTGCACCTGAATGAATTCAGTGAAGGCAGGTTGTTGTAATAAATTGAAATGTTACATCGGCGAAGATTATTTCTTATGCATGTGTGGAACTAAATAATAAATTAATACTTGTGAGAAATCGTAGTTTATAAGGAACAATTCTCTTGTTTGAATTCGGGGCCTGTTATAGCTGACTATGCGGTATGGGCTTTGCTCATTATTGAAAGCCGTACGGTGACCTATAGTTGTTAATTTCTGTGTCATGTTGGTCTCTTGTGGAGAGTTGTCTCATTGGCAATCATACCACATCTTCTTTTTTAAATACAAATATACTGTTTTCGATTTTAAATGGATGAACATTTATCTTTCAATTTTATACTGTAAGAATAGAGCTGCATAACATTGTTGAACTATCTGCTAAAGTATATGTAGCATGTATTCGTATTTAAAATGAAATACAAAACGAAACGTGTATGGTAAAATGATAAACAAAATATCAAGAAATTAAGGATGACTAAATGCACATGTACAAGAAGACACTCACCTTTTTATCGATACATTTAAAGGATTTAATGAATAAAACACTTTTTTAAAAACTGTTTGTTTCTATTTACATAGATATAGGAAGATGTGGTGTGAGTGCCAATGAGACAACTCCCCATCCAAATAACAATTTATAAAAGTAAACCATCATAGGTCAATTTACGGCCTTCAACACGGAGCCACTGAACAACAAGCTATAAATGTCCCCAAAATTACTCATGAGTGTAAAACCATCTAAACGGGAAACCCAACGGTCTATAAATACTTACAATATATAATTTACGTTCGTTTTTCAACCGAGAATAGCAAAACCTAAGTATATCGTTGGAGTTTATAAACTACATTTAATCATCCCCTGTGCCATGATTGGCCATCTCCGTTTTTTCTTAACAAAGCATGGTTGGTTACATGTTATGAATTTACTTACAATTTCGGGATTTTTTTTTCTTCAAGTAAACGGAATCAGAAAAAAAATCGCTATCCTATGTCGAATACACAAAACTTGGAAAAGAATATGAAGTGTTTGTAGTAAAGTACGGTTTCATTTTTCAAGTACAACGTTAATTCATCGAGTCCATTGAGTAAAAGAAAATGCAGAATAAGCAACTTGGGGGAGGGGGGAGGGGGGAAGGGGGGAGTAAATGAAAACAATATGTGAATTGATTTTTTTTTTATCCTACATTGAACTTTTGATGTCGTCCCTTGATCTAGAGGAGACATTTAAATTATTTTAATATTAATATTTAGATGTAAAAACTGTTAAGATTTTAAAGTTTAAACTTTACTACCAATTGCAGAAAACTATAAAACCAATGAATTTCACATGCACATTTATAAAAGGTAGAATTGTGATTGGAATCATGTATGAGAATACGTCGATGGAAGCTTTAAACGACCTTGACCAGATACGTGAATATTAATCAGTCCATTCAACGTTATAGTATGTGTGTTCTATTTTCGAAGGTGTGAGGTCGAAGGTTTGAATTGACCAATGGAAACGATCGTTCCTTAGAGAGTTAATCTAATAAAGTTTGTTTGACTGATTACGTCGCACTACCTTTCGCTAAGCTAAGCCGCAGATGAGTGTATTGCCTTCGGTGGTATACTCAGTGTTCTAGTTGTCAAATTCTCTATGGTAACAGCTACTGTCCCATTCTGTTGGTGTTGGTAAGTAATCAATGATGGTTCAACATCAAAGTCTTCCGAATCTTTGGCTAAGTTGCAAGGATGGAGCATAGCTGATGTAGTATGGTATGGTATTTCCTTGTCAACATATCCAGACAATGTGATGGTCGTGTTCGGTGGTACAATGATCTTTTTAACTTCAGCATTCTTTATAAGACCTAAGATGTTGTTGTTTCTCTTTAGTTCACGTTCTTGTAGTAATATACATCTAAATGTGAGATACCAGGGTGTAGTCAGCTTACTAGTCTGTAAAAATCTTTCTCCAAAGTCCTTCTTGAGAGATTCCATGAAGTATGACAGAGTGTTAGTTCCTAGTAGTAATGGTACTTGCTGATTATATCGACTGTCTGGTGTAACTAACAGGATAGATGAATGTGTCTGTTTATAACCTGGTATTCGTAGATCTGCTTCTATGTAGCCTAAGTATGGTAGTTTCTGGCCATCAGCACATTCAATGTCTAGTAGTGTTGTTATGTTGTTCAATGGTATTGTTAAATGTTCCCTGTAAAAAGATTCGCTTATAGTTGAGACGGTGGAACCAGTATCAAGAAGTGCAGGTGTTTCTAATCCCTCAATACTAACTTTAGTGTCTGTTGGTTTGCCAAATAATCCTGGTGGTAATTTAACATGACTTGTTTTGGGAACACTACTTCTGCATAAGCCTATGGACGCTCCCCCTACATAGGCTTCTTGCCGTTTAAATCCTGCCTGCTGTGATCCATTCTTACACCACAACCTCTTTTATAGTGTCCAGTTTGTCCACATCTCCAACATTGTGGTTCATCATGTGTCTGTTGTTGTCCTCTACCTCTGCCTCTACCTCTCTGTTGTTGCCATCTAGGTTGCTGATGTTGTTGCCATGTAGATTGTTGTTGCCAAGGTTGTTGTTGTTGTTGCCATGTAGATTGTTGTTGCCAAGGAGGTTGTTGTTGTTGTTGCCATGGAGGTTGTTGTTGCTGTGTAGGTTCTTGTTTTTCCAGTTTCTTTTCATAACGGTCCATTCTAGTTGTCATCTGCTGGATCATTCCTTTGATATCCTCAGCATCTGATTGTTCAATTGCTGCTTTACTGGTTTGTGGCTTGGAAGACTTGGTTAATACCTCTCTGTGCATGTGATCATTCTCAATTTGACGAAGTGCAACTCTCAGTGAATCAAATTTCTTGATGGTGTCATACTTGTGTCCTGAGATGTCCTTGAGTGATGTTCTCAAACCAGTCCACAACATGGAATGAAGCATACCATCAACATCTTGTCTTCCCACAATACCTCTCTCTACTGCCTGTCCCATGAGTGATTCTAGACGGCAACTCCAGCTGGTAACAGTCTCATCTTCTTTTTGGCGTGATCCATAAAACTCTGCTAAAAGTTCCTCCTTCTTGTCAACATTCCCATAAATAGAGTCTAGCTTATGAATGACTTCTTCAACTGATGCATCTAAATCCAGTCGCATAGCTGCATATCCAGCTTCCCCTCGGAGCGATCTCCGAACAGCATTCAAGATGGCTTCCTTCTCATATGACTGCTTCATCAATAACTTTACTTCCTGCTTCCATAACTCAAAGGTGGTGTCTCCTGACTTCGGTTCATTTCCAGAAAAATTGGAAATCCTTGGTGGGTGTGTCATGACTACTTTGCTAGATTTCTCCCTTGGTGGTGGCTTAGGTGGAGGTGGTAATACAATGTCTGGATTGACATGTTCTAACTTGATGGCCCCAGTAGATTTCAGGTAGTCTATCATCCATTTTGTTAGGTCCTCAGGTGTATCAGCCTTTGGTTTGGTTCCTGTTTTGGCAAATGCTTCCATGATATCCTTAAGTGCAGGTGGTGGACTTTCAACTAATGGTGTAGTAGGTTGATCAGTAGTGCCATTCTCCTCAGTTCCATTTGAAGCCATATCAGTGTGTCGAAATAAACTATATGTATATATGAACAATTTCTCAAATGTACCTACCAAATAATATAAATAATCTGCTTCTACCTAAAACAATGTGGAATAGATATGTGAATCTTTTACGTTCAGTATCTAAAACTATGAAACAACAATACTTACTCTGTACTAAATATCAAATCAAATTGTCAATGTAAGTCTAAGTCTCAAGTGTCAACTTAAATCAGAATCAAAATCCTAAAAACTATCCTATCTAGAAAAATATAGCCAAGAGAATCAAGAAAAGAGAAAAAAATATGGGAAAGCTGAAATGGATGTATGTGTATTACATGCAATAGGTAAGGTTTACTTAGGAATAGGGATAGGCGGTGTAGTTGTTAAAGTACTAACTGTTATAAAGGAACATGCAACTTAACTCTCAAACAACTTTAACTACTATGCGTATAAATTTTAACTTTTTTTTTATATTAAATGACTATTCAACTGTTTAACTTGTATAATAAATTTATCTGATATTTATAAATTAAATTGAAAATTGAATTTTAAATTTTAAACTAAACTGAAAATTAAATTTTAAATCAAATCTGAAATTTTAAATGCACCAACAAATATTTTTACAATCAACACAACACAAGGTACAACATACAACACTAATACATATAAACAACTATATACTATATAAGACTATGCACACACAATCAACATATAACACAAATGACAATGATAATAAACAAAGTCACACACAAAATAAATATTATATATACACAACAACCAAAATTCACAAAGTCTATATGGATGTATCAATATCAAAGAACCCTATGTGTGTATGTGTGTGTGTCAAACAAATTTGCTTATCAAAGTGTATGCGTAAATTAACAAAGTGTGGTTTTGCTTTAATTTGACATAAATATTTCAAACACAATCAATGTGTCTTATATTCAATGCAAAATACCAATTTTAAATGTATGTCACTCTCTATGCATAAATAAATGTGTTTCTTTACAAGTGGTGTATGTCTAGACTGCTTTATCAAGTGTACTTCCGGTTGACCTTGACCTTATTTCTATGGGTGTGGTCTTTTAGGGGGGTCAAGTATCAACAAACAAATAAACAAATTACAAAGTACAAATGTGGATGTCTAAATATGAATTAAATCTCAATGACAGTCAACTGCTATGCTTGTATTCAATTGAGTTTTATGTTAACTCAGTGTCAGTAATATTAACGCTTATCGGCGTGTAATGTTTACAAAATAAAATTCGGACAAATTTTTTCAACACCAATTTCAATTATTTCAAAGTCTTTGCATACGATAAATGCTACACAAATATATATATACAATGTATATTATCAGGCAATTAAGTATAAGTATATATGAACTTACTATAATATCAATATGTTCAATAAATCCAGCAATAATGTTTGTTGATCAAGATGAATCCAACGAAAAATGTGCTCTCTGTCGTCCTAGTTCAAAACCGGTTATGTTGATATAAGTCACTGATCAGTTTCCGGTAATGCGCATGAAGTTTTTCCGTACGGATTCACTGTCGTTGTCAAAATTCGGAATATATTCCTGGTTTCTACTTCGTCGCTGATGAAAGCTTCCAAATACGTTGGGCGCCAATGTAAAAGCCGGTTTCTTGAGGCTTTTAGTAAATGATAACTAAACTTCTGAATAGGGTTCTGTAACTTTTATTTCAGACTAACGAAGTTCAATAATGGTAATGTAAATAAAGCCCTGTAAAATATAAATGTACTTATAAATTACAGAAAGATAAATCTGTTTACTAAGTAATAATAATTAAAACTAATGTTCGTAATTCATTATCATGCAAACTTATTTAGCTGCATACATATGTATCTGATCACAAAAATATATAATGTGGATACCATAGCAATTACTTGTCTCAATTACAATTATACCAATTCGACTTTAAGTTAATGTATTACATGTTCTCATATGCTGTCTCATACCAAAGTCTATTAAATAATACTTGTGTTGGTAATCTAAACTACACAAAATGTAAGCTGCATGCTTGTTAAATCAAAAAGCAACTAATCACAAAAGTAACAATAAAAGCAAAGCAAATATAAAAAAACTAAAGCTAAGCGAAACAAGAATACAAATACACTTAGCTTACCTCACATATCGTGCAAGTGGCACATTTCCATATAAACCATATTACACACTACATCTTTAATACAGTAAGGTTTAAATATACCTGTATAACAAAAATGTTTATTATAAATCTTTGTTAAGCAATGTTTATTGTTTATAGTAAAAATCAATATTAACCTAGATATCTATTTTTAGTTCTTATATCGATTTACTTTAATTCGATTAACCTTTAAACATTACAACATTCTTTCGGTCCACTCGACACTCGCATTCATTCAAGTTATATGTAAACTTTATCTACAAATCATTATACCAGATTTAATAGGCTATTGAAGTATTATTTTATATGATCGTAAAATTCAACTCTTCTTATGTTTTAATATATATTTACGTTCTCTTTTGTTATGAAATTTAGCTCTCGTTCTCGACATTCAATCTCAACATGCATACGTGTAAAATATGAACTATAGGACAGTTATTGCAAAGTTAATAAAGAAAGATATAGGACTGACCTTATTTATGAAACTCCAAATCACAGAATTGTTATTGTAAAGATTGTTATTTGCAAACAGGTAAAAAATATAGGTGTTGACCACAAGATGTCTTCCCATAAGATATCGAACAAAAGAATTAAACCGCCAAAAGTACTGACCAATAGAAGAAATGTCTGAAAGCGCTCAAATCAACCGTGAAAATAAAGTAATAACTACAATGAAATCAGACTTAACCATTGCATAAGAATAGAATTCGTCCGTCAATAGTCCATGTCAATAAGTAAAAATAGAATAACACATAATACTAATCCTTAATTACAGAATGTAATTAATAAGCTAACAATATAACTTTATTCAAATATGTACTAATATCAATTATTAAGAATATAAAAATATACAAAATACATAAAATAACAGGCTATCACACTTACATCCACGTTAAATATAAGGACAATGGGCGGTGGATAATTATCATACTTGCAACTACACCACATCATATAAATAACTACTTTTCATTATCTGAATACCAGAAATAATGCAGTTTTTTTATTTTGTTTTCCAAAAGCCACTCAAATAAATTAAAAACGCAGAATAAAACACAATGTCGGCAAATTATGTATGTAACAACGTATTAGATTTGAGAGAGTGAAATTTATGTATCACTAAAAGATATATAAATATCCGGGTTTTCGATATCCCAAACTAGTCAAAACATTAAATAAATTTTATCATCGGTATAAGGAAATAATTCGTAAATATAACTCAACATGCAGAAATCTAATACGTTCGGGTATTTCACATCTAATTTTTTATGGTAATATTCTTTACAAAAGACAAAAATGTCAGTATTCACCTCAAAAGCTTACAAAACCTTTAAGCAGACTTATTAAGAAGGAATATAGTTACGATACTGTTGTCAGGTCATTAAAGATTGCATATTTTGGCTTTAATATTTATTCACTTATAGGGTCTTTGCATCGGAACTAAACACATTTATTTAAAAAAAACATGACACGGGTATTGTTCTTCTCATATATGTTATGATGGTATGATACTAAACCGGGAGATTGTGTCTGATATTCATATGATGAAGACATAATCTTTCAATCAGTTTAATTGAGGTCTAGAGCTGGCATGTCAGTTAACTGCTATAGTGCCTAACAAGATTTTGTGAGGTAGACGAAATTGACTTTAAAACGATCGTATTGACTTTTGATGTCCAAAAATAGGCAGATCGGACATATTTTGACTTCATATACCTACTACTTAAGTTTGGGAGTTATTGTAATTAACATATTCCAATGAGACTGAATAATGCTTTTTTTTTGTTATGATAACTAATAACTTTACCTGCCGTAGCTGTGCGTAAAATGTATTTCGTCATTTCTCTTAAGAAAATGACTTGTTTAATGGAACAAAACGTCTTATTTGTAAACTTTCCCTTTTATCTCCACAATAGGCTTTTAAAAAATAATCTATCAACTGTGTAGTCGGAAAATTTTGTGAAAATAGAAGAAGTGGCAATTCTTACCTTTCATACCTTAACTTTCATTGATAAAACATAATATTGACTCGTCCAGTGTCCAGTTTGAAGGTCATTTTAGTTACCGTACACATACATGCACGTTCTTATTATCAATAGTCATGTATGAAAAGCATAAACAAGTTTGAAGGTAAACTAATTACAAGTTAATCCAATCAAATTGCGTACGAATTAATAACAATGACCAGTCCACATCATAAAAAATATTAGGGGTAAACTGGGTAGGGAGAAAATGTCAGATATTTTAAGTTCATTATTTTGCAATAACGAATAAAAATTTGTAAACCAAAAGATTTGCTATAATTCCATAAACATGTCGTTCTGTATTGGTATAGTTTTTGGATCTTTTATTTGCGTATTTAAGGCTGTAGAAAGTTTGGGCTTCAAAAGTCAACATAATTATTGACTTTATACAGAAAATTCGCCTTTTTAAAACATTGAATGTTTCAAAAATAATACGCGACAACAAAGTAAAATCATTTTTTAAAACACTGCAAAAATAATCATACAGATTGATGCAGTGGTATTGTCATAAATTGCGTTGGAGTGAACAGTGGTACAGCAAACGTCGAATTCCCTCACACAATGTTATCACACACTATAGTAGTCTGTTGTTATTTATGTATTATTGTCATTTTATTTATTTTCTTTTGTTACCTCTTCTGAAATCGGACTCTGACTCGGACTTCTCTTGAACTGAATTTTGATGTGCGTATTGTAATGTTTTAACTTTTCTACATTGGCTAGATGTATAGGGGGAGGGTCGAGATCTCATAAACATGTTTAACCCCGCCGCAATCTTGCGCCTGTCCCAAGTCAGGGGCCTTTGGCCTTTGTTAGTCTTGTATGATTTTTAATCGTGATAGAATCAATGGTGCTAATTTACTAATAACGTTCAAATCACTAAATCATATTTGTTAATCGGAATGATAAAACAAATATGGCTTATAACTTGATACGTGCGTTTCTTATACATAATACGCATCAGTGACGCTCAGATCAAAACAGTCAGAAAGTTGAACAAGTAAAAAATTGAAGAGCAATGAGGACCCAAATTCCAAAAAGGTGTGCCAAATACAGTTAAGGGACTCTTTAAACTGATACACTCGAAGCTCGAATGTCAGACAGTTCACAAAAAATGTACCTCTTTTTGGAAAATCTTGATTGATTTTAGTCTTGATCGCACGATGTGTACAGAATCAACATGATCAAGACGACATATTTCATTTTTTTTTTTCTATTTTCCTGATTTATTTTTAATTTTGGTATGCCAGGAATAAAATGCATCTGTCTCAAAATGATTTACGGCTCTGAAGGCTGACTTCATGCAGGAACTTCTTAGGAAGAAAGATAAGAAGTTAGCAATATCCTTTAACTCCACTTTTCGCTATGATGATGTTCTTTCACTAAATAATTCAAAATTTGGTGACTATGTGGAACGCATCTATCCAATCGAGCTAGAGATAAAGGATACTACAGATACAGTTAAGTCGGCCTCATATCTTGACTTGCATCTAGATATTGACACTGAGGGTCGGTTGAAAACAAAACTTTACGACAAAAGAGATGATTTTAGTTTTCCAATTGTGAACTTTCCATTTCTAAGTAGCAACATTCCAGCAGCACCTGCATACGGGGTAAATATCTCCCAATTGATACGATATTCCCGTGCTTGCATTTCCTATCATGATTTTCGTGATAGAGGGTTGCTGCTCACAAGGAAGCTATTAAACCAAGAGTTCGAAATGGTGAAGTTGAAATCATCCCTTCGTAAATTTTACGGACGCCATCACGAGTTGGTTGACCGTTATGCAATAACCGTTTCACAAATGATATCGGACATGTTCATTACGTCGTAACTACAATCCCCTTCCCTTTCATGAATGTGACCTACCGAATTAGAATATTTACCGGATTTGTTATCACATAAGCAATACGACGGGTGCCACATGTGGAGCAGGATCTGTTTACCCTTCCGGAGCACCTGAGATCACCCCTAGTTTTTTGGTGGGGTTCGTGTTGTTTATTCTTTGGTTTTCTATGTTGTGTCGTGTGTGCTGTTGTTTGTTTGTCTTTTTCGTTTTTAGCCATGGCGTTGTTTTGGATTTATGAGTTTGACTGTCCCTTTGGTATCTTTCGTCCCTCTTTTATGTGTGTATACTGAGAACAATCACACAAATACATGAGACTTTTGTTTTTTGAATTTGCTAATGAAACCTATAAATTTGACTCTTTACTTTCCATCTTTCTTGGATCAGATCCCATATAATTGCAATGATATGTAGAGAAAACCGTGGATGACCAATTCTTCTTTTTTTCCCTAAAAATTCAAACTTTTTTTTTTTCAAATTTGATTTTTTTTCTTTTATTTTGCTCTATCATTATTTTTTTTTTCTACTACAAAATTTTACTATAGAAATAAAACAAAATATAGACAAACTAGTTTACAGCAGAAAACTCCAACTGTTTTTAAGAATTTGTAATTGTAGAATTGTTAAAATCAACTTAATTATAATTATCTGACAATGTATTATCTGCATTATAAAGAATAATCTATATACCTTTGTATATTATCATGATTATGCATTATGTGTTTTGATCAAATAAAATAAATATAAAAAAATGATGGAAACTCTGACCAAATTGTATTCTCTGGTATTTCATATCCCTGACAGCGACTGGTGAAACATACCATATGGGAGTCCATCATTTTATGCTTACTGAATTATCTGGTAGTGCATATGCCTGAAAAGGTACTGATGGAACATAGCTAATTGGAGTTTATAATTTCATGGCTGCTGGATCCTCTGGTATTACAAATCCCTGACAAGCTACTGATTGTAGTCCATTATTCTTTTGATTGTTGAAATTTAAAAATTGAACGACAAATATATGTGACGTATAAAATTTTCTGACGTCAGATACGTGAATCAATGAATGTGTTTGTAAATAGATGTTTTTGTGTTCTGTTTAAATGTTCCTTTTAAAATTGTTACACGATGATGACTGCTGTACCCATATTTTGACTATTTTATTTATTATGTCTGTTAGTTCACGCATCATTGTAAATATAACGGAATTTGAGTCATCAAAATGAGAGGTTTAGCGCTTTAAAACCAGGTTTAATTCAACATTTTCTACATTTGAAAATGCCTGTACCAAGTTAGGAATATGACAGTTCTTGTCCATTCGTTTTTGATGTGTTTTGTCATTTGATTTTGCCATGTGATTATGGACTTTCCGATTGGGTTATCTTCTGAGTTCAGTATTTTTGTGATTTTACTTTTTATGCATGGCTGCTGGATACAGGATTTTTTCAATAAAATGCTGAAATATGCATTAAAGTATTAATGCATTGCGAAAAACAAATATTTCATCAAATAAATGTAAGTCAGATATTCTTGTAAATATCCTTTTCATATCGGATACAAATTCTTTTGACATTTTGTAGTCAAAGCGTTATAAATAAAGGCAACAGTAGTATACCGCTGTTCAAAACTCATTAATCCATGGACAAAAACAAAAACGGGGTAACAAACTAAAACCGAGGGAAACGCATTAAATATAAGAGGAGAACAACGACACAACACGGGTCCTACTTAAATACGCCCGGGAGCGCCCGGGTGAAGAAAAAGCGCCCGGGGAAAAAAGCGCCCGGGGAAAAGAAAAGGCGCCCGGGGAAAATATAAAAAATATTTCATTGGCACGAGACAATTTTGTGTCGATGAAATAAGTTATGAACATTGGTTTTTTTTTAATTTTAGACAAGTATTTTGAAAATTCAAATAATAGACATTTGTAATAAAGCACAAAAACAAGTATGAATGTTTCAATTTTAACAATAATGTATGAATACTGTTTCGAGAGACAGACAATACTGGATCACAGTTTATGCGGAAGATTTATAAAATGTAAGACATCAAAAGACATGTTTTTCAAAAACGATATCAAAATGAAAAATGTAAAAAAACAACTTAAATTTCACTGAAAAATATTAATTGAAACAAAATTAAAAGAGTTGCACATAATAAATCAGCAAATAAAGCAGTACTATACATGTACCGTAGTTAAAACAAGGGACAAAGAGCAGGAGTTTGGTTTAAATTTAAAACTTAGCATTAAAACCCTGATAAGCAAATCCATTGAAACAGTTTAAGTTTTATACTCATGAAGTATATATATAAAAAGATATAATAAATCTGTATCAGTATCTGCATAAAAAGTGTTCACCATGCATGCAGTTGCGAAAATATAACACCTCGAACACTGATTATTTTTAAATAACAAAATATACGTTTTAATCGAGGACAATACCGTTCATGATTCTTGTAAATACTCTTATTTATATTTATTTACTTACTTATATACCATTTTGAAATCAAAATGTAAAAGTGCAACAACACAGTCACTTTAGATGTAGCATCGTATATATCCCCATTTATATTAAGGAAAAAACAAGCAATGATTATTTTTTCAGGAAAAAAAATATTGTTACAAAATATTATTATATTATAATTTTCTTCTCCGGGCGCTAATTTTCCTTCTCCGGGCGCTGTTTCTTTTCCCCCGGCGCTTTTTCTATTCCCGGGCGCTCTCGGGCGCTTTTCAGTAGGACCGCACAACACTAAAATGTAACACACACAGAAACGGACCAAACATCAGACAAAATCCCACGAGAATAACAAATATAACATCAAAACCAAATACATGAATTTGGGATAGACAAGTACCGTGACACGTCTTATCGCAATAGAAATTACACTAAAAAATAAGAGAAAACAAACGTATACTGAGGTACTACACAGGCGTCAATAATGAAGTAAATGCGGTGGCGTCATTATTGAGGAATGGGTAATACGAATGAAGTAAAGTGGATGGCGTCATTATGGAGGAAAGGGTAATACGAATGAAGTAAAGTGGATGGCGTCATTATGGAGGAATGGGTAATACGAATGAAGTAAAGTGGATGGCGTCATTATGGAGGAAAGGGTAATACGAATGAAGTAAAGTGGATGGCGTCATTATGGAGGAAAGGGTAATACCAAGGATTTGTAAAGTGGATGGCGTCATTATGGAGGAAAGGGTAATACGAATGAAGTAAAGTGGATGGCGTCATTATGGAGGAAAGTGTAATACGAATGAAGTAAAGTGGATGGCGTCATTATGGAGGAAAGGGTAATACGAATGAAGTAAAGTGGATGGCGTCATTATGGAGGAAAGGGTAATACCAAGGATTTGTAAAGTGGATGGCGTCATTATGGAGGAAAGGGTAATACGAATGAAGTAAAGTGGATGGCGTCATTATGGAGGAAAGTGTAATACGAATGAAGTAAAGTGGATGGCGTCATTATGGAGGAAAGGGTAATACGAATGAAGTAAAGTGGATGGCGTCATTATGGAGGAAAGGGTAATACGAATGAAGTAAAGTGGATGGCGTCATTATGGAGGAAAGGGTAATACGAATGAAGTAAAGTGGATGGCGTCATTATTGAGGAAAGGGTAATACGAATGAAGTAAAGTGGATGGCGTCATTATGGAGGAATGGGTAATACGAATGAAGTAAAGTGGATGGCGTCATTATGGAGGAATGGGTAATACGAATGAAGTAAAGTGGATGGCGTCATTATGAAGGAAAGGGTAATACGAATGAAGTAAAGTGGATGGCGTCATTATGGAGGAAAGGGTAATACCAAGGATTTGTATAGTCTTATACGAATTTATATTACTCAGTGGGTTTTACCGATTCAGTTTATGTACGAGTCTGCACCAACAACATTTAACTATGAAGCTTTGTATGTTTTGGATTTTCTAATAGTTCTCGTATGTGAGGCCATTGCATTTTGAGTATACCAAAGTATATAATATATTGGAGTTCGGTATTTCTGTATTTTTACTATTTTTTCTTAAAATGTGCTGTACGAAGTCATGAATATGGCAGTTGTTATCAAATAATTTGTTTCTATGTTTATAGACTTTGTTTTTGTTTTACACATAGGTATTCCTGTTGTTCCTTGTTTTCCTCTTATAATTGTTGTTCCCCTCGGTTTTAGTTTATGACCCGATGGATTAATGACTTTTAAACACCGGTATACTACTGTTGTATTTATTTAGCACACTATAGGAAATGGTGATTTGGAATGCATATTTGCTTCAATTTGTGCGTGGATATTGCATGAAGCCAATGTGACGTCCTGTATAAGCAATAATCTAAGAGCAGATTGCTTTGAGGGATACGATTGCCATTGTTTTCATTGATACATGTATTAGTATCATTTTCAAAAATAATTCAACTGCACGTGTAAAATGTTCGTAAAATTTAATTTACGCAATTTGAATAGTTATTCAACTTTTAAAAAAAAAGCCAATCATCAATATAAGTGTATGAACAATGTAATTATTATGTTTTATTTTTGTACTATCAATTCCAAATTTACTTTCAACAGCAGTCACTGCGAGTGAGAGAATGTATTTCACTTCGAACCTATCACCTATTTTCCTACGTGAATTCTAGGTTAATTTTTCTCGACGTATCGTTTGACGAAAGTTACTTACGGAAGGGAGACAACTAGGCGATAATACGGAAGACTCCATTTTGGCTGAAGGGGTGTTCTAGTTAAACCTTTACGTTGTGTACTACATTTATTTTAATTTAAATGATGCATATGATTTAAATTATGCAACAACAATAACCCTCAATAGCAGACAGACAATAGAAAGGATCTGGTGAGTTTCAAATTAATCAATGAAGTGGGGAATCCAGAGCAACCATTCAATATGATACCCCTACAAGTCAAGACAACCATACGTATGCGCACACTTACGTAAACAAACCCTGTACTTGTGATTTGTTATTTTGTAGCAAGGAGTCTAATTAAACGACCTCCATTTCTTTTTGGAAGTACAATATCAAATATCAGTTTCATAACGGTGACATATAAGAAAACTCCACTTCTGTTATGAAAGAAATAGATTTATAGATCGGAATTCAGAGAACTCTCGCATTTTATCAAAACTGGGGAATTCTGTCTGACGTATTTCTAAAGGAGTAGGTCCGGTAAAGACCGATTTTGGCCTCAAATTTCAGGTTCATCTGACGAAAGATTTTAACCACTTTTTAAACACTTAAGTAGATATAGGAAGATGTGGTGTGAGTGCCAATGAGACAACTCTCCATACAAATAACAATTTAAAAAGTAAACCATTATAGGTTAAAGTACGGCCTTCAACACGGAGCCTTGGCTCACACCGAACAACAAGCTATAAAGGGCCCCAAAATTACTAGTGTAAAACCATTCAAACGGGAAAACCAACGGTCTAATCTATATAAACAAAACGAGAAACGAGAAACACGTATATATTACATAAACAAACGACAACTACTGTACATCAGATTCCTGACTTAGGACAGGTGCAAACATTTGCAGCGGGATTAAACGTTTTAATGGATCCAAACCTTCTCCCTTTTTCTGAAACAATAGCATAACATCACAACAAAGAAAAACATACGATAAAATATCAATTGGCAGACTTAACTCAATCAAAAAACGTATGATTAAACAATGAACGAATAAATTTGATCTGCGATATCTGAATACAAATGCAGAGTTAATTAAATATTAGAGAAAACATTCATGACCAAAAAGCTAACAAACAAATTCAAACATAGGACATGACTGAGAAATATTTAACCAATCAATGTTCACTTTAGAAAAAAACCGGTTTTTTTATAATCTAGTTTATACAAATGTTGTAAGAATAAGTGTGTCTATTTCATTTGATTCGATTAGTTTATGTGAAAGATTTTAACTTATTTAGTCATTAAAAACGATCCGATGCAAGCCTAAATATGAAAAATCTACCAAATATGCCAAAAAATGTCACTTTTCAGATGGTTTTTGTCAAAAATGAAAGTGGCCGCATCCGTGTTCATCCTCAACCTTTATATATGTTATGTATAATCATAAAGTACAACTTACATTTCAATATTAAGGATGAACACGAAAGCGGCCACTTTCGTTTTACACGAAAACCGTCCAAAATTAAACTAAAATGCTAGAATTGTGAAGATTTCAGTAATTTAGCATGACTTAATGGTGCTAGTACCCGATTTATGTGCATTGTATTATCAAAAACAGCCCATATTTATGTAGCAGTAGCATTCTACTGTCCAATAAATAAATTAAAGTTTACATTTTAACAATTTTGTAAAACTGCTATATTTTGGGGCCAAAAAGGGGTCTTACTGGACCTACTCCTTTATAAAAACTCTTAATATAAATACTGCTTAATTCTGATATTCCGTGTTGTTAAAACACGCATACAAGTCAAGGGAAATATTGAAGCATGAAGATTATGAGAAGAACCTTATAGGACAGTTGTTTAAATTCAATTCTTTTGTTTTTATACCAATTAAAGCAAGACAATCTCAAGAATCTGAGATGTTTTTTGATGTTTAGAATGAAATAGTTGACGTGAGGGCATGACTCTGAGTCAATGGTATAAGTCTATAGATTGCTTAAAAGCAATTGTATCCTTAAAAGCAATCGTATCCCAAAAATTCTCTAGAGAAGCTTTTGATTTTGACATTTGATGGGACTTTTCATGTTGAATTTTCCTCAGAGTACAGTATTTAATGTGATTTTTACTTTTTATTGACTTGCAGACATTGTCTTTGAACAACAACTTTAAACCCAACTAGCTGGAAGATCTGTCAAACGGTTATCTGAGTATCTGGTCAGGTATTGTAATTGTTAGATATGACTACATTAGCATATAGAATTCATTAACCTTCTCTCATCGAGAAGTAAACAAATGCTAAAAACAGGTTGGCATTTGGCAGTATAAAATGTGTAAATGTGGTCAGATTGGGAAAGGTAGATCCAATTCCTTGTGTATGGAGAGTGCCAGGGTGTCTGCATGTTAGCATATATTTGCAATCACTCTTTGAATTGTTTTAAAATACACTTGTTTTATAAGAAGCTGTAAAAAAGCTGGAACTACAGCTCTTTTGTTATTCTTTGCAAAACTAGAATCTAGATAATGAATGATTGGTAATCTTTTGATTGATAACTGGAGACTGTTCCATGCACATTGAAGAAAAGAACAAATTGACAATAAGTTGCGTTAGAAGACAATAACAATCAAAACCAAGGAGTAAACAAAGACTCACAAAACCAAAGGACATTTACATCAACAGTTATAAATAATAATTGAGAAACAACACGAACTCCACTAAAAACTGGGAGTGAAATCAGGTGCTCCGGAAGGGTAAGCATTTCCTGCAACGTATACGGCAAGTTTATAATCATAATTCTGGTTCACTGCTTGATTGGAGATGTTTACGGATTGTTATATTTAAATGTTGACAGATCAAACAAGTTTAATACTTTAGCAGTTACTCACTTAAGGTTGAACAGAGAAACAGACAGTATTACCAAAACCTAAATTTAATCAAAGAACCTTGTAAGTAAAGTAAAATTCAGATGATTCTAGGTACACTGACATAAACAACTTAAAATCATTGTATACTAAGAAAATAGCTGCCCAATTGCTTTCTGAAAAAGGTATTGCTTAGTTAACATGAACAACAATTAATATATAAAACGAATCTAAGGAAAGACAGTTTAATAACACACTATCTAGTATAAGGATATTAGTTTACTTAAAATCTTTGCTCACAAAATATATAAATTGTATTGGTAAAGGTGCCTATAAAATATGTCATGTTAAATTAAAAGATCAAAATCAAATCATTCCAAAAACACAGATGCACAATAGTATGTAACAAAAGTTGTTGACACATCTAATGAAAGATTGGACTGATTAGCATCAGACAGACAGACTTCCAAATAAACAAGTTGATGTCAGTTAATAACCAATTCACTGATGACTATTTCAAAGGTATACCAAATGTTGGACTCCTGAAACTAATATACACATCTTTTATGGTTTTCAAAGTCAGAAGCAATGCTGTTTTTATTGAGAAAAATATATATATACAGAATTAAATGATAACTAATATAATGCAAGTAAAGGAAAGAAAAGAATCAGTCATAAACAACTTTACTACTTTTTTTCTTCATCTGTTGCAATTAACAAGTTATATTCCTAAGTATGTAATATTTGCCACTTGACACTAATCAGTCATCATTCAATCAATTATATTTGCAAAAAGGCTGATAATTGAAAGTACAATTATTGATTAATTCAGAAATTTTAGTGAAAGCTAAAAATCACTATATACAAATCAATATTCATGGTATATCTTTGAATCAATCAAAATAAAAACAAAGTAATGTCATCAAAAATTCTTAACCTACATACAAATTTTTTGTCATCAAACATACAATGTCATCTCTGATGATTCATTCATTCAATGACTCCCATGTCCACAACTGTAATTAATCTTTCACATGATCTACATGGCACATCATATCCATTCATACCCACAAAAATAAACAACAAAGGACTAGACATTACACAAATTACTTATAATAACATGCTGTAGTTTGATGTTCCATTTAAAATGCTACTCCAATTAAAAATCCCCCTGCAAAACCTCCAGCTAAAAACATATTCTTCTGTAGAAATCTCTTGGCCTGTCAAATAAAGAAGGAATAGACTGATTAAGATATACTTATTAGTCAGATATAAATGTTATCAGAATTACAATAACCATATTTATCACTATTTTACGAACATTTTCCTTTGATCTTGCTGACTAATAATTTCCTTTCTCAGCACAATAGAGGGATGTAAAAAATTATTGCTAGAAACTAAGGGGGCACTCTGCATTACTAATGAAATTAATGGACATAGGTAGTGATAAACAGATTATCATTGGTCATCTCGATTGCTTTTTCCCCTTTTGTCATACCTGCTCAAGCGAGAAAATCAATTCAAATCTTGTTGAGATGATCAACGATAATCTTTAATTATTTGATACTTAATTTGAATGTGGAAACATGAAAATTAAAAAGTTATAGCTTTCAACAGAATGGGCAACTAAAACATAAAATCTTTTCTGTCAGAGTTTTACAAATATATATGTTTTGGAGCTCTAAAGAAAATAAAATTTCTTTTAATACAAATGATAAACAGCTTTCATGCGCTTTTAAATATTGTCTTGATTAAAATGCTTATTGCAGATGTATTCACATTGATGCATCTCATGTTAATAGACATTATTTGGAACTGTTGGTATTGATTTTGAAATTTTACATGCTTATCTTCTTTTTATTTCAGTGTTCCAGTCAGTGAAAATTGCTAAAAAGGGTCCAAATAGGCAAAAAAGAAAGGAATTTGTGTCAAAGTAAAACTGGTTTAACCTCACCACAATTTGTACCTGTAACTAGTCAGGCTATCTAAACATGTGTTTGTGTTGTTGGTTTGTCTATTTTTTTAGAGGAGTGGCCTTTTGCTTGTGTTGCTCAGTTGTATTGTGAGGAATTTTGGGGTTTTCTCATTATCCTGTTTTATAGTTTCAGGGGAGAAAATGTTGGAAAAAAATGATATGTTTATGCAGTTGTACTAGAATTGGCTCTTATCATTTCTGTTTCTTTTTTCTTACAAACTGAACAAAATCTATCAAACATCTTTATTAAGTATTATTTTTGTTTAATTGTGCAATGAACATCATGCAACATCATGCAATTATAGAAGAAATAGAGGAGTTTATGTATCTAGAAAGCATTGGCAATATAAAAGGTGACATACACGCTTACGTTCATTCAAGAATCAACAAAACCAGTCACCTTTTACATTCAAGGGAAAGTATGGAGTGCCACGAACATCTCAAGGAGCACAAAAATGAAAATGTTAAACTTAAAAGTAAAATTTGTACTCATGTTAAACATGAAGAACAACTAAAGCAAAGTTGCCAAGACTCAAAAGATTCATCAACTAATGCCTAAGGAGAATGATGAACATCAGAAGGTATGACAAAGTAAGAAATGAAGACAGTTGAAATAGAATTGACCAAGAACCCCTTGTCATCCAAATCAAGAAAAGAAAATGGGTATGGATCAGACACACACTGCAAAACCCACAAGCATCATTACAGGGCTAGCACTTATGAAACCCTTAGAATAAGATGAAGACCAAGAAACACCTGGCACAGGGATACATTGTTTGAAATGAAGCAACAGCAATACTACTGGAACACTTTAGAAAATCTTGTGTTAAATCTAATTAGATGGAGGGAGTTTGTCAATAGCCTATGTTCCTAGTAGGAGCTGACAGCCTTAGTAGGTAAATGTGTATCATAATGATATTTGTATTTATAAAAAAAGTCTTAATTACTTAAAAGACTTTCAACAGAAAACTTAAGTGTATAATCATTTCTTATAGGTTCATAAGATTTTTTTACATAATGATTGTTTCATGTGTACATAGTCTTACTATGTTGTTTATGTTATGACAATCAATGTGTATATATTTATACTATGTTCCTTATTTTATGACAATCAATATTTGACATAAATAAACTATTTTTGTATTTTATCTCATCTAAACCTAACCCAGAGTAACAGAAAACATGTGTAAGCACAACATTCTAATAATATCTGAATCTGAATATTTCTTAGAAGTATTCATTCTTTATAAAAACAAATCCAAACCTCAATCTGAGACAGAATAATTCTAGACAAGTTCCAATGCAGTGGAACAGTAGTAGAAAGACAAGAAGGTTGAACTATATTTACATTTTGTAACTTACATTTTCCACCACCCCTGGGTAATGTCTGTTGGCTTCTTTGTTTATCACATCTTTTGTTTTTTTAATCTCAGACTGAATTGCTTTGTAGTTGATGTTTATATACCCCTGATGTTGTGCTACCTGAAATAGACATTGTTATTAATAATATGCAGCAAGTGATACAATAGTATTTCAATTTCTAGTTACCGGTATACTTAGATAAAAAAAAAATCCCATTTTTAGCCTGATGGATACCTTTAATAACTTGCATCTTGAAAATTATGACAATTTCATTTGATTTAGTAATCAATAATGGACCATGATTGTTTGAAACAAGTAATTAGTTGTCTATTATTATTTGGTTCCAGAAATCAATTAGTATTATCAGTGTCTAGTCGTATGTCTATAGATTAGTATTTCATTTTTGCAACATGGTTTATTTATTAGTTGAATACTCTTAGATCCGTACTTTGTGATCTTTGTTTCTTTTGTTGTGATTTGTGCTGATCTTATGGGTCAATGCCTGACTAGTTACAGGTACATGCTTTGGCAACTGATTTTATATTTGTTTCTTATTTTGCTCAGTTACTCCACTGTCCCAGTTTAAAATGGTTTACCCACGATGCTGCATAGCATCCCAATGACTCCCATTTTATTTAAAAGTCATCTGAAAAACAAACTGATTCAAAATGACGTCATTATTTTACATATAAGATATAACTGATGACTAATTTATGGTTTTATAAATTACAGATAATTAATCACCTGTAAAAGAAGAAATGACACACCTAGTGTACCAGCAGCTACTTTACCAACCCTTACAAACACAAATCCTGTACACCTGTAAAATACAATCACTGATAAATAAAACCTGTCTATAGTAAACGTAACTCTACATCACTGTATACAGGTTTCATTATACCTGTAAATCACAATTTACCTGAATTAGTACTAAACTCAGTCCCATAGTTACAACTACTGCTTTTGTGACTTTAATAAACAAAAAACCTGAAACCCTGTAAAAAGAGAGGGAAAATGTAATCAAGGTTAGGGAAAATAGGTCTTGTTCATAACATCTTTCATTTTGTCTTTAGGCATATATAAAGAGGATATATAACAAACCTCACACTGTGACTATTTTCACAAAAAAATCTAGTAAAAGTCATGAACACTTCAGAATATTAAACTTAATATGAATTTTGATAGTAAGTTTTTTTGTGAAAACAAACACTTGCCAGGAAAACACAGGGAATTTAATTGTATATTCTTCTATATCTCTGAAGAATTTAAAGTCAAAGAACTAGTTCTAGATATCTGAATTGGTTATAATCTTCTCCTTTAATCACTCTTTTTATATATGCACCATTGCATTGCATGTGGTCCCCTTTTAGATATACTGATGTTGTCTATCCACTCAATAATGCTCTTTTTGTTAAGTCATGAATTCTTCAGCACAAATTAATATCAATTTTGATCATAAGAATTTTTGTATATTTTTGTATATTTCCGATGAGTGTTAAGTTAAATAATGTGATACCACAAGAATTTCAGACTTGATCAGAGTATAGTCGCAATATGTGTTATGTATAAGTTTCATAATGGCAGGTTAAGACAAGCTTAAAGTTACAGAACAGAATCTAAGGTGTACAGACAGACGAACTTACAGATTGACATAACAGGGTCATAAAAAGATGATGTTTTAGATGAAGATTGTGAGCGTTTTCTATAGCCAATGGAAATGTTGCAGTATCATCTTATGACGATGAATAAGCCAATCAAATTAACTTATTTTTTGCATCACACTGTTTGATATGAATTATATTTATTCATGCGAGGTATAGATAACGGGCACCTTCCAAATAAGATTTTTTTATATCATTTGTGTGGGTTTCTTTTCAATAAAACATGTAAAATAATGTCATTACATTAACCAATGGGATTGGAACAATTTCTGTACCATGGTCAACAGAAAACTGTACATCAGTATATATAGAGATTATTATATATCATTGTATAATTTGAAAGTAGGCAAAATTACTTTGTAAACATGAATCATGATCGAACATAGATCCAATATGTCCAATGAATCCATAAAATGGATAAATGATTTCAAATACTATCATTATCAGTGTAAAGTAAGAGTATTTTCAGGTTGCAATAAATGAAATGACCAAAAAATAAAATTATATTTATGTGCTTTTAAACTTTTAAAATAAATTGGTTACAAATATCATTATTTATTCACTCACCATCCTGATACTCCACCAATAGTTATTTGTTGTGCAGCAGATCGTTTAGATATATCACCAAAAGCCTTCTGTACCCAGGTCTTATTACGTCCTAACGAACTCAGATCTAGTATTTCAAAGCTATTATCCATGGTAATGTCTTTGCTTGGTTTTTTTCCTGAAAATGATAATTCTTTGAATATAAGATGTTTCACTCTCTGAAAAATTTCAATTTTATAACAATGGTTATATACATTAAATCTGATTAATCCTTGAAAAACTCAATAAAAACAAATTTGAACTTGACCCTGATTGTAAACAGCAAAGCTTATTTTTCTTAAAATTAAAAGATCATATGACTCTAATAGCTTACTATACACTGCTATAGATCTATATATTTCAACAGTATGTGCCAAAAAATGTCATATTTCTATGTAAATAATGTTTTTCACCATGATTTAGTTGTTTTTACTCCAACCAAGCTAACTACTTGTATTTTACTTAACACCAAACACACATATCATGTATATATAGCAATAATACCAAATAAGCTTTGTAAAGACTAATTAGCAGTAATCTTAAATAAATCACAAATAAAAATTTTAAATTATCCAATCACAAACAAAATATTTCATTAAAAAAATTCATAATTTTTATTCATGAAAATATAGAAATATCTTCTAACTCAATTAGTACTGGAATAAAGATAGCTTGAGTGCGAATTGGACACAAAGGGTTAATGTGTGGAGTGAAAACGTTTACGGTGTACATGTGCTTTGGGAGCATTGAAACCAAAATCATCTAGACTATCCATCATGAAAAGTAGCAAACAGTCATGTCACTCCTTTATTAGACATGTGTTATTGTAGTTAGTCTGTATTTTGTTGACACAAGGTCATGTTTTTCTCTGACTGTTTATGACATCTGTACACTAAATCCATTGGATGTTGGATGTGTGCAGATTGATAATTTAGTCTTAGATGCATGATTTTTTTTATTAGTTGATTATTAGTGGTTTTGAACTAGCTGTCAGTTAACTGTGAGTACTCTCAGATCTGTTCCTAGTGTCGATGTACGATGTACAAGTACCTGGTCATGTTCACTTGAATTTTGTCCATCTGATGAGTTAAGTCTTTTTCAACTGATTTTATCGTTCTTATGTTGTACTGTTATTCTATTGTCCCAGGTTAGGGGAGGGTTGAGATCCCGCTAACATGTTTAACCCCGCCACATTTTGTATGTATGTGTCTGTCCCAAGTCAGGAGACTGTAATTCAGTGGTTGTCGTTTGTTAATGTGTTTAATACATAGTTTTTCGTTCTTTTTTTTATACAAATAAGGCCGTTAATTTTCTCGTTTGAATTGTTTTACATTGTCATTTTCATTTTATAGCTGACTATGAGGTATGGCTTTGCTCATTGTTGAAGGCCGTACAGTGATTTATAGTTGTTAAGTTCTGTGTCATTTTGGTCTCTTGTGGAGCGTTGTCTCATTGGGAATCATACCACATCTTCTTTTTTCTTAAAACCATTTATTGTTAATGTGTTTGTACTAACAAAGTTATCTTATCCATTCTAAAAAATGACACTGAAATTAGAATAAGCATTAAAATAAATTCAAGTGTATAACGTGTGTTGGTATGAAATACCTAGATTCTCCTTACAACTAATACAAGTCCTTTGAATAACCTTTAAAAAAAAGTATAATGCACAATTTTCTATATATATATGTGGATGATGATTTGTCAGTGCTATTTTTATAAAAAGAAAATGATTGTGTTGAATTGTATGATTTAGTTATTCAAATGCACACTTTATTGTTTATGATTATACAAAACTACCAGATGAATCAAAGAAAACCTGTAAGAAACCTTACAATGTTTCCAGTCTTTTAAAAATTCTCTCAGAACTCTACTTTCTCTTCATAGTGTAATTTTACGAATTCATATTTTCAAAACGAACTTTATATTTTCTTTCAATATTGAATTAGATATTTAATTGTTTATACGATTCTTTAATATCATCTTATCTATACATTCATTATAATATTTAGTTTACATTTTGATACATTGTTGTTAATTAATTCTTCGGAGATAATGTTCAATCCGATTTCGTTTCACAAATTATAAAAGGGGCACGTGAAAATGGCTGACAAAATGACAACAAAAATCAGGCTTTTAGTTTTATTTAATTTATTTAATTACGCCATGCCTTCAGCCTCCACACCTGCAACTATAGGTCCTGCAGATGCAGATACAAAAGAAGAGCTCCACGTTTTGGCCCAGCATAAAATTGACAGTCTCACAATTCTGATGTTGTTAGGACTGCTGATGTTGACCATTTTGACAATCTGGTTGTTCAAACATAAACGTTTACGATTTTTACACGAATCAGGATTATCTTTGATTTATGGTATGCATGGTATAAATTTCCAGAAATTATAGTGATAGACATTGTTACCTGTTAATTACACTGCAATTTGCTTACAGTTGAACATTTGGAATATTGAGGGGGTGGGGCTATATACGACAATGTATCCTGTTTCACCTTCTTTTATGGTTGGGTCATACTCAAACTCATAAGCGTGAAATGATAAATTTTCAGTGTAGATTAGATAATGTTGCCTATGCCCATGAAATGAATTTCAAGACCACTATCCATTAAAACGTTTAATCCCGCTGCAAATGTTTGCACCTGTCCTAAGTCAGAAATCTGATGTACAGTAGTTGTCGTTTGTTTATGTAATTTATAAGTGTTTCTCATTCTTGTTTTTTGTATATAGATTAGACTGTTGGTTTTCCCGTTTGAATGGTTTTACATTAGTAATTTTGGGGCCCTTTATAGCTTGTTGTTCGGTGTAAGCCAAGGCTCCGTGTTGAAGGCCGTACATTGACCTATAATGGTTTACTTTTTTAAAATTGTTACTTGAATAGAGAGTTGTCTCATTGGCACTAACACCAAATCTTCCTATATCCACATATAATTAGTTCAAATAATCTGAAAGGCTATTGTTTTTGGAAAATGACGCAGTCATTGTTCCATTACTGGCGACCTGAACTTCATTACATTTCTCTGCCTACCGCGCTTGGTTTCGTATTTACTATTTTCTATACAAACTGGAATCTGCTTGTGTTATCATTAATTATGCATGAGAGGTCATTGTGTAGTAATCAGCCAGGAACCAGTTTACAAACTAACTGGTTTCTGCTTGTATTCCACTACACTCGGACAAAGTGTTGTAGTTTGACGGGAACCAGTTTAGAATTTGTAAACTACAAAACGTAATCGGTTATTGTTCATTCCGTTTTGGTGTTTCATACCGACTTTTATGGTTTGAATAAGCTTAAGACCCTTCAAACATTAATGTGATAGGTATATTAAAGACTGTTTTACAAAAGGATGGAACTGTTTTGCTTTCAAAGTCGTACTATAGTGATATCTGTTATGTACGGATTTCCACTCTCACCGGTTAATTTCTTTTTTTACACGTGCTTTTGAAACTTCCTGTTTAAACATCGCAAGTTTTAAAATGTTTTTTGAGTGAATTTAACTTATTTTAACAATCATGAAGCGTTCCAGAATCATTTTCAAGCAGTTTCTTCTTCTCTTTGATGATGGAAAATAGGTTTTTCTCAAGAAAATACCGCAAACGATCGCAGAGGAATTGAAACGTACAAGTCAAGTCTGCACCTGGTTAAATTGGCATCTAGTCAAATCGGCACCTATTTGACGTCAATTCGGCATCCAATAATATTTGTTATAATATTTTCTATTCAATTAATAACTGTTACCAAGTACATAGTGAATATGTTGTTGTGTATTTAGGTAAACAACGAAACCAAAGTGAAATTATGTTGTTGTGTATAAAGGTAAACAACGAAGCCCTTACCCAAGCTGTTGTTTTAACAATTAGACAATTATTAAAAAAAAATGGAAAACTATGAGTCCCTTTCAATAAATCAAACTTTCATGCCAAATAATAAGAAAATTTAAGGTGTTTTTTTTCAGTAAAGTTTAAAAATCATTAAACAAACAATCCTGTAAAATGCTCAACTGGTTTAAATAATGCATAAAAATATCCAATATCTCATGTATTAGTCCAAATAATTATGACGTCTGGCAAGGCTATTTTATTTTTTTTCTGTGACGTCTTCCTACGAAGTTCGTAGAAAGGCTTTCTTAGGAAGGCGTCCCAGAAAAAATTAACATAGCCTTGCGGTCATTGAAAGGTGTCCCAGAATAAAATTAAAAAAGCCTTGCCAGACGTAATAATTATTTTGACTACTCATATATATATATCATTAAAAATACACCAAAAATGTCATTTAGTTGAGAAAAATAAATATATACAAAATGTACAATGAACACCCAAAAATGTGAAAGTTAGTATTTAACTCTTTTTGCTTAAATACTGAAAAAAATTCTGGCAACCCCTTACTTATTTTTACTCTTTTTGCTTAAAATACTGTTAAAATATATATTTAACATGGGTGACGAATTGACTATATCAGGTGTCGATTTAACCAGGTGCTGATTTGTCCAGGTGCCGGTTTGACTAGAATTCTTTGACAAATGTTTGAAATTACCTGAGTTTCATTAGACCTTTGATAACAGTAACAAAAAGATTATTTACTTAATATTTTGTGGTATCAGGTCTGTTCGCGCCCAATACACTTTCGCACCTCAGGTTCGCACCTCGCACGTTCGCACCCAAGGTCCGTTCGCACTCTACTCATTCGCGCTCAATTTTAATTCAAATTCAAGTTGAATAATTGGAAAATCATGATTGTTGTTTTAAATTGCTTTGGTGTAAATACTGAATGTATTTATAGCTTGGTATGAGTAAAACATTGAAGATTTTAAAGGAAAAACACAAAAGATAATTGTTTTTAACAGCTTGGTCCCTTTGATCTGAAACAACGAAACAATAAAATATAGGAACCAAAATATAGCAATCCACTATTATAACCAAAACATGATAAAATCTATTCAACACACAGAAAAAAACATAGTCAGAATCTCACTTCATTTTGAAAGAAGTCAATGAAACAAAGTTATAGCAATACACTAACCAAAACATGATTAAGAGTTATTCAACACAAAATAAAACGTTGACAAAATACCACTTTAATTAGAAAGGATTATTATTATTTTTAACAATACGCTATCCAAAACATGATTAAGATTTATTCAACACAAATAAAAATGCTGTCTCACTTTATTTTGAGACAATGACAACAATTATACTTATAAGAAAACACTTGCTTACAGAGTTATTAAACACAAAACCAATTAAGATTGAGTGCGAACATTTAGGGTGTGAAAGTGAAAGGGGGCGAACATGAGTGGGCGCGAACGGACCCGGATTCAGACTATGTACCAGTGAGAAATATACTTGTAAGCCTTTCTACGGTATTTATTTGTACAATTCAGGTAGTCTTGACCTATTCATTTGTCTTAAAAAAACAGCCAGTTGTCACCTTCACTTCACACACACACATATATACGAATATCAATTATATGCTTACGAGACATGTTGCATTGTTAAACTAATTACAGTATGTGAAAATCAAGACTTGCATAAAAACTATCCCAATATTAGAGACAGTGGCGTCATTTTTCTTCAGAGCTTTCAGCTCTTTGATTATTTTCTTTGACGCCTTACATCGGCAGGAAGGCGTCAAAACAAAAATTTAAAATAGCCTTCCAAGACATCATAACTATACTATAACAAAGAATAGACACTAACATGTTCATCTGAAGCTACAATGTACATCCTACATGTAACTTGTAAGTCTTGATGCTTTGATTACGTTTCCTCTAAGTTCAATGCTCTTCAACTTCATACTTTATTTGATCTTTAAATATTTTTTGATTCAAGCGTCACTGATGAGTCTTTTTGTAGACGAAACGCGCGTCTGGCGTAAATATAAAATTTTAATCCTGGTATCTATGATGAGTTTATAATTTCCTTACCATAGAAATTCCTCTAGATAGACAGAACTAAGTGACAAGTTTTATTTAACACAGAAATATTATCAAATTTGCTTAGATACTTGTTACCATGTCTCACAGATTTCTGCTGGAGCTGTTTAAAAGTTATGGTATTAATTAGACGCCATTGATTCAGTTAAGAGATTGTTTGACGCCCAAGTCCTTACAGTACTTGCTGGGGTTTTGGGAACATGGGCCAGTAATTCTGCTAAAGGCAGTCAACATTAGAGTAATCTTGGACCAGAATTTCTTACAGAATAATCCAGATCTGAAATTAGCACATCTGTTTTCAGATTGATATTTCAGACAGCTAACCAAAAACTTCAAGAAATGCAAATTACAGTCTTCAACAACAAATAACAAGTAAACAAACAATGTTTAGCTCTAAACCGTCAAGTTAAAACAAAGCCTTAAAATTGAACAAAAGAATCAAAGATCTGCCATCAGCCATGTCAGCACACAATTCTTCCAATATTGAAAATTATTAAGACAACAATTGGTACTGATATTTGATGGTTTCTGACTTGGGAAAAGCACAAACTGATAAATGGGTTCCTGAGTGTTAAAGATGTGTTTGTTTTACTTTTATGTATATATATATACATGTAAGCTATAAAGCAATTAGTATGTTGATTTCAGTTTCTAGCCATCCTTCAACTAAAGATTCAGCAGGTTTTATTCTGTCATGTCAATCCCTAGGTGTTTATGATAACAAAACAACATGAGAAAAGATCAGAGACAGATGCTAATGCTGATAATATCAAATAGTAATACATTTCAGAGCTTAAATAACTACATTTTTTACATGTCCATATACAAATGATATAGTTTCATGAAATTTACTGATTAATTATTACTTCTTTTTACTTATAAACAATGTATATTCAATAGTTTCATGTCGAGAAATCAATAGTGAATATAGTGTAAGTCAATAATAAATCTAAATTATTTAACTGTTTTAGGTATGATTGTTGGAGCAGTAATAATTATTTAACTGTTTATAGGTATGATTGTGGGAGCAGTAATCAAGTATACAGCATCAAACAAATGTGACAGTTCTCCATATGTTAGATTGAATGGTACAGCCTACTATACAGCGCCTAACCCACCTGCAGCTGTCTACCTGAAACTACCACAGTCCTTTAATAGTTCCAACTTAAAGGAAATCAAATATGACTTATGGGGGGAAGTTTCAGAAGATACAATTCACTGCACAGGGTCACTTGTCAGAGCGGTAAGCTAGATTAAGTTTTAAGGGAATCTATTAAGAAAAGGACTAATGAAATACAGAGTTAATAAAACTAATTAGGGATTATAACAATCTTGTGACGGTGTAAATTATTTGTATAAAACTGTATAGTGTATTTTAGATGATGTATAACCTTGTATGCAGATATATTATGTTGTTAAATTTATGTCTCATATATACATGTATATCCATTGTTCATTTGATCAATAATCAAGATTAAGTGTACATAGTTAAGTCTGTACTTCAGATGCTATAAATAATAAGAAAACTATATTAAATGTTTGGAATGATTGTAAGGTGTATTTGTCTGACTGGCAGGTTTCTTCTGACCTTGAATCTGTTTTCATGGTTCATAATTATCACATGTTAAGTTTATGTGATATTTGTAGTAAAACAGCATATTATAGACATTCATTATCAAATCAATCAGAAGTAAAGCAGGCAGGGGACTAACATTTTTCAAGATCTCTGAAAAATATGGATAAATTTTACTTTCTAAATTCTTATTTACCTTTATGAAGATTTTTTTTTATAAAGCTTCAAAATGCAAAGTAATTTTGATATCTATAGTATGAGCATTTAAATTCTAGGTAGGTCTTACTGTAGATACAGTGCAAAACATTAATAAACAAACAAAAAATGGAAAAGTAATAGTTTCTATTTATATCTGGATAGTGTATTGCAGCTTGTTTGTGAGAATGTCAATTTAATAATTACCTGTTACTTGTGGTATAATAGAATGATTTTATAGTTGGTCTTAAACTTGATAATGTTGAGTTATTTCCTGTGTGTAATTTCTAGATCTACAATCAAGGCTGAGCAACCACTTAATCTTGCAAATATTTTGATTCAATACATGTATGTTATGGTGAAACTAGAAAGTGCATCTTGACTCATTATACAGGTTTTGATTGCTTGTAATTTACAATGTATATGCAAAGGTTTTAAAGTCATATGAAACCTCAAATTAAACAAAAATGATGCATATGTTTTTTTTTATAACCAAATGGATAGTTTTCATTATAAAACTTGTGTACATATAATTTTTTCTGAAGAAAATTCTTAAATTTGTCCACATTTAGAAGTTTAGACATTGTTGAATATTAGTTACTGTAATTTATAAGATTAAAACCATGTTTATGAAGCAGAAGGTTAAATGTGTCAAAGAGGTGTATGAAATTGAAGAAAGAGCATATCATACACAATGCCACTTTTAATATTTTTTGTTTAAATAATTTTAATAATGGCCAGTAGGAAGGAAATTTGATTTTATTATATTATTCTTGTTACAATGTATATGATATTTTAAGGTCCATGCATTCTCTACTAAGGTATGACGTGTTAATGTTATCAAAATTATTTTTTGTTTAAACAATTTTAATAATGGCCAGTAGGAAGGAAATTTGATTTTATTATATTATTCTTGTTACAATGTATATGATATTTTAAGGTCCATGCATTCTCTACTAAGGTATGACGTGTTAATGTTATTAAAATTGTTCTGAGTGCATCAAAAATTTATAAAGATTCCCATATTTCTGTATAACTTTGTTAGTCTTTGTATGCCACACTCCAGAATTAATAACACATTATCTACATAAAAATATATCTTTAAACAATGTTAAATATTTGTTGATATGGATGACATTACTTATGAATATACATCATTTACAAAGGAGGAGGTGGTGGACTAAGGACTTTTTTCATTTAAAATGAAGTTTTACAACATTAAGAGATTGGCGCTTAAAGATCATCTTAAATACAATGTATATATGCAAAGTTTGAACTGTAATATATATTTGAAATATAATGAAGAATTAGTTAATTGTTAGCAAAGTTACCATTTTCTACAAAAAATGACACATTTTCACACAATTTTTAGTTTGTCAGGAAAATATTGAGCTATTGAGCACATGCTGGTACCACAAAATAATTACATGAATTTAATTGTTTATAAAGATGACATTGTAGTTAAAAGTCTCATGTGCTCTCTATTTTAGGGTCTAAAAACTATTAAAAAAAAATTACCAAAATATATCTATCACATAAACACTTTTCCTATCATTAAAATTACATTTATTGTGATGTCATGGATTGAAAACTACTCTTTTTTTTTAATTTTTTTTTTAAAACAGACATCAATGGAAATCTCAGATTAAAATCTCCAATTTCAGTACAGAATTAGACCAATTTATTTTGTAAGGTCCTTATTGCACCCTTTCCTTTAGCTTTTCCTACTAATAATCAAAACCTGGTATTTACTTGTAACACAAAACTTCATGATTCTTCTTTACCCTGTAATCTAATATGTTTTTTTCACAAAATACTTTGATACTTTCTATATCATGTATATTTTAATCAGGTAATAAAACTTTTTCTTTGTTTGTTTATTTCTTAAGTTTTGACTAAGGCCTGCTTTCCATACTTAAGTTTTTTCCATAATTTTGTTTTAAAAATTTGAAAATTTCTTTAACGTTTTAATTTTTTAACCCCTTTAGAAATTCAAATGCAAAACCTAAATTTTTAACCAAGAATCCCACATATTGTTCAATTTAAATTTAAAAGACACATGTCAATTTATGACTTAAATTCAAATTGAATAAAGAGTTTCCTTTGAATTAAAGATTTTCTTTAAATGCCTTGAATACTTTGAAGTTATAATTTGTGCATGTTGTGTGTAAAGGAAAGTTGAAAAAAACAACATATTTAATGCTGAACTGGAAGATTTTAAAATTTCAGTATGAAATGAGTAAGTTTCTTCAGACTATTTATGCTTGGAATTCCTTCAATGTATATGGGCTATGGCTCTTCAATAGCAAACAGGCATTTATTAAGCTGCATGATATGACCTTGATTTACACTAAGGTCACCCCTTTACCTGATTAATACCCCTAACACTTATACTCCAAGTATAAACCTAAGAATTAATGATGATATTGCATAGTACATATATATTCCTCCATTGATACAAAATCCTGTGTATTATTGCTTTTAAAATAATTGTTCCTCAAATTGGTTTATGTTTATTTATTTGTTTAAACTGCAGTATTGGATGAAGGACAATAACTCTTCTTAAACATCATAGGTATCAATTCTCTCAACAAATATCTTTATGAAAAATATGACAAAACATATCGATCTAGTGTGTCTTTTTGAAGTAAAGACTTCCACAGAACTAGGTGTTGGCATTCTGTTAAAATTTGTATTTCCCTTTGCAGGTGACCTTTGACCCTGAGTTTTTCTTCAATGTTTTATTGCCGTTTATCATATTTGAAGCTGGCTACAGTATGAAAAGGGTATGTCAAATTCATTACAATTACAATTATACAAGTGAAAATGGAAATGGGGAATGTGTCCAAGAGACAACAACCCAACCTTAGAGCAGAAAATAGTCGACGCCCACCAATGGATCTTCAACAAAGCTTGAAAATCCTGCAGCTGGAGGTGGGTTAAACATGGTTAGTGAGACCTCCCCCTATACATCTAGCCAATGTAGAAAAACAAACATACTGTATCAATCAATAAATGGAATGTTTAAAAAAATCATACTGCTTGCATTACAAATGCATTATGTAATACTTTGGAAGTTTACAATATGAATAATTTGAGATATGGGGTATTTGTCAGTTGAAAACTGACCCAACACCACGAAAAAACAACAGAAGACTTTTGAGCCATAATGGGCTACATATGATGACTTAAGCCACCAATTTAGGTTAGTACTAATGTGATACAGGTGTACACAGTTTTGTTATGGTAGATTACCAAGTTTATTATAATAATTATGCCACACGATGTAAATATATGAAACAATGGTAGACTTGTACATTTAATCTTACTTTCCTTTTCTTCCAGAGACATTTTTTCAAAAATCTAGGAGCCATTATGGCATATGCATTTATAGGAACAACAATTTCTTGCGTAGTTGTTGGGTAAGTATAATGGTAGTTGGAAAGCCTTGTTATAAAGCTTTGTTATGCATATATTGTTAGTTTAAAAGTGAAATGGAGAATGTAAATGGGGAATGTGTCAAAGAGACAACAACCTAAAAAAGAGCAGAAAACAGGGGAAGGCCACCAATGTGTCTTATCCTAAAGCTTTATCATAAAGACATTAAAGTAGATCGTTTATAACTTGTTGTTTATGTAGATTCTGTATGTTGTAACTATTTTATCTCTGCAAGCAGCATAATAGATTAATAATTCTTATACTTAAAAATCAAAATATAAACAATGTGAGCAAGAACAAAAAATGAAAAAAAACCTGATGAAAATAATTGTTTTCAGTAAAGATTTTCCTGTTTTTCTGAATTGAGATGTTTATTTTATAGTCTAATATCAGTTTTACTCAGGATGCATTGATACATCTATAGTTAAACTTCCTTTATATATTACAGAGGTATAATGTATGGTTTGACGAGATTTATGAAAGACATTGTAAAGGAGTTTACTCTAAATGATTGTTTTTGGTTTGGAGCGATAATCTCAGCGACTGATCCTGTCACGATTCTGTCCATATTTAGTGATCTGAGGGCTGATGTAGATCTGTTTGCTTTTATCTTTGGTGAAAGTGTCTTAAATGATGCTGTAGCTATTGTTTTATCATCGTAAGTGTCTTAAATGATGCTGTAGCTATTGTTTTATCATCTTTAAATGATGCTGTAGCTATTGTTTTATCGTCGTAAGTGTCTTAAATGATGCTGTAGCTATTGTTTTATCGTCGTAAGTGTCTTAAATGATGCTGTAGCTATTGTTTTATCGTCGTAACTGTCTTAAATGATGCTGTAGCTATTGTTTTATCGTCGTAACTGTCTTAAATGATGCTGTAGCTATTGTTTTATCGTCGTAAGTGTCTTAAATGATGCTGTAACTATTGTTTTATCGTTGCAAGTGTCTTAAATGATGCTGTAGCTATTGTTTTATCGTCGCTATTGTTTTATCATCGTAAGTGTCTTAAATGATGCTGTCGCTATTGTTTTATCGTCGTAAGTGTCTTAAATGATGCTGTCGCTATTGTTTTATCGTCGTAAGTGTCTTAAATGATGCTGTCGCTGTTGTTTTATTGTGGTAAGTGTCTTAAATGATGCTGTAGCTGTTGTTTTATCGTGGTAAGTGTCTTAAATGATGCTGTAGCTGTTGTTTTATCGTGGTAAGTGTCTTAAATGATGCTGTAGCTATTGTTTTATCGTGGTAAGTGTCTTAAATGATGCTGTAGCTATTGTTTTATCGTCGTAAGTGTCTTAAATGATGCTGTAGCTATTGTTTTATCGTCGTATTATCGTTGTAAGTGTCTTAAATGATGCTGTAGCTGTTGTTTTATCGTCGTAAGTGTCTTAAATGATGCTGTAGCTGTTGTTTTATCGTCATAAGTGTCTTAAATGATGCTGTAGCTATTGTTTTATCGTCATAAGTGTCTTAAATGATGCTGTAGCTATTGTTTTATCATCGTAAGTGTCTTAAATGATGCTGTAGCTGTTGTTTTATCATCGTAAGTACATTGATATCAGGAAAGACCACATCCTACATTATATTGTTATACTTATTTAATGATAGTTATGAATAGAATTCGAGGGGTCAACTAGGAGTGTCTTATTTCTTTCCCCCCTAGCTGCTTTGTTACTTTAAATACTCCTAATCTTGTTTATCTATCAATCCACTTACTCACCTCAACCAATTGTTATAAAACTTATACACAATGCTTATTACCACAAAACAAAGATTAAGTTTGAATTTTGGCATGGTTCATCTGATATTGACCTCATTTTCATGCATCATTGATTGTGATAAGTGTATGGAATACTGTAGTAAAACCTCTGCATTACAGACTTTAAATATAAATTCAATCCTGATGATTAAAACAAGAAAGACTTTTCAACATGCACTATTTGTTATAGCTGTAGTATGAGTAATTTGATATGTACCATTTTATTGACTAGTTTACTTTTCTTTCAGGTCTGTTGATAGTTATAGATTGAAGAGTAATCAAGAAGGTTTCAATGCCAATGCATTCTTCCTGTCTATTGGAAACTTTGCTAAGATATTCCTTGGAGCATTTGGTATAGGATCAGCATTAGGATGTGTTAATGCTTTAATATCCTTTGTAATTTTCTTTATATTAACTTTTTAGTTGGTATACAAACTGTATTATGAAAGGAAAAGTTTGATTATAGAATGAAACCAAACTGAATATTTCATTTGTCACTTTTTTGGAATTTTTCATTGGAAAGGTAAAAAATCTGCATAATAAGTGTTTCTTCTAACAATTTGTCTAGAAAGTATTTATTTATTTTCAACATTTAAAAACTGTTTTCCTTAACAATATAACATAACAAAATTCACAAAGATACGTGATTTCCCACTTTTAGAGACAGCATTGCTGTTTCTGATGTCATACATGTCATTCCAGGCTTGTGAAGCTGCTGAACTCACAGGTATGTAATAGTTCAGTCTCAATGTTATTTTTTATAATAACCTGGTCCTAGATGTTTTGTTATAGCCCATTCTCATGATAATGTCATTTCTCTTATTTTTGTGCTATTTTGCCTGAGCCATGTGAGAAATATAGATTCCTACACTGCAACAAGTGTATTACGATATTTCTCCACTCGAGACAGTTAAATTTTATTATTTAAAGCATGAGGCTTGCCGAGCTCTTTAAATAACTAAAATTTAAAACCGTCGAGAGTGGAGAAATATTGTAATACACGAGTTATAGTGTCGGAATCTGTTTCTCTAATGATTTTTATCCTTTTCTTTTTCAAAGATTTTTAGAAACTTGTGTTCTTTATATGCGACGTCATCAGGCATGGTCGCCTTTTTTCATGACGTCACAATAGGAAAATTAGGAAGAAAACAAAACATTTAGACGTCATAAACAAATTTCGACTAATCATTTGCAGAGAACAGATTTTTCACTAGTGAGGAGAAATATTTTTCTCACACCGGTCAGGAAATGTGAGAATAGCACAAAAATTAGAGAATAATATATCTCATCACTATATACACATATGTTGCAGTGATGGAATCTTAATGAAATAGTCTCCTTGTACATTGTGGTCTATGTTTATTTTTCAGGTATTGTTGGTATCTTGTTCTGTGATATAACACTGTACATTGTTGTCTTTTCAGGTATTGTTGGTATCCTGTTCTGTGGTATAACACTGTACATTGTCGTCTTATGTTTATTTTTCAGGTATTGTTGGTATTTTGTTCTGTGGTATAACACAAGCTCATTATACATACAATAATTTATCTGAAGAATCTAAACATAGAACAAAGCAGGTGAGTAAAACAAGATAAATGCTGGATGCCCTGATTACTGATCAGCTAATCTTTTAGTTCACTTAAGATTGTGTTGCTCCCTTTGTATATCAAGTAAAATCACTAAAACACTAAACTCCAAGGAAAATTCAAAAAGGAAAGTCCCTTATCAAATGGCAAAATCAAAAGCTCAAACACATCAAACGAATGGATAACAATTGTCATATTCCTGACTTAGTACAGGTATTTTGTTATGTAGAAAATGGTGGATTTAACCTGGTTTTATAGCTAGCTTAACCTCTCACTTGTATGATTATACACTTTTGACTGTGTTGCTCCATTTATGTATGTTAAGTATAAATATGATATATACCTTTTGTTGTCCCAATGTTTTATGATGAGTGTTCCTGGTGAAAGTTGATACAAAAATAAAACCAATTAGATGTTAGATGAAAAGAAAGGAATTTTAATATACCGGTTTGTGTACTAAATGAGACAACAGCCCAACAAAATAAATAACCAAATGAAGAATCTTATCACACGATAACCACATGATTACTTGATGTAGTTAAATCATACAAAGGATAGTAGAAGAGCTTGCATATAACACATGTAAAAACATGTTTTGATATCAGGAAGCACTCCAACCATTCAAACAAAATGAATCAGTAATAAAACTTGCTACACTGCATTAAATGAACAACCATTTTATACTTATTTGAAGAAAGATGATGTATATTTGTAGCTGTTTGAGTTGATGAATTTCCTGGCAGAGAACTTTGTATTCCTGTACATTGGAGTTTCCATATTTACATTCCAGTACCAGTATTGGCATGCAGGATTTATATTTGCTTCTGTTGTATCCTTTATCTCATATCATTTAGTTGATTTCATGTTATCAGAACTCATTAGTTTTTCAGGCACTGGTTCTGAAATGCAATGAAACGTAGATATATCAGGATCATGCTACTGGAAGCTTTTCATCGAGACTTTTTATATAATGATGCTCACACAAGATTTATATATTATTGTTCCCATACTTTCGTCTAAAGCATATCTGATGAAGATTTCAAGAAACATATTTTGACCGTGTTCCTACACTACCATGAAAACTGGAAAAAAACATAGAAATATATTTGTTGCTAAAAGAATGGGAATCCTATAGTTTAAAATATCATTTTATCATTTACAAAATATTTGCACTTCAATTAAGTTGAGAATTGTAAAACCAACAAAATAATTATATATATATGCATGTTAACTTTCCTTAACCTTATCTCAGTTTTCTATTATTGTTGCCAGATTTTGTAATATATATCCATTATCACTATTATTAAACATTGGAAGGAAAAATAAAATCAAGACAAGCTTCATGCACATGATGATGTTTTCTGGTGAGTATACTGTATAACATATAAGAAGATGTGGTATGATTGCCAATGAAACAAGTATCCATTTCAGTTCAAATGAAGTGGACGTAATATGAAGGAAGAGAAACATGCAACTCCTTAAATAAACTTATTCTAAAAGGTTACCTATTCAACACTGTAATAAGATCATTGAATATTGTGTTTATTGGTATAAATATTGATTTTGTTATCAGTAAATTAAAAGCTAACTAAATATTACTAGTATGTTATATACATATATATATATTCATGGATCTACAATCTGTCGATACCTGTAACTTGGCATTGCACAAGGTCATGTTTTTCTCTGGCTGTTTATGACGTCTTTACACTAAATCCATTGGATGTTGGATGTGTACGGATTGATTGTTTTGTCTTAAATGCATGATTTTTTTATTAGTTGTTAGTGGCTTTGAACTAGCTGTCGAATAACTGTGAGTACTCTCAGATCTGTTCATTGCTTCTTTTTGTGTCGGGATGTATAAGTACCCGGCCACGTCTACTTGTATTTTTGTCCATCTGATGAGTTAAGCCTTTTTCAACTGATTTTTATAGTTCGTGCTTATGTTGTACTGTTATACTACTGTCCCAGGTTAGATGGAGGGTTGTGATCCCGCTAACATGTTTAACCCCGCCACATTATTTATGTATGTGCCTGTCCCAAGTCAGGAGCCTGTAATTCAGTGGTTGTCGTTTGTTTATGTGTTACATATTTGTTTTTCGTTCATTTTTTTTTAACATAAATAAGGCCGTTAGTTTTCTCGTTTGAATTGTTTTACATTGTCTTATCGGGGCCTATTATAGCTGACTATGCGGTATGGGCTTTGCTCATTGTTGAAGGCCGTACGGTGACCTATAGTTGTTAATGTCTGTGTCATTTTGGTCTTTTGTGGATAGTTGTCTCATTGGCAATCATACCACATCTTCTTTTTTTATAAGCTATAGTCTAGAAACAAAAAAGTTTAAATTAACCTGAATGAACTTAAGGATGAGTCATAGTGAAAATTGGCAAAGAAGAAATGTTTTAATTAACTACAAATGTTAATGCTTATATTCTCAATTAATAATACTTTGTAAAGACATATTAAAATATATATTTTCAGGATCAACAGGTGATATTGCTTATGCTTTATCTATCAGATTCTAAATAGTTTACAATAACATGTGAAAATGTATATTTTTCAGGATTAAGAGGTGCTATTGCTTATGCTTTATCTATCAGATTCTAAATAGTTTATAATAACATGTGAAAATGTATATTTTTCAGGATTAAGAGGTGCTATTGCTTATGCTTTATCTATCAGAAACACAGCAACAACTGCCAAAAAGTTGATGGTTTCATCAACAATGTTTATAGTACTAATAACTGTGATACTTTGTGGTGGTCTTACAACACCCATGTTACAATGGCTCCAGATAAGGTATGGTGTCAGAATTATTACATGTTTAAGTGGTTCCCAATAAGTTTATATCACAAACAATGATATTTTTTTTCTTCAAATGATATAAGTTCTCTAATTAAATTGCAAAAGTTTGATCCAAAATCACTTCAAATTTTTACTTAATTCATTGAAAGATTTGGTTTTAAAGTTTTGCTTGACCTGTAAAAACTGAATACACACAAGATTTCATATTCTAGTTTTGACAGTGATGTTGTTTAAAGAGCATGGAAATTTAGATAGTACCATCAATATGATCTAATTCATCTATTTAAAAAATCTTAGAACATTGTTCTGATTGGTTCTAACATTGATTTTGTTTTGGATAAATTAAAACATAACTCAGTATATAGTGCTATACAAAAAAGAAAACCTATGGTCATACATCCTACATAGTTTATTGCATTGCACACTGTTTATAACCTCCATACACTAAATCTGTTGGATGTGAACATCTTCTTCCAAATTTTCTTTGCTTGACTTCAATGAATTATTTTCATCCTTTAACTTTCAATCAAGTAAAGTGTTTATATGTTCGTCCAATTGAATAAAGTTTTGAAAATCCTCTTCAACAGATATGCTTCAGAACATATGTTTCCTCAATCAAATGCATGCAGCAACAGGTCCATCCCTGGTATTGGTCTTGTTATATAAGAAATTAATTAGGATATGTTACTTGAGTTAAATATCCTACAATGTAATAATCATGATAAATTGATGTTTTAGAGTTGGAGTTGACGAAGATGTTGAAATGAAAAATATAAAAGAGTCAAGAGAGGTAAATTTTTAGGGCAAATAATTACATTAATAAAAAACAAATTTCAATAAATTTTGAAGAAAGGGAAATCTAATAGAAAAAAAAAATAAAACAGAATGAATAATTGTAATGTCAAAATAGTGTTTATTAGATTTGAACACACAATTATAAAACAGTTGGCTATATACCAGTTTTAATAGATCACAAAGTATTGTTTCAAAAATTATATTATAGTCATTTTAAAAATGTTAATTATTATTGATTAAAACCTTTGTAATATGAATGAACTATTATATCTCAACTTCAGCCATTAAGCATGAATGCTAACTAACTTGGTGCTACGCTTTGGTATTTAAGAATTCTGTAAAGTTACATGCAAGATAAAATTATATTATTCTGATCTGTAATGTGTCAACAGAGCTTGTGAAGGTCTATGGCTTTGTTTTACTCTTCATTTGACGATTCCATTGTTCCCAGATTCCCTTATTTTTAGGTTGGATGCCAGCCTTATGCTTCAACAGGAGAAGTTTGGTTTGTTTTCTCAGCTGTTTTATGAGAACTTTCATTGATTGATTGATTGTTGGTTAATTAACATCCAGTGACAAATATTTCATGCCTGTTTAGGAACATCCTTCCACTGAAATTAGTTCTTTGATTGTTTGCTCTATCTTTGGATACCTTATTCAAGACTTTTAAAAAAAACCTCTATTAGCTTAATGGATGTTATGACATTGATAGTACCAGTTTATGAGTGAAATTGAGTATTACACAAGTTTACATGATAGAACATATTGTGTAAATGCCTCATACCGGTATATATTATATATAAAACTCCATTAACTTAAAGCTAGTGATTTATATTGATGATTTGCTTGATAATTAAAGTATACTGCTTAACCTTGGTCAGTCCCATGAAACCTTCTTAGAATCCTTGTCAAACTTTGTATAAAGCTTTCATGTTATCATGCTGTACTGTTGGTTTCTTATTCACATCCCCCACTTATCAACCCACTGTTTACTGAATTCTCATATATTCTTAAAACATACTGACCATGTATGGAATTTACATTTTTTCTCATGATATTTAAATTGGAGCTTCTTGAAATTTGGTATATAACTATGAATGAGAATGTTATACCATGTGATAAGTTTTCACATCCATAAGACTATTGAGCAATAGGTCACAGTTCTTCTTGTTGTAAGTTAATTAGGAGGTTTGATAACTCTGTTGACACATTTGTAACTATGTTAGCAATTTGTAATAAATCTAAGTCATTGATGGCCAATTCAAATTTAGACAATCTGAATATATTTGATACTTCTTGAACACCTTTACTACTGGCTTTACATTATAACTTATTCTGGTTTATATCATGCTACGTGGGAACATATTTTGGTTGAATGTTTCAATCACTTATTACTGAAATTAAAGAACATCAATTACCGCCTCATATTATATTCCCATTTATGTGTTGTAATACATCATCAGGGTTCTGGTCGTGGCGCCACCTACCAAAGTATGGATAACCATAATGAAAACAACGCTTCACCGGTTTGTTATTCTATCTTATTCTTTGTTTAACTGCATGACATTAACTAGTAGTGAAATCTTTTGACGAACATTAATTAATACGAATAGTGTTATGTACTGGCTAAAGGTTGAACAATGCTGTCAAATTGTTTGCAAACTTTATTAAGTATTGGTTGGGTACAAAGAGGTTTAAGAAATGTTTTACCTGGACAAGACTCCATACAGCTTGTCTGAATTGCTGTAAGGATAAGATAAATTTATTGACAAGAGATTTCACTACTTCCTTTATGCTAACAATCAGGTTGCATATAGATGTTCACTGTTAATGACATGAGACTTTCACTACTTCTTTAATATGCTAACAATCAGGTTACGTATAGATGTTCACTGTTAATGACATGAGACTTCACTACTTCTTTAATATGCTAACAATCAGGTTACATTTAGCATTAGCTGTATATTGTGATCGACATCTTTATATATAATTTACATAACATGCTAACAGTTCAACTTGTATTTAATTAACAAATTAATGAATCTTTAAATGTTGACACAGTGCTGAAATATAAAAGTCAAAATTAATTTATAAAAGGAAATATTTCTCAACTTTTTCTAAACTGCAGACAACAATTTGAAGATTCTTTTTTTACCAAAACTACTTTAAGATTAATTTGTATTAACTAATGCTCCAGAATTTGAAAACACAATATTTTATTAGTTTAATTAGGTAAGCTTTATTTTAGTTCCTCACTTTTCCAATCTTGCACACTCAGCCAGTTATCTGCAGCAAATTCTGTCCTGTGTTTTCCTAAGAAAAATCTGTTCCCTTGAAAATTAAATCACCTAAAGTGTCTCTTGTGGCTTCTAGTGTAAAAAAGTCCTACTTACCTTCATTTCATGCTTCAATGACTTCTTACATCAATATTTCACACTTACAGTCATATCATATCATAAGGTGTGTAAATACATTTCTTAATAGAATGGTAACTAAACCATTGTGTTAAAATCATTATAGACCTACATTTTCTATACAATCAAAGACTGAATGTGTTGTATAGAGATACTCACATTTTGTGTTATCTTAAAAAAAATAATTTTAATGATGATCTATAATTCAGTTTGGCTGTATTAAATATGAAATTAGATAAATGTAGGCTATTTGATAATAGCATATTTAAGACCTTTTAAATTGTTTTTTTCAGTGAATTGAGTGTTGCAGGATTCTGGAGATTATAAATTACTGATATATGTATTAAATCACCATTGTTCATGTTTTGACAGTATTTGGCCATTTTTCCATTTTCAGTTGCATGTTTTTGAAGATAGGAGTTCTAGTGCTGGCTCTCCATTATTAGAGGTATTCATCATCATTACGCTTCTGTGCTTGCTAGTGATTAATTTATATTTATAATTATTTTTTTCTGCCAGACATAGGTATTACTTTTAAGGCAGAGATACTAAAGGTGTGGTATGGGGGGGGGGGCTAATCCTCCCCTAACAACATATGCATTGTTGCCTAACAGTAATCTGTAACTGTTGTTACTCTTCTATTTGTCATAACAGTAGTCTGTAAAAGGTCACCACAGAACCTACTTCTATAACACACCAGTAGTCACAGAACAGGGGGCTATTTCAGCATGTTCAGGGGGTTAGTCTTTACCCTCCCCAACAACATATGCATTGTGTCCTAACATTAGTCTGTAAAAAGTATCCACTGTGCTCACTTCAATAAAGGACAGTATCCAGGGGTGTTGTTTTACCACCCTCCTCCAATAACATGTGCATTGTTAATTTTCCTGGTCGAAACAGTAATCTATAAAAAGATGAACCTATTTCAATAAAACTTAGTGGTCAGTGGGGGTGGCTATACCCCCTCTACCCAACAACATATACATTGTGGCCTAAGAGTAGTCTGTAAACGGCATCCACTAAACCCATTTCAATAACATCAGTGGTCAGGGGTTAGGGATTTGTCCCCTCCCCAAACAACATATGCTAATAGTAGTATGTAAACTACATCCACAAATCCCACTACAATAACACACCAGTAACCAGGGGGCTCAAAGGGTTCATCCTTACCCCTCTCCATCGTGACTTCAATAACCTTTCTCTGACCCATCTTTACTATTAACCTGAAAATATAATGTGTTTTATGCAAAAGTAACTATTACTGCAGATCAGGGTATTGGCTTACAGGGTATTCTTTTTTCTGGGTTTGATAAAAGCAGGTGAGACATTGATCTGTTTTGATAGTTAGTTAGAAGTTTTTGGAATGGTATTTTTATGCAGTTAAGCTGCATTATGCGATCACCCTAGATTTGTGTTCTACCTAATAAATGCTGAAATACTTGCCATTGTTATTATCTAGCTGGCTACTATGTTATATATAACTAATTGAACACTTTTTTAATACTTTTAATTCTGGATTACAAAAAGATATGACCAGAAAAACCTTAAATGATCGTCGAATAACCAAAAAGTGTTGAAGTTGCACATAGGAAGTAGTGCTCATTAAGAATCCTTATGTAGTTTATTATCGCCTGTGCTTTTGGCTAAGATGTCAACGAACAATTGTATGAAATATTTAAATGCCGAAAATCTCTAAAGACAAGTAGTTTAGATTTCCGAAATGGCAAAAGTCGTAGGAATATTGTTTGTCATCAATACGTAGTAAAACTACGTCAGTCATAAGTTCAACTGTTCATGCTGTTGGCGGCAATTTCAAATTAGAAGATGAAATTTTCGTATTTTTATACGCCCGTCGTCTTTTAGACGGGACGTATTATGGTATACCGTTGTCCGTCCGTCCGTCCGTCTGTCCGTCCGTCGTCCACACTTCGGACAATAACTCAAAAACACTTTCACCAATTTCCATGAAACTTAAGTGAATTGTTTATATCTATTGACGTAAGCTCCCTTTCGTTTTTTTTTTAATTTCAGATTTTAAGTTTTGGATTTATGGGGCTTTATTCATAAAAAAGGGGGGATTTTCAACACTTCGGACAATAACTCAAAAAGGCTTTCACCAATGTCCATGAACCTTTGATGAATTGTTTATATCTATTGATGTAAGCTCCCTTTCAATTTTTATAAATTTCAGATTTTAAGTTTTGGATTTATGGGGCTTTATTCATAAAAAAAGGGGGATTTTCAACACTTCGGACAATAACTCAAAAAGGCTTTCACCAATGTCCATGAAACTTTGGTGAATTGTTTATATCTTTTATTGTAAGCTCCCTTTCAATTTTTATAAATTTCAGATTTTAAGTTTTGGATTTATGGGGCTTTATTCCTAAAAAAAGGGGGATTTTCAACACTTCAGACAATAACTCAAAAAGGCTTTCACCAATGTCCATGAAACTTTGGTGAATTGTTTATATCTATTGATGTAAGCTCCCTTTCAATTTTTATAAATTTCAGATTTTAAGTTTTGGATTTATGGGGCTTTATTCATAAAAAAGGGGGATTTTCAACACTTCGGACAATAACTCAAAAAGGCTTTCACCAATGTCCATGAAACGTTGGTGAATTGTTTATATATCTATTGATGTAAGCTCCCTTTCAATTTTTATAAATTTCAGATTTTACATTTCCGTGTTATGAATTTTTATGCTTAAAAAAGGGGGGATTTTCCAGTTTTGGGACAATAACTAACACTTTCACAAAATTTTATGCAACTTTTATAAATTGTTTATATCTATTGACATAAACTCCCTTTCCATTTTTATAAATTTTAGATTTTACGTTTTCTTAAGTAATGAATTTTTATACTTAAAAAAGGGGGATTTTATGAAACTTTGGTGAATATATTAATGTAACATCCCTTTTGATTTGTATATATATTTCTAGTTGATCATATAAATTCATTTAAAGCATAAAAGACAAGTTAAAAGAGCAACGGGCGTATCATGCGCTAAAGCGCAGCACTTTATTTCAATTTGGAGCACGTCACAGGGGTTCAAATTAGCGGTGGTCCGAGGTCCGCGACCTTACAATTTTGCAATCGGACTTTCAACTTGGTCACTGGCTAAGCCTGACAGGACCTTCCACTTGAAAGAAAATAAAAAATAACTTTGCAATCATTTTCACAAAAGTCTCCAAATAAACGATCTCAAAACTTATTTTATTCATTATTATTCATGACAGCGATGTTCTTTTTGTTCAACCGCTAGCTTTATACAGAAAATCGCTGACAAATAATGTGTAATTTGAGTAAAATTGCATCTGACTGACAAAAACAACATTAAAACACTATAACAATGGCTGCCGTGAAGACAATTACAATGATATCGGATCCGATTCTGGAAGCGGATAAGGGTAATTCTGTGTTTTGGCGATCAATTACCAAAAAAATCCAGGCAGGTGACAAAATACATCTTTGCATGGTAAATGAATATAAACACTAGAATTGAAAAACAAAAGATATATGTAAAAGAAAGGAAAAGCAGAAAATATTTTATACAGAAACTCAAAATTACTTTTTGACAAATTTTAATGTCAAAATCCAAAACAATGTGACAGCTGGGAACAGTTTATCTAACAATATAAATGTTCCTGGTCACAGTATAAATTTTCTTTATCTGTGGTAAATGTTGATAATGCATGGAAGATTCTTTTAAAGTGTTAACATATTACTGCAATTTTGAAGGGTATTTTTTTCTCAATTTTGAAGGATCAGTGGTTAAAGTAGCTGAAAGTTTCTTACTTTATGTTCACAAAAGATTAATGCAACTATATTATATATAATACCTGAATGTAAGCAAATCATATGATATATAGGTGGCATCCTTTGGGCCAGTCTTCCCCCTCCTGTTTGATTACTTTGAAACGGATGAGACCCCTACCTCTCAACCATATACATTCATGTATGGGACTATTTAACTAATCAAATGAAATATAGGATATTTCCTGGGGTCACCCCACCCCCTCCAGTTCGGGAACTTTGAAAGGGTAGGGATCCCCACCCCTAAACCATATATATTCAAGTACGGGACAATATAATAAATTAAATGAAATATAGGGGGAGTCCCTGTGGTCAGCCACCCACTCCTGTTTGAGAATTTGAAAACTGTTAAGATCCCCACCCCTTAATCATATATATTCATGTATGGGACAATATAACAGGTCAAATGAAATAAAGGCGAAGTCCCTGGGTTCACCGTACAGCCTCCTGTTTGAGAACTTGGAAATTGTGAAGATCCTCACCCCTAAACCATATATACTCATGTATGGGACAGTATAGCATATCAAATGAAATATAGGGGGATTCCCTGTGGTCACCCCACCCCTCCTGTTTAAAAATGTGGAAAAAGTCGAGATTCTCACCCCTAAACAATATATATTCATTTATGGTCAATATAAATAATTAATTGAAATATAGGGGAGTCCCTGTGGTCACCCTACCCCCTCCTGTTTGAGAACTTGGAAACCGATGGGATCCCCACCCCTAAACCATATATATTCATGTATGGCACAATGTAACAAATCATTTACATGTACTAGTACTGTGGGCAGGTCAGACAGACCTCACCTTTGATCCCTGTAGTAGTGAACATTTGTCTGATTTGTGTCCTATGACATTTGTACTATAGAACACAAACTCAGTTTTCTTTCCAGGGAAACCAGTCCATTCATACTATTACATGTTCATACTAAGTCAACTTGTACTACTAACAGTAAACTAAAACCAACGTTAACTATTAACTAGAACAACTACAATCATTGCAAACTTGTACCACTGCAGACTCACCATAAAAAATATACATTGATATATGCATTGCTTTTGAAACCTTGATAACATATAAATTATTTGCCTTAATAACTTTAAAATTCATTAGATTAACATAAATGTACAAAATATGAATGTTTAATGTTGAAGCAACATATGAGTGCCACTGTTTTCATAATTACGTTTGTCTTGGTTTTCGGTTAACTTCCTTCAGCGCTTACAGCGCTTTGATTTTATTTTGAGGTACCCCCTATTTAATTTTGTTATTTCTAATTACATTGTTTTTGGAAAATGACGCAGTCATTGTTCCATTACTGGCGACCTGAACTTCATTACATTTCTCTGCCTACCGCGATTGGTTTCGTATTTACTATTTTCTATACAAACTGGAATTTGCTTGTGTTATCATTATGCATGAGAGGTCATTGTGTAGTAATCAGCCAGGAACCAGTTTACAAACTAACTGGTTTCTGCTTGTATTCCACTACACTCGAACGAAGTGTTGTAGTTTGACGGGAACCAGTTTAGAATTTGTAAACTACAAAACGTAATCGGTTATTGTTCATTCCGTTTTGGTGTTTCATACCGACTTTTATGGTTTGAATAAGCTTAAGACCCTTCAAACATTAATGTGATAGGTATATTAAAGACTGTTTTACAAAAGGATGGAACTGTTTTGCTTTCAAAGTCGTACTATAGTGATATCTGTTATGTACGGATTTCCACTCTCACCGGTTAATTTCTTCTTTTACATGTGCTTTTGAAACTTCCTGTTTAAACATCGCACGTTTTAAAATTGTTTTTTGAGTGAATTTAACTTATTTTAACAATCATGAAGCGTTCTAGAATTATTTTCAAGCAGTTTCTTCTTCTCTTTGATGATGGAAAATAGGTTTTTCTCAAGAAAATACCGCAAACGATCGCAGAGGAATTGAAACGTACAAGTCAAGTCGGCACCTGGTTAAATTGGCATCTAGTCAAATCGGCACCTATTTGACGTCAATTCGGCATCCAATAATATTTGTTATAATATTTTCTATTCAATTAATTAATAACTGTTACCAAGTACATAGTGAATATGTTGTTGTGTATTTAGGTAAACAACGAAACCAAAGTGAAATTATGTTGTTGTGTATAAAGGTAAACAACGAAGCCCTTACCCAAGCTGTTGTTTTAACAATTAGACAATTATTAAAATAAAATGGAAAACTATGAGTCCCTTTCAATAAATCAAACTTTCATGCCAAATAATAAGCAAATTTAAGGTGTTTTTTTTTCAGTAAAGTTTAAAAAGCATTAAACAAACAATCCTGTAAAATGCTCAACTGGTTTAAATAATGCATAAAAATATCCAATATCTCATGTATTAGTCCAAATAATTATGACGTCTGGCAAGGCTATTTTATTTTTTTTCTGTGATGTCTTCCTACGAAGTTCGTAGGAAGGCGTCCCAGAAAAAAATTTAACATAGCCTTGCGGTCATAGAAAGGTGTCCCAGAATAAAATTTAAAAAGCCTTGCCAGACGTAATAATTATTTTGACTACTCATATATATATCATTAAAAATACACCAAAAAAGTCATTAAGTTGAGAAAAATAAATATATACAAAATGTACATGAACACCCAAAAATGTGAAAGTTAGTATTTAACTCTTTTTGCTTAAATACTGAAAAAAATTCTGGCAACCCCTTACTTATTTTTACTCTTTTTGCTTAAAATACTGTTAAAATTTATATTTAACATGGGTGACGAATTGACTATATCAGGTGTCGATTTAACCAGGTGCTGATTTGTGCAGGTGCCAATTTAACCAGGTGCCGGTTTGACTAGAATTCTTTGACAAATGTTTGAAATTACCTGAGTTTCATTAGACCTTTGATAACAGTAACAAAAAGATTATTTACTTAATATTTTGTGGGAGAAGGGGGTTCAGACTATATGGTATCAGGTCTGTTCGCGCCCAATACACTTTCGCACCCTACACGTTCGCACCTCGCACGTTTGCACCGCACCCAAGGTCCGTTTGCACTCTACTCATTCGCGCCCAATTTTAATTCAAATTCAAGTTGAATAATTGGAAAATCATGATTGTTGTTTTAAATTGCTTTGGTGTAAATACTGAATGTATTTATAGCTTGGTATGAGTAAAACATTGAAGATTTTGAAGGAAAAACACAAAAGATAATTGTTTTTAACAGCTTGGTCCCTTTGATCTGAAACAACGAAACAATAAAATATAGGAACCAAAATATAGCAATCCACTATTATAACCAAAACATGATAAAATCTATTCAACACACAGAAAAAAACATAGTCAGAATCTCACTTCATTTTGAAATAAGTCAATGAAACAAAGTTATAGCTATACACTAACCAAAACATGATTAAGAGTTATTCAACATAAAATAAAACGTTGACAAAATACCACTTTATTTAGAAAGGATTATTATAATTTTTAACAATACGCTATCTAAAACCTGATTAAGATTTATTCAACACAAAAAAAAATGCTGTCTCACTTTATTTTGAGACAATGACAACAATTATACTTATAAGAAAACACTTGCTTACGGAGTTATTAAACACAAAACCAATTAAGATTGGGTGCGAACATGTAGGGTGTGAAAGTGAAAGGGGCGAACATGAGTGGGCGCGAACAGACCCAGATTCAGACTCAGACTATTATGTACCAGTGAGAAATATACAAGCCTTTCTACGGTATTTATTTGTACAATTCAGGTAGTCTTGACCTATTCATTTGTCTTAAAAAACAGCCAGTTGTCACCTTCACTTCACACACACACACATATACGAATATCAATTATATGCTTACCGTTACGAGACATGTTGCATTGTTAAACTAATTACGGTATGTGAAAATCAAGACTTGCATAAAAACTATCCCAATATTAGAGACAGTGGCGTCATTTTTCTTCAGAGCTTTCAGCTCTTTGATTATGCTTATTTGCTAAGTTTAGTTTAATCAAAATAAATGCATTAATCTGTGATACATAAGTCCATTTATTTCATTAAAATGGTTCACTGAGCCTGCACTTAAGAAATATTTTTCTGTTATCCCATTTTTCATTATTCGTTGAAAAATAGTTAATACAACAAAATGTGTCATATAGGATAAGTATGAAAGCAAAAATTCTTTTTTTTTAATTTTTAAATCATTGAAACAAATTCTTTCCTTTTAAGTAGACGTTTGCTACATATACCCTGCCTTTCTTAAGTCTCCAGCAAGCAAACATTAGAGCGAAATTCCAATAATTTAAAGATCAAATGTTTTCACTTCATTAACACAGCTTTCATTTTCATCACACTTCTACTTTCATGTTCCCCATACTTCTAATTTCATTTTCATCACACTTCTACTTTCATTTTCATTTTCATCACACTTCTACTTTCATTTTCATTTTCATCACACTTCTACTTTCATTTTCATTTTCATCACACTTCTACTTTCATTTTCATCACACTTCTACTTTCATTTTCATCACACTTCTACTTTCATTTTCATCACACTTCTACTTGCAGTACATATTACAGATAGTAAGATTTCTGTAGTCTTTTGAATAGCTTCATATTTAGGTGGCTTCATGGTAGTGATAAATGAATTCTCGGGCCATCAAATGCACATAATGTCATACATGGAGTACTATACAGAGAAGAAAAGATTTGGTGTCAAAGAAGAAATGTAAATTACAATACGGAGTTGATAGAAAATGTTTAATCAGTGGTTGCCTACTTATTTCTGCCATTTCCTTTTTTATGTAGGAAACCTCATACATTAAATGTCCAGTTAAAAGTTTTAGAACACAAAGAAGAGAAAGTCATTTTTGGCTAATATTATTTCCACTATTTTTCCTGTTTTTAATTATCCACTGTGTATAGCTGTGTTGTATGATACTTATCTTATCATGAACATCTAGTAGGTATAAACATAATGTCTTGAAAGTTGAAATACTTAGAGTCTGTTATTTAGAAAAGTGGGTCTAGTTTGAATGTGGTTAGAATCTGTTATTTTGAAAAGGGGACCAGTTTGTATGTGGAGTCCAAGTGGACAAGTTATATGAAACATTATTTGAGTTGTGATCAACTCTAAAGTAAGCAGGTCTCCTTGAAAACCTATTTAAAAACATTAATATAGATTTACCAGTTGCATGATTAAGCATATCTATTTCTGAACTTAAGGATGATATCTCCCGCCAATTCTATTTCTACATGTCTATAAAAGAAACTCCTTGTTGATTTTAAATGATTCTATAAATATTTACTCATCCCCATCAGCTTAAATAGACTTATAAAATGAAGTTTTAAATTATTCTACTAATATTGACTGTGAAATTATTCTATCATAGACCTTGAAATTATTTTACTAACACTGACCTTCAGATTTAAGCCTTTAACAGACCAGTAAAAGTTGGCTGAGTTTGCAAGATATAACAACTATCAGAATGTTTGCATCAATAATGTATATGTTCTTCTCTATGTATAGTACAGGAAAGTACTTATTTGTTTTATATTACTCTTTTCATTTTCCCTTGTAAAAAAAACAAACTGCAATTAATTTTAATTTCTGAGATATTGCATATTGTGTTGATAAAAAGTAACTATTTAATTTTATAAAGATGTCAGTAAATTACAAAAATGATTTATGTTGAAATTACATACTGCATAGCTCGTATAGATATTCTAAAGGTGGTGGATGTTGAAATTATATTTATAGAAAATGTTTTTAATTGTATAAGAATTAAAAGTAACATTATTACAATTGCGTATTTCAGTTAATATTTTAATTTTAAAGTGTATCATACTTGTCACAGATTTTATCATTGTACTCATAATATGTAGACATTGACATTTGCAGACATGACCTAGACCTCATTGCATGGGTCATTGATAATCATAAAGTTTTTTTTAGATAGATGGATGAATTTCTTATCTACTGTACTTAAAGTAATAATTTAACAATATTTAGTGTATAGAAATGCCTAGTATGGTTTATCTGACCTTGACCTTAAATTCATGCAGACCGTTGTTTAATTTCTATATCATAAACACTGATTTCTAAGATGATTGACATAGTTGTTCTGAATATCAATAATTATATTAAAAAAACTTATTTCCCATATACATTATATAGAATTGGGTACTTTTTAATTAGATTTTTTTAATTTTGTACAGAGAGATACAGAACAAATAGAACAAACTCCACCAAAGAAAAAATATGACAAAGCATGGCTTGTGTCATTGTGGCATAACTTTGATATAAAGTAAGTAAAGCATGGCTTGTGTCATTGTGGCATAATATTGATATAAAGTAAGTACTGTAAAATTCATTTGAATTGACTACAAAATGTGGTCTGACTATTTCCAAATAGAAATTGTTTTACATGCACTTTAGACATCAATTCAAATTTTCACTCACATGGTCTAAAGGACTTAGTTAACAATATAATCCAAGTTTCATTTAATTAACGTGTGGTTCTTTTAATCTCAGTTTGCCATTGGTCAAAATTTGATGATGACGTCTAATTTTTTTGCTTTCCTCTAAAATTCCCATTGTGAAGTCATCAAAAAATGCGACCATGCCTGATCACATCAGATTGAAAGAACACAAATTTTTGCAGATCATTCGCAAAGAAGGATTAGCATTGTCTGCATATCATCTTAAAATCATTAGAGAAACAGATTTCACCACCAAATCTGGTACAATACAATATTTATCCACTCTTGACAGTCAAAAATTATCTCAGTATACAGCAAATTCCTTTTCCAAGACTATCATGCTTTGATCTTAATTTCTAATGCATTGTTTCTTTGTGTTATGCATTTGAATAGGAATATCCATTTATACTATTCGTCAAAGACGTCAAGTCACCACTCAACAATTTACCTCAGTAACTCTTCAACTACAAATATGTTATGCCTTAATTGACTGATTTAAATCAGGGATGTGAATTTATAGAGGATTTAAAGTCATGACAATTTGTCAATTAGAAACATATAAAGAACTAAGGTTTGATTGAATTATTTCCGTTTGCATTATGGTTTTTGGTTAAACTACTAGCTGTTGAGGATACTTTACCATGAACAATGGCCATATATATAATATTGTATACTATTTTATAGATTTATGAAGCCACTGTTAACAAATAGTACTCCCAATTTGATGGAGACATTACATCCATGCTGTATGCCATTGTCAAGACTTCTTACTACAGAAGAACAAATGACAAATGTAAGTTATAACAAATAGTACTCCTAATTTGATGGAGACATTACATCCATGCTGTATGCCATTGTCCAGACTTCTTACTATAGAAGAATGAATGTCAATTGTAAGTCATGACCAATTATTCTCCCCAGTGCAATTGCTGTGTGATGTTCGGAAAAATAAATATGGAAGGCTATATATAGCCCTAAGATGAAGTATGATTGCCAAAAGACAACTCACCACTGGAGAACAAAATACGGTTAAGTAAGCAAAGATAGGTAACCATGAAGCCTTCAACAATGAGCAAAACTCAACCTGTATAGCAATCTATAGTAAGCTAAACAAAGACAAAGGTATAACAATTTAAATGAGAAAACAAACAGACTGGTTTATAGAAAGGATAAAAATGTAAGCAAATTTTTTGAATCAGTTTAACTGCAAACCCAACATGAAAGTTTTAAAGGTTTTTATTTCGCCATACATGTACTATGATAGAGATCGTGTATATGACTTTGTTTATATTTAACAGCCATGTGTACACATAGAAGCCGATTCTGATACAGATATGATTATAGACCACCGAGAGCTTTCTATTGGAGAAAGTATTAGCACTGTGTCACATGGTGCCACACAAGATACAGACAAACATGATATTACAGAGGTATAACCAAATTGTCTATTTATTCTTCTCCTTTCTTTTTTAAAAGTACATGTATTATATGATTTTTGTGCATTTTGCTTTAATATTTTTCAAAGTTTCTGCCTGTATGCAATTATTCTGAAATCAAATCAAAACTTTTTAACAGAAAAAGGTTAAAGAATGGTACTGATATAGATATGAGCATTTGAATCTTTATCATGGTTTTCTGATGTAGATCTAGTTATTGACTAAGGTTGTAAAGTGGTTGGGACAAAGGCTCCAGATATTTTTGTCATGGTTTTCTCATGTAGATCTAGTTATTTATTAAGGTTGCACATTGGTTGGGACAAAGGCTCCAGATAATTTTGTCATGGTTTTCTGATGTAGATCTAGTTATTGACTAAGGTTGTACATTGGTTGGGACAAAGGCTCCAGATATTTTTGTCATGGTTTTCTGATGTAGATCTAGTTATTGACTAAGGTTGTACATTGGTTGGGACAAAGGCTCCAGATATTTTTGTCATGGTTTTCTGATGTAGATCTAGTTATTGACTAAGGTTGTACATTGGTTGGGACAAAGGCTCCAGATATTTTTGTCATGGTTTTCTGATGTAGATCTAGTTATTTATTAAGGTTGTACAGTGGTTGGGACAAAGGCTCCAGATATTTTTGTCATGGTTTTTTGATGTAGATCTAGTTATTGACTAAGGTTGTACATTGGTTGGGACAAAGGCTCCAGATATTTTTGTCATGGTTTTCTGATGTAGATCTAGTTATTGACTAAGGTTGTACATTGGTTGGGACAAAGGCTCCAGATATTTTTGTCATGGTTTTCTAATGTAGATCTAGTTATTGATTAAGGTTGTACAGTGGTTGGGACAAAGGCTCCATATATTTTTGTCATGGTTTTCTGATGTAGATCTAATTAGTGATTAAGGTTGTACATTGGTTGGGACAAAGGCTCCAGATATTTTTGTCATGGTTTTTTGATGAAGATCTAGTTATTGATTAAGGTTGAACAGTGGTTAGGATGATGGCACCAGATGTTTCCATGCAACAAATGATCAGCCATTCAATTTAACTTTTCTATTTAAAAAGGTTATTACAGATGGAGGTCAAGTTTGTTATTTGATATTTTAACTTTTGGTATTCAGGAATAATGGTGCTTGATTGATTTGAAAATGGCACTTTATGTCATTTTCCTGCAATACCTTATGAACAATCAAATATCTTCAAATTTTAATATGTTGTTCCTAATGACAAAATTGAAGTCATGTTTTACATTGATGATTTTCACATTTGCTGGTAACAGTTATTATTCAGAACTTTTACATTGAAACTTACAATGTATTAAAATCTGGTTTGGTGCCATTTTGACATTTTGTAGTTTGTTAAGGTTTTTACATTGAAGATCATTGTATAATTAGGATCTTATATCCAATATAACTAGAAAGTTTCACATGTAGATTGTTGTCAAAGATGGTCTGTATCTTCGATGATTTCTCTTCCATTAATGTTTGCCTTGCAGCTACCTGATCAGCAAATTAAAATTCCTGGTACAAAAATAGTTAGCATTTTTTTCTCATTGCAAAATTATTTTTTCACCTGTGAAATTTAGTTAAAAAAGACTTAGGTCATTATTTGGTTATGTAGCACAAGATGAAACAAAAAACCATATATACTTGTTTTGTTGTTAGAGAGTGTATATGTTTGGTTTGGTTTGACCTTGTTTTATGATTTGAATTACAATAGTTTGTGTGCATTATGGCTGTATTTATAGACACTATATCTGATTTATATAGCTTTGCTTCATGTTCTTTCGCCATATGTTTATTTGTGTTTTTTTGTTTTTTTTCTGTATTTTTTTCTTCTTTTTATTGAGGTCAAGGCAGACTTGAATGGTCTATCCCAGGGTGCATTTCCTTCCCATAATTCTATGTCAAGTGATGATGTACCTTTGACACCCTGACCTTTGACCTCCAGATCTGTCAAGTAAGGCAACTTTTGATTGGCCATTTTTATCTGTCACTTCTTCCGTAACGCCTCAATATAATCAATATCATTATTAAATTCTTTCCATATGAGCAGGAAAAATTCAGTCTGCTATTTATAACTGACTTTCAATAGAAAAGATAAAGCTAAACAACGTATCAAATAATTTAATATTGTTCAAACAGGATACAAAAATACAATTGATGTGGCATTATCTTGTATTGTTTTGCCAAAGCAATGATTTTGAATGAAAACTTTGATCAACTTTGATCAGTATTTCTAAATCAAATCTACATGACATGCTATTCACATTCTTATGACAATGTAATATTTTAACACAATGTTATGATGTAGAAGTGACAGTGTAGTGTGTGTTTACTGTACTGCTTGATATAACTCTCTTTCCTCTTGTCTTTTTCTCAATCATGTTGTACTGAAATGCATGCTGGGAGTATAATTGTGTAGTATCTGTCATCATATGAATATATTTCTGATCATACTTACCTGTATCTGTGATAAAATCACACAGGTGTAGCTTGGGAAAGGTATATCGTAATGTAAAACATTTTTAACCTGATATCAGAGGTTAGGTTTACACATTAGAAAAACATGATGCGTTATAATAAATATATCTGTTGTGTGCAAATTGACTAGAATAAAACAACATGCTAGAATAGCTGCTAGACATTTACCTTGTGACCACCTCAATGGTATAGTGGTAGTGTCTTGAGTTGGGGAAATCTTCCCTTTACTCCCGTGCCTGGTCAACCATATACTAAAAAATTGATTATACAACTTTGTTAACCACTGAAAAACAATATGATACTGATTATTGTAGCTTAAATTTTGTAGAATGGAAAATAATTTATTAAGAGTAAGTACACAAAAATGTATTCCAAAGTTATAATTCTTTTTTTTTACAATCAATACCAGTATATGTTCCGGATCATATCTTCACTAAAATTTGTATGATGTTTTTCCTGTTCACACATTTAATTAAAAAAAATGTCCAATAAACAAAAAGAAACGTGAAAAACTTTGAATTTTGCCTGTTGTACTTACTTACTTGCTGCCCTGTATGACATCTGTCTAACATGTCTATGATAAACTAATGGTTATAGGTTTTGTAATGATATTTGACAAGAAATTATTTATTTTTTCACCAAGGTTGAATTAGAAACCAGTAATTCTAGGTAAAGGTTTTTATTTTATTTTTGTTTTGGTTTGTTTACCATATGTAGACCGTGATATCTGTGAAATTTGACGTTGTGGTGTAATATTTTCACTTATTTAAATATTGTCTTCTAATTCTCTTCAACATGTTGTCTTCTATGATATTTAAAGTAATATAGTATACAGGACAGTATAACAAAATCTCAGTACACCTTCAAAGTCTTGTTTCATAGAGGTCATTGCATACAATGGGTATTAAGGACAAATATACTTGCAGGGTTTATCTTATTAACAGCTATTTATGGAATTTGCTTGAGAATTAGATTTTATGACCAGTAGGAACATCTTGATATTTTTTAATTGCACAGGTTTTGCACAGATAGTCTAAAAATAACATTTATTCTAATTGAATAATGAAGGATTTTTACTTTCTTATGGAAATTCTTTTGAATGGATTCAAAGAAAAATTCCTGATAGTTCTGATTCACTCTATTTTGATATGATGATAGTAGCTCACTTGGCCATACAGGCCAGCTATTGCCATCACTTTGAATCTGTCATCTTTAAATTAACTATATTAATTTTCTCTCTGAAACTATGGCATTTGTGTGAACCAAACGTGGCAATGTATATAAAATCCTATATAAAGGTTCCATATTTTGTTCTCATTCATAAAAAACCTTCATGTTTAAACATCACTTCGTCTTTTTCTACACATGTGATTCACACAAAACTTGTTAGAAACAATTTATTGGAGGAAGATTTATTTTATAAATATATATCATCTGCCAAGGAAAAAACATGGCCAACAGAATAATTGTTAATTGTAATTGAGAAATTTTTATAAAATTTATTCACTTCATAGTTGATCATGAATAAAATTTAAGAATTTTACCCTCAAATACTGTGGATTCATGAATATCGTTGGGTATCAATTTTTAACGATTTCATTTTTACAGGGAATCACAAATTTAAATGTTCAACAAAAGACAATTTTTCTACATGAATGTATGCATACTTTAATTAAATATCCAGGAATATGTCAGTTTTCCTCAATCCACAAATATCAATGAATCCACAGTAGACCTGTAATACCTGGATAATTATGTTTTAAAGTTTTTAAACATGGACACTGTTTAAAGGAGCACCTGTTAAATATTTAGAGTAGTTAGTCCAAAGGACTGCCTTTTCTATGAAGCTGAAAACATATCTAGCTTTAACAACAGGATAATCTGATTTTCTACACTTCTACAATTATTAATATGATAACCATCATCTTACAAATTATATCACAAGCTTAACTAATTTGATTATATGTTCAGTTTATATTACCAAGTATTTCAAAGTATGAAAATAGAAATAAAGAGTCTTTTCAATATTTTAAGTTGTTATCCAGTTGACATTTATGTTACTGTTAAACTTTTTTGCATAGTTTCCTGTAAAATTCATTTACTATAGTAATATTTTAATCTGATTATTTCAAACCATATGACCTTCAGATCTTGTGTATTTTATAGGATTCTCTCATAGATGATAACATTCTTGGAGATTTAGGACACGGACAGCCAATGAGATTACAGATAAATGTGCCTGGACCTCTAGGAGAGAATGTTTGAACCAATCATAATTTTTTTAACATATACCATTGGAAATGAGATTATGTATTGATATCTTTGCTCCCAATGGAAGTATATAAATGTCATGCAAATGTATTACATATATTTCAGATTGAAAACTCAATGTGTATAAATCTTTCAATGTTCAAAACTTTCGACATTATTTTTGCCAGAATTTTATTATGTTTTATCATATTAAGATTTTGCTTAAGAGTTTCATCATCAGTTATGTTAATGTTATATGTAGATGTGTTTTCTAATAATTTTTACAAAGCCTATTGAATTAAGCCATGTGATATAAGTGTTTTATTATCAAATATTGTCTGATGTAAAGCATTTTCAGTTATTGCATTCAAATCTGAAAACTTATTAATGGGATATCTATAGTAAACTACCTAATTAACAAATATGTCTATTTCCAATGAGTTAAAGAAGATTTGTTGATACAGAAATTTGTATTTAAGTATTTAATAGTATGTTTTTTCCTGTAGTTTGCCAGCAGCCTTCAAATTAAGCTGCAATTATTGAAAATAGTTGATCAATAAATTGATTTATACACATTCTACAATTATAAAGTTAAGATCTCTGGACTATACCAAAGACTATTATTTCTTTAAAAGATGCATTACCGCATACAGCAACTATTAGACATGTAAATATTAAGGTTTAAACTTGTATGACGGATCAGATGAATACAAATCTTCAGGTATTTGCTGCCTAGTCTAAATCCTAAAGTCTCTTAGACTAATTATATCAAATAACTTTAATACATGAACCATCCGCAGCAAACAAATAAATTTTGTAGACGAAACGCGCGTCTGGCGTATAAATAAAATTTAGTCCTGGTATCTATGATGAGTTTATTCTAATACATTTTACAGCCTTACATTAACAGTATTTTATCTGTCAGCAAATTCCTGTCTTTTTATGGGTATCATTTGAAATTCATTCAAAAACTGATCTTTTGTTAATTGTTAAATTGTTTTTAGACAATTTTGGTTGGTTGTTTATCAATATACATACATTTTGAAAGTGTGCAATATATTTAAGAACAATACTTTATATAGTTAAGTTATTTAAGACAAATGTAGATATTAAGAAATATTTAATCATAAAATAGTATTATTAATTGTATAAGGCTTGGTTTACATTCCTGTACTGGATCCTTCAACATTTTATGTAAAACTAATAACATGGCTGTTTTTAGAACAACAGTGTCATAACATCATTGTATAAGTGATAACTAAATAGTAATATTTTAGACACATCTTTTTGTTCAAAAGAGAGAAACATTTTTATAATCAAAACTAAGTCATAAAACTTTTTAAGTATGTTTATCGTACTCAGACTCAGAAATTTACAATAAAAATACTGGATTTGTCATATCAAACACAAACTTTGTACAGTGAGTACTGAGTATGATTGAAAGACAAGGACTGTGGAGAAATTGATTGTATTGTTTTATAGTTAAAATATATTTTGTAGTGAATTGTTGTTTTACATAGAATATTATCACAAAAGGTATCAAATACAAAACGTGTGGATCCTGATCGTGTGGAGCTTTGACAACATTAGTTCTATGTACAAAGCTAAATATTGTAAGATATACCTGGAGTATTTTTTATATAGAAAGCCTATGATCTGAAGTTTCCATCTGGCATTTATCAATTGTTTTTTTTATCTTTTTTCATAATTAATTGAACAAAGTTAAGTTAAGTGCATTTGTTCAGTTTAAAAAATGTAATAGGAACAAAATCAACAATATTTGGACTATAAAGTAATTGAAAAGTGTACAAATCTGTATATTTGTATCCTAACCTATATTCATTGCCAAGTGTTCAGCTTTTATACAGATTTCTGTATGACAATCTAAGTATTGCTTTGATGGTTTTGAAAAGAGTAAGACAAAGCATGTGTTTGAAGTTATGCCTTAAATAAAATTCTTGGGAATAAAAGTCTGTTTGTTGGGCATTACTTTTGATGGCTTTGTTAGTGTTGTGATAAGGTAAAAACTACTTAATTGAATATTTTCAGTTAAACATGTGTTATTGTCAATTATTGTAACTTGTTTCAAATAATCACATGTACTTATCAAGGTTTCTCAAAAGAAAACTTTGATAACAAAAAATTAGATTTGTGTATGTTCCTGATTTCTTAAATTTGCATTGATCTTTTTATGTGATAATTGTCAATCTGAAGTGACACTACTCAGAGATGTTTCTGGTAGAGTGAGAACATGATGGATGTAATAGCCAATGTCATTGATGTTCCCTAGGAAGATAATGAACAGATTATCTTTGGTTGTTCATCTTGAGAAATGGTCTCTACTACATCTCATCTTGGGACTATCCCACTTCAATGTGAATGTAGCCAAGAAATTTCTCTAGTTTTCATTACTAGAACTAATCTATAATTAAATTCTGCAAACAAATCTTTTTAATTGGTTCTGGATGGTTTCTGTAACAACCAGATTTTTTTCACTTTTCAAATGAATTTCCTCGCTTGAATTTGGAACATTGCACTACTTTTGTTTACTTTGAAAACAAACCCTGTTGGAATGTAAAATGCATAATATTAAAAAATCAAAAGTGCTAGGAAATCAATTTGCTCATGTAGAAATTTGTAGGTGTTAAGAATAAACTTTATTTCCAGCAATGGACTGTTTGAGTGTTCTGGTGTACTTTTTTTTATAACTCTGAGTAAAAGATTTCTTAATTTTCATTTCCATCATAATACCAGAATTTCTCTTATGTAGTATCAGTGTTTTTTCTTATACAAACAACCATAGTCTGATTTTAAAATGAGAAAATAGAATAAGAATCAATTTGTACAATGTACAATATAATTTAAAAATTCAAAAAGAAATTTGTAAAACATTTTACAACCAATTTAAATGAAGAATCCTCAAAATATGCACATTTTTACAGGTAAATTTAAATTTGATTAGAAAACATTTAAAAGAATGAAACTTGTTCCGATTCTTGTTTCTTCTTAAAAAAAATTAAGAGGGTTGTCATTGTTGAAGGCCTTATTGGTATAATCATTATTTGATGTGGTGATTTCTGATGATGAAATTATCCACGAATGACCACTTGACAAAGAGGTCATCATATAGCCTTCAGCAAAACTATACCATAAAGCAATCTATAAAAAGGTACAGGGATAAAAACTCAGGTCAAGAGGTTTTAAAGGTCACCTTGGCTTTTTCCCTGCTAGAACAATTATTGTGTTCTTACAAAGATTTAGCACTGTCATCAAACCAGTGGTGGATCTAATAACTGTCTAAGACGGGGGGGGGGGGGGGGGGCATCTGGTCATGCTTTAGCGATTCCCTATATAATCAACCAAATGTTTTCTCAGAGAAGGGGTCCCCCTATAAATCCGCCTCTACAATCTCTTTACCATGGTTTCTGACCTCAGAATCTGTTATGAGATTTCTTAAGTCTCAGTTGTTGTGTGTTTTTTACTTTGTTATATTTTTGCAAAAAAAGTTTATTTATATTTATATATATGTATGTATTTATTGTTTAATATATTATTAAACCATTGTATTTTGATTGAATATAGATAACGACTATTCAGATCAGTCAATGATTTGTGATACACATGATTGGTCTTCTTGTGCACAATACATACATACTATTATTGTCTTTAAAAATTGTGTTTCTATTGGGGTATGTAAAATGTGTGCATAGCTTTGAAAACACTATTAAATGTTTTGTTTGAATATAGTAAATGTATTTTTATGCAAACTTCATGTTGTTTTCTGCACGTGTCAAGTGAAATGTGTTAATTTGGGTTTTATATTGTACTCCAATGACTTGTAAGTGCTAATAAAATATCTTGTTTTAATTTTGGTTGATGTAAAAAAAAAATCAGTTTTTGGTTCATTTCTTTCCAAATCTCAAACCAATCTTACTTTAAACTGTTAAGACACATCTCATTGCAAATTGAAAAAAATAGTTTCTTTAACACACAAGCTTTGTGTCAAATCCGTTTGTTTTATATGCAAATGATGTACAATTATATTTCTTATTGTAATGATGCATGTAGGGAGGAGTTTCAGCTTTAGATTAGAATAAGGGTCTGATTTACATTCCATTGACAAATACATTTAAATCTGCATTTATTACACACGAGATATCTGGATGGATCAAGAGGTCATTGTCAGTTATAATCTACTAAAAGCTCTCCTTATATTTTCTAAACTTCACCAGTGTTAATAAGGATATAATTTTTTTTAACAATTTCGATAACAGAAGGCAACATTTATAATTGTTTACAAAATCTCATATTCCTGTAATGCTGAATTTTAAGCTATTGACCTATTGATTAATAAATGTTACAAAAATGCCATCTTTGTTTTATTATTTTTAGCTCACCTTGCTTAAAGGGTCAAATGAGCTAATGGCATCACTTGGTGTCTGTCCTCCTCCTCCTCCATTGTTGTTACATTTTGTCAAAGATCTCCTCTGAAACTATCTGACCAATTTCAACTTAAGTTGGGGTTAATGGCTAGTATAAAGATTGTGTTTTTTATTCCAGTCTGTCATGGCCAAAAGTTAAATACACAGTTTTTGGCTTATATTTCAAACAAAAGTGCACACACTGAAATGAGTCTGAAATATAAAGCTTACTACAACTATCACAAAATCTTAATAAGATCCAAGAAATGAGTCATGGTCAGATAAACCAAACTTGAAATATATAATAAACCTAACAATCATTCTATACACCAATTATGCTTAAAATATAGTAGACCTTATGCACATCTAAGAAACAAACTTGACCAGGAAAATTTAACATTGATCAATAACCTATGAAAATGAGGCCAAGGTCAGATGAACCCTGGCAGACAGACATGTACACCTTACAATCTTTAATTGCTTTAGAAATAGTTGACCTCTTGCATATTGTATCTAAGAAACAAACTTAACCAGGAAAACTTGAAAAGACCTATGAACAATGAAAATAAGGTGGTTTTCAGATGATAATATATACACCTTACAATCTTTCTATACACCAAATATAGTTGACCTATTGCCTATAGTATTAGGAAAACAGACCAAGAAAAAACCCTTTACATTGAGCAATGAACTATTGTAGAAGTTATTGCCCTTGAAAGATGGTTTTTACCAATTCTAAATTGCATGTTCAAATACACATTAATATACATTATGTACATTAAGAATGTACTTAGATGAGGTAAGGTGAAAATTAATAAATCAAGAATTTAAAATGGATACCATAAGCAGGTAGAGCATTCGTTAAGGATAAAAATAAGCTAAAACAAGAATGTGTCCACAGTACACGGATGCCCCACTCACACTATCATTTTCTATGTTTAAAGGACTGTGAAATTGGAATAAATTCTCTAATTTGGCATTAAAATTAGAATGATCTTATCAAAGGGAACATGTATACTAAGTTTCAAGTTGATTGGACTTCTACTTTATCAAAAACTACCTTGACCAAAAACTTTAACCTGAAATTTGCACTATCATTTTCTATGTTCAGTGAACCGTAAAATTGGGGTCAAAACTCTAATTTGGCATTTAAATTAGAAAGATCATATCATAGGGCAGATGTATACTAAGTTTCAAGTTGATTGGACTTCAACTTCATCAAAAACTACCTTGACCAAAAACTTTAACCTGAAGCCAAAAACTTTAACCTGAAATTTGCACTATCATTTTCTATGTTCAGTGAACCGTAAAATTGGGGTCAAAACTCTAATTTGGCATTTAAATTAGAAAGATCATATCATAGGGCACATGTATACTAAGTTTCAAGTTGATTGGACTTCAACTTCATCAAAAACTACCTTGACCAAAAACTTTAACCTGAAGCCAAAAACTTTAACCTGAAATTTGCACTATCATTTTCTATGTTCAGTGAACCGTAAAATTGGGGTCAAAACTCTAATTTGACATTTAAATTAGAAAGATCATATCATAGGGCACATGTATACTAAGTTTCAAGTTGATTGGACTTCAACTTCATCAAAAACTACCTTGACCAAAAACTTTAACCTGAAATTTGCACTATCATTTTCTATGTTCAGTGAACCGTAAAATTGGGGTCAAAACTCTAATTTGGCATTTAAATTAGAAAGATCATATCATAGGGCACATGTATACTAAGTTTCAAGTTGATTGGACTTCAACTTCATCAAAAACTACCTTGACCAAAAACTTTAACCTGAAGCCAAAAACTTAAACCTGAAATTTGCACTATCATTTTCTATGTTCAGTGAACCGTAAAATTGGGGTCAAAACTCTAATTTGGCATTTAAATTAGAAAGATCATATCATAGGGCACATGTATACTAAGTTTCAAGTTGATTGGACTTCAACTTCATCAAAAACTACCTTGACCAAAAACTTTAACCTGAAGCCAAAAACTTTAACCTGAAATTTGCACTATCATTTTCTATCAGTGAACCGTAAAATTGGGGTCAAAACTCTAATTTGGCATTTAAATTAGAAAGATCATATCATAAGGAACATGTGTACTAAGTTTCAAGTCGATTGGACTTCAACTTCATCAAAAACTACCTCGACCAAAAACTTTAACCTGAAGCGGGACAGACGGACGAACGGACGAACGGACGAACGAACGGACGGACGAACGGACGCACAGACCAGAAAACATAATGCCCCTCTACTATCGTAGGTGGGGCATAAATATTGATAGGTCATGGACCTCCCTTTCAAGATATTTGAGATTTTAAATATGGCGGGAAAAGGCTGAATCCGACTTTTACCTTATATTTTCATTGGTATTATTTGGGTCTCAAAACAAAAGAAAGAAAATCAAGAATCTTCTAAAAGTTTTGTAAATGACCTTTCATGAGCTATTAAGTCTTATATGAAAAAATAAATGGGTGTTATGGGGCAAAATATTTTACCTTGTATTGTATGGAAAAACACCAAGGAGTCTGAATATTTGACATGAATTCAAAAACATTGCCTAAGTACATCCTTAAACAGCTAAATAATCATTGATGCAAGATCTACATATAAAATTCCATTGAACATTTATTTGTGTTATCCAAAATGCAGTGAACTGTGGACAAGGTTTATTGCCAAAGTTTATCAGTCAAGCTGACCTTGAGATAAGACACACTAATATGTATAGCATATATATCAATAATTCCACATAGGACAAAAGATAGAATCACAGCTTTATATATGTTTTATCTAAGTCCTCTGTTTACTGAAGCTATGGTGTGTTAAGTTCACTTTGTCCAGCCATTTTGTTTTAACCCCCAATGTATCAATATTCTAAACACAGCCAACAAATGTTTTACTTGCAGTACTTAAAACATTATACAACTCCTATTTGTATTGGATCTGGCAGTCAATCAAATGGAATGCATACAGCTCACTCCTGTCTTTCATCAATGTTGTTTTGAAGGTTACAGAATATTAAAAACAACAAGTATAGATGTGATAAAACAATTTAATTAAGTCATTCTGTTGGCATCTATAACAAATACTAGCCAAGTTAAAAACTTACTCCTTCAAATACATAATGGGTGTGAAAATAGAAATGTCATACATACAAAGGTAAAACGTCCCAGGAGGCATGTAAATAGAGTTACTCGTCTTGCCATCATTTTGATTTTATTCCTACCATATACAATCAATAATACAAGAAAACCTAGCTCACAACAAATAACATTTGTTTACATCTGAACACTCCTTTAATGGAAGAAATGTTAGTTAAAGCAATGAGTATTCACAAAAGCTGTTAAGGTTATTTATATTATACAGGATAACATGTTTGTATTACATTATAAATAATAAAAATAATAAATCAAATTAATAATTTACATTATTTGAATAAAAACTGTTTAGAATCATCAATAATGAAGTAATTTAAATACATTTTGGGATTCTGCTTACATAATTCTTTGGAATACATTATCAAACATAAATTTCTCTTTTTTAAAGAAATTAGTTGTGTTATTTGTGTTAAACCTCTCATAAAGATATACAAATAAGCTGTACACAAGATTTACCTTAACAATTAAGTATCAGACACACATACAACTCATTTGTAATTCATGATTGATTATACTTTACAATTGATTTATTATCCAGTTGATTCTAGTTATAAGGGAGATAACCCATTTAGAACTAAGTTCCATCACCCATTGTAAACACACTATAAGACCAGTATTTCCATCAATTGTAAGCAAGAAAAAAATAAGTCTATTCTCTAATATAAGACACAAAAAGTATTCCTGGCAAGCTATAAAATAATGATGTTGTCATAACTTTACAACTAAACTTGTTCTCAAGTTATACTTAATTGTGTATGCCTATAGAGTAATACTGATCACAAGATCAGTTATAATTGTTTATGTACTTCATTTCTGACCAAATGAAACAGTATACATGAGAGATTTTTATTTTTCATTTTATTTCGGAATCAGTAAAACAGGTCAATAATGTGTTGGTAGGCATCAATTATTCAAAGACTACTAGAACAAACTTTAAAGCTGCAAAGATTTATTTTTTATTTTTGAATAATGAAGGATATTTTTAACTTGGCTATGGAAATAAAACAACAACAAACTATCTACAGGTCATTTGTAAAGGTGGAATGTTTTAACAACAACAACAAAAACTCTCCCAAATTAGTACTCATGACTTAAAAACCAACTACTGTACACCATCAACTACTGTGTTTGTGTTTAGTCCAGGTTTACATAGAAAGATTTAAACATTCTTACACAAGGAAAACAACTGACAAATATATTGTTTAACTCACAATTTAAAGCTCAATGCAGATGAAAGAACTTCCTCTTTTTTTATTATAATTACTTAAACAATCTTTTTGTATCAACTACACTTCATATTATTGTTGACTTGATATCCATTACATTACTATTAATTACTTCCTTATTAAATATATTCTTATCAGAGGACCACTACAGCGTTAAACATAGTCATCTAAAGCCATGGAATTATTATATCAACACTTTATTCCATGTCTAAACTTATAAGGAAGACAAATTCATCACAAAAACAGCTATAAAGGTATAATAATAAATCATCCTGTTCTATTGTTAGTAGAAATTTAAATGTTTCCTACTTAATAGTAATTTAACAATTTACTACATGCTTCCTCACTAGAAATCATTTTCTTTTGTCATTTACATGTATTTCAATGAGAAGGACTTTCAAACAGTCATCTTCACAGATTTTTCTATCATAAATAAAAAAAAATCTTAACGATATATTTTGAACACTGCATGTTATGTGACTGACAAAAATCAGTCTTACAAATATAACATCAAAAGCTCTGTTTTCCCATGGTATAAACTACAATCACAGTACAATACATAGAGGTGAAACCTAAACGTTAACATCCATATTCTAACAAGTTCAGAAGAAGAAATTGAAACCAAACCTTCAAAGTAAATGAGACAGAAGATTACTTACAAGTACAATTCAGCAGGCATAGAAAACATTAAAAAAAATCCTCTTAAGTTTCTTGATCTCCAATTTATTTCATCACATAAAAATAAACAAATTGTAAAAGTGAAAAGTAGAAATTTGTGAACTTTTCTTTCTCTATTGAACACACAGTTTATGGTATCTTATTTGCACAATACCCTTCTGAAGTATCAAAATATTTCATATTAATTTTAACTTCTGCTACTTAGAATATCTGGGCTGACACCATTGTCAACCACATCTCCATCTGATACTAAAATCCTTGCGAAGTAAACAAAAAATTAGGTTACAGCTACTTTTAAAAGTACAAGCAATCTTCATGTACATTTCTAAGGATACATATAAACTGTACATTACAAAGACATATTCAAAATGTAGATCTTTAAAGCTGTACATAAACTGCACATCTGTCATAATATTAAAGCATTTGTAGAGTTGAAGAGACAATAAATAGATGTTTAAAGAAGAATGACAGGCATGTTTGCCCTTTCAAACACTAACATAAACTCTGGTTTAGTTGTTAGCTTAGTAACACTTTCATGGCATGTCTCATTTAAAACTTCTGTATCACAGCTGCATCATCTCCCTTGCATTTGATTAGGCTTATCTTTGTGAACTTCCCCAAAGAATCAAGAATTTTAACATCCATGAACCATAATTTCCATAAATATTACTCAAACAAAAGGCGACTCGAATTCTAACTAACTTCTTATCAAAAGAAATTGATACCAAATCAACTGATTCAGTTATTACAGTTAAAAAAGTGGTATTTCGGAGACTCCAAAATCTTACCCAAAATCGCTCAACTGGACCAAAACTCAACTTGTTATAATAAAACAAATATTCCAAATATCTAATAAATTAACTAAGGCATTCAGACAATATGTGGTCTACAATAATGACAGACAGGTATACTAACTGACACATTGCATTCTTATAGTTTTCTTCCACTAAACTTCTGGGAATACTAATATCAGGATATATATCTTTCCTATCAATTTTGCTTTTAAAATCTTGTAAAATATGAGATCAAATGAAAACATTGCCCCTATTTGTAGATGAAAGATTTATCAAATATAGACCCAAACTGCAGGAACTAAAAACATTAAAATATCTCAAAAGTCTTAAAATCTTCCTAAATATAGTATAAATCTACTCGTCATTTTGGAATCAATTCCCAGGTGGATCCAGCCACTTTTAAAAGGGGGTTTCCCAACCCAGGATAAAAAAGGGGGGTTACAAATATATGTCCCCATTCAAATGCATTCATTGTCCAAAAAAGGGGGGTTTCCAACCCCCCCCCCCCCCCAAACCCAACACCCCAACCCTCACCCCCTCTAGATCCACCATTGCAACTAATACTGAATAAAACAGGATGGATTTAATGGAAATCAAATAATGGATTGATAGCTCGATGCCAAACGCCCAAAACCTTATCCAATGAAAATATATTGTATAATATTCTATAAGAATTAAAATAAAATGGGTTTCCTTGGTCCCTCAAATATTTATAATCTGGTATTCATAACATATTGCTTAAATAACTTTCTGTTTCAATAATTCCTTTCTGCTGACTTAAAACTAAACAAAATACAGTACATAAATTTGTAGCACTTTCTATTGTAAAATTCTATTGCACAATTTCAGTAGCATTTCTGTGATTAATTAGACTAGTAAATTATCGAATTCAAACAAACATACATAAAGACATTAATACAAATTAAAATATATCCTGATTGGAATCAAATATAGTGAGAGAAAAAAATGACCATTACTAGCTGTCAAAAAGCTAAACATAATTTACATTCTAATGCAACATTGTTTGTAACGTTCATTAAGAGTTGATACCGTCACTTATTTTCATGGCATCAATTCACAACATGAAAACGTACAAGCAAGCACAGACAACATATGACAGATTTTAAATGTATGTTTTAACGTTGTTTTCTCTATCAGTTTCATTAGAATGGAGATAACAATATTGTATATTATGCTCCAACAGCAGCAATTGGTGCAATACCAGTAAATTAATTGCAACCATCAAATCACCAATTGATACTGTCAGAGCTCAAATACAATACAGTTTTCTCCTAATTAATTAACATAAAGAAATGTAGTCAGTATGACAGTAATATTTCTGAAAAGGATATTGAACTAAACTTGTCAAAGTTATTAAAATATTTATTATTGAACATGTTGAATTCATTAATATTTACTGTTTCAATTATTGTGTTTTTTTAAATAACTTGCATATGTATTACAAGGTGGAATAGGCTTTTTCTGTGTAAAGTGCAGACTTTGGTATAATAAATATTCATTATAGGGATATGTTGCATGAAGTGCCAGTCTTTGTAAGAATCAGGCAATTTAGGTAAAAATTAAAACATGATAAAAAAAAAAAACACCGAGCTAATCATGCTATTTAATACTAACCATCATCCTGAGTTTAAAATTATTAGTCTTCCGTTTGTGTGTGTCTGGTAATGTCAAATAACTTGGTTAGAAAATTGGTTAGAATGATAGCAAATTACAGAGTTATCTCCCCTTATTCGTTAATTTCTAGGTGGCACGGTAGTATTTGCATTCCAGAATTTAGGTTGCTCTTTTGTGTACCCTACTTAGGTAAATGTATCTAAACAGTGTGATTGGACAAAAAATACAGTATCAACTGAACATACTTTCCCAAACTGAGGGATGAATCAGGTGTAGAAAAATATGAAATAATTTTACATACAGATGAAAATGAATTTTTGAGAATTTTTTTAAATTTTGTATTCTCTGCACCATAAAAACCTAAAATTACTAGTGGCCTTAGGTTTCTAAAAATAGCAAAAAAAGTAAACGGTCATGATACATATTCAAATTCATTTCTGAATAGTAAAATGAAAGTACTTCAGTTAAGTGTGAATGTAGGTTTTTTTGCAGTGTTAGAAAGTGGTGAAAATTCTAAAAAGGCTATCATTATCCCTATGGGCCAGGAAATACTACCGTGCCACCTCTAATGCATTTCAACCAAATTGTATCTTCTATTACCAGAACAGAAAACGGAAATGAATGTTATTTCTGTGCATAACTACATATTATGAACTGAAATCAATGTCAAATTGGGTGGGGTTTATTGGTCATGTTTTCACCACTGCCTGATTCTTAGGCAGATTGACACTTTAAAAATCAAGAAAAATTCCCACAAAACCATATACATGAAAACTGAAGTCATTCCATTTATAAATAGTTTTCCGAGTATACCACACAAATACATTGAATATATGATATATATGTATAATAAAGACATAATCCAATAAATTGTTGGTAATAATTGTTTTAAAATCTATATGCATCAAGATAACGATGGTAAATCTTCAAGACTTGCAATAACATTATTCAAGACTATCTTTTATATTCTTAGAGTTTAACATTTTTTATTTTTGACATTTTTCAAATTCCTCAACGATTGAATCTGATATGTGTCCATCTTATATTAGACATACTTTTCATCTTGCAAGTCTCAAAGTAAAACCAATTTCTGACAATGTTGAAAGGATGGACATGTATGTGTATCTGTATATTATTTTATAACAGATACAATCTTTTGGATCAACCATCATATAACTAGACTTTAGGCATTGTGGGGCCTTTTTTGTCCATCTTCTGCTTATTCATGCAGAAAGGGAATGATGGTTTGAAAACAGAAAAGTTTGGAAGTTATACCAAAGAAAGTGCATGTGGAATGGTTTAAAGAATTAACACACTGAAACACTTTGTTAGACTGCATCTAAATTTGAACCACCAAAGTTAATGTTGTGGGTCTGACAAAAAGGATCTGAGAGTCAACAGATGCAATAAGATGAAAAAAGCTCACAAAGACCCAAGGGCTAGGTCACTAAAAATAAATCAAATTTACAAAATAAATCTGTTAAAAATAAATTAAGTAGCAATTCCAATCAAGATTAATGAAGTATTAATGAGAAGCATGATGAGGATTAGTTATAACATGTGTTGTCCTAGTTAATCTGATGGATTGGGATACCCAAAAAGTAAAAACATCAAATTGACAAGTCTTATGAAAAAAGCATGATAATGAGAATTTTTTTTAAAGAAAATCCAAACCATAAAAACAAAATCTTTCAACAATCAAAAACTACAAGGTTATCATGACAGACTGATACCCTAAGGTTATCATTATAAAATGTTGACATAAAATTGCAATGCCATATTGATTACCCAAGTTTGGCATGAGTCCGGGGATTGACAAACTGTTAACCTAAGTATGTCTCGACGTACTGATAACATCATGTAGACATGACATACTGTTAACCTTAGACGGACATGACATACTGATAACCTAAGTATGTCATGACATACTGATGATATTATGCTGCCATGACATACTGTAACATTAGTATATCATGACATACTGATAACATAAGTATTACATGATAAACTATTAACCTTCAATGGACATGACATACTGTTAACATTAGACATATCATGACATACTGATAAGACTAGGCTGACATGACAAACTGTTAACCTAAGTATGTCATGACATACTGATGATATTATGCTGCCATGACATACTGTAACATTAGTATATCATGACATACTGATAACATAAGTATTACATGATAAACTATTAACCTTCAATGGACATGACATACTGTTAACATTAGACATATCATGACATACTGATAAGACTAGGCTGACATGACAAACTGTTAACCTAAGTATGTCATGACATACTGGTATTCTTAGCTGGACATGACATACTGTTAGATTTAAGTTAATGACATACTGATCATGCTGATAACAAAAGTAATATCTAATGGATGAAAGTTTTTTATAACAGAAAGTTTGATTCTAGCTCTAATGTCAATAAGGATGAAAAAATCAGGTAAAGGCTGTTAGTGATGATGAGAATTGAAAATCTGAATATTTTCTTTATTTGAATTTCCGTTTCAAAATTAAATAAATAAATATATATCAATTATTAATCCTATCTACTTCAATAGGAAAAAATTAATAAAATTGAAGTGACATCAGTATTTATGTTTGAACAGTTTTCCTCTTATACATGGATACTTAATAACACCCGTTAATACAATAGGAATTAACTAAGTCACATTTATCTATAAAACATCATTAAAAAAAAATACATTATTCCTGTGCATATAAATATTGAGTTACAAATAATCTCAAAAATGAAACTGCGAACTTGCATCAGGAAGTTTTCAAGTGTCCATTACTAGGTTGTCTTGTGTCATTTATAAGTGCTCCATTTTTTTCTGTAGGATCACCTGAGCCATTTCGATGTTTTAAAGTTGTGTGCTTTTTAGCTTCTAATGCAACACCTTCCTGACCCTGATTGTCAACTTCCTGTTTTGAGCTTTCACTTCCTGATAAACAACCTTTCATGATGTCAATAACTTTGGTTTCTTCTAAATCACACACCGTGAGTGGAGAAGCTTTTTTACATATCCAGTACATAAATTTGGCTAGGAAAGGAAGGACCAAGGTTTGATGAAATAATGCACAAAGTCTATAATAAGGTCCATAGAATGGGTCCGATATAGCAGGACACAGCATGTTGTTTAAATTCACCTTAAATACCTGAAATATAACAACCATTATATTACTTGTACTGAAACCAATAACAGATATACATATGGTGACCTATAGTTGTTAATTTTTGTGTCAATGTGGTCTCTTGAGGACAGTTGTCTCATTGGCAATCATACCACGTCTTCTTTTATATATTAACATAACTTTACAAATGATCTATATTTGAATCTACCATGATAATAGGGGTCAAATGTTACTGCCCCAGACAAAAACTTTAGAATATAAGTTATTGTTAAATAAAATATTGCTATTCAACCTCTTCTGTCTGATAATATGCCAACACTATCTCATTTATAGATGAACTAATATCAGTCTTGGATTCAGTGATTTTCTCTATATTTGTAACAGTTGGACAAAAGATAGCACCTGGAAACTATCAACCTAAATGTTGGTCTATATTAACCTGCTATGACCTTGACCTATTGACCTAAAAAAAAATCATTACTGGGAATTTCCCCTTACCATGCAGGGGCCATAATCAGGAAAAGTTTGATAGGTATTCCAATGACTCAAAAAATATGTCAGGAAATCTTAATGTCCCTATCCAAGAGGATAGCAAACAGTATTATATATGACAAACAACAATTCAAACTTACAAATCCTATGTACTGTAGAGTTATAAAATGGTATATGTAGGTACTGCCAACAGATACAGCTGCCCAACTTAAGTCCCACATTGGCTCTGGGTTATAAACACCTGAAACATATCAATACATTTTAATTACTCAAAACTAAAAGAAAATACTTTTTTTCTAAAAGAAAAATCTGTTTGAAAACATGTCTATTTTAAAATTTATCAATCCCAAATCATATCACTACCATATCGAAATTTATTGACTTTAAATTGATTCTATCTTGAAATGTATTTACTGGTATCTCAAATGGCTCTGACTTGGAAACCTTTTAAATCATCTAAAATACATTTTCTTCTTGAAAATTATTGCTCAAAATATCAGTAGGAGCAATAAAAGCCTTAAATCTGACTTGACTAAAAAGAATAAATCTACTGCTTTTAATATTCTGTGATAAACTATTTTTATCATAGACTCAACAACATATGATTTTTACCATATGATTATTTGGTATTTAGCAGGCTGATATGAAAAGTTTATCACATGCTTCCATTGTTATCACATGGCTTTTGGTAACGTTATCCCATGGAAATTCCAGTGATACTCAGCATATTCCAGAACATACACCTCAACAGTAGATTTTCAGTAAAAACATTACAAAGTAGGGTACAAAACAATTATCTGTGAACTGGAAAGTTTATTGTGTAAAATGTTAAAAAAAAAAAAAAAAAAAAAAAAATAACAAACAAATGAAAAATAAATGCATTTTTAAAAGTTTCAAACATAATTTATTTAGAAAGTCTCAGTTCTTCATTGGTCAAAATAAAAAAAAAATCTTGCTTTCTTCTGAAATTCTCATGGTCACGTCATGAAAAAAGGCGACCATGTCTGATCATATCACATAGAAAGAACATATCTTTTTGCAGGCTGCCAAGTCATTCTAAAAGAAGGATTTAGAGTGTCTGCATATTGTCTAAAAATCATTAGAGAAACAGATTCCACCACCAAATGTTGTGCAATACAAAATTATAATCTACTCTTGACATTTGAATTTTAAATATTTAAAATTCTTGGCAAGCCTCACAATTTTAATTTCAAAATTTTAGTGTAAAGAGTGAATAAATATTGTATCACATTTGATGCAGTGGTAGAATCTACATTGTATATGTAACATTTTTCTTTCATGACTTACCGCCTTTCATTATAAGATAAAACGGTATAATAAGCATCAGTATGTGTTGTATGTAGTATACTTCAATTTCAAATGGTAGCTGAAAATAGAAACAAAAAAGTTATTTGATGTCTAGGAATATCAACCTCTACTACAAAAAAAATGTAAGGGGTTCCGTGGAAGCCTGTGTCTCTGCAGTAATTGCTGCTGTCAGCATAAAACTGTAAAGATAATAACAACAAGAATGTGTCCCTAGTACAGGGATGCCCCATCCGCACTATCAGTTTCTATGTTCAATGAACCGTGAAAATTGAGGAAAATCTCTAACATTTGTCTAATTTGGCATTAAAATTAGAAAGATCATAGCATAGGGAACATGTGTAATAAGTTTCAAGTTGATTGGACTTCAACTTCATCAAAAACTACCTCAAACAAAAACTTTAACCTGAAGCAGGACAGACGGATGGACGAACAGGCTGACGAACATACGAACGAACGGATGCACAGACCAGAAAACATAATGTCCATAAATGGGGCATAAAAATACAGAACTTCGTGGAAAATTCAAAATGGAAAGTCCCTATTTAAATGCAAAAACAATAGCTCAGTAAAACACATCAAACGAATGGATGTCTTGCAATGTAATTTGTCTTTTCGTGGTCATGCCATGTGATGTGACTGATAAATCTTGTTATTTATTTTTCATCTAGTCCAGAATTAAATAATAAATTAATTAATTGTAGGTTATTAACATCACCTTTAGCATGTAAGGCCCTTTTTATTGGTGGAGGAAGCCAGAGTACTCGAAGATAACAACAAACCTTCATTAGAAAACTTGCATTCCGAGTCACTTAAGACAGGAAATAAACACACCTGTCATGTGTACGGTTCAAACTCACAACCTAAGTGTTGGCAGGCAATTGATTGCTGAAGATATACTACATAGATAAAGAAAGATGTGGTATGAGTGCCAATGAGACAACTCTCCATCCAACTAACAATTTATAAACCATTTGTAAACCATTATAGGTCAAGGTGTGGCCTTCAACATGGAGCCTTGGCTCACACAGAACAACAATTGAATGTTGTTAGCTTTAGTGAAAAATGAAAATTTGTTTAATGGTTACAGAGATACTATCATTGTGGTAACTACCAAATGACTTTATACAAGAGTGCACACGCTGAAATGTCTCGCCTTCTATACTAATCATTGATATTATGTTGATAGTCCTAAGTATAAAGCTAAGCTTTATTACAACTGTCACATAAACTTAACATTAACCAAGATAACTAAACAAAGACCAATGAACCTTGAAAAAGAGGTCCAGGTCAGATGAACCATGCCAGGCAGACAGGTACAGCTAACAATGCTTCTATACAACATATATAGTTGACACATTACTTATAGTTTAAGAAAAATAGACCAAAACACAACCAGGTGCTCCGCAGGGCGCAGCTTTATACGACCGCAGAGGTCGAACCCTGAACAGTTGGGGCAAGTATGGACAAAACATTCAAGCGTGATACAGCTCTGAATTTGGATTGTGATCAAATTTTTGACATTACATGGTTTTTTTTTACACAAAACAAATGTCAAGATTTTACAAATCAATTAAAGATTTCTTCAAACTTTTTAAATCTAAAATTAAATAGTTGACACAGCATAGGTTTCTGACACAGAATGAATGTGGTCTAATGAACTTAAAAGTTTTTTTTTTTGCCTTTGAGCAATTCACTATGCTGTTGAATATTAATCCTCTCAAAAAAATGTTTGAAGAAATTTTCTTTTTATTTATGAAATCTGAAATGAGAAAAATTTAACCCCCCCCCCCCTTTTTTTCACATCCCTGTTTCCCTTTTTCAAAACTGATATCAATTCAAATTTCTAATAGAGTTTGCAACAATAACTACTCTTTTAAATACATCATAAAATATTAAAATGTAAAATAAAGTGCTTGTTATCACTGAATGGTAAAGATTGGTTGGTAGTAAAAGTGAATATACATTGTTTATTGTATAAAACAATAAAAAAAACTTCATCAGCAACATTTTATATTGGCAAATTTCCAATGAAGTTATTTACATAAAGTTATTGGCAAATAAAAATAGAAAATGACATCATAGTCATGTCTGGCAAATGTCCAACATACATTATCTAAAAACATTTTAGATAAGATAAGGAAAAAAAGCTTCATCAGCAACATTTTATATTGGCAAATTTCCAATGAAGTTATTTACATAAAGTTATTGACAAATAAAAATAGAAAATGACATCATAGTCATGTCTGGCAAATTTCCAACATATATTATCAACTACTATTCTATACAAAGAAAGATAACTCCAATTGAAAATTAATTGCTATTGCACAATATTGTGCAATTAGATATTTCTTGATATTGTGCAATACTGTGCAATTGAAAATTTCTTGCTATTGCACAATACTTGATATGGAATCCTGATTTGGACCAACTTGAAAACTGGGCCCATAATCAAAAATCAAAGTACATATTTAGATAAAGCATATCAAATAAGCCCAAGAATTTAATTTTTGTTAAAATCAAACTTAGTTTAATTTTGGACCCTTTGGACCTTTATGTAGACCAATTTGAAAACTGGACCAAAAATTAGGAATCTACATACACAGTTAGATTTGGCATATCAAAGAACCCATTTATTCAATTTTTGATGAAATCAAACAAAGTTTAATTTTGGACCCCCATTTGGACCAACTTGAAAACTAGGCCAATAATTAAAAATCTAAGTACATTTTTAAATTCAGTATATCAAAGAACCCCAAGGATTCAATTTTTGTTAAAATCAAACTAAGTTTAATTTTGGACCCTTTGGACCTTAATGTAGACCAATTTGAAAACGGGACCAAAAATTAAGAATCTACATACATAGTTAGATTCGGCATATCAAAGAACCCCAATTATTCAATTTTTGATGAAATCACACAAAGTTCAATTTTGGACTCTTTGGGCCCCTTATTCCTAAACTGTTAGGACCAAAACTCCCAAAATCAAACCCAACCTTCCTTTTATGGTCATAAACCTTGTGTATAAATTTCATAGATTTCTATTTACTTATACTAAAGTTATTGTGCGAAAACCAAGAATAATGCTTATTTGGGCCCCTTTTTGGCCCCTAATTCATAAACTGTTGTGACCTTCACTCCAAAAATCAATCCCAACCTTCCTTTTGTGGTCATAAACCTTGTGTTAAAATTTCATTGATTTCTATTTACTTATACTAAAGTTATTGTGCGAAAACCAAGAATAATGCTTATTTGGGCCCTTTTTTGGCCCTTAATTCCTAAACTTTTGGAACCAAAACTCCCAAAATCAATCCCAACCTTCCTTTTGTGGTCATACACCTTGTGTCAAAATTTCATAGATTTCTATTCACTTAAACTAAAGTTATAGTGCGAAAACCAAGAAAATGCTTATTTGGGCCCTTTTTGGCCCCTAATTCCTAAAATGTTGGGACCAAAACTCCCAAAATCAATGCCAACCTTCCTTTTGTGGTCATAAACCTTGTGTTAAAATTTCATTGATTTCTATTCACTTTTACTAAAGTTAGAGTGCGAAAACTAAAAGTATTCGGATGACGACGACGACGACGACGATGCAGACGACGACGCCAACGTGATAGCAATATACGACCAAAAAATTAAAATTTTTGCGGTCGTATAAAAACTTAACACTGTGCAATGAACCGTGAAAATGAGGTCACGGTTAAATAAAACCTGCTCGACTGACATAAAGATCATAAAATATTTCCATACACCAAATATAGTTGACCTATGGCATATAGCATTAGATAAAAAGACCAAAACTCAAAACTTAACTTTGACCACTGAACCATGAAAATGAGGTCAAGGTCACATGACATCTGCCCGCTAGACATGTACACTTAACAATCATTCCATACAACAAATATAGTAGACCTATTGCATATGGTATGAGAAAAACAGACCAAAACACAAAAATTTAACTATAACCACTGAACCATGAAAATGAGGTCAAGGTCAGATGACACCTGCCAATTGGACATGTACACCTTACAGTCCTTCCATACACCGAATATACTAGCCCTATTGCTTATAGTATCTGAGATATGGACTTGACCACCAAAACTTAACCTTGTTCACTGATCCATGAAATGAGGTCGAGGTCAAGTGAAAACTGTCTGACAGACACAAGGACCTTGCAAGGTACGCACATATCAAATATAGTTATCCTATTACTTATAATAAGAGAGAATTCAACATTACAAAAAATTTGAACTTTTTTTTCAAGTGGTCACTGAACCATGAAAATGAGGTCAAGGACATTGGACATGTGACTGACGGAAACTTCGTAACATGAAGCATCTATATACAAAGTATGAAGCATCCAGGTCTTCCACCTTCTAAAATATAAAGCTTTTAAGAAGTGAGCTAACGCCGCCGCCGTAGCCGCCGCCGGATCACTATCCCTATGTCGAGCTTTCTGCAACAAAAGTTGCAGGCTCGACAAAAATTAAACAAGATGTGGTATGATTACCAGTCAGACAAATATTGAGACCAAATTATTTAGATGTAAGCAACTATATATCAGTCACTATATGACCTTCAACAATGAACAATTTCACAATATCTGGACCGTGTGTTGTTCATGTTTTTAGGTCTTTGGTTTGTCTTCACATGAACCATGAAAATGAGGTCAAGGTCAGTTGAACCATATGCCAGACAGACATGTACAGCTAACAATGCTTCCATACAACAAATATAGATGACCTATTGCTTATAGTTAAAGAAAATAGACCAAAACACAAAAACTTAACACTGAGCAATGAACCATGAAAACCAGGTCAAGGTCAAATAAAACCTGCACGACTGACATATAGATCATAAAATATTTCCATACACCAAATATAGTTGACCTATGACATATAGTATTAGATAAAAAGACCATAACTCAAAAACTTAACTTTGACCACTGAACCATGAAAATGAGGTCAAGGTCAGATGACATCTGCCCGCTAGACATGTACACCTTACAATCATTCCATACATCAAATATAGTAAACCTATTGCATAAAGTATGAGAAAACAGACCAAAACACAAAAACTTAACTATAACCACTGAACCATGAAAATGAGGTCAAGGTCAGATGACACCTGCCAATTGGACATGTACACCTTACAGTCCTTCCATACACCGAATATACTAGCCCTATTGCTTATAGTATCTGAGATATGGACTTGACCACCAAAACTTAACCTTGTTCACTGATCCATGAAATGAGGTCGAGGTCAAGTGAAAACTGTCTGACAGACACAAGGACCTTGCAAGGTACGCACATATCAAATATAGTTATCCTATTACTTATAATAAGAGAGAATTCAACATTACAAAAAATTTGAACTTTTTTTTTAAGTGGTCACTGAACCATGAAAATGAGGTCAAGGACATTGGACATGTGACTGACGGAAACTTCGTAACATGAAGCATCTATATACAAAGTATGAAGCATCCAGGTCTTCCACCTTCTAAAATATAAAGCTTTTAAGAAGTGAGCTAACGCCGCCGCCGTAGCCGCCGCCGCTGCCGGATCACTATCCCTATGTCGAGCTTTCTGCAACAAAAGTTGCAGGCTCGACAAAAATTAAACAAGATGTGGTATGATTACCAGTCAGACAAATATTGAGACCAAATTATTTAGATGTAAGCAACTATATATCAGTCACTATATGACCTTCAACAATGAACAATTTCACAATATCTGGACCGTGTGTTGTTCATGTTTTTAGGTCTTTGGTTTGTCTTCACATGAACCATGAAAATGAGGTCAAGGTCAGTTGAACCATATGCCAGACAGACATGTACAGCTAACAATGCTTCCATACAACAAATATAGATGACCTATTGCTTATAGTTAAAGAAAATAGACCAAAACACAAAAACTTAACACTGAGCAATGAACCATGAAAACCAGGTCAAGGTCAAATAAAACCTGCACGACTGACATATAGATCATAAAATATTTCCATACACCAAATATAGTTGACCTATGACATATAGTATTAGATAAAAAGACCATAACTCAAAAACTTAACTTTGACCACTGAACCATGAAAATGAGGTCAAGGTCAGATGACATCTGCCCGCTAGACATGTACACCTTACAATCATTCCATACATCAAATATAGTAAACCTATTGCATAAAGTATGAGAAAAACAGACCAAAACACAAAAACTTAACTATAACCACTGAACCATGAAAATGAGGTCAAATTCAGATGACACCTGCCAATTGGACATGTACACCTTACAGTCCTTCCATACACCGAATATACTAGCCCTATTGCTTATAGTATCTGAGATATGGACTTGACCACCAAAACTTAACCTTGTTCACTGATCCATGAAATGAGGTCGAGGTCAAGTGAAAACTGTCTGACGGGCATGAGGACCTTGCAAGGTACGCACATACTAAATATAGTTATCCTATTACTTACAGTAATAGAGAATTTAACATTACAAAAAATCTGAACTTTTTTTTCTAGTGGTCACTGAACCATGAAAATGAGGTCAAGGACAATGGACATGTGACTGACGGAAACTTTGTAACATTAAGCATCTATACATATGGTATATACAAAATATGAAGCATCCAGGTCTTCCACCTTCTAAAATATATAGCTTTTAAGAAGTGAGCTAACACCACCGCTGCCGTAGCCGCTGCCATAGCCGCCGCCGGATCACTATCCCTATGTTGAGCTTTCTGCAACAAAAGTTGCAGGCTCGACAACAACAGAGTGGCACTGAGCAAACTATTTTACAATTAAGGCAGTCATAGTGCGAGATTACTTTTTTTGGCAAAATAATTCTCATGTTTGTATGAGACAAGCACCTGCCAAGGGTACTAATAATAAATCAATAAATCTAATAAAACTACAATGACATATAAATTACCTAGACTTCCTTAACCTAACCTCATCCATCATAGAACATTGATTTCTACTACAGAAACTAATGACTACAAACTTCTTTATAAAGAAACAGGATAACTTGATGTAATAATTAATGGAGAAGTTTGTTACATTTTTATTTCTAGATCTGCTTTAATGAGTCCATTAACTGCACTTATGGAAATAGATGAATGCATTGTCAAGAAAAGTACATCTTCAAAGTGTGAAGTTTATTTTCTTATTATTTTTCAATAAGAAGCAGAAAACAGCCATCATCATGAATCTATACGTTGTCTTTGCTAATTATTGTTGTAGTCTCTATGGTGATCTAAAGTATTTCTCAAAGTCCACATGAAAACCTTTATGCTTGCTTCTAAATTAACAAGAAGACTCTTGTGATTGTTACTAAAGTAACAGTCCCATGGTATACCTTCATGGTTGCTCCCAATGTTAGTCCCATAGAAGACACGTGTGTTTGCTCCTAAAGTAACAGTCCCCTAGAAGACCCTTGTGCTTTCTCCTAAAGTAAAAGTCCCCTAGAAGACCCTTGTGCTTTCTCCTAAAGTAAAAGTCCCCTAGAAGACCCTTGTGCTTTCTCCTAAAGTAACAGTACCCTAGAAGACCCTTGTGCTTTCTCCTAAAGTAAAAGTCCCCTAGAAGACCCTTGTGCTTTCTCTGAAAGAAACAGTCCCCTAAAAGACCCTTGTGCTTTCTCTGAAAGAAACAGTCCCATGGAAAACCTTGATGGTTGCTCCCAATGTTAGTCCCGTAGAAGACACTTGTGCTTGGTCCTTAAGTTACAGTCCTATGGAAAACCTTGATGGTTGCTCCCAATGTTAGTCCCATAGAAGACCCTTGTGCATGGTCCTTAAGTTACAGTCCCATGGAAAACCTTGATGGTTGCTCCCAATGTTAGTCCCATAGAAGACCCTTGTGCATGGTCCTTAAGTAACAGTCCTATGGAAAACCTTGATGGTTGCTCCCAATGTTAGTCCCATAGAAGACACTTGTGTTTGCCCCTAAATTAACAGTCCCATGGAACACCTTGATGGTTGCTCCAAGTGTTAGTCCCCTAGAAGACCCTTGTGCTTGCTCCTAAAGTTACAATCGCATAGAAGACCCTTGTGATTGCTCCTAAAGTAACAGTCCTATGGAAAACCTTTATGCTTGCTTCTAAATTAACAAGAAGACTCTTGTGATTGTTACTAAAGTAACAGTCCCATGGTATACCTTCATGGTTGCTCCCAATGTTAGTCCCATAGAAGACATGTGTGTTTGCTCCTAAAGTAACAGTCCCCTAGAAGACCCTTGTGCTTTCTCCTAAAGTAAAAGTCCCCTAGAAGACCCTTGTGCTTTCTCCTAAAGTAAAAGTCCCCTAGAAGACCCTTGTGCTTTCTCCTAAAGTAACAGTACCCTAGAAGACCCTTGTGCTTTCTCCTAAAGTAAAAGTCCCCTAGAAGACCCTTGTGCTTTCTCTGAAAGAAACAGTCCCCTAAAAGACCCTTGTGCTTTCTCTGAAAGAAACAGTCCCATGGAAAACCTTGATGGTTGCTCCCAATGTTAGTCCCATAGAAGACACTTGTGCTTGGTCCTTAAGTTACAGTCCTATGGAAAACCTTGATGGTTGCTCCCAATGTTAGTCCCATAGAAGACCCTTGTGCATGGTCCTTAAGTTACAGTCCCATGGAAAACCTTGATGGTTGCTCCCAATGTTAGTCCCATAGAAGACCCTTGTGCATGGTCCTTAAGTAACAGTCCTATGGAAAACCTTGATGGTTGCTCCCAATGTTAGTCCCATAGAAGACCCTTGTGCATGGTCCTTAAGTAACAGTCCTATGGAAAACCTTGATGGTTGCTCCCAATGTTAGTCCCATAGAAGACACTTGTGTTTGCCCCTAAATTAACAGTCCCATGGAACACCTTGATGGTTGCTCCAAGTGTTAGTCCCCTAGAAGACCCTTGTGCTTGCTCCTAAAGTTACAATCGCATAGAAGACCCTTGTGATTGCTCCTAAAGTAACAGTCCTATGGAACACCTTGATGATTGCTCCCAATGTTAGTCCCATAGAAGACCCTTGTGCTTGCTTCTAAAGTTACAATCGCATAGAAGACCCTTGTGATTGCCCCTAAAGTAACAGTCCCATGGAACACCTTGACGATTGCTCCCAATGTTAGTCCCCTAGAAGACCCTTGTGCATGGTCCTTAAGTTACAGTCCTATGGAAAACCTTGATGGTTGCTCCAAGTGTTAGTCCCATAGAAGACCCTTGTGCATGGTCCTTAAGTAACAGTCCTATGGAAAACCTTGATGGTTGCTCCCAATGTTAGTCCCATAGAAGACACTTGTGATTGCTCCTAAAGTAAGTCCCATGGAACACCTTGATGATTGCTCCCAATGTTAGTCCCCTAGAAGACCCTTGTGCTTGCTCCTAAAGTAACAGTCCCATGGAACACCTTGATGATTGCTCCCAATGTTAGTCCCATAGAAGACCCTTGTGCATGGTCCTTAAGTTACAGTCCCATGGAAAACCTTGATGGTTGCTCCCAATGTTAGTCCCATAGAAGACCCTTGTGCATGGTCCTTAAGTAACAGTCCTATGGAAAACCTTGATGGTTGCTCCCAATGTTAGTCCCATAGAAGACACTTGTGTTTGCCCCTAAATTAACAGTCCCATGGAACACCTTGATGGTTGCTCCAAGTGTTAGTCCCCTAGAAGACCCTTGTGCTTGCTCCTAAAGTTACAATCGCATAGAAGACCCTTGTGATTGCTCCTAAAGTAACAGTCCTATGGAAAACCTTTATGCTTGCTTCTAAATTAACAAGAAGACTCTTGTGATTGTTACTAAAGTAACAGTCCCATGGTATACCTTCATGGTTGCTCCCAATGTTAGTCCCATAGAAGACACGTGTGTTTGCTCCTAAAGTAACAGTCCCCTAGAAGACCCTTGTGCTTTCTCCTAAAGTAAAAGTCCCCTAGAAGACCCTTGTGCTTTCTCCTAAAGTAAAAGTCCCCTAGAAGACCCTTGTGCTTTCTCCTAAAGTAACAGTACCCTAGAAGACCCTTGTGCTTTCTCCTAAAGTAAAAGTCCCCTAGAAGACCCTTGTGCTTTCTCTGAAAGAAACAGTCCCCTAAAAGACCCTTGTGCTTTCTCTGAAAGAAACAGTCCCATGGAAAACCTTGATGGTTACTCCCAATGTTAGTCCCATAGAAGACTCTTGTGCTTGGTCCTTAAGTTACAGTCCTATGGAAAACCTTGATGGTTGCTCCCAATGTTAGTCCCATAGAAGACCCTTGTGCATGGTCCTTAAGTTACAGTCCCATGGAAAACCTTGATGGTTGCTCCCAATGTTAGTCCCATAGAAGACCCTTGTGCATGGTCCTTAAGTAACAGTCCTATGGAAAACCTTGATGGTTGCTCCCAATGTTAGTCCCATAGAAGACCCTTGTGCATGGTCCTTAAGTTACAGTCCTATGGAAAACCTTGATGGTTGCTCCCAATGTTAGTCCCATAGAAGACCCTTGTGCATGGTCCTTAAGTAACAGTCCTATAGAAGACACTTGTGTTTGCCCCTAAATTAACAGTCCCATGGAACACCTTGATGGTTGCTCCAAGTGTTAGTCCCCTAGAAGACCCTTGTGCTTGCTCCTAAAGTTACAATCGCATAGAAGACCCTTGTGATTGCTCCTAAAGTAACAGTCCTATGGAACACCTTGATGATTGCTCCCAATGTTAGTCCCATAGAAGACCCTTGTGCTTGCTCCTAAAGTTACAATCGCATAGAAGACCCTTGTGATTGCCCCTAAAGAAACAGTCCCATGGAACACCTTGACGATTGCTTCCAATGTTAGTCCCCTAGAAGACCCTTGTGCATGGTCCTTAAGTTACAGTCCTATGGAAAACCTTGATGGTTGCTCCAAGTGTTAGTCCCATAGAAGACCCTTGTGCATGGTCCTTAAGTAACAGTCCTATGGAAAACCTTGATGGTTGCTCCCAATGTTAGTCCCATAGAAGACACTTGTGATTGCTCCTAAAGTAAGTCCCATGGAACACCTTGATGATTGCTCCCAATGTTAGTCCCCTAGAAGACCCTTGTGCTTGCTCCTAAAGTAACAGTCCCATGGAACACCTTGATGATTGCTCCCAATGTTAGTCCCATAGAAGACCCTTGTGCATGGTCCTTAAGAAACAGTCCTATGGAAAACCTTGATGGTTGCTCCCAATGTTAGTCCCATAGAAGACCATTGTGATTGCTCCTAAAGTAAGTCCCATGGAACACCTTGATGATTGCTCCCAATGTTAGTCCCCTAGAAGACCCTTGTGCTTGCTCCTAAAGTAACAGTCCCATGGAACACCTTGATGATTGCTCCCAATGTTAGTCCCATAGAAGACCCTTGTGCTTGCTCCTAAAGTAACAGTCCCATGGAACACCTTGATGATTGCTCCCAATGTTAGTCCCATAGAAGACCCTTGTGCATGGTCCTTAAGAAACAGTCCCATGGAACACCTTGATGATTGCTCCCAATGTTAGTCCCATAGAAGACCCTTGTGCATGGTCCTTAAGTTACAGTCCCATGGAACACCTTGATGATTGCTCCCAATGTTAGTCCCCTAGAAGACCATTGTGCTTGCTCCTAAAGTAACAGTCCCATGGAACACCTTGATGATTGCTCCCAATGTTAGTCCCCTAGAAGACCATTGTGCTTGCTCCTAAAGTAACAGTCCCATGGAACACCTTGATGATTGCTCCCAATGTTAGTCCCCTAGAAGACACTTGTGATTGCTCCTAAAGTAACAGTCCCATGGAACACCTTGATGATTGCTCCCAATGTTAGTCCCCTAGAAGACCATTGTGCTTGCTCCTAAAGTAACAGTCCCATGGAACACCTTGATGATTGCTCCCAATGTTAGTCCCCTAGAAGACCATTGTGCTTGCTCCTAAAGTAACAGTCCCATGGAACACCTTGATGATTGCTCCCAATGTTAGTCCCCTAGAAGACCATTGTGCTTGCTCCTAAAGTAACATCCCCTGAAAAAAACTTTATGACTATTCAGATATTCTCAGGAGAATAGATTTCTGACTCCAATATCATTATGTACCTACCAGACGTGTATTTACAACTGGAAATAATATAGCTATAGGTGCCCCTGATAACATGTGCAGATGAATTCTGAATACTGATGTCACAAGTTTACTTGGAGGTGCTGCTAGACAAAATATCTGAAAAATCAGCAAAAATAAAGTTAGTACAAAACAAAATTGGTAGACATGCTGGTTTAAGTCTGAAATATTTTATTTTATAAGGACAATAACTCATATAAGGAAATTAAAAGACAGAGGATGGATGTTGGACAAGAAAAGCTGACTATGCCCTTTGGACCAGGTGAGCTAAACATAAATCATTGTACTGTGAAAGTACTTTAATTCGTGGGTATCAATTTTCGTGGTTTGAGCAATATTTGCATGTTCATGGGTTTTAAATTCGTGGATTTTAGTTTTCTGTACAAAGAATAATATTTGAAAAAATTAAAGCCTTAATTTAGAAAGGAAGGTTACAAATAGTCTGAATTGCAGGAAATTGCAAAGTAGACATTGACCCATGTAAATTGTAGTGACAACACTAATTAACCTAAGATAAAGTGACCAACAGATTAAAAACCATCAAAGGTGTTAATTAGGCCATAAACATGTCTAAAGAAATCAATAACATAAACAAATGCTATAAAGGTATCTTGAATTGTCAAATAATTCTTATCAAAATCAAGCCCAGCATCAAATTATTATTTCTCATATGTACGAGAACTATGAGGATATAAAATGAACACTTTATCATACAAATGTACTAGCATATCAATATGCAATACCGGAAATCTGACATAGATTAAAAGGGTATAATCCTGCGTGCAGTTGTAGTTCTGTGACTGCTATCAAAGTATTTTCGTGATTTGGCGTTATTCATTTTATTCTATAGATCATATCAGTAGTCAAACCTACATGGGGATCTTTCCATGTCTTGATTTGGACAAAGGTTGTTTTATTTCGTTGGACACTTAAATTCGAGGATAATATACAAAAATAGCCTTTGTATGAGGTCGATACAAGGATATATTGACCTGAAAGAAGTATATTGACTGAGGACGAAGCCCCAGGTCGATATACTTCTTTGGGTCGATATATCCTGTATTGACCTCATACAAAGGCTATATTTGTTATATTATTAATTTCCGACCATGTTTGTATCAAAATCGTCATTTAGGTTTGTTGGAACTTAATAGATATTACATTGTCTCCTTGACAATAACAACATGTATTAGTTGTTATTTTATTTACTTTTTTCTTGGACATCTTATGTATTTGAAGATTTTTTTTCGTCAAATAATTGATCACAGGTATCATTTGTTTCAAAACGTTAAACAATATCCTGAAATTCATTACATGATGTCACAAAGTATATCGGTTTTTAGATATTCTAAAATAACCGTGCAATATGCTTTTTGCCGGTCAATATGCTTTTTGCTATCCGCCGTTTTCTCTCTACCTTCGAAAATATAGTTTAACATGTGACTATCCCTAAACGAATCAAATTTGTTAAAATATACAAATTGATAATATAGTCATCCACGAAAACCACGAAAATTGGTACCCTACGAATAAAAGTACTTTCACAGTAAATAAATTTTTGATCTATCTAATTCTGATGTCTGAATCAAGAGATTAAAGTTCTTAATAAAATTCTGATGCAACTGTACTTTTATTGTTAAGTTTTTTCTTCCCTATGATCTTTACTTCAATCCTAACAAAAAAAAATATATTGCTAGGTCTAGGTTTTGTCATGCAACAATCCACATGGACTTTTGTCTTGATTTCTATGTTTAAAGGGACAAAAGAAATATAAGTCTCAGTTATGGATCCTTTGCCACAAATTGATTTCTTAGAAAACTTAAATGACAATGTTTGTCAAATGAGGTCATAATAAGTTAAAGGGAAAATAACGTCATACCTAGAACCATTACAACAATACTGCCATATATTGTGATTTACTTCCTGTAAATAAAGGAAGGAAATCTTCATTGATACTCAAATGTCCAAACACATAATTTTTGTACTCAGCTGCTGATATAAATAGAAATTGATACACAGACTAGCTATATATATATAAATAAAGTCAGATGTATAATATAATTACTAAACATTAGTATGCTGATTGTTTTCATAACAAACATTAAGGTCAACTCTTGACTTAAATTTGATATTCAGTCTATAATTTTTTACCATGTTGACAACGTCTGAATTTAACCAATAGTTCTCCAATTACTTATCATTCTTTCTGGACATCTGAATTTGAACCTCTTATATAACAAACTAATCAAACAAGTCTGGTCTTAAATAAAGCAGTAATTGTCCACTTCAAAAGATTGATCCAGCAGCAAGTACTTATTTTCAAATAATTGGTTAGACCTAGCTGGTGATGAACCCACAACCTCTCACATCTGAGGTGAGTCTGCTACGATGAACCCACAGCCTCTCACTTCTTAGGTGAGTCTGCTATGATGAACCCACAACCTCTCACTTCTGAGGTGAGTCTGCTATGATGAACCCAGAACCTCTCACATCTGAGGTGCCTATGCTACGATGAACTCACAACCGCTCACATTTGAGGTGAGTCTGCTACGATGAACCCACAACCTCTCACATCTGAGGTGCCTATGCTACGATGAACCCACAACCTCTCACATCTGAGGTGAGTCTGCTACCATGAACACACAACCTCTCACATCTGAGGTGAGTCTGCTAGGATGAACCTACAGCCTCTCACATCTGAGGTGAGTCTGCTACGATGAACCCACAACCTCTCTCATCTGAGGTGAGTCTGCAACGATGAACCCACAACCTCTCACATCTGAGGTGAGTCTGCTATGATGAACCCACAGCCTCTCACATCTGAGGTGAGTCTGCTATGATGAACCCACAGCCTCTCACATCTAAAGTGAGTCTGCTTCAATGAACCCACAACCTCTCTAAGGTGAGTCTGCTACCACGAACCCACAACTTCTCACATCTGAGGTGAGTCTGCTACTATGAACCCACAACCTCTCACATCTGAGGTGAGTCTGCTACCATGAACCCACAGCCTCTCACATCTGAGGTGAGTCTGCTACCATGAACCCACAGCCTTTCACATCTGAGGTGAGTCTGCTACCATGAACCCACAACCTCTCACAACTGAGGTGAGTCTGCTACCATGAACCCACAACCTCTCACATCTGAGGTGATTCTGCTACCATGAACCCACAACCTCTCACATCTGAGGTGAGTCTGCTACCATGAACCCACAACCTCTCACATCTGAGGTGATTCTGCTACCATGAACCCACAACCTCTCACATCTGAGGTGAGTCTGCTACCATGAACCCACAACCTCTCATATTTAAGGTGAGTCTGCTATGATGAACCCACAACCTCTCACATCTGAGGTGAGTCTGCTATGATGAACCCACAGCCTCTCACATCTAAGGTGAGTCTGCTTCAATGAACCCACAACCTCTCACATTTAAGATGAGTCTGCTATGATAAACCCACAACCTCTCACATCTGAGGTGAGTTTGCTATGATGAACCCACAATCTCTCATATCTGAGGTGACTCTGCTACCATGAACCCACAACCTCTCACTTCTGAGGTGAGTATGCTACGATGGACCCACAACCTCTCACATCTGACTGAGTATGCTACAACAAGACCAGGTGCATGTATTCATCGATAGAAGTTTGAAATGTGTTAAGTCAGATGAAAGATTGATTTATAATATTATAATACTACTTTGCTATTATAATGATAAATATATAATGAATTGAGCTTTAATACAGTTATAATAACAAAATTAGTTAGACACATCAAAAATTGTAATAAGGTTTCAAGACAGCATAGTTTGACTTGTAATTCTTATTTGATGGACCTTAGTTATATTAGTCAGGCTTGTAAATTAAAGTGGAAGACTTATCACTGTAATAATGGTTTGCTAATTCCTTTCATGAACCTTTTTAAAGTCTTTATCTGCCTACAATCTTTTTAACATCCTTTGAGGGCCCTAAACTTGGTATCGAAAGTTTAATTGAACTGGACCAACTGAACATCATTTTGTATCATGCTAACAGTGTAGATGGAAAGATAATTAGGAATTTTATACTCTTTTCATACTTTGTCCTCTGTAACATTTGCCACCAAAGATCCATATCAATTATTATTGTATAGATTTTATTGGAGGAAATGTGGTCCATACTGGGATTATCTATAGTTAATTCAATAACATGAAAAACCTGGTTCAGATCATTCCGGGAAAGTTCGTTTAGCTAGATATACTGACATACTACTGTTTATTGAGAATCAATCATCTTTTAATCATCAGAGAATATCTACCTCAGGGTCAAAACAATACCATCCCTTTCAATAATACATTATTCTAGATTATCTTTAACAGGACTCCAGGCTAGAACACATTCTCCTGACAATGGTCTATTAGTAAAGCTTGGGTCTTTAATTATTTCACAGTATTCCATTCCGTAAATTTTCTAAACTAAATTACTGTCATGACTGTGTGGATTCCATTCAAATTGAATCTTTATTATATTGACATTGTACATTTTTTATTTTGTAATCACATATTCTGTTTCATATGTTTTAATTGTGTTGTTTCAGAGTAATTCATCAATTGATTTTAAACTTTTAAAATGTTAAATTCACATTAACACAATTTTATCCATTTAGTATTTTTGAATGAGCATTTTATTTAATATGTTTTTCATCAACTGAATCTTGTCAACCAGATGTAAATAAATTGATTCACCAAAAGCAGCTGGATACGACCCCAGAGGTCCAACCCTGAACAGTCATGACAGTTGCAGCAAAAATGGAAACAATATTCACATTTGATACAGGTCTTAATTTGAATTACAAATATTTGACACATAAGAAGTTTATGTCACAGAAAAACTGTAGTCAAAGAACTAAGGATTGGTTATAGGATTTGAATTTATATTCAATTTTTTGCTTTTGTGCAATACACTTTACCGTTGCAAATTTAAAATTATTTTTACCCCCCTCCCTTTTTTTTCTTTAATGCAATACACTATGCTGTTGCAAATACACCCTCCCCCCCAAAAAAAAAAAATGGTTTCCCCCATACCTGCATCATTGTAGCAATATGACATGGATTCAGTATATAAATCATCTGACGTGTTGCAAGTTTAAATCCAAGTTCTATTCCAAATGTTGTACACATAACCACTAATAATATTCTCTTCCCACAGTAATCCCGATCAGATTTGAGTGGAACATTTGGTAAAGTAAGATGGAGAGTAGCTATTACTACTACAATCCCAGACACTATTGTCGTAAAAACACTTTCAATAATTCGCTGCTGGACTGATAAAAAAGTTTGGCACAGATCCCCGCCATTTCCAGCCAGTTCAAAATTCACTCCAGTATAGGACCAGTCAAACCATCCAGGATCAGCTATAACATTGCCACCTATGTTTTCTGTCATTGTTACCACACCAGACGTTTTATCTTGAGAACCTGGAAACAAAAGACAAAATTATCAATCAGATTTAACAAAGGCATTGTTTCATGGCCTTGTAAATTAAGATTACAAAATTTATATACAAGTAGTATTGATTTGTAAAATGTAAATTATTCATTTGAGGATTACTGTTGGAGGGCCTTGGGGAAGAGTAGCTTTATCATTGCTTGCTGTGCTACCCTTTTAAAATAAAGTATTTGCTTGACTTACTTACCAATAGAATAGATTATGGATAGCTCCATACTTCATACGCTTTACTTACTTACCAATAGAATACGTTATGGATAGTTCCATACTTCATACGCTTTACTTACTTACCAATAGAATAGGTTATGGATAGTTCCATACTTCATACGCTTTACTTACTTACCAATAGAATACGTTATGGATAGTTCCATACTTCATACGCTTTACTTACTTACCAATAGAATAGGTTATGGATAGTTCCATACTACATTTACTTATTTCAAACTAATGAAGGGAAAAATCAAACTTTTGATAACTTGTTACTACGTTTTATACAGGTCAAGTACAAACCAATAAATTCCAATATTTTTTAAATCTCCATCCAAAAGGAAACCTGTGAGATTATAAACCTTTTTCTTTTTACAATTATATTTACTTCGTATTGATATTATTTTAACATCATACACCATTGTTAATGGATTTTTTGGCTGAAGCAAATGTAGGTCAATATTACTACATTATTGACACCAGGTGTATTTTGTTCTTCTGTTAATACATTAAAAGGGTACTTCTTCAATAAACAATTACTTCATGATCTACTATCCATCCATTACCTGGTTAATAGTGTCTTATTAAGTAGATTATAAATTAAAGAGGCATTATTTCACAGGCACTGAGAGTAATGCAGAAGAGACCAGAGAAGACAAAACTGAAATTAAAAGTAGGGAAAACTGTTAACAATCTATTTTTTTCTTCAATTTTTTACTTTTAACCTACTACATTTTTTCAAATTCTTGGAAAATCAAAAGAACAATTACTTATTAAGACAATACATTTTTGTCCGAGAGAGATTTTCGAGGCAAAATTTTGACTTTTTAAAAACTTTTGCAGTACAAGATGAGGGTTAAGTAAAAATTAACTATAGATAAAAAAAACCCACTAAAAATGCAGTATGAAACTCTAATTACTAATCTAAATATTTACTTTCTCACAATTCTAAGAAAACTGAACCTTTTATATCCCTGTATGTTCTGTCATTTGAGAGTATTTAACTACCGGTATGTTGTAACTCGATTAAGCTTATGATTTTAGAGATACCCAGTAATACAGATAATCTAAGTCACAAACATTAACCTTATGACAAGTGAACTTTAATTATAAATTATTCATATGTTTAGATAGATAGATAACATATTTTTTAAATCAAACAAAGGATCAATTATGGGCAAAATAAGTATACTGTTTTACAGCACAATATTGAGAAAAAATAAAGAAATAATAAACTGCTTCTCTTAGAGCAGCTTGATACGACCACAGAGATCCAACCCTGAACCATTAGGGTGTCCAGCTTAATACACAGGGGTGTCATTCGGTGAACGAGAGAAATGATCGTGAAAGAATATCTAATGGGAGTCAAGTATTGCGAGACAATCATGAAAGCTCTGGTAACGGGTCGTGAAAGATATTTAATCAAGAAGACATATGAAAAGTCAGTAAATAATATAATTTTATTAATTACACAGACAAATTTACAACAAAATAAAACTGTCTGTCAAAATGGTTTAACATTATGATCAGTATATGAGTAAATTCAGTTTTAAAAGTAAACAGTTTTTACAAAACATCAAAAGGCAGATTGCTTCTCGACTTTGCGATGACGTAAAAAAAGGTAAACAAACATGATTTTTTCACAAATTGGAATAAAATAAACTACTTTTATCCGAATAAGGGCATTCTATTTGAATGAATCAAATGGTTCTCAAAGTTATTTTGTATAAACATAATCTGAAATGTGGTAAAAAAAGAACTATTTAAACAAATTTTTTTTTTTGGATGGTGAAAGATCAGGTACCATCGTTAAAGATCTGATGCTATGAAGACGTTCAAATTATTCTTCAATTATATGATAATTAATATTTGTTATTGGTATTGAGAAAAACTAGATTGGCCAAGATCCTCATTAAATTTAAACATTTCAAAGTGTTAATATTTTCAAAAAAGTTAATTTTATATTATGATCCACCAATGTATATATATTGTTTTATCCTACAAGTTACACCCGTCACTTGAAACTTTTGCTTAAACATGGATCTCTACGCTTAAAGACAATCCATATTATCGCTTGCTCAAGATATATAAGCGGGGTAACAGGAGATTTTATTTGTACAAGTACAAATAATACAAACAAATTATTATTTGTGCATTTGTGAACATGTTATTTGTAAAATAGTTGTCTGATTGTAAGATGAAGGTTTTTATTGTCATGTGAAGTTCTCACTTATCGCGAGTTATAGGATAACTACATTTTGTATATTGGATCCTAAAATCTACATCTTCATCAGACAGAATTCACCTGAATTCGACTTTGCCTCATTTCATGGATGAAGGTATAGTTTTGTGGTCAAGTCCGTATTGCAGATTTGTTAAGTAATAATACGATAACTGTCTGTAAGGTTGTAAGGTGTACATTTTTGACTTCTGCAAGGTTTCAAATAACATTGACCTCATTATCATGCATCATTTGGCAATGTTCGTTTTATGTTGTTTGGCATTTTGTTTATATACCTATATATGCTATAGCGCCATGGAATTTGGTGTATGATGTCTGCCTGTCTGTCTGCATGTTTCATATTATTATGACGTCTATTGTATTTGATATATTGAATGAAAGTAAGATGTCTATGTTTGGCTGTCGGTCAGGGTTCATATACTTTCGACCTTTTGTTCGGAATTAATTGACCAAACATAACATTTACATTTGTCAGTTTCTCAGGTACTGTAACGATCGGAACAATGACCTATATTTGGAGTACGGAATGTTTGTAAAGATTTGTATATGGCATGGTTCATCTGACCTTGGCCCCTTTTTATGAATCATTGACAATCTTAAGCGTATTTGACGCTTCTAGTAAAACCCTTAATATTACAAACATTCAACTAATATACTATCATAAGTACGAGACATTCAGCATTTGCGCTCTGGTATTCTTTAGTCTGTACTCTGTAATATATAGTTATCTCATTGGAAATCAATCCACATCTGCACGCTGTATATAAAGATATATAGAACTTAAGAAAAAAAAGTTACACAAAATGTTGGTTATTGTTCAATCTCAAATTGTTCATGAAAGATGATATTTTTGCGATAAGTTTTTGGTTGATGGTTAACATTTTGGTTTGACCGTTGCATACCCATATTATTGGCTAAATAGTGGCTGTTTGTCTGAATTGAACTAGACCGATTCTCAGAGCCAAATTTTTCACACTGATTTAGACAAGTTTTGAGTTGGGCTTTTTTTTTAACTTTCGAGGTAAAGTGTTGAATCAAAAAACTAGAGGGTCCAAGGACCCTGTGTCGCTCACCTGATATTTTTATTTACAATTGTTGCATGATAAATGCAACTGTTGTACTGTCATTTAGTTTCAGAGATATAATACTAAAAAGTGCATTTGAAACCTATGTTTTATTTCAGCCATGTGGGCAGGCAGGGTCATCATACACAGTGGTCCCTGGATATCCTAGTGGTGATTTAAACCAAGTTTGTTTAAATTCAACAGTTGTTTCAGGGGAGAATTTTTGTAAAATTTATCTAACAAGAAATGCAAAGTAATGAGAAAGGTGTGAAGTAGTTTTGTTGTTGCGCAACCCCCCCCCCCCCACTTTGCCAAAAAAAGCAAAAAGGTAATAAAAAATTATCATATAAGGGCAATCTATCCTATTCATGATTTCTGCAAAATTCAGTTGATTGTGCAAGGGTTGTATAGCCAGCTGAGGTCGTTAAAAACTCTCTTTCTTTTGTTGTTGCAGATAGATCTTGACCTGATAAGCAATTTTACCACATGTCAGATTTGCTCTAAATGCTTTGGTTTTTGAGTGATAAGCCAAAAACTGCATTTTACCCCTATGTTCTATTTTTAGCCATGGCGGCCATCTTGATTGGTTGGCCGGGTCACCGGACACAATTTTTAAACTAGATACCCCAATGATGATTGTGGCCAAGTTTGGTTTAATTTGGTCCAGTAGTTTCAGAGGAGAAGATTTTTGTAAAAGATAACTAAGATTTACGAAAAATGGTTAAAAATTGACTATAAAGGGCAATAACTCCTAAAGGGGTCAACAGACCATTTTGGTCATGTTGACTTATTTGTAGATCTTATTTAGCTGAACATTTTTGCTGTTTACAGTTTATCTCTATCTATAATAATATTCAAGATAATAACCAAAAACAGCAAAATTTCCTTAAAATTACCAATTCAGGGGCAGCAACCTATCAACGAATTGTCCGATTCATCTCAAAATTTCAGGGCAGATAGATCTTGACCTGATAAACAATTTTACTACATGTCAGATTTGCTCTAAATGCTTCCGTTTTTGAGTGATAAGCCAAAAACTGCATTTTACCCCTATGTTCTATTTTTAGCCATGGCGGCCATCTTGGTTGGGCGGGCGGGTCACCGGACACAATTTTTAAACTAGATACCCCAATGATGATTGTGGCCTAGTTTGGTTTAATTTGGTCCAGTAGTTTCAGAGGAGAAGATTTTTGTAAAAGATAATTAAGATTTACGAAAAATGGTTAAAAATTGACTATAAAGGGCAATAACTTCTAAAGGGGTCAACAGACCATTTTGGTCATGTTGACTTATTTGTAGATCTTACTTTGTTGAACATTTTTGCTGTTCACAGTTTATCTCTATCTATAATAATATTCAGGATAATAACCAAAAACAGCAAAATTTTCTCAAAATTACCAATTCAGGGGCAGCAACCTATCAACGGGTTGTCCGATTCATCTGAAAATTTCAGGGCAGATACATCTTAACCTGATAAACAATTTTACCCCATGTCAGATTTGCTCTAAATGCTTTGGTTTTTGAGTTATAAGCCAAAAACTGCATTTTACCCCTATGTTCTATTTTTAGCCATGGCGGCCATCTTGGTTGGTTGGGCAGGTCACAGGACACAATTTTTAAACTAGATACCCCAATGATGATTGTGGCCAAGTTTGGTTTAATTTGGTCCAGTAGTTTCAGAGGAGAAGATTTTTGTAAAAGTTAACGACGGACGACGACGACGAATTTAAACACTTTTAAGGAAAGAATATTTTTATTTTACTGTACTATCAGATACACCAAAGATTAAATTTCAAATATATCATGATATATTGAAATATGGCCATTATAGTTACAAATAGCGTGTCTTTTTTAATTAATTCGATAGGCATGCATTGTGCCTTTTGTGTTTTTTTTTTTATAAAGTACTGCATATTTTCTTTATCTTATTGCACAGTAATGTTGAAGAAGTTGAACCATTTTGACAGACATATTTTTTTGTTCGGATTTGTTCTGCGTTTTGAAAATTAAGCTATTTATTCACAGATTCTGAACTAGAATTTACATTCAATGTCTTTCACGATCCGGTACCAGAGCTTTCACGATCGTCTCGCAATACTTGACTCCTGTTAGATATTCTTTCACGATCATTTCTCTCGTTAAACCAAATGACACCTGTGATACAGGTCTGAATTTGGATTGTAAAAAAATATTTGATATATTATAGGTTTCTGACACAGATTAAATGTAGTCAAAGAACTTGAAATTAGTTACATGATTTGAATTTATATTCAACTGAAGATTTCTTGTTGTTTTGCAATACACTGTGCTGTGGGGCAATACTAAGTAAATCTGTTTTCAGACTTTATACAAAGAATTAGCAAATTAAATTGTGACCCCCTCCCCCCAAATTACTCTTTGGAAATTTATTACCCCCTCCCCTCAAAAATATAATATTGGAAGAAATTTTCTTTTTAATTTCTTAAATCTTGAGGAAAAAACCTAAACATATAAACTGTTGACATAGAGATACATGTATGTCTAACCAGTATATAATTTGATACAAAAATGAAAATCAAATTAGCCAAACTTTAAGATGTAAATTATACCAAATACTGATAGTCAATGAACAGTAACTGAAGGACCAGGGTCTAATTGTTTCTGAGAAATAGAAGATAAGCCTATGTTAAAACAACTACTGTAAAAGCAGAAATTTTCATGGAGGATTTAATTTTGTTTATTTCATGGAAAGATTATATCCAAAAAATTAAAACCCCCACGAAAATTTAACCTACATATAATATCACTACCATTTTGGAAACCAAAAAATTAAATCCCCATCAAATCTTAAACAGAGACAAAACTACGGAATTTAAACCCCACGAAAATTAATGTTTCTTCTATTAACCCTTTCCTCTATAGTGACGCCTTTTGACGCCACCCCTTTACTCCATAATGACACTTTTGACACCTGTGTAGTACCTCAGTTGAAATACTTTGACTACAAAGTGTCTGCTTTAGACTTAATAAAATTTGTATCCAACATGAAAAGGATATTCATAAGAATATCTGACTTGAATTTGTTTGATGAAATATTTGTTTTTTTTCGCAATTTGTTTATACTTTAAAGCATATTTTTAGCATTTTATTGAAAAATCCTATGCAAATCAAGTATGCAAAAAAAATGTCAATGGAGGAAAGGGTTAATGGAAAGAACCAAATGAAAGTCTTCCTGTACTGTAGTAGTGTAATATACATAAACAATTTGAACTGACAAATTTTTGCTGGAAAATATCGTAGTATAAGTATGAACTCTAATAAAAGTTTAACATTTTAAAAATATGAGCCTACACGTTAACTCAAATGTCATTCACTTTTATGATTTCTATAAATATCTCTTTTTTTCAAATAAGTGTAGTTTTAAGATGAGTATAGAAACATGATATTAACACCTCTTATTACAGACATACTTTGTATATATTTCTGTACTAAAATTTATCAAATAGCACATGGTTTACATAAGTGACGTAAATCAATTTCTTGGTCACTACCAGTTCTAGTGGATGGTGGAGTTCACATGGCATTTAAAGGTTAAACAAATAATACTACATGTATTTGAATTATACTAGTATCAATTTTCTAAGAGCTTAACATAAGAATATCATTCTTTATAGATTAAAGGGCTTAACATTAGAATATCACTCTATATAGGGCTTAACATAAGAATATCACTCTATATAGATTATAGGGCTTAACATAAGAATATCATTCTATATAGGGCTTAACATAAGAATATCATTCTTTATAGATTAAAGGGCTTAACATAAGAATATCATTCTTTGTAGATTATAGGGCTTAACATTAGAATATCATTCTATATAGATTAAAGGGCTTAACATTAGAATATCATTCTTTGTAGATTATAAGGCTTAACATAAGAATATCATTCTTTGTAGATTAAAGGGCTTAACATTAGAATATCACTCTTTGTAGATTATAGGGCTTAACATAAGAATATCATTCTTTGTAGATTAAAGGGCTTAACATAAGAATATCACTCTTTGTAGATTATAGGGCTTAACATTAGAATATCATTCTTTATAGATTATAGGGCTTAACATTAGAATATCATTCTTTGTAGATTAAAGGGCTTAACATAAGAATATCACTCTATATAGATTAAAGGGCTTAACATAAGAATATCATTCTTTATAGATTATAGGGCTTAACATAAGAATATCACTCTTTGTAGATTATAGGGCTTAACATTAGAATATCATTCTTTATAGATTAAAGGGCTTAACATTAGAATATCACTCTTTGTAGATTATAGGGCTTAACATAAGAATATCACTCTATATAGATTAAAGGGCTTAACATAAGAATATCATTCTTTGTAGATTATAGGGCTTAACATAAGAATATCACTCTATATAGATTAAAGGGCTTAACATAAGAATATCATTCTTTGTAGATTATAGGGCTTAACATAAGAATATCACTCTTTGTAGATTATAGGGCTTAACATTAGAATATCATTCTTTATAGATTAAAGGGCTTAACATTAGAATATCACTCTTTGTAGATTATAGGGCTTAACATAAGAATATCACTCTATATAGATTAAAGGGCTTAACATAAGAATATCATTCTTTGTAGATTAAAGGGCTTAACATAAGAATATCACTCTATATAGATTAAAGGGCTTAACATAAGAATATCATTCTTTATAGATTATAGGGCTTAACATAAGAATATCATTCTTTATAGATTAAAGGGCTTAACATTAGAATATCATTCTTTGTAGATTAAAGGGCTTAACATAAGAATATCATTCTTTATAGATTTAAGGGCTTAACATTAGAATATCATTCTTTGTAGATTATAGGGCTTAACATAAGAATATCATTCTTTGTAGATTAAAGGGCTTAACATAAGAATATCACTCTATATAGGGCTTAACATAAGAATATCATTCTTTGTAGATTAAAGGGCTTAACATAAGAATATCACTCTTTATAGATTAAAGGGCTTAACATTAGAATATCATTCTTTGTAGATTAAAGGGCTTAACATTAGAATATCATTCTTTGTAGATTAAAGGGCTTAACATTAGAATATCACTCTTTATAGATTATAGGGCTTAACATAAGAATATCATTCTTTGTAGATTAAAGGGCTTAACATAAGAATATCACTCTTTATAGATTAAAGGGCTTAACATTAGAATATCATTCTTTGTAGATTAAAGGGCTTAACATAAGAATATCACTCTTTATAGATTATAGGGCTTAACATAAGAATATCACTCTTTATAGATTAAAGGGCTTAACATTAGAATATCATTCTTTGTAGATTAAAGGGCTTAACATAAGAATATCATTCTATATAGATTATAGGGCTTAACATTAGAATATCATTCTTTATAGATTAAAAGGCTTAACATTAGAATATCATTCTTTATAGGGCTTAACATAAGAATATCATTCTTTGTAGATTATAGGGCTTAAGGTAGATAGGGTGTCTTCCTCCATCTTGGATTTTGAAATACTAGAAAACAAGGTCTAGATCTTTGATGAAATGTGCAAATGTTTATAGTAGTAGGTAATTCATGTGTAAGAATTTTCATTATAATATAGAAAATGCCATGTTTGATCATATTTATGATTGTATTTTACAAAAATAAGAATCCTTTTGTTTGATACATTTTTTTCCAACTTTGTCAAATAAGGGGAGGCAACTCAAATGCAAGGGCAGATAATCCAGATAGTGTTACTTTTACTATAGAATGTGTTAGGAATTTACCCATTTTTACATGTAGCAAGAAAACGAGTCCGGTGACCCCATTTTTTCTTTTTCTTATCTGAAAGCATAATATTGAAGCTATCTTCTCATATTTTATCTCAAAATTCTATGGTGTGGTTTGCATTTTATGGCGGAAAAATGGGTTTTCCATGCATAATCTATACAAAGTCTTGACAATTTTGAACAACCTGTAGCGTGAAAATAAGTCCGGTGACCCATTCTTTTTATTAATGTTTTTAAACAAGCAGGATATGAACTACATTTTGGCAAATTATTAAAAGATTCTATGGATTATAATTTAGACACCCCATCTACCTTAACATTAGAATATCATTCTATATAGATTATAGGGCTTAACATTAGAATATCATTCTTTATAGATTAAAAGGCTTAACATTAGAATATCATTCTTTATAGGGCTTAACATAAGAATATCATTCTTTGTAGATTATAGGGCTTAACATTAGAATATCATTCTATATAGATTATAGGGCTTAACATTAGAATATCATTCTTTATAGATTAAAAGGCTTAACATTAGAATATCATTCTTTATAGATTAAAAGGCTTAACATTAGAATATCATTCTTTGTAGATTATAGGGCTTAACATAAGAATATCATTCTATATAGATTATAGGGCTTAACATTAGAATATCATTCTTTGTAGATTATAGGGCTTAACATTAGAATATCATTCTTTGTAGATTATAGGGCTTAACATTAGAATATCATTCTTTATAGATTAAAAGGCTTAACATTAGAATATCATTCTTTGTAGATTATAGGGCTTAACATAAGAATATCATTCTATATAGATTATAGGGCTTAACATTAGAATATCATTCTTTGTAGATTATAGGGCTTAACATAAGAATATCACTCTTTATAGATTAAAGGGCTTAACATTAGAATATCATTCTTTGTAGATTAAAGGGCTTAACATAAGAATATCATTCTATATAGATTATAGGGCTTAACATTAGAATATCATTCTTTATAGATTAAAAGGCTTAACATTAGAATATCATTCTTTATAGGGCTTAACATAAGAATATCATTCTTTGTAGATTATAGGGCTTAACATTAGAATATCATTCTATATAGATTATAGGGCTTAACATTAGAATATCATTCTTTATAGATTAAAAGGCTTAACATTAGAATATCATTCTTTATAGGGCTTAACATAAGAATATCATTCTTTGTAGATTATAGGGCTTAACATTAGAATATCATTCTATATAGATTATAGGGCTTAACATTAGAATATCATTCTTTATAGATTAAAAGGCTTAACATTAGAATATCATTCTTTATAGGGCTTAACATAAGAATATCATTCTTTGTAGATTATAGGGCTTAACATTAGAATATCATTCTATATAGATTATAGGGCTTAACATTAGAATATCATTCTTTATAGATTAAAAGGCTTAACATTAGAATATCATTCTTTATAGATTAAAAGGCTTAACATTAGAATATCATTCTTTGTAGATTATAGGGCTTAACATAAGAATATCATTCTATATAGATTATAGGGCTTAACATTAGAATATCATTCTTTGTAGATTATAGGGCTTAACATTAGAATATCATTCTTTGTAGATTATAGGGCTTAACATTAGAATATCATTCTTTATAGATTAAAAGGCTTAACATTAGAATATCATTCTTTGTAGATTATTGGGTTTTCTGAACATATATATTGAAAAGTATCAACTGCTGGTCATCAAGTAAATCTGGTAAATAAATAATCAAAATAGTTAAAAAGCTTCACATTGTGTCCAGCGGCTGATATTTGAAATAAACAAACCCAAGTTATTATCTGTGTTGATTGTTTACAAAACAAGGTCAACTTTTGTATTTATCATTATCAATTGAGGTGAAAATAAAGATCATTATATGTTCCTGTACAGTTTGAAAATAAAATATATATAACAATATAAAAATAAAAATATAAACAAGATTATTATACTTAAATAAAATATCAGTAAAAATTGTTGAATTAATGAGGCTACACAAATCCTTGTTCAAGTATTCATTTGATCGCATTTTCATTCACATAAAATCCCACATTAAATGTACATGTCGAATCAATTTAAATTTAATAATGCCAAAATGATTAAATCCATTAATTTTTTTGTCATTCAATATTCAATACAAATATATTTATTTTGTTTGAGTTTAATGTGTTATCCACTCAGTCATTGGGTTACATGTAAATAAAGTTTATTTATATTTGTATATACCAATGTATATGCTTCAGGAATCTGATGTTCATGGTCAGTAGTAGTTGTTTGTTGATATGATTCATAAGCGTTTCTTGTTTTTTATATACAAATGTAGATTAGACCACTGGTTTTCCTGTTTGAATGGTTTTACATGTACACTAGTCATTTTGGGGCCCTTTATAACTAACTGTTCGATGTGAGCCAATACTCAGTGTTGAAGTTTTTTACAAGTTGTGACTTGGATGGAAAGTTGTCTCATTAGCACTCATACCAGATCTTCTTCTATCTATTCAAACATTTCAGTTGATATGTATCTTCTATTGTTAGGATAGTTTAGCTAGTTACATCTGACAAAATACCCTTTGGTATATATTTCTTCAATAGTACACACAAATTAGTGTATTTCTAAACAGTTAACAAATGTAAACTGACATTAAATCATTTACACAAATCAATAGTATGTCCTGTCCTGATCATAATCTCCCCTAATGATAGAAATATTTTCATTTTTTACTAATGTCATGCATTGATAAGAAATATTTCCCTTGAAATATGAGATTTGACAGGAACATCCTGTTTCTTTTTAACATGTAAGAGTACAAGTGAAACCAGGTACACCTTGTCAATATGTTGAAATGTAATCTTACAAGAAATATTGTTCCATGTTAGAGTGTTAGAGTAAATAGAAACAGTTGTGTTCCATTTATTGAAACTTATTTTTGAAAACATGCAGAAAAAGTCAAAATTAGAACTGTCTGTTATAAACAAGGACTTATATACAAAAATGCTGTAGAAATCATCAGTGAGAATCCGAAGCTTAAGGTTTAGAAAGGGGTTTAATTACTGGAGGAAAGGATGGATGAATTTTGTGCATAATTTCAATCCTTTTTTTTTAGTTTTTTCATTATAGTATGGTAATACAGTTCCGTCAATTTTAAGGAAGTGATCAATTTTTGTTTTAAATAGATAAAAAAAAAAGCATTACATGTGTCAACCTGACACTTTGTTACTGAATTTGCTTAACAAATATTTTATGCATTTTTTTTTATTTTTATCAATTCATGTAACATGTTCACAATTAAAAGTTTCATTAGTTTAAACAGAAGAAATTACCAAATAAATGTTCCTTTAAAATTCTAATTAAAATCAACTTTACATTACAGTTTAAAAATTCAGACATGTTAAATGACTTTTGTATAATATCAATGGTAAACTTACATGTGGAGTCTGTGATTAATCAACTGGTTCTACTGGTACCCTTATTGTTACTATCTATGTAATATCATTAATCAATATCCTCAATACTTCTGACATTTACACGAACCATTTCAAAAACAAAATTAAATGCAAAAAAAAGGTAGTATTACAAACTGGGACTAGTTATATATATATGTTCCAGACCATATGAGTATTTGGACCATACGCATATGGTCATGACCATATGGGTATATACTCATATGGTACGACCATATGCGTATGGTCCGACCGTACGTGTATGGTCGGAGTCATTAACATTCTGTTACAGCTTACGTTTAATACTTCTAAACTCTTCATATGGTATGACCGTAAAAGACGCTATCACATAGGTAATTTTATTATTATATTATGATAAAAAGATTTGCTAGATAAAAATCAGAAGTTTCACAAAGTTTATTTTACTTACTTGTCAAAACTATAAAAAACACATTTTATACCGATGGTCATTACCGATGACCATTGTCGATTTGTTATAAGGGGTGAATGGCAATATTTTGACTTAAATTATTAAATTCCCAAAATCTCTTAATGAACTGTTACTGTAACAAGAAGTTACTGGAAAGTTACATAGTTTATTTTAAATGTCTTGTAAATATAGTGTATTGCAGTCATTTTGCGAGATTTGAGATCTAGTAAGAGCTTCTTCAAAACACAGTAGAGATCAGAATGGCCAAAGACCTCAGTATCACTGTACACAGCTGCAAAAAGGCTAGTTTTTCACTTGCAAACAAAAGGAGTAACTGAAAAGGATCATGCACTACCAAGACTCGCAAAAGCAAAAAAAAACAAAAAAAACATGATACCATGTGGTAGTAAATGTCAACCAAAGCCTACATTATACATGCAAGAATGTAACTAGAGATGAAAACTAATTATTGCATCAATATTAAATTTTTTACATAATTTTTGAATTATAAAATTAACAAATTGTCATGTAACCATGATTGTTTTTTTAGATAAAGATTTTGTATTATTGAAATGTTTATAATTTAATTTGAAAAAAAAAAATACCTAAATGGTCTAAATACTCATATGGTCCGGCCCGTTAATAACCAAACGAGTATTATACTCATATGGTCCGACCATATCAGTATACGCATCTGGTCATGACCATATATATACTTTAACTAGATGTAACAACTTCCAGTCCCGTTAGCATAATAGTCTCAGTAAAAAACTTCTACTCAGTTTTTTATAATTAAATTGATTTTATCATAATTTATGAAAAAAAACTGTTATCACAGAGATTTGTCTCGCCTTTTTGAAATTTGGATTATGCAAATGTTGAAATCCAAATAGCAATACTCTAACATCTTACACAACTCACAAGTTATGCAAATATTCAAAGTCAATGAACCAGACTGAGTTAACTGGCTAAACAATTTCCATGTAAATGAAATGTGCAAATGCTAATACAACTGCATACAACATACCAATGACTTATCATAGGTCGTTCCCAAATCTAAATACAAACTTTAACTTGTAAACTATGTAAAAGTTTTGAATTCAATGAACCATGAAGAGGGGGTGGGGCTATATAATCTCCATGGAAACAATACTTGCAAATGCCAATAAATTTGCATACCAAATATCATTGACTTAACATAAGTAGTTCATCTTAAACTGATCTAATCACACAAACTCAAATGTAATTTACAGTAAACCAAGATAAGTTTCAAAGTCATTAGACTGTGACTGAGGGGCAAGGCCAAATATACTCCATGGAAATGAGATGTGCCAAAGCTTATACAACTGAATACCAATTAAAATTGGCCTACCACTAATGGTTCCCCTTGGACTGACCTAATCACAAACTAATTGTTAACTATTTAGTTTAGTAGTTTACAAGTACTGTTGAAGACTTCAAAAGAGTAAACAAGCTTTTAAGGAAAGTTAGAAATGATCCAGTGTCTCTTCATTTCAAGGAACTTGGAGAACATGTAGAACTTTTATTATATACTGATGCTTCTTTTGGTAATCTTCCTGATGGGGGAAGTCAAGGAGGGTTTGTTATTATGCTACTAGGTGAAAATGGAAAAATCAATCCAATTACATGGCAATCAAAGAAAATAAGAAGGGTTGTTCGATGTACACTAGCTAGTGAAGCTTTAGCTTTAGCCGATGGTATAGATTGTGCTACCTCACTAGCTACTTTATATAATGAACTGGTTTTCAATAATTGTACTACAGAAGGAGGTATTACAGTAAAATGTGTGATTGACAATAAGGACCTTTATGAAGCTGTTCGTTCAAAGAAAAATGTAACTGAAAAGAGATTGCGACTCGAAATTAGTTGCATCAAGGAGATGATCCAAAAAGGAGAGCTAACCGTTCATTGGATTGAAACAAAAGAGCAGATAGCTAATATGTTGACCAAGAATGGTGCCAGCGCACAGAACCTACTATATTGTTTTGAAACTGGACTTGTTAATACCGTTTTTATGAAGTAGTTTTAAATTGATCATGTGACACTTTCAATAGTGATATATATATATTTGATGACACTTACAATAGTGATATACATATATTCGAGAACAGTGGTTAAAAAAAACAAGAAGAGAGAATTAGTTATAATGTGATAAGCAATATCTACAAAACTTTTATTTTCATTTTATTAACTTTACATCTACTTAAGAAAGAGAAAGGATCAGATTGTTAACTATTTAGTTTAGTAGTTTAGATATCATAGTTTAGTCTATATAGTCTTTAGTTCTATTTGTATGTATCTTTGTATTTACAGTGACTTGGTGGGTTTAGATTAAAGTTGTACAAAGAACACTTCAGTCATTTATAGCCATTTAACACTAATACATTGTACATGATAACTTAGAAAAAATTTCAGACTCTATAGACCATGACTAAGGGGGCAGAGCCAAATTATCTCCATGGAAACGAGATATTCCAATGCTTATACAACTGCATACCAAATATCATTGACCTACCACTTGTGGTTCCCCATAAGGCCAAATAAAAAAGTATGTGTGGTTCCAGTTACATCTGAAAAAAAGTTAGGGTAGGTAGGTAGGGATTTTTTTTTAATTTATGGGTTTTTTTTACATTGAGTCTATGGGAGCAACATTCTGACTTTAACAGTGCTTAATGAAAAATGACAATAAAATCTTTAGGGTAGGCTATTTTTAAGCCGAAAAAGTAGGGACGGTAGGGTTACTGGAACCACAAATATATTTTTATTTGGCCTAAACTGACCTAATCACAAACTAATACATGCAAAATAAGCAAAAGTTTCGAAGTCAATAGACCATGACTGAGGGGGCAGGGCCAAATAATCTCTATAGAAATGAGATGTGCCAATGCTTATAAAACTGCATACCAAATATGATTGACCTATCACTTGTGGTTCACCATAAACTAGACCTAATCACAAACTAATACATTGTTGACGCCGTTGCCGCTGATGGCGGAAACAGCATACCTTTGTCTTGCTTTTTGACTCCGTCAGGGAGAGACAAAAAATGGATACACATGCAAAATTGCTCACATGCATTTCACATGTCAGAATCTCATGTCAAATCCATATGAAAAATATGTTGCGTTGCAGGCTTGACAAAAATCAAAACTCTGACCACATGCACACCTTCAGTATATATACAAACAGATAGCAAAGTAGACTTCCTAGCATTCGAACTGTAGAAGGAGTTATGCGAAATAACAATATACCCATAATGGGACGTTCGGAAGGACAAATGTACAGAGGGAAGGAAGGACAGAGGTAAAACAATATGCCCCCTAACCTTTCAGTTGCAAGGGCAGGCAATATAAGCATTGATGGAACTGTCACAAAGCTATGTGAAACCCAACAGAATCTACCTAAAATTCAGGCAAACATTAATGGAACTATCACAAAGATATGTGCAACCCAACAGAGTCTACCCTGAAATTTAGGCAAACATTAATGGAACTATCACAAAGATACGTGCAACCTATCTCAATCACATATATATACTTTACATTATAAATTCCTTGTAATGAGGTCAAGGTCAGATTACCCAAGCCAGACAGACGTGTACATCTAACAATCATTATTTTAGTTGAAAATTGATGTAAAGTATTCTTAGAGGTGTCTAACAATTTATGTTTGTTTTGTTTGTATATTTTGGTGTAGATTGGTGAGATCGTTTAAAAAAGTTCTTTGGCATTTTTATGCCAGTCATCATTTGAATTAGTCCAAATAATTATGATGTCTGGCAAGGCGTCCCAGGAAAAAAATCAAAATAGTCTTGCTAGACCTCATAATTATTTGGACTACATTTGAATATTCAAATGATATATAAAAGTCCAATGATATAAACATGATAAAATTTCAAATGAATTACATGTAGATGAACCCAAGTAAAAAGTGCATGTGCTCAAGGATTTGTATAGTATTTACTATACAAATCCTTGATGTGCTTGCAGTTTGGATTTTCAAAAATTAAACAGTGCCAACCTATAATGCTATCATTCATCAGCATATCATATGAATTACTGGGTAAATTCTAACAATCAATATGATACCATTGATTGCAAGTTTCACCATGTACACTAACGACACCTTTGGGTTCCCAATACACAACAAAATTTAGCTTATCAGGGTTTAATAACCGAAAAGCAAAGTGACAGACAGGAAGTCATCTTCACTCAAGTCTGAATCCCTGATCATTATGGTTTTTTTTTATTAATGTACAAAATTGTATAAAATGCATAAAAGTTTTATTTTAAAGTCTTGTATACATACAATACATCATAAGCTCTGTAGATTGTGTATTGACATAATGAGTTCTGTTAACAACTACCAACCGTGTGATGAACAATTAGATTGTATGATCTTATGTTGTATTATTTAAACAAAAATAATCAATCAATCAATCAACCAATACTGACAATAGTATTGTCTTCAAAATTATTAAGCTGATTCATATAAAAAGTATCAAAACTTTATAACAAATCACATTTATACGGAATTCGTCCTCTTTATATATTTAATAATATAAAAGGATACTGTCTCATATAAAATGTATCTTCGTCCATAATTTTTCAGACTTTAGTTCCTAGCACATCCATCATATTTTATTAGCTAAAAGCTCTTACAAAAATAACTATGTATCAAAAGTATGTTGAAAAAAAAAGGTTTATGTCTTTGATTTAATTGAGTGAAATTTACCTGTTTTATTTCACTGGCATTCTTCAATAACAAGTAGGATGTGTTTCAGTGATATATACTGACTTTGTAACCTGAAAGAAGGGACCATAAATAGTGCTTGAAGATTTACATGCAAACTACCGCTTTCTCAAACGCAGAGATGATACACATATTGCGTGGATGTTCTTTGGACTTTTTTTATTTTTACAGCGAAAAATCTAGAGAATAGTTTCACTTTAAATTTGCAACGCACGTTGGACGCATGGTTGTCAAAGAAGAAATGGTTCTCTTAAATTCATGTTCCCCTCCAGATGAGGGGATACGAAAAAAACAGGAAAATACGTCAGCATTTGTTGGCGAAAGAGCACTTGGAAAAGGCACGCTGTTTATTGCAGAAAGGTTGCTATCAAACTCAAACTTTGATAATGATAATTGATGATATGATATTGATTATTGACTATTGTGTTTACACACTTGTATACTTCAATATAATAATAATAATAATAATAATTCTTTATTTATAGAGTGTTACACAGTAAGCTATAACACAAATCTTCCCTGAAGCCAAATGCAATGAAATATAACAAACAATTTACAAAATAATCAAACAAATACACACATACAGGCATACAGGTGGGTCTCATTGGGGTCTAAGCGTGACGTGGGATTGCCGATTTTTTTGTACACTTGACACATGAAAGTCAAATTTTTTTGCCCTGAAAATGGGAAATGAGGTCTAGCGGAACACAGGAAATTACAAAAAAATGAGAATTGCTTAGCCCACATACATTAAGTGTAAGCGGGATATGGGAATCTAACAGTAAGCGGGATCCGGGATTAGAACCCCCAATGAGACCCCCATACAGTAAAGTCCCCGCTGCTGGTGATATCGCTTATTACCTGTTTTGACATATAAGCAATGTAACACAAGTAGAATTGTTCTTGTAATTGTTTTAGTTTTCCAAAGGAACAGAAAAATATTAAAATTGATAATTTCAAGAGTACTGTGCAGTACAGTGTATCTAGGCACCTAAGACTTATGACTTCACTTCATTCAACTGATAAAACCAATAGTTGGATAATATTGTGTTAACGCATTCATAACATACTTTTATTACTTAAATCTTCTGTTTGTATGATTTCACCCTCAAGATTTGATGTACATGTAATCCAGGGCTTCCAAAACGGTCATATATTCCGGTCATTTGTATAATGTCCAGTAAAAGTTCGACTGGGCAAAGCATGAAACGGTCATATACTTTTTAGTTTTCAAAGCTTTTTCGGTCATTTTTACATAATTCACGATCTTTTTGACCCAACCTTTTACCTTTAAAACATCAACACATTTCCGGTCATAAATTTGACATGATGATTAATTACTATCAAAACAACACCTACTTCAATACTTTCTAATTTTAATCAAGGCTAATTAGTAGTTGGACAGCTGAAATCTACCTGTTCAGGTGACAGGGTGAACTATGTTCAGTACCAGACATCGTATAAATTGATCGGTTTATTCACAGTTTTTTTCTTACTTTTCAGCGGTTTGTTTCTAATTGATTTAGTCCAAAAGATTAAAATTATTAGAAATTAGTTTATCAACATGATTTGATGAAAAATTTAAAAAGGTTTTAAATGAAAAATTGTCAGAACTACGTCATATGAACTAGAACACATGTGCGCATGTGCACAGGTGGGAAATTTAATTATGCATCCTACATTTCTTCAAAAATGCTAAAATTATCATTGATACCTGTATCTAACATTCATTTCAAGTATTTTGTTGAAGAAATAACGTGGAAAGAGCTTCTTCACTCAGTCGTTCTTTGTAAAACGTACACGGATTTTACGTATCCGTTTATGGTCCATGTTTTACCATTCCGGTTAGAACAATGTGAAAACGAAGTTTTTGACAATGTCATTTTGCACAAATAAAAAGTCTAAGGCAGATATGAGCACGCTGATGTGCACACTTTGAATGATGCACTGCCAATTTAACAGTTACATCCGAACATCAAATTCATATCATATCAAAGTAAAGTTTAAAATCGTTTTTTTTTAATGTAATGTCAATCATTGAAATGGCCATCTGATTACCATAATTGCCTTTTGTGACTAAATCTTTAGGGATTGAAATTAGGATCAGATATGAAATGTCCGGCTGGCTCAAATATTTTTTGGAAGCCTTGATGTAATCATGGTGTTCAAAATTATGGAAACCCCTGTTTTACCAGTCCCTCAAATGTCAGGTGATTTCGTGCATGCCTTCCAAAAATAGCTTATTTTGAATAAAGAAAAAGATTTAATACTACAAATTTGAACCAAACACACTGCCTGCAATGAGGCAGAGCAAAATTTATTCCAATGCTTATATTCCAAATATATATGTATATGCCTCTATTATTGTTGTTGTTACCAATTATGTAAATCAATTGTATCTGATTTTATGCCCTTTATGGGCCCTGTAATTTGGGAAATAAAAATATTCTATTCTATTCTATTCTATTCCATTCTCATATAAATGTGACTTGAATAAAACAAATTTTATCTGATTTTTAAATGGAAATTGGCTAGATATGGTAAATCATGGGATTGCAGTTATAAATTTACTCTCAACTATCAATTTTATTCTTTTCTATCCCTTCTGAAGGCTAAAACAATTACAAGAACAATTTTATTTGTGCTATTGTGCAGATATGACGAAATCAGCTAATGAGCGATATCAACAGCCATGTGGACACCAGGGACTCCACTGTAATCTTATAACTGCATTCCAATGATTAACCATAGTTAGCCAATTTCCATTAAAAATATTACATCATGATGATCTGATAAATTTGCTTTATTTAAGTCAAATTATTACCGTATCTCATATCCCATTAAAGTCCCTCATGATTTAATTTCAGTTGTGTGTCATGGCAGAGCTCAGAACATGAAGGACAAGGGTTTTCCTTACAGTACCCTGGTATAAGTATACATGCTGTATCCAGAGATTTAACAGCCTTTCCACATGAATGTTTATACTTGATGGTGGAAGGAGATTTAACTGGTAAACATTAAATCATTATTAATATTGGTCGAATTGATATAGAAAATAAAAATTTGAAGCGTTTATGATTACAATTGTCATGCATGTATTCTATTTCTGAAGGCTAACGATTTGCCATATATTTCAACAACCAAAAACGAACTTTTGTAGTTTGCTTTTTTAACATCACTATATCAGCATGATAAGTCTTTACAAAAATAATATATGAATATTACAGAGAAATCCTACAATTATATATATATTATGCATGTACATGTTATAGTTACTGAATAGTTAGAGAGCCGTAGTGTAGTGGTTAGTGCATCGGACTACTAACACAAAGGTTCCTGGTTCGATTCCCGTTTGGGATGAAAGTTTCAGGAACTCAATTTTCGGCTCTCCCTTGACACCATCTGCTAGTATGGTCTTGAGGAAACGATGATAGTCCGTCGGAAGGGGACGATAAATGGCTGACCCGTGAGAGAGCCATATCTCTTGCACGTTAAAGACACCCTTGTAGATTTCGAAAAAGAGTAGGCTAATGCCGCTACAAGGCAGCACTCTCACCCGCAAAGTGGAAAGGGATTAATATAAGTTGCAAAACTTGTTTCCCAATCCACTATAAATAAATATGTTTAAACTAAACTAAGTTACTGAATTATTTGAGCGTGTATCAGTTTGTGAAAATAAACTGATACAGTACATATTAACAGTTATACATACACATGACATAATTATAATACTGGCATACATCTAACAAATTTTAAAAACACTTAATGCTTATTAGGACATTAAAACTTTTCATCCTTTTTGGTGTATAAACATGATAAAAAAAAGATGAATATTGTATGGACAAAATACCCAGTGAACCTCAAATCTACCGATGTTTTTTGTGGCAGAAGTGTTTGACTGTAAAATTGAGAATGATATCTTTTCTCCAAATTGTCGTATAATATATTGAAAAAATTTGCTAACATTGTATTGACAGAATAGCCGGTAAACTATATTGTGCTAAACTACATGTGTGTTGTAGATGATGCGAACAGAGAGGAGGAAGAATCAGATGATGAAGACCTTGACCCATCAACAGAGATGAGATTTGTACCAGACGATAAAACTGTGTGTATGTACTCTCTCAGGGATAACAGTTGTACTGGAAATTTTATATAAATCTTGTTTTCAAAACATGCATATGATTTATTTAACTTTAAATGTCCGTAATATTTGCCATCTATAAATTTATTATTATTAGTCCGCTGCCAACCAAGTCCAAGGCGGCTTTAGGTTTGACTCCTTCAGTCTGACAAATCAGTTTTCCACACTTTTTTCTTTGTGTTTGTAGATACTGATTTGATATTTGCTGTATTGTTTTAATATCATGACAGGTTACAGATCAAGGGAAATTTTGTTCTGACTGGTGATTTTGTGCAGAGTTATGATCCTTGGACTTGAAAAATTCACTCAAATAATCAGTGTTCCACAATTTTTTTCTTCGTGTTTGCAGCTATTGATTTGACATTTGCTGTTTTGACTATTGTTTTATCATGAAAAGTTACAGATCAAGTTCAAATTTTGTTCTGGTCTGATGATAGCTATGGTCCTTGGACGATTCAATTAAATAATCAGTTTTCCACCCTTTTTTTCGTCATGCTAGAAGACATTGACTTGATGTTTGTTATAAATTTACACCATGACAAGTTATAGATCAAGTAAGCATTTGGTTCAAGTACAATGCATGTTAACCAGTAGAGGACTATGTACAAATGATTCTCAGAATGCTTGTTATTATTGTCTTACAACTTACATTAAGTTTAATGACTTTTGCCCTAATTATTCTTTTTCAGTGGATCAGTGATATTAAGCCATATCAAATTTTATTTCAATATACCTCTCTTTTTCAGTGGATCAGTTATATAAAGCCATGTCAGACTGTCAGATATTGCATCCTGATGAAAATGATTCAGATTTTGATGGTAAATGTTATAGACAATATTTGTGTTTAAATTGTGTAGTCACTAATCAAATGGCTTAATCCCAGTCTGTGTTTCTGTTTAAAAGGACAAAAACCTGCCGGCCAATTGTTTAGCTGACCTCGTAAGGGCTGTTTAGCCAGTCAAGGTCGTTAAAAACTTCCATCATCAACCAATTGTTAAAATCTTTAAGAAAGTGTATGATTTATAAAGATATGTAACGATTTCATTCTCAAGTGGTGTAAATAAAAGGAGATATTCATCCATGAGATAGTAATTCATAGCCACTAATAAGTAAATTAATATTGAGAAATATCTTTTTAAACTTTCATATTTAAGACATATTGATTATTAAATGTTTTTTTATTTTTTATGCATTGCCATAGCTGAGGGGGCATTAAGTTTTACCCTTGTTCGTCTGTACATCCAAAAATTGATTTCCATTCTCTAACTTTATTTTGGCTCAACCAAATGTTATGAAACTTATACCCAAAACGTATTACCACAAAGCACAGATCAAGATTGAATTTTGGTGGGACCACCTTTACTGTTCTAGAATTATGCCCCTTCACAAATGGAAAAATTTCAAGTTATAGTGAAAATGTTAGTTTTGAATGGTGGTACTAAATTTACAATGTATGTATTTATAGAAGGAGGATTTTATGAAGGAGAAGATGGATTAGACCATTTATCAGAACAAGGTCAAGCCAATCTACAACGTATGGAAAATTTATTAGGTCAAGGTGATGGTCAGCTAAATAATAATCGTAAGTAGTTCAATTGTAATTCACTGGTATATTAGTTTGTGAAAATATGATATTAATTGTGGTGTAGGTTTTAACCAAAAGTGCAAAATGAAAATATTAAAATATGTGATGTAAAATTATACTTTGAGATCACTTTACTAAAAACCACTTGATCTTTCGCAATTACAGTACCGTGAATTCGTGGTCTAGTGGTTAAGACTGATGGCTACAGTGCTGAAGGTCCCGAGTTCGATTCTCACTCGGGTTGCTAAAAATATCAGTACATCAGAAGGGTAATTTTCACTCTCTCACACAACTCTGATACCCAGATCGGAGTTTAAACTAGAATGGGTACTTTGGGGGCCTCGGTTGGTCAAAGTTGCCCCCTACTTTGACCAGGAGATCAATCTTCTGATATCTCTGGTTTGTCTGTTTCCACCGAGTTGCCCGGTGGTTCTCTCTGAGTACTTCGGCTTCCTCCACCATAATAACAGACTTCCTGGTGTCCTACACGCTCCCTTGGGCGGTGTTGGGTGAGGGTTGTTCTGGTGGTGGGAAAATATTGTAAAGGACACATCTCCATTAATCCTTAGGGAGTGTACATGGATCCGCTCTACCCTTGCAGTCAATCAAGGGGTGTGTCTACATTGGCGGAATCTCAAAGTACATACATAGTACATGATATTTACGGGTCTTTGAATGTTATAAAAGTACATATGGTAATTTTTCAAAGTTATATTAGACCTTCAGCCTGAAAGAAATATATGCTTTTAATCTCTATTTTATCTAATAAAGGAACAGGGAGATAAAAATTGATTTAAAGGTTGCAAAAACATAAATATATCTAAACCTGTATGTTGTAGATGCAGAGAATGGTGATGATGGTGTCATAGATGAACAGTTTGAAGATGCTGATGAAGAGGACGATATGGAGCAATGAACAGTTATCCAGACAGTATATACAAAGGCTATCAAGCAGTAACTAACAGGGTACCAGTATGAATGGCAGTTGTACAGTTCCATTGTTGTATATAGACTTCATTCTTTACATTGTTTATAAACTGTACTGAGTAGGACCGTAAACATTTACAATAAAGAACTACAAAAATATAAGGACCAAATACATACAGAATGTAGAACTGTATAATAACACAAAGATCATTTACAATCAGGAAATTCTGACAAGATATTTTCAATTTGTAAGGAAATCATGGGTGTTATTCAAATTGAATAAAATGGTTACTGAAAGAAATAAAAAAAAAGATTAATGGTCAATTACAAATGGATGATGATATTACTTTGTATGTGTGTCCAGTAGTTGGAGCATAATGTTTACACCATGTTAGGTTCCTGAAAGGCTGGCTATTTTCAATTTTAAAAAAATGGTGTTAAGTTTCAGAGTTATTGGACTTTAAAAACTTTTAAAAAGCTACGCATCTTTACTAATGTTTATATTAAGGGTTTTTAAGGACAACCTTCCTTTTGATTTGTAATTGATATTGTTCAGACAATATCAGAGGGTTATTGGAGATAAGCTTCATAATTTTGTAATCATCTCCAAAAGCTATGCTATTTTCATATATTGGGTTTATATAACATTTCAAGTTTACTTTCACTGAATCACATGAAAGTTTTGACAATGTTATTACTTTTAAATATATAAACTCCGTTTGATATCAATAGTACACTTATCAAGACAACTCATGGCAATACAGGACTTATATCTCAAAAACTTCATTTTTTTAAACTTTTTTTTATGTATCATTCATGATAATTGAAGTATGCTTTCATAAATTCATAAACAACCTTTGCACTGTGTTTTGTTCATTTAATTTGACATATTATGTCAATTTGTACTGTTTTCTAGATGAGAATTTCATGCACTCCTGCTATATATATGTTTCGTATCTTATGAATCAAGGATATGCTCTTTATACAGAAATATATACAAAGTTCACTTATAACTGTATCTATGCACATTTTGATTGAAGACAAAAACTAATCCATTAAACAGCTTTAAAAGTAAGGCATAAAAATACACATGTCAGACTGTATAGCAAGTCAAGGTCGTTAAAAACTCCTTTCGTCATCATCAAATGTCAGATCAGTTTCATAATCCTTAAAGAACTCAGTGATTCTTTATTAAAGGAGATAGATTACAGTCAATGTACTAGATATTTTTTCATGTTCCATGCATAATAGTGCTTCATAATTTTTGTAAATTGTGTATTATTTACAATAAATATTTTACAATAAATATTGTATGCAGATGTTGTTCTTGTGTGATAAATAGTTTTAAAAACCAAATTTGACCACTTATTATATATTCACTTTAAAGCAAATCAATAATTGCATCTTGTTTTCATGTTGCATAGAAAAGCCTGATAATTGTAGGATTTAAAGAGTTGTTACCATTTCTTGATGATTTTTCTGAAAATTACTATGCTTGAAGATGCAGATTGGCTAGTTGTGGATCAGCGTCTACTTGAATAAATATTAAGACTTTTTTGGCCTTGGAAATTTCTCCCTTATTTAGAGTTATAGGACAACTATATTTGATATATGGGTTCCTTACAACAAATAGTTGTCTCTCAGACAGTCACAGGACTAAGAGTTCACTTGACCTCCACCTTATTTCATGAATCAGTGATAAGGTCTGTTTCTCAGATACCAATAGGTCAGCTATATAAAGTGCATTGAATGATTTAAAGGGTTTCATTTAAGTCTGTCAGGCTTCATCTAACTTTACCTCTATTTCATGGTTTATTGGTCAATGTCATGTTTTTGTTTTTTTGTCTGTTTTTCAAGTAACACGTTATGCAATTGCATAACTTTAAATGGATGTCTTTCTGCCAAATATTATTTTTTTTTACCCGAATTTTAGCTTTCATTGGTCAAAGTTAAGTTTCTGTTGTTGGGCACCCTTCTCTGATACTATAACTCAGTATGTAAGTAATGTTTACTATATTTGGTGTATAGAATGATTGTAATGTAAACATGTCTCTCTGGCAGGTTTCACCTTGACCTAATTTTCATGCTTCATTGGAAATATTTCATTTTCTTGGCTAAACCTGTTCTATATTATATGTACTAGGTTAACTATATTTGGCGCAATGAATGACTGGAAGGTGTACATGTCTGAAATGTATCATTTGACCTTGACCTCATTAACAGGGTTTGTTGGTTTCTTTCATACTTAATGAAAAAGGTAAACTTTATTTGGTATATGAAATGATTGTTAGGTCTGCTGGTTTATCTGACCTTCACATTATTGTCATCGATCATTGATAATGTTATGCTAATGTGATACTTGAAGTAAAATCATTATTTTTAAGACTTTCAACATTAAATCAATCATGGTGGGTAAAGCATATAGTCGGCTAGACATTTCAATGTTTATCAATCATGATGGGTAAAGCATATAGTCGGCTAGACATTTCAATGTTTATCAATCATGATGGGTAAAGCATATAGTAGGCTAGACATTTCAATGTTTATCAATCATGATGGGTAAGCATATAGTCGGCTAGACATTTCAATGTTTGAACATGTGTATGTATAAAATAATTGAAGTAGTTAACATTAAAGACAGCTTGACAGACCAGAAAATCAGGTATCCAGTTTAATTCCTTCATACTAGGTCTAAAATTGCCATACAAAGCAAAATAAAAACTCAATCTGTAAACGGGATATGAATCCTATTAGATAATCAACATTAAAAAAAATTCAGACCAAAAATTAAATTATTTCTCAATGCACAAATTGAGTAATACATAACAGTAATACCAACAGAAAATCTGACGGGGGCATGGTAGTTTAAAAACTCCATGTGTAAGGGCATAATAATTATTATGCAAGTCTTTTCAGGCAAATAATTTAATAACACAGATGTACATATAAACTGAGTATAGGCTTCCGAATATTTTGTATCATAAGGTACAATATAACTTAACAACAGTTGAATAAATAACAATTATAAATGAATTTTAATTTGACATAAATTTCAATTGTTTTTAATTGAAGGGTTTGTCAGAAATTTTAAAAAAGTGAAGCAGGCTCCTGCAACACCTACACTAGCTAATATAACACCAATGGTTCGTGTTTGTCGGCTGGAAAACCACGCGTTACCTTCTGACTTCTCTTCACATGTAGTGTTTATATTGTCACTTGGTCTAGGTCTTAAGCTACAATTCCATGAACAGTGTTCGTCTGTGTCATGGTGTTTGTTGTCTTGTGTCTTTTGAACCCAATATTCTCTGATGTCGTGATATGTTGCTCTCTCACAGTCATGGCTGTCATCACCACAGTTAGGTTGTCGAGCTTCACATAATGCCATTTCTCTCAGTGCCATTTGAACCTGCAAAATAAAAGAAACAATCTTAAAATTTGAGAAGAAATCAAAATAAGCATTTAGGATAATTCTAGTAGGATTTATCCATTTAACCATTAGAGTATGAGATATGCTGGATGAAAACTTCTTAAATGATATAAAACCGTTTGGATTATTGTTTCAATTTTAACAAGTGATATCAGAGACATACAATACAATTGTATTACATGTCTCTGGTTATAATTATTGTAGATTATTCATCTATGTTTAAATTTAAAGGTATCAATGATACCAAGGAAGCAATATGTGGTGTTCCTACTGTGCTTTGTGTTGTCAATTACAAGGAATAGGGTTCAAATCTTTAGAACCCTTTCTGTTAAGTCGATAAAGCAGTAACATCAAAATATATTTAACGTAGTTGTACTTAGTATCAGTCTACTCCATATATGTAGGCCAAAGGGCAAGCTGCTTAGGGTCAGTTTTTCTGTTATTATAGAACAAAGCGCGAGCCTACACTTTTGTAGAACGTCTTTTTTTAATCAACTCAAACCTTGCTGTAGGATCCTTCTAAATGTACTGAGGATACTGCAGACGAAAATACTGATGAAAGGATCAATGCTTTTTGCTTTGTATGAAATTCAAAGTTTAGTACATGCATGACGTTTTGTGATTATCAATTGTTGTGTTCTTTCCATCAGCATTTGTTTTTTGTCAAAATTCTGGTATGTTTACAATTCAAACCAATTGGAATGAAAATGATTTTAACTTGTTAGAACAAAACGATCATACAGGAAAAATATATAAAGAAGAAGGCAGTGGTATGATTGCCAATGAGACAACTCTTCACAAGAGAGCAAATGACACAGAAGTTAAAACCTATAGGTCACCATACGGTCTTCAACAATGAGCAAAGCCCATATGTCCATTTTCTATTTCAAGCTTACCTGGCTCAAAGGGCCAGTGATATCATTTATCATTTGGTCCATTTAGTTGAAACAAAGTAAGTTGTCAATCCTCCTTTTTAGGTTGTTTCACTTGGAGTTTGTTAAAAAAAAATCAAAATAATATCAACAGTGGTTGCAACTGAAACTTATAATAGAACATGAGACTTATATTTGATGCGACTGTCATACAAGTGAAAGGTTTGGCGCTATAAAAACCATTTTCTACATTTGAAAATGCTGTGCCAAGTCTGGAATGTGACAGTTGTTGTCCATTCGTTTGATGTGTTTTGTCATTTGATTTTGCCATTTGATTGGTGACTTTCCAATTGAAATTTCCTCGGAGTTCAGTATTTTTGTGATTTTACTTTTTTTTTCAATTCAGGCAAAATTGTAAGGTTTTTTTTCATCAACACTGTTCTATGCAGTTCTTTTTCTTTTTAGAACCATAAGTAACTAGCTATTTGATAAAATACCGTTTCCATCTACTGTGATAGTATCACGAATTATATTTCAAATAGTAGAACACCTTTTAACAAATGTTTTTTTTTTTTATATGTAATAGAACTATACTATATTTGGACTAGAACTTATTATAATACTATTTAAGTCTCAAGTGACCAAAACCTCAAACTTAATCAAAAGAACAATTTGTTTTAAACCTATTTTTTCAATCTGTTTTTAATCATGCGCAACTTGCCAGAATATTCATCATGTTGAATGTGGGCAGTATTTAGAAGAAGAAGAACGTTATCTGCAGTTACGATATGTCATGGCCTTGACCTCATTCCCATGGTTACTATAGTAACTATACATTAGTTTCCTGATTGTATCAGTTTCTCCCTATGTCTGTTATCATACATCCCAGATTCTTATAAGTTAAACATTATGACACTAGGTATTAAAAATTTTTGGTATATGTCATGATTGTAATATGTACATGTCTGTCAGGCAGTGTTCGTCTGACCTTGACACCTTCATTCTCATTTATATAGGTACTGTATTTGTGATTAGGTCTACTTCTCATACACTCTAAGACATAGAACAACTTTGTTTCATGTATGCAATAATTGTAAACTTTATCTCAAATGCATTAAATATTTTGTCCGATCAAATTGGTGACTTTCCCCCTACTTCATCAAATGTGTGACTCATTTCTTACCAAATATGTATGGGTTTTTTTTTCGTTTACCAACATTTTATTTGAGTTCAATACAGCTTGAACTTTAGATTGTAACTTTCCTCCAATTCTAAAGATAATATTTATGAATGATCGTGTTCTATGGATGATTGCATTGTGTTCTGTCTTGATCGTAGATACAGAGCTGATCATTTATTTGGGATGAAAATTTCAGGAACTCAATTTTCGGTTCTCCCTTGACACTATCAGCGAGTATGGTCTTGAGGAAACGATGATAGTCCGTCGGAAGGGGACGATAAATGGCTGACCCGTGTTACGAGAGAGCCATATCTCTTGCACGTTAAAGACACCCTTGTAGATTTCGAAAAAGAGTAGGCTAATGCCGCTACAAGGCAGCACTCGCACCCGCAAAGTGGAAAGGGATTAATATAAGTTGCAAAAACTTGTTTCCCAATCCACTATAAATAAATATGTTTAAACTAAGGAGCAGTTACAAAACCTTAAAATGTCAAGAGAGATAAACAATAGGAAATGTTTGGTACTCTGTCGACTTAAATTTTAAACAGGATTCATCAAAGGTTTTCTACATTGACCGTATATCATACCAAGTAAGATATTTAAGATATTCAATTCCCATTTACCGTTTGTATACGCCTGTTTCCGGGATATATTATGGTATACCGTTGTCTATCCTTCCGTCCGTACGTCGTCAACATTTCGCACAACAACTCAAAAGCTCTTTCATCAATTTAAATGAAACTTCAGTGAAATATAAGGCCGTTAGTTTTCTAGTTTGAATTGTTTTACATTGTCATTTCGGGGCCTTTTTATAGCTGACTATGCAATATGGGCTTTGTTCATTGTAGGGTGACCTATAATTGTTACTTTCTGTTTCTTTTTGGTCATTTGTGGAGAGTTGTCTCATTGGCAATCATACCACGTACATCTTCTTTTTTATATCCTGTACTAAATTTGACAGGACAAAAAGTATCAAATAATTTTTAAACGACCGCAAAAATTTGTGCGTTCATATATTGTTATCACGTCGTCGTCGGCGTCGTCGTCCGTAGACGGATGGTTTCCGGATAATAACTTTAGGATAAGTAATAAAATCAATAGAATTTTAACACAATGTTTATAACCACAAAAAGAAGCTTGGGATCGATTTTTAGAGTTATGGTCCCTTCGGTTTAGAAATTAGGGGCCCAAAGGGGCCCAAAACAAGCTATCATCTAGTAGAAGGTTGGGATATATTTTAAGGGTTATGGGGCAAACAGTCTAGGAATAAAGGGCCAACATTAAAAGGGGCCAAAACAAGAATTTTTGTAGTTTCAAGACAATAAATTGGAGTTCTCTCTATGTCCATATGATGATAATGGTTGTTTAATCACCTTAAACCAATGCTTTATGAAATCTTCAATGAAAATAGGAGTTATCTTTATTTGTCCAGAATAGTAGTTGAATCAACTTAAATTAATTCTATATACACATGTATACAATATACAATGCAATATTCACTTTACTACCAACTGATAAATTAAAGCCATCTTTACCATTCAGTGATTACAAACACTTTGATTACCATTCTAGGATTATGCCCCTTTACAAGTTGAAAAATTGAAGATTTTTTTTAGTTTCTGTTCTTTTAACTTAAGTTTGTCTCAACTTAATATAATGAAATGTGTATATAATGCTTATTACCTCTAGACTCAGTTTAAGTTCAATTTTTGGCAGCTTCACTTTTACAGTTCGTAAGTTATGTCCCTTTATAACGTTATAGTATGCTAGCGGGAGAATCGTCTGTGTCCCTTTGGACACATTCCCCATTTATTTTTTTAGAAGTTACTATTAATTTGATATTAATTTTAACCATGGCTGTATGACATTTTATATTTTAATATTTTATGATGTATTTAAATGAGTAGTTATTGTTGCAAACTCCATTAGTAATTTGAATTGAGATCATTTTTGTTTTACAATAATTATTGTTTGAATATAAAAGCAAAATATCTTGAAATATATTCATTTTATTACATATATTCATTTCATAATTTAGGAAACACTTTACAGTTCATAAGCCTTGATAAATGAAATTTTATTGAATTTTAATCATGCAAAGGATATATATTTCTTGACACCATGAAACCATTTTAGTACCTGTCTACTTCGACATTTTGTTTTCTTAACAATTATTTGATCATTATTGATATTTATTCAATAAATTTTAATAACAAAGTTGATGTATAATATATAAAAGTTGAAGAAAAATGATTTTTTTAACAGGACTAAGGTGTTTTCTTCTTTAAAACAGATTTTTTTCTGTGACTAAGTCACTTGCTGTCCACCACTCTTGCTTAAATGCCTCCCTAATCGACTAGTTATGAGTAGAAATTATCTGACAATGTTTCTTCTTTTAGTCTGGGACTATTATAGTATAATAGTCCCAGTTTTTTGTTAATTCAATTTTGGGACTTAAATACTCGCGAATTACCATTCAAAATGTTATTTTCGACAGTTCTATTAATCATTGATTTAAAAAATGTATTTATTTAATTTATTCAACATACCTCATAAAATTCAAGCAATCTGTTTTTTCATTTGTTCTTAACCAGTGTTTTTTCTGGAGTGCAAGTCAGCTGTGTTACGGAAGTTTAAATTGTAAGTTATCAAAATTTCTGATCTCAATTTTTATAAGAACCTTATATATAATCACGTGTATAAAGTGACATTACACACAGCTCCCTTGCGATTTTATGATTATTGAATAAAACGATTATAAACAAAAGAATTTGTTTATTGTGTCGTGTAATTAAGCATTGACAGGTAGATAATTTTTAGGGGAACTCTAATTTACCTGTATATTTTACACGAATGCTTACCTATCACTTTTAGCAGTTAAAAATGTAAGGGTTCCGCGGAACCCAGTGTCTCCCCTACTTTTGCTGTTAATCGTAGCCTCAACAAAAATGAGGGAAAAAATCAAATCAATAAATATTCCTCTCGATAATATCTTTTGATTGTTAGAAGCTTCTGTCCAAGTTTGGTAAAAATTCAGAATAGTTTATGAATATAATAAATGTTTTAAAAACTTTAACCGTAGACTGTATGTAATGTTAACTGGAAGGTCCATTTATAAATAAAATGCAGATAAAACAGGTACAAAATTTTAACAAACTTTCCTTCTAGATACTAGCTTTTGATCATAAACAAGCTTCTGTCCAAGTTTGGTACAAATCTAGAATATAGTATAAGAAAGTTATTAAAACTTTAAAAACTTTAACCTCAGAGTGAAGTGACTGAATGGATTGTTTCCTGGCAGAAAAACTAAGTCCTTTTATAAATAAAATACTGAAAAAAATAGATTTTTTTTTACAAAAGTTATTTCTGGATACTTACTTATGATCATAAACAATCTTCTGTCCAAGTTTAGTACAAATCCAAGAAAGTTAAAGAAAGTTAATAAAATGTTAAAACTTCAACCACAGAGTGAATGTATTCGTCAGAAAAACAAGTCCATTTATAAGTAAAATATGGGAAAAAAATAAATGGAATTTTATATTTACAAAATTTACTTGGGATACTATCTTATGATCATAAACAAGCTTCTGTCCAAGTTTGGTACAAATCCGGGATAGTTTAAGAAAGTTATTAAAATTTCAAAAAACTTTAACCACAGAGTGAATATTTGTGGATGCCGACGGAATGTTGGATCGCTATGTCTCGCTTCTTCGACTAAAGTCGAAGCCTTGACAAAAATGAGGCAGGGAATTGTAATTCTATACAAATTCAATCTGCAATATTAAAGGGGGGAGAGAGATAAAGACATAATGTTTTCGAATTTCAGCTACGTTTCAACGATCTAAAGGCGTATGCAAAATTTTAAGAAAATCTGTGACAGTCCATTTACTGTAACTTGATCTTAAACTCCGCTACATTAGTTAATTTACAGCCACTTACATATTGAACCATTGAAGTACATGTATTACCAATAATTATAAAACATAGCTATATGTATAATAATGAACGATATTTTAGGCTATTTACAGCCATCAACATTACAAAGTAGGATGGTATTAATTCATAACAACAGCCATTATGCATTGAATTTGATTTCGGAAATTACAAACTTTCAATGTTGTTTTTGTCGAGCCTGCGATTTCTGTCACAGAAAGCTCGACATAGGGATAGTGATCCGGCGACGTTGGCATGAACTAACTTCATATTTCAGATTGAGAAGGTAGAAGACCTAGATCCTTCATACTTTATTTTACAGATGCGTTATGTTGTGAAGTTTTCGGCTGTCATATGTTCATTATCCTTGACCTCATTTTCATTTAGTATCCTTAATTTCTCTCTTATCAGTAATAATAACTTTATTTGATATTTATCTTACAAGGTCCTCATGCCCGTCAGACAGTTTGACCTCGACCTCATTTCATTGATCATGGATCAGTGAACAAGGTTAAGTTTTGGTGGTCAAGTCCCTATCTCAGATACTTTAAGCAAAAAATCAACTATATTTGGTGTATGGAATGATTGTAAGGTGAACATGTCCAATTGGCAGGTGTCTTCGAACCTTGACCTCATTTCATGGTCCAGTGGTTATGATTAAGTTTCAAGTTGTGTTTTGGTCTAATTTTCTAATACTGTATGCAATAGGTCAAATATATAAAGTGTATGAGAATATTTTATGATGTACATGTCAGTCTGGCCTTTTTTTTTTACCTTTACCTCATGTTTATGGTTCATTGCTTAATATTAAGATTTTGGGGTCTGTTTTTCAAATACTATAGGTGGAAGATTTTCTCGTGGGTTTGAACCCACCCCACTGAAAAATGGTCATTTTCCGTCTATTTTCCGATTTTAAAACGACCTTGAGAGGTGAACATTGACCAGACTGTGTTTCTTTGTCATTCAAGTCTTACCCTAGATACAACAGTCCATTCATGCTAACTGGGAGTTTATGGGTCTTAAGTGTCTTGCTGGCGAATTATTATTGTTAAGTCAGGTCTGCCTAAATGTCTGTTTTTGCCGGATTTTTGACAAATCGGTGACCTAGATTTTACAGACTAGTCTCCTTTTGGACATATTATGTGTATATATGTCTCTGTATTATACCTCTTTGTGTTCCTATACCACCTATGCATGAATTTACGATAATAGTTTATACCTACAATGACTACCAGTTACGTAGGGGCCATCAAAGATGCCCACCCCCACCTGATTTTGGCTACTTTTCACGTTTTTCCGATTTTGAACTCTTAAACAGCTTTCAAAGTGCCATATTTTCATAAACAGACATCTGAGAAGAGTTTATTGACCATGAACAGCTTGGTTGAAGTCCCTGCTATTATGACAGTTTAGGTTGGGCAGTTCAAAATAGGTATGGCGGGTCATACGGGCCATCAAAGAATGGTTGTCGCCATCACGCCTACAGGCGGGATTGGGGGTTAAAGGATTAAGATACTTATATGCAAAAGGTCAACAATATTTAAAGCATGTTAAGATTGTAAGATGTACACGTCTGTCTGGCAGGGTTCATCTGACCTTGGCCTCATTTTCATAGTTTATTAATCAATGATAAGTTTGTTTCTTAGATATGTAAACTACATTTCAAGCATATTTGATGTATGGGACATTTGTAAGGTGAATATGTATTTCAAATTTGGTTTATCTGAACTTGACCTCATTTTCTTGGATCATGTTAAGTTTATGTGATAGTTGTAATAAAGCTTTTTGATTTTTTAATGTTTGTTTGTTATTTGCATAATTCCATATTGATGGCAGATCTTTGATAGTCTATAGAATTTACTGACAACTTTTAGATTTGACTGTGTAAAGCTCAACATTGAGTACAAGACTGCCAACTGTTGCGGACTTAATTAACTCATAAATGTCTTTGTTTCGTTAGGTTGCTGTCTCATTGATGTTTTACTCCATACCTCTGGTTATTCATTGTACTAGTAGTTCTGTCTATGATACTAACTAGGATGTCGTTGTCATTTATGATGCTAGTTCTGAAGAGAATGTCTAGGGTGTTCTTGATCAAAATGTATGGAGAGATATTTGTGTCAAAACTCTTTGACTGAACATGGTTACTGAAAACTAAACTTTGACATAGCTGGAGTATTTCTCAACGATTAAGGAGAGAACCAGTTGTGTCTGAAATTTTAAAGAAATAACAACAAGTATATAGAAATATTGGTGTGTTTTATTATAACACAGTATAAATATCATTATCAATGTGGCCACAATAAAAATGTTTCTAAATCATCATTTATACAGCTTACTATGAACAAGATGAAATGCTGCTTTTAAAGCAGTGAACAGGAAAACATAAGAATTATTTTAACTACTTATTTATCAATTTCATGTGTTTTTATCTAACATTGTAATAATTGTTCACTATTGAATACAAAAAATAGCTGCATTTAAAATTTTGTGAATTATGTTTTATATTATGGAGACATGTTCTATTGACCACATGGGAATGATAAACAAGAATTAGAAATATTTTATATTATGGCCAAACACAGCTGAGAAGTGAGGTAAAACAAGATAAGTTAAACATTAAATTTACACTGTATGAGTACACTATTGAGATCACACTAATAACACGTTTCTGGCATATAATCCCAACTTGATCATAACAAAATCATTTGGAGAAAAAGTTTACTGTTTATTTCGGAAATGTAAATTTTTCCAGTCAACCTGATTTTAAAAATCAAATTTTATAATATGTACTCCACAAATTTTTGTCTTAATAAGTATAAAATAAAGAAACTATTTTATTTAAGAATACAATTTTGTTTCCATGGAAACAGCAAATTATTTTCTCCAAGTAAACAGTAAATGGTTTTCTGGACTCCTCTGGTTTTTTCAATGAAGCCAGATGATAACTATAAACAACTGAACTGTTTAGCAAAGTCAACCATTCATTCTGATCAACAACAAAAAAATCACAATATTTACATAGATCATTGAAAAAGTCATGGAAAACACACGTTTAAAAACTTATTTTGCAACAAAAAGATGTAAATCTTCCTTTTGGTCCCTCTTTTATAGAAAGTTTAAAACAGGGATAGAAAGTCTGTGTTCCTTATCAGGTAAAATTTCGGTATTTCAAATATTTATAAGGAAATAGATTTTTTTTTTGGGGGGGGCGGGGGGGGGGGGGGATTTAACACCATTTTCAGCACTATTGGCTATTTTATAGTGGCCACTTTCTATTTATGGGTAGCCATAGTGCCCGGAGAGAATTATGACCTTTGACTGGAAAACTGACAATCCCAGTCAATTTAAATTGGACACCTGCCATGTGCAAGGTTCAAGCAGACAGAAATAGTGTTGACAAGCCAGCACATAGTAGTAGAACTACTTAGTCCACTCATGCAATCATTTCAATATTAAAACTATTCCACTGTTTTTGCACAAGGTATAGTTAATTTCATTTGTAAGTGTTGGGGAATAAGATTGAACATTTAGTTTACATATGAAATGTTTATATAACAAAAAGCACCATAGATCACAATCAGAGTTTTAACAGGGGAAACAAATATACACAGGTAACAACCAGAGAAGTTACTATTAACTCAGCCAACTATATTTAGCACATTAACAATTACACCAATCCTAAAAATAGCTCACTCCAAACACCTACTGAACACATATATACACCGTGTACATTCTGTCATACAGTTTAAGTATGACTACCTCAATAAATTTACATATCAACAAAAAATAAATTTCAAACTAACAACACACCTCCTTCTTATTTTGATTTATTGTATAATGTGTAACAAACAAACTTGTATATTTCTTTAATCGTAGGTTTTGTATTTCTATAGGTTTGTTACCTCCCTTTTTCACATCATGTTATATACCTCTGCAACATTTATAAATTGATAACCATACTTTTTTCTTTGTTAAATTAAAACATTTTAATACCAAAAGTTTTATCAATTTAAAAAGTTTCAATTTTTCCCAATAATCTCAGTTATTTTAAATATTACACAAATCCTGTTCACCTTCACTACAAAATAACACAAGATAAATATATCAAAATATTTAAAATTTGATAGTGATGGGAAATCTCAGTCTACAACTACTTAGGAGGTTGGAGTTATAGTATGTCATCATTGTTTATTATGAGAAGGATTGTAGTTTCATTAATAACAATTCAAAATATTCCATTATTCAATACCAACAGACTACCTTGGCAAACCGGCCAGGTTATCATAAAGCCTCATAATTGACTTAAAACAAATTATCAAAAGTGTTAGTTCCTCATAAAAAATGTTCCATCATATAAAACCTTTCACTAAAATTATGAATACCACACATCTATAAACATTAAAAAAATCTTTAGAAAAAAGCACATTTTTTGCAAAAACCATTTATTCCTTAGTTATGAATTTTTAGAAATTGACCAAAGCTCCACAGCTAAACACAATTGTGGTCTTACCACAAGAAAAAAAAGTGCTGTTTATTATTATAAAATATAAATAAATAAGCCATACACAGTGTTATTTAATAAACATACATGTTTTTTTAAAATAAATTATAATAAAATTTGAATATAAATCTTGTGATGATAATTACAATGAAATTGAGATCAATTAAGTTATAAATGTGATGGTTTGTGGAATGGAAAATAAAAAAGATTATAATTCTTAGAATACCTGAGAGAATTGCCCATTATAGCTAACATAACTATATCTATAGTATATAGGAATTCAGAAAATAGGAATTTGCTGTTGTCAAAAATAGTTAAAGCAGGCTTGAATAGCTTTGATAAAAAAGTATTATAACCTAAGTATAGCAGTTCTTATATCTTTTCGTGAGTTTTTATCAAATATAAAATCTATTGTCTTTTTCCATTCCATCAAACCATCACATAGTTCCCTGCCTAACAACACAAAAATATGATGGGGCACAATAAATATGATAACCACTCTGACACATCAAAAGCCAATCAAAACCTAATAAATAGACATTAGACATTTTTTTTACAGAGGACTGTCTTTCCTAAAGTTGTAAATCAGTTTACCTGCATAAATTAACTGCTTCTAATTATATCAGAATTTTAGTTATACCATCAGCAAACATATGTTCTTTTATTTATATGGAAGATTGTAACAAACAGATGCTATTTTCTTTCTGTTTTTTTTATGACAATTATTTAATTTGAATTGTTTTGTTTTACCTTTAATCACCTGAATAGCTGATATTCCACAGATCTATCATTCAACTCGTACTCCAATTCAGTTTTCATTCTGCATGAAATTTGTACAGAAATATGATCATATTTACGTAACCATGGTAACAAATTGTGAGGTATAATGATGATCTATAAAAATAATCTGATGATCCATATTTTGATAATTTGCATAGGATAAAAATATACTTGGCCTTATACAATACTAGGTGGTAGTATGTTAATGAAAATAATCAGTTGTACTCCTATATTCAGTACTGGTCAATTCTTAAATCATACAAAATAAAGTTTCACAAGTGGGCACTTTTCTTTCTGACTTGTTAGTCGATTGTTTAGAGTTTATATAAGAATGGTCAATGAACATTATAATGTAGGAATGCTTGCTGAATAGTTCGGACATCGAAGGGTTCCATCACTAGCAGATCTATTTAGGTCAATTCTAAATGGACAAAATTCACAGTGGTTTAATTTTATTAGTAGGTTAATAAATAAGTTAATTTGATAATGGCTGACAAAAAGTGTTAGTTAATAATTGTACTGTTGAAATGATAATTTACTCAAAATAGAAAGCAATGAACTGATATTGACATATAATACAATAGTGGTGTAGGCTATCTGCATTGTCATCAGGATTTATCAAGTTTCTCCTTTTAGTTTAGGTCATGACAGGTTAGGATATATCACACTGATGCTGTTGGTAACTGAAAAATATAGACATTTTTTTTTCATTAAGAATACATTTATTATTCTAATAATGGATATGAAGGTAAAATGACAATTCTAATAATAATATCATATGCAACTACCAGTATGTCGAACAAAATAATCAACAACCAATTTTGGTGTAAGGAGTGTAAAATGATTTTATCACTGTATCCAGTGGGACACAACATTTCGTCATTTTTAGACTTTATTTTAAAATGCCAAGTCTTTTTAAATATATAAAATTGAACTGTCTAGAGTATAGAGAGTAGAAATATAGTAGTGCTGGATAGTAAGTTGTGGATGGACAAACTACATCCTTCTTTATCAGAATTCTGCAAAGTTTTGTTTTTTCTGTGTGAAGTCGTCAGACATTGTGGTTTTATTTCATGACATTGACCAATGGAGATCTGGGATTATAAGAACCACACATTAAAATAAATAACTGGTTAGTGTAAGCAAAAACTGACCAAGAATTACAGATTTTTTTTATTATACTGCAGATGTACATTAAAAGTTACGATTATTATTTGATATTGAAATTAATACCACTACTGTTCTGTTATATTCTTTTTCTTAAAGCTAACACTATATACTTACATGACATGAGAGTTGGAAGCGATCATAGACATCACATAGTTCTTCTAATCTGTATTGATTAAACCTAACACTATATACTTACATGACATGAGAGTTCAAAGCAATCATAGACATCACATAGTTCTTCTAATCTGTATTGATTAAACCTAACACTATATACTTACATGACATGAGAGTTCAAAGCAATCATAGACATCACATAGTTCTTCTAATCTGTATTGATTAAACCTAACACTATATACTTACATGACATGAGAGTTCAAAGCAATCATAGACATCACATAGTTCTTCTAATCTGTATTGATTAAACCTAACACTATATACTTACATGACATGAGAGTTCAAAGCAATCATAGACATCACATAGTTCTTCTAGTCTGTATTGATTAAACCTAACACTATATACTTACATGACATGAGAGTTGGAAGCGATCGTAGACATCACATAGTTCTTCTAGTCTGTATTGATTAAGGATGATAAAGCCTTCTAATATATTACTGATTTTCCTCCCACAGTCCATACAATGGACAACATATTTACGATCTTGTTCCATCACAAATAAAACATCAAACACTTCAACCTTCAAAGACAGAATTTAATGGGACATATTTATCTAATTGTAGATTTAAATATTTCATATACGGGACAACGATATACTTTATCAATATCTGTGTGATACGTAATGTCAAAGATGCAGATATTCTAAATTTCTTTTGCTGCATATAACATGTTTACTTTTCAAAATGATTCACATTGAAAGTGAGGTATCCTTTTCATATTTATATGAAAACAAATAAAAACTTTGTCATAACAAATAAGTTATATAATGTAAATAATGTCAGACCATATAAACCTAAGCAAGAGACACATTATGAAATAAAGGTATAAAAGTTTAAAACTATAATAAACCAGCACCTGGTCAAATAACTATTCTTAATGACATTTTCAATGACAGTTAAGTTTTGTCTTTTTAAATTGTAAATTTTTTCATTTATTTTGTTACTAGAACTTGAATTTTTGTTTGTCATACTTTGAAGTAGGAAAAGTCTCATTATCAGATCCCCTATAAACTACTTACATCACAGTTATTGCAGTAGTGAGCAGCCTCATTATCAGATCGACCTTGCCATTTGATGTCTTTTCCCATGGCTTCTACAAAATCCATTGTCAATCGAATCTGTTTCATAGATCTCATTAACACGGTTCTACAAAAAGAAAAAGAAAAGTTCAAACTTTGAATTCACTATTTTCAGACTTTAATACCTGGTATATACAATAACAGTGAATAGTTTTTCCATTTTGAGTCTATCTTAAATCCATCTAGAGCATGTTGTATATATGACATTTCCATTGTTTTTGAATGTTGTCTGGATGGTTGATCATTGGACAAATAAAGGTTTTCCAAAAACACCTTTAAATATTTTATGTAGATTTCTAACAGTTTTCCTGATCTTTTTTATTCAAAAATGTGCAAGTCTTCCAAAGAAAATGTGTGGATGCTGTTCTCTTCTAATAATATAAATAGAAATGATTAAACCAATGTTTAAGTATGGGCAACCCCAAAATTACCCTAATCAACAATAAAGAGCACAACTTCATGTCCTGTAAACACATGCCTTTGTGCAAGAATGGATAAAATATGTGTCAATCCAAGGAGATGTGGATAAACAACAAAATGGTAGATCAGTCCCCTTTCTGAAAGCTTTGTGAAATGGCAATTGAGCTATTGCGTTGTTTTGTGAGATAACAGAGGAACTGATGATAGCAGATATGTGAATTAAATATTTCAATACTTACTTGACTAATTCAAAGAATGTTGGTTCTGAGATTTGTAAATTACGGGCTATGTTCCATGAGAGATGTTGCATGGGAACAATAGATTTATAATTCTGTAACTTATTCCACTCATATCTTTCTATGCCCATCTGATAGGCCTTGTGATTTACTGGTCCTACGTTCCAGGCAATATTATTACACCATCCCTGTTAAAAAACATAATTTATTATTAAAATCAAGGCTAATCTGCTTATTCACCAGTTTATACAGGAGTGTGTAATCACCAATCTGGCAATCATTCAGTTATTGTTCAAAATATATATGCAATAAATCTGCTTACCCTTCCGGAGCACCTGAGATCACCCCAATTTTGTGAGATCACCCCAATTTTTTTGGTGGGGTTCGTGTTGTTTATTCTTTAGTTTTCTATGTTGTGTCATGTGTGCTGTTGTTTGTTTGTCTTTTTCATTTTTAGCCATGGCGTTGTCAGTTTATTTTAGATTTATGAGTTTGACTGTCCCTTTGGTATCTTTCGTCCCTCTTTTATATGCATGCAGAAAGAATTCACGATCTAATTCTTTTTGGATTTTTGCTGATAGTTGTCTCATCAGCCTTAATCATCATATTCTTAAAAAAAAAATAAAAAAAATAAACAAGCTGACATTTAACCTACAGGTAAACTGGTATACATGTGAGTCACTTACCACTGCCTGGACCCAATGAACTGTACCACATCCAACCCATACCAAATCACCAGGCTTCTGGATAAACCTGTAGACTGGTACATTTTCTTCATACAGGTCTTCTAATATAGGCCACCAAGAACCAGTCAAATAATTCAGATTGTTTCTGGAATAAACATTTAACTTAGTCTCACTGAACTTTTATGTGTATTTTTTTAAAATCTTAAAATACTATCAACCAACTATATGTATAATAACTTCTCGTTAGTCTGATACATATGTTAGGATCCTTAAATATCCTTAGGAAACTGTGTAAAATATACTTCCAAGAAATTAATACCTTTTATTATTTTAAATATAGCTGTTTTAAGATTATTTATATATTTTCACTTACTGGATCGCTTCAAAATATTTTTAAGGTAAATACAAATTATATATTAATAATTTATCCCTGGAGTTTTCAACCATTAAATTGAAGAAAATGTGCACTGCCTAATTATGCTCATACATGTATTTTTTAACAAGAACCCAATATTTACCTTTCACACATATTTTGTATTACACCCCAATAATTATCAGGCACACCAAACCATTCACAATCTCCAGGTCCTATGTTTATATTTATGGAACCAAAGTTGTTGTTTTCTTGATGTCCTGAAATAAAAGCAGGTAAGGTTAGCCTTCATTGTGTTCAAATTATTTTCAAAGGGAACTAACTCTGATATACTTTGACAATATATAGGGGAAACAACTCAGATTTTTTTGTTGGAAGCATTTTCAATCACGTTTATATTAAATTATTTTTTTGAAAGTCTGTCAAAAGGAATAAATAGACAATTCACAATGAAAATTTCCATCAAATATTTCCTTGAATGTGTTTTTTCTCACACTTTTCTATTTCAATCTGTATTAGATGTTTTGTGTGAGGTTACTGTTTGATTTATATGTATCTGTTTTAGTGTGCCAGCTAGCTGATTCAGTATATATGTTACACATAAATTCAACAATCAATTTAACCAAACACATCAACTGTAAACTCCATAATGAAGGATTATTCTGTACATACTAACCTGGTGTCCGTGATCCTGGAACTTTCATATACAGCTGAACTGTGTTCATACCCAATATTGTATGTCCAACATGACTTAAAAGATTGCTGGCAGACACAACGCGACAGAACGCAGGTAATTTCATCAGTTCCTGCAGCTGTGGCTTCCATTTTCTTTCATCTGACAGATCAACATTTGTACCAAACTTTATATACTTAAATTTCTTCTTTCTGAAAAAACAGGAAATTATCTCTCTTATGTACTTGTGCAGAAATTGAATGAAACAAATATTGATGCATTATTCATAAAAACAATTATCAAGCAAGTAAAGCTGAAATTTTATACTTAAATTAGCAAAATGCATTTTGAGAATTGTGAGAATGGTAAAGAACTGAGGACTTTAAAGAGGTAGGGCCAATTTGTCCGGATTTTTTTTCACAGAAGGGCCAATTTCAAAAAGTGCCAACAGAATAAAATTTACTATAAAAACAAAAAATAAAAATGCTTTTTGATCAATATCTCGATTTACATATTTTATGATATGTGTGATAAATATTTAATTTAATCCTCAAAAAGGATGAAAGTCCAATATGCAGAATTTATGGTGTTTTTAGGTGGGAAAAACAGGGAATCCCCAAAAAGGACATTTCAAATCAAATAAAAGTTATGTTTTTCATGACTGTGGCAACTTTTTTTTAACATGGTATAATATGTAACAAATGCAGTCAACAGCAATCAGTTTTGTCGCCAATTCACTAACTGTGTAGATACTAGTACTGAAATTCTTACCACCGTCCCTACACCAGTACCTAAGTCATCATAAAATAAGACAACACCACAGATCAAATCAATTACACTACAAATCATGATTGTGTAGGTAAAACATCAAGAAGCTGTTGTATCTGTATCACAACAAAGGGCCGATTTCTTAAAATGCCAGAAAAAGCCACATAACATGTGTTAGTAACACAAGGTGTCCTATGGCCAGCTGATGTAAGATGTTCTTCGGTTAATATATATATTATCTTATCTTATAGACGATAAAACATTAAAAGACCAGGAAAATACAGATATACATATATTCAGAGTGAGAAAAACAATATTCCATTTGAATTTTTTCAATATTATTTGGCTTCTTGACAAGTTACGAGGTATAGTACCTTATACCCATAAAAGGTGTTCACAATTAGATAAAATCCTTATAAAAAAAATCAAGTCCTGTTCAAGGTATGAAAATATATGTGACATATTTTAATGTACTATAATTAGCATCTATCGGGCTATTTAAAACATGAGTTACCTATCTTATAGAATGAAAAGAATTAAGGGGAAATTGGCCATACCACTTTAGAAATTTGTGTGCATTTACTATTGCGATATTTGAAAAAAAAAGACAGATGAGAGGAATTTATTACTGAGATTTCAGATATCAGAAAGTGAAGAAAAGAAATGATAGGGAGTCCAACAAAGATGCACAAGTAGTCATGATGAGAAAACCCCTACCCTTACTTGTAAATCAAAGTATAAATTAACATGTAGGTGTTGAACATGTAAGAATATACCTAGTGTAATGCTATGAGAATGTACCTAGTGTAATGCTATGAGAATGTACCTAGTGTAATGCTATAAGAATGTATCTAGTGTAATGCTATAAGAATGTACCTAGTGTAATGCTATGAGAATGTACCTAGTGTAATGCTATAAGAATATACCTAGTGTAATGCTATAAGAATGTACCTAATGTAGTGCTATAAGAATGTACCTAATGTAATGCTATAAGAATATATCAATGTTTATAATGAGAATGTTCATAATTTTACACTTTATGAATTAACCAGTATAAAATTAAGAGCTGCACTATGATAGCCATTGAGACAACTATCCACATTTCAAATGAAGTTGATGTAAGCAACCATATGGCCTTCCACGAAGAGAAAAAAAAACATTCCCTATAGTCAGCTATTAAAGGGCTAATGCTATACAAATTTATCTGTAAAGTGCTATAATAATGTTCCTTAGTATGATTTAAATAGATCACACTTCTTGTCATAATAAATTTACCTATTGAAATGCTATAAGAATATTCAGTCTTCAATTTATATTGAGATAAAGGTAATAGAGTAGAGCATGTTAAATTTAACTGTATTCCTTATACTGGAAAATCATATACTGTAGACTCATTTAATTTCGTGGATACAAATTTTTGTGGATAAAGGGCAAATTGTATTTTTGTGACTATTTAATTTCATGGTTGTACAAAAGTCTACAAACAAACCCTATAGAAAATTCGAACTTAGGTGACTATTTAAATTCCTGGTTGACCTATAGCAATGAAATCCATGAATATTGGTATTAAACAAATGAAGCCACAGTATTTGGTATAAATCAGTCAATGAGGTTTCTAACCGGTCATTTCATTTGTCATTTCCTGATGAAACTATTAGAAGACACAACTCATAAAACTGCAGGCATTTTTACCTCAAATTTTGTTAAAGGCCTTTATTTACTTACACTTCATAACTCACAATATATAAATGGTCTTTCCTAGAAATACATACCCTTTAGGTCCAGTGGAAGAGTTTGAATCACTGTCAGAATCTCGATGGATCCCTTTAGATTTATCATGCTCCTCCTAAAATTATTGTAAATATTGATAAATTAAGAAAATCTCAAAAGAAAACAAAAATATTTATTGATCATTGAATATCAAACAAATGTTTTTTTAATAGTACATTGTGAAGAATTTTCTGTTTTTCCAATTTGCATTATTTCAAACTTGAAGAATTTTACTGCTCACATTATCCATCACTACTTCATAAATGAAAGAGAAGTTCCATGAAAACTGTTATAAATGTCAATATCTATTTATTTATGTACAAGACATACCTTAAGAGACTCCTGGAATGACGAGGCTTGATACTGAGCATATTTCGCTATAGACGTTAGTCCTCGGCTACTATCACACCGCCAAAGTCTGTTCCCATAGGTATCACGATTCTCATCTGGAGCTTGTTGTCTCTGAAACAAATATTTATCCAAATGAACTGTTTATTTCAAAGATATCAGTCACAGGTAACTGTAAACTAGTCAAAATTTTAGTAAAAATAAATTGGGAATGTGAACAAATTTGTTGCCCCTGCTTGCATATAAGGTTATAAAGGGATATGACTCAAACTGTATAAGCGACACTACCCCATTTTGTATTTGATCTGTGTTTTGTAGTAATAAGCATTGTGTATAATTTTCATAACATTTTGTTGAGGCAAACTAAAGTAAGAGAACAGAAACAAAACAATTCAGCAATTTGTCAATTTGTACAGGGCATTACTCTAGAATGGCAAAAAGTGACATCACCAAAATACAAACTTGAACTATTTTTTGTGGTAATCAGCATAGTGTACAAGTTTCAAAACTTTTGGTTGAGGCAAACTAAAGTTAGAGAACTGAAACCTGTGTTCTGACTTCAACAGGATGATAATATTTAATGTTAACCTACCTGTGTTCTGACTTCAACAGGATGATAATATTTAATGTTAACCTACCTGTGTTCTGACTTCTACAGGATGATCTGCATTAGCTTCTACTAAACTTTTTGTTGAGAACAGACCTAAATCTGCAAGATAGTATATATAAATATGACAATCTGCATGAATAATAAAAACAAGGCAAATGGAGTTCTGCATAAAATAAAATAACAATAATAGCTATAACAAATTTCAAGTCAGAAGAAACGATTTAAAAGTGTTATTAAAATGAATAAGTCAACAAATAGGACGTCCATAATATCCAATTGTATAAGCTGTTGTATTTTCCTATTTTTAAGCAATTGTATTAATCTAAAATTCATCCTCTGTACATTTAGTTAAATTGTTTCAAAGGTTCTTAATCCCTAAAGCAAGTCTGACCTCAGATAAATTTAGCTTTTAATTTACAGGTTCCTTTTTGATCTATAGCTTTCCCTTCTCATACATCTTTGGTTTTAGTTTTGGGGTTTTGAGCTTTCCTGAGGAAGATACAGAAAAACAGTCTGTTTTAATATACTGTGGATTCATTTATTTTTTGTGGGTACCAATTTTGTGGATTGAAGAAAACTTGCATTTTTGTAGATATGTGTTTTTTTTTGTGGTTTTGTTGTGGTTTTGCCAAAGTCTTGTACAATTTAATAGAAAATCTGTAATTGGTTGAACATTAAAATTTGTGGTTCACCTCTACCCACAAAAACCAGGAAAGTTGGTATCTAACGAATATAACACAGTAATACAATTCATTAAAACCTTTATGGGATGTCAACATTGGACATAAATTACCTAATTTCAAAGCTCCTGCCAACCCTCGTATCACTACCACTGGTTGAGAGTAACAATACTGCTGAAGTTCTAATGAAAAAGCATCTTTCTTTGTATCTAACTGTAAAAAGGAAAAACATAACTATGAACTAATCCTTTTTTTAAATATCTCTCACTGCAAAGCTACTGACTTAAAAAAAAGTGTGACAAAACTAGGTTATTCAACAATATAAATAAACAGCTGTGCCATGAGGGCATGATACACCCGTCATGTTTTCAAAAAAGAAATCTCAATAACTTCTCAATGGGGCCAACCTTAAAAATATGTTTGTTTGCTGTTTTCCGACTGTACCTTCAGACTGAAGGGTCGGTAGGTAGGAAAAATATTTTATTTTATCAGCCAAAATACAGTTTAAACAAGCAGTTACACTAAACCAAGTTTCTTGTGAAGAAAACAAGAGGCTCTCAAGAGCCTGAATCGCTCACCTGGTAAACAATGCCTTCGGCCATGTTTTTTGACGAAATAGAAAATAAAACACAAACTTTATTTTATACACCCTACTGATCATTCAAATGAAGTTTGGTTGAATTTGGTTGAGTAGTTTTAGAGGAGAAGATTTTTTAAAGTTAGCAAATATGATGAACAAATTGTGAAAAATTGTCATTAAAGGACAATAACCCCTTACGGGGTCAATTGACAATTTTGGTCATATTAACTTATTTGTAGATCTTACTTTGCTGATCATTTTTGCTGTTTACAGTTTATCTTTATCTATAATAATATTCAAGATAATGACCAAAAACTGCAAAATTTCCTTAAAATTACCAATTAAGTGGCAGCAACCCAATAATGGGTTGTTTGATTCATCTGAAAATTTCAGGGCTGATAGATCTTGACCTAATGAACATTTTTACCCCATGTCAGATTTGCTTTAAATGCTTTAGTTTTTGAGATATAAGCCAAAAACTGCATTTGACCCCTATGTTCTATTTTAAGTAACAGCGGCCATGTTTTTTGACGGATCAAAAATCCAATCTCAAACTTTGTGCAGGATAATCTAAGGAACAATCATGCTAAGTTTCATCTAAATCCATTCAGTAGTTTCAGAGGAGAAGATGTTTGAAAAATTGTTAACGACGACAGACGACGACAACGGACGCCAAGTGATGAGAAAAGCTCACATTTCCTTTTAGGAAAGGTGAGCTAAAAACTGCAAAATTTCCTTAAAATTACCAATTCAGGGGCAGCAACCTAGCAACGTGTCGTCTGATCCATCTGAATATTTCAGGGCAGATAGATTTTGACCTGATAAACAATTCAACCACAGTCAGATTTGATCTTAATGCTTTGGTTTTTGACATTTTACCCCTATGTTCTACTTTTAGCCGTGGCAGCCATCTTGTTTGGATGGCCGGGTCACCCGACACATTTTTTAAACTAGATACCCAAAAGATGATTGTGGCCAAGTTTGGATTAATTTGGCCCAGTAGTTTCAGAGGAGAAGATTTTTGTAAAAGATTACCAAGATTTACGAAAAATGGTTAAAAATTGACTATAAAGGGCAATAACTCCTAAAGGGGTCAACTGACCATTTCGGTCATGTTGACTTATTTGTAAATCTAACTTTGCTGAACATTATTGCTGTTTACAGTTTATCTCTATCTATAATAATATTCAAGATAATAACCAAAACAGCAAAATTTCCTTAAAATTACCAATTCAGGGGCAGCAACCCAACAATGGGTTGTCCAATTCATCTGAAAATTTCAGGGCAGATAGATCTAGACCTAACAAACAATTTAACCCCATGTCAGATTTGCTCTAAATGCTTTGGTTTTTGAGTTATAAGCCAAAAACTGCATTTTACCCCTATGTTCTATTTTTAGCCATGGCGGCCATTTTGGTTGGTTGGCCAGGTCACCGGACACAATTTTCAAACTAGATACCCCATGATGGTTGTGGCCAAGTTTAGTTCAATTTGGCCCAGTAGTTTCAGAGGAGAAGATTTTTGTAAAAGATAACTAAGATTTATGAAAAATGGTTAAAAATTGACTATAAAGGGCAATAACTCCTAAAGGGGTCAACTGACCATTTCAGTCATGTTGACTTATTCTTAGGTCTTACTTTGCTGAACATTTTTGCTGTTTACAGTTTATCTCTACCTATAATAATTTTCATGATAACCAAAAACAGCAAAATTTCCTTAAAATTTCCAATTCAGGGGCAGCAACCCAACAACAGGTTGTCCGATTCATCTGAAAATTTCAGAGCAGATAGATCTTGACCTGATAATCAATTTTACCCCATGTCAGATTTGCTCTAAATGCTTCGGTTTTTGACTGCATTTTACCCCTATGTTCTATTTTTAGCCATGGCGGCCATGTTTTTTGATGAAATGGGAATTAAAACACAAACTTTATTCTAGATACCCTAGGAATCAATCAGATGAAGTTTGGTTTGAATTGGTTCAGTAGTTTCAGAGGAGAAGATCTTTGAAATAGTTTACGACGGACGGACGACGACGGACGCCAAGTGATGGCAAAAGCTCACATTTCCTTTTGGAAAGGTGAGCTAAAAAGTGGGACAGAATAATCTAGAGATAGTAGATAGCATAAGGAAATGAAAGGAGTCTAAAGATCACATCTCTAAAAACATTATGCATGTACTTACATAAACACTGGGTGTTGGAGGGTTCAGTCTGTCTTTTGGCAGAGGAGGAAATGGTGAAGGAGGAGGTCTAGGTATTCCATCTCCCATCATACTAATGGTCACTCCATGTTTACCTACAATGAATTATTGTATAGATCAAATACTGTTGTGGTCAATTTATATTTTGTCTCTTGAATACATTAAAACTAATGCTGCTTAATATAAGATGCTATAAAGAATTTGTCTAACAAACAAGAAGGTTTAACCCTGTCGCATTTTGGGCCTGTCCCAAGTCAGGAGCCAACTGAGGCACGCCTCTGTATGCTAGATTTTCTTGCTGTGTTGAAGACCCATTGGTGGCCTTTGGCAGTTTTTTGCTCTTTGTTCAGGTTGTTGTCTGTTAGACACATTCCCATTTCCATTCTTAATTTTAAGTGATCTAGTATTTCAGTTTACAGAATTTTTTTGTCTGTTTTTATTCATATTTGCATTTATTAGCATTTCCCCCCATTTGACTTGAAGACAATGATTATATTAAGTAAACCTTGTATATTTAATGACTCAGAACCTACCTTGACCTTGTATATTTAATGACTCAGAACCTACCTTGACCTTTTGTTGCTGCTAGAATTTCGAAAGCTTTCATTGATATTGTTAACGGACAAGACGGTGGGAGTAATTCCTTTGGAATGGCCACAGTTCTATTATCACAATTATTGTCCTCCTTTGATTGAGGTATTTCCTGAGACACTTTGGAATGTAACTTTGATGAGGGACTAGATTCAGCAGTGAATTGAGCGAGAATATCCTCTGCGATGGAGGTAGCGAGTGCTTGTTTCGGTGACAACATTGTCGATATATCACTATCATGTAAATGTTCTGACACAAAGTTTTGAATGTCTTTAGGGAGATCTGAATCTGTTGAGGATGTATGAACTGATGATGACGACAATGATGTTCCACTCGATGTGTGAGACCTGGACGTAACGTTGATGCCCTGAGTGTCACTAGAGGAATGCTGATTTACAGAAGGCACTCCATTGAGCATGTCTCGACCACCCGAGATGTTTGGTTTAGGAAATCGTTGAGTTCCTGGTTCCCCTGATAAAGCAGCAACTTTACTGGAATTGTTGTCCTGTAATCAAATAAAATAATGTTATTTATGCAATTTAATATAGAATTTACATTTCTAAATAATGCAAACATAGAATGTAATGAATAAATTTACAAAAATTTAAAAGATCTGTTCATTGTTTAAACTTGCAAGGTTAATCATTCAGATCTTGACCTTCAAACTTATATCATGAAATCATGTATATTAATGAAGAGCAATCCAGATAATGTTTTATACTGCTTAACAACAAATTTTTACATCCAATTCATTTTCATGTCTTTTGAGAGCAGCAAAATAACCCACATATCAAATGTAAATAAACTTGGGTTTTCCCTTCTATAAATTCAAAAGAAAATGTGAAACAAAAAACCCACAAAAATAAGTTATGCAAAGTAGGCTTGAAAGGCCTTGATGTGAAATAATGGAAGTTGGTTAACAGTGTACAACATGTACCCAGAAATGTCAGTACATCTCTCTGAAAAGTTCAAATGGGTGACATATGAAAACAGTATTTAATTTACATTCTTAATCTCATATAAACTGAACATTCCCTATTTCCATTCTCAATTTTTATGGAAACAAGATTTAAAAAAAACTTAGTGTAGGAATGCCATCTTAAATTGAGTTTAAGTAGTGTGTATGTTGACTATGCAGTATGGGCTTTGCTCATTGTTGAAGGCTGTATGGTGACCTATAGATTTTAATTTCTGTGTAATTTGGTCTACTTTTTTATGTGTTATCTTACCTGCTGATTAAGTTGTTGTACTTTCATTTGATATGCTTTAAACAATTGATACTGTGTATGAAGTTGATGTAAGAGGTTGAGTTGAGTAGGATCTAATGACATTCGATTCTGTTGTAAATTCTGGAGAAGCTGCATCTGTTCATTAGTGAAGGTCACTGGTGAGGGAGGATGGAAATCATCATGAGGCTGAAAATAGAATGGTCATCTTATTATTTCATAGAATATTGCCACAAAAACATGGAATCATCATGGGGCTGAAAATAGAATTGTCATCTTATTATGTTATAGAATGGAAAAAACAAGGTAAAACAGCAATTTACCAATATTAGAGTAGACTAGAAAACACCATCGACATTGTGGATCTGTGACTAAGGCACATAGTTTCCCCTGCTATCAAAATCTTTGTGTTTGAACCTGGTTATCTTAATTCAGCCAGAAAATTCATGTGACAAAAATTAAATTAAGTAATATTAATCCCTGTATAATGATGAAGCATTTGCAGGAAGTTTGTTAACTGAGCATACACAAAAGCATGTAAGACAAGGATCCACAACAGTCTCATAATTTTGATATTTTCTCAAAAATTGGTGTTTTCTGTGGAAAACAGATTTTGCAAAGACAAAAACACACCATTTATACATCATATCATTCCAGATTTGTATGGTTTCAGAGGAGTTGTGGCTCACTGAAGTCAGTCTCTTCCTTTAGTAGTAATAACACTAGCAACACAAGCATAGGAATCTACCATAGTATTAATACACAGGAAATGGTAATCTATCAGGTTGTACCAGATATTCACATGAACATAGATTACTATTACCACAATCTACTATAATGCTTTAGATTACCACATGAGCACGGTAATGTTCAACAGTTATAGGTAATTTATGAATGGAGAATCATGGTACTTTACCAAATAACACGTAATTTGAATCTAATCAAAGTTATTTCATTCAGTTCATAAAAAACTGCCTCTGTAAAACTTACCCTTTTCCTGGCTTGAGGTTTCTTTTTCTTATCATCAAACATCTGACCAGGAGGCATCAGTCCCTGGGGTCCAGGGGATAGAGACGACTGTGGCATATTGGACTGAGGAGGCTGAGCTGGCATCATTGGGCCCTTTGCCAAGGGATGCTGCAATAAATACCATAAGGATTAACCATCATTCAAAATATTATGTAAAAATATGTACCATTAAAAGCAATGTAATTAGTATCTACACGTATTGTTCTGATCCTCAACTGATTGCAATCAATAATGATTTCTGTACACAGCATTAAATTTGTTCATGTTTTCTGCAACAATTCCTTGTCTTTTATAACCTTTTTAAGTTCTTTTCAATTAACCTGTTATATTAGACCAGCTGCCTTTGCATAGTGCCATCCAATATTTGCTGTGTTAACTGTTGAATTAGTTTGAGTTTCTTTATGTTCTAGTTAATTGAATGGACTTCCTATCTTACCATAGTGTCATCCAGTATTGACATTTTACATAATTAAAACCTCGTCTTGGTCAGGTTTTCAATACAATCATTAACTATTTGATAATTAACCTGTATGATGAAACAGCATATTCTGTGATATTGATTTAATATTTCAGTCAATTTTGGTTTGATTGTAAATTTTAACGAGGTAAAAATATACCTGTGTAATGGGTCCAGCTCCCTGTCTTGATGTTAATTCTGCTGGAATAGGTAATGTCCACGCTTCTTCTATACTGGGCAAGGTTTTAGGTCTAAACATATAGTCAAAAGATTACTCAAGAAATACATTAAGTTGATTAACATGTTTTCAATGAATCAATACCTAAACTTTATATAATAATTAAACTATAGGGACATATTCTTTGTTCTGATTCTTTTAATCAAATCATTCAACATTTCTGTGCCAGCAGCTTTATCAAAATTAATAACTGTAATTCTGTAAAAAGTTGTCTACCAGAACACAGAACTCAATTTGTAAATATTCAGTATACACTGATGTACCAGTATAACTTATGGAAGTTTAAAAATTTGCATGCACTAAAGAAAATCTTATTGAAATTCTTGTAAAAATTGTTAATTAAAGTTTATAATTATAGACAGGTAGATTTTGCAAAATTATGCAAACTTGCTTTATTCAATTTTCTAATCAATAACAATTTAATGTTTTATCAACATGTAATCATTAAACGATGACCAAACACCATTTAAATAGCACCACAGGGGCTTACCTATTCTGTAAATGTTGTATAGGAACACTGTCTAAATGTTGCTGAAGAAACTTTATTTTTGATGCTAAAGCAGAGTTAACTCCACCTGAAATATGAACAAAATATTAATGTATTCTTCTGTCCTCTTAAGGTTTGTCTCTCTATTGTTTTATTCATAAAGAAAAGTAACATATTTTTAAGATAAAATTCTTGATCTTAAGGCATTTCTCTATAAGTACTGTAAATTTATGAGTTATTGAGAGTTTTTTTATAATGAGAATAATGCGACTCTGTGAGCATTGCAATTAAGAATACTCCCATTCCGATATTCTATACATATATCTGTAGACAAATTTTCCTGAAATTGCAATACTTAATTTCTCATATTTGTCCTTTCTTGATGTCCATTTAAAAAAAAAATCATATATATAGTAGAAAAAGATACATGATAGCCAAGAATGTGTATTCATACCTTTATTTCTAGTACCATTTATATAACATGTGTAGGCGTCTTTAGGTTGATTACAAGTTTCATAGAGAATTCCCAGATCAGTCCATGCTGCAGTGTGAGATTTATCTAGCTGTACAGCACAAATATAGGCTTGCAGAGCGTCCATAGGCTGGTTCTGTTGCTGATAAAGTACTCTGCAAAACATCAACACACGCAATATACTATAGATAGTTAGAAAGTCTCTCATTGTTTAATAAACAATAAAACACAAGATTCCATATGTTTTAGCCATTAATAGAAGTTAGAAGTAATTGTGATGTATCCATGCAATGTAAATGTTGTTTTAATGTTGTAATTTAAATCCAAGGAAAAAGACCATAATGGTACTAATATATATATGGTCAGATGTGAGAAGAAAAAAACCCTCTAGTCATACCTTGGCATATATCTCCTACTTATATACTTGAATCTTAAAATATAACACATTTCCAAGAGACATAACTTCCATAAAAACAATAATATTTTCCAATCAGTTCGATATATTGCTAATGTGATTTTTTGACATAAATAAAATGAATGGCTGATGAGAAATGTAGAAATGACAGTGCTTACAATGTTTTTGTCTATATAACTTTGTTATCTTCATTTCTAAGGGGCACAACTCCCCAAAACATATTTGATCAACATAGATCTTTATAGATTATCATTGATCATCTCAAAAAGATTGATTTTCTCACTTGATCAGGTACAGCGAAATTGAGAAAAGCAATAGAGTTGTGATGCCTAATCTTTTTATCTCTATTTTACCTATGACGACTTTGTTACTTTCATTGAAAACACGCATGTGTGCCCTAACTTTCTAGCCATATAATTTTTCCAATCACTTGACTCCACTGAGAAAGGAAATATCAGTCAGTAAGATCAAAGGAAAATTTCGTAAATTAGCGATAATAGCAGTAGTTATTGCTATTTTGTACAATTTTCCTTTGATCTTTTTGTGACAATTTTTCATATCATGCTATTCACTTGAGATGGCAAAATTATCGCTAGAAACTAAGGAGGCACGGGGCATTGCTAATGAAATTGACATGAAATTGGCAACTTCTTCATAGGTAAAATGGCGAAAAACAGATTGTCGTACCGGCTCAAGCAAGAAAATCAATCTCGTTGAGATGATTGACGATAATCTATAATTACTGAATTAACCTTAACATGAATTTTAACTCCAATGAGAAATTTAAACAGTTATAAATGTTAAAGCCCTTATAATTTTGACTTAAAAACAATATTTACATTTCCAAGATAACAAACGAAAATATCTATAATACTTACCCTATTGAGCACCAGGTGTCAGCACTAGCTTCTGATTTGTCAATAGAGTTACGGTAGGAAACGAAAGCATCATGTACTTTTCCTAGGGCAGAAAAACACCTGAAAAATATTAAACTCTGTTTAAAGATTCTGTCTAATAACAGTATTATATATTTAGATTTAGTTAAATAACAGTATCATATATTAAGATTTAGTTAAATAACAGTATCATATATTTAGATTTAGTTAAATAACAGTATCATATATTTAGATTTAGTTAAATAACAGTATCATATATTAAGATTTAGTTAAATAACAGTATCATATATTAAGATTTAGTTAAATAACAGTATCATATATTTAGATTTAGTTAAATAACAGTATCATATATTTTAGAGAAATTTCAACATACGACATAGCATAATTCTCTAAACTGAACTTGATCCTGTGAATGACCAGTAAATACTATGAAAGATAAAAGACAATTTACATGTGTTTCACACCACACATATTACGTATGTGACGTCAAATAACATACACATATGTGTGAATTGACATCTCTCAGAAAAGGTCAAATGGTATTTTATTTCCAAAGCACAATAGATACAAACTACTGTAAAATTAACTTCAATTTACACCTCTGGACAAGCCTTATAGAGGTATATATACTATACATCTTCATAGATCTATATAGGAAGAATAAAGTTCCAACAGGACAAATTCTCACCTTTGTTGACATAAATCAGGGAAGATTAAACAATAGTTTTTTTTACTAAAGATAGATACAGACTACTATAAAGTTAACTTCAATTTACACCTGTGGACAAGCGTTATGAAGGTATATAGTAAGAATCAAGTCCCAATAGGTAAAAAGTTTACCTTTGGTGTGACAAATACAGTCTCCTGGAGATTTCCAGATGACAACAGTTTATTAGTTTTCAATGACATCAAATAGCGGCCCTTCATATCAATTTCCTTAAATAACTCCAATATAAAGCTCTCTCAAATCATAATACAATCTCATACTAGTGACTTATTTTAAATAAATTAAAAAAAAAGTAAATATAAGAATATTGGACCCGAAACAATAGACTAACCTTCCTAGAAGATACCAGGTCTGTCCGTTAGTTGGATCACACTCTAGTGATTTATTAAGATATAGAACTGCAGATGCCTCTCTAGATTTCTTGTCTCCTAGTTGATCTGATGTATGGTATAACCAACCTACAATAAACATGACAAATATTAATACTTGGCTCTGTTTGAATATTCTTCCATATGAAACAACATATCTTTCTTATATATTGAACCAAGAACAAAACATACCATTTTATCAACTTTCTACAGAAATATATATTGTTTGGGTATTGTGTAGAGCTGAGAAATAAATCAATATCAAACCACTTCCATTATGTTACATTATCATTTCAGCTTCCCAATAGTGAACTTTCCATTTCTATTGAGAGCAACATTTCGGCAGAACCTGTAGATGGACATGACAACAGATATCTTCTGAGTGTTGTGATTTCACTGGGTATATATTTACCTGAGCAACACATCAGGTGCCAAATGTGGAGCAGGATTTGCTTACCCTTCCAAAGCTTATAATCTCAGATTTTTGGTTGAGTTAATGGGGTCAGTTTTCTATGTTGTGTTGTGTGTACTGTTAATAAAATATTGAGAATGGAAATGGGGAATGTGCCATAGAGACAACAACCCGACCCTAGAGCAGACAACAGCAGAAGGTCACCAACAGGTCTTCAATGCAACGAGAAATTCTCGCACCCGGAGGCATCCTTCAGCTGGCCCATAAACAAATATATACTGGTTTAGTGATAATGAACACCATACTAAACTCCAAATTGTACACAAGAAACTAAAAGTTAAAATAATACAAGACTAACAATGGCCAGAGTTGTTTGTCTTTTCTTTGTTTTTTTGTCTTTTGCAGGCATTGTCAGATTGTTTATGCCTAATGAGTTTGAATATCTGTTTCATATCTTTAACATCATCATTTAAGGTCAATTTTGGTGGCTACTTGCAATACAGAAATATTTGAAAACTTATCTGCAATTTGTTTATAAACCCATCTTTCAAACTCAGTTGACAAAATTTGTCAAATAGATCATTCTTTTTAACAGACATACAAAAAGATTTGATTAACAATGTCCTTACTTATCCTCCTTAATGTTTCAGTTAATGGATATAAATTATGCTTTAAGTATTTTAAAAATGACAGTCCAAATATACATAGAGAACAATAAAAGTACTTTTATTTGTCACTTGGACAAAATTGTTATTGCAAAAATAAAATCTGTTATCTATTTGTGTAGGATATAAAGTAAAAACACTTTTATGATTCAAGGTATTAACAAGTACATTCGAAAGTATGTTTAGTAATACTCAATGTACAATTTTGGTATACTTATATATAATCATGTTATGAAATACTTAATAGGTTATTTTCAAATATCATTTCCTGTCCTTCAGCTGTCAAAGTGCACTATATTGAGTATAATGTAATGAAATAAATAACCATATCAATAAAAAGACAAGAGTCAGCCTAAATACCTGTGATATATTCAAAGTATTCTTAGGCTTAACAAAATCAGACAGACTTTTTTCAAATTTATCAAAAGTGTAGGATAGAATAATTACCTAGTTGTTTTAAAGCAGTAGCTTTCACCGATTTATCTAAATCTTCTGGAGCGATGAACTGTTCATAAGCCTCCTTAGCTTGCTTGATTTTACCCTGCACTTCCAATAAATGTGCAATATGTAGTTGTACTGAAATTAAAAAGAAACAACATAAGCTTGAGATGTGTATTGACATCTAGTTAATCTGCAGAATGGAGTTGTATTAAAACATGGAATCCTTACTAAGGCAACTAGATTTTATTTGTTCCTCTGCTGTAATGTGTCAAATATTACTTTGTTTACATCTAAATGAGAATGATTTGTTGAAAGTCTTAAAGATAAATATTTAACTTTAATATAGGTAACCAGCTAAAAAAGAGGGCCAAAAGATACCAGAGGAACAGTCAAACTCATAAATCGAAAATAAACTGACAATGCCATGGTTAAAAACGAAAAAGACAAACAGACAATTTATAGTATACATGACACAACATAGAAAACTTTAGACTTAGCAACACAAACCCCACCAAAATCCGGGGGTGATCTCAGGTGCTCTGGAAGGGTATGCAGATCCTGCTCCACATGTGGCACCCATCTATAAGTATCACATAAACTTTTCCTTATAAATGATCCATTTTAACTAAGCGTTGGTCAGATGAAATAGAGCAGTCGCACAATGTACACCTTAAAATCCATATACACTTGACCTACTGCTTACAGCATCTGTGAAACAGACAACCACACAACGTTAACCTTGATCACTGATCAATAAAATGAGGTCAAGGTCAGTTGAACTCTATCTAGCATATGAAACCCTTGCAAGATGAAATATAAATCATCCAAACAGAAGAATGTGTCTATCATACTTATAGATCCTATTTATACTGATAATAATTGAGAAATTCATGACAAACTAGAAGAATGTGTCCATCATATTTATAGATCCGACTTCAACTTCATCAAACACTATTTTTACCTGAAGCAGGACAGATGGCAAACAGACGGACAAATAAAAGGACAAACAAACAAATGGAAGCACAGACCAAAAAATATAATGCCCCTAGGTGGGTAAAAAAAAACAATATTACCAAAGTCACTTAAACATGAAATATATGTTACAGTGAATAGTCTGTTAGTAGACTACAATACAACTGTCTTTTTTCCCCCCAGTTATTCCATGTTTGACTGTACCCATACAATTCCTGAAATGTTGAAATATCAAATACTTACTTTGTGCTTTGGACAAAGAACAAGGGCTTGAGTCTGTTAGTGCTTGTTTAAAATGCTGCAAATAGAAAGTTAATTGATATAAGCATATGAAATGTTAGATTACATACAAGAATTTTGTTGTTATTATGAAACCAGTTAACAGGAATATCAATAATTTATAGGTTTACAGGAAACACATAGTAAGTTAAAATTCTCTAAAAGTTCAGTTGTGGTAAAAACTGAGTTTCAGGGTGAAAAAAACTCTTTTCTAAAAATATAAACATTTGTACACACAAACTGAAATTATAAACCTTTGAGAATATGCATGTTAATATTATTTCCAACTTTGTGTATATGTGCCTGAAAAAATCATCCTTTGCATACCTGTTCCTTAAAACATTAACCTCTGTATACTAAAACCTTAAATATATCATTTGTATATGGACTCAAATATCAACATATATATCTTTATGACAGAAACAGTGATACTTTTCGATAAGAATCTAGTTCTGTTTCATGGAATAAAATGAAAACGGTTTACAAAAGTAAACTTACTATCTGTCTAAACCTTTAGATATTATTACTTAACAGCAGTTGTAATATCTAACACATATCTAAACATAGCTGTGGCCAAGATGTATTTGAATAAAAGTGATTTCTGAATGGATCTTTTCAAACATTGTTTCAACTGTCAAAGAAGAATTATTGAAATCGTAAGATGAATCCCTGAAGTCAAGCTTTTGTAAATTGTGACTTGGATGGAGAGTTGTCTCATTGGTACTCATACCACATCTTCTTATGTCTATAAAATTATCAATTAATTCATTTCTTATTGTAAGACCTACAGTAAATATTACCATTTATAAAAAATTCTGAAAACCTACATATTTGTATATAGGCTGTGATCACACTGATTACCATAAGATATGTACGTTACAGGTGACTGATTCAGACAGGTATGTTGTCATACATATTTATATATATGTTGAACAACTACTAGTGACTGGTACTACCTTGGACTAGAACTAACTTGGACTGGAACTAACTTGAATAGCACTATTTCAGACACTTAATGTTCTAGATATTCTTAATCAAATTATTCCCTAATTCTTCAAAGCTCACAATAACACACACTATTCTATTATTGTCCCTTGATTACTTGGTCATCTTTTTATCATGACGTATTAACTTGTAAATATATATACCTTCAAACTGACTTCATAATCTGTAGAAGTTTTACACATCAAACCAAGGCGTATTCTGATTTCATTAGCTCTGCTAAAACCTGGATCTGTATACAATACTTGTTGAAATGCTCGTGTGGCCCTGAAATACAAAACCTCTAATTTAAAACCAATATATAAAATGTATCTAAACTTATTGAAATGGACATCACACTGACTCACTTTTTGTTCTTTAAGCATATCATTCTCAGATTTTAAGAACAAATTACCTGATCGCCTATATACTCAATCTAATATAGATATTATATTATTATCATTTTTGACAATAATACCAATTAAAGTAAAGGATAGATTGGTAACAAACATCTCTAGGTCAATAATATCTTCAGTCGACAACACCACAAATGAAGCCAGGGGGTTTCAGGTACTACCCCCACTCACAAAAGAATATGAAAAATACATAAAAGTCTATTCATGTCATGCAAGTCAAGAGACTGAAAATCAACTATTAAAATAAAGACATCATGACCCAAATTAACCCCTCAGAAACATGATGGCAAAGTCCTGAACAATATCATTATCATATTGTTTTTGTTGACAAATTGTGTATGACATAAAATATCTTAGTAAACAATAAAAATGAAAAAAAAATAAAAATGGGGAATGTGTCAAAGAGACAATAACCCAACCAAAGAGCAGAGTACAGCTGAAGGTTACCAATGGGTCTTCAAAGCATAGAGAAAATCCTGCACCTGGATGTGGCTCTCAGCTGGCTCCTTAATAAAATTGTGTACAAGTTCAGTGAAAATGGATGTCATACTACACTCTATTGGAAATAAAATTAAGAATGGAAATGGCGATAGCAACCCGACCAAAGAGCAGAAAACCAAAAAAAATATACTTCACAGGTATTTAATTATATCTTAATCATGAACATCTGCTCCTATGATTTACACCTGTCAATGTTTAGGTCAAGGTCAAAATTAAGGTGAAATTAGATAATCTTATTTTATGTCAAAATGATAATAATGTAGAATTCTGATAAAAAAAGACAAAACAAGTAATATTTATCAACAAATCATCTTGTATACAACTTTTAGGTGTATCAGGTAAAAGTTTCGACCTGTACCTGTAATTCTACCTGACTTTAATCACATGACATGTTTGATCTGTAATGTCAGTAATCTGTAGGACCATTCCTAATCCTAATATGTTTAGTCAATGTAAAATAAATATTTTAGTGATGTCAGATATAAGTATATTGTACATTTATAATCGAATTATAATTAGGGCTTCAAACTTCTGGCATTTCATGTAAAACTGCAAATAAGGCCCAAATAGCCTCTTTTAAAGATCTCGTCATATATGTCTCCAAAACCTTAACCTATATTGCATTTCCTACAAGTTCCTAATAAAGTTATAGCATATCTAATGCACCCTGAACAATAGAGTTTAACTATTTGCACAAAAAACAATAAATAACAAGCCTGTTTGCATGGTGGCTTAAAGGAAAAGTCCAGTGGAAAACATTACATGCATATCCGGACACAAAGCATAACAACTGTTTTATCATATTTATGGATCAACATGCAGATCTTTGAATGTAACCCTCTCCCCTTTTTTACAAACAAGCAAGCAAACAAGCTTAAAATAAGTCACTGCCTACTCATTTTAATAATTCATCTGTAAAATAAACTTCCACCATCAAAAATTTCAATAATTCCATTGATGACATCAAATAACATGAACTTGCTGTTGTCATGGTAATTAATGATGATTTAATACGCAGGTCTGCAACAGTCATTAAACTTTTCACAAATATTAAAAGCTTTGTGCTACAATATTTAGTTGTCTTTATCTGATAATCATGAGGATTTAAATTCTAGCAATTTGAAATACTCGGGATAAATAGATCACCTATTGTTAACTATATACTTCCATACAACTGAATTATTCATTCTCTGATTGAGTATAAACCCGAGTAAATATGAAGGAAGTTGATTGTAATATTGTGTGCAATATATTTTTTTTTTAACTTATCACAGTACATTGTTTCGTACCTTGTGGTCTGATCGTCTGACCACAAAAATAATAATCACTAATGATAACGTGTATTTTGTGGTTAGAATTGCTGGTTTGACTTTTTCATTTCATTATTTCGTCCTCTCCTAAAATATCTTTCTGCCCCATCTCTTCATTCCTTCAGTTTCTTATCCATTCTACTTCATCCCTCAATAGATGAATACCCCTTTCACACTCTTTGCCCAGTCCCTTCACTTTTCACTTCCTCTACAACATTCCTTATCCTTTTAACTTTATCCTTAAGTTTTCACTTATCATTCAATATCCAGTTCCTTAGTACCCCTTCCCCCTGTTATAGTTCCCCACCCCTTCCTTCCATCACATACCTTTGTAACCATCAGATTATGTTAACCTATCAGTATCTACCCAGGTGTTATATAACAGACAGGTTAATTACATGATATATCTATAGATATTTAGGTCAGACTAACTTTGACATACAAATCAAATAACTGGGTTATTAACTTTTATTAATAAGACATTAACATCCAGCAGTAAAGAATGATGTAATTGTGTAAGATCTAGATAAGGACAATATTTAAAAGGATATGAACTTTGTACTTTAGTAAGTGACATTTGCAGTTAGTTCCACAAGGGGAGACAATTAAACCAAGCATCTACCATTGTTATAAGGAAGAACATTTGAAAGTGGGTGTTTTTCCGTATTTTGATAAAAAATTATATTTTTTGATAGAAAATTATCTATTTCTAATTTTTTTAATTGTTTTTTTCATCAGACACAAGTGGAACTATAATATCCCCAATATTCCCCAAATTATCATGTTACCCTATCACCTCTAAAACTCACAATTCTTTACCCCCCTCCCGATGTCATTCGATCAAATTCATTCCAATCTGGCTTTACAACCATCTCCATCCAAAAACCTTACATTCCTGAAGAATTTACAAGCCTTCTTTCCATATAGGACAAATCTTATGAACCCAGATCTGGCTAATTGAATCTGTAAGTTGATTGATATAATACCAAAAGAACTATATAACTATAACACAATATCCCTACATGAACATGGATAATAAAATAGTGTGAACAGTGCTTTATTGCTGTTCCTTATCTAAACATCACAATGAGGTCAATATGAAACATTGACCTCTAACTTATTACATGTACCATTTTGTGTACCGGGTGCTAATAAACATATCTATACTCAGTCCAATGACAGTTTATATATAGAATCATATCGATAGCAGGTCAAAGTAGTATTTTAACATCAGGAAACTAGAGTGTCTGACATAAACTTCCTACCCCGAAGCATTTTCATGAAATAGTAAAACAGCAAGAAAACCAACTCTTTCTGAAAGTGATCACTATACAATAATGTGCCAAAAATAGGCTCCAGATTTGAAAACATTATTTATAAAGTTGAAACAAGTACAGGTTCAATCAAATTTCCTTGTTCAGGGACTTCAATCATGCCAAAAATCATTCAATCAAATTCAAACTGGATCTTTAAGTACTAGTAATCATTACACACTAATATTCCAAATATTAGATGTATATCTACAAGCCTAAGAAAAAAGTCTGTCAACTGTTAAATTCTGAATGGCTGAATGATAGAAGACTCCTCACCTGAAAGCAATATACATATATGTAAAACCTTACCTATCATTGGTAGATAAAATATCAGCATATTGTGCTTACATTTATATAGCATTAACAAAAGTGTATGACTTCACCAAACAGGTGTGCACTATTTTTTCAATAATTTTGCACTTTCCATGCACCTGGAAATCTATTTCAATTAAAACCCTGGAAAATTAAATCCAATTTCTTTTTTCACATCCACTTAATTAAGTACCCAATAGCCCTTTAAGGTTCGATACAATAACAGATTTATTAAGACAGTTTTGACTGAAAACAGTAGCAAGTTTGTTGGAATTCTATCATCCAGAGTTAAATAGAGATTATAGAATGTAAAAGGTAAAAGGACATTGAGCCAAAGAAATACCTGAAGGACACTTCTATTGATCCAGAGAAAATAGGATGTATTATAGAGACAAAGAATACACAAAGAGAAACAGCTTTTGTTAAGGATGGGATACATGATGTTTATCTTGTAGTTCATGTGACTCACCGACCATAACTCCTTTGTCCAAAACAAGAATCGTAAAACCATTTTTTTTCTATTCTTGAGATTTCCAAAGTGTAGTACTAGCAATGAGTGCAGTTTCCTGGGCCTAATTAAGTTTAGTTCCTGTGTTTTATTTTTGATATGAGTCACTTTATATAACACTTAACCCTACAATATGTCAACAAATGTCGGTAACCCATCAACTGCTTAATATTCAACAGATAAAAGCAACGGAAATAAAAAATATCTATTAAATGTAACTTGGTTTGAATTTTAATCACATCAGCGCACCTGTATCAAAGAAAAAAATTCAAGGTGAAGTCATGACATCATTTTTAATATTTAACTAGCTCCATATGACCAGTAATGTGGAAAATGATGGCAGAAAACTGTCTACAAATCAAGTATTCAACGATCAAATAAGTCCAAGTTGCTACCGACACATAGTTGAAAGGTGTGTCATAATCTACTTGACCATTGCCTGGTCACTGTGTAAACATTATATTGAGAGTAAAAGCTGTTAGAATTCTGGTGTATTGAAGTTAACCACAATAAATCCCTTAGTCATACAAAAGTTTATATTCAATCTCATTGAGAAAAATATTTTTTCACATTCCTAAGAATTGAAATGTGAATAATAAATTAAATCTCCCTGAATCTGGTATTGTTGAAATGTGAATAATAAATTAAATCTCCCTGAATCTGGTATAGTTATAAATACGCTTACTGACTGGCAGACTTTTTAAACAAGCTGGCTTTGGCCTAAAGAGGAAATGATAACAACAGAGTGATCAAATCTTTATATATCATAAGATTATATCAAAAGAACTGACAAATAAAAACAGGGATGAATTTTTTAGATATCAACCTTGGATAAAAAAAAATCCATAAAGAATAAAGGTCAGGGTAATAAATCGCAGCCTGTGTAATATATTTGTGGTAAATGTACTATCGGCTATTTACTTTTTTTATTGTGCAAATCAAAGCTTTTTAATAATAATGTGATAAAAACACACTGCAAAATAACCATGGCATTGTTCTTTATTTTGATATATGTTCTTATGTCTTTATTTGGTAAACTTGAAGAGCTGCCATATATCTTAAAAGATAAAGGAACCCTGAGACAGAGTGGATTTAATTAGTGTTCTCTACAATGATCTTTCTGATCTACAATGATCTGACTGATCTACAATGATCTCTGTAATCTTGTTACTACATGTATGGTACTATCAAAATACCTCATATAAAAGACTACACAAAAATCAATAAAGTACAACACAATAAGATCAAAGACATTCCACACATGATAGAACACTATTTATAGCTATGTAAATACACTACAGAAATAATTCATTCATCTGGGTCAATATATTCCACTGATATCTGAATACAGAAACATGTACGACCAAAACTGGTATAATTTGAATATTAAGATTAATTCCTTACGGTTATAGCAGTGTATTCATTTGTCTTCTCAAGATTATTTGTATTCATCTTTGACCAATATGATAATAATAAACACTTATAACCATTATTACATTCCCCCCTCTTAAGACAGCCTTCCTTTCACATCCATATCCCAATGTGTACCCCCTCTTTTAACAAGTTTATATCAGACATACAAATGTCTCTCCTTTTCAAACTGTATGAATAATTAATAAAGAGATATAACAACATAGGTGTTCTTAATTTTAAGGAATGTGCCCTGTGGTACCAAGTCAAAGTACTCACAACTGTAGCACATTAAATTACATATAGTCCAGAGTTTCAATAAGATTTTCTGTGAGAAGTAACTAGGTTTTAAAATTTTTTCCTCATTTACCATCTCTCTAGTGTAAAACAAGAATGCCTCTATAGTACATGGATGCTTCACTTGCACTATCATATTCTATGTTTAGTGGACATTGGGATCAGAACTCTAATTTGGCATTAAAATTAGAAAGATCACATCACAGGAAACATGTATACTAAGTTTCAAGTTGATTGGACTTCAACTTCATCAAAAACTACATTGACCTAAACCTGAAGCAGGACAGACTGACCATTCCAGAGACCGAAAAACATAATGCCACTCGGTGAGGCATAAAAAGAAGAACTATATATCGATTCATTCCTCAAATAATCCATTATTGTTAACTTCCTTGTGACAGCAATCATCTATCATCAAAATCATGACCGGAAATGCAAGCCCTGGAATATCATATCAACTGGGAGATATATATATATATATATATATATATATATACTCAATCTGCAGGCATGATTGGAATGTTCCTACACAGAAATGGAAAGTTCACAATTGGGAAGCAGAAATAAAGAACTGAACTGATAGTATTTTGAATGTATGCTGTTGAACAGACATTTGTTCTCTCAGCATGAGGCCTTCTACTTTAAAATTTAAGTGTAAAATAAAATTGTTCAATAACATGCATTTACTATAAGATGTCTATAAATTTTTGTGTTTTGATGTTAATGTATTGAAAGAGATAAACAAATTGAAATTATTTTCTGAGAATGAGACTCTCATGAGGGGCATCATGTGTTATTTGTACCAAATATGTGCAATCCTTCGTTCAGATCATTATTGAAACTGAGTATCCATAAAATTCCTGTAGTGCCATGAAAGTTAACTCATCAAATAGGCTGTAAAGTAACTGGTTTCTTTTCTGATTAATAATCAGTAGATCAAAGAGTTAAAGAAGTTTATGTAAAACTTAATGTAAGGTTAATTGGGACATATAAGACCTTAAAAAAGGTTGACTGGGACAGTCCAGCCAATAAAAGGAAGCTGTCTAGGACATTCCAGAACAAGAAAGGGACCTTACTAAAACAGTACAGATCGTGTAAGATGGCCACTATTTATATAATTAGTACTATTTCAGTATTTGGCTCAACTTTGTGTGAAGGATTGCATACCTGACCTGCTTAACTCTGTTTAACAAAACCTCTTGAAATGTGCCAGTAAATCATAATACTGTGAACCTTACTTTAGAACATATGCACATTAATCCAATTTATATAAGTATCCAGTATTGTCAATAAAAACTGCTTAAGACTCAACCAATGAATGAACACTAATCCCCTTGACCTGAGAAATGTGCTTAGCTCAGCTGAGTTCCAATAAAACTTGTCAGATCAGGAATTGTACACCTTTATTTATTTACCTGTAGTTATGTCATAGGTATGTCAACAATAGTGTACCACTATAGTCTATTTCTCACAACTCATAAAAACAATGCCCCATAATCTATCAGGACAGATAACTTATCATCCTACCTTTAAGGTTTCTTAATACTTAAAATATTTTACTGTCAAATCAAGAACAATTAAGGCATTAGACCAGACAAAATTTCTACCAAAATATTTCATCAACAGTACAAATAATAACCATAACAGAATATACATGATGCTGCAATCTTTAATTTTAAATGAATTTTTAAAATAAAGAATTACCGTATACAACCAGTCACAGATCCAGAACTTTTTGTAAGGGGGGGGGGGGGGGGGGGGCAGCTCCAGTCAAGCTTCAGTGATTCCCTATATAACCTCCCCCCATGTATCTGCCTATCATAACATAGTAAAACAGTTTTTAATTGTCTGTTTGGAAGTCAGCTCAGGTTGGAGGAATGACATATATTATATCTAGTGCAAAGGAAATATTGTTAATGAAAATTTATAAAACTGCTTGTTTGAAAGAGTTTATTTTGTTGTGCAGTGTCAAGACCAATGAAAGAAATTGTGGTACAAGGTTTCTAAATTTCCGCCATATTCAGTGAATAAATACATCATGATTCTCTTAGATCACAACTAAATTGATCACCTTTCTAGCTACTGCATTTTTGTCATAAGCCTTGGAAAAAATATAAGAAATCTTGTTCCAAATCTCATCATTATATTGAAGTGGCCAGATGTTAACTGGTTGAATTCAACTAACTTTTACTTGACGAAAGCATGCCTCTAAACATCCCCTGCAAAATGCTCTCCTGAAAAAATCTATTCTATCAGAATATCACAGGAAGTCCTGGCAAATCTGTACAAATCCCAGCACTGGTCATTTTGTAAATCCTGATACTTCAAGTGTCCCATGAAGTCTGGGAAATAACTTTAAGCTCCACAGAAAATGATGACAAAATATCATTTATCTGCAAAATGCTTGCAAATTTTAAACACTTTGAGAAATAAAACAGACAAAATTAATTTGGTTAACATTCAAGTACATAAACTCATTCTGTATGTATATGCACATTTCAAATATGACTAAACCACAAAGTGCATATGGAATACAGTGTCATTTTGTCACATGACATTTTGTTCTAAATCTGGCTCGTTTAATCTATTTGGTTTAAAAAATGTATATAAAAAGAAGGGCAGATAACAAATCTATAAAACCACAAAAATTTAATGCAGGATAAAACCTGAATATTATTTACAAAGGTGACATGGAAACAAAAAGACAGGAAGCATTCATCTAAACACATAGCCATAATAGTTTTTTCATTACATTTACATTTGATTACGTTTTTAAACTAATTTCAGGAAGTCATATTAGTACTTTTCAAAAATAAAATGTTGGTTGTCTTTTTTATCTTTCAGCATCTTTCTCCTTTGTCCTTTCCCTGATTACATTTTGTAGTTATCCCGTTCTAATTAAAAAAGTTGACTTAAGATTGTTTATACCCTGTAATATTATGTGCCCCCTGTAGTGGCCTGTATTGCATGTCACAGTTATTTGTAAATTCATAAGAGCGATGACTTCGTATCAACTGTGATTATTGGCAAAATCATCATATCAATCCTCGAAGCAAGATTATAAAGTATGCAGTACTACATAAATGAAAATGAAAAATTCCAAGTCAAGCACTGAAAATCACTTACACTGTACAAGTCAAAATCATTAAGTTCAATAAGTTCATTCCTGAATAAGGAATCCAAATAGTATCCTAAAAAGTTACATTGCAGATCTGATAATCACTTACAAGTCAATATAATAAATATCTAGACTCAATATCAAACTATTCTTTCATTAACAAGCTGAGTGATATTAAACAAAAGCTGCAAACAGACATATTCATAGCAGTATACCAGATATTCCACCAGTAACAAGAAAGTAAGAAAACACACTGATTTTATTTATGTTCCTCATATTTCAATTAGATAGAGATAAGAAGATGTGGCATGAGTGCCAATGAGACAACTCAACTCTCCATCTAAGTCACAATGTGTAAAAGGAACCATTATAGGTCAAAGTACGGTCTTCAACATGGAGCCTTGGCTCACACTGAACAGCAAGCTATAAAGGGCCCAAAAAATGACTAGTGTAAAATCATTAACCAACTTGTAGGCTTCAATTACATTTTGTACAAGTGAGAAGCATCAGGCAAATTTGAAATGGACCTAAGTGTCACAATAAAGTCCATCTTACTAGTCCTTTATAGCGCAAGTTTGTATGTTACTTTTATACCAATATATGGGAGAGCATTTTATAAACTTAAACTAACATATGAGCTACCCCATTCAGATTCCATAAATGATAAAAAAAATACATGGTGACAACTATGATATATGTACATGCATACAGGGGTATGGTAAATTGTCACTTATCAACATGGGATGTGGATTGGAAGGTGGATTAATACACTCAAAATTCAAAGTATCAAAAACAGGAAAAATACATTGCTCACTCCACAAAACTCATTCCTGTCCAGCTTCTGACTAAATATGAAGTAATTCTTTACAGTAGTACATGAGAAAAATGTGACGGGTATATTTGATCTACCTATGGAGTCCATGGATGGATAGAAAATGGATTAGATGAAATGAATGGGGTATGATAACATATCATACACATTTGTCGTAATGACCACAGATTTTACACACCAGCTATCTATTGTAGAGGTATAATGTAAGAGCTTCTCTGCATCAATACAGATAAAATTTACCATGGAAAAATAATAAATAAGTCTGAAAAAATCAAATATACTTCTGTGAGGTCTAGGTCATGTCACCATGTAAATCTATTCTGGTTAGTAAATAAAGTAAAAGTCAGGCCCAAACATCATGTAGATATATTTTATCTAACAATACTATTGAGTAAAAAATCTGCATTGTACTACTAGCATGACCTCTACCCTTTTTACAATCTTCAATTACGTGACAAAACCCAAGCACACAGGTAAAATCATAAACTGATGTCAAAAACATTTGTAGTTTAATCTGTAAGAGTGACAATAATCATTTGGCAAATATCCAAAATTAATAATGATAATGTCCCCCCCCTTTTTTCCATTTTATCCCTACCTGTTTTTGTTCCTCCACATAGAGATTTGTAACCTACTTCTGTAGTGTTTATATATATATAGTTTTACTATGACATAAAGGGAAGTAAATTAGGCACGTAGGCGTAGCACACTCCTCCATTGTAGATCTATGCCACTCACCTATAGTAAATAAATCAATATCTACTTTTCATTGGACATAAAACTTCAATTCAAAACACCATTGAGAGATTATATAATGATTTATAAACAAAAGAATATATCCATGATTGTTTATTTTAGTTATAGTATGGTTGACATTACTGAACCAAATAAGTGGGTGACATGATCAACAAACCAAGTAAATGACAAAAACATGTCTCAGTGCATTTCTATAAATGGAATAATTAGTAATATACTAAATTACTTGTAAAATGATTTCTGCCTTTAAATGTGACAGGAAAAATGGACAGAGCCGAAGACAATTTATATTCACAAAATCAAAAGAATGGCTAATTTTTTTGTCAACAGAATGTGTGAAATAAATAAGTCAGTTGCCAGTCAATGAGTTGACCATAAGGTTACCAAATGTGATAAAACCTCCACTGAAGGGGTTCAAACTAATGATATGTAATTATTAAGTTCAGAGGTTAATTCCATCAAAGTGACCATTCTTTGAAGTTTTCACTCCCAACCACATTTATTTTACAGATTCAAAGCTTTTTGAATAACTTTTTCATTTCATTATGAAATTCTTTATGAAACAAAAAAAAAATATTCCTTGATATCAACATTATCTATATTTGTTGTCATATTTTATTTCCTTCATCAACACAACAAATCTAATCCAAACTATTGATTTCCGAATAAGAAAACTATATTAGGTAATAGTTAAAGAAAACAATATCAATAGCAAGCTCTCCATCTTTTTTTATAGCATATTCCCATTTGTCTCCTCTTCCTGCACATCACCCCTCGAACACATTTCAAGTCATAGTTGTCATAGAAACAAGTTATTGAATAGCTACAGTTGTAATGTGAAAAAGATTTAATTTAATACAACTTTTAGAAAACAAGAATTTCTACAACTGTCTCAAATTGACAATTGAAAATTTACTGACTAGTAAAATGATGGTGTAAATTGATTTTCTGACTTTTGTTTTACTCTCAGTAAAAGTAATCTGTCAATTTCTTGTAAATTTCAAACTAAAACTAAACATATATATATCTACTGAAGGAAATGTTTTTAGTCTATTCTAATCCATTCCAAGATAATCAGATGGATTTGTGTTTAATGTCCTGTAACAAATATTTAATGCATATAAGGAGAAATGAATATAAACCCTGCTTTATCTTATCTTAAAAAAAAAACACAAAAAAACCAAGCTTTGTTCTATACCAAGTGCTGAGCCAGATCATTAATGTGTTAACTCACAAGGGAAAGAATTATCAGTAACCTAGTACCAGAAGCAGCAAGTCTTTTGTTTAACCTGACAAGAAATATAATCCAGGATCTTCTTTGCAAAAGCCAACATGCCGATATTAACCATGACAGAGTCTTTGTCTTGGCAACTTTTTTTCACTCCATAGATGCAATATAAGTGTGCAGCCACATTTTTCACCTAAATTCAAGCATAACATTTTTTTGGTTGCTTAAATAGTACATTTATATAAACCACAATCTTAAACTGCTTTCTACTATAGTACTGAATAAAATTGAGAATGGAAATGGGGAATGTGTCAGCGAGACAACAACAGAACCAAAGAGCAGATAACAGCTGAAGGCCACAATGGGTCTTCAATGCAGCAAGAAAATCCTGCACCCGTAAACAAGAGGCTCTCAAGAGCCTGAATCGCTCACCTTGATTTTTTGGCACTCATCTTTCGTTTAAGAGTTTAAGTGTCCAATTTCATTGTAGTTTGTTTTTTTGGTTTAATGTATATTAATAAGTGTTAGAAAACATGATAAACAAATTGTGAAAAAATTGTCCTTAAAGGGCAATAACTCTTTAAGGGGTCAATTGACAATTTTGGTTGTAAAACTTGTTTGTAGATCTTACTTTGCTGAACATATTTGCTGTTTACACTTTATCTTTATCATTAATAGTATTCAAGAAAATAACAAAAAAACACAAAATTTCCTGAAAATACCAATTTAGTGGCAGCAACCCAACAATGGGTTATAAGATTCATCTGAAATTTTCAGGGCTGATAGAACAATACCATATAAACACTTTAACCCCATGTCAGATTTGCTCTAACTGCTTTGGTTTTTGAGATATAAGCCAAAAACTGCATTTTACCCCTATGTTCTATTTTAAGCCATGGTGGCCATGTTTTTTGACAAAACACAAAATAAAACACAAGCTTGATTCTAGATACCCGAAGGAGCATTCAGCTTAAGTTTGGTTGGAATTGGTTCAGTAGTTTCAGAGGAGAAGATTTTTGAAATAGTTTACACAAGACGGACAACGACAACGACGACGAACGCCAAGTGATGGCTAAAGGTCATCGTTCCTTTCGGAACGGTCACCTAAAAAGAAGACGTGATATGATTGCATATGAGACAACTCTCCACAACAGACCAAATGACACAGAAATTAATAACCATAGGTCACCATAGAGCCTTCAACAATGAGCAAAGCCCATACTGCATAGTCAAAGCTATAAAAGCCTTCGAAATGACAAATGTAAAACAATTCAAACGAGAAAAATAACGGCCTAATTTATGTATGGTCTTTTTGATATACATGTAAACTACAATATTTATACCAATTTTCAAGGTTAAAAAAATCAATGTAAAAATTTGGATACATTATTCAACATCTGTCAGTTAACATGAAATCAATCTTAATTAATCACATGACCATGGCCAATATCTACAACTTTGTTTTGTGAATGGAACCACTTACAAAATTCCTTACTCATCAAAATTATAAATAGACAGCTTTCTATCAGCACTTTAAGATCATACACATAACACAACAACTGATATTAGTTACATATCTTGTTCAGCATAATACAAAATACAATCTTCCTTTTACCTTCCCCAAGATGTCTTCTGCTTTACTATGAATCCTATTTACATCAAAATGAATGGTAAACACACACCTTAGCCCTGTGATACAGAGTAAAACCATACACCTTATTCTTCCTTCATACTCCAAACCTAATCAATAAATCTTACAATAATGTGTGGTGGCCCCTCAGATCAATGATAAATAATGTGTAACTACTTACAGAAACAGACTATAGAACTTCTGTTCAGCAGGAAATGTTATTGGCAATCAAAGGGACATTTTATTGGCATGTAACAGAGACAATCATATCAATAAACTCCAGATTGTCATTAATTACAAATTATTGAATGTATATTGTTTCTATAAAATTTTGTATATGGTATGGAAAAAAATCTACAATACTCATATGAGCAGATGCAAAAATAATACCACCAAGTAATTAAGAATCAATTAGAGGTTACCTAGATCAGAGACACAGTGGATAAAGGGTGGATGAATTAGGGGTTTAAACAAATATATAATGGCAGTCTCCAGTCACTAATGCTACCAACAGCAACTAACCATGAGAAGTTCCACTTTTTCAGAAAAGTTCTTTGGCTTGAAACACACATCATCAAATAACTTCCCAATGACATGACCAGTCGTGGATCGAAAATATTTCAGGAGGCCCACTGACTGCCAAAGAAGGGTCCTGCTTAAGTCACGCTTCAGTGATTTCCTAACCAAATTTTTTACACAAAAGAAGGGGTTACCCCCTCCCCCAAGTCCACCTCTGATCACACAGGTATTATAAGGATTAAAAAATATGAATCACTTCTACTAACCTCATAGTACATGTATAATTTGAAATTTATAAACACATGTACTATAATAGTTTTTTTTAAGAATAAATGAGATGTGAAGTAAGAATAAATGAGATGTGAAGTATACATCAATGAGACAGTAATCCAACACTACAAGTAAGTAAGACATCCATAGTCCGTTAGGTTAACATAGAGGACCACCCCCATCCCTTTTTCATGTATCTAACTGTTTCCTTTGGCTATTGCAAAGGTGTTGGCAAGTATAATTTTCATAAACCTTTAGGAGTGAGATGTCTCAGCTGTGGATTAACCAAAAGGAAATGTAAATTGTAATAAAACTTTGAACTACTTATCAGCACAATATTGTATTTGTTTATATGACAAAAGGATGTAACTGTATGTACCATTCAGAATACAGCTCAATATCCGTGATAAAACAATACTTGAGGACAGATGAATTTCTGAATGTCAAAAGGATGTATAATAAGTGCAGTAAGGTGGTAGATTATTAATATGGAATTATTGGTTTAGTATGACATATATTTTCTTATTATTTGTAATATTATAACAATTAATTAATATGTGTCGGACTAAAGGAGTCGTCTTTTATATAAAAATGTTGTTACCAACAACTAATTTAATCAAGGCTACTGTACCACACTAAAGCTTACTTAAAGTTGTGCAAAACATCTTTCTGTTTCAAAACTTTGGAAGAAACTACTTGATCAGAATGAAGTATGAAAATTATTATTTTTTTATTTTATCAAAATCAGTTTCAAATGTGAGATACATGTAAACTTTGATTATATTAAAGGTATCATTGAACCTGGTTCTGGTACGGAAGAAAATACTTAATTGATTAAAAGAAAGAGTTTCATCAAACCAGCTCTGGTAGAAAAGAAGATTGTTGTTAATTTATACATTACACATCTGACATACAAATATATTTGCAATACAACGGAAATTCTTAAAATGAATAAAAAAAGGTAGGTCAGATATATCATACTTTTGTCTGTTTTTTAATATCTAAATATATTGATCATCAACATTTTTTCTAGGTGACATTCTCAATTCTATAGAGACTTATCTATATCATTACACAAATTGTAAATGTTCTATATTTGTCATGATCAATACTGAGTGAACAAACTCAATGATCAATCTGAAAACCAGTGAAAGAAGTTTAATAGTAAAGAGGCCAATCACCTGTACTGAGTGGAAATAGGACTGTACGTACAGCATGTACATAATTCATAAAGTAAATACTGTGGATTCATTATTATTTGTTGGATAAAAATTTTCGAGGTCTTCGTGGGTACAGGTGAACCATGAATTTAAATGTTCAACGAACTAGATATCATTAAGATGGGAGCCATCTCTGTGGGCCCCGCTGTGAATAATTTGCATTAAAAAATTGTATCTTTACCATAGGACATGGGTTTGTCAACTGAAATCAAAGTTTTTGACCTTGACCTTTGACCTAGGAAGTTGTAAATAAATTATGACACACCCTTTGGTGTTGGTTTATAAACATGTCAAGTATAAACTTTGAAATGATAACGGTTCTCAAGATATAGAGCGGACACGATCTTTACCATAGGACATGGGTTTGTCAACTGAAACCAAAGTTTTTGACCTTGACCTTTGACCTAGGAAGTTGCTCATAAATTATGACACACCCTTTGGTGTTGGTTTATATACATGTCAAGTATAAACTTTGAAATGATAACGGTTCTCAAGATATAGAGCGGACACAATCTTTACCATAGGACATGGGGTTGTCAACTGAAACCAAAGTTTTTGACCTTGAACTTTGCCCTAGGCAGTCGTTCATAAATTATGACACACCCTCTGGTGTTGGTTCATTCACATATATCAAGTATATATACATGTCAAGTATAAACTTTGAAATCATAACGGTTCTCAAGATATAGAGCGGACATGATCTTCACCACAGGACACAGGGTTGTCAACTGAAACCAAAGTTTTTTTACCTTGACCTTTGACCTAGGAAGTTGTACATACATCATGACACGCCCTCTGGTGGTGGTTAATAAACATGTAAAGTATAAAGTATGAAATCATAATGGTTCTCTAGATATGGAGCGGACACAAAGTGTTACGGATGGACGGACGGATGGACGGACGGATGGACGGACGGACGGATGGACAGACGGACGGACAGACTGATCACTATAGGGGACCCGCCTTTGGCGGGGCCCTAATTACAATTTTTATATCAAGTTGTATGCAGACTTTGGCAAAAACACGAAATTACATCTCAAAGAAAAGGCAACTTTTCTGCAATCCACGAAGAATGGTACTCACGAAAATAAATGAATCCACAGTAGCAAAGATATGATTGTTTATGTGTAGGTACAGAGATATGTCTATATAGATATAGGAAGATGTGGTATGTATATGTTTTAAAGTGTTGTCTATATGTATTTATGTGTAAGTACACCAGTGTTGTCTATATGTATTTACGTGCAAGTACACCAGTGATGTCTATATATGTATTTACGTGCAAGTACACCAGTGATGTCTTTATGTATTTAAGTGTAAGTACACCAGTGATGTCTTTATGCATTTACGTGCAAGTACACCAGTGATGTCTATATGTATTTATGCGTAAGTACACCAGTGATGTCTATATGTATTTACGTGCAAGTACACCAGTGATGTCTATATGTATTTAGGTTCAAATCCACCAGTGCTGTCTATATGTATTTACGTGCAAGAACACCAGTGTTGTCTATATGTATTTACGTGCAAGTACACCAGTGATGTTTTTATGTATTTAAGTGTAAGTACACCAGTGATGTCTTTATGCATTTACGTGCAAGTACACCAGTGATGTCTATATGTATTTATGCGTAAGTACACCAGTGATGTCTATATGTATCTATGTGTAGATACACCAGCTATATAAAAAGAAGATATGGTATGATTGCCACTGAGACAACTCTCCAGAAGAGACCAAATGACATATAAATTAATAGCTATATGTCACTGTACAACCTTCAACAATGAGCAAAGCCCATATCACCTATTCAGCTATAAAAGGACCTCAAATGTCTATATATAGCAATACTGCACCATGCTGCACTAACATACAACCTACATTGTAGGTATTTCTGGATAAGGCATGACATGAGTGGTTTGATGTTACAACAGTGTAATTTTCCCTTTATATGTAACTAGTAAATTATATTTACAAAGCGTAGATAAAACATTATACATATTGATTTCAAATTTCACAAAATTATCAATTTTAGCACTGACAAATGTTACAAATCTTAACTTTGATAATTTCTCCATCTGCCTTTTAAGTATCAATAACAAGTGTCTTTGGTTGCTCTATTTATACAACATTTGGGGTTTTATTTGTATTTCTGTTTTTACATAAGTTTTTGTAAGTCAATGTAAGTATTATCTGAGCTTTCAGTTGTGAGCATACTAATTAATTACTGACTAGTCTACAGTGTCTACAGTAAGTACAAACAGATTTCAAACCCTGCTTTCTTATCTATAAAGATTTTTCATATATTATAACTTAATAAAGTGTATCAGTCACAGTATTAGGATTAACTAATAGATGGCAACAATAGTATTAACCTGAGTAAAAATGATTAGAAAGTTGCAGTCTAGTTGTACATATCAAACTAAATGCACTGGAGCCCTTTGTATACTAGTGCACCCAACATCATTTACATGTTCTTAAATCAATATTACAAAAACTTAACAGGTCTTTTTTTCAATAACCTTGTACATGTTGTAAGGTCAAAATATGGATAAAAAAAAACATCCACCTGGTTAGTATATCATGTATATGTGAAAAGTTACGTGCAGAGTTTCATTATGTAGTACAACTACATGTATACATATATATATTCAAGGACACCAAACATTTACTGTGAAGTATATCTTCCTATCAATTGTACTTAACATTGATTTAAAAGATCAGTGATATATAAAATGTTCACCTGAGCTTGTTTTATACCTGTATAACATTTGTCTGGTGGCATCCTGCCAGTCTGATCATTAGGTTACAAAACTTTACAAGTTTAATCAAGAAGAAAGTTTGACCTACTAAACAAATGGGTACATTGGCACAAATATAATTGTAGCTGTCAATAAAATGAATAACAACCTCATTATTCCTATAAAAATGAGATTTTTGGTGAGTGTGTGGAACAGGTGGCAGGTTTGGTACACCTTACAGCTGTCCCTGAACATAAGTAGACACCTAAAGACAAGAAGACCACTTGAATGCTTGCACTGTTATAGATGTCATTCAGAAAAAAAGCCTTTATATATTGTTTACCTTGTCAATTCTGAAGGGGGTTTAAAGAAATGTTAAAAACCTAACAATTCATCCTTATTTGTGACAAGCATGAGGAAAACATTCCCTTATTCCTACAGTAAATATTATACATTCTACAAATTAAGAAGAACATAGCGAGAAGTTCATTCTTATTAGAAGTGATGCTGTCATAAAAATTAACAAATATAATTCCAAAAGAATTCTGGTACCAAAAGACCACACTAGGCTATCCTTTTGTACATGTTGTATGAAAAAACGGTTTATCTTCAAGCTTTGATTTGGTAAGCTTAACTCACAAGTCATAGGGTTATACAGAAAATTAGCCTATATATATGACCTATAATGGGTTTACTTTTTTTTTAATTGTTATTTGGATGGAGAGTTGTCTCATTGGCACTCACACAACATCTTCCTATCTCTCTATATATATATATATTACTTGGATGGAGAGTTGTCTCATTGGCACTCACACCACATCTTCTTATATCTATATATATATATAACTTGGATGGAGAGTTGTCTCATTGGCGCTCACACCACATTTTCTTATATCTATATATATATATATCTTACTGGTGTGGTAGATAGAGATCTATCTCATCCACACCAAACATAGCATCAAGGATATACATGTGACGTCTAGGGAGGCTGTCACCCCCATTACCATAAAAATATCCACTTTCCAGAACAGTACATTTTTCTTATTTTTATTCCCATCCTGACCCAAATTATATAATTATCTATGGTCTCCAATCTTCCTTGGTTGGCTTCTATCATGACAAAACATAATTTCTTTTCCAGATATTTGTGCCAGAAAGATGTCTCCAATTTAAATTTTCTCTCCTTGTATTGATCTTGTGTACAGCGGTGTATGCAGACCTGGCTGTCACTTATCTTTGTCTCGGAGGACCATCTGTCGTTATGTTATGTAAATGCCAGCTGTTCTCCTCAAAAATCCTCATCAAACCACAACAAAAACAATCATAGTTTCCTTTTAAATTTTCAAAAAATTATCCTTTTTACGTAATTGTTTTGCATAATTCAGGAAAACCATTATTGTGGAAATATATGTCATGTATGTTGCAACTGATCATTAACTAGAGTATATCAAAGGAACTAATAAATAGATTGAATATATACTGCCTTTAGCCAATAATTCCAAGTTTTAAAAGATCATTTCAAAGAGGCAAATGATTAACATCCTTTACAGATATACGTGGTAATCTAATGCAACTACAAATCACGTCAATAACTATTAACTATATGACGTCAAGATTATCTGTCCTATATCTAGAGCTTTTACATCAATACAAGATTTTTTTTTTGGTTCAGGGTCAATATAAAGACTCTTCATCTAATCAACTATTAAAGAACTGGTTTTAGCTCTCTTTTTTAACCCTTTAAGTTTAGAATGCCAGATAAGATTAAAATAAGTAGGTGTGTTCAGCAGATGAGGTTGGCAGAACAGAATCATCTTCCAAATAATGGAGGAGGGGAGGGGGTGGTATTCACACATCCTTAGTCATGAACATAGTCCTAAAGCTATGCAATGTTCCAGAGAGAAAAATCTCAATAGTAAATATACTCTTCTGAAGTTTACCAATGTTTGTGTAAGTCAAGACGTTTTGGTTTGCAAATAAGAATATCTAGGTCTTTTTTTATAGAAATAACCGGACATTTACATAATTTTTGAAAGTCTCATGCCTGAGATCATTCTTTTCAATTTAAAAGTCTGGTTTAAATTTCAAAATCTACAGAACAGATTTAGCTGCAGAACCGTAGCTATTAGGTCCTTATGATATTTTTTGACTATTTGCGGACCCAGCTAATAATTATCTAAAGCTAGATGACACTGAAGCAGAGCCCAACAAATACACCAGGAAGTGCCTAAGATTGAGGATACCCAAGGATGAACTGCCCTTATCCCCCCACACCCAGACAGGTTCCCTTATAACATATATTCTTCTATATGACATAATCTAGTCAAACCTAACCTTGTAAGATAATGTTTTACCATGTCATGTGACCTGTAATTAACAAAGACGACTAATTAACCTCATTTTACATACCTTAATATAACGATCAAAGTCCAATATCCTTTCACTTTTTCATTCAAATATTTAAATCACAAATTAAAGTCAAGACGCTCATAAAACCAAGGTCAGAAGATAAAGGTCTGAATGAGGTCAAATGACCAATGAACTTCAATGTGGTTAACACAACACAAAGAAAATTATCTGAATATCTAACTAAAACAGACTTGTTTCAATGAATTTGTCAATATTCCTAATCACTAATTTATAAATAGTCACAATTTATAATCAGTTAATAAAAAAATCACTCATTTCATATAAATTCCAAAAGTTTTTGTTATATACAAAGACTGAATGAGTTCAGTCTGGTGTGGAAAGTATTTTTATCCCCTGGGGTTAAACCTGCTATAAATGGAGAGGTCATAGGTTACAGGTCACAGCACATGCCTACAGCTGGCCTTTATTAGAATTTGTTTAGATAAAGTCTGTTTCTAGATGATTTGTTTGGGAAAGAGGAGATATATAAATTATGTGTAGAAGAATTATATCAGTTGGATTTACCGCACACTTTTAATTATTAAACTTTGCCAAATAAAAAAATACATTTAAAAATAAAATTTAAAAAATTGATTTAATTAAATATAATCAAGAGCTTTCCAACTTACAATTAATAATTAAAAAAAAAATAGTTCTGGGTTCTTTTCTTAAAGAGAGATATAAAACAAATATTAGGTTCATTGATCTGAATTTATATAATCAATCGTTTGCTTTTCTGATTTTATTGAAAATAATAAGAATAATCAATGATTATATATTTGATATTATACAATTACTGTCTTTTGATGAGGTAAATTTGTTGTTTTATTGACCTTTGAAAAACTAATATTCACTGAGCAATGGCTAAGTGAATTTAAGTTTTTTAAAAGTCAACTAAACCACATATTTACTCAAACAAAAGAAGGTGATTGGTTAATTCAGTAATTAAGAAAAATATGTGTTATAGAAATTATTTACCAAAACCAATTGTACATCAAATGTTTTTTACTAAAATTATACACGTAAAAGCATGCAACGTTTTGCGCTGTGAATATACTTTTTTCGCAGATGAATATGCTTTTTTATTCAAAATCCTATTCATATAGGAAAAACTACTCAAGTCTTATCAATATGGAAAAAAATAGTTATGCCCTAAAGCCTTTCTCAACACAAGTGCTCCATCTCAAAGGACTAAATGTTAATAGTCAGCATACATCTGCCCTTAGACATTCTTTATATTGTTTATCTTAATTAATCAACTAAAATTGAAAATGGAAATGGGGAATGTATCAAGGAGACAACAGCCTGACCAAAGAGCAGACAACAGCCAAAGGCCACCAATGGGTGTTCAATGCAGCGAGAAACTCCTGCAGCCAGAGGCATGCTTCAGCTGGCCCCTAAACAAAAATGTATACAAAAATGTATACCAGTTCAGTGCTAATGAACGTCATTAACTCCGAAATAATATAATATACACAAAAACTAAAATTTAAAACTGTAAAAGACTTACAAAGGCCAGAGGCTCCTGACTTGGGACAGGCGCAAAAATGTGGCAGGGTTAAACATGTTTTTTGAGATCTCAACCCTCCCCCTATACCTAGAGCCAATGTAGATTACCTATTTATTTAAAAATGAAGCATCAATTTTCATTAAAATATTAATTTTAATGGTAGGAATACATTATATATTTTTTTTTTGTCCAGGTTTAAGATCTAAAGGGTGGTCTGGGAGTTTGGGAGTATATAGCACATTACAATTAATATAGGTTTCAGGAAGCAGTTTAACTTTGACCACAACGTTATGGTAATGCAACATTTGACACATTTATATAATATTTTACATCAAGGGTCATTGAGATGATTATAGTGTATGAGGAAATATCATCATTAAAACAAGATTGCTACATCATAGAGGAATGTCCTCAGTGTTTATGAATTAAATTGTTTGTCACAATGTGTCATTGTGGTAAGATAGTCAAAATTTGGTAGAATTCCCATAACTCCATTCAAAATCGTAACATAAAAATGATGTATTAAAATGAGTCAACTACACAGAGGAGTTGAATTCATGAGGTAAAACACCCATTTTGACCCATCATTTTTATCCTACTTTTTGTTATTAGAGTTTTTGGAAAAATTCTTTTTACTATAATACTCTAAAAACTTCAATAAAACAAGAATGTGTTCCTAGTATATGGATGCACCATTTTCATTTTCTAAGTTCAGTGGACCATGAAAATGGGGTAAAAACTCTAATTTGGTACTAAAATTAGAACGATCATATCATAATGAAGATGGGGTAGTTTTGATGGTACAGTAATTAATCATCATGTCACTTTTATGACTGGAAATGTGTGGCTGTTAAAGGCAAAAGGTTGGGTCAAAAAGATTGCAATTTATGTTAAAATGGCCATCTCTTAAGAAAGTCTTGAAAACTAAAAAGTAGATGAATGTTTCATGCTTTGCCCAGCCAGACTTTTACTGGACATTATACAAATGTCCAGAATATATGACCGTTTTGGAAGCCTTGTTTAAATGAACATGTTTATTAAGTTTCAAGTTGATTGGACTTCAACTTCATCCTCGACCAAAAACTTTAACCTGAAGCGAGACAGACAGACCAACGGACGACAGTCGAACGAACAGACGCACAGACCAGAAAAACATAATGCCCATCCATGGGGCATAATAAATGGGGCATAATAATAAATAGTAGCATAACTAGAGGCTCTAAAGAGCCTGTGTCGCTCACCTTGGTCTATGTGCATATTAAACAAAGGACACAAATGGATTCATGACAAAATTGTATTTTGGTGATGGTGATGTGTTTGAAGTTCTTACTTTACTGAACGATTTTGCTTCTTACAATTATATCTATAATGAACTTTGCCCATTAGTAACAGAGAACTATATTTGGTAAAAATTTACATATATTTACCAAATTAATGAAAATTGTTAAAAATTGACTATAAAGGGCAATAACTCCTTAAGGGGTCAATTGACCATTTAGGTCAAGTTGACTTATTTGTAGATCTTACTTTGCTGAACATTATTGCTGTTTACAGTTTATCGCTATCTATAATAGTATTCAAGATAACCAAAAACGGCAAAATTTCTTTAAAAATTACCAATTGGAGGGCAGCAACCCAACAACCAGTTGTCCAATTCATCTGAAAAATTCAGGGCAGATAGATATTGACTTGATTAACAATTTAACTTCTTGTCAGATTTGCTCTAGATGCTTTGAATTCATAGTTATAAGCCAAAAACTGCATTTTACCCCTATGTTCTATTTTTAGCCGTGGCGGCCATCTTTGTTGAATGGCCAGGTCATCGGACACATTTTTCAAACTAGATACCCCAAAGATGATTGTGGCCTAGTAGTTTCAGTGGAGATTTTGTAAAAGATTACTTAGATTTATGAAAAATGGTTAAAGATTGACTATAAAGGGCAATAACTCCTAAAATGGTCAACTGACCATTTTGGTCATGTTGACTTATTTGTAGATCTTACTTTGCTGAACATTATTGCTGTTTACAATTTATCTCTATCTATAACTAGAGACTCTAAAGAGCCTGTGTCGCTCACCTTGGTCTTGTGCATATTAAATAATGGACACGGATAAATTCATGACATAATTGTGTTTTGGTGATAGTGATGTGTTTGTAGATCTTACTTTACTGAACATTCTTGTTGCTACAATTATCTCTGTCTATAATGAACTTGGCCCAGTAATTACAGTGGAAAATATTTTCTACAAATTTACAAAAATTTATGAAAAATGTTAAAAATTAACTATAAAGGGCAATAACTCCTTAAGGGGTCAATTGACTATTTTGGTCATGTAAACTTATTTGTAGATCTTATTTTGCTGAACGTTATTGCTGTATACAGTTTATCTCTATCTATAATAATATTCAAGATAATAACAAAAAACGGCAAAATTTCCTTAAAATTACCAATTCAGGACAGTAACCTAACAACGGGTTGTCCGATCCATGTGAAAACATCTGGGCAGATAGATCTTGACCTGATAAACAATTAAACCCTGTCAGATTTTCTCTTAATGCTTCGGTTTTTGAGTTATAAGCCAAAAACTGCATTTTACCCCTATGTTCTATTATTAGCCGTGGCAGCCATTTTGGTTGATTGGCCAGGTCACGCCACACATTTTTTAAACAAATTACCCCAATGATGATTGTGGCAAAGTTAAGTTTAATTTGGCCCAGTAGTTTCAGAGAAGAAGATTTTTGTAAAAGATTACTAAGATTGACGAAAAAATGGTTAAAAATTGACTATAAAGGGCAATAACTCCTTCAGGGGTCAACTGACCATTTTGGTCATGCTGACTTATTTGTAAATCTTACTTTGCTGAACATTATTGCTGTTTACAGTTTATCTCTATCTATAATAATATTCAAGATAATAACCAAAAACAGCAAAATTTCCTTAAAATTACCAATTCAGGGGCAGCAACCCAACAACAGGTTGTCCAATTCATCTGAAAATTTCAGGACAGATAGATCTTGACCTGATAAACGCTTTAACCGCATGTCAGATTTGCTCTAAATGCTTTGGTTTTTGAGTTATAAGCCAAAAACTGCATTTTACCCCTATGTTCTATTTTTAGCCATGGCGGCCATCTTGGTTGGTTGGCCGGGTCACGCCACACATTTTTTAAACTAGATATCCCAAAGATGATTGTGGCCAAGTTTGGATTAATTTGGCCCAGTAGTTTCAGAGGAGAAGATTTTTGTAAAAGATTACTAAGATTTACGAAAAATGGTTAAAAATTGACTATAAAGGTCAATAACTCCTAAAGGGGTCAACTGACCATTTTGGTCATGTTGACTTATTTGTAAATCTTACTTTGCTGAACATTATTGCTGTTTACAGTTTATCTCTATCTATAATAATATTCAAGATAATAGCCAAAAACAGCAAAATTCCCTAAAATTACCAGTTCAGGGGCAGCAACCCAATAACGGGTTGTCGGATTCATCTGAAAATTCGAGGGCAGATAGATCTTGACCTGATAAACAATTTTACCCCATGTCAGATTTGCTCTAAATGCTTTGGTTTTTGAGTTATAAGCCAAAAACTGCATTTTACCCCTATGTTCTATTTTTAGCCATGGCGGCCATCTTGGTTGGTTGGCCGGGTCACGCCACACATTTTTTAAACTAGATACCCCAATGATGATAATGGCCAAGTTTGGTTTAATTTGGCCCAGTAGTTTCAGAGGAGAAGATTTTTGTAAAAGTTAACGACGACGGACGACGGACGACGACGGACGGCGACGACGGACGCCGGATGCCAAGTGATGGGAAAAGCTCACTTGGCCCTTCGGGCCAGGTGAGCTAAAAAGTCTAATTAAAATGATAGTAGTATTTGGTCAACAACACATGATGACAAAAATAGCTATAAAATCTCTCAGTCTGTAGCAGACTCAGAGAAGTTTAGTCCATGTGGTCCATGTGGTGGTGTTTTTACATCTACATATAAATCATGTTTTTACATCTACATATAAATATATTCCAACTAAGTCCTAACCCAGGTAAAAATTATGAAATGAAATTTGTTAGTACACATGAAAGCAACCAATCATACCTAATATAGATGTCTCTTAGGGGCTGCATTCACAAGGTGTAATTGTTAAAATACTCAGATGAGTATAAATTTGCCAATCACACGTGATGCCAAACAGTACTACCAAGTAAAACTGTACTCAATGGAGTTGCATTTACTAATGTTATTGTTACAATATTCTAAAAAATAGTCAAAGTCCTATAACTCTTGTTAAAATGATCATAATAAAATGACAGTAGATCACAGTATGTATGATGGCAAAAATGAATGTAAACCAGTCTCATATGCCTTCATAAGATGTCTTTATTACAATACAAAAATATAGTCCAATAACTTCTATTATAAACAGCTTCCCCATGAGCGCTTGATATGCCCGTCACATTTTCAAAGAATAAAGTTCAATAACTTCTCAATGTCATAACAGAATTTCATAAAAATTAAAGAGAGGTTATGTTAATAGATATAAGCCAGTCACAAAAGTTTCATGATAACTACTAAAGCATTGTCCAAAAACTGGAAAATACCTCCTTTTTTATGAATAAAATCACATAACTACAAAAAATAAAATCGAAAAATTATAAAAATCGAAAGGGAGCCCATGTCAATAGATATAAACAATTTACTAAAGTTTTTTGCAAATTGGTGAAAATGTTTTTCAGTTATTGTACAAAAACTGGAAATCCCCCTTTTTTAATGGGAAAAAAACCTCAAACTCGGAAACTACAAAATCTAAAATTTATAAAAAAACTAAAGGGAGCTCACATCAACAGATAAACAATTCACCAAAAATTGATGTGAATTGGTTCAAGGGTTTTTGAATTAATTTCTGACATGTTGATGACAGACAGACAGATGGACAACGGCATACCATAATACGTCCCTTAAACAGGCATATAAAAATTGTAAAATCAAACCAAATATAAAGCATAGTGAAGAGAATATGTCAACAATAATTTCGACTATGTGTTAATTTACTTTCAAATGAGGTCAGGTTGACATGAAATGTGTACATCTAACAATCATTCCATATATACACCAAATATAGTTGACCTATTGCTAATAATATCTGATAAACTGACTAAATTATGAAAACTTCTCATTTAATAATGCATCATGAAAATGAGGTCAAGGTTATAAAAACCCTACCTGACAGACATGTACACCTGACAATCATTCCATAAACCAAATATGCTAGCCCTATTACTTATAGCATCTGAAAAATAGATGAAACCAAGAAAACTATAAAATTGTCCAATGAAATGAATGTGTAAGTACTTGAAATGTTTTATTCTATCATCTGATAAGTCTTATTCTAAAGAAAATAAAATTCATGGTCTGGATTTTTTATTTCATAAAATTTAATTCAATGTACATTTGTAGCATTTTCATATAACCATTTCTTTCAGGGACATATTTTAAGTCTAATTGATACCTTTCACCTTACACCTTAGGTGTTCATTGAAAGAATAAATGGTGAATGTGTCCCCATGGACACAAATGATGCCCCTGCAAGGGTTTCTACTTTATAATTGGATTAATCTCAAGAACGGTGAAAGTGAACCTACCCAAATTTGAAATTAATCTGAGTTTTCTGGTAATTAGCTTTTAGTATAAGTTTCATAACATTTGGTTGAGGCACACTTAGGTAAGAGAACGGAAGCAATAAATTCAGCAATTTTTCCATTGTAAAGGGGCATTACTCTAAAATAGTAGATGTGACGCCAATAAAATTCAAACTCTATCTGTGTTTTGTGGTAATAAGCATTGTATAAGTTTCATAACATTTGTTTGTGAGGCAAGCTTAAGTTAGAGAATGGAAACAAAAAATTCAGCAATTTTTCCATTTGTAGATGGGCATAACTCTAGAACAGTAAAAGTTCTGCCACCAAAACTTGATCAGTGTTTTATGGATATAAGCATTGTGTATAAGATTCATGACATTTGGTTCAGGCAAACTTAAGTGGGACCAGTATGTACATATGTGGGTACAGACTGACAAGGTTAAAACTAAATGCCCCCTATGCTATGGCAAGGACATAAAAAAACTATCTCTGGAAGTGTCCTTTGAGGATCATTTATAAATCTTTTGATCATTCCATCTCAGGTTAATTAGTGTCATTACTTCTGATTACATGTTAGCAACAATTAAATTGTTTACTAAACAACATATGATTTTAGAATCTTAAGATTCTGATGGCTTCAATTCGTCATTTTAATTTTTTACAAAAAGTAGAATCCACAAATTTAATACACAATGAACATGTTACTTTTTTTTTATCAGTAACAACATATTCATATGGAAAAGTTTTGGTTGAACGGTTAATGAGTAAATTCAAGGACACTGTTTTTCAGACACCGCCCACTGTACAACCCCAAATCAATCACTGATTTTCCCATAAAAAATCCAGTTAATAAAATGATTCACAGTATAGCTGGATAGAAAAAAAAAACACCTACAATATGGAACTATATCATAAGTAATGTATATGTTTATTTTATTACTTACAGATGGAAGACATTGAAATGGAAGTACACCAATCCAAGACCATACAGGAACGAGGCATTCTGGAAAACAGGGGAAAATGTTCATAAAATACATGAATAGTATTAGATATGATGGTGTATAGTAAAATAATGCAAAATTAAAAGTATTAGGAGTATAATACATTTTTGTGTACCAATTATTTTTATCAACAAATGTTCTGAAAAGACTGTTCCAGAATTGAGCATTCTAGCTAGGAACTAATTAATCTCTATCTGTTAAATCTCAATTATACATTAAATACATTTTTTGAACCTCATTCAGATAAAATATTGGCAGTGGTATCAAATAACCAACTAAACCCACTATTAACATGCAGGAATATTGCTTATCAATATAATGTATATCAATATAATTTAAACTACCTTATGTATTGTTTAGAAAAGGGAATCTAAGCCCTTTTTTCTATGAGGGGATGAGATTAATTCTTAGTGGCAAACATTAAGGTGCAATGAGAAGGTGTTGCAATGCAAGCTAAAATTATCGTTTTTAGATGGTGACGTTCCCTTGTCACCATCTTACGGTGTTTATATATCTCAACTTGTACGATTCGCTCGTGTATGTAACAATGTTTTAGATTTTAACGAGAGAAATTTATGTATTACTGAAAAATTATTACACCAGGGTTTTCGATATCACAAACTAGTCAAAACATTTACTAAATTTTATCATCGGTATAAAGACATCATTCGTAAATATAGCTCAACATGCAGACTTCTAATACGTTCAGGTATTTCACATCCAATTTTTTATGGTAATATTCTTTATAAAGCACAAAGGTGTCAGTATTCACCTCAGAAACTTACAAAACCTTTGAATAGACTTATTAAGAAGGGATATAATTACGATACTGTTGTCAAGTCATTAAAGATTGCATATTTTGGCGTTAATATTGAGTCACTGATAAGGTCTTTGCATCGGAACTAAACACATTTATTCTAAAAACAGTTGTTGGCATGACACGGGTTATGTTCTTCTCATATATGTTATGATGGTATGATACTAAACCCCTAACGGGAAGGATTGTGCCTGATGTTCATATGATGAAATCATAATCTTTCAGTCAGTTTAGTTGAAGTCTGGAGCTGGCATGTCAGTTAACTGCTAGTAGTCTGTTGTTATTTATGTATTATTGTCATTTTGTTTATTTTCTTTGGTTACATCTTCTGACATCAGACTCGGATTTCTCTTGAACTGAATTTTAATGTGCGTATTGTTATGCGTTTACTTTACTACATTGGTTAGAGGTATAGGGGGAGGGTTGAGATCTCACAAACATGTTTAACCCCGCCGCATTTTTGCGCCTGTCCCAAGTCAGGAGCCTCTGGCCTTTGTTAGTCTTGTATTATTTTAATTTTAGTTTCTTGTGTACAATTTGGAAATTAGTATGGCGTTCATTATCACTGGACTAGTATATATTTGTTTAGGGGCCAGCTGAAGGACGCCTCCGGGTGCGGGAATTTCTCGCTACATTGAAGACCTGTTGGTGACCCTCTGCTGTTGTTTTTTATTTGGGCGGGTTGTTGTCTCTTTGACACATTCCCCATTTCCATTCTCAATTTTATGTACATGTATAGGGTTTTTGGATGGACATATAAACAAATATTTCTGATCATTTGCCTTTATATTTAATGAAAATTGGTCATGCTATTTTTGATTTTGAGAAATGATTGAAAGTTCTAAATGAATTTCTGAAAACAGATAGGATCTGGCAGCTCTGAATAGTAGTCAATCAACATATCATATACATGTATTCTAAATTTCATAATTGTAAAAGTATTTTAGTATGATAAAGGGTTTAGTTAGATAACTTAGTATAATGGTAATGTGTATTTTATGATTATTGTCTTGTACTCGTTCAATAAAAGGGACACTTGAGGAATTTGGAGGGTCATAAAGATTACAAAAACTACTGAACTTAAATTACATATGCACAATCAAAGCACTTCAATCAGGATTTAGAAATAGCTCACAAAAAAAGCAACTTCTAACAAAACAAGAATGTGTCCCCAGTACACAGATGCCCAACTGTCACTATTCTTTTTCAAAGTTCAGTGGACTGTGAAAATGGGTTCAACCTGCAATTTTGCATTACAATTAGAAACATCATATCATAGGGAACATGGTACTAAGTTTCATTTTGATTATCAAACGGACGGACAAACAAATGGACTGACGAACAAACGAATGCACAATAATTCAAAAAGGACCAAAATTAGAATATTCAATTCAGTCATTTGAATTCAAAACCTGCATGACTGGAAAATATCATCTTTTCCTGTTCCATAATTTGGAACTTAAAGTCTTTAATAAAGAAATATTACTTGCAGTGCTCTTAATATTTTCAAATATATCAATTTTCCAGACAGAAGTTGTAAATTATAGTTATGTAATTATAAGTGTAAAATGCAGTTTGTTTTATCCTTACCTTCCAGTGGTCTGGCTGTAGATGGTAAAATCTTTGGTAGGCTGACAGAGCTTAAAAGACACAAAGAATAATAAATTAAATAAATAGTAGATTTCAACATGTTTCAATATTTTACATGAATCTGATTTGAATGCTTTAAATGGGTTATTAATGGCAAATAAATATAATATTATACAAATAATAACTTTTTGATACTGCTTTAAAAGAAGAAACAGGTGCCCAAGACTACAGTAATTTCAACTTTTGGGTACTGCTTTAGAAGAGTAACAGGCGTATGACATTCGCGCCGATTTTAAAAAGTTTCATTCTTTCATTTGCGTCGACTTCATTTTTTCATTTGCGCCGATTTTATATTTGCTCCTAATTAGATTTACAGGTAAGTTCATAGTTGCACATGTACATTTGTACTATACCATTGGTAAAATCTGGTTATATATTTTGTTCACTTAGGTTTAATAAATAAGTTATTTTTAGTGCATACTAAAACGAGCCAAGGAGTCTTTACTCATCGACGGTCATACACATCGGAAGGTCAGTGTCCTGAACCATAAAAAAAACATATCTTACTGATGTACCATAATATCGTATAAAACAAGAGGCTGTCACAACTACAGCAAACTGGATTTATTAACATTTATTTGTGCCCTGGCAATATCACAAGAACCATAACTGATGAACTGTGAAAGTGAAAATCGTCAATATCAAATTTGACCTCCATTTTGTCATCAGTAACAACATATTAAAATTTGGGAAGCTTTGGTTGAACAGTTCATGCTTAAATGCACGGACACTACTGGAAACACCATTTTTCAATCTTTCAAGAACCATAACTCTTAATAAATTCAGCTGATGGTCTGACTACTGTCAAACCACAGAATGAGCATAACCATGTGGCAGATAATCGAAAGACAGAGGCTAAAGAACTACGGGAGCAGTCAGGGAAAAGGTCTGGAGATGTATCCAGTGGCGCAAATGAGAAAAAATTCAATGCAAATGAAATGCAGATCAGCGCAAATGCAAAACACCAGAAGTAACAGGTTCCCCAGGCTACAGTAATTTTACCTTTTGGGTACTGCTCTAGAAGTAAGAGGTGCCCTAGCCTACAGTTATTTTACCTTTTGGGTTCTGCTCTAGAAGTAAGAGGTGCCCCAGGCTACAGTTATTTTACCTTTTGGGTTCTGCTCTAGAAGTAAGAGGTGCCCTAGCCTACAGTTATTTTACCTTTTGGGTTCTGCTCTAGAAATTAGAGATGCCCCAGGCTACAGTTATCTTACCTTTTGGGTTCTGCTCTATAAGTAAGAGGTGCCCTAGCCTACAGTTATTTTACCTTTTGGGTACTGCTCTAGAAGTAAGAGGTGCCCCAGGCTACAGTTATTTTACCTTTTGGGTACTGCTCTAGAAGTAAGAGGTGCCCCAGCCTAGTTATTTTACCTTTTGGGTACTGCTCTAGAAGTAAGAGGTGCCCCAGCCTAGTTATTTTACCTTTTGGGTACTGCTCTAGAAGTAAGAGGTGCCCCAGGCTAGTTATTTTACCTTTTGGGTACTGCTCTAGAAGTAAGAGGTGCCCTAGCCTACAGTTATTTTACCTTTTGGGTTCTGCTCTAGAAGTAAGAGGTGCCCTAGCCTACAGTTATTTTACCTTATGGGTACTGCTCTAGAAGTTAGAGATGCCCCAGGCTACGATTATTTTACTTTTTAGGTACTGCTCTAGAAGTGAGATGTGCCCCACGCTACAGTTATTTTACCTTTTGGGTTCTGCTCTAGAAGTAAGAGGTGCCCCAGGCTACAGTTATTTTACCTTTTGGGTACTGCTCTAGAAGTAAGAGGTGCCCCAGCCTAGTTATTTTACCTTTTGGGTACTGCTCTAGAAGTAAGAGGTGCCCCAGGCTACAGTTATTTTACCTTTTGGGTACTGCTCTAGAAGTAAGAGGTGCCCCAGCCTAGTTATTTTACCTTTTGGGTACTGCTCTAGAAGTAAGAGGTGCCCCAGCCTAGTTATTTTACCTTTTGGGTACTGATCTAGAAGTAAGAGGTGCCCCAGGCTAGTTATTTTACCTTTTGGGTACTGCTCTAGAAGTAAGAGGTGCCCTAGCCTACAGTTATTTTACCTTTTGGGTTCTGCTCTAGAAGTAAGAGGTGCCCTAGCCTACAGTTATTTTACCTTATGGGTACTGCTCTAGAAGTTACGGATGCCCCAGGCTACGATTATTTTACTTTTTAGGTACTGCTCTAGAAGTGAGATGTGCCCCACGCTACAGTTATTTTACCTTTTGGGTTCTGCTCTAGAAGTAAGAGGTGCCCCAGGCTACAGTTATTTTACCTTTTGGATACTGCTCTAGAAGTAAGAGGTACCCCAGCCTAGTTATTTTACCTTTTGGGTACTGCTCTAGAAGTAAAAGGTGCCCTAGCCTACAGTTATTTTACCTTTTGGGTACTGCTCTAGAAGTAAGAGGTGCCCCAGGCTACAGTTATTTTACCTTTTGGGTACTGCTCTAGAAGTAAGAGGTGCCCCAGCCTAGTTATTTTACCTTTTGGGTACTGCTCTAGAAGTAAGAGGTGCCCTAGCCTAGTTATTTTACCTTTTGGGTACTGCTCTAGAAGTAAGAGGTGCCCCAGGCTACAGTTATTTTACCTTTTGAGTACTGCTCTAGAAGTAACAGGTTCCCCAGCCTAGTTATTTTACCTTTTGGGTACTGCTCTAGAAGTAAGAGGTGCCCCAGCCTAGTTATTTTACCTTTTGGGTACTGCTCTAGAAGTAAGAGGTGCCCCAGGCTAGTTATTTTACCTTTTGGGTACTGCTCTAGAAGTAAGAGGTGCCCTAGCCTACAGTTATTTTACCTTTTGGGTTCTGCTCTAGAAGTAAGAGGTGCCCTAGCCTACAGTTATTTTACCTTATGGGTACTGCTCTAGAAGTTAGAGATGCCCCAGGCTACGATTATTTTACTTTTTAGGTACTGCTCTAGAAGTGAGATGTGCCCCACGCTACAGTTATTTTACCTTTTGGGTTCTGCTCTAGAAGTAAGAGGTGCCCCAGGCTACAGTTATTTTACCTTTTGGATACTGCTCTAGAAGTAAGAGGTACCCCAGCCTAGTTATTTTACCTTTTGGGTACTGCTCTAGAAGTAAAAGGTGCCCTAGCCTACAGTTATTTTACCTTTTGGGTACTGCTCTAGAAGTAAGAGGTGCCCCAGGCTACAGTTATTTTACCTTTTGGGTACTGCTCTAGAAGTAAGAGGTGCCCCAGCCTAGTTATTTTACCTTTTGGGTACTGCTCTAGAAGTAAGAGGTGCCCTAGCCTAGTTATTTTACCTTTTGGGTACTGCTCTAGAAGTAAGAGGTGCCCCAGGCTACAGTTATTTTACCTTTTGAGTACTGCTCTAGAAGTAACAGGTTCCCCAGCCTACAGTTATTTTACCTTTTGGGTACTACTCTAGAAGTAAGAGGTGTCCAAGCCTACACTTATTTTACCTTTTGGGTACTGCTCTAGAAGTAAGAAGTGCCCCAGGCTACAGTTATTTTACCTTTTGGGTACTACTCTAGAAGTAAGAGGTGCCCAAGGCTACAGTTATTTTACCTTTTGGGTACTGCTCTAGGAGAAGCAACAGGTGCCCTAAACTACAGTAGACATTAGGGTCTACATCAGACTCTGTGGTATCTGTTCCTTTCTTGATTTTCTGTCTTATCAACTGCTCATAATATTTTATACCCTAAAATGATATAAATATATTTTGTAACACATGGTTAAGTAAAGAGAAAACAGAAATATATGAAGAACCTATTTTTTGGTTTTAGTTATGTAGATAGCACATTATCAAGATTTTTTTTCTCCAAAAAATCCAAAGGGGTTTTACAAGTATATATGTGTTTCAAAAGATATTATCTGGTAACTAAACTTTTGATTTTGCACCAACTTTAGTCTATCAGATGTGGTTGAGACCTTTACCTTTGACCTAGTTATCTAAATATCATAGTTGTCTTTGTTCATGGAGGATTATCAATTCAAGTTTGACAATTTTGTTCAAAAGATCTAGTGAATTCAAAATTAAAAATGTTCTTCCTCACATTCAATTTACCACATGTACATGTAGGTTAAGATATTGTTTATAGCACTCGAAAATTGTCTGGTACTGAAATGTTGATGTCCAGATATTTGAACAGCATTCATCAAATCTTAACCAATTAAATATTTCATTTCATACAGTATTATCTTTCCTGATATCAATTTCAGTAAATCAATTTTCCACGTTCATAATTTTTTCATACATGTGTCATACTGGTCAAATACACCTAATCGCTATTTACTCCATTCCGGATAAGTTCTAAAATTACACAACTTTTTCATCCAGTTGAAGCTATCTGGGACCCTGTTTAAACAATTCACCATGCATGATACTTTTTAATGAGACCTGTTTAAACTAACGTAAATACTTCAAACAAAATATTTTTTTACTTCAATTTTAATTTCGAAAAAAGTGGATCATACTATATCAAAGTTTCTTGGTGATCACTCCTAAAGTTTTTTCTCCCTCAGCTCACTACTGATGACCTCCATTTTTCGGCCGGTGACCCAAAACAGGAAGTTGTATAAATGACTGTTTTTCCCGGAATGGACTAAATAGCGATAAGGTGTATTATGTTTGTGTGTGAAATTAAATGAAGATGAGTAAAGCTAGACGACAGGTTATATTGATGACCATTCATATAAATTACCTTTTCTACAACTGCTCTTTTAGTTGCCTCTTCTGGAAGATTCAGCTTTACAAATCCAAAATCTCGACTGAAAATATTTAAAAAAGTGTTATTCTCCTCTAAACCTTAAACAAAACAATTATAACACATCTCCTAATTTTTATTATATAATATTTTAAGATAATTTTCATATGTTTTTTACTAGATACATGTACATGTAGATCACTCATTTCATATAAAATTGATCAGAAGTAATAACTACTTATGGCTATGGTACTAATGTCATGTTTTTCAAATGATGCCAACAAAAATATGTGTGAAGAAAATTTATTCCTAAATATGATAGGGTCCCTAGGATAGTTTTTAGTCATAATCTGTAAATCAAAATTGCAGTCCTTGAAGTGATTAGAACACAATGTGTCATACTCTTAATCAAAAGTATCAGAAAACAGGATATAGGTGATCGATAGCTAAAAAAAGTGATTACACATGGCAACTCATCACTGTAATGCTACTGACTAATTATCAAGTGACTTAGCTATATAGTCATTCTGTGCAGTAGTAGTATTTGTTGAAAAAAAATTAATGTTCATTCAGCATATTGAAAATTAAAAGTGTAAAAGTAGGTGTGTGACAAATAATGAAAGTGCTCTGACACACGTTACAACTCCTTCATGTCAAGCTGTTGACAATATGTGAAGTCATTCTGTTCTTATACCGAAGAAAAAATGAATGTGAGTGAAATACATATGTATTTACCAGAGAGTATTGTGTTTTCACAAAGTGTCAGTTTGGTATTTAACTCATTAAATGTAATCCTCCATTTACATGTTTTGTTTAAATTCATTTTTTTGTGGCATATTATGCTCAACTAAGTTAGCTGTTAGTGAAAAGACTCAAGTTTTGAAAAAAATCACACCAAGGTCACTGCTCAAAATTATGGTAGGCCTGGAAAGTATAAATACATATATATTCTTTCTATTGGCTATCTACATTTGTACATGGAAATTACACACATTAATCATGCCAAATTCATCGTATATACATGTATGCAAATTTCTGAAATTTCAGGACAAGCCTAACATGCCCTATACAGTATCAACATAGCCATGGAAGTGATTCTATCACCTTAACATTGTACCAATAAAAATGTTAAACTTAATAAAAAAAAAAAAAAAAAAAAAAACCATTTTAAAAGTCATTCATCAATCCCAATAGGCCAGTTCAATTTTCAGATGAATCCGTCATGTGACTTCCATTATCCATGTGACAAAAATGAGTTTTACTGTACTTACTGTTGTGCATTTGTTTTTTCTACATCTCAAAAAACATATTTAACCTCGCTGCATGTTTGTGCCTGTCCCAAGTCATGAGCCTCTTGTTCTTGTGTATAATTCAGAGTTTAGTATGATGTCCATTATCACTGAACTAGTATACATAATTGTTTAGGGGCCAGCTGAAGGACGCCTTCGGTGCGTAGTTTCTCTATATTGAAGACCCATGACTGGCCTTCAGCTGTTGTCTTCTCTATGGCATGTATATATGGTCAGGCTGTTGTCACTTTGAAACATTCTCTGTTTTCATTCTCAATTTTATCTTTATGCATCGTCATTTCCAACAGATGTTGAGAAAAAAAATTTGATTTTATACTGCACAAAATATTTGGGAAATTAAAATCTAATAAGATTATCACCCTCCCTCAGTCATACAGGAATCAAGATTACCTACTTACAGAACATAAATTACTTTTATACTACACTACAAGATGACAAATATGAAAGTCCTCAAAACTTTTAATAGAGCACGGATACAGGTGCCTTCTATCTGGTAAATGACGTCATAAATGTGTGCAATATTGACATTTCTTTTCCATTTAAAGACATGATTCTAGAAATGATGTATAACAGTTATCTTTTAAGCATTATCAAGAAGCAATAATATCTACATTTTAAAGACCTTCCATTTGAATAATAGGAGTCACCACACATAAAGACAGCAAACCAACAACACAAATAATCAAAAAACCATCTCAAGGTCATTTTTCAGTTTTTATCAAGACAGCTGTCAATCAATTGGAAAGGAGTTGGCAAACTTAACTCCCTAGAGTTATAATTTGAATAGTCAATTTAATTTGTAAATACTCTTCAGATTTTTCACATGTTTCAAGTCAAATAGCTGTGACCCCAAATCTGATATATATTAATAAAATCATTATAATGTGAACAATTGTAAATGCCTATACTGTAATGTATACAGCTAGCTAGTAAACTTAGCAAAAACAATAAACAGCTGCGCCATGAGCGCATGATACGCCCGATGTCTTGTGTGGAAGTTTTATGCAATAATCATAAATAGTTTCTGAGAAAGTTTTTAGCAATAACCATATATTGTTTTTGAGACATGGCGGGACATGTGAAACCACCTGTTTTTTTTTTTTACAAAAAACTAAATATCCCTTAACAATAATCATAAAATTTTTGAGATACGGCGCAACATGTAAAATAAATAGCTGTGCCATGAGCACATGATACGCCCGACGTCTTGTGTGGAAGTTTTATGCAATAATCATAAATAGTTTCTGAGAAAGTTTTAAGCAATAACCATATATTGTTTTTGAGACACGACAGGGACATGTGAAATCCCCAACCCTGTCTTTTTTTACAAAAAACTAAATTTCACTAAAATAAAATTTTGAATCTAAAACCAAAAAGTATACAGATCTTTAGATTAATATAACAAAGAAGTGTGTAAAGTTTTAAGCAATAATCAAAAATTATTTTTGAGATACGGCGCGACATGTAAAAAAAAACCTCCCCTGTTTAACAAAATACTCAATAACTCCAAAATAAAGTTTTGAATCATCACAAAAAAGTATACAGATCTTTAGATTAATATAACAAAGAAGTGTGTAAAGTTTCAAGAAATAATCATAAATCTTTTTTGAGATATATGGTGCGACATGTAAAAAGACCCTCCCCCTTTTTTACAAAATACTCAATAACTCAAAAATAAAATTTTGAATCATCACCAAAAAGTATACAGATATTAAGATTAATATAACTAAGAAGTGTTTAAAGTTTTAAGCCATAATTAAGAATCGTTTTTGAGATACGGTGGGACATGTGAAAAAAAACACACCCCTGTTTAAGTTACAAAGTGCCGTAACTCAAAAAATTTTAATCTTATTTTCACCAAAAAGTATACAGATCATTTGACCATCATAAGAAACAACTATGTTAAGTTTCATGAAATTTGGATAAGTCATTCTCAAGTTAGGGTGCGACATGTTTACGCCGGACAGACAGACGGACAGACAGACAGACGGACAGACGGACACCGGACATTTGTATACCATAATACGTCCCGTCAAAATTAAGACATGCGTATAAAAATCCTCCCCTGTTTAACAAAATACTCAATAACTCAAAAATAAAGTTTTGAATCATCACCAAAAAGTATACAGATCTTTAGATTAATATAACAAAGAAGTGTGTACAGTTTTAAGCAATAATCATATATTGTTTTTGAGATACGGCACAACATGTAAAAAAAACCTCCCCCTTTTTTACAAAATACTCAATAACTCAAAAATGTTATTTGAATCATCACCAAAAAAAAAAAGTATACAGATCTTCAGATTAATCTAACAAAGACATGTGTAAAGTTTTAAGCAATAATCATAAATGGTTTTTGAGATATGGTGCGACATGTAAAAAAACCCTCCCCATTTTTACAAAATACTCAATAACTCAATAATAAAATTTTGAATCATCACCAAAAAGTATACAGATATTAAGATTAATATAACTAAGAAGTGTTTAAAGTTTTAAGCCATAATTATCAAGAATCGTTTTTGAGATACGGTGCGACATGTGAAAAAATCACACCCCTGTTTTAGTTACAAAGTGCCGTAACTCAAAAAGTTTTAATCTTATTTTCACCAAAAAGTATACAGATCATTTGACTATCATAAGAAACAACTATGTTTAGTTTCATGAAATTTGGATAAGTCATTCTCAAGTTAGGGTGCGACATGTTTACGCCGGACAGACAGACGGACGGACAGACAGACAGGACGGATGGACGGACGGACGGACACTGGACATTTGTATACCATAATACGTCCCGTCAAAATTTTGACGGGCGTATAAAAACCAGATTCAAGATCAAATGCAAAGTTAATTGGTGCACAAAGGTTTGAAGTAAGACTTGTGTTTCTTTAATTTATTATCACCTAATTCAGTGTTCTAGCCAGGATTTGAAAAGGGCAGGGTGCTAGTCAGAAAAAGGGCAATTTTATGTGTGAATGTCACAGAAAAAGGGCAATATTATGCGTAAATTTATATCATTGAAAATAAAGGGCAATTATTTAAGCCTCATAATTAATTAGCACATAATTTTTATTATGCATTTATGTAATTTAATTCTTTTGGCACAATTTTGTTTATAGTTGACTTCATAAATCTATGGTCATGATGCTGCGACTCTTTGCGAAACTTTTGCCTTATAATGTGTATCTTTTTTTATGTATATTACGCTGTCTTGTAGTTTTTTATTTATCTTTATTCGCTGTCTTGTAGTTTTTTATTTATCTTTATTCGCTGTCTTGTAGTTGCTGTCACTATAGCAGTCTGACCAAGTAGAATTTTCTATATTGGGAATTCTTCAATGCACTTGATAGATCAATTAATGGAAGTATCTGTGTGTCACTAACTTAATTATGTCAATAAAGGCACACCTCCACTTATTTGGAGTAATAGTTATCCTCCACCAATAAAGGAACACCTCCACTTATTTGGAGTAATAGTTATCCTCCACTAAGAATATATATACACGGATATCTAATATATAAAAAAAATAAAAAAATATATAACTGTTCTAAAGTCGTCCACCAATCAAAAGGAGAAATTTATACACAACACACTGTATCCACTAGATTAATGTCTCTTTAGTAGGATATAATTATTTACACTTTAACTTTAAGCAGGGCTCGAACATATGAAATTAGTAGGTATATTATAAGTAAAGATGCAAAATATAATTTACAAAATATTTATTTTTGAAGTGTATTTAACAGTTTAAGTGAAAATAATTTAAATTAATATTCTAATATGCATTTGCATTCAATTTGTTTTATATTTAATCCTTTTACGAAAAGAAACATAAATTTAAGTAATATATTGTGAACAGGTGATAAATAAGTGGAAGTAATCAAATTGTTTCTCAAACTTTTTTGAAATTCACAAATTATTTAAGACCTCTAATTAAAGGCTTTAAAGCTAAGGTACATGTAATAGGTGTTACATACAATGTGTTTGAAACCAAAGCCGTCAGGTAAAGCCATACAGTAACACTTAATGGTTCACTTAATTTGACAGTTTGCACAGTTAGCTGAACTTTCTGTTTATGGAATAAATACCGGTATTTTAAAGGAAGAAAAATGTCAGTTTTTCGGTGATAAAAACGACAGGGTGCTGCGCCCTGTTCAAACTTTATAGCTAGAAGACTGCCTATTTAAGTACTAGTAGTACAAATAAATCACTAGACTAAGTGATTTAATTTTTATTGTAGCTTTAAATATACAATTCTAATGATCAAGGAACTAATCATGTTGCTAAAATTATCAGAACCAACATCTGGTCCGAGACCACAATTGTCGTCCCTTGATTTATGTTGTTCACAAATATAGTCCCTAGTGTTGACAGTGGGTTACTTGCCATTAATTTTTATACCCCTTCCAATTTTATTTCTCCATGTTTAATGCCTCAAATTGCAAGTAGGGGGGTAAAATTACACTGTAAAAAAATTTGGGTCCAGAATTTTAAAGGAAAGTAGTGATTTGGTCCAGCTGAAAAAGGTTTAAAATTAGCACTTCGGAAACTGTCAAAAAATTTCAAGACGCCCTAAACATAAAATTGTCCATATTTTGAGTTAGAGCCGATGAAGTTTTCTATAATTTTGATATAATTTGTCCCAAAAGTAGTACAAAACACTGTAAAAGTTTCTTTGAGAAAGCGCAGATGGGATTTTTTTTATTTTCATTTATGTCATGTATGTTCTAAAAAGAATGCACTACGAAATAATTGTGGTCTCGGACCATCTGTCTTGATAGGATGACAGGGTCATGTCAGGTGATGACCTTGAACTTAATCTGGGAAAATGACATGAAAATCATTTGTTTAAGTATCATACCTCTAAATTTTATCCAAAAAATCTCTTCTTTACGTACATATTTTTATTTTGATAACCCCCACTAATTTCAATTACTTAAAAGAAGCAAGATGTTCATTTTTTTCAATTTTACTTATTATAATGATAAGATAACACATAAACCATTTTTTTGTAAACCATTAACCAATGTGTTTAAAATTTGGTAAAACTACAAAATCACAATTTGTAACAAAATTTTGAATTTGCTACTTAAATTAGTCCCCGGACTGATAGTCCCAGATACATTGTAGATAGATAGATAGATATACATGTAGTTTATAGTTGTATCTCTTCTTCAACATATTTGGAGTTAGCGCATGTCATGCATGTAATCTTTCACTAACATAACTAATTAAAAAACAAAAATTGGTGCAATTAAAAACATGTCATTTAAATTTAATGACCAAGATTCAGTACTCATGACAGTCTTATGGGCAAGGTATTTCACTCTTTAATTGTTTTACCAAAGAATGGCTCCTTGTATATATATTTCAAATAAAAGATATACATGTACACTGTATGCATAGTTATGGGAGGGTGGTAAAGGGTTATTTTTGTGCAACGTTTTCAGCCTTTTTATTTCAGGTTTTGATGTTTTATTTCTTGTTTTCTCGTGTTTGGTTCGATGTGTGTGCTTCATTTTTCTTCTGATTTTCTTTTGTGTTTTGTGTGGTACTCTTAATTTCTCATGCTTATCCTGCATTTGATTCAAAGGTAAATCAGACTAATTCAAAGCCGGCCTGGATACTGTATATGTATAATGTGCAATGAAATTACTATGAATAATAATAATAAATTAAGTTGGTGACAACTTTTTTAAATTTTACTATTTGTCTCCAATAGAAATCTTTAATGAACTATTAAAAGTTAAAATTGATAAATCTACAGGTTTAGATGATGTTGGTCCTCAAATTCTAAAAATAAGTGCTCCAATAATTTATGAATCCGTTGCGCATATGGACCATAATTTGCTATTGGGCTCCGTTTCCTATAACTATAGAAAAGTGATAAAATTTGAATTACTGTAAGAAAAGTTGTAACTACATCTAAAGATGCCATTATTTTTTATTAACATACAAGTGTATGCTACTCTTCCCTAGAAAAAAAATTGAAATATACGAATTTCAAAGATTCTACAACCGTATTTTTGTGTCGTTTCTCGCGTTACTTTTTGCTTCCGAAGGGCATAACGCTGACTGATTTATAGATAATTGTCACCGGCAAATTCGTAACTTTTGCTTTCAAATAACAAAGAACATCGACCAATAAGAATAGTGAGAAGAAAATGCAGAGAACTATAAGTATTTATGTAGCAGATGTAAGAACAGTGGCGTGATTTTTGTGTCCGATTTCGTAACGCAAATTTAAGATGATGTAATCTGCTTTGTTGTAATAGAATTCTTAAAAACAATATGCAAATATGAACTCTCGCGAGATGTTCAAACAGGTAAATCAGAGATGATTAACATTCTTGTTTTGATCTTCGTAATAATTAAGTAAGAAAATGACGTTATCGTTATGCGTTACATTTCACACGAAACAGAAGTCCAGTTATTTATTAAAATTGTTTTTGTCCTTAAGTTCTAATCATTTCCGGTCATACGTGAAACATGTGACTAACATGTGATCACGCCCTTACAGCCGGACATACGATATACTAGTTCTAAACATTGTTTTTGTTTCCAACGGGATGTTAGCAAACATAATCTGTAGACTTGTTTCGACTTGTTTAAAAAAGGAAAATACAATTTTCAAAGAGATTGCGCCGGGGGTCTATTATTATTCCTATGTGCATAATGTTACATACGATCTTGTGTGAAAATAAATGCCCAATGACTTGACAAAATCGATTTCAAATTTGACCGACGTTTAAACACACTACGTTTCCCAATAACGATGTACAGGGTCCTTGGAAAATTCAATCGAAATTACGTCTCTTATCATGGTGGCGATGTTCGTTGGATTGATTTTGCTTCAGCAGTAAATATTACTGGATATTTTAGGTGAATAAAGATAATTAAATGAAAAATGCATGTTAATATACCGTTACACTAGGAATGTACAAAGTTGGTAACTTTGTCACAATTTTTTATTATTTTTTTTTATTCATGTTCTGCAAACACTTTTCAGAAACGCAATAAACTTGTCAAAGGAAAAGTAAACTTTTACCAGGCATGACTTGAAAGGAAGTACTTTATTGATTTTAGCCCACTAAAGTAGGTTAAAATGTGGAAACCATGTAGATGGTGTACAGGTCACAAATATCACATGGTGCCTATTTTAAAGATTTTAATTCCAAGTTAAAAGTTTTTTTCTTTACTGGATTTAAAGAATTTTACATTGCCAATGATTTGGAATAAATTTTATATAACTGGAATTTCAAAACCAAATATAAATATATTTTTTTGCCCAAAACATCAAGATTCAACGATTATGGTATCCTGTATCAATGAAGAAAATATGGAAAATTCTGAATAAATTGTACTAATTGTTTTCAAAACAAGCACATATTTAGGAGTTTTATAATACTGTTACATTTAAGATGGATTTTAAGAAAAAGTATACTGTTCAGATTATTTTAAGCAGATTTTGCAATAAAATAAAACTAAAAAAATGCTTTCGGTTTCTTATGGTTTCCTGTCACGTTTAAAAAAACTTTAATATAACGTTGAAAATAGATTCTAAATATTAACATGAAGCAAGTAACACTAGTAATGGTGTTTATTTATGCCTTTTGAATTATATGGTGCAAAATAAAGAAAATAAAGATTGGTTTCCTGTTTGGTTTCCTGTCACGTAAACGGTGAATCAAAATGTATTAATTTTTTCTCGAAAAACTCAATTGTTCCATTCATACTATTCTAACACCAACACAACCCACAAAATAAAAGTTAAAATTTTAGAACTTATAAAAAAGGATACAAAAAGAAACCAAAGGCCGAATACCAAATTATGGTCCATATTTTTAATTTAAGCTTTTGAACAGGTATATATCCATCTACCTTTAAGTGTACAAGAGTATCACCTATCCATAAAAGTGGCAATGTAAAAAATATGAACAACTATTGACCAATATCTGTACTTCCAATTTTATCAGATTTTTTAAAAGATTATTTACTCTCAAATTTACAAATTTTTTTTCCCCAATCAAATGCAACTAGAGGATGCTAAAAGGTGACTGCAGGGTCTTCATTTTAATTAATGATGACTGTCTGATCTCCAGAACGGCTGAATAATAACTTCTAGTACTTTTTTTCATTAATATTTATGATTTTATTTCTTGTGCTTCGTTTTCCCCAAATTTTATTTTCCATGCAACGTTTGTGCGATTATTATTTCACATGTTTCCGTATTCAGGACCCCCCTTTACTACCGTCTTCTAGAAGTTGGCAGGTATGGTAATGCAACCTGAAATAAATTGCTGGTGATGCAACAAAATGATTTTGTTATATCATGTATATATATATTATTGAGAAAGGAAATGGGGAATGTGTCAAAGCAACAACAACCCGACCACAGAGCAGACAACAGCTGAAGGCCACCAATGGGTCTTCAATGTAGCGAGAAACTCCCGCACCCGTAGGAGTCCTTCAGCCGGCCCCTTAAAAATATGTATACTAGTACAGTGATAATGGACATCATAGACTCATACTAAACTCTGAAGTATACATGTAGATTGTGATGCTATGATGTCAAGAACAAGATTGTATTTTCCACTAATAGGGACGCTTGTATATTCTCTATAAAACTAGTTAAGGATTAAAAACCTAGGTGGACTCCAGCTTGGCCTTATGGGAGATAATTGCTTTTTGTCATAAGGGGGCACATAATTTACTGTATCATATCTACATGTTGATGCCCATCCCTGTATTCAACATTGTTTAACCTTATTCAGGAAAGTTTAGACGAAGTAACACATATCAAACTGGTGCCTACTAATTAGTAATATGCTGGAAAATTAACTAAGAACATCGCCCTGACCTCGGAATCCATACAGAGATTCACATGCCTGGCTGATGTTCTAAAGCTTCATTTGCAAGCGATGAACGTGTCGAAAAATGTTAATTTTGGGTCACATAGACAAACTGCACCTATCAAACTCATTCAGTTGTATCCTTTCTTCATCTGAAAGTGAAATTTCTGGGTTGTCAGGATTCATGCTTCCTTGATCTCATATCTTTTACATCTTTTCGGCAAAAATTCAGAAATATTTGATTCTGTTCCGGTGTTTTCCCAACACACTGACCTAATTAATTTGATTGACCAATCAAAACAATGTACGAGTTAAACAAAGTACATTCAATATTAAATGACAAAGCACACAAACGGACCTAAATTATGAATACTTTTAAAATGCACTATCGTTTTGATACTAAAATATAAAAACTTTTATAAAATGCACAATCGTTTTGATACTAATTCAGGGAGACACATCATGTAAAACAAATTATGTGTTTTTATGTCTCTTTGGACAATGGTTGTTTTATTTCGTTGGACACTTAAATTCGTGGATAAAGTCATCCACGAAAACCACGAAAATTGGTACCCCTCGAATAAAAGTACTTTCACAGTACTACAATGATAATGACCGGACTCGACTGTAGTTGTTTGTCTCAAAGTAGAAGCATGAGATGGCCCTGTTTGCTTAAATGAAAGGTGTCTTTACCATGAAAAGACCATGCGAATCGAAGTCTCTAAATTGGGAAATAGATAACCAAGTGCTAACGAAACTATGTGTATTGTATCAGGATTTCATACAAAATTTTGTGAAGTCTTTATGGAATTTCTTGCATTGTTGATGAAAAATAAATGACGAATTTCATGATACTTTATATCTTTATTTGTAAATTATATCTTATTACATATAAAAGTAATAATATGTGGTATGATTGCCGGTCATGTATTTGTATATGCTCCACAATTTCTCAATTAGAAATAAGATATATTTAATGTTTAATAGAAATAAGAAGATGTGGTTTGCAGTGGCGGATCCAGGGGGGGGGGGGGGGGGTTCCGGGGGTGCGATAAGATAAGATAAGAAATTTTATTTCAAGTCGGGTTACATTAAATACAAACATAAGCTCTGTAGAGCTTTTTGCCGACATTAATAACAATAACAACACACATATTAAGATACATAAAACACACATATATGAGACATACAAATTATGATAGCTATATTGCTAGTAAAAAGTTCATAAATAAAAAGCATAGCACATGCAAGCAAAGCACTAAAACTGAATCATAAGCACATGCAAAGCAGAATGAAATAAATAAAGCACCCCCCCCTTTATTTTTGCCGATCAATGCATTTGTATCGGGACATATGTTTTGCACCCCCTGCACCCCCCCCCCCTTTTTGCCCTGGGTTAGCACCCCCCTTTCGAAAATTCCTGCATCCGCCCCTGGTTTGAGTGCCAATGAGGTGATAACTCTCCATACAAGTCACAATATGTAGAATGTAAACAATAATAGGTCAAAGTACAGCCTTCGGCACGGAGTCTTGGCTCAAACCAAATAGCAAGTTATAAACGGCTTCAAAATAACAAGCGTAAATCACTTCAAAAAGGAAAACCAAAATAGTCTAATCTGTAGAGAAAACTGGAAACGAGGAACAAATATAGTCCAAATAATTATGACGTCTCAAAACAAAAATAAAATAGCCTTTCAAGACGTCCTAATTATTTCGACTAATAGTACCATATTTTCAATTTTCAAATATTTAATATTTGTCCTTTTTCTAGAGAATACATATGTCAGTCTATCGTTAAAAGTCGTTTTAATTATATCCTTTAAACAAAAATTTGTTAACATTAATACATTGAGTCATTTTATTCATTTCCTTATAAATAAACGGTTTTATTGTGAAAATATTATAGGGACATAAACATTGAATTATAAATAAATGTTCCACTTAGTATCTTATAAGGATGAACTCTTATGTGTTCAGTAGTTGACGAAGCAATGGTTTTCCGGTGTAAATATATGTTAATTCCTTATATATACATATGTCATATTTTGTTGAATCATTTTCAGATATAGAAATAATAAGACAACGAGTATTTCAATTTCCTGCTTTTCTAACTAAAAGTTTTCCTGCTCGTAGTGGGGTTTTTTCTTTAAAAAATCTTGTTTTTGTAGATTTATTTAAACAGACAGTGAGTATTTATCTACCTTTATTATATATAAATCAACAGTGTAATAATTATATGTAAAGTATCTAGAGACTAAATTATGTATTAAATCATTGAATAATTCGGAATGAGTTTCAAATAAAGTTTCAAAAATAGAGTTATCTCCCATTAGAATATTCCAAACTGTAATCGGCCCGTTGATTGTTTCCCTTTAATAATTTATAAGATACAATACACCCATTTTGACGCGAATAATATTAAGATGTTTTAGGCCATAAAAAGTTATGCAATTTGCCGTGACGAACATTTCTTGTACAATCCTATAAAATTTACAAAAAAGGATGCAGTTTTTAAGCAATAAGCCAGTTTCTGTGAGACTTTCGTTTAGTCATAGTTTCATAATCATTGGAGTGGGGGCGGCTTAACAGCTTAAATTGATTTCAGATAACAGTTAACAAACACCTTGAAAAGGACCATAACAAGTTAACACAAAAGGGTATCCCCCCTTCATTGTAGTAGTGTTTTCACGGAGAGCACACACAGTTTTATGTGTTATTTTGCTGTTTTTTTTAGGCCGTGTCTATTTCAATTTCTTGATTTATGTCTGCCATTGCCTTGTTTTGTATTTTCTTCAAAGATTTACACGAAACGCAAGGCCCACTCACCAAAACAATATTGTACAAACAAAAAAAATGGTAAATCTCAGTCGGAATTTCTATTTAAATTATATGTTCCTTCAAATTTTTCATTGAATCTGTTTTACTCGGATATTTCCCATAGATCTCAATATAAAGATATTTTTTTGTTGTTATCAATAAGTACTTGTACCTATTAGCTTCCAATGTATTTATTTCGCAAAAGCTCCCGTCTTTTGATTAAACTAAAAAAACATGTATTGTTATTTGACGTATATGTGGTGCAGGTAACAAATTGCTGTTATAAAAAAAGTTGTTTGTACATCTCATGCCATCGTTTCCGTTGAAGAGTTTGTATAAATAAATTTGAAATCACCCTTTTTTTGTTAGTGATCTTTACCACAAGTTATTCAACAATAGAATAACTTTTTCCGTTACATGATAACAATGTTAAAACTTCATGGATTTTCAGGACGATAACAAATAAAAAAAGTAAATACAGTTGGTATATTCTGGTATATACTCGTTATATAAAAAAAAAATGATAATCGGGATGAATAGCTAGAAATTTGAACAGACACTGAAAATTAGGGTATGTTGGATTGGGACAGAACTATTGCATAGTAAAAGACCATAAACGGGACCCTCGGGTAGTCATTGCAATGGTTCTTTTATAGTGTGCAGAAGGTGTATCACTATCTCTATACGAGCAATTGGAATTGACAGCTACACTCCAACTATACATAACTTTATTTAGCAACGGGAGATCTTAAACTATGACTTGGGAGAAGTTCATATAGCCCAGTCAACCCTTGGAATTGATATAAAGATGAGGATATTTAAGTAATTTGTTGGAGGTTGAATACTTCTTTTCTAGTTTCGATACTCATTATTTAAATGTATATAGTTGCTCACCTGTGATCCTTAGATATATATATATCATGACTTTGTAGTATACATTTAACCTTATTGACCTATTGTTTTTATTGATATTAATGATATACTATCTTTCTATCACAATGCAAGTGAATGACTAATCATCCATGTTTCTTAGCGTAATTTGTCAAAATTGAACCTTTTTGGCTGCAAAAAGCGAATGTTATTTCACTATTTCACTTTCATTACTGATTGAACAGAAAAAAATCAAACTTTAGATCTTTTATATATCTCGTAGCTAGTGCCCCTTTAAAAAGAATAAATTTCGTATATCGTTATACATGATACTAGTAGAAAGTACTCGGTCAGTCGAATATTTAGTATACTAGTACCCAATATCATACAGTCATGGTTGGGTTTTCAGAAAACGTCTATATTGCTGATAAGAATTCAAAGAAATCATAATATACACTTTCATTTTATCATTAGTATATAAACATGTATGCGAAAAAAACGTATAATAAACTATATAACTGGTAAGATTCTTTGCTTGTCATATTTACATTATTATCATACATATAATTATTACAATACATAATAGTACCAAGACAAACTAGAGAAAAGTTATATGATTGCCATGAGACAACTTTATATTCAAAATTCAAATTCTGTTTTGATTCTGTTAACTTATATTTGTAGTTTCCATCTGATGAGTTTAGCCTTTTTCAATCGATTTTTTATAATGTGTTCTTATGTTGTACTGTTATATCACTGTCCCAGGTTAGGGGAGGGTTGGCAACTTGGGATCCCGCTAACATGTTCAACCCCGCCACATTCTGTATGTATGTGCCTGTTCCAAGTCAGGAGCCTGTAATTTAGTGGTTGTCGTTTGTTTATATGTACATATTTGTTTTTCGTTCTTTTTTTGTACAAACATTAGGCCGTTAGTTTTCTCGTTTAAATTGTTTTACATTTTCATTTCGAGGCCTTTTATAGCTGACTATGCGGTATGGGCTTTGCTTATTGTTGACGGAGGTACGGTTACCAATAGTTGTTCATTTCTGTGTTATTTGGTCTCTTGTGTAGAGGTGTCTCATTGGCAATCATACCACATCTTCTTTTTTTATATTTAGGTCGCTGTCGGCTTCCAACTGTGATCGAAACTCATACATTGCAGTAAGTCTAAAACGCGACAAAATGTGAAAGAATGCAAACGAAAAAACACAATAGGATTTTATAATAATAATGTATATACAGTTTATTGTTGTACTGTATATATTCTAGTTTATGGATGAAGGTCATATTTTGATCTGTATTTGTTGTTTGTTTTTGTTTTGTCGTCTGTTTTCTGTTTTATTTATCTATTACTTCACATTAAAAAGTTCTGTCCAATATACTTGACGAGTAATGTTTTCGGATATTGCAAATCTTTATATTTTCTCTGTTTGCTTTTTTTAAATTCCGTTAGATCAAAGCAAAAGGGGTAAATCAAACATAAAAATGTATTAAAATATTTCGATTTTATCTTTTCTATAAATAATATGCCCCCCTTTTTCTCTTCCTCAAAACTTTGCTATTAAGGAAGATGTTCAGAATTGAATACCGATAACTGAATTATATCTGATAGTCACAAGTAATATAAACAAGTAGTATACATTACAGGGACGATGGTGCTAATACAAAAAGCCGAATAGAGGAATTCAACACATTGAAAGATATAAAAAAGTATAATGACAAACAGGAAGCTAAGGAATAACTAAGAATTCATATATACAGTAAAAAATGATTAACCATTATGTGATGAAACAACAAAACATGATAAAAAAAAAACACACAAAATAAACGCAGATGACCTCAAATTGAAATAAAACAAAACAGAATAATGTATTTTCTTACATTTCATATATATAATAATTGAAATTTTTTTATTGCAAAGATACTTGCGACGAATACAGATAATCAAGAGAAGATAACTCTAGTTACCTCATGTATTAGTCTAAAATATAAAAAAAAAATCTCTTTTAAGCAGTTTGAAGTTGACACTTATAATTATTCTCTCTAGCACTATACTAGGACATTTAAAAACATGTACTGTAGAAGAGAATAGTAGGTGCTTAGTTCCTTCAGGAAAATATACATTAAACGATCTAATTTTCATCCAAGAGGAATAACTCAAATTTCATTAAGCGTGATTTAGACATTTAGACAAAACACTATTTTTTTTCTGTTATGCTATTATCATGATTATTTGTAAGTAAAAGGATCTGTCTTTCTTTCCTAAATAACTGAAAATCACCCCAAAAGCTCTGATTTGGAGATTTTAAAATTCACAAATAAATCATTTAAATGTGGAAAAAAACCCGAAAAGATAGCCTGAAAAGATTGGTCTTAAGGCAATACAGTTTATCGATACGTATATTGCTACTTTTCATATGGGGACCAATTACGACTCTTTAGACTAGTACTCGTTAGGCTAGTAGACTGGACCCTGTATTGTTTTGAATAGCATAGCAGTGTATGACCAAATTCAGTAAAGATTTGTCTTAATTTAGTTTTACTGATAAACATAAAGCTCATGTACGGTTCGATCCATAGATAATATTATTTATTCAGGGAACTGAATTTAAATAAACCTTAAACATTAATGACCAATGGCTAATATATTTGAAAACATCATTTTCAAATATATATATAAAAAAGTATTTTTTTTTTCTTTGGTTGTTAGTATTTAATTTTTATAAATGTATTGTACTTACTCTATTTGAATAGATCTTACATAAAAAACAAAACAAACAAAACAAAACACAAAATTATAATGAGATCATCTATACTCAAACGTATTTGTTTCCTTGTCCGTGATTCAATGTTATTCATTTTTGGGTAATCAATGCTGGTTGCCGAAATGTGATTTTTAAAGATGGAGAACAAAATAAAGTGATCATGATAATACTCACAAATGACTGTTCCCTCCTGATATTCGACCAATCATCATAAAATGATGAATCTGAATTTTCCACAATAATAGAGTAGCAATGTCAACTTGAAATTCTTTAAAAGGGAAAAGGGAAACACAAAAAAATGAAAAACTGAAAATTTAGAATTCTTAAATACACATTCTTCAAAAATAGAAAAATAAAGCAAGCAAGTCCACAAAGTTCGTTACTTGTACTTTAAGTCCTATTAATATGACAGTAACACCCGCTTCTGTGATGTGATTAGATGAGATTGTGACAAGGAAGCCAACAAAATGAACTTCGATAAGCTCAATTGAAAAAAAAACAAGTATCATTTTAAAGATCGTGTTTGTAATCAAGGGAAGATAACTCTAGTTACCTTATACAGTTTATCAAATTATAATCCTGTGTACCTTTGATAACTATTTACACCACTGGGTCGATGCCACTGCTGGTGGACGTTTCGTCGCCGAGGGTATCACCAGCCCAGTTGTCAGCACTTTAGTGTTGACATGAATATCAATTATATGGTCATTTTTATAAATTTGCTGTTACAAAACTTTGAATTTTTCGTAAAATAAGGATTTTCTTATTCCAGGAATAGATTACCTTAGCCGTATTTGGCACAACTTTTTGGAATTTTGGGTCCTCATTGCTCTTCAACTTTGCTCTTGTTTGGCTTTATAACTATTTTGATCTGAGCTGCATTTATGGTTAATTTAGACTTTTTACCTGTTCATCTTTAAATTTTGTCCAGTAAGAGTTTCCCCCTCTTTATTCGACATAATCCTTGTTCATCTTAAATGTCACATGTTACAATGATGGTACGCTTATCATGTGACAGCAGGTTGTAGATGGTTATATTTCGAAGCAGTGTTTGCTATAGAAGAGGACGAAACTCAAGTCGCTTGTTTATAAACCGATTAAATTATTTTCCGAATCTTGGTTCAAATATTTCTTTCCTGTTTCAAAAAAATGGTTGAGAAGAGTCCTGTCCCACCTGCAGTGAATCAAACAGTTGCTAATAAACGTGTTTGGATAGATAAAGTATACATGTCCCAAGTCAGGAGCCTCTGGCCTTTGTTAGTCTTGTATTATTTTAATTTTAGTTTCTAGTGTACAATTTGGAAATTAGTATGGCGTTCATTATCACTGAACTAGTATATATTTGTTGAGGGGAAGCTGAAGGACGCCTCCGGGTGCGTGAATTTCTCGCTACCTTGAAGACCTGTTGGTGACCTTCTGCTGTTGTTTTTTTCTACGGTCGGGTTGTTGTCTCTTTGGCACATTCCCCATTTCCGTTCTCAATTTTATGTACCTTCATTTAATCTATTCCATATCAACAACCAATGGCATGCAGACCATATAGCTCTTAAAGTCTTCTTTTAAATCATTGGCTTTCAAATATTCGGCTTTGAGCGTTCCGGAATGAAGGTAAATCTAGAAAAAAAGCTTCGGATGTATGAAATGTATAAAGCGTATTTTCTTTCTTTTTTATTGTTATTTTGCTTTCGGAAAGATGAAAAAAGAATTGTATTCACCGAGAATCGACAAAAAAGAACGTTTAAATATCTGTCAAAAAACCAACCTCAATTGTTGTCCTAAGCAAAGGTTTTTAAATAATAGTTTGCAAATCACAGTGACGATACTGAAGAAATAGAAACTTAACTAGTTCACAAAACAAACGAAGGAAACGTTAAAACCACAGCTAATTATGAATGGCCACATATAATCAAGTACATATTGACCCATCCCCTTTTCCCTCTGTAAAAAGGGGGTTAATGCTGGCTACATATTCGCTGTTATAAATAAAGATGAGTTATACTTATGGTTTGGTTGTCTGGGTGGTTTCCCGTGGTTATAACTTAAAAATTTAAAAAAAAGGTCAATATTTTTTTGATATTTTTTCATGTCTGCGGGTGTTATCTTGGAAAAAACACGCTCCATTTATCCTACATATGGATGTATGTAAAGTTTGTGTTACAAGATAAGGCCTTGTTTTTTTCCATTTTCTTGCATTCCACGAAGTAACAAGATAAGGCCTTGTTTTTTCCATGTTCTTGCATTCCACGAAATACATGTGAAAATCCACGTGCAAATCTGTTGAATAATTGAGTTACAGAGACATTGCATCCTTGCTGTGGAAATTGCTGAATTTAGAAGGTGAATTTTGATTTGCGGGTTTTAAACATATTTGTGATTAAGGGGAGATAACTCTAATTTCCTTGCACAATTTTTGTGATAATCTTATTTTTACAGTAAGAACCAACACACCAGTAGAAAAATATCAGTTGTACAATTTTTTATATAGATTTTGCCATACCGAATGTGCCTAACAGATTGAATATATTTGTTATACATCATATCAACAGGATTTTGCAAAGACTTAATATGTGCAACTTCTGGCAATATGCATATACAACAAAAAATAATTTTAGAATCATATTAAATATTTCCTTAACTGATGTGTACAGGAAAAAGAAACTGATATCAAGAAATCTATATGTATTAGCATTTATTAAGATTTTAAGTCCAAAAGACTGTGAATAGAAAATGACAGGAGTTCCTTGTTTATTTTTGAATTGGTCATTCACATAGATTATTACACGAAATTGCAAACATGATATGTCTGTAATAGATTTTGTTGGTCTCCAACATAAAAAAGTACTAAAAAATTATCGGAAGCTAAAAAATAAAACCTTCCCGTTAGTATTAAGAAATATATTTTTATAAAAAATCAGTGTTGCGGGGTCGAAAATAACAAAATATTTATCAATTTCAAACAAAGATAAAAAAAAAAAAACCAAAGAAAAAACTCTAAAAAATAATACATACAACGTAACAATACATAAGTATGTAGATATAGACATTTAACTGCATATTACACGTCTCTACATGACCGCCATTGTATCTCGTATCACTCCCATCGCATAAGAAATATAATTTCATAAATTATTTAATTGTGCCTGTAATAATGAAGAATTACAAGTGATTTGACAATAATTTTACTTGTTTTTACAGATTTGTGCATTTTTTGTTATAAAGGACTATACAGAAGCATATCCTTCCAATTTGATGTGATTACAATTTTTAAACATATTCTCCGCCATTAAAATATTGTGTAACTGTGCATAATTCGAATAAGGAGGATGAAAACAGAAGTTAAGGTAGGTGCTTTTGATTTATTTTTTATAGCAAGCTTCTAAAAAGGAAACTTTTATGTGAAATCTCAGTAATTAAAATAATTATGGTTTTTTATTAGACGACAATGGACGAAATCAATGAATACACAATCTGCAGGCTTGTCAAGACTTGCATATTGATAGTATAGTATTTTAGGAATTCGTGGGTTTTTTATTGAAAATTCTCACTTTGGGGACATTTCTATTTTTATGGAGTATGAAATTTTGTTAAATTTAGAAGCTGGTTTTTGTTTGTGGGGATTTTTGAAAGGAAGAGAATAATTCTGCACAATCTGTTACAGACGTGATGTCATTTTTCTCTCCATTGGCCAGAAATGTGTGACGTGTACATATATTAATCAAACTGTTTGTAATATACGTAAATAACCTGAATCTGATATACCTATAAGAAAGTATATATCACACTTCAGAACTATTTAAAAATCTCTTCTATGTATATCAATGAATAAAAAATAAGTGTTTACTAGGTCACGCATATCTGTGACTGATCTCTATACAAAAATGATTCGACAGCAACCCATCTAAACAGATTCAACTTATATATTTGCACATATTTTCTTTAATACTTGAGTTTACAGATTTAAATCATACACACTTATATCATCATTCAGTTGAGTATATATTCTTTTCTGTTAACCCGTAAAAGTGTATGAAAACTACTCGGAAAACTATGTTTCAACAAATGCATCTTTCTGCTATATTATGATATTGGTGTCCATTCAAACAAAAGCCAGCGAATTCAATGATTCCTCAAATAATTATAAGATATGTGTTAGTGTATGCAAATATTACAAACTGATTTATAGCATTGTGTTCAAGAATTATTTTGAATTGTCGTTTGTGCAACGCGAATACCAAGGGTCGGGAATGGAGAATGTTAGTCTGAGCCGACTCGGCTTCTTTATAGTCTAACCACAAAATGAGGGTCATTTGTTGCTGTATACCATAGTTGTTTTTCATTCATTATTTTGTACATAAATTGAGCTGTTAGTTTTCTCTTTTGAACTATTTTATGTTTATAATTTCGGGTCCTTTTATAACTGACTACGCGGTATGGGTTTTACTCAATGGCCGTACGGTCATTTGGTCTCTTGTGGAGAGTTGTCTTATTTGCAATTATATCACATCTTCTTATTTTTACAACTAGATATTATTTCGTAGAGAACCAAACAGAGCATGTGTACTGTTTTCCAATTGTAATGGGCGGTTATGTCACATACTTGTACATAAATATGTAGGAAAAGTAAACAAATATAAATCTTTCACAGTTTCGCTACAAAATTATGACCCCAAATATCTTTATCATATAGTAGACATTTACTAGTATACTATAAATACACATATGTTCGAGAAAAAAACACCCATAAAAACACGAACGGAAACGGATACAGAAAAGGAAATGTTCATCTAGTCAATAACATTTGTCTTTTGAATTGGTCCTTTCAATATCACAAAGTTGTAGATATTACTAACTTACTATGTATTACTGTATATATAGAGTTTCAGTCATCAGTAAACTGCATGTTTCTTAAAGAAATAATTCATACCGTGATGGACCCTCGTGGGTAAACAAGATCGTAAAACACCCCGTAGTATAGATTAGTAGACATTATACCTTTTATAATTTTGAAATTAAATTTTGTCAGATCATAAGTTAGCATTACGGTCTCTTTTTGAGAAAATTTTGTCTTTTGAATTGGTTCTTTCTGTACAAATTTTCTAAAAAACGTTTTTTTGACTCGTGAACCAATTCGAAGTTTCTGTTCGTACCCAAAAATGAAAAACAACATCACGTCATTGTCATATTAAAAGTTAACTGTCTTTGATGTTTTAAAAGGCAATTCGTTTGGTGTGCGCGTTTGAAAATGTTACCCAGATTGCATTAGATTTTGAACTGACGCCGAAATTGTATTAATTGAGTTCATCAGATAGTTGCAACTTTCTTTAAACTATTATAAGAAATACAGTTGTATAATTCACGGAAATAAGTGAAGACAGTTCTGTGAAATTATTTTATATTTTTTATTGTGTTAGCATGTCGTAATTATGAATCGAGTCGATTTGTCATTCATTCAGTTTTATCGTTATATCCTATAAAATTGTTTGGGCCGAATAACATTGATAAAAATAAATTGCAAGCTGACAAAATCTTACAATTGACTTATCATTATATACATATATATATATATGTCCCAAACCATATGACTATTTGGGCCATAAGCGTATGATCATGACCATATGCGTATACTAGTACTCGTTAGTTTATTGACGGACCGCTAGTAGTCACAGTAATTGACGGACCGCTAGTTTGTTGACGAAATGACCATTGAATTATGTATCCTTCTTCCTCGCTAAGGGCTGGATTCTTTAAAAAAATATTACCCCATTACGTATTCTAGCGCGTCTACAGGAACACACACTTATTATATATACAGCTCGTTATCTGGTGCAAAAACGACACCATCTACTTGTTGAAATCCTCATATCTTCGACGTGTTGTCTGAGTTTTGGTGTGTCTGTTATCTAGCTTCGCTATAGTTGATTTAAACGTTAGGTACATGGACCTCAATTTTGTTGTTCTTTTTTTTTTTTTTTTTTATCGTAAAGGATGATAATGTCATTACAATGGCGTCACTTCAACTGAATATAATTTCTAAATTTCATTGAAATTTATATGTACGTCAAAACAGGTGACAACTTTATGACGGACATTTTCCATCGGATAACCCGTGGTATTACAGTGCTAACTAACTCCAGAACATATACATACAATTCGTCTCAATTTGACATACCTTGTATATTTAATATATACTAGAACACACCCGTGATATTGCGGGTCCGTGACTGAATCAAAGTATATAACTATGCGTATGCCTTATTTTAGTATTGGTATTGTCATCTGATCAAGTCATGCCGATTATAAGATGCACAGTTTTCTCTGTTTTCTAAATCTTTCTGTTTGAACATGTTGAACCCGTCGACCTGGAACCTATCAATTATTGGTAATATTATTAATTTGCAAAACAAAAGGGCCGTGGAGTACTTTTTAACAGTATACAGCAAAATTCTAAATACACCGTTTGGTGGTGCGCCTGTCAAATGCGGAACATACAGATCATGTAGGAATAGGTAACAGTTGAATATACTATTGGTATCGGTGTCGGACTCGACTCGGAACTTCTTATTTATTGGCAGTATTAATTACGTGGAAAACAAATGGGCCTGGAGTGGTGTAATTTTTAATCAACACTATTGTACTATATTAGTTATATATAAGGTTGAATTCTTTGATTCATCGTTTTTACGTGATGACGGCTGACAAATTGGACCTCGTAATTTTAGTATTATAGATTCTTTGATTCATCGTTTTTACGTGATGACGGCTGACAAATTGGACCTCGTAATTTTAGTATTATAGATATATATATATAGTGTATGTCTAATACTATTATGTATGGTAGAAACATTTGTATTCAAACATACACGTACAGATGTGTCTAAACAGTACGAAATACTATGTAGTACAAATTTAACAGTTAAAGTAGTAAAACGAATTTGCGATTTGTATAACATTAATAATAAAAAAACAATTTAAATCATGTTGATATATTGGACAATTGTTTTTGCATTAGCTAACACTAGCATATTTGTATCTAATAACTCTAGGTATATATGTATGAATGCATAAGTCCGTCTGAGTGTATCCACTTTACATATATATGTTAGTTAATGTTTAAGAATATATCATATTTAGGATAGCGTCCTTTTGAAATTTGATCTTGTATTATAGTAAAGTATGATAAATGACGGCTATTCAATTACATTAAATGTGAGCTTGCTTGCCATGGTGTAAATATACAAATAACAAGATGTGGAATGATTACCAATGAGACGATTATCCATTGACAAAAATAACAACATCTATGTAAATAGCTTATTGACATTTTCTTCCAAATTTGTAAGAATCTGTATCTCGAACTTCACAATTTCATTATTTAAGAATTATTGAGGCTGTCACAATCGGTTGTTATGTATCACAAAAGTGATTTAACGAATTGGATTCGTACAATTAAAAAAAATCATAAAAAGTCACAAGGAAACGACTATTTAACTTCAGAGAGGGGAGGTGAGGGGTTATGTTTTTTTTCTTTCTAAAAAAAACAAATTTAGATCCCCACTTTGATGAAAAAAAATATTGTGGTCAAGCAGATGACAAAAAAAGATTCTGAATTCCGATTCCCATACCTTAATGCCAGGCGTTGTGAGTTTATTTTCGATTTATGAGTTTGACTGTCCCTCTGGTATCTTTCGTCCCTCTTTTCTAGTGTTTAATTTTGACAAAAAATGTTTGATTGATAGCGTCGAATAATTTTCTGACTTTGACAAAAACCTTAACTCCACCCACCCCCCTTTTTGAAGGTTATCGTATTCTAGTTCAAGTCACAATGTCGATACAACTATTTAGAAAGGGAAGTTAAGACTTGTTCAACCTTTACAGATCGATTTACACTATCTTTATGTGTAATAATGGCATTAATTGAACACCACATTGGAATTGATTTTTTTCTTAACATTAAAACTTCTTACGAACAGTTTCAAATCATTGAATTTTGATGCTCTATTGATCTGGTTTTATTGAGCGAAAATAAAAATGCTACGCAGTTGAGGGATGTTTCATTACAAGATCAGATAAATGATAGTAGTCTATAATTAAATTGTAATACAAACTGTAGCTAGGCAACTTATAAATGTTTTTTTTTCTAAGAATACTTCCTTTTAGCATGTCAGATCAAACCATCTCTTTAAAAATAATAATTTGGTTATAAAATTTACACAAAAGAAAAGAAAAAAAAAACGAAACTTGAAATCATATGGAAAAATGATAATAAACTTTTCAAAATTGAAACAGAATTTTATTTATCAAATACCCTAATTTTTTTTTGGCTCTGAGGATGATAGTAAAAACTGAAATAAAAACTAAGTGACAAAATATTTCATTTCCATCATATTTATCATAATAAGTTATGCCTTGATAAAACGCGGTATCAATGAAATAATACTTCGGCTTGATATATCACATTGACAAATCAGATAAATGACTTCAGTTTTTTAATACTATATTTTATAATGATATGTTTTGATAATTGTTGTTTTATTAACGTTCAGTGGCAAATATATATTGATGTGTAGGACATAAACGCAGTATAAGTGGGGTTTTCAAAATTCTGTACGTGAGGTATGGTATGATTGCTAATTGTAACAACTATCCAAAAGAGACAACATGAGTCTAGCAACTGCTTTTGTCAGTCAATTCAGGTTACGTTTTTTTGCAGGAAAGGGAAGATACAAAAGTTTATATGTATTGCAAAGTTTAGAAAGTTTTTGCCAAATTTAATAGCCCTGCTCGGCTACCAATTCGATTTTGTGTCACCGAGTGTATTGAATTGAATATTTTGATTTTTAAATGACAATTTAACAATAAACCTTATTCAAATGTTTGATTGAATCTTTATCAGAAAAGAATATTTGGGATGAAAATTAAAAATGAACAAATAAATCGATGATTCACTTTTTTTTGTATTTATCAAAAGGAAACTTAATACTATATATATATAGGAACTTTATTACTTCATTTAAAACTGACAATAATTATATTGTTTTCTTTTTCTGATTCCTATTATTCTTATTGATAACTGCATTTGTATTTTAGGCTGACTTTAATCTCCAAAGAATAAAATAAAATATATATATTTAATATTGAGTGTTAAAAAAAAATGTTAAGAGAAATCTTTGAAGCTTGAAATTGCAGTGTTGTCATTATTCGATGTTAGAATATGTAAAATATTTACTTTGAACTATGAACCGATAATTTAGCTTACAAGTTTTGACATGTTGAAAAATAGAATGTATATAATTTTATTTTGTAATAAATATAATGATAAATGCAAACCTTTGGAATTTAACCCTGTACTTTATCAGTGCTGTATTGTTTTATATTACAAATGACAAGTACATGTTTCAAATTTATGACAATTTTTTATTTTGTATTTCGTGATACATATTCTTTAAGGTTTTTTTAATTCCTGTACAATTCTGTCATATTCTATTTTTTTTTTAAATAAATACAAAATAATTCAAGGAATATGAACAAAAAAATACTCTCAAATGAAACCGGGAACTTGATGTAAAATCAAAAGTAACTTCATAAACTTCCGCAATAGGAGGATTGCGTATAAAAAAAAGTTGCATAGACAAAGTGACCATCGTTTGCCGTGCAAAATCTTAATTGTTTTTAGTTTTTCAGATGCTAAATTATTGCATGTTTTTTTTGTCTATTTTTTATTTTTTTATTTTGTAACAATCGTATTGTTTGGATTTCTTTTTCTCGTTTTATTTCAATTATAGAAACTTAGCGATGGGAATTACAGGCGTCCACAGGCGCTTTGGACATGGAACCTTTTTGTGTGACTTAAAATGATGTTTAGTAAACAAAAAAACCGTGGACAAGTCGAATGAGGAAATGAAATTAACTAAAAATCTCCAGTAAAGTAAGAGTTGAAGGTCCATCCCAGGCCTAAGCGAATTTTTGAATCTGTTTATTTTACTCTCATTGATAAATTCGAAGTAAACTTTTTAAAAAAGTAAATATTTCTTTGAAGACTGCTAGTGTTACAGCGAATCTTTTTATATTTTTTTTCATTTTGAAAACATAAATTTCAAAATTGCAGGAAAAGTTTACCTTTCAAGTCTTTATTTCCGACAGACATTTTAGTTGTTGCTGAAACACCGACGTCGGTGGAAGGTTATCGAGTTGTAGATGAAACAAAATGTGTAGCAGAGCATATTCGACATTGGTCCATTAAATAAATAAAATTAATAAATAAATAATCTTTATTTCAAGAGGATGATCCCATTAGTTAAAACTAATCTTCCTGAGACTGCACATGAAAAACTGATAAAATATTAATTAATTATTGTAAATTTTATTGTGAACATTTAAGTATGCATAATTTAATTACAGGTTTTAAAGATTTTGACTCTTTTGTTCTGATCACACAACTACGGATAAGACTAAAGCGGCTCCTAATGACCTCAATTACTTGTTCTAATGGCCACTGAGCCAAAACTGTGCGACTTAGTCTTTCAGTAATAAAACGAATACTGTAACGATATTTTTGAAATGTAATCGGTACCTCAGTTATACAGGCACTTGTTTCTTGCCATCCGTGTATATAATATGTACATTTCTGTAAATAAATTTTGTGCATGTGCAACGTTCTGGTGGAGGATTTCATTACAATTTGGAATAACTTGTGAATATGTTAACATTTTTAAAAACTAATCCGTTAGGGGAACACAGCTAGCTGTGTGTGCTCCAACGCTGGAGGGATTTACATAAAGAAGAAGAAGAAGGATCCACTATCAACATCGATAGATGAGGCCCCTCATGGGGGGTCCTAGTAATCACATAATCACCATTTTTTTGCCAATATAATCACATAATCATTAAATATTTGCTTATCTTTAGTAATCAAATAATCATAAACTAAAAATACAGTCCTAGGTAATCAAATAATCATGAAATATTTGGCTTAATAATCAAATAATCATTAAAAAAAACGGCCAAGTAATCACATAATCAAAAACCCCATGAGGGCCCTCATAGATGCATGTTGATAAGGAATTCTTCCCATGGATAGAAACAAATTGCCTTTGCACAATTACAACTTTAAAAAAATATATATATATCGAGATTTGCGTCACGGAACGCTATAAGGGAGACAACCTTACTAACTACCGAGCTGATGTAAACACGGAAGTAATATACATACTCGAGCACAAATTCTATTTATAGTTAAAATTGAGAATGGAAATGGGGAATGTGTCAAAGAGACAACAACCCGACCAAAATAAAAAACAACAGCAGAAGGTCACCAACAGGTCTTCAATGTAGCGAGAAATTCCCGCACCCGGAGGCGTCCTTCAGCTGGCCCCTAAACAAATATATACTAGTTCAGTGATAATGAACGCCATACTAATTTCCAAATTGTACACAAGAAACTAATATAAAAATAATACAAGACTAACAAAGGCCAGAGGCTCCTGACTTGGGACTTGAGTTGCATTCAGCCTTCAGCTGTTGAGGGAAAAGCTTCAGATTTTCTTTTAGATCAACTTTTCTGAAAGGAAATGTGAGCGTTTGCCAGCACTTGGCGTCCTCCATCGTCTCATCCGTTGTCCGTCGACCGCCGACCGCCGTCCGTCGTCCGCCGTCCGCCGACCGTCGTCCGCCGACCGCCTTCTGTCGTCCGTCGTCCGTCGACCGTCGTCCGTCATCCGTTGACCGTCGACCGCCGTCCGTCGTTCATCGACCGTAGTCCGTTGACCTTCGTCCGTCGACCGTCGTCCATCGACCGTCGTGTGTCGTCCGTTTGGTTTTAACTATTTCAAAGCTTGAATATTGAGGACTTGCGCCATTTTTTTTATTGTCCTTTCTATTTAGATATGAAAGGGATATTCTGTTTAAAGGAATCAGCTGGCTTTTCCGAAGGCTGTACATAAATCTAATGGTTTTTGGAAAGATACTCTGTCATATGATAAATATATGCAAATTGTTAAAGAAGTACTTTATAGCAGTCAGGCCGTCGACCGCCAACCGTCGTTCGTCTTCCGTCGACCTTCGTCCGTCGACCGTCGTCTGTCGTCCGTCTGGTTTTAACTATTTCAAAGCTTTGATATTGAGGACTTGCGCCATTTTTTTTATTGTCCTTTCTATTTAGATATGAAAGGGATATTATGTTTAAAGGAATCAGCTGGCTTTTCCGAAGGCTGTACATAAATCTAATGGTTTTTTGAAAGATACTCCTTCATATGATAAATATATGCAAATTGTTAAAGGAGTACTTTAGAGCAGTCAGAACAATGTTCACCGATGTGACTCAAATTTTCATATTTGATTTATAATATACTTAAACGCATATCCAAATTATAATAAATCTAAAATAAACTGTTAACAATGCATGCATAAACTAGATGATATATACCAGAATGTCGTGCGTAATTCAAACTAGACGCCATATAATTAACTATCAAGATGACCTCCAAAAATAACCGACTGTCACATAACACGATAGTAACATAAACATGCATATGTTACCACACATCTTTTTTATATATATAAATAGATATATAGCGACCTTGTGAAATTGGATTTTTCAATTCTGATTGGTTTCACGTTATAGATTAAAAATAAGTTTAATTTCGATTTTACCTGTATTAGAATGATTTTTTGAGGATCGAATTAGTCAATCACATGATTTACCTTTTTTTTTAACTATCGATGTCGACATTCTTTTCTTTTAATAACTGAACACGAATAAATATATGTTCATCATCATCATCATTCTAGTCTTAGTCGTTTTTTTTTATCCCCGGGGTTTCACTGATTGTTTCCATATAATTTAGTAATATTTATGATGATTATATTATATAATGCGTGCTCACATTCGATATGTATTGTTTTATACATTGTATTGTAGTAAATACTTCATAAGTATATTTTACTTGTGTCTGATCCTTTTTGATTTTAGCGAATAAAATATGTTGAACTTATTTGTTATGACCAACTTGGTGAGTGAATGTACAACCTCACGCATGTAAAGTGTGCCTCTCACTACAAGACACATTCAGCCGTTGATTTCTTTTGAAATAACGTATGCTAATGGTTTATCTTGATAAATCACAGAATGTTCATAAGCCATAATTTATGTATACTTTAAAAAGTAAAATCTCAAAAAAGCCGAACTCCGAGGAAAATGGAAAAAAAACCTATTGTTCTTGAAATATTATTTGAGGACACTCTAGAATAAAATGTGATTCATCTATATACAATTCTGGTAGACTCTTCATTTTGCAAAATATAAAAAGAAACGTTAAACTATCGTCATTATGAGCCCATCAAGACAAGACAATTTTATTCTTTAAAACCACTGTATAGACAATGGTACAAAAAATAGGATAATAATACATAGTATACAAAATAAATTGTGCACATGACAAGATAAGAATGTTAAAGACCATTTAGTTATCATGATAGATAACAAATAAACAAATGCTAACCAAAAGACCTGCTAGTGAATTTCTAAACGTTTTAACATCGTGTTATATTGTTCTTTCATTTGTCTTTGTTCTATTATTATTATTCCTTTTACTGTTTGGTTTGTTTTCTGTGATATCCATTTGGCGTGGCTCGGTATTAATACATCCCGTCAATGTGATTGTATTATCTTTCATTTTTGCTTGTGTGTTTTGTATATGCGACTTTTCGTGTTTCTTTGGTTCTTATAACGTGACTCTGTACTTTAAAAGTTCTGATCATTACGTTATTGTTCTATTATATGTCAATACGTTATTGATCTATTATATGTCATTCCGTTATTGCTCTATTATCTGCATTACGTTATTGTTCTATTATATGTCATTACGTTATTGTTCCATTATAAATTAGAGAATAGTTTGAACGAGAAACGACAAAATTATTTCAATTGCGGAGTGGTATTAACCATTTGTGGGTTCTTAAAAATTTAAAGAAATTCTGGACAATTTTAAATCTCGGTCTATTTCTGAAATTAATTCTTACATACTTTTGATTTTTTTGTCCTCAATGCTCTTCAACTTCGTACTTTATTTGGTTAAATAACATTTTGTGATTCGAGCTCAACATATACCATAAAGTTTGGAGTTGACGTCTTCAAATACAGTATTAGTTTACAAAATTTCAAATGTACTCTCTCTCTAATAACTATATTACTGAACCCCTAAATTCACACCCATAAAGTAAAATATCTTATCAAACATATCATACTGACATCACATAGAAAGTTTATGAACTCTTCCCTTTTTTAGTACATCGTACTTAGCTCGATATGCCTTCGTAACTAATATCTTTTTAGTACTTGCGAAGCTATCTGTCCTTAAAAAAAATGCATCTCAAATATGAAATTTCATTGACACCTTCATTTATTGTCTTGTCTTGTCTTGCAGCAAAATATAAATAATTCTTAGTTATTTCATACTTTAATCATATTAACTGGGTGTTTCTTATTGTCCATATTATAAAATTGAGGTGAGCTTTTTGGAACCGAGACTCGAATGGGCGATACAGCTGATCGAGATAACAGCCCATACATAAGCAGCCAGAATATACCCCACATACCTTGTTCATTGTAATTATTACGATTTACTATATAAGAAACCTCACCAATTTATGAAATTGTTTATACTGTAGCGTTCGTTGCACATTTTCTAACAGTTCTATATTCTTCATAGTTACAAATGTTGAGAAGAACATGTGTTGTTTCCTTTGAAATACTTGTCTCATGTGTTTTTGTTACGACTTGAGTAGTTGACATTTCTTACATATTATATTGAAAATTAGGGATTTTGAATGTGTTTAATGTGGGAACAAATGGACCCACTATATAAGAGAGCCTAACTGCAATATATTTACTGAGATATTTTGAAAACTTAATCCCCAAAAACTTGTACATTGATTTTGAGGTAAAAGGTCACTCGAAGATTATGATAATATACATTACATCATCCTGAGTTTGCTATTAGTGTGTCAGGGATTCGAAAATATTAGAAAGTAGAAAATCCATGAGTGCAGCGTAGTTTTACGGTAGATTGACCTTAAAAATTGTATTACTTGAGTAAACAAGCTTTGAAATTTTTACCATATTGATTAGCTCTGAGTTATCAAATTGCACAACAAACAATACAAGGATTTGCAATGAATGGTATTAAACAAAACAATATAGAGACGACGTAACATGACTAAATTCGGAGTTTGGTCCTTAAGCATGTAAAAAGAAAATATATCAAAGGGTTTCTCTTTTGTTGTGACTATTTTATGTAGACATTGGTGGCATTCGGCTGTTATCTGCTCTTTGGTCTAATTATTATCTCTTTGACATTTCCCCCATTTTCATTATCAATTTTATATGTATGCATGACTTGTAAACATCGCGAAACAAAGAGTTTGTATAACAAAATATAATAAACTTTGAATAAAAGCTTAGATTGTTGACTCGGAAACTAAAGTATTGTATTAATATTCGACAACAAATATGAATCGCAGAACGAAAGCAGCATAGTAGAATTTATCTCAATATGAGTGACAGGCATGGTATCCCGCTAACATGTTTAATCCCGCCACACTATTTAAGTATGTGCCTGTCCCAAGGCAGGAGCCTGTAATTCAGTGGTTGTCGTTTGTTTATGTGTTACATATTTGTTTTTCGCTCATTTTGTTTTATATAAATAAGGCCGTTAGTTTTCTCGTTTGAATTGTTTTACATTGTCTTATCGGGCCTTTTATAGCTGACTATGCGGTATGGGCTTTGCTAATTGTTGAAGGCCGTACGGTGATCTATAGTTGTTAATGTCTGTGTCATTTTGGTCTCTTGTGGATAGTTGTCTCATTGACAATCATACCACATCTTCTTTTTTATATGGAGTAATCGTAATCAGCAATCGTAATCCGCTATCAGTTATCAGGCATTTTCTGGTTACAAGTAATCGTAATATTATCGATAACAATGCATAAAACATTTTCATGATAATTTTCAGATTTATTTAAGATTGCAATCAAATTATTACTCGCTGATCCCAACTTTTATGAATAAATAATAAAATTGAGAATGGAAATGGGGAATGTGTCAAAGAGACAAAAACCCGATCAAAGAACAGACAACAACAGAAGTAATATATGTATACTAGTTCAGTGATAATGAACGCCATACTAAACTCCAAATTGTACACAAGAAACTAAATTAAAATAATACACGACTAACAAAGGCCATATGCTCCTGACTTGCGACAGGCGCAATAATGCGGCGGGGTGAAACATGTTTATGAGATCTCAACTCACCCCCCATACATTTAGCAAATGTAGAAAACTAAACGCATAACAATACGCACATTAGAATTCAGGTCAAGAGAAGTCCGCGTCTGATGTCAGAAGATGTAACCAAAGAAAATAAACAAAATGACAATAATACATAAATAACAACAGACTACTAGCAGTTAAATGACATGCCAGCTCCAGACTTTAATTAAATGGATTGAAAGATTATGTCTTCATCATATCGATCCTTCCCGTTAGGGGTTAAGTATCATACCATCATAACATATATGAGAAGATCATAACCCGTGCCATGCCAACAACTGGTTTTTGAATAAATGTGTTTAGTTCCCATGCAAAGACCCTATAAGTGAATCAATATTAACGCCAACATATGCAATCTTTAATGACCTGACAACAGTATCGTAACTATTTTCCCTCTTTACAAGTTTATTTAAAGATTTTGATAGCTGTTTAGAACTTGTTTTTATATACAAGCATAAACTAAAATTAATCCTCTAAGTTAGGTTCACTATGATTGATCATGGGTCAATACGATTGATCCTATTAAGTGTTTTATTATTCTAGTTTCAGTATACTTATGCTTACGGGTATGTATGGTGTAATTGTGTGACTTTTTAACAGTTTACTACATTAATTTACCTTTTCAAAACTTTTATTTTGAGATTCAGCCGTTGTGATATAAGATGTGTGCTTTTTTTTTAATATTTTGCTGTTCCCTTAGATTGTAGAAACTTCTCGAACTGTTAAGATGAATAGCAAATGTCATTCAAATAAAGACAACAGAAGTATACCGCTGTTCCAAAGTCATAATAATAAATCGATTGAGAGAAAACAAATCCGGGTAACAAAATAAAGCCGAGGGAAACACATAAAATATAAGAGGAAATCAACCAAACAACAGAAACACTGAATTGCATAAACAAACGACACTGCACAATTCAAAGAAACGAACTATTAGATAACAACAAAAACACAAAAACATCATAAACGAATTAAGAACTGTCAAACGTATATTTCAACACCACAAAAAGTGACGTCACAATTAAATAAAAAAAATTGGATATACTTCAGGGTGTATTTTATAACAAATACAAGAGTATTGATATTAAGGGACTTTCTTTCTTGAATTATCCAGTATGTTTGTGATTTTAATTATTCAAATATAGAGTTGCATTACACATTAGATAATTTATTGTATAATCTAGCCATGTCGGTATTTCATCGAAATCAAACTGTAAAACAAATGAATCGTGTACATATACTTGCTTTAAACTAAAATGATATAAATAAACTGGGTGATTAATTATCTTTACTATTACATAAGGATAGAAAACAAACTAGATGCTTCAAGGAGCCTATGTCGCTCACATCATATTTGTATTTACAATTAATGCAACCGTTATATTTTTGCTTAAGCTTTAGAGATACAGGTAAAAAAATGAATTTTCCCGCTATGTTCTATTTTTATCCATGTCAGTCATGTTAGTGGACAGACAGGGTCACCAGACATATTTCTAAAACTAGATACCCTAATGCTGATTGTGGCCAAATTTGGTTAAATATGTCTTAGTTGTTAAATGAGAAGACTTTTGTAAAAGATTACAAATAAAGGCAACAGTAGTATACCGCTGTTCAAAACTCGTAAATCGATGGACAAAAACAAAATCGGGGTAACAAACTAAAACTGAGGGAAACCCATTTTAAAAATATAAGAGGAGAACAACGACACAACATTAAAATGTAACACACACAGAAACGGACTAAGCACTAGACAAAATTTGATGAGAATAAAAAATATAACTTCATAACCAAATACATAAATATGATATATGATACAAAAATATACAAAACATGCTAAATTTGACTTTAAGGGGGAGTCCATTGACCATTTTGGTCATGTTGACTTATTTGTAGATTATACTTTGTTAAACATTATTGGTGTTTGCAGTTTATCTCTATCGATAATAATATTCAAGATACTAACTAAAATGTAAGCCATGTTGTTTGGCAGACGGGTTCATCTGCCTTTTAAACTATATACCTTAATAATTTTTGTGACTAGGTTTCGTTCAATTTGCCTTAGTAGTTTCAGAGGAGAAGATTTTTGTAAGATTACAAAAAATACAAAAATTGTTAAAAATTTACTATAAAAGACAATACCTCAATTGAGCATTTTGGTCATGATAACTTATTTGTCGATCTTTTTTTTACTGAACATTATTGCTGTTTTCAGTTTATTTCTATCTATAAAATATTCAAGATAATTAATAAAAACTGCAAAATTTCCTTACACTTACCAATTCAGGTCAACTCGGTCAGATTTGCTCTGAAGGTAAAGTTTTGGTTTCAGAGATATAAGCCCAAATCTACATTGGACCAGGTGATCTGAAAATAGAATTAAAACTACGAACTATAACATATACAACACTATCTGATAAAAATTTCAAATATACCATGACCCTAGCAAAACAGTCATATTCGGGAATAGGTCATATTCGGTACTAAAAAAAACCGACGTAAATGGTAAATCACAATCTCAGACGTGGTAAAAATGTCCAACTTTGTAATTTATTTGGCCTTTCAAAACATTATTTGATTGGAGCGTCACCGATGTTACTTTAGTTGACGAAAAGCACGTCTGGCGTAAGTGTAAAATTTTAGTCCTGCTATCTATGATGGGTTTACTTACTTAGTAGTTAGTTTAGAGACAGACACATCGTATGGATCAACCAATTTGTAATGGTGTCCATCAAGTTTACGGAATGTCATTTTTAATCTTTCCTCCTCATATCTAAGTTGGAGCAGTTTCTGCGTAAGAAGGACACTCCTTTATATGAAGTCCATAAAGTGTGAACATGCTCGAGCATACCGTATCAATTGAGATATGAAAACAACATACGATGGAACATGGGAAATTGATAATTGGGAAGTTGAAATCGTTTGTTTGTAATAATTTTTTGTGTTAAACATTTTTCTTATCAGACTTATGATCTTGCAATAGTATATATATAAGTATAACATGTTTATCCATATTTGGTTAATAATACCACATCTTCTTTTTCTTCTATTAGAAAAAATCCCCAAAGTTTACTGTTTCCAGATATTTTTAAAAACATGAACACCAACTATTAATTTAAACAACAACATATATCATCAAACGCACGGACACATTTAGTTTCGAGTCAACATACCAAGCTTTTATCTACATTTGATTCAAGTTCGTGTTACAAAGATCCGTTGTTGTAATGCTGTAATGCATACACATTTCAAAAAATAACAATGAACTAGGTATTCAGGGTATATTTTGGAGGAAAGTACGCTCACTGTAAGTAAGTATTTATTTCCGTTTGCATTCTTGAAGGACTTTTAACAAACTTTCGTGATCGATGTTTGTTAACATACATATTGAGTAGATACCTGAATTCTTTAAATAATATGTTGTCTTAACATACATGCAAAAAGTAAAATCAGAAATATGCTGTACTCCGAGGAAAATTCAAAACGGAAAGTCAATAATCAAATGGCAAAATCAAATGATAAAACACATCAAAATAATGGCATTTTTAAATGCAAAAAAAAATGGTAGATTAAACCTGCTTTAATAGCGCTAAACCTCTCACTTGTACGACAGTCGCATCAAATTCCATTATATTTACAACGATGCGTAAACGTGCATAACATATTTTATATACCAACTTTGAAGATAACTCAGAAGGTTTTTGATATCATATATCGTCTTATACGCACAACGTCCATTATCAACTGTACCGTGGTTTGGCATGTACGATATGTTTGGATTCTAAAATTGAAAATATCATCAATATGTAATTTATGAAATAAAAAGTGTTATGATTTTGCATGTCTTATTATAACATAAAACCGCAATAAAAATCAATTGTACCTAAACAAATCCACGTCAGAAATGATAGCAGTAACAGTGATAATGCATCGCACCAAATTTCAAAATGAATCGCTTCCAGTAATGTTATTCTAGACCCTGTTGTTTTAATAAAATATGTTGGACTTTATTCACAATATTGTATATTATAATGAAATTGTGTTAAAAATACCTTAAATTCAATTATTTCGTATTTTCACTACGTAAACAAGTACTTCATCATATATATTATGTAAGTCCAATAACACAAGTATAAAGTCTGTTTTACAAAAAATGTTAAATGCTTGAAATGAACCCAAAACTCAAGTAGATGTCAAGGAGGATTATGATTTTTTCACTTCGAAAAGCTTGAAAAATACACGATATTAATTAGTTTAAAGAAGATGTGGTATGAGTGCCAATGATTCAACTCTCCATCCATACAATCTGTTAAAAGTAAACCATTATAGGTCAAAGTATGGTCTTCAACACGGAGCTTAGGCTCACATTGAACCGAAAGGCCCCAAAAATTACATGTGTAAAACCATTTACATGGGTAAGTAGTGAAATCATTTTTTCCAAACTCAACTTAAAAAGAGTCTGATTGGTAAATATCTTATCTATTAGGAAGAAAATTTAATGAATTATCAAATTTCAAAATATATAAAACATTTAAACTAATCTTCATAAATATAAGGGTTAATTTTTAGCAGTGGAATCTAATATGAATAATCTTTGCATACATGTAACATTTTGCCTGTTGTTTTGAAAGTATCTTATGATGATGCAATTTCCTACACTATCGATTTGGTACTTTTTGATATTGTGCTGCCCAGTCTGCTAAACAATGAATATTTATACTTAACTTCGACAATTAAATCTCATTTGACGGAAGATTTGAACTCCTTTTCTTAGTTATAATTATGTATAATAAAGACAAACATTGTATCTTTCCTTTACACAAGAGAGGGTTAGCGCTATAAACCAGGTTTTATTCACCATTTCCTACATTTGAAAATGCCTGTTCCAAGTCAGGAATATGACAGTTCTTGTCCATTCGTTTTTTATGCGTTTTGTTATTTGATTTTGCCATGTGATTATGGACTTTCCGAATTGATTGTCCTCTTAGTTCAGTATTTTTGTGATTTTCCTTTTTTCTTTATACAAGAATGTTTCTTACAGTTAAAGCTGTAGCGGCAAGGTCATTGTTAACAGCTTTAGTGCAATAAATTTATATTCAAGTGGAAAAAAAGAATGTTTTAACGTATTTGCACCGGAATTCGATGTATAAAATCTTAAAAGTATGCACAGTAATTTTATGATATTCATATAAATGATGTTCTCATCCCAGGCAGAAAACCCTAGCCTTATTGAGTACAACTTTTTGGAACCTTTGGTGCTCAATGCTCTTCAACTTTTAGTTTTTAATATTAAATTCAACATTGTCATTAACCCTTTCACGTTCCGCCAAATTGGACATAAACTTATGGAAAGACACTATCAAAGTTCAATCGCATATAGCATTCGCACTGAAGCGCACACAAAGGTCGTTTTGGGTCCATTTGAGAGATAATTGATAAAATATTTAAAAAAATATAGTATATCAGAATTTTGGTCTTTTGAAGTCACGTGTTATCTGTCCAAAAGTCACGTGACTTGCGAAAAAAACAGTAAAAAAATACAAAAGTCTTCCTAAAAAGGTCGTGTGGAGACTTTTATAATGGCTAATAGGATATAGTTTTGGTGTCAAAGTAATGTCCTAAGTCTGATAGACACAGGAAAGTTACCATTATGGTATAGTTGGAGGAAATACGTGCTATATGCCTTCCAAATGTTGATGGCCGCAACATGCAAAATAACGGGTTTCAGCCGTTTTTTCGTCAACAAAAATTTTAGGTTAAATTATGTTTATTCAAGCAGCACATAGAATTTTGACTTTAAAAATAAAGTTTCAATGAATTAACAATAATTACTTTGGTGTTTTGGGCCTATGATGTTTTACTTCAAGGGGGGATGCAATTAGGACACACATTCTTTAAAAACATACAAACATTGTTTTTAAGTTGAGTTTTGTATGTATTCATGACCCTCTTTTTGAAATTTAATTTAGGAAATTATTTTTTCACCTCCGGCTTTGAGGTTCGAACATGCAATCTTTCTGCTGAGGGCTAGTGTAGCTTCCCACTGCACTACGGGAGTTCCACTTTAAAATACCGAAATTTTAGTAGTCAACTCTTTCATTCAGGAACGAAGTGAGAGTAATCAAATAATCAGCCTGTTTTCTGCTTTCGTTTAGAAATTACGTCTCGATATAACATATAATTGTTGTAAAACCCATTATTTTGAGCAAATATAGGATGATATCATACTTTAGTCTGCCATTTTTTTCTAAACTTTTACCGGTTTCTTTATTTAAACAAAAGTGTTTTCGACATTTCCATAACCAGGCACTTCAGAAACAATGTTCTGTTACATCTATTTCAACTTCGAAAAAAAAAATTCATGACCTTTTTGTCTTTTTTGTGTTTTTTTTTCAATTAATTTGGAAAGAACTGTCCACAAGTTGAGAGTTCATTTCAAGTAAATGATTGCGTTGGTACACTTTCAATCACTTATTTTACTTGAGTACAAGTTTTAATCATACTTTGAATAGTTTCCCTCAAAAATACACGGCGTTGTTAATAAAAAAAAAGTTATATTGCACCTGAAATCAACAGTTTATTTTCCCATACTCTACGGAAATATTGTGTTCAAATTTAAAAAAACCCACGGTTTTTACAGGAGAAAACGTTGTCAGTTAGGGGCGATTTCATACCAAACCGTACTCGAAAGAAGTTTTAGGCACCACGAATCACACAGCTGTGATATAGGGGATTGATTTGAGCCTTCAACCACTTCTGTACGTCAACAAATGTCAAAGATTCAATACTTTGCGCAAGCTAGTTGCCCAAAAATATAGCCCATCGGTACCAGAGTACCGATGGGAACGGGAAGGGGTTAAAGCGGGAGGTTTGGCATGCCAAAAAAACAGGTTAAGCCCAACATTTTTTTCTATTAAAATGTCCTGTACCAAGTCATGCAAATGGCCATTGTTATATTATAGTTCGATTCTGTGTTTGTTACATTTTAAATTTGTGTCTCTGTTGTGTCGTAGTTCTCCTCTTATATTTGATTTGTTTCCCTCAGTTTTACCTTGTAACCTGGATTTGTTTCATTCTCAATTGATTTATGAATTTGGAACAGCGGTATATCACTTTATACATAAACATTACATTTAAACCAAATACCAAACTCAGATTTTAATTCCTTTTCAAAGATAATTTTATGATCTTTAAAAGAAAACAAACCAAAATATTCACAAATACATGTAGTAATAATGATAATTATAATCATACTCAGTCTTATTACTCGCTTAGTTTATTTATCACTTTAAAGAAAAGAAAGGAAACTTGTTCGCTTGTTTCAGTCATAAAAGCGTCATAGTAATGAATATTTTAAAACATTTTTTTACTTCTGTCATATCATATGATTCTGGTCCGATTTAATCATGTACCTTCAGGGTATATTTTAAATCCCTAAAATATTTAAGTCATTTACAATGTTTTTAAGATAAAACAAAGGACATTATTCTTAAACCATTTGTTGACATGATACAGGTTATGTTCTTCTCGTATATTTTATAAAGGTCTAATACTAAACCCCTTATGGGAGGGATTGTACTTGATTTTCCAAAGAAGAAGACATAATCTTTCAGTCAGTTGAATTGAGGTTTGGAGCTGGAATGTCAGAAACTGCTATTAGCCCTTTGTTAATTTATGTATCATTGTCATTTTGCTTAGTATCTTTTGTTACCTATTCTTACATCGGACTCGGAGTTCTTTTAAACGGAGTTTTACCGCACATATTTCTATGTGTGTCTTTTTTATACATTGGCTAGAGGTATAGGGAAAGGGTTGAGATCTCACAAAAAATGTTTGATCCCGATGCATTTTTGCGCCTGTCCCAACAGACTCATTGGTGGCCTTCGGCTGCTAATTATCTGCCTTTTGTTCGGGTAGTTGTCTCTTTGACACATTCCCCATTTCTATTCTCAGTTTTATATCAAAAGAAACAAAAATGGTCATTAATATTTAGGAAAAATAAGTTAATTGTAACAAAGTGTATATGGGTTTAAACAACTAAGGCCGTGTTCACACCAAACGCCGTGTACAGTAAACATGTTTACTATTAGTTTAATGTATTAGAACATACTCACCCCTTCTTGTCCAATGAAAATAGTTATCAAAAGTACCAGGATTATAATTTTATACGCCAGACGCGCGTTTCGTCTACATAAGACTCATCAGTCAGGCTTTTGCCTTCTAATTTTCATAGTTCATGGTTTTTTCCATGCGCTATGAAACGCTAAACATGAATGACTTTTCAGTGTCAGTTAATTATGAAAGTAAACTCTTAATAGCTGCATTTACGAAGTGTACATCCCTGAAGGACTTTTCCTTTGGAAAATAGCCTACTGATTAAGATGAAAGAGCAAAGATTAAATTTTTTTTGAATTTTGGAAAATTTCATGCATTTGCTAATGGTACACATATATAAAATACAAAAAAAAAATGGTAAGGATAAATAAAATATTTATTTAATTTATGTAACTTAGATTTGAGGGAATTATTTACTTTTTCTTTCAAAAAACACAATGCCAGACTGCTGATATATAAAGCAAAGGATTATTTTCGAAGAAACACAATACATTTTAATTTATAAATAAAAAGTAAGCATTTAATGTTGAATGGTCTGATTTCAAAAAAGTTTTATATTTATAAAAAAAAAGAAAAAAGGAAAAAGGAAATTTATAACATTGTGTTGCTATTTAAAATATAAAAAAAAGAGCCTAAAGAAATATAAGTATAAAATTTTAGCTGAAGCAGAATAAAAAAAATATCCTTCACAAACTATGTCAGTGCTATTTCATTTCATCAGTTGAAATAATCATTACCTATGTTTTATATTTTAGTTCATTATAAAAGGTGAACTCTTATTTAGGTTTGAATATTACAATGGGAAAGGATACTTGTGAAAGGTCACTCGAAAGTGTGAATATGTTCTAAATTGGTCAGACAATACTTGGTCATGTTTTATGAAGATTTAAGCCCTCGGCTTCGCCTTGGGTTCAAATCTTCATAAAACATGACCAAGTATTGTCTAACCTATAAATGGACATTGGTTTCACATTAAATTTGTTCACATCTATACACCTTGTTTAATTACCTGTATATAAGATTTGTTCACACTTGTAAACTATATGTCATTTAAATGTTCATTACGTAGAACTGAATTCAAAGTTTTCGGACAATTTTCTGGCAGTAAGGGAACGACCATTTGACTTCAAAAGAGGAGGGATGGAAATATTCCGATCTCAAATTTGATGAAAAAAAATCTTGTCATACAGATGATAAAAAATATATTTTGAATCAAGAGTTTCCCCATACATTATAGTGTTAAATATTGAAAAAAAAGTATTTGATCACTCGCATCGAAAAAACCAAACGGAATAAAAACATACGCGCGGAAAAAATCTGACTCAGATAAGAAAATAACCCTCCCCTTTTTTTAAAGTTAAGTGGTTGCTACTTTATGAAAGCCATTTTATAATTTGCAGTAGTTTGAATATACTAGAGATGTATCGATTACGTATTAGGAAACATTGGCTATAGAGGCGTGCTTACAGCCGAAAAAAAAGATTGACATATTAGGGATCACTACATTTGTATCTTTTCTATTTGTTTCAAATGGTATTTCTTCTTCAAGAATTATTTGTTAAAAGAATAGGATAACGTTTTTTTGATTTTTTAAAGTGTTTTTTAACGGATCTGAGATACTAGACAAACATATCATTTATATCTCACACTTTTTTTTTGTTATGCATGTATGCGTGAATCGTTATTTGAGTAAAAAACAGTGGCGAATATTTCTGTGTACTTCAAGTCGATTCGGGAAGACCTTTTCAAATGAATTAGGCAGCAACTATTTAATAAAAAAATTTTGGGAGGGGGAGGGGGCGTGGGCTATAGATTTTTTTCAGGACAAAAATTTGTTTGTTTCCCCCTCAGCTGCCACTATATATAATGCTATTCGAAATCAATTTTAGCATTATATATAGTGGCAGCTGAGGGGGAAACAAAAAAAAATTTTTTCAGGGCCAAAAACTGGAAACATTTTTTTTCCAAAACAAAATCCAAAGCCCAATACCACCACCCTACCCCACCCCCTGACTTTATGTTTTATACTCAACTATAATAGCTCCCCCCCGAAAATCAATTGGTTGCTGCTTTATGGGTTCGGCAATGATACTGCTTTGAGTCTTGATCAGGGGTTAATAAAGGACGTTAATTTTAACAAAACAAAAACCTGTAAAATTTAGACAACAATTTCTGTAAAGAACTATACTAATAATTATAAAAAATATCAATTTTACTCAAAAATATTTTCCTCCTTAAATATATACAGGGTAAAACTAATGTTCTAAATGCCTAGTTTTGTGTACACTTAACCTACACAAGGCATACATTGACGATCGACTGTGTGAAGATAAAACATGATTTAAACTACATGTAAACATTGAGTTTTATCAATGGGAACGCAATTCTGTTTAGTTTACGTGTGACTAACACAACACAGAATTTAGGTCAATGTGAACACGGCCTTAAAATTCAAAACTACAATGACTCCGATATATGATAATTATTAGAATACTAGAGGCAAATGAATGTGTAAACAGAATTAGAGTAATATAAGGCCGTGTTCACACCAAACGCTGCGTAGAGTAAACATGTTTACAATTAGTTTAGTGTAGTGTACACTGGTTTCACATTACATTTGTTCACATCTATACACCTTGTTTAGCTACCTGTACATAAGATTTGTTCCCACTTGTAAACTATATGTCATTTAAATGTTCATTACGTAGGACTGAATTCAAAATTTTTGGACAATTTTTCTAGCGGTAAGGGAACAACCATTTGTCTTCAAAAGGGGGGTGGGGGTGGAAATGGAAATATTCCGATCCCCAATTTGATAAAAAAAAAAAATGGTCATACAGATGATAAAAAAATAATTCTGAATCAAGAGTTTTCCCATACATTATAGTGTTAAATATTGAAAAAAAAGTATTTGATCACCAGCATTGAAAAAAAGGAATAAAAACGTACGCGCGAAAAAAAATCTGACTCAGATAAAAAATAACCCTCCCCCTTTTTTTAAGTTAAGTTGTTGCTACTTTATGAAAGCCATTTTTATTATTTGTAGTAGTTTGAATATACTAGAGATGTCTCGATTACGCATTAGAAAACGTTAGCTGCAGCAGCGTGCTTACAGCCGAAAAAAAGGATTGAGATATTAGGGATCACTACATTTTTATCTTTTCTGTTTGTTTCAAATGGTATTTCTTCTCCAATGAGTATTTGGTAAAGGAATAGAGTAACGTTTTTTTTTAATTTATTTTAAGTGTTATTTAACAGATCTGAGATACTAGACAAACATATCATTTACCTCACACTTTTTTTAGTCATGCATTTATGCGTGAATCGTTGTTTGAGTAAAGACCAGTGGCGAATATTTCTTTGTACGTCAAGTCGATTCGAGAAGACCTTTTCAAATGAATTAGGCAGCAACTCTTTACTTCATTTGTTTGGGAGGGAGGAGGAGCGGGGGGAGGGGGAGGGGGCGTAGGCTAATGATTTTTTTCAGGACAAATTTTGGTGACAAGTCGAAATCAATTTGAGCATTATATATAGTGGCAGCTGAGGGTGAAACAAAAACAAATTTTTCAGGGCCAAAAACTGGAAACATTTTTGGTTTCTAAAACAAAATCCGTAGCTCACCACCCCACCCCTTTGCCTTTATGTTTTATACTCAACTATAATAGCCACCCCCCAAAAGAAAAATCAATTGGTTGCTGTCTTATGGGTTCGGCAATGATGCTGATTTGAGGTTTCATCAGGGGGTTAATAAAGTATGTTAATTTTTTTTCACCAAAAAAATCTGTAAAATTAAGACAATAATTTCTGTAAAGAACTAGTATACTAATAATTATCAAAAATATCAATTTTACTCAAAAATAGTTTCCTCCTTAAATATATACACGGTAAAACTAATGTCCTAAATGCCTAGTTTTGTGTACACTTAACCTACACAAGGCCTACATTGACTATCGACTGTGTGTAGATAAAACACGATTTAAACTACATGTAAAGATTGAGTTTTATCAATGGGAACGCAATTGTGTTTAGTTTACGTGTGAGTTACACTAACACAACACCGAATTTAGGTCAATGTGAACACGGCCTAAATCAATCAATGTACTCTCTGTACGTTGTAAATAGTAATTAGTCAATTGTGTGTATTGATTTTCTTGTTTAATAACTTTAATAACTGAGAATAAAGATATAGGGATTACCGTTTCAATCCGAAGATATCATTAAAACAGTAGACATGTTAAATAGCTATTTATAGAAAAATGGAATAGAAAGAACATATATCATGTTAATTCGGAATGTTCTTATTTGTAGCCGTTCCATTGTAATTCATTTTTGTATTTTCGCATTCAAATATACAGATGAGTGCATTTATTCCATTTCATAAAGTTAACTTGATGACCGGACAGTTCAACATGTGAACATAAGACCAGTTGTTATCCATACGTTTGATGGGTTTGACCTTTTGATTTTTTGCTATTTGAATACGGAATGTCCATTTTGAGTTGTTCGGAATTCATTATTTTGTTATTTTACTTTTGACCGTTATGGCATATCTGTTTCACATACGAATTTTGCAACATGTGGAGCAGAATCTACTTACCCTCCAGGAGTACCTGAGATTCCCCCCGTGTTTTCCGTTGGTTTCCTATTGCTCAATCTTTAGTTTTCTATATGATGTTTTGCTAGCGAGAAAGAACTCGTCAAGATATGTTTCTTAAACAAAAAGGGCCAAGGGCAAAGGAAAAAGTATACCAACGAGATTATCACTGCCATGCTGGACTTTTTAATTGACAGCATATTTGTTGAATCTTAATTGGTACCAATTGCGCTCCTCTACTTGCAGGTTTGTTTTTATATTCCTATGAAGCAGAATTTATCCAAGGGCTAATGAAAGATCATGAAAAAACGATACCTGATGATAGCGTTTCTTTGTTTACATTACATATGACGTCATAACTTAAATAACATCACAGCTAAAATCCCATACAACAGAACCAAAAATCGGAAACGTTACGGTATTTCCGTTTCTTTTTTTTTAACAAATATTTAAGTTACAAAAAAATAATTCATACAGACTTCGTCCCCATTTACGGGTAATGCCTGCCTCATATTACGTTAATCTAGAGCTAGCTCAAAGTACGTTGATTTTGTTAAACGTGGAATAATACTTTTTCAAAATCTGCTAAGACAGGGCTATGAAACAATCAAATTAAGGGTCATCACTCAAGAAATTTTACGGTCGCCATCATGAGCTGATTTGCCATTATGACAAAAGTGTGTCAGAAATCATATCTGATATTCTTCCTCAGTCATAAATCCCTCAATCATTACCGAACTGAACAAAGAAATAACACGACGGGTGCCGTATACGGTGCAGGAAATGCTTACCCTTTCCGGAGCACATGATTTCACTCCCGGTTTTTAGTGGAGTTCGTGTTGTTTCTTGATTATTATTTATAACTGTTGATGTAAATGTCCTTTGGTTTTGTGTGACCATGTTTACTCCTTGGTTTTGATTGTTATTGTCTTATTTGTCTTTGATCTTTTTTTATTGTGCAATGGCGTTGTCGGTGTTTTATTTAATTATGAGTTTGATTGTTCTTTTCGTATCCTTTGCCTTACTGTTATAAGGCCTAGAAAAGTCGGAAACAAACATAGGTCTTCTCTGCCACTCTTAATGCTGACTTGAGTATAGATATATTAGTAACAACGCAGTTAAAATGTTTGACTAAAACTAATTTTTGAACAAGATATAACTGATTTCACCAGCTAAGGTGGATACACGTAAAACAATCAAAAAGAAAGTATTTCAGGATTGAAACTTATCTTGACCTTTGTGACTAGATTTTAAACAAATGTGTCATACAATGTCATGACGCTCTTTACATGTGTAAGAGACATTTGTGTTCAATACAACACAGTGCATACAGATATTTACTATTCCTGGAATGAGTGATAAAACAAAGTGTGATCAGAAGAAAAAAACCGTTTCGTCATGTGAATACAATAAGGTTAATTCATTGAAATAAAACCATGGGATATGCATTCAAAGCATAACAGCATAACACAAAAACACATTGTCATACATTTGAAACGAAAGGATTGAGGATGACTTGAATATCATAAACATAATTTAAAACAATCTTTTCTACAATAGCTGAATTCAGAGATTCTTAAGAAGCTGAGATTTCCACTCCCTGAGGCAAAGTTGACATCAAATGGATAAGACTATTATTTGAAGGTCCTTTTCGGTCACGTGGCTATTCAATTTTTTCGGTTCTACTACATCCATGGTTTTAACATATTTTGTTTTGAGCGTTCCTAATTAAGAAATCCAGAAAACAGATTCGGGGCCACTTATAGCCTACTATGCTGTATGGGCTTTGCTCATTATTGAATGCCGTACGGTGACCTATACCTGTTAATTTTGGTTACATTTTGTCACTTGTTGAGAGTTGCAATCATACCGCATATTTTTGTATTTATCAAATAGATTAAACATAAAAAATGTACTATTTACAATTTTTCTACATCCCATTTTCAAAACTAAACAACCTAGGTATTTTTTTCGGCATAAGAACAGGTTATGGCGAAACCTAATACAAAATACAAATATTTCTTTAATTGTGAATGCATTTACTAAGATCAGTTATGTTGTCATAAATATATGGTCGATACATCTCCTGATCTAATAGTGTATCACCAGCTCAGTAATCAGTACCGCAGTCATAAAAATGCGGATATTGATTTATTGAAATTTGATATTATACAAATTCAGAATGTATCGCCCTAATAGATCGCTTGATTGTTTTTTAGTTTAGCTTTAATTATTGGTCCTTTTTGGAATGATAAGCTCAGCAATGATTTTAATACTTATTTTGTCTAGAGTATGAAAAACCGGATTGATGTCGGTATAATATTTATTCTTTTTAAAATATCTAAGTATAAATCTTTGCATTTGCCAATTAATCAAACAAAAAAAGGCAGTAACGAAGATTAAAAATCTGTGTTGATAGTGTTGTGTAGAAAGTAGGTTTCGACATTCTAAAGAAATGATGTAGATGTATTGGACTTCTTTACTGTCTCCTTAGTATTTTCACTGCTTAGAATTATTGTCTGATTGGTTTGAATTTCAGACAGTTAAAAAAAACCTTTCAAATTAGAAGTGATACCATTTGTTTTGGTTCTAGACATTCAAATACGTTCTGGATTCTAATTTTTTCAAAATAGTCCGCCACCTGGTCGAATATATTCTGAAACTGTAAGCCATTTTAGGGATGACTAGCTGTCAACTAAGCTCAGAAAAAAACGACAAATTTATCAACATGTCATCATTACAATCCGTACATGGCACTTGTTTTTTAAAATCCCAGACAAATGGACCTATTAGCTATAGAACATCATTTGATGTACTGTAAGGTCGTTTGTCAACTTAAAACTATTGTCTGATTGGGTGTCATGAGAAATTTTCATAAGTTCTAGGGACAGTAAAAAAATAACCTAGGTAACACACACAAAAATGAATATTACTGAAGTTATGCATTAAAAACACCTACAAATGAAATCTGTAGTCAAGTGGCGTGTACCTCTTTGTCTCAGTACATTTCATGAATAAAATAACTCATATTGCTAAATTTTAATTGGAATATAACAGAAATACACATCAAATTTTAACATTTGTATAAGCGGAGTGTGCATTACATTTTACCCTTGTTCGTTGTCCGACCATCCGTACGTTCGTTCCAAAATTGGTTTCCAATCTCTAGCTTTATTTTGTTGCAACCAAACGGTAAACCCGCTACAACTGTTTGCACCTGTCCTAAGTCAGGAATCTGATGTTCAGTAGTTGTCGTTTTTGTGGTTTATAAATGTTTCTCGTTTCTCGTTTTTTATATAGATTATTTGGTTTTCCCGTTAGATTGATTTTACACTAAACAGGCTATTATTTGAACGTGGAATTATTTTCAATTATGGAAAGTGCATAAATTTCATATTTATTTGGTATAATAATGTTCTGAGCGGTTCTTTACACTTTCCATACTATGTATGTTGTATAGATAGTGTTGTGCGTGGCACATTACATTCTATGGAAATTGTACTATCTTCTTTGTAATAGAAAGTGTTGTACGCAGCACTTAACATTACAGAATAAACTTCGAATCTATCAAAAATTTAAAGCACAAGAATTTTGCACACAATTAAAATAATTCCAAGTTCAAATAGTAACCTGTTACTTGTCATTTTTTGGCCTGTTATATCTTGCTGTTCGGTGTGAACCAAGGCTCAATGGTGAAAACCGTACTTTGACCTATTATGGTTTCCTTTTATAAATTGTGACTTGGATGGAGAGTTGTCTCAATAGCACAAATACCACATCTTCTTACATCTAGTTATGAATCATATACACAACGATTTTTACCACAAAACTCAGATGAGCTTTCAATTTGAGTGGTATAATCCCTTTAACAAAAAGAAGAAAAAAAAACATTGCTGGATTTTTCGTTTCCGTTTCCGTTCACTTAATTATGTTTACCGTTGCTTATTACCATTAACAGATCAAGCTTGAACTTCGGTGGCGTCATTTTGACCGTGTAAGTGTCATGTCCCTTTACAAAGCGACAAATTGCTGAAGTATTCGTTCCCGTTCTCCAAGCTTATTTTGCCTCAACTTAATCTTATGAAACTATGCTTATTACCACAAAACTTAGATCAAGTGCGAATTTTCGTAGAATCACTTTACCGTTCTATAGTAATGTCCCTTTATCACGTATAACATATGATGCGAGCAGGGGCTTTATCTGTGTTCCATGGACATATTCTGCATTTATTTGCATTCAAACGCTACCTACTCTTTTATAATAAGGTAGAAAGGTATTTCCTAGACCCATACATTTCATTTTTTTGTGAGTTTTTAATGTTTAAATCAACATGTAGACTAATATATATAAAAGAATTCGAAACGAGGTGATGCATCTAATACAATTTTCTTGATACTTTATAAGGCAAACCAGTCAACACGCATTAATTTATTTTTTTCGATAAATAATTACCAGCTTTCGAACCCAAACCCCTCCCCATTCAAAAAGAAAGAAAAAACTCTTTTATCTATTGGGGATTTTTTTAAAGTTAGAGTTTATGTTTATGCATATTGAAGATCCAATTGTGTTGCACTTACACTTAAACTAAAAACTATAATGTAAAAAATTAAACAAGTCAGATGTACCGTCCAAGCAGTTTTTACCTTTTTTCTAATTTCTTTTGTTTAATTTCCACTGGCTACCAGCCTAATTAACGAGGTAGCTGATTAAATACTGTTGCATGAAACACATGTTCTCTTGATGATAAAGTTGCTTGCTGCACATTTTCGGGATTTTTTTAATTACAATTGTCATAGCAGAAGATTACCTTAGCTGTATTTGGCAAAACTTTTAGGAATGTTGGTTCACAATGGTCTTCTACTCCGTACTTTATTTGGCCTTTTTAAAATTTATGGATTCGAGCGTAACTACCAGATGAGTCTTTTCTAGACGAAACGCGCGTTTGTCGTAAATACAAAAATTAATCCTGGTATCTATGAAGATTTTTTTTACAACCACCAGGTCGACGCCACTGCTGGTGAAGATTATATTCCATGAGGGTATCACCAGTCTATAAGTCAGCACTTCTGTGCTGACATGAACTATCATTGATATGGTCATATTTCTAAATGAACTGCTTACAAACCATTTAAATTCTTGAAATGCTAATGCTTTTCTAACTCAGGAATAGATACCTTAGCTGTATTTGGCAAAATGTTTAGGAATTTTGGTCCTCAGTGCTCATCCACTTCGTACTTTTTTTTATCTTTAGTTTTTTGGATTCAAGCGTCATTGATGAGTCTTTTAATCCTAATATCTATGATAAGTTTATTTGCAAGAGAAACTTTTTACATCGAAATAGAAAAAATTAGGAAATTATTCAGTATTAAAAGGTTGTATTTTTAGAACATTATTACTTTTGTTTGAGTTGACACTATTTCTGCAAATGTGGCAGTCCCTGTCAAAAAATTAATAGATACCTAAAATCTGAATGTGATCGATTATACATTAAAATTGATTGATTTACATAAAAAAACTATTAAAATTGCCTTGCCTTCAGCTGTCAACAAATTGAAGACATATTATTTGTAACAATTAACCCAAATCATTGAATTGCAAAACAGCCTTTCCTAGATTTAGATAGTTCGGTTTTACACGAGAAACTTTACACAAAAATTTACCACAAAAAGGAGGATTTTTCGTTCCATATTGTAATATTTTCGTTTTGGATGGTGATGTTCCTTTGGCCTCTTCTTACGGTGTTTATATTTCACAACTATTTCGCCATGACCGTGTCTGTTGTGACGTTTTCAATTTTAACGAACGTAATCTATGTATTACTGGTAAATTATTAAGACAGAGATTACGTTGCCATAAATTACCGTTTACCTGTACCAAACTTTTCCATAGATATAGAGATTTGGTTTTGGAGTTTGGTTGTAATTGTAGACAACTAATTTCAAACGGGATATCACAATCTAATTGTTTACGGAAATGTTTACCGTGGCCAAAAATTAAAAAAGATCCTGGTAAACTTATCGATTCTTTGAATGCACTTATTTTAAAAAGGTTAACAATTGTAATTATATCATTGAATATTGTTTTTATTGGTATTAGTATTGATTTTGTTATCAGTAGATTAAAAACAATCTAAATATTATTGTTATATATATATGTTAGGGTCAGATCGACGTCCGGCCTCTAATCGACGTCCGTTCTTTAAATCAACGGCCGTTTCTCAAATCGACGTGTAAATCTGACGTTACATTCTTATATTGACGTCCAATATTTTGATACTCTAATCGACGTCCAATGCGACGGAATGTTTTACAAAACTACGCCCGATTGAGTGTAGTCGTCTTTAATCGATGTCCAAGATTAATAATTGATAAATTACTAGACTTAATTGTTTACACTTATACATTTATATGTTTTGTAGGGTTTAAACATTTAAACATACTTTCACTATAAATTTTTCAACCCAAAATAGGTATCATGCATATTATTAAAGTTTGTCTTGATAAAAAAAATTATCGAATCTATCTACATAGAAGCGTGTTATTCTTATTCATGTTAATAAATAGCATGCATGTAAGCAAAAAAAAAGCAACCAAAAAAACAACCAGACGACATCTAGAGGGCATTTTCAATCTTCAACAATAGACCAAAAAAGAAGTACAGCAAATCGTTTTAAGAGTATTATAATTTGGACTCTCTAAAATATTTTGCAACAAATTTCTGAGTTTTACTTCTTGAGGGAAACATATACGCAAGACATTGGCATCATGTTTTATGTTGTGCTGTTACATACACAATTGTTCTAGGTTGAGTGCTCACACACATGATTAACCCCGTCATATTTTTTATGTGCCTGTAGTCTAGTGGTTGTCGTTGCAACTTGGTGTATGTCTTTCATATTTGTTTTCGGATTTTTTTTGATAAATAAGACCGTTAATATTCTAATTTGAATTGTTTACATTATTCATGTCTTACCACATCTCCTTATTTTCATGTCATCTCTAAAATTAAAACAAAAATGATATCACAACCTGTTTACATATTTAGTCTAGTACTGTATGTTATAAATATGTAAAAAAAACATTTTTGTCCTATTTGTCACACATAAGTTGTTTAAAGGTCTAAATATTTCTGCTACTGTCGGTTCTAGTCAATTTTGTATTATGTATCTTGACATTGTACAAAGTCATGTTTTTCTCTGACTGTTTATGAAGACTTTACACTAAATCAATTGGATGTTTGATGTGTACTGATTGATAGTTTAGTATTAGATGCATAACTTTGTTTTTATTAATTGCTATTGTATTTGAACTAGCTGTCTGTAACAGCGAGTACTCTCAGATCAGTACTTTGTGTTTTTTTAATGTTGGGATATACAAATACCCGGCTACCTCTACTCTGTATTTTTCTTAGATGCATTTTTATTTGTATCCGTCTGATGAGTGAATCCTTTTTCAAATGATTTTTATAGTTCATTCTTATGTTGTACTGTTACGCCACTGTCTTAGTTAGGGGAGGCTTGAGATACCCAAGTAAGGAGCCTGTAATTCAGTGGTTGTCGTTAGTTGTTGTGTTACATACTTGTTTTTCGTTCATTATCTGTTCATAATTAAGGCCGTTAGTTTTATTGTTTGAATTGTTTTACATTCGTCATTTCGGTGAATTTTATAGCTGATTGCGGTATGGGCTTTGTTCATTGTCGAAGGCCGGACGAAGATCTATAGTTGTTAATTTTATGTGTCATTTGGTCTCTTATGAAGAGTTGTCTCATTGTCAATCATACCCAATCTTCTTTCTTATTCAATATACATAATAACAAGGGTACAGCATTCAACATTGTGTTGTAATTTTAATCACTATAAAAACAATCAAATATGCTTACAAAATAAACCCAAAATGGCATATAGACAAAGCACATTAAAATAGAAAGACAAAAATACAAAAATTTAAATAAGCACAATAACACAATGACGGAATGTATCAGTATAGTCACGTCAAAAGAATATATCCAAAAGTAGACTAAAGAGTAAAAGACATAATTCACGAAGACAAAACAACAAAACAACAAAACATTATTGAGATGATAAACAAGGTCAGAACATAGATTCTATACTTCAAGACCATCGAGTATTTTTTTTTTAATTTGAACCGTGGATGTTTTGTGTACGGCTGATTGTGTTTTTTTCATATTTTCATTCAGTAGACAAATTATTGGATATGCATAGTATTGGTTTTTATTTGAGAACGAAATAGTGATTTTAGAGTTTTTAATTGTGTCGATTCATTTTAAGTTATGGTGTTGATTTTTTTTCTCATTTTTTATGTTTTTGTTTTTGATTTATAACTTTTCGAAACAAATACTTGAAGAAATGTGATAGAAAAAAAACCTACAACAACTGAAGGATCATACAGTATTCGACTGAATTGCGTAAAAACAGGTTGTTATTTATTTACAAAGTTAAAATTGTACCTGTGTCTGAAGTTCAATTTTATTTTGTCTGTGAAGTGTTTTGATAAGTGTTGTCTCTTTTTTCCCTGGATTTTTCTCTTTTTTGTATTTGTTGAGACTTTTGGTTTGTTGATGTTGCATCTAAGAACATCAACTGTATCAGCTTTATCCACTGATACAACTGACGAGGAAAGGTAACACCCGGCCACCGTAAGCTTTTTTGTGAAGCCAAGTGGGTCGAGTGGTCTAGCGCGTGGGATTCAGTGCAGGCTATTTGGTGTTACGATATCTCAGTAGTATGAGTTTGAAACCACGCGAAAGCAAATTTACAGATCTAACATTTTTCGGCTGATGTTTAAACGAGTTGAATATACAGAATGTACACAGCAATGTATCACAATGCTGGTGATTTGTTGAATAAATCTGTTGTAGAGTTGTCACTGGTTCAGACGTACTACCCTTTCATGAATTTGACCTACCGAATTAGACTATTTACCGGATTTATAATCACATAAGCAACACGACGGGTGCCGCATGTGGAACAGGATCTGCTTACCTTTCCGGAGCACCTGAGATCACCCCTAGTTTTTGGTGGGGTTCATGTTGTTTATTCTTTGGTTTTCTATGTGGTGTCATGTGTACTATTGATTTTCTGTTTGTCTTTTTCATTTTTAGCCATGGCGTTGTCAGTTTGTTTTAGATTTACGAGTTTGACTGTTCCTTTGGTATCTTTCGTCCCTCTTTTATATATAGGTGCTGCTGAACTTATGCTGAAATACACAGTTATGTATACTGGATCCCAATTGTTTATACAATAACCTGTGATGTGTGTTTGAATCATTCTTTCAATTTTGTCAATATAACGGAAAGTATAACAACTGTCATATAAGTGTGGAGTTGAGGTAGTTATTAAACCAGGTTTAATTTTCTTGGACAGATGTCTGTACCTAGTCAGGAATATGACATATGTTTTCACTCGTTTCATTGGCTGAATTTGTCTGTTTTTATGGATTTCGGTATTTGTTTACTTTTGTTTATCAATCAGATAATAATGATTCTTTTTTGGACCTGCATGTGTAACCTATAACCAATTAGAAACGCACTTAGGCATTTTGAAAACATAAATATAATCAAAACCGACTTGACAATGATATGAAAATAAAATACAATGTGAGTTAAAAACCCAGATCTGACTTTGACGCTGGTTGTTCTTTGGATTGATATTGGTCAATCTTAAGTTTTCTGACTACTTTTTGTTATTTTTTGTTGGTCCTTTTGTTGTAGACATTATTTGTTTACGGTATTGTCTTTCTTAAATGGACTTCCAATGCTATATAATGTTATGTTCGTTCTCTAAACCTAAGGCATGAAATAACTTGAAAGTCTATACAGGAAAATCAATAAATGTGCAAAATAGAAACAAAACACATATGCATGGCACAAAATATCATGAATATCATAAATAACACAAGTTCTTCTACTCATCGGAAAGAGTGAAGATGACGAAGGATGGAAAATCCTAAAGTTAGATGCACGGTATATACGTTATAACCAACTTATTCTTTATATTTCATTATCAAAGAAAGTTGCGAATGTACATTATGTCTACGACTACCAGTAAATTTACAAATGGGCATCTGTGACACAGCTATTCAATAACGGTCAGCAACATAATTGTGGTTTTCATACAATTTGCAATATGATGATCAATTTAACCGTCCAAAAATCATTGATCGATCCCATCAAGTATAATTTAATGAAGATATATACAATTTATGCAGTTGTTTGCTGGATTAATGTTCCAATAATTTTCAATCAATCCTGATTGCCGACATCTAGGTGAAAGTTAACATACCGTACTGAATCTGGAGTGTTCTTTATATCATGTGTAGATAGACATATGCAAAATTCTTGGTCATAACAAAAATCAAAAATGGACGCAGGATTTCTCAAATTTATTAGAAATCCAGATATATCCTTATTCAATAATTATCGTCATCAAAAGTAAAACAATTACAAATACCACACTATAAAGAGTCCAATAGAACATGCCGAAATAAATCATTAGACTGCATGGTCTTCCTTGCAACCTCTTGGAAGGCTTCCACCACTGCGTACGGTATATATCAACCAAACTATGAATGCAAATATTCCTCCTACAACAACACTTCCTATAGCTATTCCAGCGATGGCTCCAGCAGGAAGTACCATAATGTTTATCTTTTAACACGAACTTTTCAATGTGTCAGTTACTATGTAAGTGATCTACGCAATGTTTATTGGATAAAAGCTTGAATTAAAGGAACATATATATTTTGTTTTAAAATCAATATATCTTTTGTATTATTTTCTTAAAGAAGCACGTGATTTCTAAAGTCAGTGTCAAACTTACTAGTAAATCAAAGTATGCTTAAAATATTTTTAAAACGTGACTTTTGAGTAACAATATCCTCTATGAAAATAAATTCGACACTATTTTTCAGGCAAACGAATGATTCAAGATAGTTATCTTAGGTTTTAAAATCAAAATTTCATAACCTACAATTCTAAAATTCGTTAAGATAAGTTTATTTTTAAAATTTGAAAATAAAACAGAAGAGAATAGTTTATATGTATTTGTATATGAAAAACAGCTTTGATTTAAAGTTTATTGTACATTTGATTGGTGTATGAAACATTACATACCATTTGTCAATTAGTTTCCAATTATTTCAATTTTATTTATCTACAACAGTTGAAACAAAATGTCATTCTTTTTCATTGGTGTTTGCTTTCAGAACTATTCTCATTTTAAAAATGTTCGAGTTCCTTTTGCTTTATCACTTCTGCATTTGAATGGGCATTTTACATCTTTTGTTAAATATTAAACATAGTTCCGCCTTCAGTTTATACAATATGTAGACGGATGATACAACTGATTATCTTAATATGGAAGATAAAACAGTTGTGAGCGTAGTTTTTTTACAAGCAGGTTGTATTCCAAAACCTGAATATATGGAATAAATGGAAAACAGATACTTGAATATGTTATGTTGACGAACAATACTAATTAGAAATACAATCACAGTTTCAGCAATCACTCGGTCAATTGACTAAATTACGAATGTTTTCAGATAATACAATGTAAATACTACCCAAGCTTTAAATTTCCATTTTCATTGTCCGGTTATTTTGCACTTACACAGCGTGATCCTCTTGGACGATTGTCTTTATGATTCTTTCGCCGTATTATAAAAATAATGAAAATTACTAGGCCTACAAATGCAAATGCACCACCAAGACTTACACCAATAATCTCCGGAATCACCATGTTGTGTTTTGAATTTGTTTAAGCAAATAGACGATATTTTTCTCGACCCACTTTTGTAGACTTTCAAACGTACACCTTTTAGTATTTGACGAACATATAAAAAATAATGGATTAATTATGTGTTATCTCTCTATATATATTTAATATATATATTGCAAAGTAAATTTATCACCCCGTATAGTAATTTACACGAAACTGTTTGATTGGTCCAATGAATGACTGCGGATGATTGGTTGACTTCATGAAATGTCTACACAAAACGATAATGAATAACTGTATACAGCTGACTAACAATAGAAATATAGAGATTTAATTTGTAAATTACAGAAGTCAGAAGCCAGTAAATTAGTGATTTTCGTTTTTTGCTGTATATTATATATGTGTTTCGTTCATTTTTTTTATTAACACAAAACAGGCTGTAAGTTTCCTTGTTTGATTTTTTTTTTTGCATTTTTGATTTTGGGGCCTTTTATAGCTGACTATGCAGTATGTGTTTGATTTCTTGTCGAAGGCAGTTACGGTAATCTATAGTTGTAAATTGCTGTGTCTTTTTGTATCTTGTGTAGAGTTGTATGAATTACAATTCTACACAAATCTTCTTATTTTTATAATTATTAGCTTGGAATCCAAAATTTATCTAACAAAATAATTTATGTCATGTATTAACAATATAAAGTAAAATTACAAAAGTAATGAACTCTGAAGAGAATTCAAAACGGACAAAAGCACTTAGAAGTTTATTACTACTATGGTAAAATAAAGACACGTGTTTTTTTGTTGGTGAAAACCAAATATATTTCAAGCAAAGAAATGACTGCATAAACAAAAACAAGTGCAAAAAGACATCATTATATAATATCGATAGAATAAGAAAATCAAGTGTATTGTATGTTTCCGTTTAACCTTCTATACTATGTTGAATACTGGTTATTATGTTACTACAATGAAATTACAAATTTTAAAGGGCTATTTTAAATACTGTTTTTTTTTAAATGATAGAATTAGTTAATTTAATGAAATTTTGTTTTCATAACTTTATTATTTTGCAAGGTACTCATGCTTGTCGTTTGTTGATTTGAATTATAAATGTTTCTTGGTTTTTATATAGATTAGACCGTTGGTTTTCCCGATTCAATGGTTTCATACTAGTATTTTGTGGGGTCTTTCATAACTTGTTTTTCGGTGTGAGCTAAGGTACCGTGTTGAAGACCGTACTTCGACCTATAATGGTTTACTTTTACAAATTATGACTTGGATGGAGAGTTGTCTCATTGGCACTTATACCACATATTCGTATATCTAATTATCATGAGATATAAATACATAAAGAAATATTTGCGGTCATCTTATGCATGTCATTACTCCTTTATATGTACTGCTGATAAAAAAATAATATTGGTTAAAGAATGAAATCATGGTAGCATACACGAATGTACTTTTTTAATGTATTTATGTTAACAAGGATTGTCTTTAGTTTTATACATTGCGTCCCCCCTGCATTATCGCTATTTATGTTGGCGGTTTTTATTTCATGTTTATTTCATAATACCACATCAGTTAATGAGATAGAAATTTCATATTTGATATTGATTTTGGATTTAGAAGATCGTTGATTGATACTAAATGGGGAATTACTCTGACACTAATATAGATATTAGTACTAGCTTATGGTTAAAATAAATAATCTGACATATTTCAATGTTTTTTATAAAGCTTTTGTCTTCTTGAAATTTTGTTTTGGGTATGTTATAAATCAAATTAAGTGTTTGGGTCAATTTTGTTGGTAATGAGTTTGACAGCTATTGTCTTTTAATTGTTGTATGCAGTCTGAAATACTGTTGTTTCCTTAAAGCATGTACAGTGGCATAGGAAAATTCCTGTCTAGGTGACTCAAAGCTAGTATTTTGTTTTGCAATGTTTTTGATACATTTTTTAACATTGTCATAAATCAGGAGCTTTGTTAAGCCATCAAACAAGGTTCAATCCACAATTTTCTTAAACTGTCCTATTCCAAGACAGAAATATGGTAGTTGTTATCAAATAATTTTTTCCTCTATATATTAGTGTTTTGGGGTTTTTCTTGCACTTCAGTGTTTCGATTGTTCCTTTGTATCCTTCCGATAGTTGATGTGTTTCCCTAGGTTTAAGTTTGTACCCAGATTAGTTTCCTCTCAACTGATTTATGACTTTTTACTATGAATTATGTTTTGTTACTAGGGAATTCTCTTCATGTCCAGGTAGAGCATATAATATGGTTATTGTCTTCTGACGAAAACTGCTCATTGACATTTAACTGTCCAATAAGTTTTTTTTATTGATGCTGGATTGTTAAACCTGCTGCGTTCGACCTAAACTGCCTATAAATTGCGGTTTTTAAGTTGCTGATTCTTTTTTGATAATCTTGCTTCCTCCATCAACAAATTAGAACCGATTAAACTGCATATTAAAACTATAAAATATCTACTGAAAGTCTCAACACAACAGGTGCCACATGTTGAGCGAGGTCTGCCTACCCTACCTGAGCACCTGAGATCACCCGATTTTTTTATAGGGCTTGTGTTGTTCAGTTTTTAATTTTTGTCTGTTGGTATTTTTTTTCGTCATGGTGTTGTCAGTTTATTTTTGACTTTTGAGTTTGAATGTTCCTCTAGTATCTTTCGCCTTTCTTTTGCAATATCAATACTTCAAGTCGGATGATTCCAACCAATAAATTGCTTAACTACACTTCTTTTATATCTGGTTGATAGTTGAGTCATTGGCAAACCATCCACTCTCTTTTTATTTCTATATTCATAGTATTCACCTCAAAAACTAACAAAACCATTAAGAAGGAATATAGTAACGATTCTGTTGTCAGGTCATTTTAGATTGCATATGTTGGCTTTACTATTGATTCACTTATAGGGTGTTTGCACCGGAATTAAACACATTTATTCTAAAACAAGTTGTTGGTATGACACGGTTTATATTCTCATATATTTCATAATGGTATAATACTAAACCCTCAGAAGGAGGGATTATGACTAATATTCATATGATGAAGACAATCTTTCAATCAGTTTAATTGAGGTCTGGAGCTGGCATGTCAGTTACTGCTAGTAGTCTGCTGTTATTTATGTATTATTGTCATTTTGTTTATTTTCATTTATTTAACACACACAGTACTATCAAATCAAATCAGACAGAAGCTAAGGCAATCGGAAAACAACAGATATTTTAATGAAAACCGACATAGAGTATAAAATGAAAACATATATAGTTTCAAATTATGAACATAAATGCTTTAAATAAATTAAAGAAAGATGATGTCATCAGTACTCAGGAATGAAAACGCAACAGTACTCCATGCTTGTTCCGTTTATTTCTTGTAGGGTAATTTCATCTAAAAATAAAAGTGTAAAAGTATATAAATAGAAAGCTTATGTACATGTGATGTCGAATTAAGGAAGTTAAATCAGGTAAATATATTCCCTATTCCCTATTCTTACAAGATTTTCTCTATTTTGTCATATAGGGTGAAAAATACATATGATTAAGGTGAAAAAAAAAGTTTGGCTAGTTCTAAAACATGATTTTATCCAAAAATTTCAATGGAGAATGTCTGAACTTAGTCGGTATTCTCACAGTAAATAGTAAGTTTTATTCATGTGGTCGTTTGTCAATTTTTTTCTCTGATAGATTTTAAAATAATATATAGACATTATTGGATTTTCAGTCTATGACGACATAACAAATACATGTACATTGTTGTCAAATTCAGAACAAAATTAAAGCATTTAATAACTATTGTTTTCATAATTTAATTCAAATTAAAAATAAAATTAAAAAAATACTTCTACTAAAAATTGTAATAACATTTCAACTCGTTAAAGGAACACGTTTAATTTGAAATGGATAAATCTGTAAAAATTACAAGAATAAAAAAATGTCATTATTTTTTACAGATAAGGCAGTAAGTTTCCTCGTTTGAATTGTTTTATTGTCATTTCTTGGACTTTATAGCTGACAATGCGGTATGGTCTTTGCTCATTGTTGAAGGCTGTACGGTTTCCTATAATTGTTAATTTCTGTGTAATTTTGTTCTCTTGTGGACAGTTTTTCCATTGGCAATCATACCACATCTTCTTTTTATATAGTGTTTTGTGTATGGAGTAAAATTACTTAGTGCAGTATTTGTTTGATTAATCATTCTCTGCACAAAGAGCAAAAATGTAAACAAATGGATTACCTTAAATAAGAAATATATTCAGAGACGCAGCCACACCTTGCAGATAATATATAACATTGTCTCCTACGTGAGCCGTCTCTATAAACCTGTTTGTACTGTTGATAGCAGTTGTGTTTATTATGAACGAATACTCCATTTTTAGACATAGCTATGGGATCTTTAAAATCTATTTCGCTTTCATCAACATGATCATATCGCTCGCAAAAGCATTGCCTCAAATATATCCAGACACTTTTATTCTGTATGTATTTTTCAATTTCAATCATGCCACAATTGGAATTTAGATGGACTTCAGACATATAGCCATCATATTCATAGAAGTCATAATCTGCTTGAATTTCAATTAGTGATGACATATTTTCCACCCTCCCGTTATAAATATATGAATTACTGTTCAATAATCAAGCATTAATATTTTAATATATATTAGTAGAAGTTTATTTATCAACCAATCGCCTTTTAGCACGCCATGACAATGGTTTCTTTTGCGCATATTCAACTACTTTATAATTACAATGAATGAACTGTATAGTATATGTCAATCAGATAAAACTAAACAACAACGAATGTAAAGACAAGTTTAATAACTTGTCTTTTGTGAACAATTTTTCATTCGATTATGAAAGCAACCATGTGAAAAGAAATTTCTTCATTTTTGTCATTTTATTCACACAGAATGTCATTGGGTGGTATTGATACTTTTTAAATGACTTTGATTATTCAATATACTATTTTGACGTGTCAGTAGATAATTTGAACACTTTCTGCTCTTTTCAAATTAAGGACATGTGTGCTCTGTGAATTTAAGTAATCTAATATTTTTTTTATCCTTCCCTTGTAAAGACATAAAAAATAATTCTGTAAAATGAATATGATCGTTGATTGTAAACTCATTAAGATAAACTAAAAATGATTATTTATATCGTACTAACTAAGATTCAGCAAAGACATAATAAGCCAAATTAGAAAAAATTACAACAACACAACAAAAGACACGCTTTTGACTCAACAAACTAAATTAATGAAGAGATTGTCACCCTAGATGGGTTATAGAAGCTTTTTAAGTGATCAAAACCAATACTGTTAAAGAAACATTATCCCATTATTTACACATTACAACCATATTTTAACAAAAAAACCAATTTAAAATAAAAATTGTAGTAAACAACACGACAAACAATGTATCTTGATTTGTAATAATACCTGCAAATATCTATATGTTAGCGGATAGTTTTGTATGCCTACAGTTACAACGACGAATACACATTTGTCCTCTAGTTGACGGTCTCCACTGGTATGAACAATGATAACCAGGAAGATGTAAGTCTAAACTCTCCCCCAGTGGAACAGAGCCATTTTCTTTCCAAAATTTATACGCCTTGCGTAATTTTCTTTTACAATCGCATATCATAAATATTCCAACCAGCGGTATATTTCCAACGCTGCCATTTGTGGATTTGGTGTAACATTCATCGCCGTGAGTTTCTTCGTTCATATCATGAGTATCAAAATCTTCTATGTCAATTTGATTTTCCATTCCAGACCAAAATTTTTCGTAGGTATTTGATAGTCTTTGCCTGACCGCTATGTTTTACCCCTTAACAGTGTGTTATGAAATAGCATTTGAAAATGGCGTAAATTTCCAGGTTTTCTATATATAGTTTTTATTCTATTTTGTCAAAGAACTTGAAACATGATCGTATTTTTTCTAATCAATAGAGCATTTTATGACGCATACTGTCATGCGCATTTTTAAAGGAAATTACAACAATGTTGCGGTAAGGAATGATTTTACAATTTAAGTTTTAAATAATCAATGTATACGTATCAAGAAATAGTTAAAATGTATAGTAAACAGATGTTGAACTAATAGTAGTATAATGTTTTGAGTATCTTTTTATTGTCAATTTAACTAAACACTACATAGAAAATGTATCATGAAACGCTCATATATTACCTCAAATATGACAAATAATCAACGTCACAGTCGCACCTTGAAGAAATTATATAGAGTGTTTTCCACTTAGAGCGCCGTCGGTAAAGCATTGGATATTCATAATAACAGTCACTATCGTAATGAATAAATACTCCGTCCCTAGACATATCATTCCGGTCTTTAAAATCTACATAATTCTCATATACATTTTCATATCTGTCACAAAGGCATTGTCTTATGTATATCCAAAACTTTTGTTTCTGAATGTGAAACCTCTTCACAATCATACTGCATTCCGGATTTAAGTGAACCTCTGACATGTCGCCATCGCCGTTATAAAAATCATGTGTTATTTCAATCTTGCTAAGTGATGTCATATTAAGTATTTTATCGTTTGTATCAATATGTCTAAGAGGAAATATAAACTTACAAACTTAAAAAGTATTATAAATATATTCACTGCCCAATCAATGATTACCACGTGATATCAGACTAGCTTTATGCAAATGCAGGAATTTTGAAATTTGAATATTCAAGATGTTTACCATTTAGAAAAACTTCACAGATAATTTAATGAGAGAACATTCTTTTATTCACTGATATTGTAATTTTGCATTTATAATCAAATTTGTAGATTATATATTGCTTTTGTAAAATCAATATGCCCTTCCATTGATTTTTTTTCTCTTTCGTTTCAGTTTTATAAGCTATTTTGTTGTTTTAAGTCATCCAAGTGAGTTTTTTGGCTAGCAATAAAATCCAAATAAAAAAAGACTGTACCAAGTCAGGAATATGACAGTTGTTATAATTAGTTTAAAGTGTTTGAGCTTTAGATTCTGCCTTTGATTACGGAATTTCCTTTTCAATTTTCCTCGGAGTTCGATATTTTTGTTATATTACGTTTTAAAGAGGTGTCCATGCTTAGCTTTTTTTGGTTTTTTTTTATTAACTTATTCGAAAACAGAACATATCGATAAGTTAAGTCCCGATATTTCTTTAACATCAGATTACTTAATCACATTTCCACCCAACAATCGACGAAATAGAGACGTTCGAAGAAAAAAAATGAGAAATGAAAATCAACACTCCCAGAAAGCTACACAGAAAGCTATACAATTTTTACACCTCAAGAATTTGGGTTCATTCATGAGCCCTGAAAAGGTTATGATACCTTTGATAACTATTATGTGTGCATGTTTCACTTGTGGTAAAAATTGCTCTTGGATTCCTTCATCTTCTACGAAAAGGAAAAACTTAAAGTAGTTGTGTGCAATAAATGACCATAATTTTGTAATTCGTCTTTGGAAAATAAAGACGTTATCGGTTGTCGTCTTAAAAGCAGTATTCTAGTTAATTATATATAAGAGTTCTTTTTGTATCAGCATGAAATCTAAAAATAAATTTATTCTAAACATAGATATTCCCATTTGTATTTTTCATTGTACTTTGACGTATTTTATGATTTAAACTTTGACTTTTGACTGTTGCTTTTGTGACACAACAAAATGTAAAATATGAAAAGCACAGTTAACACAGATATTAACAAATATATTTTATTTGATAGAAAAAAAACCAACAAGTTTCGATGATAAAGCAAGTTCATTGTTTGAATATCAACACGCTAACATAGTGTTCAAGTCGTAGTTAAAATAACTTCTAACAGCCTAAAAATCTGTGTCGTTTTTGTTACACTGTATATTGAAGAAAACACCAACGTTTTGATAATATAGCATGTTCATTGTTTAGATATTAAAAGTATAATAATGTCGAATTCAAATCACTTCTTCTAACAACCTGCATATCTGTGTCCTTTTGTGATACTGTATTTTGAAAATGAATGTTTGCATATTTCCGAATTCCATGTCCAGTTTTTCTTCTTTTTATTTCCATACTTTATCCTTTTCTAATACCTTTTCTTTTTTAATTGCAAACTTGGTGTGGTTTTTCTTTCGGAAAATCTGAAAAACAAAAAGGAGGTGAAGAAGCAAGTCTTGCTAAATAAAATATCACAAGGCTATAACACTTTCAATAACAAAAGCAATATCTTGTATACATGTTATCAACGAACGAAAGTTGACTCAATTCGAGAAATTGTAAATAGATCCTGTGGCACACAAATAGAATAAGTTGTTGTTCAAACATTTCAACTCCGTGGATTCAGTTATGCTGCATATGTTTTCTTCAATCTAGAAACCCGATATATTTTACATTCTAGTAAGTAAATGTGTAAACTGACTGCAATACATTTGTCTATTTATAGTTTGTTTTTATTAAAACTGCAGCTATACAAAAGTATATTTAGCGAAATTTTACTTATTTATCTACAAAATAGTACAAATAAATACAAAATTGACAAAATTGAACTTAAAACTTACCCTAAGGCATACAACTTTGAGGTTCTGATCTGCAGTAGCATCGTCTTTGAGTTAGATAAACCTTCTGTCGTCCAACTAAAACAGGGTTGATATAGATATCACATTTCTCTGATGTATGTATCTGAAATCCGTCTTTAGGGACTTTAATTTCGTAGAAATTAATGTCTTGACTGGCGTCCTTATGTAAATCACAAACGCATTTTCGAACAAAAACCCAAACTATTTTGTCGTATCTGTCATTTATTACGCCTGCAATTTTTAAAACATCACATTCACGTCTTAAATGTTTTTCTCCCTCAATTCGTGAACTGAGAGATTCTATGAAGATTTCATTAAATTCAGGCAACGTACCCATTTCTCTTTTTTAAAGTTTAATAGAATTTCTGATTTGTTCTTTTAAAGTATTTCTGATGGGGATCCTAATTTATATATATGCAGGGGTTGTGGTAGGAATTTTCAGAAGTAAATAGAGCTAGGGTCATTATCATTATTTCTATAAATAGCTTTTTACAATACGTGTAACATGAGGTAATGTGAACAGAACAACCAACACCAGTTCAGCATGTAAATGGAAAATTCCAGTCTTTATTATCATATTTTCATAAGGTACTTTATTACTGGTTAATCAAAAAAGAAAGAGGTTACTTTTTTTATTCAACACTAATGACATTAACCAAATGGCAGCAGAAAAACCTTAACTACATAAATACGTATAGATTTTGAGTCACGCGTAGTGAACATAATTTGAATACCAGCTTTTAAATGATAAGTGTCGCATAACAAGTTACAAACATTAATTTTCATTGGTAATCATTTATATCATATATACTTCAATGATTCACGTAAACTTAAAAAATATCCATTTGTAGGCAATGAAGAGGAAAATCATATTCGAAGGTGGAGTTTTACCAGATCTATACTCTAATATGGCTGATAACAAGGATCTCGATAAAAAGAAATGTCATTCAGATGAAAATATAACATCCGATGGTGCCTCAAAGGTTATTGCTGTAGAACTCAACAAACGGCTACCGAAAGCAAAAGAAAATGAACAAGATCCTATTCCATCTGATGGTAAGTTGATTTTTTTCTTTTTCTTAACATTGCGGGAATTCTTATGCATTGCTCTGATATCTTTTGAAATTTCTAACTCGTTATATTTTATCTTAGCAGTAAGTAAATATATGCATGTCAATTTGAATTATAATCAAATCTTGATATCGTGTATCATACGAATACCCAAACTACAAATAAGATAAAGTAGAGAAATCTAGCATTGCATACATATAAACTATGTTTTAGACGTGTGCATGGAGTCAAGGCATTTAAATCTAACACAAAGCTGTACATGAATTGTTGTGTAATTTAATTGATTTCCTTTGCACTTGATAGATACGATCTATATTTAGCTGCTTACAAGCAGATCATTAAATATCGTATATTTTGTTGTTGCTATATTGAGTTATATTTGACTCTCCCTTCATTTCTTAAAAGTTTAAATGATTTTCATTTCTTCAAACATTTTGATTAGTTTGTTGCATGGATTTTTGTATATTTTATCAGTATATAGATATCAGAATTGTGACGATAGTGAGTCTCTTTTATGTGATTATTGAATTTTGTATCGACTTTAAATCGTATTTGTCACTTGCAAATCAATGTACTGTAAAAGAAATTATAAATTGTGTCTCTGGTCCTTTCATTGGTTTCTAATCAAGTGTTTACATGATCTGTAATTTTATTTACCTGTAAAATAAGATTATGTGTATACATATTTATTTGATAATTTTAATATTTTCAGGTGAAGATGGATACCCTGAGCTAAATCTTGATCCAGCTGTAATAGAACAACGCAAGAAGAAACGGATTGAAAAAAATAAAAAGGAAAACAGTTCAACTATCGAAAAAAAACAAGAAACACAATAGTTCAGAATGTATTTGTAGTGATTATATCAAAATGAGATTTGGTGCATGACAAAACCCCACTTTGTGTCGAAAAACATATCTTGTTTTTGTTTTAACATTAATGTGAAAAGTAAAAAGATTTTAGTGTATTATGTTGACTCTCGCAAGCTGCTGATTTTTTTTTAATCAAGTCATATGTGTTTGTTCAATTTATATTGGAGCCAAGACTATGAACATAAATAAAATTTTAAACATTACTATTATTTTATAAGAACTCAGGTTGTATGTTTAATTGAGTAATGCTGTTGAATAAACATTGTGAATATTGAAAGGATTTCCATTTTTTTATATGATGATATTGCAAATGCAGACACATTATTATACTTGCTTCAATTTACGTTTATGACTTGTCAGTAATTTGTATCTCAGACAATAACATGACCTCATACTCAAAAAGAAAAACAGGCAAATAAAAAATGAATTCAAAACATCTATAGTTTGTTTCAAAAATAAACGTGGGTCCTTCTTTAAATACAAGGATTATTCAGAAAGACATGTCTAATTAGCCCAAGATGTCAAAATTTTAAAACTGAAACAGTTAGTTATAACGAATGGATAGATAGATAGACGGATGGATAGATAGATAGACGGATGGAAGAATGAATACACCAGAGGGCATAATGCTACAACAACCTTAGTCGGGCAACAATGATTTAGCCTTATCGTTCTTATTGTTATGCCGAATTCTGTTGTAGCATTATGTCCCCTGGTGTGTTAATTCTTCCATCCATCTATCTATCTATTCGTTATTCCTAAGTGTAACAGTTTTTTTCTTAATTAAAGTAGTTTTCTATGAAGGTGTGGTCACACCACTTTAAAGCTGAGTACAAATGTTTTTTATTATATGAAATTTTTAGGTTATGTGCGATATTTCAATTTTGAACCTGATAAATCATGATAACTAAATTTTGATCGTGTGAAATTTTGATACCGATCTCAAGATTTACTATGGGCACATATTCTCGTTGTGTAACATTTTTAAAATCGCCGAATTTATGGATTATTTTGTTTACAAATACACATTGTTTTTCTTAACTTAGAAATAAAAGCAATAATATTCCTCATTTTTTCGTAATTAAGATGAGGTTCATACGTATTTCAACTTTGGAAAAAAATTGACCTGATTATTTTTATTTTTTTTTTAATTTCGAGCTGTTTTCATTTGGTTGTTTAATTTGCCTAAATCAACGGCAAGTTTCAGAAAATGTGTGTTAAATGTTCTTTATTTACACTTTATCTAGAGATGGTGCTCCTAGTAAAATGAATAGTATACAAAACATGCTCATGTTTACAACTATTTCATAAATCAAGATTGACCACAACAAATTTGATAGATTTATTTGCTAAATTTTATAATGTAAATCGCTGTGAAGAGTATCGTCCCTTTAAATTATCACTTCCGGTAAATTAGAGTTACCTGCCTTTTAAAAAGCGCATTTGTGATCCTGCCGTTCGGCGTAAAAAAGAAGCGCCTTTATTTAGATTTTTGTTGTTGACAAATGAAAATATAATTTCCATAGTACAAAACGCTAAAACCATGAGAGAATATTTGTGAAGGTATTAATTATAGTCCGATATTTACGAAAAAGATGTCAAAATCGGCTGAAAGCCGATGTCGGCAAAATCAGTTCGCAGTAGTCCGGTTTTAACGTCTTTGGTCTTTTAACATCATCATACAGACCGGAGTTTAAACTAGAATGGGTACTTTGGGGGCCTCGGTTGGTCAAAGTTGTCTCCTACTTTGATCTGGAGATCAATCTTCTGATATCTCTCTGGTTTGTCTGTTTCCACCGAGTGGCCCGGTGGTTCTCTCCGAGTACTTCGGCTTCCTCCACCATAATAACAGACTTCCCGGTGTCCTTCACGCTCCCTTGGGTGGTGTTGGGTGGGGATTGTTCTGGTGGTGGGATAATATTGTAAAGGACACATCTCCATTAATCCTTAGGGAGTGTACATGGATCCGCTGTACCCTTGCAGTCAATCAAGGGGTGCGTCTTAATTGGCGGAATCTCAGTACATACATACATACTGTTTCTTTAATCAGTTTCAAGGTTAAGTTTAATATTCCTACACCTGTATTTTATTGTTTTGGATTATTATTTGTGTTTAATTTCTGCCGAAATTTTCCATTTCACATTTCTAAGATTCATTACTGCAGAATTTTCAAGGAGCAAGACAGTGTTCTTCGAATCAGTGTCCGTTTGCGCCCAATCACGTTTGCACCCGATCCTGTTCACGCCCTTTCACTTTTGCACCCTACAAGTTCGCTCCCAATTTTTATTGGTTTTGTGTTTGATAACTTTATAACCAAGTTTTGGCAAGTGTATTCCTATTAGTATATTTGTTGTCTTTGTCTCAAAATAAAGTGAGACAACGTGTTTTTTGTGTTGAAAAAAATCTTAATCATGTTTTGGATAGTGTATTGTTGAAATATTTTTAATCATTGTTTCTAAATAAAGTGAGATTCTGACGACCAGGATTTTTGGGTGGAATAAATCTTAAATTTTGGTTAGTGTATTGCTATAATTTTTTATTTAATTGTTTCAGATCAAAGGGGCCAATCTGTCATAAAACAATTATTTTTTGTGTTTTTCATTTAAAATTTTCAATGTTTTACTCATACGAAGCTAAAAACATGCAGTATTTACATAAAGGCAATTTAAAACAACAATCAGGATTTTCTAATTATTCAACTGGAACTTGATTTTAAATTGGGTGCGAACAGACCTTGGGTGCGAACATGCGAGGTGTGAACATGTAGAGTGCGAAAGTGTATTGGGCGCAAATGGTTTTGATACCATGTTCTTCCCAGGTCAATATGACGCTGCGTTCCCCCAGCTCCTTCAAAATATTTTCATAATTCCCACAGCACCTAATTGGCCACTTTCCCTTAATATTTGATCTCGCCTCCTGTTAATTTTCACATTTCCATTATGGTTCAAGACCTCAGTTATCATCCCTTGATTTTTGTTGTCCATTGATATATATAGTCCCTAGTGTGGACAGTTTGTTACTTGCCATTTTTTTCTATACCCATTCCAAATTTATTTCTCCATGTTTTATGTCTAAAATAGCAAGTATGGGGGTGAAATTACACTAAAAAAATTGGGTCAAAAATTTTAAAGTAAAGTGGTGATTTGATCCAGTTGAAAAAGGTTCAAAATAAGCAACTCGGAAGCTATCAAAAGATTTCAAGTCCCCCTTAACATGAAATTGTCCATATTTTGAGTAAGAGCTGATGAAGTTTTCTATAATTTTGAAATCAATTGTCCCAAAAGTAGTACTACAGACAGTAAAAATATTATTGAGAAAGCGCATGTAGGATTTTTATAACTTTCATTAATTGTCTAAAAGAAATGCACTACGAATCGAAGTAACCATGGTCTTGAACCAAATGTTGGGTAAAATTGTCAAGTTGCTGAGAGGTTCAGTGTAACGCAATTACTGAGAATCAGTGGATATTTGCCTGTCCAAAATACATGTAGATGCTATGTTGCTGCTGGAGCCAATTAAAGGCCTTTGAACAATATGAATCTGGCATCAATTTGTTCATTTTTCATTTATCTCTTCATTTATGTAAATAATCATCCTGCCACCCTTTATTTTCTCATATTTCAACAGTTTTCACAGTGAACCAACTACATTTGTATTCTGGCATTGTAACTTTTATTTTCAAATTGACATTGAGTCACAAGACTTTGAAGCCTTGAGACTGGAATATGCAAATATTAATGCAAATTTCGGTATATAACATTTGCTAAGAATGATAACAATTGGAACTCACTCGAACATTCAGCTTATTTGCATAGTAAATAAATAAGGTGCTAGATTATGTATTCCTATTGACCCAGGAACATGAGGGTTTAAGCTGGATTTGATATGTCTTTCCATGATCCTTTATTAGAGGATTTCTGACTTTCCTCTGGCACTCAGTCCACTCAAGGAAATATCTAGGCATTTATCTATATCAAGAAGATGTAATACATGTATGAGTGCTAAAACATGTAAGACAAGTCTCCATCCAAGTCACAATTTGTAAAATTAACCAAAATAGGTCAATAATTTCATGTCTGTAACACAGAGCCTTGGCTCACAAGAAACAGCAAGCTTTAAAGGACCCAAAACATGACTAATATAAAACCATTCAAACTGGAAAACCAATGGTACATTGTACAATGTATAATCTATATAAAAATACATGTGAGCCACATTAACAAACAACAACTAATTTGTACTGAACATCAGGTTCCTGACTTACACATGTACATGTAGGATGGGTGTAAACAAATGCAGCATGTTAAAATGTTTTCATAAGTACCAACCTTCACACTTATCTGAAACAATAGTGTAACATCAAAACAAAGAAAAACACACTATAAAATATCAATTGAAATGGCTTAACCCGATAAAAAGTTCGCAATCTAAGTTATTCTGTTCCTGTATTCTTTTCATTGTCATGGTATTTGTGCTGAAACCGGGCTAAATATTTTTCATATTTTATATTTTTTGCACATTTCATATTTTTAGGATGAGCAAATCAAGTGAGAAGGTTGTTTTTGTTTTATGCATTTTGTCATGAATTTAATAGTCAAGTATATTTAATATGGGATAATTGTAAGATGTACATATGTCTGTCTGGCAGGATTCATCTGAAATTGACCTCATTTTCATGCTTTACTGGTCAATGTTAAGATTTTGTGGTTTGATCTGTTTCTCAGGTACCAAAAAAATGTACATGTACTTTTAGTGATAGGACCAATGAACATGTACAAAATGTACAATGTATTTAGTGTATGAAAAGACTGTAAGGTGAACATGTCCTTCTGGCATGGTTCATCTGAGCGTGACCTCATTTTCATAGAGTATTAATCATTTTAAGTGTATTAGATATTAACTGTTTTATTACAGACTTACGCAATGAATTCAATGATAAGAAGTTACAATCCTATATAACTTTGAAGACTTTTAACTATTTTAAAATTTGTAGTTTTAGTGTACAAATTGTTTAACTTTCTATAAATGTTTTTGCCATTGTGCATAAAAAGACTCAGCTAAAGAATTAACATTTCTGCCCAGCCTTCAACTTTTGTTGAAAAAGGGAGACATAGCGATCCTACATTTTTCATCCTCGGAGTGGTCCACAAATATTCACTCTGAGCTTAAGTTTTTGAAATTTTAAAACTATCCTGGATTTCTACCAAACTTGGACAGAATAGATATAGGAAGATGGGGTGTGAGTGCCAATGAGACAACTCTCCATCCAAATAACAATTTAAAAAAAAGTAAACCATTATAGGTCAATGTACCGCCTTCAACACGGAGCCTTGGCTCACACTGAACAAGCTATAAAGGGCCCCAAAATTACTAGTGTAAAACCAGTCAAACGGGAGAAGCTTGTTTATGATCATAAGATAGTATCCAGAAGTAAATTTTGTAAAAAGAAAAAACAGTTTTTCCATATTTTACTTATAAAAAGACTTAGTTTTTCTTCCAGTGAACAGTACATACAGTCTGCAGTTAAAGTTAACTTTTGTCTCACCTTGACAGACGACAGCGTCAACAATGTATTAGTTTGTGATTAGGTCTAGTTTATGGTGAACCGCAAGAGGTAGGTAAATCATATTTGGTATACAGTTGTATAAGCATTGGCACATCTCATTTCCATGAAGATTATTTGACCCTGCCCCTTCAGTCATGGCCTATTGACTTTGAAACTTTTGCTTATATAACATGTATACTGTACATGTTTTACTTTGTGATTAGTAAAACAAAAAAAGGAGATGTGGTATGATTGCCAATGAGACAACTGTCCACAAGAGACCAAAATGACGCAGACATTAACAACTATAGGTCACCATACGGCCTTCAACAATGAGCAAAGCCGACACCACATAGTCAGCTATAAAAGGCCCTGATATGACAATGTAAAACAATTCAAACGAGAAAACGAACGGCCTTGTTTATAGAAAAAAATGAACGAAAAACAAATATATGTAACACATAAACAAACGACAACCACTGAATTACAGGCTCCTGACTCTGGACAGGCACATACATAAATAATGTGGCGGGGTTAAACATGTTAGGTCAGTTTATGGGGAACCACAAGTGGTAGGTCAATGATATATGGTATTCAGTTGTATAAGCATTGGCGTATCTCATTTCATGGGGATAATTTGGCTCTGCCCCTTAGTCATGGTCAATTGACTTTGAAACTTATCTTAGTTTACATGTGTTAGTTTGTGATTAGATCAGTATTAGATGAACTGCTTATGTTAAGTTAATGTTATTTGGTATGTACATTTATTGTCATTTGCAAGGTATTGTTTCCATGGAGATTATATAGCCCCACCCCTCTTCATGGTGCATTCACTTTGAAACTTTTACATAGTTTACAAGTTAATGTTTGTTTTAAGGTTTGGGAACGACTTTTAATAAATCAATGGTATTTGCTACATGTATGCAGTTGTATACATGTAAGTATTCGCATATCTCATTTACATGGAGATGGTTAAGCCATGTAACTCGGTCATGGTTCATTGACTTTGAATATTTGCATAACTTAATTGTGTGATATATTAAAGTATTTCTGTTTTGATTTCAACATTTGCATAATCAAAATTATCTCCGGGACTAAAAGTAAGAGAAACTTGTTTTTTTAAAGCAAACATATCTAGGCAGCTACAAAAAATGTGTTTTAGAATGATCAATCATCATAAATCAGTCAGGGGTGGTACTTAAACAAGTGATTTCAAAATCACCTCTTTGAGTGATTTTGGCTGTGTACATGGTGTAATATTTAAAATTTTCGCACAGACTTTTCAAAATCACTGAAACAAGTAATTTGAGAAGTTAAAATTTAATCACTTCAATAAGTTTATATAACATTATTTGGATATGTTTCCCACAAGCTTGATCTTTTTATTGATAAAAAGACCAGAATTCCATTGAAAAAAAAACAACTTTGTACATACAGAAATTGTCATTTGCTTGATAAGCCTGCCAGTTTTTAACCGGAATTTTTGTGTCAAAAATGTCGGTTATTGATTTGGGGATGTATGGCGGGCGGGTGGCAACCAAATGTTGTCCGTGCATTTACTCATGAAGCGTTCAACCAAACCTTTTTTAAATTTTAATATGTTGTTACTGACAACAAAATGGAGGTCAAGTTTAATAATGACGATTTTGACTTTTACCGTTCAGAAGTTACGGTTCTTGAAAGTTTAAAAAATGTTGTGTCCCTGCATTTACTCATGAACCGTTCAACCAAACCTTTTAAAATTTTAATATGTTGTTACTGACAACAAAATGGAGGTCTAGTTCAATAATGACGATTTTGACTTTTACTGTTCAGGAGTTACGGTTCTTGAAACTTTAAAAAAATGTTGTGTCCGTGCATTTGCTCATGAACCGTTCAACCAAACCTTTCGGTTCTTGAAAGATTGAAAAATTGTGTTACCTGAGTATTATTGGCAGATTATACAACAGAAAGGATATTTTCAAAATCCTAGGTAGGTGGACTTAGTAATTTTTTCTTACTTTATGCATTAAGGGCATACAGTTTGTCCTGCTAGAGGGTCATTTTCTATCTAGTTTATATGTTGTTATTGTTGACAACATGGAAGTCAAGTTTGATATTGATAATCATAAATTTTACCTATTAGAAGTTTTGGTCCTTGTAATATTGATAAATGCCAGAACACAAATAAATGTTAAAGAATCCGGTTTACTGTCATTTTGACAGCTCTTGTTACAGTTTATTTGAAGTTGCAAAAACTGGAATAATTTGTAGATCAGGACAGCCTTAAAATAAATCATTCATATTCTAAAGAAAACCAATCAGGTCACCTTATATTGTTGAACTTTGTCTGATAGTAAGAGTAGTTAATGAATATTTGATTACAGAACAATTCCCAAGGGTACTTTTAAAAGCTTTTGCACACTAACTTACTGCCAAAGCGCACTGGCATGACTGGTGAAATTGATACCCAAAGAGAAAGGGACAATTGAATTATGTTGGAAAATTATAGAAAAGTTTGTGAAAATATGGAAAATCAATGAAATTAGGCATTTGAAGATAAAAAAGAAAACACCAAAATCACTTAAATAGGTGATAACTGAATATAAAAAAATCACTGAAATAGGTGATAATGAAATCACTTGTTTAAGTAGCACCCCTGACATCAATTAAATGTAATTTCACCAATTTTGACTGAGTTGGGATGAATAACATTAACGGTACCAATTTTTCTGCACCAGATGCGCATTTCGACAATACATGTCTCTTTAGTGATGCTCGTGGCCAAAATATGTAAAATCCAAAGCTTATATAAAAGATGAAGAGCTATAATCCAAAAGTTTCAAAAAGTATAGCCAAATCTGTGAAAGGAATCAGAGCTTTGCATGAGGGAGATACATTCCTTAATTTATAATAATTTTTATTATTTTGTATTATTTTGATGAACTTATATTGGACTATTGATAAAATTTTAGTTGTATATTATAATTATAGATAAGTATTATTCAACTTTCGTTACTTTATAATTTTAATGCCCTGTCACAAAGTGGACAGGGCTATATATTGTAAACCCTATCCATTATTCAGCAAAAACAGTTACGAATGTTATAAATTTATGTATGATGAGTTACAGATTGAGTTTAGTCTTGGTTCTGCTCCTCTGATTTTCCTGAAATGACAGGCTTTGATCTTTGACATTCATGAAAATGACAGTTATACAGGCTTTCATTCTCAAATTTTCACTTCTTAAAATGACTTCCAAGTTTTTTTTACCAGCAGGGTCATTCTTGTTCCAACACATCTAGTTAATTTCATTTTCAACATGGACTTTTTTATTCAGTATATCAGGAACCCACTGAAATGATTATGTGTACTATCTTTTTAACTTGGAATACTTTTAGCTTACAATGTATGTGTGAAGTGGACAGATGAATTTAAATTGGTGATTATATTGATGTATGGCAATAACAGTAAAAAAAAAAGACTGATGTTAAAACAGCGTAAGTATTTTTCAATACATTAATATAGAAGAAAAAAACAGATTGTTACATAAATCATTGTCATGTTGAGTAAGAGTAGAGTATTTCTAATAACTGTCAGAGAATACGGTAAAGAACCTAGCATTACAAAAAAAAAAAAAAAACAATCTAAAAGTACAGCCTCTAAATTCAAAAGGGTAAAACAACGAAATGACACCAAAAAAATTATAAAGCTTGCCAAATATTTTGGTCTACACGTACAAGGTTTTTTCTCTCAGGAATTTGCATTTAGCAATGTTTATCTAGTTCAACTTCATGCATAACTTTAACAAATTATTAAGATTTACATATATAAATCATTAAGATTTATAAATATACATTATAAAGATTTATATATATATTTAGAAAACATTGATAGTATTGCACAACATAATATAAATTATTTTGTCTGGGATTTATCAATCTGTAAATAGCAATACCACTTTTATCCACTGGAATTCCAATACCTATTTTTTCTCAATTTCATAGGATCTATTTTGAAATGTGGAAAAATATAAGCTTTATATAGTCAATGACACTTGAGGATTTTGATAAACAATTTCTAATAGTCATGTGATTCTACGTAGCTCTATTCATCATGTTCATGCCCAACAGTAATTGTGTACTTATGACTCTTATCAATTAATAGATCGTACAAATTCATGAATTATCTTTAGTATATATGAATAACAATGATAAATAATTGAAATGGGTTTTTGAATTTGCAATAACTGAGTGAATAGTAAATTTATAAACTATTTCTAATTTTAACATGCCTGAAATAGTTTTAAACATGCCCTGAAGTCAGCCATTGAGGGTTTTAGCTGAGTAAGTGAAATACTGTTTACTTAAAAGTCAATATTCCTTTATCTATAAATATTATAAAGAAATATATATATATTAATTGTTACGTCTGACCTTTGATAAAAAATCTTTTTCAAATATGTTTTTAGTTGATATGATTTACAATATTGGATTACTGTTAAAGATAATGAGTAAGAACTTGGTCTGATTAACTCATTATTTCATTATTTAACTTGACACTGTACTTGGTGTAAATTGTTAACTTTGTCATAATTTATTTTCCTTTAAGTGAAAATAATACGTTATTTTTAAAGTAGGATGAAAAGAAACAATCAGTTATTAGGAACTTTATACTAATTTTTGAAAATGAATAATGGAGACCATACATGTCTGCCATATATTTGCTATGACTGACTGAGAATATGGGTTTGAATTCTGTAAAGGATCTCTCATTTTGTACTGGCTCAGATTATTTGCATGATATTTAAATCAATGAAAATATTAACTTTTTTTATTAGGCACATTATGCTTCAGTCTGTTAGCCACCAGTAGAATTTTATTTTTTGCACAACTTTGTTAAGACACACTTGTAGAAAAATGTTTTAAAAAATCGTCTTCTGACTAGAAGATCAAATTAATTGTATAGAAAGACTTTAAAAAAGACTAATTGTAATTGCAGTTGCACATTAACTTCTGCTTTTGTATGCAGTGGGATAAAAAAAGATAAAACAAAGAAAGAAAGCTCTTTCGCATTGGAAATATTTAGAGCAATAAGAGGATTTGGTGCTGACTGTTATTAAATGGAAGTCATTAAGATTCTTCCTTTTTGACTAATGTACATTTAAACTTACCAAATAATAAAAAAAGTTTAAAAAAATTACACTATAAACATATAATTATTGTTCGGTGTAGCAAGAAAATGATTACTGTGAATTCAGAAATTATTGCATGCATTTATTATTGCAATTTTTCAAGAATTGACAAAAATGCAAGTTTTAATTATTACGATTTTAGAAAAAAATCTGCATACAGATCTATGTTTCATTTATCAGATTGTGAGTTCTTATTATTGCAATACTTAGCCAGTTGCATTATTCTCATTATTAAAAACAGCACTATAGTTTCTGAATGTACATCATATACATTCACTAAATACAAAATAAAAATGCTGATAATATATTGATGGCATGACAAATATTTATGGAGTGCAGGTGAGCCATTATCCTTTAATACATGTACATGTATAAAACTTGGAACACTAAATTTAGTTCTTATCAAATAGTTTTGAAATATAAAGCCCATGACATTTTATCAATAGAAAATCAAATTTCGTTCCTTGATCATAACTTGGTGGTCTTGTAGTAGCATGCTTGCCTCATCATGCCCTCATGTACAGGATGTTGTGGGTTGAATACTGACTCATTGTACTCACCATATATACAGTATATACATATTTTATTAACATGTTATGATTTTGAACAATTTATTTTAATTTGCAGCTGGAACTTAAGGATCTTCCTGTCATGCCTGTCAATCAATCTAAATGCATACTTAGCAGAGAAGCAGAGGATACTGTTTGTTTAAAATGTTAAGTTTGACATGGCCATGACTTACACTTTGAAGTCCCACATGTACACTTGAATGACTTGACCCAAGTACATTACCACAAGACCATACAGCAGTCATTTAACAGAAAATTATGCATCTCAAACATCAAAGGTAAAACATATGATATCTTTCGTTTAAATAATAAACTGGAAAGTTGGCAAAGCTTTATTTCACACACAAGTTTCAAAAAGTCTCATTGCAATTATTGTAATACATTAATTTACACTGTAAACCAAAACACAACTTTTTTTGCAGTTATAATTTACCAAACAACTTTCAAAACTGAACAAGTTCTTCAGTCCCAATGGTGCCTATTTCAGACTAGATTTAACTGTATAATCAAAATAATGTAAGACAAAAACGTAGCAGTTTAAATAAATATCTCTACACCTTTCTCTATTTATTTTTTTCAGAAAATTACCTGTTTAAACATGAACCTTAAAGGTAAGTTTTCCTTATTTATGAAAGAAAAAATCATTTTCAGAAAACCTTGTTTGTTGTTTTTCTAGGGAAATACATCTTGTGTGACCTGTACAGTATGTCATTTGCATAAATAGTAGTAAGAAACTTGTTATAACATGTAGCTATATAGATATGTTATTTAAATATACTGTGATATTTTATCTTCAATACTCATTGTGTCAGGTTGACAGATTAATATAGTGACACTAATATTTGAATTCATATCTTTTGTATATTCAGAAAAGTAGTACAAGCAACTTCAATTTATTCGGTTAATCAACACTTACTGGTTTTTCCATTGTAAAATGTGCTATTTATAGTTGTTATTATTTCTGTCAGAATGTTCTTTGATAGTTCAAGTTCATTGTCATTATTAATTTGACATAGAGTTTTAAAAAAAAAATGTTTTAAAAAATGTTTTGTTACGTATAATGAATTCTGATACCTTATCATTTCTACTGATTTGACTTTGGAATTAATACCAGCATGACAAAAGGCATTAGAATGTTTTTAAGTGTTTGATATATTAAAGTATTCATAGTGCTTAGTCTTTATCTAAACGTCTTGTTAGAAAGGCTTCAAAACAGTTTACATTGAACTAAGTTTTTATTATCTTGAAGGTGGTTTGGCTACCTATGTGATATTAGGATCTTTTTCGTTGCTGAAGAAGGGTATTCTTTTGTCTCTCTGTATTCTTCTGTTTGTTAATCCATACTTGTAGATACAGGTTTTTGTTTGTTTGTCCTTTTATTTTTAGCCATGGCTTTGTCAGTTTATTTTCAATCTATGAGTTTGACTGTCCCTCTGGTATCTTTTGTCCCTCTTTTGCAATAATGATTCTTCATAGTATGAAGGAATTTGCTTGAATAAAAAATAACTTAAAAGTTAAAACCTGAAAACTAACCACTGGTTAATAAAAATATGACTAAATCCTTTGATTTGTTTCCAAGGGTAAAGAATTGAAGGTACATGTATTAACATTTAGGTCAGTTTGTCTCAACATTTTTTATTTATCCTCAGTGTGAATTTTCTTTAGTACAGCATCATAACTCATACTGGTGGCCATATCATGTGTACAAGTACCTTTTCCATGAAAGGTTATGAAAATTACAGTCATAAATCTTGAAACAGGATTATTGTGTCTTCATTATCATATTTTGTTAATACATCATTTATATTTATTAAGTGTCCTAGAACAGTTTCTTTGGGAACATTTTGAAAGATTTAAAGATTTATTTTAGTTCAGGTTATTGCAGTATAATTTTCATTTAGGTTTTTTTTCATAAAATATGAATGAAAAGAAAAGCAGTTATTTTAATATTTCTTCCTCAACTATATGCATGTATTGATTATTTGTAAGAAAAATGTTATCTACACAAACATCCTTCTTCCTTGTCTTTTTAAGTAAAAATAAATACAGATAATTATGTGTTGACCACAAATATATTGTTCGATAGAAATAAGGAAAATTGAATCAGAATTATTCATTATAAAAGAATTGATGGCAGGGGGATACATGCAAAACTATTTGTTGTTGATCCCTTCTCTTGTTCCTGAGGGTTAAGTTTTTTTTCTTGCTCTACTTTTAGGTTGAAAATATGAATGGTACCTCTCCTGTCTATGCTTTCACTCAGAAGCAAACCGTTTCATTTAACCATACAACTTTGCAGCATAACTTCCTTCTATCATGACAAGTGAAAGTTTACAATTGCAGTTAAAACTGATAACTGTTCTATTGTGATAAAATCTTTTTGGTTTCAGGTAGGACCATATAGAATTTCGACATTTCTTCTTCCACAAAGAACAGATAAAAATAAAAAGATGTGGTATTATAGCAAATAAGACCAAATGACATAAAAGTTAACAGCTATATGTCTCCATATAGCCTTCAACAATGAGAAAAACCCATACCTCATTATCCACTAGAAAAGGCCCTGAATTGACATATTAAACAAATCCAATTGAATAAACATTTATGTTAAAAATAATGAATGAAAAACAAATATGATATACAGAAAGAAACAAAACAACCACATAATTACTTCCGACTTGGGACAGGCACATACAGAATGTGGCAGGTTAAACTGTTCTTATAGTTAGAAAATTTTTATGATCAAGAAATAGCATAAAATAAACTGATTGTTGTCTTTGTTTTGCCTGCTACAAAGGTTGGGGAAAGCAAGACCAGGATTGCACTTTCTGGTGATGATGATTACAGTGATAGCATCAACAATTGTTAAGTTATGTACTTAAGTAAGTTTGATAAGATCTACTTATGATAAATCAATGATATAGTATTTATGAAAGCATAAAAATATAGTATATATACCAATACACATAATTAACTGCGCCCGATGAGTATTTATGAAGTTGTATTACTATCTGTCCATATCAGTTTGACAACTTTTGGTCATGGTCCAGTGACTGAATTAATTAGCAGTTTTCAATGTTAATTGTTTTGTTTTAGTTACTTAGGAACTACTTACAATAGGCAATTTTATTTTCTGTATTGTTACATTACTGACCCTACAACTGAATCATGGACCATTTTAAGGCCCTGCCCACTAGTTAGGTCTAGAGAGTTAGCAATGTTGCTGTCTACCTGATTGTCTTTTTCTTAATTATATGCTCACATGAGAGCCATATCTCTGTCTCAACATTTTATTTTTCTAATAGGGGAAATTTTTACTGATACATAGATTTAGAATTTGTGATTCAACATTACACTTTGGAAGCCTTTAAATTTTTTAATTATATCAGCCATTCACAGAAAGCTTCTAATTTGCTGCTGCTGATATTTTAAAGTGTCAAAATGCAGAGCCCTGATTAAGAAGACTTATCGCACCGCGGGTAAATTATTATGTTATGATTGGTTTAACGCCATCACGTAGTGACCCCCTAAAAGACCGTAGGGGGTTAATAAATTTCATAGGGGGTTCATGACGCATTAATGGTGATGTCATCTATAAATGTTGTTGTGTTTTATTATTTATTTTTCAACAAAACGCACCAATAAAAGTCCAGTGCGCTATAAATTCTTTACACGGTTAACTACTGACCCCATACGAACCATAGAGGGTGAATAAAATCCATAGGGGATTCGGCCTCAGGCCTCACCCCCTTTGGATTTTACTAACCCTCTATGGAACCGTAGGGGGTCAGTAGCGAACCATATAACTTATATTATTTCACAAGCTAGCTTTTCAGTGATCAAGAACTGTATTTTGTTATGTTTTGGTTTTACGCAGCCAAGTGAAATTGAAATAATAGGTTTTATATTTTTTAAATTATATCAATTAGGTTGGACGCTTTGCATTCATTTATTAATTAGATTTTAATCAATAATGTCAAATGTTAATCCAAGCTAATGAAAAAGATGGATAGATCATATAGAATCAAAAAAACACATTCTGATTTTAATAAAGTGAACTGTACATGTCATATAACTTATAATGAGTTTAATATTATTTTAATTTTATTTAATCTAGAAAGAAAACAGAAACTGTATAAGATGTAGCAAGATTTATCATCAATTTTTATCATGATACTATCAACAAAGGTTCAGTAAACTAACTATATTTTATTTCTTCAGTGTTATGTCGTAATGTCCTATTGGTTGATTCCATTGAAGCTTATTACAATCTTTAAATTAGATAGATGATAAAAATAAAGAAATGGCAAAAAAATATAAAACAGTACAATATAACACACCAACCACAAACAATCAACTCTTGAGAAAATAGATAAAACAAAGAAAAAAAACAACAGTTAAGTACACATGGTCTAAAGTGGTAGACTAGGCACAGACACAAAATATGTGGTGTTAAACCAGTTTTACATGTACACAATGACCTATTTCATCAATTTAGCCCATACATCATAAAAGTAAAACACTCAATAAAAAGTGTAGAAAATTACTCAGCATTACAATAAGAGAACTGGTCTGTAAATTTACTTAGATCTGGCCAAATCTCAGTGGTATACTACTGTTGCCTTTATTTATCAGTAAACAATGTCATGCAATATCCAGGGGGAGAGACTTATATTAAGTTGATTTATGTTGAAATACCAATAAAATGGGGGGAAACCAATTTAATACAATTTAATTTTGTGATTTGGAATTTTCTTGTTATACAGGGGAGATAAATCTTTGTTTTTTCAGTGTGCTTGAAAATGACATTATATCAATTATAGTTTGCAGATATAAAACAAGTGGTTTAATTTGAAGAATATGCTTTGCTTGTAATCATATTTTTTTTGGTTATATTTGTCTTTGGCTGTATCATCTTTCTCCCCTTTTACCTGAATTCCTATTTTCATTTGGTATCATTGTCATTTAAAGACCTTTGTTAACAGCTTGATAAAATTCCACCAAACTTGCACATGTATTGATCATGGAGGTATGCACCTGCTACTTTTATTTTTGATCTGATAGAATTTTTTCATTCTTGTACTAAAAAGTGGACTTTGTCTTTCATTTTTTTTTTCATTTGGTAACTGCATGCAGACAACACATGTTTTCATAGAAAAAAAATGTACCTTTTTTCAATAGATACAGAATATCTTTGATAAATAGAGACACATTTTCTGAAACATTTGAAAAGATGAAATCAGGAGGATATTATTCCGTACATGTATGAATCCTTCCAATATAAGGTACTGATAGATATATGAATAAATCAGATTATTAAAAGAAAGGTAGTCAAAAGACACATAAATAAACATGGTGTACTATAACACCACTGACCAAGGTAAGGGAAGGGTTGAGCACTCACAAAACACAAACATGGTTAACCCTGCCACATTCTTAATGTGCCTGTCCTAAGTAAGGAGCCTTTAGTTGAGTGGTTGTCTTTGGTTCATGTCCATCATATTTGTTTTATTGTAATTCGGCTGTTAGTGTTTTCAATTGAATTGGACATCATACTATATCTCCTTATGTTTATATGAACATTATTTAAAAAACATCATTTTATATTTGGTGAGATTTTGTCAATAGTTATAACAAAGCTTTGTTAAATTATTTTGTTGTTTCTTGGCTGCACACGATGTTTCCACAACAGAAATAAAGATAGAAAACTGCATAAATTCTGTATTTTTCATCGATTTTGTGAAAACAGTACATATTATGACGTAATTGTGACGTCGTCACATAAAAATCTTAATGTTTTTCATTGATATTTCTTGACCCTATGCATTTCTAAACATTATGTGCCAATTTGAAAAAGATATTGAACATTTTATTTTCTTGGGCAAAAACCTGGCCTTAATGCCCCTACTCCTTTCAATCAAATAATCGTGACAATAGGAAATTTAATGAGGTTACCATAAGGTAAACAGTTCATTACCACTAGCTTGAAATTTATTAGATAAAACTTTCATTGTTTTACTTTTCTAGTTTTACATTGAGGGTCAGGGACTGGGGTGAAAAGTATACACTACCTCATATTGTTTATGTTGTTTATTTCTTTGTACAAATTGTTTAAGCCAGAATGCTTTCTTGCCAATTTGACAATTATTTTTTAAAGCCACTGAAATCTTATGTTGCTTACTGCATCTTTCAACACCTGGTTTGTTAAAATATATTCATAAAAGACTTTGAAATATTATTTTGAAAGAATTTGTTATATAGCAACAAGATGTATGTGAGGAATACCTATGACCATGCACAGTATATCATTTATATTTATATATGTCTGGTTACTAGAATTAGTTGAAACATTTTGTAATCTAAGTTCATTCAATAAACATAAACAAATACAAACTTGTAACATAGTATGTAATGTCTTTTATTTTTTATCTTTACAGAAACCGAAAGACAGATGACAAAAACTGACAAATCATGGGAAGGAAAAGGTTTTAATTAAAGCTGATGCTTGACAGTTTTTATATGAATATGTAAAAAGGTGATATACAAAGCTCATTGTCAAATACAATTGAACATTTTAACTGGTGTTCCTTTTACTGGACAAAAAGAATTGTAGAAATACATAGTTTTTAATGTAATAAATCATAGGTATAGAGAATTCTTGTGAAATTACTATGACAATTTAAAAAAAAAAAGTTACTTAAAGTAATAGGATAAAGCAAACACAATTGAGATAAACATAATAAATGATACTTGGAATGTTAGCATGTCAGATATAATATAAAATTTAAGCAAGCATTCTGGAAAATTTCATTAATGACATCATGATACTGTAAACTGTAGAAATTAGATTTCTTTCTTATGTAAGGGAGATAAATCTCAAATTTTTGTGTTGAATTTGGACAATAGATTTAATCAAACTGAGGAAAATATTCAGAACATATTCTTAATATTACTTTAAACAAAATGAATCATAAAAAAAATAAATTATTTTTGTTATTTGATCGAAAGATTTTTATTCCTTTGATTTAGGTAAACAATATATACATTCTTATTAATTTCAAAGTACAGATAACTTTGTTTCTAACAAAAAAAAAGTAAAGTAAAGCTAGGTAAAGTTAATAATCTTGTTCTAACACTCACAACGGTCTAAGCTATATAAAAACTTGAAACGAGAAACACTTATGAACCACATCAACAAACGGCAACCACTTTATAACAGGTTCCTAACGTAGGGCAGGTGCAAAAAATGTATTTTGAATGAGAAATGATAAAAGAATATACCTACTGAGAAAACATTTCTTAGTCCTTGTATTCTTGGTCCACTTCCATATCCTCAAACTCCACACCAAACTTGGGGTCTGACATTTCAGACTTGTCCAGTGGTTCATCTCCTGTATGTAAAATCTCTGGTTGGTCTCTGTGGTAAATCTCATAGAAATGTTTGATTGTAGAAATGACATAATTGTAATTAAGGAGAGAGGTTCTGTTTTATCCCAAAATTTTTGGAAATGATGAAATCACTGTATGAAGTATAATCAATTTACATTGAAAAGAGTTTTTGAACCAGTTTCTTCTTAAATAATTAAAAAAAAAACATGAATTGATATATAGAGAATAATACATGGCAAAATCCGTATCATATGTCTTATCATCCTGAGACACCAATATCAGCCCAAGGGCCTTTAGGCCCGAGGGATGATACTGGTTGAGGGTTATATGACATGTGATACGGATTTTGCCATGTTTTATACGCTTTATCATATATTTCAACAGGAGAGTATTATATGAACTGTTTTCTGATCCATAGCACTGGGTTACCTTCAGTTCTACTTTTGTCTTGTTTTAAAAGCCTTAAAAGAACTGCTCAATTACTTAGCCAAAGCACCTGGGTTACCTTACAATTTGCGTGCTGTTGTTTTAAAAATAATGGTTTACTATTGTATTTTTTTGTGTGTTTTGTATTTTTTATAGTGTGCCAAAAAATATGAAAGCTTGACGTTCGTGACGTCACATGTACATACCAAACAACGACGTCATTCAATGAATTGCATCACGCATGAATGACCATTCTATTGGACTTATTTTGAGGGAAAATATTTCTTAAGCTTACATAAATAAAAACTGACTGTTAAAAAAAAAAAGTAGGGGTGTGATAAAGGGTATGCAATAAAGGGTGTGCATCAAAGTTGTGCGATATGGATTAAACGGCAGGCTATTTATCAAATATTCAAAACTACTGTATTTACTACTAAACATATGATAAAAAATTGTTATAAATAGGGTGCATGTTTACATTTATCATTTGAATTTTTTCACAGAAACATGTGCAACAGGTAATAATCAACATTATAAAGAAAAGTGTTGATGATAGATCTCTGACATCATAACAGGTAAATAAAAATTGCATAATTGGCAAATATACCTTTTAAAGAAAAGTGTACCATTAAGGTACATGCAGATGCTTCACAGTTTAAAAATACATATACACAAAGCTCACTGTTGAATACAATAGAACATTTAAACTTAAGACACTCTTATAAAAGCAGCTTGAGTAAAATTCCTGTAAATTTTCATGTGATACCTTAAGAAATTGCTTGTAACATTGAAACAGAAAGATTTAAAAACAGAAAAAAAATAGTAAAATGCCTGTAAATTTCATGTAATACCTTAAGAAATTGCTTGTAACATTAAAACAGAAAGATTTAAAAACAGAAAATAAATAGTAAATAAAAATAGTTTACATAAAAACAAGATAAAGTATTCTTGGTGGAACATTAGCTTGTCACATGACAGTTAAATTATTGAATTAAAGCACACGTTCTGGAAAACATCATTAAATATCTTTGAATGATGACTGAATGATAATGTAAAGTGTAGAAATATGGATTTCTTTCTTATAGAAGGGAGATAAATCTCAAATTTTTGTGTTGAGTGTTGAAAAGTAGATTAAAGATTTTGTCTTTGTGGAAATAAGTTTGAAAGGGGGTACTTGTGATAGATCAATGGTAAGTTGCATTACTGTCTGTACATTTTGAGGCCTTGTCCACTAGTTTACAAGAGTGCACACACTGAAATGTCTCGCTTTCTTTACTTACCATTGATATTGTGTTGATAGTCCTAAATATAAAGCTTCATTACAACTGTCACGTCACATAAACTTAACATTAACCAAGAAAACTAAACATTGACCAATGAACCGTGAACATGAGGTCAAGGTCAAACAAACCATGCCAGGCAGGCATGTACAGCTAACAATTCTACATATAAAAAATATAGATGACCTATTGCTTATACAGTCGACTCTCGTTATGTCGAAGTCAGCCGGACCAGAGAAATATTTCGAGATACACGTAGTTCGACTCAAACGAACACCGGAAGTTCGATATTCTAAGGGACACAACTCTTGCTTATCTTGGTAAAGCTAAAATAAATCCGGGTGAATATGGCAAGGGGATCGATATTCTAGTATCAGATCGATGCATTTGTATGTCACAGTTTTTTATTATTATAATGACTTTTATTTTTACTTATTCAATTGTTTCAATTAAAAAAAAAAATCCTATGGCTTTTCTAAGAGAGTAATTTCCAATCGACAGTTTCGTAATTCAGGTTGCTAATAGCTGACAAAATTGTTTATTCTCGGATACAAGAGATTTAAGAAAATTTTGATTTCTTTTCATTTTGTTTTATCTCACTCTTTCTTTTCAAAAGAATATATAACCAGATTAAAGACGCCGTTTGAGTAGTTTTTAGGTGATCATCAACGGAATCCATAATCCTCACTTTATACACACCCAAGCTCATTAGTGTAAATCACAAATTAATTGTTTTGTAAACAATTTAAATACTTTTTCATGAACATTAACAATGTATCACTAATTATTTATAAAAATTCTATAAAAGATAATGTTAGGTAAACACTCATGGAAATAGCATGTCATAAATCAATACAGTGGTCAGTGACCGGAAATTTAATTACCGGAAATTTAATTACACGTGTATTGTCAGATTAACTCTTCAATCCATTTAAATCCCAGAGGTCATGTTTTGACATATGTGTATTAGTTCGAGATAAAAAATGAATTTTGAATGTTTTTGTTAACCTTGGGACCGTAAATTTAGTTCGACTCAACCGAAATTTCGACTCATCCAATTTCGACTCATCAGGAGTCGAATTACATACTTTTGTATGGAATAAAGTTCGGGACCACGTGAAAACTTCGACTCATCCGAAATTTCGAGTCAACCGAGTTCGAGACAACGAGAGTTAACTGTAGTTTAAAAAAAAACAGACCAAAGCATAAAAACTTAGCACTAAGCAATGAACTGTGAAAATGAGGTCAAGGTCAAATAAAACCTGGGGGATTGAAATACAGATCATAAACTATTTCCATACACCAAATATAGCTGACATATTGCATATAGTATTAGAAAAAAAGACCAAAACTCAAAAACTTTACTTTGACACTGAACCATGAAAATGAGGTCAATGGCAGATGACACCTGCCAGCTAGACATGTACACCTTACAATCATTCAATACACCAAATATAGTAGACCTTTTGCATACAGTATAAGAAAAACATGCCAAAAACACAAAAACTTAACTATAACCACTGAACCATGAAAAAGGTCAAGATCAGAGGACACCTGCCAGTTGAACATGTACACTTTACAGTGCTTCCATACACCGAATATACTAGACCTATTGCTTATAGTATCTGAGATATGGACTTGACCACCAAAACTTAACCTTGTTCACTTATTCATGAAATGAGGTCAAGTGAAAACTGTCTGATGGGCATGAGGACCTTGCAAGGTACGCACATACCAAATATAGTTATCCTATAACTTATAAAAAGAGAGAATTTAACATTTAAAAAAAACTTTTTTTTTTCAAGTAGTCACTATACCATAAAAATGAGGACAAGGACATTGGACATTTGACTGATGGAAACTTCATAACATCAGTCATTCATATACAAAGTATGAAGCACCCAGGTGTTCCACCATTTAAAATATAAAGCTTTTAAAAAGTTAGCTAATGCTGCCGTAGACGCCACCTGATCACTATCCCTTTGTCAAGCTTTCTGCGACTAAAGTCGAAAAACATGAAATGATACAAAAATTGTTAATATGGAGTGTGTATACATTTATCATTTTTCATTTTTCACAGAAACAAATGAGCAAGACAGATTATAACAAAGATTGTAAAGAAAAGTGTTGATGATAGCTATAGGAAATAGTATGGCATCAATTAACAGGTAATTAAAATTGTATAAATATGTTAAATATATACCTTTTAAAAAAGTGTACAATTAAGGTTTAAGCAGATGCTTAACCGTTTCAATATGAATATTCAAAGTACTAATACACAAAGCTCACTGTTAGATGCAATTGATAATTTAAGCTTTAGCCACTTCAGTCAAAAAAAAATTTCATGTGATAACTCATTTTATGCATCAAATTGCTTGTAACATTATATCAGAAAGATTTAAAATCAGAAAAAATAGTAAATAAAAATAAATTTGATAAACTGGATCAATAAGTCTTGGTGGAACATGTGCTTGTCAGTTAAAAAATTAAATTTAAGCACACATTCTGGAAAAGTTCATTAATAATATTTTAATGATGGCTGCATGATAATGTAAAATGCAGAAATGTGGATTTCTTTCTTATATAAGGGAGATAAATCTCAAATTTTTGTGTTGAATGTTGAAAATAGATTAAAGATTTTGTCTTTGTGGAAATAAGTTTGAAAGGAGGTACTTGTGATAGATCAATGGTGTTTTCTATAAAGTTGCATTACTGTCTGTACATTTTGAGGCCTTGTCCACTAGTTCATGGTCGAGCGACTCTTAATTTTTAGCAGTGTTGCTGTCCTTCAGCTTGTCTATTCTGAATTTTTTGCTAACAGACAATATATATATTTCTGGCAACAGTTTAAAGATTAATAATAATGTATTATTTTATTAGAAATTATGTTTTTGTAGTCTTTTATTCCAGTTCTTTACAATTGAATTAATTTGCCTACAGATTTTAACTGTATGTTTTGAAATGTATAAGATGCTTTGTTTTATTTGATTGTGTACTTTTTATTTTATCTCTAGTAAAATGCTCAGCAAATTGTTTTAGACAAATATTAGAATAGTTTTTTTTATCTATATCTATGTCATTTTCAGATTTACATAAGAGCTTGTGCCAGTCCGGAAGATATCCCTTAAACTTTGGAATAAAGAAACACTAAATTTTAGTCTGACATACAGACCAGTCAGGATTTGGAAGAATGGTTGAATGTTACATAGAATGTAGATTGACAAAGAAGTAATCTATGAAGATTTTACATATTGAAAAAAAATCACCTTTATTTGTTATTCTATTACATTGTATCATACATAAATAAGCGCAATGTTGCTTGAAGCTTACTTCAGATCTGACATGACAATTTAATATTATTACTTCCTTTGAGCAAAAATAAATATACCTTTATATTATTTAATAGATTTGTTGAGTTCATTGTTTCATATATTTCCCTGTATTTGAACTTATATTTCAAGGAAATATCATTGGTTACATTTTATCTTGTTATAGAATGGTGTCATGTCAAAAATATCTGCTGAAATAAATTAAAATTTTACACATAATATTGGTAGATCTCCACAATCCAAAACTTCAGCTGAAAATTTCAAATCTCCAGTTGTGACTTTACAACTCTGTCACATGTCTACCTTTTGTCCTCTTGTGTATCTACCCTTCTGTTATGTTCCCAAAATTTCACAAGAGAGTCATTTTTCAATCTACAAAAACTGATAATATTTCTCTTTTTTTTTAGTTCACCTGGCTTTAAAGGCCAAGTGAGCTTATTTATCACTTGGTATCCATCGTCTTCTGTCTTGGTCAACTTTTACAAAAATCTTCTCTTTTTCAACTACAGGGCCAAAGTTAACCAAACTTGTACACAACCATTATTGGGGTATCTAGTTAAAAAAATGTGTCAAAAACCCTGGGCTAACCAACATGAAAAAATAGAACATAGGGGTAAAATTCAGTTTTTGGCTTATATCTCTGCAACTGAAGCATTTAGAATAATCTGACATGAGGCAAAATGCTAACAGGTCGACATCTATCTGCCATGACATTTTCAGACTAATCAAACAACCGGTTGTTGAGTTGCTGTCCCTCAATTAGTATTTTAAAGAAATTTTGTTGAGCCTGCAACTTTTGTCACAGAAAGCTCGACATAGGGACAGTGATTTGGGATGGAGGCAACTATGGTGCCCGCGTTAGCTAACTTCTTAAAAGCTTTATATTTTAGAAGGTGGAAGACCTGGATGCTTCCTACTTTGTATATAGATGCTACATAATACTAAGTTTCTCTCTGTCATTGACCTTGACCTCATTTTCATGGTTCAGTGACTACTTAAAAAAAAGTTAAGATTTTTTGTAATGTTGATTTCTCTCTTATTAAGAGAAAATTACTATATTAGGTATGTGCGTACCTTGCAAGGTCCTCATGCCCGTCGGACAGTTTTCACTTAACTTCAAACTCATTTCATGGGTCAGTGAAAAGGCTTAGTTTTGGTGGTCAAGCCCATATCTCAGATACTTTAAGCAATAGTTCTTTTATATTTGTTGTATGGAAGGACTGTTAGCTGTACATGTCCAACTGGCAGATGACCTCATTTTCATGGTTCAGTGGTATAAGTTAAGTTTTTTTGTGTTTTGGTCTTTCTCTTATACTGTATGCAATAGGTCTACTATATTTGGTATATGGAATGATTGTAAGGTGTAAATGTCTAGCTGGTAGATGTCATCTGACCTTGACCTCATTGTTGTCGAGCCTGTAACTTTTGTTGCAGAAAGCTTGACAGGGATAGTGATGAGGCGGCAGCTGCGGCAGCAGCATTAGCTTACTTCTTAAAAGCTTTATAATTTAGAAGGTCGAAGACCTGGATGCTTCCTACTTTGTATATAGACACCCCATGTTACAAAGTTTTTGTTAGTCACATGTCCATAGGCCTTGACCTAATTTTCATGATTCAGTGACTATTTGGGGAAAAAAAATCAGATTTTGTAATGTACATTCTCTTTCAATATGAGTAATAGGATAACTATATTTGGTATGTGCGTAACCTACATGGTCCCCATACCCGCCTGACAGTTTTCACCTGACCTCAACCTCATTTCATGATTCAGTAAACAAGGATAAGTTAAGGTGGTCAAGTCCATATCTCGGATATTATAAGCAATAAGTCTACTATATTTGGTGTATGGAAGGATTGGAAGGTGCACATGTCTAACTATCAGGTGTCATCTGACCTTGACCTCATTTTCATGGTTCAGTGGTTACAGTTAAGTTTTTGTGTTTTGATCTGTTTTTCTTATACTGTATGCAATAGGTCTACTATATTTGGTGTATGGAATGATTGTAAGCAGTACATGTCCAACTGTCAGGTGTCATTTGACCTTGACCTCATTTTCATGGTTCAGTGATCAAAGTTAAGTTTTTGAGTTTTTTGTATGCAATAGGTCAACTATATTTGGTGCATGGAATATTTTAAGATGTACATGTCAGACTTGCAGGTTTTATTTGACCTTGATCTCATTTTCATGGTTTATTGCTCAGTGTTGAGTTTTTCGTGTTTTGTAAAAAAGAAAATGTGGTATGATTGCCAATGAGACAACTGTCCACAAGAGACCAAAATGACTCAGACATTAACAACTATAGGTCACCCTACGACCTTCAACAATGAGCAAAGCCCATACCGCATAGTCAGGTATAACAGGCCCCAATATGACAATGTAAAACAATTCAAACGAGAAAACTAACGGCCTTATTTATATAAAAAAATGAACGAAAAACAAATATGTAACACATAATCAAATGACAACCACTGAATTGTCTTGGGACAGGCACATACATAAATAATGTGGCGGGGTTAAACATGTTAGTGGCATCCCCCCCACCCCCTAACCTGGGACAATGGTATACTTGTACAACATAATAACGAACTATAAAAATTAGTCGAAAAAGGCTTAACTCATCAGATGGACAAAAATACAAGTGGACGTGGCTGGGTACTTGTACATCCCGACAACAAAAGAGACACTAGGAACAGATCTGAGAGTACTCGAAGTTATCAGACAGCTAGTTCAAAGCCACTAACAACTAAAAAAAATCATGCATCTAAGACTAAACAATCAATCCGTACATATCCAACATCCAATGGATTGAGTGTAAAACAGTCAGAGAAAAACATGACCTTGTGCAATGCCAAGTTACAGGTATCGACAGATTGTAGATACATGCATGTGTATATGTATATAACATACAGTATTACTAGTTATATTTAGTTTGCTTTTAATTTACTGATAACAAAATCAATACTTATACCAATAAAACAATATTCAATGATCTTATTATTGTGGAATTGGTAACCTTTTAGAATAAGTTTATTTAAAGGAGCGATAAGTTTTCAAGGATCATTTCTAAATTACCGGGCACGGTTAACAATTTCCGTAAAAATGAGGATGTGATATCCCGTTATAAATCATTTTTCTACAGGTACAACCAAACTTCAAAACCAAATCTTTATATCTACGGAAAAATTTAGAAAAGATTTTAAGTAAATTATGGTAACGATATCCCTGGTTTAATAATTTACCAGTAATACATAGATTGCGTTCGTTAAAATCAAAAATGTCACAACAGACACAGGCTAAACCTGACTGTTTTTCTTAAACTATAAGCAATAGGTCAACTATATTTGTTGTATAGAAGTATTGTAAGCTGTACATGTCTGTCTGACATGGTTCATCTGACCTTGACCTTATTTTCAAGGTTCATTGGTCAATGTTATGTTTTCTTTATAAAGTCTGTTTCTTAAAAACTATAAGCCATAGGTCAACTGTATTTAGTGTATTGAATGATTGCAAGGTGTACAAGTATATCTTGTTTAATTTATACGTCCTTGACCTCATTTTTTTTTATCATGTTAAGTTTATATGATAGTTGTAGTAAAGCTTCATATTTAGGACAAAACACAATATCAATGATTAAAGAAGAAGGTGAGACATTTCAGCGTGTGCACTCTTTTTATGGTTCATTGCTCAGTGTTAAGTTTTTGTGTTTTGGTCTGTTTGTCTTAAACTATAAGTAATAGGTCAACTATATTTGTTGTATGAAAGGATTATAAGCTGTACATGTCTGCCTGGCATGGTTCATCTGACCTTGACCTCATTTCCATGGTTCATTGGTCAATGTTTAGTTTTCTTGGTTAAGTCTATTTCTTAGAAAACATAAGCAAATGGATCAACAATATTAAGTGTATTGAATGATTGTACGGTTTACATGTATTTCTTGTTTGATTTATATGACTTTGACCTCATTTTCTTGGATCGTGATAAGTTTATGTCATAGTTGCAGTAAAGTTTTATATTTAGAATTATCCACATAACATCAATAATTAGCAAAGACGACGAGACATTTCAGCGTATGGACTCGTGTGGCTATTATCTTGAATACTATTTACAGATAAACTGTAAACAGCAATATTGTTCATCAAAGTAAGATGTACAAATAAAAAGTGGTCAACTGACCCCTTAAGAAGTTATTGCCTGTTAAAGTTAATTTTATACAATTTTTGTAATCATTTACAAAAATCTCCTTCTCTGAAAGTACTGAGATAAATTTAACCAAACTTAGCGACAATTATCTTTATGGTACGAGGTTACAAAATGTGTCCAATAACCGTGCATTCCAACCAAAATGGCTGACATGGCTAAAAATAGAACATAGGGGTAAAATGCAGTTTTTGGCCTATATCTCTGAAACTTAAGAATAATCGTTGCATCAATTGAAAACAAATATATCAGGTTAGCGACACTGTCACTCTTCATTGAAGTTATTGCACTTTAATGAGGATGATTTTACCTTTTTTTTGTGTTTTGGGCAAAAATTAAAGAAGATGAAGAGAAAGCAAAACGATTAAAATATCAGTAAAACAAGATCAACGATCAATTTTTGCCATAAAGTCTATTCTTATCTACAATGGTTGAGAGTGTCCTTTGTTTGATATGCACATATACTAAGGTGAATGCCATTAGAGCCTCTAGTTTAAGCCTATTATAGATATCCCCCTGATGTGATCAAATACAATCGCTTAATGTTTATCATTGCTTTCTGTTGTAGACCTAACTGGTCAATCTCTCTGAGCTAAATGTGCCATCTCCAACAAACGACCACTATCATTCTAGGGGAGCTTCTTATTAGATACCCCCCTGATGTGATCTACAACAAATCACCATCATTCTTGGGGAGTCTTGTTTATAAATTATGTTAGTTATGTTAGGTGACCTGCTGACTTCTGAATATAGAGATAGTTCAACAAAGATTGTATGGTGTAAAATTTTCTTTTCAGATCATTTTGTTGTCCTCACCTAATTTTCATGGTTCAATGGCTGCTTACAACTTCTTTTTTTAATTCATGATGAATATTAGAACGCAGCATTTGGTATATATAATCAATTCTGTATTGCATGGTTTTTCTTGTCTGACCTTATTTCATAGTCATTGGTCAACGTGATTATATCTGTGTCTAAAAAACTAAAGTTATAGGTTAATTTTTATGGTTCATTAATAGTAAGTCCTTGTGAACCTGATATTTTTTAAGACTTAACATATATCTTGATTATAATTTGTAAAGCAGGCTAGATATTTCACCATGTGTAATCGCTTTTGATGAAAAAGGCTAGTTATTAATAATCACTTTCAGGAAAACTTTAGATGAACCCATTACTAGTTCAATATATTTTCCACTAGGGAAAAGTAAAGGAAATGAATATATTTTCTGAACCTACGTTCCAAACTAAAACAGAAAAAGACACTTTTCAGTCAACTATCCTGCAAAATCACGAAATTGACAGTAATATTTTTTATGCTACCCAGATGAAGAAAGTTGATGGTTATACTCGCCTGGTTAATATAACACGATACGCGAAAGATATCAGACCGTCATTCAAACTCATAAGTTGAAAATAAACTAACAACGCTAGAACAAAAAAGGTACACGCAGGTTTTTACTTTTTTTTGCCAGTTTGTTTTCAACTTGTGAGTTTGGAGTTATTACCTGTGCACGTTGTTAGTTAAAACAATAATGTCCTTGGTAGGAGTTGTCGTATATGACAGGTGTTTTCCATTCGTTTGAAGTGTTTGTCATTTGCTTAAGGACCTTTTGTTTAGAATTTTCCTCAGAGTTCAGTATTTTTTTTTGTTATTTTACTTCTTTTTGACACTCTTTCTTCATCTTTTTTATTACTACCTGTAGATTTTATGTTTTATATGCACCTACTTTTCGATATTGTATTCACCACATTGTGTCATAGATAAAACTTATTCGTTTAGTATATGTTTACTTATTTTTGGTAACAATGTCTTTGTTAAAGAGTTAAGCCATTTCAATTGATATTTCATAGTGAATATTATATTGTAGTATTACACTACTTTCTTATGTTAAGATGATAGTAAGCACCTGTTATAAACACATTTTAACCCGCTGTATTTCGGAGCCTGATGTTTAGTGTTTGTTGTGGTTCATATGATTCTCTTTTAATGTGTATGGGCATTATATTTTCTGGTCTGTGCGTTTGTTTGTCTATCTGTCCATCTTCATGGTAAAGTTTTTGATCAAGGTAGTTTTTATAGCTTGCTGTTCGGTGTTAGCCAATGCCAAGGATTCATATACGTATTGAATGAAGGCTGTACTCTGACCTATAATTGTTAACGTTTTATACTTTTGTGACTTGGATGGAGAGTTATGGCAAAATACCGCAAATCATCTCACTTTCCGAATCAACCACTCGAATGCATCTGGGCATGTGTGTTGTTTTTTTACAAGTTACTGTGAGTAACACGACGGATGCCACGGGTAGAGCAGAACTATTTCCCATTTTAGAACTCGCAGTTTTATTTGTAAGGTGTTCTTTCTGTGTGATCTTATGGTTCAGTGATACATTCTATGCTAATTCATTTTTCAATGCTAACTTTGTTTCTGTGGATCCCTCCGGAACAACTTCATTCAACACCAGTTTAAGTAAATCTCTGTTTTAAGGTGTAATTTTCTGTCTCTTTAACTTTATTTCAAGAGAGGCGAAAGATGCCAAAGGGACATTTAAGCTCATAAGTAAAAATAAGGTAACAACATCGGTACCACCGGTAACAGTACACAAAACACAAGATAGAAATATAAAGACTTGGTTAGAACTGAGACATATCAACATGGAGACATGCCATGTTGGAAGTAAGAAAATAGAAGCGAAGGATACCAAAGACATTTAAAGTCATAGAAATAGACAACGCCATGGATAGAAAGGGAAAAGACTAACAGACAAATTATAGAACAGAAAATAAAACACAGGAAACTAAAAACTACGCAACACTTAGAAGTCTTAAGTGAGATATGTCAACTTTGAAGTAAGAAATATCAAATTGGTGAGAAATTTTAAAAATCAAATGTCCATATAAGGAGACGTGGTGTGATTGCCAATGAGACAGCTATTAACAAAACACCAAATTATGTCGATGTCAGAAACTGTATGTCAACACACGGCCTTCAACAATGAGCGATCATCGTACCATATACCAAGCTACAGATGACTGCAACTCAACAAATCGAAAACAATTCAAAGACCAACGACTTAATTTATCTGCAACACATCAAATAAGGGCCACGGTAGTCGAGTGGTCTAAGTAGTTACTAGCCAGTCAAAACTGAGGTTGTGAGTTCGAACCCCGTTGTGCGGGTGCACTCGACTTCATTCTTAATTAACTAGGATTTTTAGTTTTCTTATCGAAGGTCATGGTTTTTTCCGGGCACTCCGGCTTCCTCCATCAATGAAAACTGGCCGCCACGAAATAGCCAAAAATCGGTGTTAAAAAAAAAACCCCGACCCAAATCAAACGAAAAAGAATTACGATATACAAAAACTACAAAATGACGGGCTGATGTCTTGGAAAAAGAACATACATAATGTATTGAGGCTAAACATTTTCGGGGCCTAATCGTCCTCTTACCTTGGATAGAGGTTCAAAACAGCATAATTAGAACACACTGCACAAAACAACCATCAAAACACTCATTTGATTTACGGCAACAAAATACAACTACTAAATTTCATTATCTTGAATTGAGACATGCACATACATAATGTGGGGAGGATAATTATGTGTACCACCGTCGTAATCTCCCTCACCTATCTCGAAACTGGAGTATTAGCATAAAAAATATGCCATAAACATTGATAATGCCAGTATTTTTTCATTGTATTTCTGATGATTTATTCCCCGTTTTCAGTTATTTCAGTCTCATAATATTCTTTCTCTCTATAACTTTGAACGACTATCAAAGAGCGTACAGAAAAACATCAATAGGCGACACTAAACGGTAACTATCAAATCAATCCAATATTGGTTTGTATACAAATGGACAATTCAGCTCAAATCTATTTTCAGTCGTTACATCCGTGATTACACCAACACGAACCGCAAATGGGGTTTCTGCCATACTGGAGCCATGTTTAATTCTAGAGCACAAATATTCAATATTTTCGTCAAAAGAATAAGACGAGAGAGACGTGTTCTTTGAAGAATCTATGGATATACGAAGATGTGGTATGAGTGCCAATGAGACAACTCTCCATCCAAGTCACAATTTATAAAAAGTAAACCATTATAGGTCAAGGTACGGCCTTCAACATGGAGCTTTGGCTCATTGTATGTTTACAATTCAGTCTCCCTCATTTTATTGAGACTGGTCTTTCAGGACTACAATTACTCGGCTGATATCCGGTAAACAGATTTACTTCATCGAAATTTTAGAAAATAGATGCATTTCTCTTGTTGTTATATTTCTCGCCACGTCTATTCTTGTTTTTGTAAGATGTACTTCTATTTGTATCCATCTTGTAAGTGAAACCTTTTTCAACTGATTTTTAAAGTTTGTTCTTGTGGTTTATTGTTACACATTTTCCCCAGATTAACATGTTTCATCCCGAAACATTCTGCATGTGCTTGTCCCAAGTGAGGAGCCTTTAATTCAGTGGTTGTCGTTTGTTGCTATGTTACATGTTTGTTTTTTGTTGATATTTGTGTACCGTTAGTATTCTTGTTTGAACTGTTTTACATTTGTCTTTTTATAGCTGACTATGCGTAAGGGGGATTTCTGTTAAAGGCCGTACGGTAACCTAACAATGTTAATTTCTCTGTCATTTGGTCTCTTTTGAAATATAAAGGCAACAGTAGTATACCGCTGTTCGAAATTCATATATCGATTGAGAAAAAAAAAACAAATCCGGGTTACAAACTAAAACTGAGGGAAACACATCAAATATAAGAGGAGAACTACGATACAACAGAAAACACAGGAACAGGACATTTAAAGGAAAGAAAATGGTGGGTTGAACCTGGTTTTGTGGCTAGCCAATCCTCGCACTTCACTGGCAATGTTTAATATAACACTTAAATGACACCAATAGATGAATACAGTTTAAATGCAAGAACAGTCAAGACAGGGAATTCTGCAAATATACATTTCGACAACGAAACAACAGAAACACTAAAAAGAACAACAACAAAAAAACGACAATTCAACACACACAAAAACAAACTATGCGATAATAATTGCCATTTTCCTGACTTGGTACAGGCCACTTTTAGAGAAAAATGGTGGGTTGAACCTGGTTTTGTGGTTAGTCAAACCTCCCGCTTTTATGACAATGTTAAATATAACATTAAAATGACAACATTACATGATAGGACTACCATACAAATAAATGGGAGAACATATAGGACAGAGACACACATACATAATAGCTATCAAAATGTACCAGGTTTATAATTTAATACGTCAGACTCGCGTTTCGTCCACACAAGACTAACCAGTGACGCTCAGATAAAAAAAGTTCGAAAGCCAAAACAAGTCCAAAGTTAAAGAGTGGTCACATTGGCAGTTGTACCACATCTTCTTTTTTGTAAATATATCAAATTTCCCAGACCGTATAGAACACACACAATGGTGTTCTCAAAACCCGTCATCATTTATGATTTATGCAATGAACTCATCATAGACACCAGCATTTAAAATTTGTATGCCAAATGCGAATTTCGTCTACAAAGACTCATCAGTAATGCTAGAATCAAAACAGTTAAAGGGCAAAATTAAGTACAAAGAGGACTTTTGTGAAATGTATTTCCCTCTCTTTAAATAGATATTTCATATGTGCCTGTCCCATGTCAGGAGCCTGTAATTCAGTGGTTGTCGTTTGTTTATGTGTTACATATTTGTTTTTCGTTCATTTTTTTTTACATAGCTGACTATGCGGTATGGGCTTTGCTCATTGTTGAAGGCCGTACGGTGACCTATAGTTGTTAATGTCTGTGTCATGTTGGTCTTTTGTGGATAGTTGTCTCATTGGCAATCATACCACATCTTCTTTTTTATATTATACATAACATTATCTTCATTGTTAAATTGTGCGTCTATAATCCTATGTTACCATTAAAGATTTTTCTTGTACACTTTTATCACTCGCATGTAATCATTGAGGTGTTAGGTTTGATGTGCTTTTGATTTCAATCTTAAATGACTAGTATCTATAATGTTCCAGTCGGTGGTATTCAAATCGCATTGATGCTTCCTCCACCAATAAAAACTGATAAATACGATATATCCAATAGTGCTGAATCAACCAAAAAGAAAATTCCTTTCTGTGTTTATTCTGATTTGGTCTTTTAGAAGTTCAACCGTTGTGATCCACAACAGAACGCAAAAATAGGGGCATATTCTCAATTTTTTTTTCTCAAATCAAATCTTATTTTGTGCAAAGAGAAAAAAAAGGTACCAAAGGCACAAACAAAAATCATAAGTAAAAAAAAAACCAACCATATCATGACATACATTTTAAACGACGATTTAACAAGCAGCTACATACAAAAATACAGATTGAGTTAAAAAAAAAAAAAAAAAAGGGAGCTATCATAACCACAATACAAAAAATAAAAAATAAAAGAATGGAAAACAACTATCAAAATTGCTGACTTAGTAGAGGCATTTTCATGACAGTGCTAATATGGTAAATGTGTGATAATTGTCATTCGGGAAAAAGAAGACATGAATATGATCATGAAAATTGGAACATAGCCATGGTTATCTGTGACACATATGTTCTATAACGGTCAACTAATCATGGCAGAGTCCATTTGTAAGTAGTTGTGTTGTACGATTGATTTGAAATAAATTAAAATATGTGTGGCATACGAATGTTTATTATAAATAATGTTATTTTATCATATACCAAAGAATTATTAATCGTTATGTTGATCTGATTCTCTCAACTATAGTATCACATTACAACATCAATGATAGATATGTGTATGTGACTTAGTAAATATGTAATCAAATATTCACAAATTCATTAACACGATATATAAAATATAATATATAAAAACAAAATAAAATAAAAAGAAGGCGATGCAGCATGATTGCTAATGAGACATCTATCCATTTAAATTCAAATGAAGTGTTTGTAAACAATCATAGTCAACCATACGGTCAGTGCCGATTCAAAGTCAAAACTAATATGTCGGAATTCGTCTACTAATTGTATAAGAAACTGGATAAGTGCACTGTAAAATCTGGAATTAGTCTAACAATTAACTTCATCTTTTCTTTTTTTATGACTTTTTCTCTGCCTTTTTGAACGGTTACATCTTTGTCCGTAACAAGCTTTTTCCCAGTCGCATTCAGGAGTAGCTTCATCTGAAGAGAATATTATACGTTTTCGATTTCCTCTTTCATTTGAATCTAAAGAACATAAAATGTTGCATTTGTGTCGGCTAGTAGACAAGCTCATTTCGGTCTTATCCTCAATTTCCGACTCATCACAAGGATATGCACGAAAACGAGCTACTTTTATGTGAGTATCACACATATCTCTACATTGGTGATGTGCAGGTTTGTTTCCAAAACAAATCGCATGTTGCACTGGGTCACTTACTCTAGAAAGACTATCATGGTCAAAACTTTCATTCTCTATAATTACAGTTTTATTAGGTAGACCTGATTTCTTACATTTTTTAGTGGTTTTATTTCTATAATAATGTTTGCGTATGGAATAAAAGCATCTCGACAGGTCCGCTGTTATAACCAATGCTACTGGTACAATAAGAAGAACGGAGAGTCCAGAGCCAACCGATTGTGCTGATTTTCTGAGATTTTCTGCCGATGTTCTCTTTCTGATAGCTTTCGATACATTTTTCTTTATGACTGAGATCAATGGTTTTATATTAGCCTCGAAATCTTCCAATACCAACTTTCTTAGTTCACCATCTGAAATATCTTTGCCATCGAGAAAATGCCATTTGGTATTGACGGATCGTTTTGGACATCTACATAGCAAGCGTTTGGGTCTCATTCCTATTAAAATGATAAAGTTAAAGTTGCATAATTTATAACCTTACTTTTTACTCCTTGTAATAACCCTGGTTGTATATTGTTTTATTTGCTTTATCGTACTTTGTTTTGAACATAAATCAGGCCGTTAGTTTTCTCGTTAGAATTGTTTAACATTTATCATTTCGGGGCCTTTTATAGATTTTATAGGTCGTGCAGTGACCTATAGCTGCTAACTGTTATGTCATATGGTCTCTAGCAAAGATTTGTCTAATTGGCATTTATACAACATCTCTTTTAACAAAATACAACTTTGAATTAAAAAACAATGCACTGACAGAATTACGTCTGGATGTATCAACAATACAGAACTGTTTTGTTTATGTTTATAAAGTCAAACTCATGAAGAAATTAAACAGGTTTTATTTGTGTTCATGTTTTAGTCACCAAAGAGTTAAATTAAGGAAACAGTGCTGGAATTAATCAGAACATTTATTTCTTTTAATAGAAGCACGTACAATGTCACTTTTCTTTTCTACAAATGATAAATACTGTGGATTCATTTTTATTCGTTTGGTACTAATTTTTGTGAGTTACGTGGATACAGGTGGCCAACGAAATCAAATGTTGAACGAATTGAAAATGTTCTATAGTCTTTGTAAGCAGTGATTATCAAAACCACGAAATCAAATACCCACGAAAATGCAAGTTTTTCTCTATCCACGAAAATTGATACCTACGAAAACAGATGAATCCACAGTAGGGACTTTTAAACAACCGTACTGACCTGCTGGTGTCACACTACTTTGTGTATTTGAGACCGGAGTAACTGAACTATCAGTGGTGTCTGTTTTACTCTGTGCATTTGAGACTGGAGTAACTGAACTATCAGTGGTGACAGTTTTACTTTGTGTTTTTGATACCAGAGTAACTGAACTATCAGTGGTGTCTGTTTTACTCTGTGCATTTGAGACTGGAGTAACTGAACTATCAGTGGTGTCTGTTTTACTCTGTGCATTTGAGACTGGAGTAACTGAACTATCAGTGGTGACAGTTGTACTTTGTGTTTTTGATACCAGAGTAACTGAACTATCAGTGGTGTCTGTTTTACTCTGTGCATTTGAGACTGGAGTAACTGAACTATCAGTGGTGATAGTTGTACTTTGTGTATTTGATACCGGAGTAACTGAACTATCAGTGGTGTCTGTTTTACTCTGTGCATTTGAGACTGGAGTAACTGAACTATCAGTGGTGACAGTTGTACTTTGTGTTTTTGATACCAGAATAACTGAACTATCAGTGTTGTCTGTTTTACTCTGTGCATTTGAGACTGGAGTAACTGAACTATCAGTGGTGTCTGTTTTACTCTTTGCATTTGAGACTGGAGAAACTGAACTATCAGTGGTGTCTGTTTTACTCTGTGCATTTGAGACTGGAGTAACTGAACTATCAGTGGTGACAGTTGTACTTTGTGTATTTGATACCGGAATAACTGAACTATCAGTGGTGTCTGTTTTACTCTGTGCATTTGAGACTGGAGTAACTGAACTATCAGTGGTGACAGTTGTACTTTGTGTATTTGATACCGGAGTAACTGAACTATCAGCGGTGTCTGTTTTACTCTGTGCATTTGAGACTGGAGTAACTGAACTATCAGTGGTGTCTGTTTTACTCTGTGCATTTGAGACTGGAGTAACTGAACTATCAGTGGTGACAGTTGTACTTTGTGTTTTTGATACCAGAGTAACTGAACTATCAGTGGTGTCTGTTTTACTCTGTACATTTGAGACTGGTGTAACTGAACTAACAGTGGTGTCTGTTTTACTCTGTGCATTTGAGACTGGAGTAACTGAACTATCAGTGGTGTCTGTTTTACTCTGTGCATTTGAGACTGGAGTAACTGAACTATCAGTGGTGACAGTTGTACTTTGTGTATTTGATACCGGAGTAACTGAACTATCAGTGGTGTCTGTTTTACTCTGTGCATTTGAGACTGGAATAACTGAACTATCAGTGGTGACAGTTGTACTTTGTGTATTTGTTACCGGAGTAACTGAACTATCATCGGTGTCTGTTTTACTCTGTGCATTTGTGACTGGAGTAACTGAACTATCAGTGGTGTTTGTTTTACTCTGTGCATTTGAGACTGGAGTAACTGAACTATCAGTGGTGACAGTTGTACTTTGTGTATTTGATACCGGAGTAACTGAACTATCAGTGGTGTCTGTTTTACTCTGTGCATTTGAGACTGGAGTTACTGAACTATCAGTGGTGACAGTTGTACTTTGTGTATTTGATACCGGAGTAACTGAACTATCAGTGGTGTCTGTTTTACTCTGTGCATTTGAGACTGGAGTAACTGAACTATCAGTGGTGTCGGTTGTACTTTGTGTATTTGAGACCGTATCAATTGAACTATCAGTGGTGTCGGTTGTACTTTGTGTATTGGAGACCGTATCAACTGAACTATCAGTGGTGTCGGTTGTACTTTGTGTATTTGATACCGGAGTAACTGAACTATCAGTGGTGTCTGTTTTACTCTGTGCATTTGAGACTGGAGTAACTGAACTATCAGTGGTGACAGTTGTACTTTGTGTTTTTGATACCAGAGTAACTGAACTATCAGTGGTGTCTGTGTTACTCTGTGCATTTGAGACTGGAGTAACTGAACTATCAGTGGTGATAGTTGTACTGTGTGTATTTGATACCGGAGTTACTGAACTATCAGTGGTGTCTGTTTTACTCTGTGCATTTGAGACTGGAGTAACTGAACTATCAGTGGTGACAGTTGTACTTTGTGTTTTTGATACCAGAGTAACTGAACTATCAGTGGTGTCTGTTTTACTCTGTGCATTTGAGACTGGAGTAACTGAACTATCAGTGGTGTCTGTTTTACTCTGTGCATTTGAGACTGGAGTAACTGAACTATCAGTGGTGTCTGTTTTACTCTGTGCATTTGAGACTGGAGTAACTGAACTATCAGTGGTGACAGTTGTACTTTGTGTATTTGATACCGGAGTAACTGAACTATCAGCGGTGTCTGTTTTACTCTGTGCATTTGAGACTGGAGTAACTGAACTATCAGTGGTGTCTGTTTTACTCTGTGCATTTGAGACTGGAGTAACTGAACTATCAGTGGTGACAGTTGTACTTTGTGTTTTTGATACCAGAGTAACTGAACTATCAGTGGTGTCTGTTTTACTCTGTGCATTTGAGACTGGAGTAACTGAACTATCAGTGGTGTCTGTTTTACTCTGTGCATTTGAGACTGGAGTAACTGAACTATCAGTGGTGTCTGTTTTACTCTGTGCATTTGAGACTGGAGTAACTGAACTATCAGTGGTGACAATTGTACTTTGTGTATTTGATACCGGAGTAACTGAACTATCAGTGGTGTCTGTTTTACTCTGTGCATTTGAGACTGGAGTAACTGAACTATCAGTGGTGACAGTTGTACTTTGTGTATTTGATACCGGAGTAACTGAACTATCAGCGGTGTCTGTTTTACTCTGTGCATTTGAGACTGGAGTAACTGAACTATCAGTGGTGACAGTTGTACTTTGTGTATTTGATACCGGAGTAACTGAACTATCAGTGGTGTCTGTTTTACTCTGTGCATTTGAGACTGGAGTAACTGAACTATCAGTGGTGTCGGTTGTACTTTGTGTATTTGAGACCGTATCAATTGAACTATCAGTGGTGTCGGTTGTACTTTGTGTATTGGAGACCGTATCAACTGAACTAGCAGTGGTGTCGGTTGTACTTTGTGTATTGGATACCGTATCAACTGAACTATGAGTGGTGTCTGTTTTACCCTGTGCATTTGAGACTGGAGTAACTGAACTATCAGTGATGTCAGTTGTATTTTGTGTATTTGATACCGAAGTAACTGAACTATCAGCGGTGTCTGTTTTACTCTGTGCATTTGAGACTGGATTACATAAACTATCAGTGGTGTCAGTTGTACTTTGTGTATTTGAGACCGTATCAACTGCACTATCAGTGGTGTCGGTTGTTCTTTGTGTATTGGAGACTGGAGTAACTGAACTATCAGTGGTGTCGGTTTTACTTTGTGTATTGGAGACCGTATCCGTATCAACTGAACTATCAGTGGTGTCTGTTTTACTCTGTGCATTTGAGACTGGAGTAACTGAACTATCAGTGGTGTCGGTTGTACTTTGTGTATTTGAGACCGTATCAATTGAACTATCAGTGGTGTCGGTTGTACTTTGTGTATTGGAGACCGTATCAACTGAACTATCAGTAGTGTCGGTTATACTTTGTGTATTGAAGACCGTATCACCTGAACTATCAGTGGTGTCGGTTATACTTTTTGTTTTTGAGACCGTATCAATTGAACTATCAGTGGTGTCGGTTTTACTTTGTGTATTGGAGACCGGAGTAACTAAACTATCAGTGGTGTCGGTTTTACTTTGTGTATTTGAGACTATATCAACTGAACTATCAGTGGTGTCGGTTTTACTTTGTGTATTTGAGACTTTATCAACTGAACTATCAATGGTGTCGGTTGTACTTTTTGTACTTATGTGTGTACTTCTTTCACTTTTTGTACTTATGTGTGTACTTCTTTCACTTTTTTTAACTGTACTTTGACTGTCTGAGAGTGTAGTTGCTGAAGTTGATGGGTCACTAGTCTCTATAACACTGAGTTTAATCATGCTGCTTGAGTTTTCTCCAAACTTATTTCTTGCATAGCATCTGTATTCCCCTTGGTCTGTAAGTTGCACGTTATTGATGATCAAGGATGGATTGTTTATCGTAGACCCTTCATACTTATTAATTGTTGATGAGCTCGAGGTTACCGGATCTTTTATATTTCCTCCTGAATCGGGTACAAATATCCACTTAATTTCGTCAACTGGATCACTTGGTGACTGAACTGCACAGTTCAGTTTTATCTGTTTTCCAACATTTGCTGTTTTCTGAGGATATGGAATGCTTACACTTGGAGGGCTCCCTATAAAGATAAAAGCGGGTGAATAGCAACTTCAACATTAAATTCTTTTTGAGGATACAAATTATTTTATTTGACCGTTTATAAGAAAAAAAGAGATGTGTTATGATTACAAATGAGACCAAAATCGATAACACTACTGTACATAGCAATGAACAGCCTTTAACAATGAGCTTAACACATACCTTATAGTAAGCTGGTAAATAATATTGTTGCTGGGTTTGCAATATTTATAATCGCCCAACCATTCCCCAACATAAAACATTTGTGTAACAACTCGGAATAAAAACAAACTATACAATCATTACGACAAGGCTTGGCGGACACTGGATAACCTTCTGAAAGAGTTTATTCAGAGGCAATACAGACATTCTGTATGTATGTGCCTGTCACAAGTCATGAGCCTGTAATTCAGTGGTTGTCGTTTGTTTATGTGTTACATATTTGTTTTTCGTTCATTTTTTGTACATAAATTAGGCCGTTAGTTTACTCGTTTAAATTGTTTTACATTCGGGGCTTTTTTTAGCTGACTATGCGGTATGGGCTTTGTTCAGTGTTGAAGGCCGAACGGTGACCTATAGTTGTTAATGTCTGTGTCATTTTGGTCTCTTGTGGAGAGTTGTCTAATTGGCAATCGTACCACATCTTCTTTTATATATGTACCTTTGATATTGCCTGCATCCCCGTTAAATAAATCCAAATCATGATAAAGATAGATATTTTACTAAAACTACGATGTTGACAAACGGATAACGTACCAAAAAGGGTCTCGTTATATTTTATAAGTGAGATAACTAAATTGTTCAAATGAGTTTTCAATGATTTACTGTTTGAAAAGTTTTTTTTTATATAAAAGAATTGTAAAGCTTATATCAATATTGTAATATGTTGTACAAGTACTGAGTAAGTCAATGTTAATAAACTTTTGAGCTACTCCATTTAAACCAGTTTATTTCAGTATCTCTTTAAAACATTACAATGAATAGAAAATTATACAGTGAAATACTTTGATTCAATTCATGGCCAATATAACATCATTAAGGGGGGACGTCATATTTAAAATGACGTCTTAGTTTGACATGTCACGTCACACACATCGAGCTACGGTATTTTCTTCCTACGTCTCATTTATAGACTTTTACCTCAAATTTTACGTAAGCGGTCATCTTAGAACAGAAGTATATAGCAAACGAGAAGATTATGTTTTAAGAATTATAAATTTCCTTATGTTAGCAGCAATATATCAACTTCACCTGCATATGGGATGTACCTTTATTTAACTCATTCGGTATTCAAGAAGAGTTATATAACTGCTATTTGAACTACACTATTTAATACCTTGATGAATACTTTACCTATTAGCGAAACTGTTACAAATGTAGGAACATCGCCTCCTCCACAATATGTACTGCTTTTACCAGAACACATGTAGTTGCAAAGGACAAAATCTGCTTTGGCTGTGCTGTCCGGTGCAGATATCCGACAGTAACAATAATTATTCTAAAAGCAGGTAAACATACATGTTACATAGGGTATAACTGCAGTAAGGTATATTCCGGAATAAGCTCAGGGAATCAGTATATCATTATAAAAATGACGCTTATGCATGTACATAGTAATGGCATAAGAAAGTATCGTACACGCTGTATGTATATTAAGTCATCCTTTTAGATAATGAGATTCCATTTTTAACACGACTAGTAATAAACAAAAAGACTTAAAATAAAAGATGTATACAATTGATTATATTCAAAAACTGGTATATGCTTTGCAATAGTCTTTTCTCATATGCCCTTTTTATCGTATTTGCTTTGGTTTAATTTCTAAAATAGCCGTCTTCATCATTTGTTAACCGTACCGTTCGTGTTCGTTTTTGTGATGAAAATATACATGTTGTTAGGGATTAGGGACTTTTGGTTTTGAATTTTTGTTTTCTAAAAACAATTCGTATTTTCACCATAAAATTTAAAAATCAATATTGGAACTTTAGACGTTTACTTCATCTGCTTAATATTTTGAATGCCTTTGCAGATATTCAAATACTTAATTATCCACTTCGAAATCAAGCGCCGACTTTTGTCATTATTTGTCGCAAAATAAATTTGACCCAAGTGTTCAATAACTCGATATTTTTTAACTTTCCGAATTGGTTAGTTTCTTTTAATGATATGCAATCATTAACATATGTCTTGGGTATTTCAAAGCACCATTCTTTATTTATTTGGGGTTTCTATAGAATATTTTGTAAACTTGAGGGTTCATGGTTACTAAAGCTTGTACACAGGTTAAATAAGGGGAGAAATTTGACGGACAGGATAAAACTTTAATCATGCCAAGTATTTCTTTATTTGAAACCAAGCTAAATTCTGCACAATTTTTTGAAAATGCAAATTTAACAAAGACTAATAGGGGGAAATCAATGGTGGTATTACACCTTAAAAACTAATCACAGACCCTGAAGGGGCATATACCAAAAATATAACTATAACAATTTGACATTGATTATCTTAGCATAACAAATTATTGAAGATACACTGGTAGTGCACAAGTAATTGTATAAAAAAGAGGGAAAACATATACATTGAATAAGATGCGTTACGGAATAAGACATAGTTAATATTATCTTTCACTTAAATTGAAAGGTTTCGAACATTAATTCGCTTATTTTCACTGTGAAATCGATAACTTATCTATATCTCATCTAATGCAAATCTGTTCAAACAATTTAAGAACAAGATGGACATTCTTTGGAAACATATCCAAGAAAAAACTTTCTCTTCTGATTGCCCGCGTAGCATGTTGCAAAATATTTTTTGTAAAATATCCCACTAGATTTTTCACTCTATATGTCACCAATTAGAGGTATCTATAAACACATATTATTTAATCATTGCAATACATTCAGGGTATAACAATGACATATCATATGATTAGATCACAATTGACAAACAATAGTTCCTGTCGGAAAACCTATTCATTTGGGTATCATATTGAGTGGTGATATTTCGTCTGTGATACGCTTCAAAAAGTTTTAAGATTTGAATATCGTCTGACACCAAAGCTTATATCTTTTCATTATGAAGCAACTCATTTCGCGGGTATTTTCTTGACTAGAGGAAGCATGTGACCAAAACCAGTATCCAGTATTACTGATATATAAAATATATACACTAATTATTAACACAAAGGGAAAACTAAAGAAAAACTATGTTCATAATAGTGTGTCCAGTTCCCTTAAATATAAATAAATAAACTTACACTAGTAACAGCAAATCTGTAAAACTTAATATTACTTCTCTCTTGGATGCAGTATTTTACACACCCAGCATTAGTTATATTGTCAAGTTGAATTGCATTACTCCAGTAAGCAGGATATGACCAAAAAGGATAACAGTCATAGTTTGAGCCATCTAAAATGCAACGTTCAAATGCAGTAGTAACATTGTGAGCAGATCAGTGGAATTCTACATTAATTTCGATGAAATGCCTAAACACAAACACGTTCGCAATCATACTTTGTTAAAGTGTTAAATGTTAATAGTGTTGAAATCGTGAATGGTACAAGGTTTGTGAAAATTAAAAAGATAGAATTAAAAAATATGCATTTAACAGTCGTCTCTTGAAATATTTTAATGTGTCCCAAAACACGAATAAACCTGCAACAAGAAAACTAAAATAGTAACAGGTATGATACAGATTCTGATGCAATTTTTATGTATCATTTTATTTTCATCGGCTAAAAGCTACCTTCAATTCCACAGTTGACATTTTTTTAATTGGATTTCATCTATCTGTTTTGGAATTTAGTATGACGTCCATTTTCACTGATCATTGTACACACTGTATACATTTTTATTTAGGTGCCGGCTGGGGCCCACCTTCGGGTGCGGAATTTTCTCACTGCGTTGAAGACTCATTGATGGAGTTCGGCGGTTGTCTGCTCTTTAGTCGGGTTGTTGTCCCCTTGACATATTCTCCATTTCCATTCTTAATTTTATTTGATGAACATTATGGATGCATTAATTATTATTGTTAGTAGGAAAACAGAATTCCTCTTCACTGTTTGACCTGGAGGCTAACATGACTGAATGACAGTTTTCAATTTCTGTTATTTCCTATTATACCCTTATTTCACACGTTCCCGGTTTATTATCTTTCTATTTTATTTTTGTAAGGCCTAAATGTTATATCCGGGGCCAATACATATAAATGAATACATGGCAAAATCCGTATCGCATGCTGTATCACCACGAGAAGCCAATATCTGTCCCGATGGCTGATATTGGTCGAGTGGTGATACAGCATGCGATACGGATTTTGCCATGTATTATTCTGTTTATCATATATTTTAATAGAATAAGATTTGGAATATTCATTTTTTTTAAATCGTTCGAAATTATAAGCTAGAAAAGAACATTATGATTTTCCTGTACTTTTCCAGCTGACATTTTTATAGATAGACTTCCTTATTTGCTTAATATCCAAATCGTAAACCTTATTACATTCTCAATAGACGTAAAGACCATGTATTTAAATTCATCCACTAACGATACTGTCCACTTATTTCAACGAAAATTAATATTTATCAAATAAATATCGTAAGATGTAGAAATGTTTAAAGTTTTATTGTTTATTTGGCGATGATATTATTCATGATCATTTTAATTTTCTGACAAGGTGAACAACACCAAAAGCTATTCCTTGAAGAGTTTGCTATCTATTCTAACCAAAATGAAATAAAATTTGCATTTGTGTTAAATTCATCAGGGAATGGAAACAAACTTCATGAAAATTATGACCAAATAAACAATAAAACTACAGGTATTTCTACATCTTATTGTGTTTTTTTTAAATAAAAATCGCTCTTACAGTTACTGTGTAATAATTTTTGGAAAAATATCGATTTTATTTAAAATGATAGGACATTTGTTTTAGTGGGAGCTCATGTTTTCCTATGCAAGGAAATACAACAACTGGACGTCATAGGTCAAACGTTTACGACATTTGAATTATGACGTTACGCAAGGTATTCGATACGGGATTTGATATACGATACTAGGCATGGGATGCGGGTTTAGCTATGCGATACAGGGTAGGTGATACAGACTGAAAAAAAAACTTTATTAGATATACAAAATAGCTGTATTTTGTACTAAATATATGATAAATGGTAATAATAACCTCATTTAAATCTGTTTTTATACTTGACAGAAGGTCAATATTCGTACACGCTGCATTTGCATCAGAAAGTTTCTTGAACTAAATTCAACATCCAACCAATATTACTTAGTATGCCCACATTCACCATATGGACACGAAACTTTGTCGGGAGAATTGAATAAATACGAGTATATTTCGGTTTTCAAGAAGAGCGCAGCCCGTTGCAAGGCCTTCATTTTTTTTTATATCAAAGTGCCCAAAAGAGGGACGAAATATACCAGATACAGAGGGACAGTCAAACTCATAAATCGAAAATAAACTGACAACGCCATGGCTAAAAATGATAAAGACAAACAGACAAAAAATAGTACACATGACATAACATGAAAAACTAAAGAATAAGCAACACGAACCCCACCAAAAACTAGGAGTGTTCTCATGTGCTCTGGAAGGGTGAGCAGATCCTGCTCCACATTTGGCACCCGTCGTGTTGCTCATGTTATAACAAATCCGGTGAATAGTCTAATTCGGTAGGTCACATTCATGAAAGGGAAGGGGATTGTAGTTACGACGCAATGAACATATCCGATATCATCTGTGAAACGGTTATTCCATAACGGTCAACCAACTCGTGATTGCGTACGTAAAATTTATGAACGGATGATTACCCATTTAGAACTCTTGGTTTAATAGCTTCCTTGTGTGCAGCAACTCTCTATCGAGAAAATCATGATAGGAAATACAAGCACGGGAATATCGTATCAAATGGTTTTTCAATGATTTACTGGTTGAAAAATATTTTGTTTTGTATGAAAAAAGTGTAAAGCTTGAATCAATATAGTAAAATGTTGCACAAGAACAAAGTAAGTCAATGTTAATGTATTTTTGAGCTACTACATTTAAACCAGTTCGTTTGTTTCAGTATCTCATGATGTGGTATTTTAAATAATTTCATAGTTTGGCATTTGACGTCACCCACATCGAGCTACGGTATTTTCCTACGTCTCATTTTTAGACCTATACCTCGAATTTGACATAAACGGTCATCTTAGAACATAAGTATATAGCAAACGTGAAGATTATGTTTTTAGAATTATAAATTTCCTCAGGTTAGCAGCAAATTTATCAACTTCACCTGCATATGGGATTTACCTTTAATAAACTCATTCGGTATTCAAGAACAGTTATATAACTGCTTCTTGATCTACACTATTTTAATAACTTGATGAATACTTTACCTATTAGCGAAACTGTTACAAATGTAGAAACCTCGCCTCCTCCACAATATGTACCGATTTTACCAGAACACATGTAGTTGCAAAGGGCAAAATCTGCTTTGTCTGTGCTGTCCGGTGCATATATCCGACAGTAACAATAATTATTCTAAAAGCAGGAAAACATACATGTTACATAGGGTATAACTGCAGTAAGGCATATTCCTGAATAAGCTCAGGGAGTCAGTATATCATATTATTATCTAATCAGAAACGAATTGCGGTCAGGTGACCTCACACGACTTTTATGTTCCACGTGTTAGGACAATATTTTTTTGAAGTGTTTCTAGAATTTGGATTATTAATTTCGATGTGGTTTTGAAAGCTTGGAAAAGGTAAGTTGGAGTGTAAATATATTTTTCATAGTTGAATTTTCAATCTTTATTAAATTTGTTATTGATGTGACCCAGATAAGTACCGTGTCGTGACCTTTACCTGCCAAAGTTTGTAAACAATGTACACAAATGTAGCGTACAAGTGTCGAAGTACCTATATCTTGAAAAAGACACACACACACACACACCTACACATCCTAATATATCTGAAATACCCACATTAACATTCATAGTAATAATTATTGTACAAACAAACTTCGGCACATACAGTCATACTTGTTCAGTGTCACATGATACTTTCTTTCCATAACTTTCACACATACTCATACCATAGGCATAGCACTTACAGATAATTACTTGCATAGTACATTTATAATAAAGGAAAAACATCACATACAATCACACATAATCTAGATAGCATCTGGTTTTTTTTACTATACATGTAGCTTAAGTTAACTATAAAATGACTTCATTATTATTTTTCAAAATATTCAACACCTTTGTTAATAAACTGGTGATCTCTTTATTGGTAATACTATATAATTCTACAGTATTTTCTACCGCATATTCAAAAATTCTTAATGTGTCTACTGCTTTGGGTTTTTTTTATTAGAAACATAATGTGTTTTATAGACTGAAAAGAAAATTAAACTAAGCAGTTGATTTAGCGCATAGTATGCATCGTCATGAATTTTGTATCCTATAACCAACGAATGAAGACTTATTACATGTTCGCCTATGAAGACTTTTTTAAGTAAAACTTTCATTGATTTCCAGAATGTTTATGATATGAACATGTAATGAAAAAATGATTATGACTATCTATTTCATTGCAATATGAACACAAATTGTTTTGTGAAATTTTCCAATGAAAAAGCAGCACCGCATTTGGCAAAATATAGTGCATTAATTTCCATTTAAACATTTTTATTTTATTATCTTTAAGATATTCAAAATTAAATTTAATAGAGTCTTTAAGTTCATTTAATAGTCTCTCTTTGCTTAAGACTTTTCCCATTTTAAAAATCCTACTGGTATTTCTGTTTTTGACACACTTAATACTAATTTGTATATGTTTTTAGCATCAATAGTTAGAACATCATTACAATCTCTAAGTTTAGTTTTTGTTCGGTTGATATGGACGTTTGTTTTGAATGATTCTTTTGATTTTAATTTGTCTGTCCATTGCTTTGGTATAGATTTTTTAGTTTTGAGTATTTAGAAATCCAATTCCTTTTATTTCTTAATTTTGAAGTAATAATTTCTTCTGATATATTTCCTCTTTTATCTATTGTCATTTATATATAGTATGTTACTATCAATCCAGTTATCAAAGAACAAACATTTTCCTTGAAATTTTATGAATTTATTTCCCCATATAACTTGTTTTCTGATTTCTAAATAATGATCGATTTGATCATGATGATTGTTTTCACAATTATTTACATTTATCCGTGTTTTTATCATCTCTTGATAGAAAGTTGGTGTACTGTTCCATATGTTTTTATCTAGCAATTTTGTGTTATTTACATTCATCTTGAAAATAAGAAGGTTTTTCCGAATTTATTAAGATATAGTTTTGATAATACAGACCAATACACATTTTCTGATTCTAATATTTTATAAACCATTTTAAATGTATAGATTTTATATAGGATTCTACATCAATCATTTTTAAACCCCCTTCTGCGAAGTTTTTTGTTATTATTGACCTTTTTATTTTATCTTTTCCTCCATTTCAAATGAATTTATATAAGATTTTATTTATATTTTGTAGATTTTCTTTAGTAATGATACTGTTAGTGGCAATGTAGAAAGTTAAAACACAAAAAATACTGAACTCCGAGGAAATTTCAAAAAGGAAAGTCCCAAATCAAATGGCAAATTCAAAAGTTCAAACACATCAAACGAATGGATAACAACTGTCATATTCCTGACTTGGTACAGGCATTTTATTATGTAGAAAATGGTGGATTGAACCTGGTTTTAAAGCTAAACCTCTCACTTGTATGACAGTCGCATCAAATTCCATTATATTGACAACGATGTGTGAACAAAACAAACAAAAACAATAGGCAAAAATGTCACAAATAGGGGAAAATAGTCTAATTCGGTAGGTCACATTCGTGAAAAGGGAACGGGATTGTAGTTACGACATAAGGAACCTATCCGATATCATCTGTGAAAAGGATATTCCATAATGGTCAACCAACTCGTGATGGCGTCCGTAAAATTTACAAAGTGATGATTTCAACTTCACCATTTGGAACTCTTGGTTTAAAAATGAAAATTCACACAATTTGGAAGCTGAAATCATCTATTTTGTCGTAAAGTTTTGTTTTCAACCGACCCTCATAGTCAGTTTCTAGATATAAGTCATAATCAAATGGCAAAATCAAAAGCTCAAACACATCAAACGAATGGATAACAACTGTCATATTCCGGACTTGGTACAGGCATTTTCTTATGTAGAAAATGGTGGATTGAACATGGTTTTATTAGCTAGCTAAACCTCTCACTTGTATGACAGTCGCATCAAATTCTATTACATTGTAAACGATGCGTGAACAAAAAAAAAAAACAGACACAATAAGTAAAAATGTCAAAAATAGGGTACAGCAGTCACATTGTGTTATCATCTTAATCACTATAAAAACAACAACTGTAACGAAGAAGCACAAAAAGGTATACATCAAATTTAACATCCTCATTTTGCTTATATTATACGATTTTATTTATCTATGTAAAGTCCAACCATACAGGATGGAAGGTTTTCAGTATTGGTGTAAAACTGCGCGTTTGAAATTCGCACAGGTAGACATTAAATAATTTTGTCGTTCAAAGTATGACGGCATACAAAAATACAGAGTTTTTAAACCCCCTTCTGCGAAGTTTTTTGTTATTATTGACCTTTTTATTTTATCTTTTCCTCCATTTCAAATGAATTTATATAAGATTTTATTTATATTTTGTAGATTTTCTTTAGTAATGATACTGTTAGTGGCAATGTAGAAAGTTAAAACACAAAAAATACTGAACTCCGAGGAAATTTCAAAAAGGAAAGTCCCAAATCAAATGGCAAATTCAAAAGTTCAAACACATCAAACGAATGGATAACAACTGTCATATTCCTGACTTGGTACAGGCATTTTATTATGTAGAAAATGGTGGATTGAACCTGGTTTTAAAGCTAAACCTCTCACTTGTATGACAGTCGCATCAAATTCCATTATATTGACAACGATGTGTGAACAAAACAAACAAAAACAATAGGCAAAAATGTCACAAATAGGGGAAAATAGTCTAATTCGGTAGGTCACATTCGTGAAAAGGGAACGGGATTGTAGTTACGACATAAGGAACCTATCCGATATCATCTGTGAAAAGGATATTCCATAATGGTCAACCAACTCGTGATGGCGTCCGTAAAATTTACAAAGTGATGATTTCAACTTCACCATTTGGAACTCTTGGTTTAAAAATGAAAATTCACACAATTTGGAAGCTGAAATCATCTATTTTGTCGTAAAGTTTTGTTTTCAACCGACCCTCATAGTCAGTTTCTAGATATAAGTCAAAATCAAATGGCAAAATCAAAAGCTCAAACACATCAAACGAATGGATAACAACTGTCATATTCCGGACTTGGTACAGGCATTTTCTTATGTAGAAAATGGTGGATTGAACATGGTTTTATTAGCTAGCTAAACCTCTCACTTGTATGACAGTCGCATCAAATTCTATTACATTGTAAACGATGCGTGAACAAAAAAAAAACAGACACAATAAGTAAAAATGTCAAAAATAGGGTACAGCAGTCACATTGTGTTATCATCTTAATCACTATAAAAACAACAACTGTAACGAAGAAGCACAAAAAGGTATACATCAAATTTAACATCCTCATTTTGCTTATATTATACGATTTTATTTATCTATGTAAAGTCCAACCATACAGGATGGAAGGTTTTCAGTATTGGTGTAAAACTGCGCGTTTGAAATTCGCACAGGTAGACATTAAATAATTTTGTCGTTCAAAGTATGACGGCATACAAAAATACAGAGTTTTTAAACCCCCTTCTGCGAAGTTTTTTGTTATTATTGACCTTTTTATTTTATCTTTTCCTCCATTTCAAATGAATTTATATAAGATTTTATTTATATTTTGTAGATTTTCTTTAGTAATGATACTGTTAGTGGCAATGTAGAAAGTTAAAACACAAAAAATACTGAACTCCGAGGAAATTTCAAAAAGGAAAGTCCCAAATCAAATGGCAAATTCAAAAGTTCAAACACATCAAACGAATGGATAACAACTGTCATATTCCTGACTTGGTACAGGCATTTTATTATGTAGAAAATGGTGGATTGAACCTGGTTTTAAAGCTAAACCTCTCACTTGTATGACAGTCGCATCAAATTCCATTATATTGACAACGATGTGTGAACAAAACAAACAAAAACAATAGGCAAAAATGTCACAAATAGGGGAAAATAGTCTAATTCGGTAGGTCACATTCGTGAAAAGGGAACGGGATTGTAGTTACGACATAAGGAACCTATCCGATATCATCTGTGAAAAGGATATTCCATAATGGTCAACCAACTCGTGATGGCGTCCGTAAAATTTACAAAGTGATGATTTCAACTTCACCATTTGGAACTCTTGGTTTAAAAATGAAAATTCACACAATTTGGAAGCTGAAATCATCTATTTTGTCGTAAAGTTTTGTTTTCAACCGACCCTCATAGTCAGTTTCTAGATATAAGTCAAAATCAAATGGCAAAATCAAAAGCTCAAACACATCAAACGAATGGATAACAACTGTCATATTCCGGACTTGGTACAGGCATTTTCTTATGTAGAAAATGGTGGATTGAACATGGTTTTATTAGCTAGCTAAACCTCTCACTTGTATGACAGTCGCATCAAATTCTATTACATTGTAAACGATGCGTGAACAAAAAAAAAAAAACAGACACAATAAGTAAAAATGTCAAAAATAGGGTACAGCAGTCACATTGTGTTATCATCTTAATCACTATAAAAACAACAACTGTAACGAAGAAGCACAAAAAGGTATACATCAAATTTAACATCCTCATTTTGCTTATATTATACGATTTTATTTATCTATGTAAAGTCCAACCATACAGGATGGAAGGTTTTCAGTATTGGTGTAAAACTGCGCGTTTGAAATTCGCACAGGTAGACATTAAATAATTTTGTCGTTCAAAGTATGACGGCATACAAAAATACAGAGTCAAGTAAAGTAGATATGTAGGACTCAAATCTATGGTTGGTTCCAAATCTATGGCAGATTCCTAATCTATGGTAAATATGACGTCATGCTATCCCAAATTTATGGCAGATTTTTTAAAATTCTAATCTATGGCAAGTTTTGTTATTTCTTAATCTATGGCGGATTTTTGTTTTTTTCCAAATCTATGGCAAATTTGGTGGAAATGAAGAACAAGGCAGTACATATACGATCAATGACTTTTCTTAAACAAGTGGAAATGTAAACTAAACGGAAGCATGTCTATAAAACATTCCATAATGGTAATTCTAATTGTAGAAGTGAATTATACTATAATGCAGACTTCATGATTAAAATGATGTGCCCCGGAAACAAATAAGCATTTCCTAATCTGTGTATGGTACATGTTTAATCCAGTTATTGAATTAACTAGTAAATATTAAAGTAACTTTAAAATAAACAAGAAAGCACTTTTAATAAAAAAGAATTAAACAGTTTGACTTTCCAATAATATTTCCTTTTTAACTGATGACGATTTAAGTCAAAGTAGTATACTGTAAAATTCATTTCTCACTTAATATACTTTGCTAGTCGTAGACTTTTGGTTATTTACTATAATCCCTTTCTTAAACTATCCACTTCTAAAAACAGCGATGCCTTCCTTCATTGCGGAATTTGGACGGTACAGCACATATTGTCCCTCCTCTATATAAAATGCCACATCTTAATTAAAGTGGAAAGTGTGATAATGTGCATTTGTTTGTTAAAATCGGTGAGCCCCTTGTTACATAGTATTATCTGTTTTTGATTAACATTTTACAAATAAAAAAAGTGTTCTATACATGGTTTTCAATTCAATGGGTTCTGCCATCTTTGCGGAGGCGGCGACGGCGACGCAATATTGCGTTGGTTACTTGTGACGCACTTAAAAGATCTGCCATAGATTTGGAGAAAACAAAAATCTGCCATAGATTTGAATTGTTTGACGTTTGTTACGTCACATTTACCATAGATTAGGAATCTGTCATAGATTTGGAACCCGCCATAGATTTGAGTCCTACAGATATAACAAAAAACGTACTTAACAGTAAAAGTAATAATAATAAATAAAATAATTGTGTGGTTCAAAGTATGACGGGATACATAAGTACAGAGTCACGTCAAATATATGTTACAAAACACAGACTTAACAGAAAAAGTAGTATTGAAAAATAAAATAGTTTTGTCATTTAAAGTATGACAAGATATTCTGTGCTTAACTTGCAAGTGGCTGTCAGTCGTGGGAATGTAACATGTAACAAGTATTATACTACTTATGTGTATATACTTAATTAAATACTAAGTGATATTACAAAGTACTTAATAGTTAAAATCATAACTAGAGCGTATGAATATTAATTACCCCTGTAAATAACCTTGTAGACCCAAAATTGTATTGACAAACTCTACTGTTTTATTTAAAACTAATGTTGATAGTTTTTTATTCTTATCTTTTACCATTTTAGATTTTAAGTACATATAAACTAACTAAATATGAAACCACACTAGTGCATAAATTTACCCATTACTGATACGGATTATTAATTCTTATCACTTTCCTTTTGCTAAGAGAAATTTAAACAACTGATAAGTTAGTATTTTTATCCATTTTAAAATTTTAAAATGTATAGTGTACACACAAGTTCATGTTTTTATCTAATTTTTAGTTTTAGCCTATTCTAACTCTGTTACTATTATTTTTAAATTTTAACTAGTACATAGAATTTTAAATAACGCAATTTTAAAAATAGACAAAATTTTTAAATGCGGTGACCCTGCAGATAGGGCGGACTTCCTGAAGAAGAAGAAGAAGAAGAAGAAGAAGAAGAAGAAGAAGAAGAAGAAGAAGAAGAAGAAGAAGAAGAAGAAGAAGAAGAAGAAGAAGAAGAAGAAGAAGAAGAAGAAGAAAAAGATACATAAGTAAAAGTTATATAAATAAATAAAATAGTTTTGTCGTTCAAAGTATGATTGTATACATAAGCACAGAGTCACGTCAAATGAATATCTCAAAAAACTGACTTAACAGTAAAAGTAATATTAATAAAGACAAATAAAATAATAATATAACACGTTATTAAGATGATAACCAACGTCAGTACGCAAAATATATACTTCAAGACCATCTTGTATTATTTGTGAAGTCGATACGGAATATTTAGCAACAAGTTCTTGGTACCTTCCGATGACCTTTTTTTAGAAAAAGGACGAGACGTTCTTTGACATATCCCTGGTTTATCCACTTTCTGCTCAGACACTTGTGACGTTTTACTAAGTCTGAGTAGGAGCTGAAAGCTCTTGAATACCGAATAAGTTGGGAAATGTATATTCCATATGCAGGTTAAGTTGGTATATTACTACTAAGGTGGGGGAAATTGATAATTTCAAAATTAAAATCGTCTCGTTTGTCACAGATTCTGGTACTGAGATGACTGTGTATGTCAAATTCGAGGTATAAGTCTAAAAATGAGGCGGAGGAAGCCGTGTCTGTTGTCTCTTTAATTTCTAGTTTTGGTGGATATATTAATGGAACCCAATCAGAAAAGTTCGGATTGTTAATGGAAAGAACATCATCAATATATCTGAAAGTGAAATTAAATAACCTGGCTTCTTTGATCTTCTTGTTTTTGACAAGTGTCTGAAGGAACTCCGATTCATATGAAAATAAGAAGAGGTCGGCAAGGAGAGGCGCACAGTTCGTTCCCATAGGAATGGCGACAATTTGTTGAAAAAGTCTACCTCCAAATTCAACAAATATGTTGTCAATAAGAAACTCCAGCATACTGATCACTTGTTCCTCTGTGTAGCATGTTTTACCTTTTTGTTCCCTATTAACAAAAAATGCCTTATGGTATCCCAAAGAGATAAATTAATAGCGTATGCTACCATTTTTATGATGAAAAGCATTGTGGATTATTTCTTTTAGACGGTTTTTCAATTTCACATGGAAAAGAATCCACATATGGTTTATACTACTACGCGAGTAAACCGTTTCACAGTATATCTGAAGACCCTCTTTCACTGCGGACCGAATTTTAGTCAATCTAATGGACAATGCTTTAGTGGAACATGCAGATGAGCCGGCAATGTACCGTTGTTTATACGGAATTTTGTGAAGTTTTGGTATCCAATACAAACAAGGTAAGTCCCCCGATTTGTTGTTCAATGCAATGTTCATTGAAGCCATTAAGGACTTATGATTCTCTAAAATCTCATCCTTGTCAAATGAAATGTTTTTGTATGTGGGATAATCTGAGTGCTTATTTAAGAGATGATAGACATTTTAAAGCCTCTTTGTCACTGAAAACGGACTTAGGTCGATCATTAACACAGTTTTTCAACTTATGAACGCGACGTTTTATCAGAGACCTGATTGTTTTGACCCATTCTGACAAAGTGTACAGTTGAACTTCTTCTCGTTTAGCCCATGCTCTGGCGTAGTCCTCAATGGAATCCATAATTACTTTGAAGTTATGGTTCCAATTGATGTGTTGGGGTTCTCTAAACTTAGGACCATGAGAAATCACCTTTCGGAGATTTTCATATTGAATTATGTTTAGATCCCCAGTAATAACATGGCCAGAGGGGCTGTAATTGTAGGGCGAGTGGGAACAGTCACATGTCAGAGTTTTTTTAGGTATTGTTCTAAATCAAGGTCCTGTAATGCTTATTTATAGTTAAACATTTTGGGTGCAATGGTTTTCGTGTAACTATAGGCAATGTAGATTATATTTGGTAACAGAAGAGCTTTTACTACTAATATTTTTCCAAGTAGTGTTAACTTTCTTTTTGCCCATCTTTCTACAAGTTTCATTAATTTGTCCAACACTTTTTCAATATCTAATGTTTGACACTCTTTTTTTGTCATACCCAAAATATATTCCAGGGCTTTTGATTGGTTTGTCGGTCCAATTTATATTTTCATATTTATCTGTTGAACTTTTTAGTCTTCCTAACCATACCCTTTCCGTTTAATTTCTATTAAGCTTAAGTCCTGAAAAACTTCCAAATGTTTCAATTATACTGAGAGCTAAACTTATTTCTTTCCTTGACTGAAGAAAAAGTGTTGTATCGTCAACTAATTGACAAATTTTTAAATTACAAGATTTTCCATCTAATGTAATTTCTATACCTTTAAAATCTTTATTACTTCTAAGTCTTTTTGTCCTTAATTCTACTGTAATAACAAAAAGTAACGCTGAAATCGGACGCCCTTGTCGTATTCCTCGATATATTTTGAACGGACCTGGGACCCACCCATTATTTAAGATACATCTCTTAATGTCTTTATTGCTCCATCTATATTAAATTTCTCAGAATAATTTATTATATCTTGAATTTGTCTGATGTTAAAACCAATATATCTATTTTTAACATATCCTGTTTGATCTAGACTAATAACAGATGGTAGTACTTTTTTTAAGTCTCTGAGCTAACACATAAGCTAATAGTTAAGTATCAATATTCAATAAAGTTATGGGACGATAATTATCTAATGAAAGAGGATAATTCTTTTTAAAAATCAGTGAAATTGCACCTTTCTTTTGTGATTTTGTAATTTCTTTTTTATCATAATTATAATTAAATACTTTGACAACAATATTTTTTAGACTCGTCCAAAATTGCCTATAAAATTCCACTGTCAGCCCATCAAGACCTGGGGATTTATTAAGCTTCATTTTAAAAATTGCATCAGTGCATTCAATTTCTGTTACTTCCCCTTCACATTGATTACTATCTGAATCTGTAAGCGTTTTTGTTTATTTTGTTTCATTACTATATGTTTTAACTTCATTATCACAAGGATTAGTTCACTCATAAAGTTTTTTGTAATATTTCACTTGTAGATTTAGAATTTTATCTTGATCAGTTGTTGCGAGCCCATTTTCATCATATAGTTCAGTTATAATCTTTTTTGTTTGACGATTTTTTTCTAGTCCTAAGAACTATGCACTATTTTTCCCCTTCTTCAAACCATTTTACCCTTGATCTTATGTTTTGTCCTTTAATTTTGTCTTTATATAAACTCTCTAGATCATTTTTCACATTCTCAATTTCTTTTTGTAATTTATGATTTACATCTGTACCATTATTTGCTTTATTATTGAGATCATTTAGCTCTTTTCTAGAATATTTATTTAATCTTTTTTTAATTTGGCTTTCTTTTACAATAGTCTAAACTTGCATCTCTTACCTCTATTTTCAAATTGTCCCATAGTATCCCTAAATCATCACAGTACATTGATTCATTTTCATATTTGTTAATTAATTTGTTTATTTCATTTACATAGTCATCATTATTTAAAACACTTGAGTTTAATTTCCAGTAGCCACGCCCCTTACTTCCTCTTTCAGTATTAATTTTTAAGGATACTGCATTATTGTCAGTTAGTTTCTGTACTATAGGTCTAATATCGCAGCTTTTACAATTTTTTTGTACTTCTTTTGAAATCAGAAAGTAATGGTGGCTTCTGATCTATCTTTCCTACACCAAGTAAATTGCCTTAGATTTTTATTTCTACTTCTCCAAATGTCTATTAATTTACAGATTTTATAAGCCCTTTTAAACCTGTAACTGGTTTATCAAATTTTTTAGAGGATTTATAGTTTTATTTTTTGTATCAATTAATGACCAGATGTCGTTAAAATCTCCCCCAAGAATTGTTTGACCTAATCCATATTTATTTATATATGATTTAACTGTTTTGAAAAAACTATTTCTTTTTCTTGATCTATTTGGAGCATAGATATTTACTAGCGTGTAAATATTTTCATTTATTTCAATATTAATCAAAATAAATCTACCATCAGAATCTTTGTGCTCATCAATAATTTTAAAATTTATTCTATCTTTTATCGTTTCTGTGTGTGTTACCTTTTAACGTTGCGTCGTTTGTTTTCTCTTATTTTTGAGTGTAAATTCACATTGCGATAAGACGTGTCACGGTACTTGTCTATCCCAAATTCATATATTTGGTTTTGATGTTATATTTGTTATTCTCGTGGAATTTTGTCTGATGCTTGGTCCGTTTCTGTGTGTGTTACATTGTAGTGTTGAGTCGTTGTTCACCTATTATATTTAATGCGTTTCCCTCAGTTTTAGTTTGTTACCCCGATTTTGTTTTTTGTCCATGGATTTATGAGTTTGAACAGCGGTATACTACTGTTGCCTTTATTTATCCATATTGCTACTCCGCGTGAATTACTTGTACCATCACTTCTGAAAATGTTTTTACCAAGTTCTTTAGACAAAGTATCTTGCATTTGTTTAGTAAAATGAGTTCCCTGCCCAACTTACTATTTTATTTTTTTTTTCAGGTTGTTGACATTGATTATCGTAGCAAAACAAATTATTGAAGATACACTGGTAGTTCACAAGTAATTGTACAAAAAAGAGGGAAAATATATACATTGAATAAGATGCGTTACGGAATAAGACATAGTTAAAGTCATATGAAACGAGTGAGTGGTGAAAAATAATGTTTATCCAATTCTTGAACCAATGCATGTATATATCATAAACTTAGTCCTCTGTGCACGATTTTATCATTTTTTAAGCAAATATATCGTATGATAGTCATTTTTTTTTCTCTCTGTCTGTTATGATTTAACAAATATGGCTGCTAATTAAATGCCGTGTTTTGCAGCCGAAGTTTACCGATTGTCACCTTATAGTAAACAAATAACAAAAAGTATTGGTTTTGAGCACGTGTTTAACATGTACAATCAGATAATTGTTTATTTTAATGACAGATCCATGCGTATTGCGATCACCGGATTTTTACGAGAAGGGTTACGCTCAGGTCACTATGCATACTGAAAATATGTCAGCGAATTGCTTCCTTGAAGCAAGCAATTAAAAATAAGTAAACTTCTTCTAAATGTGGACAAATTAAAGAAAGTTCCTCAGAAAAAAAGTATATGTACATAAGTTGTATAATGATAACTATCCATTTAGTTATAAAAAACACATGCATATTTTTTTTTAATTTGAGGTTTCTTATGACTTTAATATTATCTTACACTTAAATTGAAACGTTTCGAACATTAATTCGCTTATTTTCACTGTGAAATCGATATCTTATCTATATCTCATCTAATGCAAATCTGTTCAAACAGAACAATTTAGAAACAAGATGGACATTCTTTGGAAACATATCCAAGAAAAAACTTTCTTCACTGATTGTATGAAGAACATTGTAAAGCAAATTAATTTCAAATTAATTAAATGATCTTGTCTGCATTGATTCAACTTAAAACTATTGTCTAATCGGTTGTCAGGTGGAATTTTTGAAAATTCATAAACATTTAAAAAAAATATAATTAAATATTTCGTGGAAGGGCAGACTAGATTTGTTTAATGGTTGAAGACAGATTTTTTTTCAAAGATATGCATTTTTATCATCCAACTTGAAAGACTTTCGTCAAGTACTTTTAGTTAAAAAAAATAGCTATTCGAACACACTTACTCTGTTTTTATGATTCATTAGATAGGTATTTCACTTGACCCATATATTTCATCTTTTAGTATTGTGATTTTTTATGTTATAAAGTCAACCTGTAGCCTTGATATATAAAAATGATAGAATCTGAAGCGAGATGATGTATCAAATATTCTTGCTTTGTACGTTTTCAAGACAAAATGTTCAACTCAAACACGCCCTAACATAAACAGGGGGAACTCGATTTTCTCTTTTCGATACAATTGTTACCCATTTTTTATATTTTTTTTCCCTGAGTCACATAATGGAAGGGTAGACACGAAAATTACTGAACTAATAGATTGATATGTTCTCCGTCAATGTTTTTGTTTAAATCGGAGGTTATGCATTTTCTACATCCAACTTGATAGATACCCATGTCGTCGACTTGCTATCTAATTTTTCTGCTCAATTATGTAATAGATAAATTGAAGCCTTAAGCAAATGGTATTTTTTTTCAATAATCTTCGTAATTGTGAAGAAAAATGTTTTTTTGCTATAGTGAACATTACAGTAGGCATTAATCGCCTTCTCTAACAAAGAGCTTCGAATTTTTTGTTCTATTTCAACCGGGTTTCCGACTGGTATCGCCTAGTTGCAACCTTTAACCCATTGTTAAATTTTCTGAAATCTGTATAGTTTTTTTTTCTTTTCTTGGGGACAACTTCAGTTTTTTCCGAATTGCGGCTGGAAAGCGACCCACCCCCATTCATACATTTATGCATAAAATGTTCAGCCCACTCATATGGGGTGGTTCTGAACACGGAAATACCCGCGTAGCATGTTGCGAAATATTTTTTGTAAAACATCCCTCTTGATTTTTCACTCTATATGTCCCCAATTAGAGGTATCTATAAACACATATTAGTTAATCGTTGCAATACATTCAGGGTATCACAATGACATATCCTATGATTAGATCACAATTGACAAACAATAGTTCCTGTCGGGAAACCTATTCATTTGGGTATCATAGTGAGTGTAGATATTTCGTCTGTGATACGCTTCAAAAAGTTTTAAGATCTTAATATCGCCTGACATCAAAACTTATGTCTTTTAATTATGAAGCAACTTATTTCGCGGGTATTTTCTTGACTAGAGGAAGCATGTGGCCAAAACCAGTATCCAGTATCACTGATATATAAAATATATTCACTAATTATTAACACAAAGGGAAAACTAAAAAAAAACTATGTTCATAAATAAAGGCAACAGTAGTATACCGCTGTTCAAAACTCATAAATCCATGGACAAAAAACAAAATCGGGGTAACAAACCAAAACCGAGCGAAACGCATTAAATATAAGAGGAGAACAACGACACAACATCGAAACGCAACACACACAGAAACAGACCAATCATCAGACAAAACACCACGAGAATAACAAATGTAACATGAAAACCAAATACATGAATTTGGGATAGACAAGTACCGTGCCACGTCTTATCTCAATATCTCAAAAATAAGAGAAAACACAAACGACTCAACGTTAAAATGCAACACAAAGAGAAACGAACAATATATAACAATGACCATCTTCCTGACTTGGTACAGGACACTTTTAAAGGGGAATAAAAGTGGTGGGTTGAACCTGGTTTTAAGGCATGCCAAACCTCGCACTTTAATGGCAAAGTTAAATATAACATTGAAATGACAACATAATATTACAGGACTACAATACAAATAAATAGGAGAACATATTAGACACAGAAAAACATGATTAATAGATAACAAAAAGCATCAGGTTTAAAATTCAATACGCCAAAAACGCGCCTTGCCCACACAAGACTCACCAGTGACGCCCAGATATAAAAGATCGAAAGTGAAAAAAGTACAAAGTTGTACAGCACTGAAGATCAAAAGTTGAAAAGGTTTCGCAAAATACGGCATTGTTTTTATGCCCGGGATAAGAACATTCTTATTATATAGAACAATTCATGCTATTGCAAACAGTAAATTTTATCAAATGAATATGAAAGAGATATACACAAAGAAACTAAAGTATTAACTAATTACAGAAAACTAAACCTGAATACATAACGCCTATATATAAAAGATCGAACGTGAAAAAGGTACAAAGTTGTACAGCACTGAAGATTAAAAGTTGAAAAGGTTTTGACAAATACGGCATTGTTTTTATGCACGGGATAAGAACATCCTTATTATATAGAATACTTAATGCTATTGCAAACAGTAAATGTTAACAAATGAATATGAAAGAGATATACATAATGAAACTGAAATATTAACTAATTACAGAAAACTAAACCCAAGTTTATCACAAAATAGACACACATCCGAATCAGTCCAAGCGTCAACGTAATTAAAAAAATTGTGACGTCACATACGATGGCGAAAAGGCAGAAACGTTATGCCACATTTGAATTTATGAAATTTAGAAACAGCATGACGTCACATATGAAAAACTATCATTCAAAAATGAGATAGAATTAGGATTGATTTAGAACTAAATACTGATAATTCATTTAAACAAAATGCATATTGCAATACTTATTAATAGCAATAATAGTGTGTCTAGTTCCCTTAAATATAAATAAATAAACTTACACTAGTAACAGCAAATCTGTAAAACTTAAAATTACTTCTCTCTTGGGTGCAGTATTTTACACACCCAGCATTAGTTATATTGTCAAGTTGAATTGCATTACTCCAGTAAGCAGGATATGACCAAAAAGGATAACAGTCATAGTTTGAGCCATCTAAAATGCAACGTTCAAATGCAGTAGTAACATTGTGAGCAGATAAGTGGAATTCTACATTAATTTCGATGAAATGCCTAAACACAAACACATTCGCAATCATACTTTGTTAAAGTGTTAAATGTTAATAGTGTTAAAATCGTTAATGGTGCAAGGTTTGTGAAAATTAAAAAGATAGGATTAAAAAATATGCATTTAACAGTCGTCTCTTGAAATATTTTAATATGTCCCAAAACACGAATAAACCTGCAACAAGAAAACTAAAATAGTAACAGGTATGATACAGATTCTGATGCATTTTTTATGTATCATTTTATTTTCATTGGCTAAAAGCTACCTTCACTTCCACAGTTGACATGTCGTAACTGTAATATTATATATCATAACCAGTCATTTTTTTTATCGGCAATTTGTATCAACTATTGACTTTATATTTAGCCTATCATTAACGATGTTAAAAATACCAAAGTAATTTCATACATCAAAAATTAAATTTGATTAAAAAAAAATTGTAAACGAGACGTATCTGACAATAAGTTTGTCGAATCATTTATGAATAAATGTCTGAATATCACATTTTGATAACTAATAGTCTCAATTCAAGTTCGTATCGGGTGACAAAGCAGTCAACAATGTGGGAGTTGTATGACATACATTACGTGCGTTTGTTGGCCCTATAAATAATTCGGATGAGAAATATAGGTTTTCGACACTCTCCCTTTAACTTCCACAAATCTCATCAAACAAATTGTAAAATGCATTTTTTAAAATCTGATTGCATTTATTTGCTTCAATTCATTTACAGTTTTCTCTGCGATGAAAAAGGTAAATGTAATATATATACTTACTGATAGTTATCAAAAGTACCAGGATTATAATTTTATACGCCAGACGCGCGTTTCGTCTACATAAGACTCATCAGTGACGCTCAGATCAAAATAGTTAAAAAGCCAAACAAATACAAAGTTGAGGAGCATTGAGGACCCAAAATTCCCAAAAGTTGTGCCAAATACGGCTAAGGTAATCTACTCCTGGGGTAAGACAATCCTTAGTTTTTCGAACAATTCAAAACTGTTAATAAATGATGGAAACTGTATACCTTCCACTGGAAATAATATTGCATGTGTCGTTAATAAAGTTTCTCAACATACTGAAGGTTAACATATTGTGCATCTTAAATAACAGAACTGTTCCTGTATCATTATGAACTAGAACACACCCGCGAAATCGCGGGCACATACAGCTTGTGAACTGTTGTAGAATTATTTTTTAAAAAGATATTATGTATGAAGAATTTCATAAAAGGTATCAAAAGCCCTCTCCCTTTTTCCAAAGTCCGATATTTGTTTCCTTTCTGTTAAATTCAATTATTTTCGTGTTTCTGGCCTCAGACCACAATTATTAGTCTCTTTTGCTACAATGCTTCTTTTGGTAAAAGTCAAATCAAATTAAAAATTTGCACCGTTTCAAACATCACATAAATGTAACTGCTTATATATAGTCCATTATAAGTCTAATAAAATATGCTTCAAGGACAATCCATCAGTGCTTTTTCTTTTGAGAGTCTAACTAACATGCCAATGGTAGGATATGAATCTTGTATAAATGACCAAGACCGACTAAGGCTTATTTGAGGGGTGGTCGGAGGGGTCCTGATCCCGAAATCCCGAGATGCAGAATTTAAAGAAATTCATATCCCGAAATCCCGATATCGAAAAATATATTCCCGGATCCCGTAAGGTTCAATCCCCAAATCCCGAGTTTCAAAACACCCGATCCCGACGCCCCGAAAAAGGCCCTGCCTCCTCCAATCTCTACGGCTTACTTTCATTTTTGCCAAATCACTATTTTCACTTTCAACAATAAATTGTTATGCCCCATCTAGTATGTGCATCCGTGCGTTCGTTCGGTCGGTCGTCCGTCAGTTCCGCTTCAGGTTAAAGTTTTTGGTCGAGGTAGTTTAAGATGAAGTTAAGCATGTTTCACTTATTTTAATATATATGCAAGTGGTATGAACCCTTAAATAGTAAACATTTCAAAGAAAACAGTAGACAGAATCAGGGACTTTCTATACTAACATAGAAAGTCCCTGACAGAATACAGAGAGTCTCTATCTAATTAAAGTAGTATAATCGTAGTTTACATGTAGATAAACGCGAACAATAGTTGTCCTCTTTAAGGAGGTATAATAGTTGTGGTTCTTGCGATCTTTACACCATGAAATGAAACACGAAAAATAATTGTCCTCTCTAAGGAGGTATAATAGTTGTTATTTTTGCTATCTAAACACCATGATATGGAGAACGCTCTGAATGGCATATTTATTTTTCATTTTTGTTATCTATCATACGATTGGTTTTTTTAAAATGTGTCACATGTTTTGCTTATTTTAATATATATGCAACTGGTATGACCCCTTAAATAGTAAACAATTGAAAGAAAAACAGTAGACAGAATACAGAGACTCTCTATATATTAAAGTAGTATAATCGTAGTTTACATGTAGATAAACGCGAAAAATAATTGTCCTCTATAAGGAGGTATAATAGTTGTGGTTCTTGCGATCTAAACACCATGACATAGGCTTATTTATTTTTCATTTTTATGCCCCACCTACGATAGTAGAGGGGCATTATGTTTTCTGGTCTGTGCCTCCGTTCGTTCGTCCGTTCGTTCGTTCCTCCGTTCGTTCGTTCGTCCCGCTTCAGGTTAAAGTTTTTGGTCGAGGTAGTTTTTGATGAAGTTGAAGTCCAATTAATTTGAAACTTAGTACACATGTTCCCTATGATATGATCTTTCTAATTTTAATGTCAAATTAAAGTATTGACCCCAATTTCATGGTCCACTGAACAAAGAAAAAGATAGTGTGAAGCTCAGGTTAAAGTTTTTGGTCAAGGTAGTTTTTGATGAAGTTGAAGTCCAATCAACTTGAAAATTAGTACACATGTTAACTATGATATGCTCTCTCTAATTTTAATGCCAAAATAAAGTATTGACCCCAATTTCACGGTCCAGTGAACATGTAAAATGATAGTGCGAGTGGGGCATCCGTGTACTATGGACACATTCTTGTTTGTTATCTATCATACGATTGGTTGTGTTTGTGCATGTTTCAAACCGGAAGTCTTATCTATGACTAAAAGTCAGTCTGATGACGGAATCATATCCGGACTCCTTTTTTGTCGTTTTTCTCCCAAAATAACTCAATCTGAATAATCATAAGAATGGATGACAAATGCGACTATGCATGTTACCTATAGGACACAGAGGCATGATTATTGATTTATTGTGGAAGGAAGAGAAGCGACACCCAAAATGAGGTCTTCTCGTTTAATAGTATAGATTACAGTTTATGACAAAAACATTTAAGATCCGTCCAAATTCCATTTATTAATTAATTAATTTGATAACACTTACTATTATTTTGATTATATGTTCACAACAATCTATCCAGATTTTATAGCTGGCTTTACGATATGGTCTTTGTTTTATATTCATAAAGGTAGTGAGGTGATATACACATGCTTTAATATGTTTCATAATATAATTTCAATTGTTGTCTGTAGTCTAGTATCTAGGTTTTAGGGAAGTAATATAATGTTATTTGAAAAAATCATTAACGATAGTTTGATTCCACTAAAACCGTTGTTTAAAATGAAAAATCGTTGACTAAACAACACTCTAAAGTAGACTATACCTATTTCCGACACTGTTACATATAAAGTTGCAGAAGATTGGTTCACTCCACCACAAATTGTACTAGTATTACCAGGACATGTTTGTTTGCAGTTTTCTAAATCTGTGCTTGGTATATATAGATCATTATTTCGACAATAACAATTTTTAACCTGAAAAGAGATTGACATTCAAATTCTGTAATTCAAATGTACAATGTTTTTTTTTCCCCAAGAAAGTGGTATGACAAGTAAGTAAGTAAGTAAGTAAGTAAGGATGGAAGGAAGGAAGGAAGGACGGACGGAACGTAAGTAAGTAAGTAAGTAACTAAGTAACTAATCTACCTTGAGGCCCTCACTAAGAACATCGTAATTTGATTATCTTTCTATCTCTTCCGTATTCGTTTCATATGTATGAAGAGCTGTATCATCAGCATCAATATCAATGGCCACCAAAGTGGCTTCAAAGTTCATGTCATTTATGAATAAAACTAACAGAATGGGACCTAAAATTGACCCTTGGAGAACTCCATATATGAAACATTTAGAATCTGAGGCTGTATTATCAGAGCACACTTCTCGATTATTTTGCTACAGTACAATAAAAATATCTTGTAACTATTAATTAATAACATAAAATTATATTTTGTCTCATCTCTCCTGAATATTGTCATGAGAGATAAATATATCACCTCACTTTAAATATTTCGTTTTCGATACAAAAAAACTCATGAAAAAGTGAGAATGCGAAACTTTTGAATTTTTGAAATGCTAAGGATTTTCTACCACAATAAAAGATTACCGTAGCTATATTTGGAAAACTTTTTGAAATTTTGATCCTAAATACTCTTCAACTGCGTGTTTTATTTTGCCTTTTTAACTTTTTTCGATTCGAGTGTCACTGGTGAGTCTTTTTTTTAGACAAAACGTGCGTCTGGCGTATAATTACAAAACTTATTCCTGGTATCTATGATGAGTTTATTTATAACTACTGGGTCGATGCCACTACTGGTGGAGTTGTAATTTTGCGAGGATATCACCAGCCCAGTAGTCAGCACTTCTTCTGTGCTAACATGAATTATCATTGATATGGTCATATCTGTTAATTAATTGTTCACAAAAATTTTGAATTTCTAAAATACTAAGGTTTTTTTTATACCACAGAAATAAATTACCTTAGCTGTATTTGGCAAAAAACTTTTTTGGAATTGTGGTCGTAAATGCTCTTCAATTTCGTATTCTAGTGGCCTTTTTTTTTTTTTTTAACTTTTTTGGATTCGAGCGTCACTGGTGAGTCTTTTGTAACGAAACGCTAGTCTGGCGTATAAAGTCCTTCATTCCACACGATGTCTGTATGTGGTACAAGTCACGTCTCTTTCATTCCATTAACTGTTAAATATCTTTAAAAACTGTTCAAACCCATCCCATATTATTAAATCCTTTATATTCTTGTTTTCATGAAAAATACTTTCACATTGAAACAAAGTTGTATTAGTGGTCTTTAATCAAAAAAAATGTTTGCTGTTGCTAAGCAAGCTGTGGGTTTCGTTATTTGTCGAACTGTTTTCATACGATGATGAACAGTTATACTGCATTCTTTTTGGTAAGCACATAACAACAGTAAATATCGACACTGACAGTTTTCTTAGTTTATGCCACGTACACGTTACATGTTGCTGAGTATAGCAGAGTAATAAGAAGGGTGATACAGTAGCGTGATAGTACATGAACTGTCGTTAGTGAGAGCAATTTTCTTTATATGTTCTTTTAGTAATATGCTATAGTTATTGTAAATATTGTAATATTGTAATATTGTATTGTGTTGCCTGTTTTGTAAACTTTTATTAACATATATGTTGTTCATTGAATCTCTTGATAGAGGAAATACAGAAATGAATGAATGAATGAATAGATGTGTATATTATAGAATAACACAGTAGACGGAAGAGTATTCCTAAAAATAAATAAGTTTATATTTCTAAAATCATAAAGAACCTATTATTGCACGGTTGCTATGCACTTGTTATGTAGCTAAGTTGTTGATCAGAATTTAGTGACCTACAATTGAACTAAGTTTTCATTTCTAACTAAACATTGTCCATAAACAGACAATATGCATTGAATTCAATTTAATTTGTTCAATAAAATGACTAATTGATTTGTTGGCTTTATTTCAAACATGTTTTGCTGTTGCTATGCTCAATACGGATTTTGTTCAGAATTAAAAAAAAGATGTATATGAAAGAATATTGGAATGAAACACCATATGGAAAGAAAAATCTTCAAACAACTGCTTAATTCGTACATCAGAGATGGCAAGCACCCAGTTTGTAACCGTTGCTAGGCAACATTTATGTTCATAAGGTTTTTGTTTTGCATATAGTAAACGAAATCAAAGGGACTTTTCATTTGTGACTTCAATTTCTTCTTGGAAAAACAATGTTTTTTGCAAATATTTAAATTTGTACTGATAAAGTAATAGATAGTTATCAAAGGTACCAGGATTAAGTAATAAATATGTGACAATTATCATTCTTAATAAAAATCGTTGCTAGGCAGCCTTCCTGTCACCAGAAACCAATAAAATCATTATTTTTTCAAGTGTCCACACTAAGACCATCAATGGTATCAATATAAACTTATTTGGAGAGGGATCAAAAACAGCCCTAATCATACCTTGTCCTTTAATCCTGGTATTTATGATGAGTTTATTTAACAAAAAAAGAAAAATGTATTTATGGTTATACTGAATTTTTTTATGTAAATTTAACATCACCAACCAGCAAGCAACGTTCTTGTCTAATTTACATACTAATAACATCTTTACCTAAATACTGAAAACTAAATATACCAAAAACCTCTAATTTTTGTATATGTCTGATCTGAAGAAAAGTTGTACAACAAAAGTGAATGATAAGGTTCTACTGACAATTATTCATACAACTGCTATATACCTTGCTGCCACTTACAACAATGTAGCTAGCAGTCCTGTGGTGATCAAGTGTTTTCGAAGTCTCGGCCTTCAACAATAACAATATCAATAGGTCAGGCATATATGTCTGGGTTAAGTATAGTTGTGAGTGTCCAGCACTCACCCTTTAGTTGAACAGTTACAAAACAAAACAATATAAGAACAAATTGTAAAAAATAATTTGTATTTTTTTTTAATTCAGAAGATCCATGTGGAGCACAAAACATCTTAAAATAAACGACACAAAGCGTCGACACCAATGTTATCGCTGATATGGTAAGAAGTTTTAATATATATAAAAAAAAGAAGATGTTGTAAGATTGCCAATGAGACAACTCTCCAAAAGAGACCAATGACAAATAAGTCTATTTAAAGGTTTTGTTAGTTTCTGAGGTGAATACTGACATTTTTGTGCTTTATAAAGAATATTTCCATAAAAAATTGGAAGTGAAATACCTGAACGTATAAGAAGTCTGCATGTTGAGCTATATTTACGAATGATGTCCTTATACCGATGATAAAATTTAGTAAATGTTTTGACTAGTTTGTGATATCAAAAAACCCTGGTGTAATAATTTTTCAGTAATACATAAATTTCTCTCGTTAAAATCTAAAACATTGTTTCATACACGAGCGAATCGTACAAGTTGAAATATATAAACACCATAAGATGGTGACAAGGGAACGTCACCATCTAAAAATGGATAATTAACGATAGGAAATGAAAAAACATCTCTTTTATCATAAATTTTAGTATTAAGCTTTCCGTTAGTGATATAGATATCAAGCTTAGCTTTATTTAAAATAAGTTCAACAGGGAAAATTTCTTTAATATACATACTGAAGTCGTCATTTTTGAGAGCCAAAATATCATCCAAATATCTAAAAGTATTATTAAATTTGTTTATCAGATGCTGTTTCGATGGGTCTTTGCTGATTTTTGTCATAAATTGCTCAAAAACTCATAGCAATACAAAAACAGGTCCGCAATAAGTGGTGCACAGTTAGTCCCCATTGGAATTCCGATAACTTAACGATATACGGAATCTCCAAAGCGAACACAAATGTTATCTAGTAAAAATTCAAGGGCAGATATAGTATCAAAGCATGTCCAATTGACATAGTTTTTTTTGTTTATTGCTACTAAAAAATGACCTAAAAGAATTTGACATATATATTCACATTCTGACTTTTTAAATGCCCATTTAATTAGGTGTGTGAATTTTTTTCTTAATGCGAATGTGAGGCAATTTGGTATATAGGGTAGAAAAATCAAAACTTTGAACAGATTCGAAATCACCAATATAAGCATGCAATTTATCAAGTACTTCCAACGAGTTCTTGACACTCCAAAAGTAATTAATTCCACTATTTTAGAAGGCCTTATTTGAACAATTTATTATCAGGTTTTTGATTGTACCAAGTGTACTGGTAAGAAGAATAGACAATTTAGTAGTGGAACAATGGCTTGAAGACGAAATAAATCTATATTTGTAAGGTTTTTTGTGTAGCTTCCGAAGCCAATACATAGTTGGGACTTTCATTGTGTTTGGTTCTGCTTGTAAAGCGGTAGCTAAAAGTTTATGTTTGTTACAGATGTCGTTTTCTGAAAGTGGAGTCAGTTGGAATGTTGGTGAATTGGTGATTTCTTTTTTCAGAACCTCAATGTAAAATTTACGTCAAACAATAATAATATTATTAGCAGCTTTATCGGCCGGGACAAAAACAAATTCCTTGGCTAGTTCTTTTAGTTTATGTTTGATACGAGAAATAGGTTTATTGTGGTTATTGTAAATAGTAAAATGTTCTTTAAAATGTTGAATACGTAAATCAACTATGTTCATTACTGAATTTAAAAAAGAGTTCAAAATTTTTTGTCAGCTTTTTCCCGTTTTATCCATTTCCAACAGTTAGCACGGAGTGAGTCGTGGATGATATTACGACACTCATTCCAATTAATAATTTTGGGAAACAGTTAAGAATAACAATATGCCATAATAATTTGAACAATTTCATACTTAGGAATGCTATTTGAAATTCTGTTGCAATCCTCCAAAATTTTATATAAATTATTAACCGGTAATGAACAGAGATTTGTTAACAGATAATGTCTGCCGTTGTGTTTTGAAATAGAAATTAGGTCCGAAATATTGGTATGATTGGTCCGAAATTTTCTTTGATTGCGATTTTGTCTACGACCGTGAAAACGGTTTTAAGAACAGTTTTAGAAACTATATCCAAAATGTTAACGGAATCGGTTCTAGATATATTACCAATTCCCATGATATTATCATTAAGACCGAGAGGGTATACTGTCTGTAATTTTTTAATCCAATGTAATTCAATTATTTTCCGTGATCGTACAAACTTTGAATGAGATTCACCAGGCTGCTTATTTACTACTTCTAAAGGTTGAACTGCTAAATATTTAATCGCATGATTGTGCTTCTTAATGTGTTGATAAATGATACTTTTGAATTAATGGGTCTTTTAAAACGATACAGATGTTCTTGAGTGCGTTTAGATAAATATCGTCCAGTTTCACCTACGTAATGAATACCACATCCCGGTTTGTTCCTTGTGAGTAAATAAATAATGCTGTTTGTTTTTCAAGTTATATCAGTGTCAAAATTTAAAGAAAATGTGCGACCATTAAACGTGGACCTTACCGTATTGTTGGTGGAAAGACGGGGACATGTTTGTCATTTTTTGGCATGACACTTATCGATAGAAGGGTAACCATGATTTTTATTGTTAAAAATGTTAGCGATGGTAGTATGATCATGACTGTACATAAGTTGCAATATATATTTAGCTAAGTTTCAATAAAACAAAAATCAATGAAAGTAAAGATTTAAATAAAATTACTACCGTGCTAAATTAAAAACCTTTAACAACAAGTTTTTTAAAAGAATCAATAAACTGACATGGATTTTTTTCTAAATGTACGGATTCTTTAAACTACATTACCGTAAAAATTAGGATGTTATATCCCATTTTTCTTTAGAACTCTACAGGTACAGCATTTTTTACAAAATCTTTGTATCAATGGAAAAGCTTTTAACTAATTTGTGGTATCGAAATCAATTTATAAATACACCACAACTTATACATTTATTAACTTATATCACAATATGAAATTTAAAAGGCGACTACATACACAGACATAACGTCTAAAATGTTAAATTTTTAAACGTAAGGACGGACCAAAGAACCATCACCGTTGGTATTTTTCTCTGGTACGTAAGCAACATTATTAAACTATTTAATCAAACAAGGGTCAATTAAATAGTATCGGCTTTTAAATACTAGTATCCGGATTAAGAAAAGTATGTAACCCAATACAATGCATTTTAACTAGTAAATTGGTTTAAAGTAGAAGTTTAGAACGTGATCAGTATAAGTTAATTTTGGCTTTATAACTATTTTGATCTGAGCGTCACCGATGAGTCTTATGTAGACGAAACGCGCGTCTGGCGTATAAAATTATACTTCTGGGACCTTTGATAATTATTAAGTAATATTGATGCCAGGACTTTTTTATTTTGTTATAACATGTTAGTTTGATTTAAAAAAAAAAAATCATGAAATTTTATTTCTTTCGTTAATACAAATATTTGGTTTGACAGTTTAGCTGTACCTGTAAATGACTTATTGTAAATTTCACAGTGATGTTAATTTACAACATTCACTGTGAAATTTAGATGTGATCCGGGTAAACATATCAATCCTTAAAAAAATTCTAAAAATTTAATTATCAACACTGTACTTAGATATTTGAATATTTTTCTTTTTTCGATTTAATTATTTAGTTTGTTTGCATTGCATTAAAACCAATTTAAATATTATTGTTATACAAATATGAACATTTACGGTTCTGCAATCTGTTGATATGTATATTTTGGAATTGTTCTTTCTCTAATGTCAATGTCGTCTTTACACAAAATCCTTTAGATTCTAGATGTGTACTGATTGATTCTTCAGTCTTCGACACATAACTAGCTGTCAACTAATGTGAGTACTCGCTGATCTGTACTTTGTGACTTTTGTGGGTTTTTTTTCTTTTTTTTTCTTTTTATCGATCTCATAAGTAAAGCCCTTTTCAACTGATTTTTATATAGTTTTTCTCATGTACCGGTAAACACTGTATGTCCCAGGTTAGGGATGGTTAGGCGTAATAAAAAAAAGCAAACGTATGTAACACCGCCAGATTCTGTAAATACCTGTCCCAATTCAAGAGCCTGTATTGCAGTGGTTATCATTGTTGCTGTATATAATATTTGAATTTCGTTAAAAAAATACTATTTTTTTTTTACATAAATTGGGCCGTTTGATTTTTCAATTACATTGTTTAACATTTGTCATTTTAGCGCCTTTTTTAGCTGACTATAATGACTTGTTTTTTGTCAGGTTGCAGGCCGTACGATGACCTATTGTCGAGAGTTGTCTCGTTGGTATTTATATCAAATCATTTTATTCTTATAATAACCAACCCACATTGTATGTGCCTGTTACAGGTCTGGGGCATGTAATCAAGTGCTTGTCCTTCGTTGATGTATATCACATTTGTTTTTCGTTTTTCGTTTTGTATATAAATCGGGTTGTTAATTCTCTCATTTCGGGACTATTTATTAATTACTCTGCGACATTGATTTTGCTTACTGTTAAATGCTGCACAGTGACCAATATTTGTTTACTTCTATTTCATTATTCTCTGGTGGAGAGTTTCCTCATTGGCTATATGCCATATTTTCTTTATTTCGTTATTTGTCAAAGAAAGATCCAAAACAAATTTCAACCATTTAAGATTTATAAACACAATCACAATGTTGTTTTTAACCTTATCTTATTAAGCTCCACATTTTGCTTTTCTCATCCCAGCTCTTAAATTGGATTTAATATTTATTGAGCATTATTCTACGGAAGCCCTGGAGTGCCATGCAAAAAAAAAATTTCAACTTGTGCGCACAAGTTACCAACTTGCGCGCACAAGTTACACGTGATCTTATAGACATGCGCTGTTTTGCTAAAGAGACTTCTTTATGGAACGCCATAGCTGCCGAATACAAACATATGTTTATATAAATGAATGCACATACTTTTCAATATCTGCATATGTTTTTTTCTGTGTATACACATACTTTTCATATATATGAACATAGTTTACTTTATATGCACTTACTTTTTATAAATATATGCACATACTTTTCCTACATATGCACATAGTTATCCTCATATGCATATACTTTTTTTTCTATATATGCACAGACTTATTCTACATATGAATGTACAAGTGTAGTTCTGCATGTGAATACTTTTCTCAGTATATATGAACATAGTTTTTCAACGTGAGAATTACAATTCATATTATGCTTTTCTGTTGTTTTTTTCAAACTGAACTAATGGTTCCAATATCATAAAAAAGAATGATTATTAAGAATTTCTAAATGATGTATGTTGTTCAATTAAGCAACTTTTGAAATCATTTTCATATGAATGCAATACTATTTTGGTATGTATTATGGTATGGCGCTGTTGTCTTCATCTATAGTCACTTGCTTTAATGCCATAACTTTGTATTTTGTATGAGTCGTTTGTATTACATTTTAACACAAGGATTATTATCACTAATGGCGTGTTGAATTCAGTGGTGTTTGTCCCAGCAATTCGGTGATAACGGATCACAAGTTATATTAATGCATTTAGTTTGGTTTCCGCACTCTGTCGTTAATTTGCCTTATCCAAAATTATTGAAATCCACACACAATGTTAATAATCACACAAAGTTAGGCCGAGTTCGAATTTGGGCAGTAATTTTTTGGACAATTATGCCCCTTTATAACTTGGAAAATTGAAAATTTTAAGCGGGGGTATTCGTGTTTTCAGACTTTTTTTTTGATACAGGTTTTATGTTTTATTAGTAAAAACATTAGTAAGAGCCGAACGCACTTTGTCGGTGTGGGAATAATCTATAAACAGTGAATGTAAAATGTCATAGAGTGAGACAAAGGTATTACTGTCCAGCGATGGCGAAAACTATTTCTATAGAGCTTTATATTCGGTATTAAGATAGAATATCTGGATGCTTCATACTTTGTTTGTAATAGCCTTATGTTTCGAAGTTTCCGTCTGTCATATGTTCTTTGGTCTTGACCTATTATAAATGGTACAGCGACTGGTTGAACAAAATTTTAGTTTTTTTGTCCTGTGAATTTCTCCCTTTTTATGAGTGATCAATGTAAAAATTAAGTTATTATGTACGTTTCTCAGATTTAATAACGCAGTAGATCAACTATATGTGGCACATTTTCATGATTCATAATTCTTTGGTCAATGTTAAATTTTTTTCTATAAAGAGGGTATAAGAATGGCCCACTGAATTTCTTGATGTCTTTAACAAGATGCCTATTATCAAAATGTTAATCACAATCCAAATGTAGATATGTCAAACGTATTTAAAGGGGCCATACTTGCTCGAACTATCCAGGGTTTTACATTTGCAGTAATATCAAGCTGGGCCCTTGGGCCATTTTATCAATTTGATAAGTAATTTTATATTATATATTAAAGAGACATTTATTTTGATAGAATCATGTATTCATTGTCAAGTTGTAAGCTTTTGAAAATTGGGGGTCGGGTTGGAGTAATGTATCTCTCTTGATTTTTTCTCTTTGTATACGAAAGTAATTATATATATATAACTTCGTTAAAATATTAAAAAAATAAACTGTTTTCACAGAAATGGTGATGTAACGCCTTTTTGTAATTTTGAAAATGGAAATGTTGAAACCAAAATAGCAATACTTTAACATGTAAGTTATGGAAATATTCAAAGTTGATGAACCACGACTGAAAGTACATGGCTGAACAATATCCATGGAAATGTGCCAATATACAACTACATACAAAATACCATGGACTTATCATAAGTCATTCCCTTTAAACAAACATAAACTTGTAAACTATGTAAAAGTTTCAATGTCAATGAACCATGATGAGGGGGTGGGCTTTATAACCTCCATAGAAATATGACTTGCAAATGCCAATAAATTTTCAAAGTCAATAGACAATTACTGAGGGGACAAGGCCAAATATTATCTATGGAAATGAGATGTTCCAATACTTATACAACTGCATAAAACATACTAGACCTAATCACAAACTAATACATTGCGAAGCCAACGCCGACGCCGTAAAAATAAAATGTATACGTATTGAAAAGCTTTAAAAAGGTGTGAATATCAAATATGATATGACGTGCTGCAGTTCTAAATTATGATTTGTCTGATTTACTCTGCATTTCTTGTTTTGCGTATATATTTTCAGCATTTGGGGATTAAGGTGAGAGTGCAAAAACAAACAAAAAGAAATGAAATTTTCCTAGTTATAAAGGAGCAGAACTGTAGTACAGCAGGTGACTTTTTGCGTTTTATAGTTTTTTACCTTTGTGTATGAGCTTTATCAAATTAAGAAGAGGCAAAGTTAAATTAGAGTGCAGCAAAATAAAATGGAAAGATGGAAGGACAGACGGTAAAACGGAAGATCAAGGGTAATACATGTATAATGCCCCCATACGCCTATCGGCATGGCATAAAAAATTTAACTCGTCTTTGGTCCTTTCTATAACATCATAATAATAGAAAACAATTCACACTTTGAGATCTTAGACTATACTGAATACTTTGAAAACACATTAAAATTGGTAAAGAAAATGGCAATTTAAATTAAGTTTTATAAGAATGCATTTTTACAACTTTTGACCCGTTAGTGGTAATAATCTTTGTGTTAAAATTTAATACAAACAAATCGACTCCTTCAACGTTTTGACATGAAAACCAAGTGACTATAGATGAAGACAACAGCGCCATACCATCATACATACCAAAATAGTATTGCATTCATCTAAAAATGATTCCAACAGTTGCTTAATTGAACAACATACATCATTAAGAAATTCTTAATAAACATTCCTTTTATGATTTTGGAACCATTAGTTCAGTTTGAAAAAAACAACAGAAAAGCATAATATGAATTGTAATTCTCACGTTGAAAAACTATGTTCATATATACTGAGAAATGTCTTCACATGCAGAACTACATTTGTACATTCATATGTAGAATAAGTCTGTGCATATATAGAAAAAAAAGTATATGCATATGAGGATAACTATGTGCATATGTAGGAAAAGTATGTGCATATAAGATAAACGATGTGCATATGTAGGAAAAGTATGTGCATATATATATAAAAAGTAAGTGCATATAAAGTAAACTATGTTCATATATATGAAAAGTATGTGTATACATAGAAAAAAAAACATATGCAGATATTGAAAAGTATGTGCATTCATTTATATAAACATATGTTTGTATTCGGCAGCTATGGCGTTCCATAAAGTAGTCTCTTTAACAAAACAGCGCATGTCTATAAGATCACGTGTAACTTGTGCGCACAAGTTGTACAACTCGTGCGCACAAGTTGTATAACTCGTGCGCACAAGATAGTAACTTGTGCGCGCAAGTTAGTAACTTGTGGGCGCAAGTTGGTAACTTGTGCGAACAAGTTGAATTTTTTTTTTTGCATGGCACTCCAGGGCTTCCGTATTATTCCTTGTTATGGACGTTACTTAGATATAGATTTTATTTCGATTTGAACGATTTTTGGTGTAGATTATTATATATTTAAAACAAATTGTAATGTGAGTCCATCTAAGAGCAAATCTCTTCAAATGATCGGATGTTTTGCACTTCCAAATGGTTAAGTCACAAATAAAGGCAATAGTAGTATAACATTGTTCAATAGTCATGAATCGATTGAGAGAAAACAAATCCGGCTACAAACTAAAACAAACGGAAACACATCAACTATAAATGGAAAACAAAGGAACAATATATATTATATCAGTCAAATAAACGTTAATCTAAAAATAATAGAAATCAGAAGTTGTGATATGACTGAAAAAAACATTATGAACAAAATAGCGAACTCTAATGTTAATTCACAACGCGGTAGTTCATTCAATCAGATAAAATTAAACGCAAATGAGACAATTATAAAGAACCAAAGAAGGACGAAAGATACCAGAGGGACAGTCAAACTCATAAATCGAAAATAAACTGACAACGCCATGGCTAAAAATGAAAAAGACAAACAGACAAACAATAGTTCACATGACATAGAAAACTAAAGAAAAAGCAACACGAACCCCAACAATGTAGCAATTACCAAATATTGTGGATGTAACAACTATTGGTCAAAGATCGTCAGATAATCATTTGCATTTCGTGTTTATTATTGTATTGTGGGTGTTATTTGTTATAGTTCAGAATTTAACGTTTAACATTATCCAGACATGTGATCATAATTATAAATCTAAGTAATTTAATCCGAAAATCTATCAATATCTCAATAAACCGTTTTGCAAGTCATATTAAACTTTAAATAAAAAAGTTAGAAAAGTAGAAGTTTACTTTCGTTCAATTGCTTGCTTCTAGTAAAAAGTAAAATCACAAAAATCTGAACTCCCAGGAAAATATAAAACGCAAATTCCTAATCAAATGGCAAAATCAAATCATAAAACACACCAAACGAATGGACAACAACTGTCATATTCTTGACTTTTTGACCAGGTTCAATCCACCATTTTCGACATTTGAAAATGTCTGTAACAGGCATTTTCAAATGTCGAAAATGGTGGATTGAACCAGGCATTTTCAAATGTCTATGGTGGATTGAACCAGGCATTTTCAAATGTCGAAAATGGTGGATTGAACCTGGTTTTACAGCGCCAAACCCCAACCCGCACAACAGTCGAACAATTCGCCGATATGTTTTCCGTGTGCAGTGAACTCAGCGTGACCTTTTCTTGTAAAATTCAAGTGATCGAAGTCTGCATGGATCTGTTATTGAAATAAACTATTATGATCTTATTGTTCATGTTAAACACGTGCTAAATACTCTTGCTTCATTGTTCATTGTTTACTTATGTGACAATCGGTAAACTCTGGATTCAAAACACGATAATTAATTATGTTATGGATGCGGACTTTTTTTTTTATTAAAACGTGAAAAGAAGACTAAGTTTATGCTATATAAATGCATTGGTTCAAGAATTGGATAAACCTTATTTTTCACCAATCACTCATTTTATATGACTTTAAGTTTCATAAACCTGATCATACGTCTAATGAGTAGTATTGTAAGTTCTGATTTCCAGCTCTTGTTAAACGTTCAAAAACTAATATATTTCTTACAAATGTAGCTAAGATAAAGGGGGCTCGCGGGTCTAAATCGAAATTTTATTTAATATAGGATTTTATATATTTTTCTATAAAAGAACTTTATCCATTCTTTTGATGTGTTTGGACTTTTGATTTTGCCTATTGATTTTGGACCTTCCTTTTCGAATTTTCCTCGGAGTTCTGTATTTTTGTGTTTTTACTTTTTATCTTATACTAAATAGAAAAATGAAATAAAAAAATGGGGTCACCGTTGTTTTAATCTGCCTTCGAAAGAAGCATACATTTTTGTAAAGGTACTTTTTTTCTGTTGAAATAATAGGAGAAATAGAGGTAATATCGAAATAAAAAAAGAACTAAATTACAGAAATCGCTCAAATTTTACAATAGTTTAGTTTAAGTACAGCTTTTTTTAAATTTATAATAAAAAATATAGGTCACCACCGATGAGTTAAAAGATATTTCAATTTTCATGCCAAAATATGGCATTTTTTCACCAAAGGGAGATAATTTGGAGCTTTTTTAACATTATCCAGACATGTGATCATAATTATAAATCTAAGTAATTTAATCCGAAAATCTATCAATATCTCAATAAACCGTTTTGCAAGTCATATTAAACTTTAAATAAAAAAGTTAGAAAAGTAGAAGTTTACTTTCGTTCAATTGCTTGCTTCTAGTAAAAAGTAAAATCACAAAAATCTGAACTCCCAGGAAAATATAAAACGCAAATTCCTAATCAAATGGCAAAATCAAATCATAAAACATACATTTTAAAAGTCATCTCTGGTCAACACGAATAGATTTTTTTGAATGCTTTTTGTACAATATGATAAAGTTACAACTAATAAAGGTAATAAATAAAATTTATGATGAAAAATAAATGTTTAATTTTTTCCGAAATTTTTATGCCCTCGATTAAGACAATTGGGTAGAATAAATTCCTAAATAGATAACTTGAGGCTGATGTTCTTTATTTTTGTAAAACTGTGGATTTATTTATTTTCGTGGATTGAGGAAATCCTACTTTTTCGTGGATATTCAATTTCGTGGTCTCGTCTAAATCTTCATACAAACCAATAGAAAATTTGTAAATAGAGATGTAGTTGATTGATGATTCATGGATTGATTTGTTAAACTTAACTTTTACCACTATTATGATATTTCGAGGCTGTCACTTTATATTTATGCAGGAAGCCGGAGTTTCAGGAGAGAGATAGATACACTATTTCGACTACCTAGACTATTGGAACACCAAGTCCCTTTGTGTAAGTCGTTAATCATTTAATTCGTGGATAACTTATACCCTCGAAAGCCCTTTAGTTATTGCACGTACTTTTGATATGCAGCAAATATATGTATCATCAGCATAGTGATCAGACGATACTTATCAATGTAAAAAAATAATACATGAAAGAATTGCAAAAAATCTAAACCCCATTACACTTAATCCAGGCTAAGTGTAATGTTTTTCATTCAATAGATGTATTTGTTTTTTTTTTTTGTGAGGAATTACTTTGAAGAAAATAATTTTGATTTAAAAAATTGATATACATAAAAAAATTCCCTCGCCATAATATACTACATGATTTGTACACCGCTTACCTAAAAGGGCCAATGTTTAAAGCATGTCTTTCGTCTTTTATAACCAACTCTTAATAAATATGCATTTATCATCCCGCGTTCGACGTGAAGAATTATTGAAATACTGTCTATAGATATTATGAATTACATTACCTTTGTACCGGCATATTTGTATCCATTGTTCTTTTGATTGCAGTATTGGATACACCAACTGTTAGTTAAACTGTTATTTTCGATTCTATCATTCCAAGACCCTGGTATGTAGGGGTAGCATTCTCCGTTTGTTTCTGAACATTCTGACAAAATATAATGTTTGAAAACAATATAAACGTATGCCAAACAGTATCCCAAATATTGTGTGTTTTAAGCACATTAATAGGCAGTTCAGTGACGTGATTGTTTTCCGATATTGGTAATGTTTATAAATGTATGTACCTGAATTATGCGAATCCTTTCAACATGTCCAAACAGTTTGTTAGGACAGGATCTGCTAACACGTCTGGAGCACATGATAGGATCACTAGCTCGTATTGTTTAGTCATTATATTAACGACTAAGTTGTGTTTTGTGTACTATTGTTTGATTGTTTTTTTTTTCATTTTTTGGCCACGTCGTTGTCCGTTTATTTACCTTTTTTTAATTTTATTTTTTAATATTAAACATATTTTTATTAATAATCACCTGTTACATCAACCCTCAGTTGCCCAGGGAAGCAACTAATGGGCTCCCGATTTTTACAGTCTCATTTGTAGAGGGGAAGCAAATGTCCGTTTATTTTTTTACTTGTGAGTTTAACTATCTCTTTGATAATGTTTTTCTCTCATTTGTTACTTGAGTAATTCAGTATTGATAAAAAACAAAAAAAAACTGAACTGTTACAGAAAATTTACCAATATTGAAACAGATTGTATGCTTTGATAATTATTTATCAGTAAATAATTTATATTTCATTTGATAGGTTTCTCTTCAATTAAGTATTAACGTATCATTTAGAAAAAAATAGGCACTTAACTGGACATAAAAAGGACAATGATACACGTATTAAATCATCCAAACTGACGGGGTGTCTACATATTATCAAATAAAAATTAATTACGTGAATTTGTTTATTCGGGTCAACCTGAAACATATGTAATGTAAAATATGTTTTTTTTCATTGACATTTCACTATTTAGATGTTTCAAAATTTTGATCCTGGCATCTATGATGAGTTTATTTAGATCAAACTATTTTATATTTCTTATTTCATATTTTTAATCCAAAGTCGTCGTTTTTAATAGATGAAATGGTCTACCAAATTACTAACCAATAGTTGAAAATTTAAAAAAGAAGATTTTATATAATTGACATTGACTATAGGTCGCAGTACGGCCTTCTTTATTGAGTACAATCCATGGTGTAACATTAATACATAAGAACAAACTATCGAAATCAGTTGAAAAGGGTTTAAACTATCCGATCGATACAAAGCAGAAAAACTGCATACAAAATTCCATAGTGGACGTAGCAGAGTAATTATACATCCCCACTACAAACAAAAACACTAAGTACAGATATGAGAGCACTCCAAATTACTTTTTTTTAAATTAATTTTGAAAAAAGGCATAGTACAATCTTCACTTTGGCAAAGTATAAGAGAATTCTATCCAAAGAAATATATACATACCTATGTTCTACCTTAACTACTTGAAATAGTTATCAAAGGTACCAGGATTATAATTTAGTACGCCAGACGCGCGTTTCGTCTACATAAGACTCATCAGTGACGCTCATATCAAAACATTTATAAAGCCAAACAAGTACAAAGTTGAAGAGCATTGAGGATCTAAAATTCCAGAAAGTTGTGCCAAATACGGCTAAGGTAATCTATGCCTGGGATAAGAAAATCCTTAGTTTTTCGAAAAATTCAAAATTTGGTAAACAGGAAATTTATAAAAATGACCACATTGTTGATATTCATGTCAACACCGGAGTGCTGACTACTGAGCTGGTGATACCCTCGGGGACGAAACGTCCACCAGCAGTGGCATCGACCCAGTGGTGTAAAGATAGATTCAACAGAAGATCTCAACATTGTTCCAGAATATAACATATTCAGCTTAATGAAATTGTATTCGTAAAGAAAAAGAACAAACTGTATTGTTTTGTTTATAAGGTTTTAGAAAAATACCAATTTACTGATATATACGTTAGCTTTATCGATGATCTCAGTCATTTTGTCAATAACTGACTGTATAGGCGACATTTACCTGCCGGAGAAAAGTCATGCCAATGTCATTTTAAATTATATTGGTTATGCACGAGACAAATCCTAATTCAATTATCTTTGGCATGACATTCTCCTTTTTACAAATAAACTCATCGATTTTCAGTAAATTGACGAAAAGTCTACCTACCCTGTGTTTATTTTGGATATTTTGAACCAGAAAAGCTCAAAAGGAAGTGCCAGAATACTTTTTTCCGTCTCAACCATTTGGTTGAGATTAGATGGTTAACCAGGCGTGTAGAGCAACGATTCTCGGAAATTTTAGTTTAACGCAATGAGAGTGTTGGCCGTATTAAAACAATTAGATTTAATAACTTGTGAGAATAGGATATCGCTTGAAATAAACTCTCGTTATTTAATTCAAATAGTAATAATAAACTCGCCAAAGGCACGTTTATTATTATGTTGAAATTGGATAACTCGAGTTGATAAAAAGCTATATCTATTCCCACTCGTTTTGACACCTATAAATAATTTCTCAATATCAAAAACTTAACTTAATCAAAAATCTTCTCTTCTGAAACTACTTGACCAAGTTCATTATACATAGAGATAACTATAAACACAAATAATGTTCAGTAAAATAAGATCTACAAACAAGTCATCATCACCAAAACAGATCATTTTTCCATGAATTCTATTCTTGTCTTTAATGTTGAAGAGTGTCCTTTTTTTGACATGCACTGCAGCAAATAGACTAAGGTGAGTAGCACAGGCTCTTTAGGCAGTATATAATGTATAATAAAATCCATAACTCGGAAACGTAAAATTCGAAAGTGATGATACATCAATAGACAGTTTACCGAAGTTTCGTGTAAATTGGTTACAGCGTTTTTGAGTTTTTGTCCGACATGCTGACGATGGACGAATGGACAACGGGGTATCATTATACGTCTCGTATAAAAACTCCATGGTTCATCACGAAATTTTCATTTACTTTGACAACAAAAGTACCAAAGTGGAAAGGGATTAATATAAGTCGTAATAACTTGTTTCCCAATCAACTATTAATACATATGTTTAACCTTAAAAAAAAAGTATTATGAAATGAAGTTAAAAAGATTATGATTCTCCTGCACTTTGTTCTAAATGCCTTTTATAAAGGATCTAATAATTTCTAATGTAATACTAAAATGTTGTGGTAGAACGATTTCCTAACAGAAAACTTGCATTAAATTCAAAAAGGTTAGTTTTAATCAATGTAGTATTATGTTATTATGATTTATTTAGAATAAGTAATATTTTCATTCATTAAATTACAGGTATGAACTAGAAAAGTCATTTTTTTTAAGTCTAGAATACCTTTTTCTTATTCAAATTTTCTGTAAAAAAAAACGGACAACTATAGGTCACCATACGGCCTTCGACAATGAGTAAAGCCCATAACACATACTAAAAGTCAGCTATAAAATGCCAAAAATTACAAATATAGAACTGTGTAACATAAATCACAGAAATGACTTTAAAATCACAATAAATAAATCTGACAAGACCCAGGCAATTTAAAGCGTTTGAAACTGATGGTACATATAGTTTAGTAAAACATTAAGCATACTACTTTCTCATAAGGAAACAATTTTATTACCCAGTTCATAAATTGAGAATCTAGAAATGCTATGAAGTAAAATTACAATTCTTTGTTGGCCTTACAGACAAAGTTGAATTCAGTAAATTGAACTGTTCTGTTGTCTATTTTATAAAGAGGTTGTTTTTTTTATTTAAGCGGGAGGTTTTGCTAACCATTTGAACAGGCTCAATCCACCATTTATTTTTAACATGTTCTGTACCAAAAAGTAAAATTACAAAAATACTGAACTACGAGGAAAATTCAAAACGAAAAGTCCATATTCAAATTGCAATTTAAAAAGCTCAAACAAATCAAACGAATGTATAACGACTTTTATATTCCTGATTTGGTAAATGTATTTCCTATGTAGAATGCTGTACCAAGTAAGGAATATGGAAATTGCTATCACATCGTTCGTTTTTATGTATGTCGGCGTTGATTTGTGTTGCATGTCAGTGTTCCCGTTGTACCTTTGTTTTCCTTTTATAGTTGACGTGATTATATAAATTAACTGTTTGCAAAAGTATGAATTATTCGAAATACTTTGTAACTAATGTGATCTGAGCGTCAGTAAAAAGTCGTATGTAAACGAAACGCGCGTCTGATGTATGAAATTATAAGCCTGGTACCTTTGAAAAATATTTCACTCGGTTTTAGTTTGTAACCCGGATTTGTTTTCTATTAATCGATTTATGACTTTTTAACAGTTCTTTACTATTGTTGCCTTTATGCATAAATATAGCTCTTGATTTTACAAAGTCATTTTACGTTATGAGATATATACTTGGGGAAAAACATAAAATACTTACCAAGGAAACTGACATAGGTTGCCTCAAAAATTATTAAGCAGAACACGTCCTGTAAATAGTGTGTGTCCATTATATCTGTTTGAATATCACAAACTGTTCATACAAAAAGATGTATAATTATCTCAATGTTTTAATAAATCATGTGTATGAATTGAATTGTTTAAAACCTATGAAAGCAATTTGCAAGTAAAATTTAACTTATCAAATATTAACAATAATTTGATGAACTTCACAAATTTGATTCTTGATATATCAAATCAATATTTTGCAGTTTAATCATAACATAAAATAACAATTAAAAGTATTCCCTTACAACGGGTAATAACTCATGTACGCACATTATATATCCACAGCTAAACATAACAAATACTGAACACCAGTAATTGAGCAATTACTGTTGAAATGATAAACATGTTATTCTGAAAAACCAAATACGTAAGGTTCTTTTGAGTATTTCGACTATTCTAAGTCTAAATTGATATAAATGGATCAACCCACCTTCATTTGTAACACAAAATATATTTTTTGTCAGCATACTTTGTTTAGCACTCAAGCACGTGCAAATCGATCACCAATAGTTATCAAAGGTACCAAGCTTATAATTTGATACGCCAGACGCGCGTTTCGTCGACACAAGACACATCAGTCACGCTCAGAGCAAAAATTAAGAAAGTCAAACAAATACAAAGTTTAGGAGCCTTGAGGATCCAAAATTCCAAAACGTTGTGCCAAAATACGGCTAAGGAAATCTATGCCTGGGATACAAAAAAAATACTTAGTATTTCGAATAATGGATATTTTTGCAAAATGCATACAATCAATATGCCATATGTTTACTGGAGTGTAATGAGATGATTAAATCTAACGATTAGCTTTGAAGACTTCTTCATTTAAGGTATAGAACCACTAATTCAGGCCCGGTCAGAAAGAACATACAAGAAAGTATTACATATTTTAAACAAAATAGTTCCTACGCATAGCTGTATCTTTGTCAATAGCGGGTACATTTGTGTAGTTTTTGGTATCAAATGAAAGCTTGGGGACTTGGAAACACTGTAGATCCCTTGTTGAAAGATTTATTTGAATAATAAAGAAGTATATGAATTTTTTTGATAGGAGGGCACATTTGGCCTGTTGTTCAGATCAGAAGTTCCTGTTTTTGTACTATCAAACTTCCGGGAACCAGTATACGGTCTAATATGCAATTAAAGGTATGTTGATTTTTTTCAGCAAAATTCAGGATAAGGTACAGCTTTGACATGAAACAACTGCCACTTTATTTGAACTTAAGACAAAAAAGACATTTATGCTTGAAATTGCATCGCTGATCTGGTCAAACGAGACATTTCTCGCATTCCAATTTTTCTTCTCATGCAGATGGTTATGTTTCTTCATATCTTAGACTTCCCAGCTGGTTGCTATTGCAATATCTGACTTGACGTATTGAAATTCAACGAATGCTATCTATGTATCACCATAAGACAGGTATTGTGGTACAGAAATGATTCCTAATTTTAAACGATACAATATTTTGTTTGCAAACTTTTCTATAATTATTGAAATCCTACCACCTGCATTTTGTTTTTAAAAAAAGTGGTGACGTTGTTCCTCGTCTAATTAAAATATTTTATCCATACTTTCTGTCAATACTTATACTGTTATTCCATAAGTTAATGACTATCTAAGACTACTTATGACATATTCATGCTATATCAGCTAGAGATTGTACTGAGTCGGTACATATTAATTGTACAAGTTGAACGGATTAGCTTCAGAAAATGCTACTATTCGTTTATCGGTACATAATTGATAACGTTTGGACACAACATGGGACTCTATTTTTGACATATGAGAAAGAAATTGTGATTAACTGTTAACAGAATATTTATATTGGTCATTTCAATAAAGAGCAATACCTAATATACATTTTTTTACCCGGACGTGGAGTTTTTATTCATAGCATAACGATTATTTGCTTCAGTAATTATTTCATAACATCAAGTAATAAAGAGTAATAGTCTAAATTATTGACATATGTATTGATTGAGATCTTTAACAGATATATTAGCATAACAAGCTTTGAATGGACCCGAATCGTGACTAAGCCATAAATAATGCAAATATAATTATGTTTTACGTTTGTAATAAGATTTGGAAAACATTTAATGATGTTATTGATTTTGCAATGGATACTGGAATACAAGGTCAAAATAAAGACATATTTATTGATAATTTCATTCCCTGTTTTTGGTGATTTGTATGCCCAAATTCATTTTATAAAGGCAGCAGTATTATACCGCTGTTCAAAAGTCATAAATCGATTGAGAGACTACAAATCCGTAAAACAAACTAAAACAAAGAGACAAGCATTAACTATTAGATGAAAACATTGGAACAACGAAAGATACCAGAGGGACAGTCAAACTCATAAATCGAAAATAAACTGACAACGCCATGGCTAAAACTGAAAAAGAACAAACAGACAAACAATAGTACACATGACACAACATAGAAAACTAAAGAATAAGCAACACGAACCCCACCAAAACCTAGGGGTGATCTCAGGTGCTCCGGAAGGGTAAGCAGATCCTGCTCCACATGTGGCACCCGTCGTGATGCTTATGTGATAACAAATCTTGTAAATATTCTAATTCAGTAGGTCACATTCATAAAAGGCAAGGGGATTGTAGTTACGACGTAAGGAACATATCCGATATCAGTTGTAAATATTGTATCACTCTCGATGCAGTGAAAATATCTATATAAATCTGAACACTGTCAAATAATTAATTTGCTGAATTTGAAACACACTTTTGACTTTCTCCATTTCCAAGTTAACGTTTTTCACTTCCACGTTAACATTTCTCATCTCCAACTTGTTATTGATCACTTCCAAGTTGCCATTTCTCTTCTACAACTTGACATTTATCACTTACAAGTTGGAACTGAAAAAGTTTCAATTTTAGTTACAATTCAGGTAAATTTATCGATCTTTAAATGAACTGGTAATAGGTCTCATTGCAAATGTATCAATCAAAATTAACAAATAAAACATCGTATAAATTTTACACTTGATAATCTCCTATCTATATGTAAGCCTCAAATCTATGTCCAGAGTTAAATGAATGTGATTTCCGAAAATGTATGTTCTTTTTAATATTGCTTCAAAGACGTTCCAAATGGATGTCCTGTATCGTCTCAAATCAATGTTCTTTATTAACTCAAAATTATGACCATTTTTGTCTCAAATCAATGTCCTTTATTGAAATGTGGTGACGTAAGACATAGCAAGACGCCATCAAGTATATGAAAGGAATGATGGAGGAGAAGGACACAATTCCAAATGATGGATATGTTTTATCAAGTAAGAAAAGAGGTGTATTTTAAAGGATCCAAATCCAGAAGCGTTTTGGGAGGATATGCCTCACATGATACAGATTGCTTAAGCCAGAGAAGAACATCAAAACATAAATGTTCAGACATTTTATAAAAATATGTGTACTTTCATTCTTGAAGGCACATTAATAGAGTAACATATATGCTCGTTATGCCAATAATTTGTACACTGAATTATGTTGTGGCTGTTGAATGTTGATTTTATGGTACACAATGGATTTTACAAAATACATACGATTCGAAACTGAAATAGTTTCACAAGGGAAACAAACGGTTTTAATAAGACAGTGGCACAACATTTTGTTGTTAAACACAATAAATTTAACCTTAGACTCAGATCTGAGGCCGTATCTTTTTAACGGCCATAGATTTGAAAATGAGATCACGATTGAAAACATATTTGAAAATCGGACACAGATTTAAGGACGTATCTCTTTTAACGGACATAGATTTTTACATGAGGTCACGATTGAAAACATATTTAAAAATAAGACACATATTTGAGGACGTATCTTTTTCAACGGACAAAGATTAACGATTGACTTCACGACCTGGCACATATTTGAGGCTGTGCACAGATCTGAGGCTTACATATATTTAAAAACAATGGCAGGCATCCATCATTATGTAAACTGGGTCAAATATCAATCAGTAAATTAAATGAAATTTTCAAGGAGTCTGACACAATATCCTTTTTCAGACCACTCTTTGAATATTTGCGTATAATCACAGCTGTTTGTCACCAAAAGCTGTTCCCGCGTATCGATACACCTAAAGATCATAAACGGTACTTTCTGAAAATTAAATATATTAACAGAGGTACTGATTTTATCAATTCATCTAGTTTATTTAATGACTCTACCATTCAAAACTGTAAACCTCCCTATTGTTATATCACATTACCACCTATTACTTCGTACGCATAAAAAAAAAACCACCAGAAGTTTAATTTTTGATTATACTTCAGTATCATCAGACGTCAATGAAAAATTATTACTCCTTTAACTTGAAACTGTGAATCGTCGAAGTTAAGATATAATTCGTATGGCCATGTTATAATAGGAGACCTCAATATCGTCCAAGACAGACAGGTATAACACTGTTTAAAAAGACACAAATATCATCCTCCGCCTAAAATGAATTGTGAAAAGTGTCGTCAGGTAATAAAAGACGTACTTTCCTCGTATTATAAAAATTAGTGTAAACGGGAAAAATCTGATAAAAAAATCTCTTGATTCGTATTTCAATAAATATATGAATGTTGTGAATATTCGATTAATCACATTAAAAAATAAATAAAAGAGTAAACAATATGTCTATATCCAGAATAAAAAATTAACCTCCAGAACTTTCAAAGGCGGTTTGTGGTTGTAACGTTCGACAAAGGAACCAATAATGTGGTTGTGGTATGCCGTAAATACTACACGGACATGAAATTTTTAAATCATCTTCTTTAAAGACCGTCCGCTTCACAGAGAGTCATATAGTAAAAAAAAACATATTATAGCCTCATCCTAGCTTAAGGCCTCATCTGAAGATTTTGTGGTGCCTACTATGTTTTGGTTACCTAAACTACACATAAAACCAAAAAATGTCGTTATGGAGTGTAAACCATTATTTTGATGATTTAGATTACGTACCTGTCTAAAATGCATTTAATTGATAAATTCAACAACACTTACCGTAATCTTGATGATATTTTTTGGTTAAATAATCAAGATTTTTTTTAATATACTACCGACATTCATCCGAAGGAACTTATTTAATTGAATAAAAGATATAAAGGTAATAATTCTCCTTTCCTAGATTTAGATATTTCAGTTTACCCTAGCACAAGGTCATGTTTTTTGAAATATTTTATGACGTCTTTACACGAAATCCATTGGATGTGAACTGATTGATAATCTAGTTTGTGATGCATGACTTTTTATATCAGTTATTAATGGCTTTGAACCAGCTGTCAGTAGCTGCGAGTACTCCCAGATCTGTACTAAGTGTCTTTTTCTTTTGTTTGAATTTTTCAAGTACACGGTCACGTCCACATGTTTTTGTTATATGTATTTCTATGTGTATCCATCTGGTGAGTCAAGCCTTTTTTAACTGATTTTCATAGTTCGTTTTTATTTTGAACTGTTACATATGGTCGCAGGTTTGGGCTCCCACTCACATTTTAACCCCGCCACATTCTGTATGTAGGTGTCTGTCGCAGTTCAGGAGCCTGCAATTTAGTGGTTGTCATTTGTTTATGTGTTACATACTAGTACTTGTTTTTTGGTACTTTTTCGTACATTAATTAGGCCGTTAGTTTTCTCGTTTGAATTGTTTTACATTTGTCATTTCAGGGCCTTTAGTAGCTGACACACGGTACGGGCTTTGTTCTTTGTTGAAGGTCATACGGTGACTTATGACTGTTAATTGCTGTGTAATTTTGGTCATTTTTGAGAGTTGTCGCATTCGAAATCATACAACATCTGCTTTTTATATTATCAATAAAGGATATCTGTTTAACACTGTTACTACATCTTTGAATATTGTTTTTATTAGAATAAATAGTGGTGCGTTTATCATTAAATTAAAACCATACTATATATTATTGTCATACAAATATGCATAAAAAGTAAAATCATAAAGATACTGGAATCCGAGGAAAGGTTTAAAAGGAAAGTCCCTAATCATATGGCAAAATCAAAAGCTCAAACACATCAATTGAATAGATAACAACTGTCATATTCCTGACTTGGTACAGTGATTTTTCTATTGTTCTTCAATCTATCGATATCTATATTTTAACAATTTGTACAAGGTCATGCTTTTCTGTGACGTCTTTACACTTAATTTATTGCATGTTAAATTTATACAGATTGGTATTAAGTCTTAGGTACCTAACTTTTATGCTTTCAAAAAGCTGTCAGTGACTATTAGTAAATTCAGACCTGTACTTTCAGTTTTATTTTGGTTTCCCGTCCAATTTAACAGCATAGAAACTTTAAGCAACTGCCTGTATGGTGGTTTGTTAAGCTAGTTTTAAAACCAGGTTCAATACAATAATTATGTTTTTTAAATATTTGTACGAATTGAGAAATATGATTGATATCGATTGATTTTTCAGTTTATACGGACTTCCCTTTTTGCATTTACCTTGGAGTTCAATATTTTTGTTATACTTTTCTGAAACTGTCAAGTTAAAATGTCAAAATGGAAATGAAAGTTTTATAATTAGAATGTTTCTATCGGCTTTACCGTAACAATGTAAACAGGACCAATTTTGCTGCCCCAGATGCGCATTTCGACAATCAATGTCTCTCCAGTGATGATCAAGGCCAAAACATTTGAAAATCCAGACTTATCAAAAAAAGATGAAGAGCTATAAACCGAAAATGTACAAATAAGTATGAAACTTAGTATTGTCAAAAATATATGTAATATTGCATCAATCATCAAAGTCTATTCCGTAAGCGTCCTTACATAAGTCAGGAAAATGTATGTTTTATCATATATGATTGACAGTGCTTTGTATGAAATGCCTCAAATAGGAATCAAAGCTTTGTAAATTCTTTTTCTCTGTCAAGTTTATTTTGGGCTTTGACACTTTCTGGTTGTGAGACCTTTAATTCTGTACTCTCTCTTCGAGGTTTATAAACTTTAGCTGCTAAGAATAAGAATATCAATCCAAACACTTTTAAGCATATCCACCAAACCATTATACGAAGTCCTAAATCGGTTTTATTATAAATCCAGCAAGATCCCCGCTTTCCACATGTATTCTGCCATACATCACACGAACTGTCAATGATTGCGCCCAAAAAGATAGGGCCAGGAGTTGTACCTGGAATGCATCAATCAATAAATTGACAGATGTTCTATCAAAATCAATTGTATTTCTATCATTATACAAACATGAGGGAGAGAAGTACCGATGTCTGTTCAGGAATATGGAAAAACAATTATTGCATGATTTTTTTAATTTAAGATTAGGTGCCACACATGCATCACAAAGTAAGCATATGATATATAAAAGTGATTTTAAAAGATCCCGTCATTATGTTATTGTTCAATTATATGTCATCATGTTATTATTCTATAACAAATTTGAAAATACTTTGAACGACAAAATTATTTTACTCGCGTAATTGTATTAACCATATGTGGATTCTTAGAATTTCTAAAGAACTTCTTGACAATTTTAAATCTCGGTTTATTTCTGAAATTAATTCTAACATAACTTTTGATTTTTTAACCCTGTATACCACCATTCCCAATGTGAAATTATAATTCTTTTGAATAAACGTTGAAAGACAATATTTCTTCTTGTGACGTTTACCCTTTGTTTTTCTATGTTGTGTCATGTGGACTATTGTTTGTCTGTTTGTTTTTTTTTCATTTTTAGCCATGACATTGTCAGTTTATTTTCGATTTATGAGTTTAACTGTCCCTCTGGTATCTTTCGTCCCTCTTTTACATTATCTGACGTCAGACACGCGAATCAATGAGTGTAATTTTTCAACTTGATTGATGCTTTTGTGCTTTTTTGGCAAATGATTGTTTGTTTTGAGTTTGAAAAACAGTGATGACTACTGTACCCATTTTTTTACTTTTATTTAGCATATCTGTTTCGTTCACGCATCGTTGTAAATATAACGGAATTTGATGCGACTGTCATATAACCGAGAGGGTTAGTGCTATAAAACCATGTTCAATCCACCATTTTCTACATTTGAATATGCCTGTACCAAGTCAGGAATATGACAGTTGTTGTCCATTCGTTTGAAGTGTTTTGTCATTTGATTTTGCCATTTGAATATGGTATTTATGATTGAATTTTCCTCGGAGTTCAGTCTTTTTGTGATTTTACTTTTTAAGTGTATAAAATGAGACTAAGAGTAACCAAAGTGATATTCAAGTAAATTGGTCTGTAAAAACAAAACAAAAACAAAGATGTGTCCGTAGAACATGGATGCTCCACTCGTACTATCATTTTACATGTTCAGTGCACCTTGAAATTGGGGTCAAAACTTTAATTTTGCATTAAAATAAGAAAGATCATCTGTACTAAGTTTCAAATTGGTTGGACTTCAATTTCGTCAAAAACAACCTTGACCAAAAACTTTAACCAAAACTTTAACCTGAGCTTCGCACTATCTTTTTCTTTGTTCAGTGGACCCCCGTGAAATTGGGGTCACAACTTTAATTTGGCATTAAAATGAGAAAGATCATATCATGTAGAATATGTGTACTAATTTTCAAGTTGATTGGACTTCAACTTCATCAAAAACTACCTTAACCAAAAACTTTAACCTGTAGCGGGACGAACGGGGGCACGGATGAACGGTTATAACTCATCATGGTTAACTCACATACCAAAAATCAGTCCAATATCTGAAGGCGTTTACAAAAAAAACTCCGTATAATGGTTTGTTGCGGAATCACGGAATGACGGAATTACGGAATTACGTAATGACGGAAAGGGTAAAACTATATGGCACCGACAACTTCGTTGCGGGGCAATAAACATTATAAATCTGTCTTCTATTCTACTTGTATCTTTTGTATCTAAATTGTTCTATGTTTTTCTCAACATTTGTTCACTGCTATTGATATTATAATTATTACCTAACTTTTGTATGTAAGTTGTTCTATGTTTTTCTCAACATTTGTCCACTGTTATTGATATTATAATAATTACCTTACTTTTGTATGTAAGTTGTTCTATGTTTTTCTCAACATTTGTCCACTGTTATTGATATTATAATAATTACCTAACAAACGAACAAGAAGCACCTGTAAACTAATAGCAAAAGATCTTTGATCATGCGGGACGCATCTGTATAGATTAAACAAAAGAAAACATTACATTTTACATGTTTGATAACAACCTGGAAATATTGTTTCTTATCTCACACTATTAAATACAAACTGTATTAGTTTTAAAGAATTTTCCAAAAAATAGTTTAAGGAGGCTCAAGGTTACAACAATTTTGTTTTGGCCCCAGATGACTTTTGTAATGATTTCATAATTGAAAAGCTGCCTTTGGTGGAAAAATGCCATTTTCTTTATTAAGAATTGATATATTTTTTTTAACTCATCGGTGACCTATATTTTTTATATTTTTTTTCAAATAAGTTGTACTTCAACTAAAGAATTGTTAGATTTAAGCGATTTCTCTACTAAAGCTTTTTTTTCTTCAATATTACCTCTATTAGTTCAATAGAAAAAAAAGTACCGAAACAAAAATGCATGCTACTTTCAAAGGCAGATTGCGAGCTTAAATGAACCCCATTTTTTATTTTAATTTTCTATTACATATATGATAAATTTCATTTATAGAAAAATATTAGCAAAATCCTATGCATGCTACTTTCAAAGGCAGATTGCGAGCTTAAATGAACCCCATTTTTTATTTTAATTTTCTATTACATATATGATAAATTTCATTTATAGAAAAATATTAGCAAAATCCTATATTTAAACAAATGGATCTATACCCTGGAGCTCCCTTAATATGATATTCCAGCAGCGCCTGCATACGGGGTATTATATGTAGGACTCGGAACTGCGATGGTACTCCTAACCGCGATGGTCCTTGCTCTAGTGCGATGGTTTACACGCTGAAGTGCGATGGTTTACGCGCTGATGTGCGATGGTGGCATTTTGACTTTAGCTTTGTTGATAGCTTCGCTGAAGTGCGAAGGTGGTTACACTGTCGTGCGATGGTCTGTTTGTGACGTTGATTATACTAGTTAAATAGACATGAGATGTTTAAATGAAACAGTATCATTAAATAAGCAACCATTTAACTTCTTAAGGGGGTATGGTATTTGTTTTGGTCAGAATTTGTTTTTCACGCAAAGCGCTAACTTTTTTTGTAGAGTTTTTCGAACTTTATTAAGAAATAACACAATTCAGGTATTCAAAATATAGTTTTTGTCAGTCGTTCCCTTAGATTTGACAACCATAGTTTGCCATATAAAGGCAACAGTAGTATACCGCTGTTCAAACTCATAAATCCATGGACAAAAAACAAAATCGGGGTAACAAACTAAAACTGAGGGAAACGCATTAAATATAAGAGGAGAACAACGACACAACACTACAATGTAACACACAGAAACGGACCAAGCATCAGACAAAATCCCACGAGAAAAACAAATATAACATCAAAACGAAATACATGAATTTGGGATAGACGAGTACCGTGACACGTCTTATCGCAATGTGAATTTACACTCAAAATTAAGAGAAAACATACGACGCAACGTTAAAATGTAACATCCACAGAAACGAACTATAATATAACAATGGCCATATTCCTGACTTGGTACAGGACATTTTTAAAGAAAAAAATGGGGGGGGGGGGGTTGAACCTGGTTTTGTGGCATGCCAAACCCCCCTTTCATAGCCATGTGAAATATAACATTAAAATGACAACTCAACACCATAGGACTACAATATAAATAAATTGGAGAATACAATTGACAAAGAAACACACGAACAACAGCCAACAAAAGGCAACAAGTTGAAAAATTTAATACGTCAGAAGTGCATTTTATCCACACAAGATCCACCAGTGACGCCCAGATACAAAAGTTTGAAAGCCGAAACAAGCACAAAGTCGAACAGCATCGAGGACCAAAAGATAAAAAAAGTTGTGCCAAAAACGGCCAGGGTTTTCTGTTAGTTACCAGAACATCCTTATTATTTAGAATAATTTATACTTTTGCAAACAGTAAATTTATAAAGTTATTAAACAGAAGCTGTACATGATAGAACTGAAATATTAACTAATTACAGGAAACAACTGAAATACATTACATAACCAGACATTTGCAACACAAAATGTAGACACATCCGAACAAGCCCAAACCCCAACGCCAAGTGACGTCATATTTGAAATTGTAGAAAATGACAAAAAAATGATGACGTCATTTGAATTTGTAAAACAGATCATCAAAAATTGAAAAATGACGTCATTTGAATGAATAAGATAGAATTAGGATCGATTTAAGATTATATTTGAACTAAATACTGATATTGCATTTAATAACAATGCACATTTTAATATTTATTATTAGCAAACTAAGGTAGCAATTAACTATATTATAAAGCTATGTCCGGTTTGTTTTGAATTTGACTTCAAACGTAAAATATCGTACTGATTACGTTGAACAAAATGAAATCTAATAAATGAATGCGGTGATTAATATTATTTACCATAACACATAAATATAATAGAAAAGACATCAACACAGTTGACAAAATCCGATGAGAATTACAAATATAACATTAAACATTTAAACTAAATACATGAATTTGGAATAAACAAGTACCGTAACACGTCTTATAGTAATGCGAATTCACACTCAGCAAAACAGTCACAATCGGGAATAAGTCAGGTTTGGTAATTAAAAGATTAGACGACATAATGACGTATTTGGTAAATCTTTTAAGTTCTGTTCAGGTCAAATAAAAATATAATGTTTTTTAATCTAATTTCAAATATGTTTTCCGACTAGCACGCATAAGTAAAGGGATTCTAAATTGCTAAAAAGTAGACATTGGAACCAGTCATTTTGTAGACAATTATCACAGTAGCCACAAAAATATAAGACTAGAGCAGTCGACGGTGTTGTTACAAATCAGGATCTATCTCGAAAACAAAACAACATTATACTAACTTGATATAACAAAACATTGCTAATACTATTTTGTTTTTATTAAGTTGTCCATGTGGCGCTTACTTAAAGATAAATCAGAATTAATATATAAAAAATAAATCTACTTTATTCATAGTGCAAAACGTTTGTGGCATAATTACAAACACTGGTTCGCGCATTTGCTGGTCAAGTTTATCTTTCATGCGCTTTGCTTCCAATAACTTGCCTCCACGTGCAATGCAACACACTTTCCAGGACTTGAAATGTTCGTTACTTTCTTTTTAACTTCCTTTCCTCATTTAACATGAAAATTTCATCTACAAACCTATCATCCTGCTTCGAATCTATGTTGTATTTGAAAACGTCACAATATTTAAACGTCATGCTAAACCATCGCACCTGAGCGTAGGGACCATCGTACTTACGTGTGAACCATCGCACTTCAGCGTCCCTATCGCACCTCCGAGTCCTACATATTTAAGTCACCAAAACGGAGTTTCTTATTATTCTTATTCTTCTCTGTCTGACCCCTTAAACTGTCCTACCATTTTTTGGAAGCAGTAGAGGATGGAAACTTTATATTTTTTTCTGTGTATGGGTCTGAATCATTAGGGTTGCAGAACCCAATGTCCATGATACAAGGGTGTCATCTTGGCATAATTAGGGAGGCTCAAAGATGGGGTCAATTTTTTTTTACATTTCTTAAATTTGCTTCTGTATGTAGAGTAGATGGAATTATAATAACTATTATGAATATTTAAAGACACATGTCTGTTTCAATATGGAACTTATTTTATTTCAGTAGGGGGTCTCCTTGGAATAAATTTAGGGGGGGTGAATTTTCATAGAACATTCCAGAACATCAATGTTAAATTTATTCTAGAGACATTAAATGGTATATGATGGCATATAATTATGGAGAGAACAAATTGCAGCAGCTGTTTGACTTTGGAATATTTAAAATGGCCACCGTTACCATGGGAACAGCAAAAATATGAAAAACTTCAAAATGCTTCCAATTAAAGGAAACTTATAGTACGGCGGCTTCGTGAAAAATTGTGCACATCCTGCTACAAGCATGAAACTTGGCATAGACCTTCCTCAACTATTTCTCTTTTATTTCAAATAGGGAGGCATTTGAAAAAAATGTATGTGAGAGGTGTTATTAACATGCTTCTATCATAATATTTGGTACAAACCTTTGTTTTATACTATTTTTGGATAATTGATATAGGTTAGATGTATTCAAAAACACTACTTCCGGTAAAATTCAACATGGTGGACATTGTACTAAAATAAGCTTATTTTTAGGAAGGGTAATTGAAATGTGTTTTAAAGTATTGCTACTATCATTATATTGTGCAGGAACCTTTCTTTGGTGCTTTCATGGATACAATGTATAAAAAATATGTCTTTAAAACCCTTACTTCCGGTGATATTCAATATGGCGGACATAGAAATATTGATAATTTTTCATTTTAATGTTCAACTTTTTTTCTAAATATAAAGAAAATGTTGGGTTTTTTTTAGCTGGTCATTAAACTTTTGGCTTTAAGTCATCCTCAAAACTACTAATTCTATTCAGCTTTGTATGTTTAAATACAAAGTTGACACTTCCGGTAAAAAAAAACCAATTTGGCGTAAATTACAAAGATGAGTCCTCAATCAATATCTTCGATGTGGAGTTTTTGGATAGATTGGTTAAAACAAAATAAAATCACTAAAGTTCTTAAACATCTTAAGAATGACTAATGTATGGCCCCAAATACAGGTTTATTCACAATCGGAGAGCTTATTTTCCAAATTTACAAAGATCGTGGTAACTAGTGTTTCTTACATTTATAATGTACAAGCTCCTGATAAGATGAAGAGGCCTTACAAAGACTAGCTTAACAAAAGGGTTCCCATGGATCATATTTTTCCCTTCGCCATTTATAAGCGTCTGGACTAGTTAGCAAAGGAACCAATACCAAGCTTGTTACTCATTCGCCCCCGCCATGGTATATTGCACGTTTTACTTGCTGAAAAAGACTAGACCGAGTCGTGGGAATAGTCTCAATAAGTATTTTCTCTTCTAAAAAACACATGTTTTCTGGCTTCGTTAACCCCATCTGATAAGTTTGTTCGATCTTACAACAAAACCACGTATCGTTTTATCAATGACATTGTCAAAACCATATCTGGTGATGTTGGCTGATCAATCATCATTCTGAATGATAGAGTCACATCTTCAAACACCATCCATGTCACCAACGCAGTTCCTTTCCCAGCAAACGTGTAATCTCTCAATGCCTAGTGTACTGTGGATTCATTATTATTCGTTGGATACCAATTTTCGTGGATTTCGTGGGTACAGGTGAACCACGAAATTAAATGTTCAACGAATAACATATTTTCTATAGGTTTGTATGCAGACTTTGCCAAAACCACGAATTTAAATTTAAACGAACATGTAACTTTTTCTCTATCCACGATAATTGGTACCCACGAAAATAAATGAATCCACAGTATTTGAAAGGTCATGGATAGATATATATCTGAAGCTTTTTCCACTTCCAAATTCAAACCAAAGATTGTCTGCACCTATGTCACTTAATAGCGAAACAGCAATGACAGTAACATCAGTATCGACTGTTCGAGTCATGACTCAGTTAAGTCTGTGTTTCACTGCATCAGACACATGCATCTTGATTCAAGTGTCAGCCTCTTCATGTGAACATGGTGCTAAGCTTAAAACATCATCATGTGGTGGATAACACAGAACATCCTGAGCAACTGTTACTACAACTACCTTTTCCTCAAAATATATTGAGCAAGCTGTTGTGTATTTGAAAGGTCATGGATAGATATATATCTGCAACTTTTTCCACTTCCAAATTCAAGCCAAAGATTGTCTGTCCCTATGTCACTGAATAGCGAAACAGCAATGACAGTAACATCAGTATCGACTGTTCGAGTCATGACTCAGTTAAGTCTGTGTTTCACTGCATCAGACACATGCATCTTGATTCAAGTGTCAGCCTCTTCATGTGAACATGGTGCTAAGCTTAAAACATCATCATGTGGTGGATAACACAGAACATCCTGAGCAACTGTTACTACAACTACCTTTTCCTCAAAATATATTGAGCAAGCTGTTGTGTATTTGAAAGGTCATGGATAGATATATATCTGCAACTTTTTCCACTTCCAAATTCAAGCCAAAGATTGTCTGTCCCTATGTCACTGAATAGCGAAACAGCAATGACAGTAACATCAGTATCGACTGTTCGAGTCATGACTCAGTTAAGTCTATGTTTCACTGCATCAGACACATGCATCTTGATTCAAGTGTCAGCCTCTTCATGTGATTATGGGCTAAGCTTGAAACAACATCATGTGGTGGATAACACTTAACATCCTGAGCAACTGTTACTACAACTACCTCTTCCTCAAAATCTATTGAAAAAGCTGTTGCGAATGAAAACTTAACAGTTCTTTCTTATTGTCGTCATTTCTCAGAAAACTTTGCCATTTTTGAGGATTTTGTTTTCACTCTGGATTCGTCTGTGTATTCCCTTTTTCCTAAATGTAGCTCTTGCTTCTTATAACAAATGTTCAGGATATTCTATCTTATCAACCTCGTGATGTATTTCATCATGTTCACACTAAGAGGCTGACAATAGAATCATGGTGCATTTGTCTGATGCAATGAAACACGAACTTGCACGAGTCATGATTCGAATAGTCGTTACTGATGATGCTGTCATAACTGTTTCGCTATTCCGTGACAGGGGTAGACGAACTATGGATTGTGTTTGGGAGGGCAAAAAGCTTTGGATAAATTTATATCAAAGACCTTTCAATACACCTGGCTATGAGTGATTACACACACCTATTGTGATCCATGGTTCTCTAATTGCTTGAAAAATAAAAAAAGACTGCGTAGGAAACATTGATGGCAATTAAAGATGTGACTTTAACATAAAGAATGATGATTGATCAGCCCAAATTACCGAGGTTTAACTGTAAGATCACACAAACTTATCAGATGGGGTTAACATGGTTAACGAATCAAGAAAATAACTATTTGCGATAAAGGAAAGACTAATTGAGGGAATTCCCTCACCTTGGTCTCGTCTTTTCCAGCATGTAAAACGTGCAATATACTAAGGCAAGTGTTTCGGGGGACGAGCTTGGAATTGGCTCTTTTGCTACCCGGTTTAGGCGCTAATGGATGGCAAAGGGACAAAGAGGATCACTTTTAAATAACTCTTTCTAAGGCCTCATCAATTTTGTCAGAAGCTTGTACATTATGGATGTACTGGAGAATGCGGTTAAATGCCAAAAAATGCTACGTCCTAAGCATCAGAAACAAAAGCCCTAAAATCTACAGTTTTAATGGACACATACTAAAACAAGTCAAGCATAACCCGTACCTAGGCCTACAAATTTCGGAAGACCTCAAATGGACCATCCACATATTAAACGTGGCAAAGAAAGCAAATTCAACACTAGGCTTTCAAAGAAGAAACTTGAAATACTGCCCACAAGATTGCAAAAAACAGCTTACATCTAGCCAGTCAGATCAACGATGTAATATGGAGCCATAGTACGGGACCCCTACACGGTAACAAACATGAATAAGCTACAAAGGATACAACGTCAAGGGGCAAGATTTATCATCATAGATTACAAGTCAAAAGAGGACGGGTGTGTCTTCAATATGCTTGCCCAACTGGAACTGCAAGAACTCAGGATAATTGCAAGACGAACAAGCTAGAAGTTGATATATGTACAAAGTGGTTTAGGGGCTGATTCCCGTTATTGAACCAGACGAATTTCTCAAAAAAGCACGTCCTAAGAAAAACTGCCAAGAAGTTCGAAGAATAGAGAGGGTCAAATCTGCTCTAATGCCTTGTCAATAAATTAGGGGCGCTCTCTCAAACCGTCATATTAAAGCCAGAATTGGTTTCGTCAAAGTATGCATACAGATACAGATACAGATACAGATGTCGCGGTCGTTTTAAATGTGAAAAATCGGGTCTCCCGTGCACTGCTTTGTATGCACTTGGTGGTGACTGTGAATAAACATGTATTTTAAGCCAAATAGTAGTAATGTTTAAGTACTTTAGTAATTTTGTTTGTTTTAATCAATCTATATAAAACTTTTAATCAAAGATATTGATTGAGAACTCATTTCTTGAAATTTACGCCATATTGGTTTTCTTTTTACCGGAAGTGTAATTTAAAAATTTACTACAGAATAAAATTAGTGGTATTGAGGATAACTAGAAGCCAAAAGTTTAATGACAAGCAAAAAAAAAAAACAACAAAAAACATTTTCTTTACATTTTGAAAAGAAGTTGACTATTAAAATAGAAAATTGATATTTCTATGTCCGCCATTTTGGATATTACCGGAAGTAAGGTTTTTAAAGAGATATGTCTTATACATTGTATCCATGTGAAGCACAAAAGAAAGGTTCCTGCACAATGTAATGATAGTAGCAATACAATAAAACACATTTCAACTACCCTCCCTAAAAATAAGTTTATTCCAGTACTATGTCCGTCATGTTGGATTTTACCGGAAGTAGGGTTTTTGAAGACATCTTATCTATATCATATATCCAAAAGTAGTATATAACAAAGGTTGGTACCAAATATTATGTTAGTAGCATGGTATTAACACCTTTTCACACACTAGCCTTCGATAATTGGCTGATTTAAGTATGATGTCCGCCATTTTTGATTTTACCGGAAGAGAGTTATTTTTTTCAAATGCCTCCCTATCTGAAATAAAAGAGTAATAGTTGAGGAAGGTCTATGCCAAATTTCATGCTTGTAGCAGGATGTGCACAATTCGTCTGAAATATGCTTGTAGCCGCCGGACTATTATAACAAATGTTGCCTAGCTTATGTAGACTTGACTGTTGAGTTTGGAATTTTTAAAATGGCCGCCGTTGCCATGGAAACAGCAAAAAAGTTCCAAAATGGCCGCCTTTACCAAGGAAATGGCTCAAATGTAAAAAAAAATCAAAAGTCTTCATATTTAATCAAACTTTACACACACATTATCTGGCATCATGGATAACGCAGAACAATGATGTTGGGTCCGTTTTGGTGACTTTTGTGTTAGCATCCTAACACAGGATTACTTGTTACAAATTGATACGATATTCACGGTCTTGTATTCCTATCATGATTTCCTTGATAGAGGGTTGCTGCTTTAAAAGACGCTATTAATCCAAGAGTTCCAAATTGTGAAGTTGAAATCATTCTTTCGTAATTTTTATGAACGCCATCACAAAGTGGTTGACTGTTACGGAATATCCGTTTCACAGGTAATATCGGATATGTTCTTAATGTCGTAACTACAATCCCATTCCCTTTCCACAAATGGGACCTACATAAAAAGTACCGCTTGTAATTACAGGAGCAACACGACGGGTGCCAAATGTGAAGCAAGATCTGCTTATCCATCCGGAACACCTTCTTGATGCGACTGTCATACAAGTGTGAGGTTTAGCTAGCTATAAATCCATGTTCAATCTACCATTTTCTACATAAGAAAATTCCAGTACCTGGTCAGGAATATGACAGTTGTTATCCATTCGTTTAATGTGTTTGAGCTTCTGATTTTGACATTTGATTAGGGACTTTCTGTTTTAATTTTTCCTCGGAGTTCAGTATTTTTGCGATTTAACTTTTTTAGATCAGACCCAGTTTTTGTTCGTGTTGTATAGTCTTTAATTCCCCCTCTTTTGAAACAGACTACACTTAATTGCATTTTAGAAAAAAACAATATTGTAATATAGCAGCAAATATAACAAAATTTTATTGTTGAAAAAGAACATGTAAATACTCATATGCTATCAAACTTGTAAGCAGAAATATTATTTAACTTAGCGGGAGTATGATTATATTGAAATGATTTCGTTCATATGGTGTGTTACTTACATTGAAGTTATTGAACAAAGGAATAACATGTTAAAGTTTTGGTTTTGTTTTAAGTTTCGATCGAAAAAAAGCATATATATAAATGTTTGTATCGTACCTAACTAAATCTTTGTTTCGTTAGTTGAGGCCACAATAGCATCTGTTTGACTAAATCAATTTCATGATGAGAAACTTAGAGAACAAAAACTTTTTACCCTTCCACTTATGTGTCAATCTCAGTTATGTTAGTTGGGTGAATTGATGCTATTTGTCGATTCTTTTAATTAAAATTGTGTTGTTTACTTTCAATGTGAACTTGGATAATGAAAATTGCTTACCAACAAACTAAACTATTCATTCCTTGTCACGTATCTCCACAAAGGAGTTTGAATTATAAGTTCAATAGAACATGTTCTGGTTAATTGTAATGATAAAAAAAGTTAATGACAAAAATACAAAAATACTGAACTCCGAGTAAAATTCAAAACGGAAAGTCCATATTCAAATGGCAAAGTCATAAGATCAAACTACTGTCATATTCTTGACTTGGTACAAGCATTTTGTAATGTAGAAAATGATGGCTTAAACATGGATTTATAGCTACCTAAGCCTTTCACTTGTCTGACAGTCGTATCAAATTCCATTATATTGACAAGGATGTGTGAACTAAACAGGTAAAAATGTCAAACAATAGAAATATAGCAGTCAAAATTGTGTTATAATCTTAAATCACTATGAAAACAAACAAATATGTAACTAAGTAGCAAAAAAGGGCATTTAAAACAAAGCACATTAGCAAAAATGAAAGACAAGAATATTAACATTTACAAAAGCACAAAACATAATGACGGGATGTATAAAATCAGAGCCACGTCATATGTATCAAAGAAACATAAAAAGGCATATAGCCATAGCATATTAGCAAAAATGAAAGAAACAATACAAATTTTGTTAGAAGGATCACACAATGAGCTATACATAATTACAAAGTCACGTCACAGGGTCACAATTAGGGATATATAAGTACAGAATCACGTAATCCACAATGCTTTTCAAGATACAAATGGAAGTATACGCTTTTAATTTTTTACTTTGGGATGCCTAACGGCAAATTTTGATCATAGTAAAAAAAATGGTAAAAAAAAGCTACATAAGGAACATGTGATCAGTATGGCTTAGTTTCTTATTGACAGTATACTTGCTGAATTTCAACTAATTGTAGGCATTCCTATTGAAACTAAGTGTGCGCCGGTCATTGCCGACCGGTTGTTATTGTCATATGAGTCGGAGCTCCTTTGTTATCAACGAGATAGTAAAATTTATTTGTCTTTTTAGATTTTTTAACCTCGACTGCTTAGTTCATTTTCGGTAAAATCAGTATGGCATGGCTCGGTATCTATACGTCCCGCCATAGTGTGATTGTGCTATGGTAACTTTTGTATTTTTTTTTTATTCGTGCCTTGACCATTTGCTATTTTGTTTTTCTTTGAAGACATATTTGTTTGTTTTGTTAGTGATTAGAATAAAACAACAATGCTGCCTGCTGTTCCCTTATTTTTGATTTGTTACCTATTATATCGGTTGCTTTTGTTCACAGATTGTTATCAATATAATGGAAGTGTATGAGTCATGCATGTTAACGAGGTATACAACCATGTTTGATTGATCATGTTCTACACAATATACCAAGTCAGGAACATGATAGTTGTTTTCCATTCGCTTCAGCTTTGGATTTTGTAATTCAAAAAGGGTCTTTTCGTTTTGAATTTTCCTCGGTATTTTTGTTATTTTGTTTTTAATAATTATTTTAAATAGGATCTGTAAATCCGTTTGTATGTGTTTAAGCCAAACATAACCTTACTTGCTTTGATAATAAAAATACAAATGAAAATAATAAATAATACCTGAAAATTGCTGTAAGGATTGGTGACATAGTTGAAAATGTGAACCACATTATTAGGAAGAATAATACACAAAACACATAAAACCAGTTGCATTTGTCAGAACAGGCACCAGACACTGCCAACGCGGTGTTTTGAGCTGAGCTTATACAATCACAATTCATATACGACTGAAATAGATTAAAATATATAAAAAAGTATATTCATGTATTAATTTGATTGTAAAATTTAAAAGAAAAGGACAGACATTATTTCGTTTGATTTAGATTTATAACTTTTCTTCATGTAATGTGCTGTACTTTGTTACAGCCAAAATGTCAGAATTCACATACTAGTATGTTCCATAACAATGAGGATAACATATTCAGTTATCAGTTATAATTTAATTTGATTCTTTAAACAATTTAAAGCATTCTACAAAAAAGGAGACAATAGATACCAGATGGACATTCAAACTCATAAGTCGAAAATAAACTGACAACACCATGGCGAAAACGAAAAAGAAACAGACCAACAAACAAACAAACAAACAATAGTCAATAAAACACAACAATGAAAAACTAAAGACTGAGCAACACCAACCCCACCAAAAACTATCGATGATCTCTAGTGCTCCGGACGGATAAGCAGATCCGGCTCCACATATCGCACCCGTCGTATTTCTTATATCAGTACAAACCAAGTAATAATTCTGAAGGTCACATTCGAAAAAAGGGGACGGGATTGTAATAACAACATTAGGACCAAATACGTTATCTTTCAAACGAATATTCCATAACGGTCAACCAACTTGTGACGGCCTTCTAAAAAAAATAACGAAGGATTGATTTCAACTTCACAAATTAGAACTTTTGTTTTCATAGCGTCTTTGTGAGAATCAAACCTCTATAAATGAAATCATGAAAGGAAATACAAGCCCTGGCCTTAAAGGCATAAAACTTTGCTCAGTGCTCGGAGCCCAAAAATCATGCTCGAAACATGAAATCCAGCAATTTGATTGGTTGATTTTCGAGTCTGAGTACAAAAATCATGCTCGAAAGTTTTATGACCGCGAGGTCAGGAATTTCGATATATGTACTCCGTATGCAGGCGATGCAGGTATGTTGCTACATAGAAATAGAAAGTCCATAATGGGAAAGCTGAAAATTACTTTTTTTTGTCGTAAAGTTTTGTTTTTCTACCGACCCTCATTAACAATATTTAGATAAATTTCAAGATATGAGGCGGACTTAAATGTATCTATTGTATCCTTTCACTCAACTTCGATGGGTAAATAAAAATCCCCAAACTGAAAGCCGAGGAAAATTCAAAACGGAAAGTCCCTCATCAAATGACAAAATCAAAAGCTCAAACACATCAAACAAATGGATAACAACTGTCACATTCCTTGTCTTGGTACAGGCATTTTCTTACGTAGAATGTTGTAGATAAAACCTAGTTTTAAAGCTTGTTAAACCTCTCATTTGGATTATTGATAATGATACTTTTAACATAATCAACAAATTTGAAACGTTTATTTAGAGAACATCATCTAGCAGAAATTAAGAGCATACTGTTGACTTCTTTTCTTTCTTTCCAAATTAAACCTGTATATGAATAAAGAAATCAGTTGACTAGAAGAAAGGCACAGTTTGTGCACATGAAAATGCATTTTTTTTTTGTTTGATAACACGTCCTCTAAACGTAACAAATATGTTGTCAATCAAGAAATCAAGCATCTTAATAATGTCAGTTGTTTCAATCAGAATTATTTTTTTATGATAAAGGATATATCCTTCCGTAAGACAAGATACTTGTATTTATATTGGCCATCCTTTTTCACTAAAAAAATTGGACCAACTCTTTTAATTTTTCTTTTCCATTCATATGAAAGTGGGTGAAGATTGAAATATAATTGCATTATTTTTCTTCTGATACAATCGCAAAAATTATGTTGTTTACAGAATTCTAGGGGTGATTTCTTGGTCGTAAAGTTATTGTTTGAGAAAATGAAAAATATCGTACTTTCGTTCCATTTGTAATGATAGCTTTTGTACAACCTGCATAACACGGTGAAAAGTAAACTGTTTTGTTCTGATCACAAATTGGTTCAAATCCTGCTGTTGTGCAACCACAGTCATTATTACAGCCAGCAATCAAAGAAGTTCCAATTTCTCTGAAAATAATATTATATTTTAAGTTTCCGAACTTAGTATGAAAGATAATCCTTATAATTTGACTTCAGGGAAATGATGTCTTAATATATTTACGTAATGTCTATCTTGATTGCTTTGTTTTGTTGACTTTCCCAAAAAAAATTCCATGGTGTAATGTCCTTGACAATTAAAGTAATAGTATTTATATGACAAGTCGGAAAAATAATAACTCACACTTTGTAGTCTGTCGACACTCCAGCCAGTGGTTGACTCGGACAACTTGATAAGAATATTGGTCCAAGTAATGCTGCTAGGCCAATACTAATGCAACAAAAGTATATTATTCCACGAAGCTTCAGATTTAGTCTCTTTACCATATATCCACCAAATATCATTCCACCTCCAGATCCAGGTATTGTTATTGCACCTGTCACAAAATAATGAAATGATAAAAAGATAGACTTTTGTGTGAGATGATACGCTAATTTCAACACGTTTTTTGTTTTGTTTTGTTTGATGTTGTTGGGTTTTTGCTTTATTGACGTAAATACCATGTTTTACATTAACATACAAATATCATGTAAGGCCACTCAAGCAGCCTGGTAATACATGTACTTATATCAGTATAAACCTTTGTTGCGATAATCAGTTGAACCATTCTAGTTTAAAAACACGCAATATTCAGACCTTGCAATTAACAGTCGGATAGTTTCAGCTGTTAATATTAACCAATCGTAATGTTACAATCGAATTTTAATGTCTTTTTCTAATAAATAAGAAATTCATTGTGTTACACATAGAACAAAATAACATTCACATAAATGATTGCCGTCCGGAAAAAAAACTGATCGATCTGTTATTATCTTTTTACCTGCCGGTTATTCACTAACTTACTCGATCGTTTCAAAGTATACATGTTTATCCCATAATTAGTTTTCTCATTTTGGAATTACCAATAATAGTTCCTGCAGTAGCTAGGTCAACATTGAAAAATTCTTGTATTATTTTTGATACAAACGTTGCAGTGCCACCAATAAGCAAAGTTTCACACACACTGCCCAAACAAAGGAAAACATATGTAGGGTTCTTTATCTGAAAGACAGTTTTCAAATCCTTGAAACATAAAATATATCTTTCGGTCAAAGTGAGAGAAGGATACGTATTTCTGATATATGTTAGTGTTTCTGTTTGGGAATGATCGTCGGTTAAACCAATGTCATCTTTTTACTGTTTTTTTTAGGGAAAAAATATGTTCATCAAAATATATCCTACATGTTGCGAAATTATAAATAATACTATAAATTGCGTCATCATAGTTTTATTTTTAAATAAAAAGTTACAAGAACAAAAACACCGCACTTCAATGAAAATTCAATACGGAAATCCGTTATTAAAAGACAAAATCAAAAGATCTGAAACCTTTGTTCAAATTCATTTAAGTTCCATTATTTAATCAAAAGGAAACATGCTTCAAATGATGTGTTGTCGATAAAACCTTAACACGAGAGTTAAGTCCACAGATAAAGTTATTCAATAAATTCTTTACCTTGTTAATTTGTATAAATATATTTATATATATATATATATATATATTTAAAAAAAAGGGCAACAGTAGTATACCGCTTTTTGAAATTCATAAGTCGATTGAGAAAAAAACAAATCCAGGTTACAAACTAAAACTGAGGGAAACACATCAAATATAGAAGGAGAACTACGACACAACAGCAACACAACACTCAAATGTAACATACACAGAAACGAACTATAATATAACAATGGCCATTTTCCTAACTTGGTACAGGACATTTTAAGAAGAAAAAAACGTGGGTTGCACACTTAAATGAGGAACACAGTTAAATAACAAAATGTACACTTTAATTTTTACAATGTAAATAAATAAAGCTTATTTGGTTGTTGGACCATTAATAAATAAACAGTGACAATATGCCTTACTTCAAAATCAAATCATGCTACAGGTTCGTAAAGGTTATAGTAGCTTACAAAAGGTGAATAGTTTATTGTTTGACTAACAAAAACCAAATCAACACGAAATACACAGTCAAATCGTGCAACTATAAAAGAAAATGTCGAACAATTTCGTTGTATATTTGTGTTTGTTTGAATGAATGATTTAAACATCAGTTTGGTTGCAAAACCTTATCAAGCTCAAATATATCCAATCCAAACTAATAACTGAAACCACTTAAAAGACATTAAGGCAAAAGTTTAGCATTATGTTGGATATAACTATTTATTAAAGTCACGTGTTATATCAAATTGTAGCAAATCAAAATAAAAACCTATTCCACATTAAGATTTTAAAATCAAACACATGGACAGGATTGGGTACCATGTTTGCATATGGTTATCACCACAACAAGGACTGAATATGAAACACAAACAACTTACCTTCGTGTGTACCCCTCATAGATATTATCAAGATTAATCAATAATATTATGAATTCAAATCTTACCAAAAGCTGGAACGAACGAGGAAAATCTTTCAAGTTTTTACCAAATGATGCTTGTGCGATGATTTCTTCTGCATCATTATCGTACGCTTCTGACTTTCTTTGGTTTTGGAGCTCTTCATAACCTTGTCAATGTTAAAAACAACCTGGTTTTGTGGCTAGCCAAACGAGTAACGGCACACAAATTTACAATAAGATTTTTCAAAACACCAATTAATTAAATATGAAAACTTTTCCTTGGCAAGATTGTGTGGAAGTGTAGTGTAGAGAGTAGAAAAATCATAACTGTCAACAGAATTAAAAGAACCATCACGTTTTTGGTGGAATTACAATCATTATATGAATTCTTTTGAAATAAAGTTTGGAAAACCAGAATTATGAATTAAGAGTATAAAGCCAATTTTTACTGAAAATAACAGACAGAGGTGTGCAAAAGATTTTTTACTGATGGAGTTGTAACCTTAGTTTAAGAAAAAATCTATTATATGTTGATCATTGAATTGACAGAAGAGTTTTATTTTAATCATACTCTCGATATATCTGAAGCTATAAAAAAAGATAAGCATTTACCTGGAAGACGTCGAGGATACCCAAGTATTGGAAAAGCAACTAGAATAAATGCTGGAACAGCTATTATGAATCCAATCCACCATGCTCCTACCCATTGTGGATCTGATGATGTCAGTGGTAAGCTGAAGCAATAGAACGTTAATACTGCTCTCCTTTTATTAATGATCAACTTGGTTAGATAACCATGATAAACAGGAATTAGTAAGGTTAAAATACATACAAAGCGCATGGGTTAAAATATGTCATAGAGACCGAGAAGAAATTAAAAATATATTTAGAAGGCACGTGAATCAAAATATTTTAAAAATTCCGGAAAGGCATGAATCAAATCATTTTGAAAACACCGTGAAGAACGAGTATCAACATAAGTTAGAGACCATAGAAAAAAGGAAAATCACAAAAAGGAAAATCTAATCGGAGAGTCCATAACTACATAGCAAAATCAAATGACAAAACACATCAATAACGAATGGACAAGAACTGTCATATTCCTGACTTGGTACAGGCTTTTTCAAATGTAGAAAATGGTGGATTAAACCTAGTTTTATACCACTAAACTTCTCACTTTGGTGACAGTCTCATCAAATTCCGTTATATTTACAATGATGCGTGAACTAAACAGACATAAGAATTAAAATAGTCAAAATATGGGTAAAGCAGTTATCATCGTGTAACAATTTTAAATTTTGGGTCCTCAATGCTCTTCAACTTTGTATTTGTTTGGCTTTTTAACTATTTGGATTTGAGCGTCACTGATGAGTCTTATGTAGACGAAACGCGCGTCTGGCGTATAAAATTATAATCCTGGTACTTTTGATAACTATTAAAAGGAACAACTTAACAGAACACAAAAATATCTATCTAGAAAGAACATGAATAGTCAAAATTTGAAGGTACTAAACAGGAACATGTACCGAAAAAGATTGAAAATACTTTTGGAAGAACATAGATTCATTCTAGGATAGTTTGACAAACATAAATGCTGAAAGATGGAAGGTACTTAATCGGAACATAAATAAAAACAAAGGAAGAACATTAATAAAACAAAGACTGCAGATGCGTAGGAACAACTTAAAGGGAAAATGGTTTCTTCGTCGGTTGAAATATGATTATTAACTAGCTCTCATTAAACGCGAATACTCTTAGACTGGTTTCTGTGTTTATTTTTATCGTTCTTAATCCTTTGTCGACCATTTTCATTAGTCTACTGGAAACGTTTGTGTGCATAACAATTGTACTTACTTAGCCACGTCAAGTTTGTCTACGTCAACAAAGACATTCAGAAAACTACCTCCTACGATATAACCTGTGGCAACCCCAACTGCATCTGAGCATAGAGTTAAACCTGTAATAAAAACGTTGAGAATATCGAATAATTATGAACCTTGCATTGTATCTCGCTACCTTTTTAAATTGTATGTGTAAGAAAACGCTCTGGTTTAAGTCACTTTCAAATTATTTCTTATCATCATTTCTAACGTCCAATTTTACATAACTTAAACAAAAGGAAGCAATTTCAAGAACTTTGAATTAGCAATCTGTTTTATGTCTATAGGTGTCAGACCACCAATTACTCCCTCCAATTTAGAACGTATGAGAAAGTAGGCCTACTCGGACAAAAAAAAGTTGCATTTGATGTCATTGTTTACTTAAACTAACCAACAAATTGGTAGAATTGAAACTTTTGGTGAAAGGAAAATATATTAAGACCATTTTGAGCCCAAATTTACTTGTCTATGAGTTTGCATTCAGAATTGAGGATTAATGCACTCCATAGTATACTAATTTAAGATTTCCAGAAAACCAGGGGTTATTTTTAGTGGTACTTTTTTCGGGAGACCTCTTCTTTCTTATGTGATTTTTAAACGTATGTTAAAAATTTGCATGTAGAAAGCTGGTACATGTACAATTCAGGATATACATGGTTTCTATGAAGTTAACCTTAACGTAAAATATTTAGAAAGCTGTGAAAATTGCAAAATTTGGTTCAACAGATAGGGACTTTTAATTGATGGTCTGACACCGTAAAATGATGAGATTTATAAAAGGAAACTTCATAGCAACACTATTCATCTCACCTATATAAAATGATGTTAATTTCTGTTTACAGTTTTCGTCTATATAACTAAGCCCAATAGTAAACATGGGTACAGCACCTATTCCTAATAACATCTGTCCAACAATAAACAAGGCATAATAAACTTTGTAGTATTCTTTGATTTCACCAACGTCCGAGGAACATGAAGACGTTTTATTTCTTGTGCTGCAAAGGTTGTCACTTCCATTCTTAGAGGAATCTAGTGAAATATGGAAAATTAAATACCGCAACTCCCTTATTTCAATATTATTCCCTTATCATGGCGAAGTCGTAGAAATGAAACATATCTTAAATTTTCTTTAATCAGAAATTTATTTAGTATTGACTACATGTATTCAAAAAGAGGGACGAAAGATACCAGAGGGTCAGTCAAACTCATAAAGCGAAAATAAACTGACACCGCCATGGCTAAAAATGGAAAAGACAAACAGACAAACAATAGTACACATGACACAACATAGAAAACTAAAGAATAAGCAACACGAACCCCACCAAAAACTAGGGATAAACTCAGGTGTTCCGGTAGGGTAAGCAGATTCTGCTCCACATGTGGCATCCGCCGTGTTGGTTATGTTTAAATAATCAACTGCTTAACTTCTGTTTTCAGAGAACCTTTGGGTATATGTGCTACCATTTCATTGATTTTTAAACAGACCTCATGATTTTAACCCCCCCCCCCCCACACAAAAAAAACAGTTTGTTTTGCAAATTTATAATAATGAAAATCATTCTTTAAAATTGTGTAATTGATCGAGGTATGTTTTACATACGCACTGTATATAAACAAATAAAATAACCCAGGTTAGATCTAATGAAACTTGAGAATTACTCATACCTGATATTGTGTAAGCATACTTTTCTCCTATAAACTGCGGAAGAGAAAATACAAGACAACCAAACGCCATTAATAAGATTCCAGCCCCCATCAGTTTAGGTTTATGTCGTCTTTCTCCAAAGTAACCGAGAAAGATTAATAGAACGAAAGCTCCAAAATCATTGGCACTGACAATGATGGCCGATTTTGAACTGGATAGTTCATAACGTTTTTCTAGAGCTGGAATGATTACATTCACCACGCCACTTACAATGAATCCATCGAAAAAAGTGAAAATGCATTGCCAGAAAACGTGCCATCGGATTGAATTCAGTCTCTGTGTACAACTGAATATAAAAAAAACAACGTAGTCATGTATAATTTGTAAAAATCCAGAGGATACCTTAATGAAAAATAAAAATATAATTACAGTAAAAACAAACAACATCGTGGCCTAAAAGAAAACATCGAAAGGACAAACAACGATTTACAACGCTACATAGAACAATACGATGCCCAACATCCATTAGTAGACAGACTTATTATTATTACAATGTGAAAGAACATCAAGTCAGGAACCTGTAGTTCAGTGTACGTTTTATTCTTTCATCACAAATATGACCTTTGTTTTTCGCTTGAAATATATTTTGTCATTTAGAAGCCGTTTGTAGCTTATTATATGATAAGGGTTTTGCTTTTTATCGAAAGACGCATTGTAGCCTGTCTACGCCGTTTCTTTTTTTTTATAAGAATTAATATTTTGAATTATTTAACATACCCAAAAAACTATGATTAGTTATCATTACACCAAGTCAGGAATATGGCAGTTGTTATCAGATGGTCCGCTTGCACTTGTAGTTCTGTGTTTCTGTTGTTCCCGTGTTTTATGCCTGTTTGTTTTGTTCACACATAGTTGTCCTTATAATGGTATTGATATACAAGTGAGAGGTTTAGCTAGCTACAAAACCAGGTTTAATCCACCATTTTTTACATAAGAATATGCCTGTACCAAGTCAGGAATATGACAGTTGTTATCTATTCGTTTGATGTGTTTGAACTTTTTAATTCTGCCATTTCATTTGGGACTTTCCTTTCTGAATTTTCTTCGGAGTTCAATATTTTTGTGATTTTACGTTTTCCTCGGAGTTCAGTACTTTTGTGATTTTACCTTTTCCTCCTATAATTAATTTGTTTCCATCTGTTAGTAACCGGATTTAATTTGTTATTCAGATTATTTTTTGTTTAAACAAATTATGACTATAATACTGCGGTATATTACTGTTGCCTTTATTTAATGAAAACTATGTATATAAAAAAAGATTACCTAAATTTTATTGGCCCACACCCATAGCGGCGATCTTCATTTTGATTGGCGACCATTCTCGATTACACAGAAAAAAGAACCTGTAACAAATAGCTAGTATGTACAACAAGTCCTTTTTATCTATAAGCTAATTTAACATTATGAACAATTTCAATACAAGAACATCGAGTTTAAAAATTCATGAATTTTCCTACCGATATGGTATTTAGAAAGTGACAACCCTATTATCACACTATACATACTATATTCAGAAATTTAAAAACTTGTTTTATTATCCTTTAAATACGGCATAAAGAAAGTAATAACTGTATCATAACCCCATAAAGCAATAATCAAAGACCTGATATCTGATAATTCTATATTACATGTAGACAATTTAAGGAACTGTTTGAACCACCGTCAAAGATTGTCATTAATTACAATTGTTTAACAGTAAATGTAAACAAAATATAATGACACCATTCCGACCTTCGCTGTTTTGTTTAGTGATAAACCAATCGGGGAAATGCCATCCTCGGATCAACTATTCCTACTGTCTTAACTTTACAATGTACGACTTATTGCCAATTTTATACGAAATACTGGGGTTATTTCTGGCATCTCTTTTATTGCGTATGAAGTTATTTGTACCAAAAAAGTTTGGATTGACCCTGCAATACAAGTCTAACAAAACCTCGGTAAAGTTAAGTATGGTATTAGATTGAGAATGGACATGGGGAATGTGTCAAAGAGACAACAACCCGACCATAAAACAGACAACAGCAGAAGGTCACCAATAAATATTCAATGCAGCGAGAAATTCCCGCACCCGGAGGCGTCCTTCAGCTGGCCTCTGAACAAATATATATACTAGTTCAGTGAAAATGAACGCCATACTAAACTCCAAATTCTACACAAGAAACTAAAATTAAAAATAATACAAGACTAACGAAGGCCAGAGGCTCCTGACTTGGGACAGGTGCAAAAATGTGGCGGGGTTAAATTTGTTTATGAGATCTCAACTCTCCCCCTATACCTCTAGCAAATGTAGAAAAGTAAACGCATAACAATAAGGACATTGAAATTCAGTTCAAGAGAAGTCCGAGTCTGATGTCAGAAGATGTAACAAAAGAAAATAAACAAAATGACAATAATACATAAATAACAAAAGACTACTAGCAGTTAACTGACATGCCAGCTCCAGACTTTAATTTAACTGATTGAAAGATTATGTCTTCATCATATGAATATCAGGCATGATCCCGCCCGTTAGCGGTTTAGTATCATACTAACATAACATATATGAGAAGAACATAACCCGTGACATGCACAACAACTGGTTTTTAGATAAATGTGTTTAGTTCCTATCAAAGACAATTCAATCCCGCTTATGCATATTTTAATTTTTGGACATAGACAGTGATGAGGTACATATAAAAACAATTCTGTCACATAAACATTTATATGAGGTTATGATAGATATAAAATGGAAAATAATGAATAACATTTGGGAATATCTAATTTTAATGTTTTTTTATAATTATGTTTCTAAGCCTACCTCTTTCTATTCTGTCTTATCCTTGTTTTTACATCTTTATTGTTTCTTATTACATAAAGATCAAACATAACTTAGATAAACATTCGGTTTACATATAAATGTGTAATAGTCTTTGTCGCTTCATATCTCAAATCTTTTAGATAACCGTTTATCAGAATGGACCCTACATATCACTGAAAATGTCATTTATTTTTCACTATTATCTATGCATGTTATTGTTCATAAAATTCTGGTAAAACACAAGACTAAGTGGTGCATTTATGATTTTTTAAATTCTTTTAAAACTTTTTTCTTTTTTTTTTCATATTATTTTATGTTTCATGAAACATATGTTCGTCTTATTTACATGTTAGTGGAAGATGCATTAAAAACAAAGTTGTATTTTATTTTGGCAATGTTGATTGAGCTATTGTTATACGGTCAACATTTTATTAATGTCCTTCTATTGGCTCGGGTGTAGAGTTGTCTGATTCACATTTATACTACACATTCTTACTCTTATTAAGTTGAAGGCTTTGTTGTTCGTACTGTGAAGATGCAGTAGAATGCGCCCCGTACTTGTTGTATATGTACTTATATTTTACAGTTGTTTATTATTGAGATAGTTTTCTATGTCTTCTATTATATTCAATTTCAACTATCTATTGCATAAAGGACATAAATTTTGTAATCCATGTGATCTGCATATACGACATATACAACTTGAAAAATCATATTTTTATTTTGATCGGCGATGACACCGGTAGAAGTACCTGTAACAACTAGCTAGTATGTACAACAAGTCCTTTTTATCTAGGTTTGGTAAATACTATTACACATATTTGACCGAAACCATATATCATGTTTTCTCTGATGATTAATGACGTCTTTACACTAAACCAATTGGATGTTGGGTTGATGGATTGAATGATTTTTGTTGTTTTAACGCCACTTTTAAGCACCGTATTTAGGCTATTTCGTGGCGACCAGTTTGTATTGGTGGAGGAAGCCGACGTGTCAAGAGAAAACCACCGACCTTTGATAGGAAAACTGAAAATCCTAGTCAATTAAGATTGAAGTCGAGTGTTCCAGCACGCGCGGGGTTTGAGCTCAGTGTTGATTGGCTAGTGATTACAGTAGTACCTACTTAAACCATTCGGTCACTGAGGTTCCTTTTTATATGGTGATTGTGGAAGGATTGATACTTAAGTTTTAGATGTAGTATTAGTTTTTATTGGCTTCAAAGTAGCTCTCAGTTACTGCGAGTACTCTCAGATCTGTACTTAATGCTTTTTTGTACATGTTCCCGATAGCGTCCACGTGTTTTTTGTTTGTTATACATATTTATTTTTGTATTCATCTGATGAGTTAAGACTTTTTCAACTGAATTTTATAGTTTGTTCTTATGTTGTGCTTTTACACCACTGTCCCAGGGATCCCGCAAACATGTTTAACCCTACCACATTCTGCATGTATGCGCCTGTCCAAACATAAGAGCCTGTAATTCAGTAGGAGTCGTTTGTTGCTTTGTTACATATTTGTTTTTCATTTATTTCTTTGTACATTAATTAGACCATTGGTTTTCTCGTTTGAGTTGTTTTATATTTGTGATTTCGGGGCCGTTTATAGCTGACTATGCGATGTGGACTTTTTTCATTGTTGAAGGCCATACGGTGACCTTTAGTTGTTAATGTCCGTGTCATTTGGTCTATTGTGGATAGTTTTCTTATTGCCAGTCATACCCCCATCTTATTTTTGCATATATGTGACCGACTTTGATATTTCCAAGCTATTCTTATTTTGATGTTGCTTAATCTTTAGTTTTCTATACTAGTCAACAATAGAAACGATACACAAATAAAGGCAACAGTAGTATACCGCTGTTCAAAACTCGTAAATCTATGGACAAAAAACAAAATCGGGGTAACAAACTAAAACTGAGGGAACCGCATTAAATATAAGAGGAGAACAATGACACAACATAAAAATGTAACACACACAGAAACGGACTAAACAATAGACAAAATCCGATGAGAATAACAAATATAACATCAAAACCAAATCCATGAATTTAGGATAGAAAAGTACCGTGACACGTCTTATAGTTATGTGAATTCACACTCAAATATAAGAGAAAACAAACGACACAACGGAAACACAACGTTAAAATGTTACACACACAAAAACGAACTATGATTTAACAATGGCCATATTCTGACTTGATACAGGACATTTTTAAAGAAAAAAAATGGTGGGTTGGACCTGGTTTTGTGGCATGCCAATCCTCGTACTTTAATGGCAATGTTAAATATAACATTAAAATGACAACATAATATTACAGGACTACAATACAAATAAATAGGAGAACGTATAAGACAGAGAAACACATGAATAATAGATAACAAAAGGCATCAGGTTTAAAATTCAATACGCCAAAAACGCGCCAGTGACTCCAAGATATAAAAGTTCGAAAGTAAAAAAAAGTACAAAGTTGTACAGCACTGAGGATCAAAAGTTGAAAAAGGTTGTGCCAAACACGGCCAGGGTTCTTTGCCTGGGACAAGAACATCCTTACCATGCAGAACAATTTATGCTATTGCAAACAGCAAATTTTATTAAATGAATATAAAAGATATACATGATTAAACTGAAGTATTAACTATTTACAGAAAACAAAACCCGGATACATAATACACAGACCAACACAGGAAATAGACACAACCGACTTAGTCCAGGCCTCAACAAAAAAAGTCATAAAAATGACGTCAGATACGAAGTGGTGAAAAGGCACAAAAATTACGTCACATTTGAATTTCTGAAACAACACAAAAATAACGTCACATTTGAAAAACTATATCTCAAAAATAAGATAGAATTAGGATTGATTTAAGATTATAATAGAACTAAATACTGATATTACATGTAAACACAATGCACATTACAATACGTATTAATAGCAATTAACAATAGTATATATATGTCCGGTTTGTTTTGAATCTAACTTCAAACGTAAAACATCGTACAGATAACGTTGAACAAAATCAATCTAATAAATGAAGGCGGTGATTAATTTTCTTTACCATAACACATGGATATAATAGAAAAGACGTCATCAAATTTGACAAAATCAGATGAGAATAACAAATATAACATCAAACAAAATACATGAATTTGGGATAGATAAGTACCGTAACACGTCTTATAGTAATGCGAATTCACACTCAGCAAAACAGTCACAATCGGAAATAAGTCACATTCGGTAATTAAAAGATAAGACGACGTAATGACAAACCACAATCTACCATGTGGTAAATATGTCCTCGGCTAGTTTGGTCAAAGACACATCGTATGGATCAACTAATTCGTGATGGTGTCCATAAAATTTACGGAGTGTCAATTTTAATCTGTCCTCCTTATAACTTTGTTGAAGCAGTTTCTGTGTAAGGAGCACATTCCTGTATATGAAGTCCGTATAGTGTGAACAAGCACGAGAACAACGTAACAATTGTGATATGTTAACACCATACGAAGGGGCAGAGGGTATGTTACTGCTGAGAAATGGGAAATTGATAATTGGGAAGTTGAAATCGTCCCGTTTATAATAGATTTTCGTGTGAAGTCGTCCATCTGCGTCAATATTGAGGAAAAGATCAATGTATGAAGCAGTCCTTCTAGTATCAGTAGTATCCTTAATTTCAAGTTCGCTGGGATATATGAGATGTAATTATTGGCTGAAATATGCGTTATTAAATGATAAAACATCATCAATATATCGGAAAGTAAAATTAAAGGATTTCGCAAGGTTCTTTTTCTTTTTGTCTTTTAGAAGGTTCTGAATGAATTCTGCTTCATACGAGTACAAAAGCAAATCGGCCATCAGGGGTGCACAATTAGTACCCATTGGAATACCGACTGTCTGTGGAAATATAAATTCTCCAAACTCAACAAATATATTGTCGATCAAAAAGTCAGTGTGATTCTTCACAAAATATGAATTATTGTAACCCAAAACAAGAAAATTTGTATCTACGGTTCCCATTTTTATAGAAAAAGCTCTGTTTAATGAGATGGTGAAGTCGATCTTTCAACTGAGCATGGGAAATAGCAGTGTATAGCGTAGAAAAATCAAATGTCTTTATGTTGCTGCAAAATTGCAAAGATTGTGATTGAAGATTATGCAGTAGAACTTTCGAATTTTTTAGAATCCGCATCTGGTTAACACCACTGGTAGAATATATCTCATCACAATATTTTTGAAGCCCGTATTTAACTGTAGAAAGAATAATAGTCAGTACTTTAGAAATATGTTTAGTCAATCATTTTGAAGACCCAGCTATGTATCGTTCTTTATATGGAGTTTTGTGTAATTAGGTATCCAGTATAATGAAGGTAAATTTTCTTTGTTTTCTTTGATGTTGATACCAAAAGAAAGAAGGACAGATTTATGATTCTGTAAAATTTCGTCCATGGTAAATGATGTTAAAGAATAGTTAGGGTTACCAGTAGTTTTATTTATTCCAAGCTCTATTGTGAGACATTGCAAATAATGTTTTTTTTACATATGAAGACAATTTTATTGGAGGCGTCATCTGCTGGACCAACGACATATTTGTCATGCAAAGAAGATAAAGCATCCACAACATCCGGATTCTTGAAAGGGTTAGTAACTCTTGTACTCATATTACATCGTAGTTTTTGTATGCGCCTCTGAATGCATGATCGAATAGCTTGGATCCATTCAGACAAAGTGTCCAGTTCTGGTTCGTCTGGTTCGCGCTTTACCCATTTTCTTGCATAGTCCTCAACTGCATCCATCAGTAACTTGAAATTCTTTTTCAAGTTGATGGGCTGGGGGATTCTATATTTTGGTCCCTTGGCTAACAACTCTCTTATTTGTTCATTGGTAACGATGCCAAGGTCACCAGTAATAACATGACCAGCTGGACTATAATTGTATTGTGACGATGCACATGAGCAATCCGGAGGCTTGGATTTCGTATCTTTGAGGTTAAAGGCCTCTAAAACTCTCTTGTGGTTGAAAATCTTGGATGCAATAGACTTGGTGTAAGTATAAGAAATAACAGTTGTAGCTTTATTTTTGAAGTAATCAGGTATGGTTTTTTGTACAGATTTTTGATGGAAAATATTGCTAATATTTACAGCATCTAAACCTTTATTGGCGAATTCTACCTTAAAAAAATAACGTTTTTCCTAATTATTTGATGTAGTCGATACAGGTTTGAATAGTCTATGGTTAGCAATGTCCATGAATATTGCAACTAGTCTATACAAAACAGAACGAGAATCAGTAACGGAAGTATTTTGGGCTTCTTGAAATAGTAAAGAAAGTTTTAACAATGGAATGGAGTTTAATTTAGTTATGATATGATGAATTCCTAAAGGTTTTTGAACAGACGTTAACAGACTATCAATTGTCACGGTGTGTACAGCAGGTGGTATATATTTTCTGTGACCATGACTTCTATTTCGTCGAGCAGAAGTATTAAACAATTGTAATGTATTGACGGTACTACACCTGGGACTTGACAAAATACCCACACCATCAATTTTGTCATTGCATCCATAGGGAATGGCTGTTCCCAGCTCTCTTATCCAAAAGTCTTCTCTTTGTAAACGATATGGTGTACTCAATATGGTGTTATTAGTTGGATGATATATTTTCTCTATAATCCGGACTTTTGAACTAAAATTTATCATAAAATATAATAAATGGGAAAATCTTTTAAAATATCCAAGTAAAAACATTCATTTACAAAGCAAATGCATATATAAACTCTTGGTTTAATAGCTTCCTTTTGAGCAGCCACCCTCTATCAAGGAAATCATGATAGGAAATACAACCGCTGGAATATCGCATCAATTGGGAAATACAATAATTACAATATCATAACACCTCCACCTTAAAAGAAGTTTTTAGTGTAACAAAAACTTATCATGAATAATATGAACAAAAATAAATAGTACATACAAAGAGTTTTATTAAGCTCTAGATAAATCATCTGCTATTACACTATCTTTACCCTTAATATGTTTTACAATTACATCATATTCCTGTAACAATAAACTCCACCTAGTCAATCTCTGATTCTTGTTTCTCATTTTATGTATGAAGGTGAGAGGATTATGATCAGAATAAACAAGTATAGGATGCACAGTGGGATTTAAATATACATCAAAATGTTGAAGTGCAGACAAGATTGCAAAACATTCTTTTTCAATAGGTGAATAGTTTTTCTGATGTTTATCTGATTTCTTAGAAAAATATGATATAGGTTTCTCAACATAATCATCTGTCTCTTGATATAAAACAGCTCCAATTCCTACATCACTTGCATCAACAGCAAGTTTAAATTGCTTTTCAAAGGCTTGAGTAATCAGAACTGGGCTATTAACTAAAAGTGATTTGATATTGTAATTATTGTATTTATTTATGTTGGCCTGATTTATGTTGTGTGGCCTGATAGTTGTTTACAAAATAATCTTATAACTGTACAGTTTAGAAATCACTGGAACAATCACAGAATGATTGGAACTTTCCATTTGACTTACATAATGATTCCAGAATGATCCTAATAAAAGTTGCGTAATGTTAACTTCTACATTTTACTAGATACTTCCGTTGTTACTTTCTAGGACGTTCTATTTCTAGAGTGTTCTAGAAATTTCCGTGATAACTATATATATACAGACACTAAAGTCAAAATCTCAGAGTAAGACATCGATAGACATTAGTATTCACAGCATTTGGATTGGCACTGTTGTTCTACAAATAACATCATACTGGATTGTGACATTAGTAGGGAACGTAATATTCAGATTAGATTCCGAGAAGATTTCCGGATACAGATAAATATAAAAGATTGGACTCATATTTGACAGTTAAGATGACAGTAATATTTGTGTAAACTTTTGTAAAATGAGTCTTGTTAAATTTTATTGTCGATTTGTGTCTTTTGTTGGCTACAATTTAAAGGCGATTTCTGGCCGTTACAACGTGTAAACTTCAAGTAAACCTCTGTATTTAAATAGCCCATCCGAGCTCACCCATGAGCATGAATGTTAGGCCCGGTGTTTCTGCCGTGTTTGGGGAAAAGATCCCTGAGTCCGGCTTCATCAGTGGTCGACTCAATAAGTTGTATATTGGCGTATTATTTATGTTTTTTGTTTTATTTCGTATATTATATTGGACCATACACCGGTTGTCCTTGAATAACATATTAGTTAATTATGATTTATTTTTTGTGAGATCAGTATCATATTGTGTTGTGAAAGGTTGAGCAAACTATACCCACTAATGCTTTGATAATAGTTCTTGTAAATTTGTATGTCTTTTATAAGCTATAATAGGCTGGCGATTAAATATGTTCAAACAATTAGGGTTTAATGAAATAAGGTTCCAGTGTTTTGTAATTATATTTTTCAGTTTCTGTATAGATGGGTTGAATTTTGTTAACATAACTAGTGGTTGTTCCCGTTTCGTTTGGCGTTGTATAAGCAGGTTTTTCCTTTCTATATTTTGTGTTTGATTAAAAATTTCGTTGATTTCAGATATTTTATATCCTCGTTTGAGGAGACGTGTTTTAAAAGCTTCTAACTGTTTTTTAAGTTCAGTTTTGCTACTGGTGTTTCTGATGTATCTCAATACTTCACCCTTGATAAATCCTTTGAAAACACTTTTCGGGTGTGAGCTGTATCTGTGTAGATATTGAAATGTTTCAGTTGGTTTGAAATAGGTTTTAATGTCTAGTATGCCTTCGTTAAAGAATCTTTCTCCTTTATATATGACAGTGTCCAAGAATATTGTTTCATTACGGGAAAATTCGTAGGTGAACTTCAAGTGCGGGTGTGCAGTATTAGCTATTGTAAATAGTTCGTGTATTTCTTCTATAGGTCCGGAATATATAATCCAGCCATCATCCCTAAATCTGGAAGTCATTATCATTTTGTTTCTGTGCTGAAAGCGTTGTAAAACGTTTTCAAGAATGACGAACATTGTAAGATCTGCCAATTCAGCAGACGCCGATCCGCCCATCGGCACGCCCAAGGTTTCACGGTAAAGTTTATTGTTAAAAATAAATTCATTGTTTTCTAGAATAAGCCTTAATAGGCGAAGTATACTGTCCTTTGGTGGAACTTTGATTTCATACTCACTTGGATCAATATTGGTCAGTGCCGCGTTAGTGGCTTCTAGTATTTCATTAAATGTAAAGCAAGTGTACATGTTTTTTGCATCGAATGTTACTAGATAGCAGTCTCTTTGTGGTTTTATATTTTCAATCGAATTAATAAAACTTGACGTATCTTTTATATATGTATATTGTTTTTTAACAAGTGGAACAAGAAAATAATCGATATAGTGCCCAATATTGTGTAGGGGCGTACCACACAGTGATACAATTGGTCTGCCTGGAATTAAATTTTCTCGTCTAGCTGTTTCATTTCTCTCCATTTCTGATAGTATATTTTGGGATAGTTTATGTATTTTAGGCAACAGATAGAATTTTCCTACTTTAGTTGTATTGATGTTTTCTTTCAAATATTTGAATGTTATATTATCAATATAATTATCATTATGTAGGTCTCTGATTATACTAAATGCCGTTTCAGCTACCTCCTTTACGTTGGATTCAACAATTTCTTCGTAATGTATATTATGTAATTGTCTTAACCCTTCACGTAAATAGTTGTCTTTGTCAAGAATACATAGTGTTGAGTTTTTGTCTGCTTTACGTATTATAATGTTATTATTTTTCTTTAGATTCCGAATAGCTGACAATTCCTCGGCGGATATATTTCGGGTGTGTTTGTTTATTTTCATTCTACTAAGTTCTATTTTTGTTGAGAATATGTAATTTTCAATTGCTGGACAAGAATCCAGCGGTTTATATCCCGAATTTATGTAAAAAGGGTGTCTCTTGTAAATTCTACCATCATTATAGAGATATCGACATCTAAGTTTTCTTGAGAATTCGTCAAAGTCCTCCATAACGTTTCGTATGGCATTTTTGTTCGAAGGGTTAATTATGAACTTTACACCTTTTGCAAGTAATAAGGTTTCATGATCCGTCAAATTATGTCCCGACAAATTTTTTACAAATAATTTGGCATTTTTTACTAACTTGGTATGTAATTTACTCCTTTTATTGTTGTTATTTTCTACAAGTTTATGTCGTACTTTTTTGTTTTTAATAGTTCGTTTAAAGCGTCTGGCCATGTTGATTGTAAAGTAGTGAACTGATTCTGTGCACGTGCTATGTTAACCTCATTTCTCGTGTTACATAGCGATCACCTGCAGATAATGTTTGGGTCAGATTTGTGATAAAAATAGAATGACTTGCAGAAGGTTAATTGGCTGAATAGTTATGAATGGAATATATGACCTCCTAAGATCTTCCCATAGCGTAAATAATTGTAGTTTGTGGTTTTGTACAATGTTATTTTTTTATAAATATTTCATTTTTCTGCACATCCCTGAATATTAGATTATAATACAATTGATATCGTTGATTCTGTTACGTTGTATAGTGTATAGATATTTGATTGTTTTAATCGATACTGTTTATCTGTCTTAACTGGTATACTCTGCATTTAATTTAATGTGTGCCGGGTTGAGAGATATTATATCCTTATCGTTTCGTTTTAGGGGTAATAAATAAGGTTTAATTATAATATGTACAGTGGTAGTTAATATGGCCAATACTAATATAATTTTCATCATAAGTTTACTAACCAGTCATAGAAAATTTAAAATAGAAATAAATAAATACCAACATCTATCATAACATACAAGTTTAATGTTTTAATCTTAGGTAGACTTACATTTGTATAGTAATATAATTGTCCAAAAATTAAGTAGGAACAAATAGCGTAATATACTCAGATGCACAGTTTATCTTCTTCTATTTAATTTGCCAGTAGAATCGTGCCTGTTGTAATAAGGGCGATTTCGATCCCTCATGTCCCTATTAAACTTGTTGGTGTTTACCGATGTTGAGTTCATTCTGTTCACACTTGTTCTATATTCTTCCGTCCACTTGTTTTTAAGTTTAAGCAGTTCATCATTGAACTCACTTATAGCCTTGTTACCACTTTCGGAACCAGTGTTTAGTTCTTTGTATAAGTCCAATTTAAGTTTATCAGCATCGACTGTACATTTGGTAGTAAACTCCTTGCAGGATGCGGTTAGTTTTTCCAGGATACCCTGGTCAGATTCTTGACGTATAATCTTTAATTTTCCCACAAAGAAGTCCTTGGCTTCATTTGATCCATAGAATGGTCTAAAGTCAATGTTTGTATTCAAAAATATGGGTGTTCTAGTTGATTCTTTTCTCATGGTATATTCTAGTGTGAGAATATGGTGTCTATTTTCAAGGATGGTATTAATAGCTTTAATGGTTGCTCCGACTGTAGGTGTTGCCTGTGGAATTGGAGATGTCAAGTCGATGTCGAAAAAATTTACTGGGTTGTCATTCTTAGTTGTATCCATACTGAGGGATTCTGGCAAAGACATGTCCCTCTGGGTTAGATGTTCTAATGTAAAATTCAAGTCAGATTGGTCCATGTTTAGTTTCTCCAAATTTTTAACTGCTACTGCAGTTTCTTTGTCTGTTGGCGGTTTTTCACACACATAAATGTTCCCGTCGTATTCTGTTGTCGTTAAGTTATATTCCTTTTCTAGTTTTTGTAGCGGGCTATTGTACGTAGTTGAATTAGTTTTGTTGAGAGAGAGTTTGTTATTGTAGCGCCACATAATTCCAAGAAGTAATGTGAGCGAACTTCGAAATTTTCAGGTTAAAAGGTTGTATACGAGACACGTCATTCAATGATTAGGATATCACAGAAGTACCAGTTCTGTAGTTTGACAGTTTAAATGCAGTTTTATAGCGTTGTAATATCATTTGTAAAAATTTACGGTATAGATTGTTAACTGTGGTTTGTCATCTGTCATCTACTAAGAGAAGTTTGAAGCAACTTGGGTGGTGTCCTGAGAAAGTTATGTATGAACGATGTAAATAAGTGATTTGGTAAAATATCAGTTATAATCAAAAGACAACCAGTTTTGGGGTCCAATAATTAGGATATATGGTTATACTTATATCTTTTGTTTGAAATGTACGTTGTTATTTCATTTCTAAGTACATTGTTGAGTTAGGTTGGCGGGACTAACATTGAAGTCCATGAGGATCACTGCAAGCAGTGATTCGCGAGTAGGATGAGTAGCGGGCTAGGCCCAATCATAATGTATTTATATAGTTATCAAAAGTACCAGGATTATAATTTTATACGCCAGACGCGCGTTTCGTCTACATAAGACTCATCAGTGACGCTCAGATCAAAATAGTTAAAAAGCCAAATAAATACAAAGTTGAAGAGCATTGAGTATCCAAAATTCCAAAAAGTTGTGCCAAATACGGCTAAGGTAATCTACTCCTGGGGTAAGAAAATCCTTAGTTTTTCGAAAAATTCAGTTTTGTAAACAGAAAATTTATAAAAATGACCATATAATTGATATTCATGTCAACACCGAAGTGCTGACTACTGGGCTGGTGATACCCTCGGGGACGAAACGTCCACCAGCAGTGGCATCGACCCAGTGGTGTAAATAGTTATCAAAAGTACCAGGATTATAATTTTATACGCCAGACGCGCGTTTCGTCTACATAAGACTCATCAGTGACGCTCAGATCAAAATAGTTAAAAAGCCAAATAAATACAAAGTTGAAGAGCATTGAGTATCCAAAATTCCAAAAAGTTGTGCCAAATACGGCTAAGGTAATCTACTCCTGGGGTAAGAAAATCCTTAGTTTTTCGAAAAATTCAGTTTTGTAAACAGAAAATTTATAAAAATGACCATATAATTGATATTCATGTCAACACCGAAGTGCTGACTACTGGGCTGGTGATACCCTCGGGGACGAAACGTCCACCAGCAGTGGCATCGACCCAGTGGTGTAAATAGTTATCAAAAGTACCAGGATTATAATTTTATACGCCAGACGCGCGTTTCGTCTACATAAGACTCATCAGTGACGCTCAGATCAAAATAGTTAAAAAGCCAAATAAATACAAAGTTGAAGAGCATTGAGTATCCAAAATTCCAAAAAGTTGTGCCAAATACGGCTAAGGTAATCTACTCCTGGGGTAAGAGATAAATAGCCCATCCGAGCTCACCCATGAGCATGAATGTTAGGCCCGGTGTTTCTGCCGTGTTTGGGGAAAAGATCCCTGAGTCCGGCTTCATCAGTGGTCGACTCAATAAGTTGTATATTGGCGTATTATTTATGTTTTTTGTTTTATTTCGTATATTATATTGGACCAGTCATAATGTATTTAAATAGCCCATCCGAGCTCACCCATGAGCATGAATGTTAGGCCCGGTGTTTCTGCCGTGTTTGGGGAAAAGATCCCTGAGTCCGGCTTCATCAGTGGTCGACTCAATAAGTTGTATATTGGCGTATTATTTATGTTTTTTGTTTTATTTCGTATATTATATTGGACCATACACCGGTTGTCCTTGAATAACATATTAGTTAATTATGATTTATTTTTTGTGAGATCAGTATCATATTGTGTTGTGAAAGGTTGAGCAAACTATACCCACTAATGCTTTGATAATAGTTCTTGTAAATTTGTATGTCTTTTATAAGCTATAATAGGCTGGCGATTAAATATGTTCAAACAATTAGGGTTTAATGAAATAAGGTTCCAGTGTTTTGTAATTATATTTTTCAGTTTCTGTATAGATGGGTTGAATTTTGTTAACATAACTAGTGGTTGTTCCCGTTTCGTTTGTATTTAAATAGCCCATCCGAGCTCACCCATGAGCATGAATGTTAGGCCCGGTGTTTCTGCCGTGTTTGGGGAAAAGATCCCTGAGTCCGGCTTCATCAGTGGTCGACTCAATAAGTTGTATATTGGCGTATTATTTATGTTTTTTGTTTTATTTCGTATATTATATTGGACCATACACCGGTTGTCCTTGAATAACATATTAGTTAATTATGATTTATTTTTTGTGAGATCAGTATCATATTGTGTTGTGAAAGGTTGAGCAAACTATACCCACTAATGCTTTGATAATAGTTCTTGTAAATTTGTATGTCTTTTATAAGCTATAATAGGCTGGCGATTAAATATGTTCAAACAATTAGGGTTTAATGAAATAAGGTTCCAGTGTTTTGTAATTATATTTTTCAGTTTCTGTATAGATGGGTTGAATTTTGTTAACATAACTAGTGGTTGTTCCCGTTTCGTTTGGCGTTGTATAAGCAGGTTTTTCCTTTCTATATTTTGTGTTTGATTAAAAATTTCGTTGATTTCAGATATTTTATATCCTCGTTTGAGGAGACGTGTTTTAAAAGCTTCTAACTGTTTTTTAAGTTCAGTTTTGCTACTGGTGTTTCTGATGTATCTCAATACTTCACCCTTGATAAATCCTTTGAAAACACTTTTCGGGTGTGAGCTGTATCTGTGTAGATATTGAGATGTTTCAGTTGGTTTGAAATAGGTTTTAATGTCTAGTATGCCTTCGTTAAAGAATCTTTCTCCTTTATATATGACAGTGTCCAAGAATATTGTTTCATTACGGGAAAATTCGTAGGTGAACTTCAAGTGCGGGTGTGCAGTATTAGCTATTGTAAATAGTTCGTGTATTTCTTCTATAGGGGTAAATTCAGTAAATAAATATACGTCATCAGGGACCGCCCATTTAGGGGAGAGCTTTCTGTATAACACTGAAGTCATATGCTCTTCTGATTGGTAGATTATGTTTGTAATAAATATTTTTTGGCAGATGGATCAAAACTAGAGTTGAAAAAAAATAAAAAATAAATGCTGAATGTACTAATTTTTTTTACTACAGGTTTGAAAAGTAATGGGGGTCAGTATAGGAATTCAGTGCGAATCTTCATTGTTTGTAAACAAGGCCATGTGAATGCCCAAAAATGCCGCATGACCCTATGTTTTTATTAGTGCAAAAGATAGGGCTACATTTGTACTTTCATGAATGTAATATGAAAGTTTCCAATTTCTAAAGGTAAATCAGGTATAAATTTAATTCCATACATAGATTAGCATTAAAGTCAATGGGAGATTTTTTACTGAATTTACCCCTATAGGAAAATATGCACTCTTTCACTGTACTTGTCCAAGGCCACACAATAATCCACAAACTCATTTCCTGTAAATTTTAATGTAATGGAAGGATTTTGGAACCATTTAAAGTTGTTTTTTACACAAATTTCTATCTTAGCCGCGGCTATTCAGGATGCACTGAGTGTACTGTGAGAGGAAGCATGGGGTATATGTTAAAAATCAGTTTTTGTGTGCAGATTGAAAGAAACAATAGAAATGACACTTTAGAGTTATGATATCAATGAAAGGCACAAATATCCTCCCCATTTACATCACATTTTGCACATATTTCTCCTCATAATATATATAAAATCATATGAAAAAATGGATTACCTCCCTTTGACATAGTGATTTTTTTTTTAGCTGTGTTCCCCATGTTAAGTTGTAGAACAAGTGGTAAAAAAGCACTTTTCTAGTATTTTAACACTCAAATAATCTGACCGCATGAAGATATTCATTTATTTTCACATAACGCATTGCGATTCTTTATTTAAAAACTATACTAGACAACTTTTCATGATTACATGTCCTTCATCTAGGAAACTAGTGTTGAAATGTTTGTAATTGGATTTTTTTGTTAAATAATTGCTTTTAAATATTCTAAATTGTTACTTTAATCTTCCAAATGCAAAGTTTGGTTCTATTTAGACTTATTTATTCATATTTGGCACTTTTTTCTACTTCAGTTTTGGCTGTCTAGTTTTGGCGAAGAATCCATCCTGATGTTGGGGTAACAGGAATTTCTGCAGAGTGATTGTCAATGACATTTTGTGAAATTTACAAGTAATTAAAACACAGATTTAGTATAATGAAACATAATTGTTGTTTTATTTGGTATCAAACTGCTTAAAAAAGCCTTTAAAAAGTCCTTGTGTGCTCTTTTCAGGGTATTTAATCAAAAACTTCCATATAAGGAAAAATTTAACTAAGAGTACACCAAGTCTTTAGTTTCTAGGTGTGCTTGCAATACTGGTCAAAGCAAACACAGAAAACAATTCATATTTATAAAACATAGTATTTTACACCATTCTTTTAAAAACAGTCAATGTGCAACTTTATATACCAAATATACATTGGCCGCAGTATGGGCTGTAGTATAAATTTTGCTCTATCTTTACAAACTCAGCATTTATGAATGTTGTATTGAAACTGGAACTTGAAAATTGGATACCTTACATGTTTATTACAAAAAAAGTGGGAAAAGAAGTAAAAAAGTCCCTTATAGGAAAATATGCACTCTTTCACTGTACTTGTCCAAGGCCACACAATAATCCACAAACTCATTTCCTGTAAATTTTAATGTAATGGAAGGATTTTGGAACCATTTAAAGTTGTTTTTTACACAAATTTCTATCTTAGCCGCGGCTATTCAGGATGCACTGAGTGTACTGTGAGAGGAAGCATGGGTATATGTTAAAAATCAGTTTTTGTGTGCAGATTGAAAGAAACAATAGAAATGACACTTTAGAGTTATGATATCAATGAAAGGCACAAATATCCTCCCCATTTACATCACATTTTGCACATATTTCTCCTCATAATATATATAAAATCATATGAAAAAATGGATTACCTCCCTTTGACATAGTGATTTTTTTTTAGCTGTGTTCCCCATGTTAAGTTGTAGAACAAGTGGTAAAAAAGCACTTTTCTAGTATTTTAACACTCAAATAATCTGACCGCATGAAGATATTCATTTATTTTCACATAACGCATTGCGATTCTTTATTTAAAAACTATACTAGACAACTTTTCATGATTACATGTCCTTCATCTAGGAAACTAGTGTTGAAATGTTTGTAATTGGATTTTTTTGTTAAATAATTGCTTTTAAATATTCTAAATTGTTACTTTAATCTTCCAAATGCAAAGTTTGGTTCTATTTAGACTTATTTATTCATATTTGGCACTTTTTTCTACTTCAGTTTTGGCTGTCTAGTTTTGGCGAAGAATCCATCCTGATGTTGGGGTAACAGGAATTTCTGCAGAGTGATTGTCAATGACATTTTGTGAAATTTACAAGTAATTAAAACACAGATTTAGTATAATGAAACATAATTGTTGTTTTATTTGGTATCAAACTGCTTAAAAAAGCCTTTCAAAAGTCCTTGTGTGCTCTTTTCAGGGTATTTAATCAAAAACTTCCATATAAGGAAAAATTTAACTAAGAGTACACCAAGTCTTTAGTTTCTAGGTGTGCTTGCAATACTGGTCAAAGCAAACACAGAAAACAATTCATATTTATAAAACATAGTATTTTACACCATTCTTTTAAAAACAGTCAATGTGCAACTTTATATACCAAATATACATTGGCCGCAGTATGGGCTGTAGTATAAATTTTGCTCTATCTTTACAAACTCAGCATTTATGAATGTTGTATTGAAACTGGAACTTGAAAATTGGATACCTTACATGTTTATTACAAAAAAAGTGGGAAAAGAAGTAAAAAAGTCCCTTATAGGAAAATATGCACTCTTTCACTGTACTTGTCCAAGGCCACACAATAATCCACAAACTCATTTCCTGTAAATTTTAATGTAATGGAAGGATTTTGGAACCATTTAAAGTTGTTTTTTACACAAATTTCTATCTTAGCCGCGGCTATTCAGGATGCACTGAGTGTACTGTGAGAGGAAGCATGGGGTATATGTTAAAAATCAGTTTTTGTGTGCAGATTGAAAGAAACAATAGAAATGACACTTTAGAGTTATGATATCAATGAAAGGCACAAATATCCTCCCCATTTACATCACATTTTGCACATATTTCTCCTCATAATATATATAAAATCATATGAAAAAATGGATTACCTCCCTTTGACATAGTGATTTTTTTTTAGCTGTGTTCCCCATGTTAAGTTGTAGAACAAGTGGTAAAAAAGCACTTTTCTAGTATTTTAACACTCAAATAATCTGACCGCATGAAGATATTCATTTATTTTCACATAACGCATTGCGATTCTTTATTTAAAAACTATACTAGACAACTTTTCATGATTACATGTCCTTCATCTAGGAAACTAGTGTTGAAATGTTTGTAATTGGATTTTTTTGTTAAATAATTGCTTTTAAATATTCTAAATTGTTACTTTAATCTTCCAAATGCAAAGTTTGGTTCTATTTAGACTTATTTATTCATATTTGGCACTTTTTTCTACTTCAGTTTTGGCTGTCTAGTTTTGGCGAAGAATCCATCCTGATGTTGGGGTAACAGGAATTTCTGCAGAGTGATTGTCAATGACATTTTGTGAAATTTACAAGTAATTAAAACACAGATTTAGTATAATGAAACATAATTGTTGTTTTATTTGGTATCAAACTGCTTAAAAAAGCCTTTAAAAAGTCCTTGTGTGCTCTTTTCAGGGTATTTAATCAAAAACTTCCATATAAGGAAAAATTTAACTAAGAGTACACCAAGTCTTTAGTTTCTAGGTGTGCTTGCAATACTGGTCAAAGCAAACACAGAAAACAATTCATATTTATAAAACATAGTATTTTACACCATTCTTTTAAAAACAGTCAATGTGCAACTTTATATACCAAATATACATTGGCCGCAGTATGGGCTGTAGTATAAATTTTGCTCTATCTTTACAAACTCAGCATTTATGAATGTTGTATTGAAACTGGAACTTGAAAATTGGATACCTTACATGTTTATTACAAAAAAAGTGGGAAAAGAAGTAAAAAAGTCCCTTATAGGAAAATATGCACTCTTTCACTGTACTTGTCCAAGGCCACACAATAATCCACAAACTCATTTCCTGTAAATTTTAATGTAATGGAAGGATTTTGGAACCATTTAAAGTTGTTTTTTACACAAATTTCTATCTTAGCCGCGGCTATTCAGGATGCACTGAGTGTACTGTGAGAGGAAGCATGGGGTATATGTTAAAAATCAGTTTTTGTGTGCAGATTGAAAGAAACAATAGAAATGACACTTTAGAGTTATGATATCAATGAAAGGCACAAATATCCTCCCCATTTACATCACATTTTGCACATATTTCTCCTCATAATATATATAAAATCATATGAAAAAATGGATTACCTCCCTTTGACATAGTGATTTTTTTTTAGCTGTGTTCCCCATGTTAAGTTGTAGAACAAGTGGTAAAAAAGCACTTTTCTAGTATTTTAACACTCAAATAATCTGACCGCATGAAGATATTCATTTATTTTCACATAACGCATTGCGATTCTTTATTTAAAAACTATACTAGACAACTTTTCATGATTACATGTCCTTCATCTAGGAAACTAGTGTTGAAATGTTTGTAATTGGATTTTTTTGTTAAATAATTGCTTTTAAATATTCTAAATTGTTACTTTAATCTTCCAAATGCAAAGTTTGGTTCTATTTAGACTTATTTATTCATATTTGGCACTTTTTTCTACTTCAGTTTTGGCTGTCTAGTTTTGGCGAAGAATCCATCCTGATGTTGGGGTAACAGGAATTTCTGCAGAGTGATTGTCAATGACATTTTGTGAAATTTACAAGTAATTAAAACACAGATTTAGTATAATGAAACATAATTGTTGTTTTATTTGGTATCAAACTGCTTAAAAAAGCCTTTAAAAAGTCCTTGTGTGCTCTTTTCAGGGTATTTAATCAAAAACTTCCATATAAGGAAAAATTTAACTAAGAGTACACCAAGTCTTTAGTTTCTAGGTGTGCTTGCAATACTGGTCAAAGCAAACACAGAAAACAATTCATATTTATAAAACATAGTATTTTACACCATTCTTTTAAAAACAGTCAATGTGCAACTTTATATACCAAATATACATTGGCCGCAGTATGGGCTGTAGTATAAATTTTGCTCTATCTTTACAAACTCAGCATTTATGAATGTTGTATTGAAACTGGAACTTGAAAATTGGATACCTTACATGTTTATTACAAAAAAAGTGGGAAAAGAAGTAAAAAAGTCCCTTATAGGGGTAAATTCAGTAAATAAATATACGTCATCAGGGACCGCCCATTTAGGGGAGAGCTTTCTGTATAACACTGAAGTCATATGCTCTTCTGATTGGTAGATTATGTTTGTAATAAATATTTTTTGGCAGATGGATCAAAACTAGAGTTGAAAAAAAATAAAAAATAAATGCTGAATGTACTAATTTTTTTTACTACAGGTTTGAAAAGTAATGGGGGTCAGTATAGGAATTCAGTGCGAATCTTCATTGTTTGTAAACAAGGCCATGTGAATGCCCAAAAATGCCGCATGACCCTATGTTTTTATTAGTGCAAAAGATAGGGCTACATTTGTACTTTCATGAATGTAATATGAAAGTTTCCAATTTCTAAAGGTAAATCAGGTATAAATTTAATTCCATACATAGATTAGCATTAAAGTCAATGGGAGATTTTTTACTGAATTTACCCCTATAGGTCCGGAATATATAATCCAGCCATCATCCCTAAATCTGGAAGTCATTATCATTTTGTTTCTGTGCTGAAAGCGTTGTAAAACGTTTTCAAGAATGACGAACATTGTAAGATCTGCCAATTCAGCAGACGCCGATCCGCCCATCGGCACGCCCAAGGTTTCACGGTAAAGTTTATTGTTAAAAATAAATTCATTGTTTTCTAGAATAAGCCTTAATAGGCGAAGTATACTGTCCTTTGGTGGAACTTTGATTTCATACTCACTTGGATCAATATTGGTCAGTGCCGCGTTAGTGGCTTCTAGTATTTCATTAAATGTAAAGCAAGTGTACATGTTTTTTGCATCGAATGTTACTAGATAGCAGTCTCTTTGTGGTTTTATATTTTCAATCGAATTAATAAAACTTGACGTATCTTTTATATATGTATATTGTTTTTTAACAAGTGGAACAAGAAAATAATCGATATAGTGCCCAATATTGTGTAGGGGCGTACCACACAGTGATACAATTGGTCTGCCTGGAATTAAATTTTCTCGTCTAGCTGTTTCATTTCTCTCCATTTCTGATAGTATATTTTGGGATAGTTTATGTATTTTAGGCAACAGATAGAATTTTCCTACTTTAGTTGTATTGATGTTTTCTTTCAAATATTTGAATGTTATATTATCAATATAATTATCATTATGTAGGTCTCTGATTATACTAAATGCCGTTTCAGCTACCTCCTTTACGTTGGATTCAACAATTTCTTCGTAATGTATATTATGTAATTGTCTTAACCCTTCACGTAAATAGTTGTCTTTGTCAAGAATACATAGTGTTGAGTTTTTGTCTGCTTTACGTATTATAATGTTATTATTTTTCTTTAGATTCCGAATAGCTGACAATTCCTCGGCGGATATATTTCGGGTGTGTTTGTTTATTTTCATTCTACTAAGTTCTATTTTTGTTGAGAATATGTAATTTTCAATTGCTGGACAAGAATCCAGCGGTTTATATCCCGAATTTATGTAAAAAGGGTGTCTCTTGTAAATTCTACCATCATTATAGAGATATCGACATCTAAGTTTTCTTGAGAATTCGTCAAAGTCCTCCATAACGTTTCGTATGGCATTTTTGTTCGAAGGGTTAATTATGAACTTTACACCTTTTGCAAGTAATAAGGTTTCATGATCCGTCAAATTATGTCCCGACAAATTTTTTACAAATAATTTGGCATTTTTTACTAACTTGGTATGTAATTTACTCCTTTTATTGTTGTTATTTTCTACAAGTTTATGTCGTACTTTTTTGTTTTTAATAGTTCGTTTAAAGCGTCTGGCCATGTTGATTGTAAAGTAGTGAACTGATTCTGTGCACGTGCTATGTTAACCTCATTTCTCGTGTTACATAGCGATCACCTGCAGATAATGTTTGGGTCAGATTTGTGATAAAAATAGAATGACTTGCAGAAGGTTAATTGGCTGAATAGTTATGAATGGAATATATGACCTCCTAAGATCTTCCCATAGCGTAAATAATTGTAGTTTGTGGTTTTGTACAATGTTATTTTTTTATAAATATTTCATTTTTCTGCACATCCCTGAATATTAGATTATAATACAATTGATATCGTTGATTCTGTTACGTTGTATAGTGTATAGATATTTGATTGTTTTAATCGATACTGTTTATCTGTCTTAACTGGTTGTATTTAAATAGCCCATCCGAGCTCACCCATGAGCATGAATGTTAGGCCCGGTGTTTCTGCCGTGTTTGGGGAAAAGATCCCTGAGTCCGGCTTCATCAGTGGTCGACTCAATAAGTTGTATATTGGCGTATTATTTATGTTTTTTGTTTTATTTCGTATATTATATTGGACCATACACCGGTTGTCCTTGAATAACATATTAGTTAATTATGATTTATTTTTTGTGAGATCAGTATCATATTGTGTTGTGAAAGGTTGAGCAAACTATACCCACTAATGCTTTGATAATAGTTCTTGTAAATTTGTATGTCTTTTATAAGCTATAATAGGCTGGCGATTAAATATGTTCAAACAATTAGGGTTTAATGAAATAAGGTTCCAGTGTTTTGTAATTATATTTTTCAGTTTCTGTATAGATGGGTTGAATTTTGTTAACATAACTAGTGGTTGTTCCCGTTTCGTTTGGCGTTGTATAAGCAGGTTTTTCCTTTCTATATTTTGTGTTTGATTAAAAATTTCGTTGATTTCAGATATTTTATATCCTCGTTTGAGGAGACGTGTTTTAAAAGCTTCTAACTGTTTTTTAAGTTCAGTTTTGCTACTGGTGTTTCTGATGTATCTCAATACTTCACCCTTGATAAAGTATTTAAATAGCCCATCCGAGCTCACCCATGAGCATGAATGTTAGGCCCGGTGTTTCTGCCGTGTTTGGGGAAAAGATCCCTGAGTCCGGCTTCATCAGTGGTCGACTCAATAAGTTGTATATTGGCGTATTATTTATGTTTTTTGTTTTATTTCGTATATTATATTGGACCATACACCGGTTGTCCTTGAATAACATATTAGTTAATTATGATTTATTTTTTGTGAGATCAGTATCATATTGTGTTGTGAAAGGTTGAGCAAACTATACCCACTAATGCTTTGATAATAGTTCTTGTAAATTTGTATGTCTTTTATAAGCTATAATAGGCTGGCGATTAAATATGTTCAAACAATTAGGGTTTAATGAAATAAGGTTCCAGTGTTTTGTAATTATATTTTTCAGTTTCTGTATAGATGGGTTGAATTTTGTTAACATAACTAGTGGTTGTTCCCGTTTCGTTTGGCGTTGTATAAGCAGGTTTTTCCTTTCTATATTTTGTGTTTGATTAAAAATTTCGTTGATTTCAGATATTTTATATCCTCGTTTGAGGAGACGTGTTTTAAAAGCTTCTAACTGTTTTTTAAGTTCAGTTTTGCTACTGGTGTTTCTGATGTATCTCAATACTTCACCCTTGATAAAGTATTTAAATAGCCCATCCGAGCTCACCCATGAGCATGAATGTTAGGCCCGGTGTTTCTGCCGTGTTTGGGGAAAAGATCCCTGAGTCCGGCTTCATCAGTGGTCGACTCAATAAGTTGTATATTGGCGTATTATTTATGTTTTTTGTTTTATTTCGTATATTATATTGGACCATACACCGGTTGTCCTTGAATAACATATTAGTTAATTATGATTTATTTTTTGTGAGATCAGTATCATATTGTGTTGTGAAAGGTTGAGCAAACTATACCCACTAATGCTTTGATAATAGTTCTTGTAAATTTGTATACGTCAAGAATCTGACCAGGGTATCCTGGAAAAACTAACCGCATCCTGCAAGGAGTTTACTACCAAATGTACAGTCGATGCTGATAAACTTAAATTGGACTTATACAAAGAACTAAACACTGGTTCCGAAAGTGGTAACAAGGCTATAAGTGAGTTCAATGATGAACTGCTTAAACTTAAAAACAAGTGGACGGAAGAATATAGAACAAGTGTGAACAGAATGAACTCAACATCGGTAAACACCAACAAGTTTAATAGGGACATGAGGGATCGAAATCGCCCTTATTACAACAGGCACGATTCTACTGGCAAATTAAATAGAAGAAGATAAACTGTGCATCTGAGTATATTACGCTATTTGTTCCTACTTAATTTTTGGACAATTATATTACTATACAAATGTAAGTCTACCTAAGATTAAAACATTAAACTTGTATGTTATGATAGATGTTGGTATTTATTTATTTCTATTTTAAATTTTCTATGACTGGTTAGTAAACTTATGATGAAAATTATATTAGTATTGGCCATATTAACTACCACTGTACATATTATAATTAAACCTTATTTATTACCCCTAAAACGAAACGATAAGGATATAATATCTCTCAACCCGGCACACATTAAATTAAATGCAGAGTATACCAGTTAAGACAGATAAACAGTATCGATTAAAACAATCAAATATCTATACACTATACAACGTAACAGAATCAACGATATCAATTGTATTATAATCTAATATTCAGGGATGTGCAGAAAAATGAAATATTTATAAAAAAATAACATTGTACAAAACCACAAACTACAATTATTTACGCTATGGGAAGATCTTAGGAGGTCATATATTCCATTCATAACTATTCAGCCAATTAACCTTCTGCAAGTCATTCTATTTTTATCACAAATCTGACCCAAACATTATCTGCAGGTGATCGCTATGTAACACGAGAAATGAGGTTAACATAGCACGTGCACAGAATCAGTTCACTACTTTACAATCAACATGGCCAGACGCTTTAAACGAACTATTAAAAACAAAAAAGTACGACATAAACTTGTAGAAAATAACAACAATAAAAGGAGTAAATTACATACCAAGTTAGTAAAAAATGCCAAATTATTTGTAAAAAATTTGTCGGGACATAATTTGACGGATCATGAAACCTTATTACTTGCAAAAGGTGTAAAGTTCATAATTAACCCTTCGAACAAAAATGCCATACGAAACGTTATGGAGGACTTTGACGAATTCTCAAGAAAACTTAGATGTCGATATCTCTATAATGATGGTAGAATTTACAAGAGACACCCTTTTTACATAAATTCGGGATATAAACCGCTGGATTCTTGTCCAGCAATTGAAAATTACATATTCTCAACAAAAATAGAACTTAGTAGAATGAAAATAAACAAACACACCCGAAATATATCCGCCGAGGAATTGTCAGCTATTCGGAATCTAAAGAAAAATAATAACATTATAATACGTAAAGCAGACAAAAACTCAACACTATGTATTCTTGACAAAGACAACTATTTACGTGAAGGGTTAAGACAATTACATAATATACATTACGAAGAAATTGTTGAATCCAACGTAAAGGAGGTAGCTGAAACGGCATTTAGTATAATCAGAGACCTACATAATGATAATTATATTGATAATATAACATTCAAATATTTGAAAGAAAACATCAATACAACTAAAGTAGGAAAATTCTATCTGTTGCCTAAAATACATAAACTATCCCAAAATATACTATCAGAAATGGAGAGAAATGAAACAGCTAGACGAGAAAATTTAATTCCAGGCAGACCAATTGTATCACTGTGTGGTACGCCCCTACACAATATTGGGCACTATATCGATTATTTTCTTGTTCCACTTGTTAAAAAACAATATACATATATAAAAGATACGTCAAGTTTTATTAATTCGATTGAAAATATAAAACCACAAAGAGACTGCTATCTAGTAACATTCGATGCAAAAAACATGTACACTTGCTTTACATTTAATGAAATACTAGAAGCCACTAACGCGGCACTGACCAATATTGATCCAAGTGAGTATGAAATCAAAGTTCCACCAAAGGACAGTATACTTCGCCTATTAAGGCTTATTCTAGAAAACAATGAATTTATTTTTAACAATAAACTTTACCGTGAAACCTTGGGCGTGCCGATGGGCGGATCGGCGTCTGCTGAATTGGCAGATCTTACAATGTTCGTCATTCTTGAAAACGTTTTACAACGCTTTCAGCACAGAAACAAAATGATAATGACTTCCAGATTTAGGGATGATGGCTGGATTATATATTCCGGACCTATAGAAGAAATACACGAACTATTTACAATAGCTAATACTGCACACCCGCACTTGAAGTTCACCTACGAATTTTCCCGTAATGAAACAATATTCTTGGACACTGTCATATATAAAGGAGAAAGATTCTTTAACGAAGGCATACTAGACATTAAAACCTATTTCAAACCAACTGAAACATTTCAATATCTACACAGATACAGCTCACACCCGAAAAGTGTTTTCAAAGGATTTATCAAGGGTGAAGTATTGAGATACATCAGAAACACCAGTAGCAAAACTGAACTTAAAAAACAGTTAGAAGCTTTTAAAACACGTCTCCTCAAACGAGGATATAAAATATCTGAAATCAACGAAATTTTTAATCAAACACAAAATATAGAAAGGAAAAACCTGCTTATACAACGCCAAACGAAACGGGAACAACCACTAGTTATGTTAACAAAATTCAACCCATCTATACAGAAACTGAAAAATATAATTACAAAACACTGGAACCTTATTTCATTAAACCCTAATTGTTTGAACATATTTAATCGCCAGCCTATTATAGCTTATAAAAGACATACAAATTTACAAGAACTATTATCAAAGCATTAGTGGGTATAGTTTGCTCAACCTTTCACAACACAATATGATACTGATCTCACAAAAAATAAATCATAATTAACTAATATGTTATTCAAGGACAACCGGTGTATGGTCCAATATAATATACGAAATAAAACAAAAAACATAAATAATACGCCAATATACAACTTATTGAGTCGACCACTGATGAAGCCGGACTCAGGGATCTTTTCCCCAAACACGGCAGAAACACCGGGCCTAACATTCATGCTCATGGGTGAGCTCGGATGGGCTATTTAAATACAAGTCTGATATGGGTTACGCATGAACTAGGCGAGATCAGCTAGTAGCAGGAAAAGCATTGCCACTTCATACATTTTTAGAAAAAAAATTCCAAATACACAGTAGATAACATATTTTTTTTGATAGCCTATTGTGGAGATTTAGAAGATGTGGTATGATTGCCAATGAGACAACTCTCCACAAGACACCAAAATGACACAGAAATTTTCAAAAATAGGTCACTGTTCGGCCTTCAACAATGAGCAAAGCCCTTACCGCATTGTCAGCTATAAAAGAAAGCTTACAAATAAGACGTTGTATTCCATTAAACAAGTCATCTTAAGTCACGCAAAGTAAAATTATTGTTTATCTTAACACTAAAACAACATTTTTCAGTCTCATTAAAACATATTAATTGCTATTTATACAAATCTAAAGTAATCAGTAAATAAAGTCAAAATATGTCCGATCTGCATATTTTTGGACATCAAAAGTCAATATGATCGTTTTAAGGTCAATTTTGTCAAACCTCACTATATCTTGTTATGCACTACAGTTATATTAATTATTTTTACTCGGCTTTGACTTGTGATCCGTATTTGTTTTCTCTTATTCGATTGATGACTATTGAACAGCGATATACTACTGTTGTCCTTATATAGACCGTAGACTAGGTTAAATATATCTTGCCCTATTTGTACCGAGAGTAGTATTTGATAGATCAGAAAAATAAGGAACTGGACCTATTTCGTTGTTTTCCATTTGTTTGGTGTGTTTCTGCTTTTGATTTCGCCATTCGTTAACGCACTTTTCTATTTTAAATTTCCTACGAGTTCGATATTTTTGTTAATTATTTTTTGCTAATGTAAAAAGAAGGAAACCTTGGATAAATTCCTTCTAAACTGTTCTATATACTGTAAATGTACTTATTGTCACGAATTTTCGGTCGGTAAATTTTTGCAAAAATATATACACGTGAATTCAAAAGCAGATTTCATACATATAAAAACTCATCATACTCTCCAAGCCCTTTTCGTTAACTCAGTTTGTACGGTTAGCTTTTATCCAGAATACTTTTTATTGTTGAAGGCCATATATGGCCAGATGATTTACAGAATAATTATTGTAGTCTAAACTTTACGTCATTCAATGTTATGAATAAAACAAAATTATGTTTTACCTTTTGTGTTTGTTTTGTTCACACATCGTTGTCAATATAATGGAATTTGACGCGATTGTCATACAAGTGAGAGATTTAGCTAGCTTTAAAACTAGGTTTAATTCTCTATTTTCTACATCGGAAAATGCCTGTACCAAGTCAGGAATATGACAGTTGTCATTTGACTAGGGACTTTCCGTTTTGAATTTAGGAGCTCAGTAATTTTGTGATTTTACTTTATTCATATGAGCCAACTTCATTTTGTGTTGAGTTTAAACATCATCTTAACTTCTTTTTATTGAATATTTATAGTAGATATATCATAAGTTAGCTTAGTCTTAAGTTTTCTTTGTTGTGTCTAGTGTAGTATTATTTGTCTGTATGTCTATTTCTATTATTGTCATGCCGTTGTCAGTTTGTTTTCAATCTATGAGTTTGAATGTCCCTCTGGCATCTTTCGCCAGGGGTGATGGTCCAGACGTAAATTGTTTATTCATCGAATTTTTGCTCCAACATTAATATAAAACTATCAAGTAATAAAGAGTGAAAAATGAATTTGTTGACATTTGTATTTAAATGATAGAGACCCAAAGGACAACAATCGTGACAATATAAATGAATAATGAATATATATACATACATGTTTAAAGCGTGTGATAAGATTTTATGAGAAAAGACGTTGTTCTTTCATACCACACTTCATAAACGTCTTTTTATGAGAATATCATAGAACTGAATAGAAGCAAGGCAGTGTGTGTAGAAATGTATTTTTTTTTATTCGCTGAGAACAATTTGTTAACAACTTATCATTTTAATAAAGCGAATTTGATGGATAAGTTCAATAAATTTGTTCATTTTGCAATGTATACTGAATAAGAGGTCAGAATATACGTATCGTGTATGTTGTCAAAACAACAAAATTGTTAATAATCATATATCTGTGTATTGGTATTTTGATATTGATACCAAAAATGCATTCGGATATAAAAATCAAATAACATTTGCACAACCCAAGAGATACTACAAAATTAAGTGACGATTTAATTGAAAACCTGTCTCTCGTTTGAGATGAATTGTTGATACAAAATTTCGAAACCTTGTGTCATAACTTGGACCATAATGTTAAGATTTTAAAAATAAAGGCGGAAATGTACTATTTGATAATAAGAAAAATCCCTATCGGTTATATTGTAAATTAGCTAATTGACAACTGCAAAATTTACGTTATAACCGATAAATAATTGGAAAATATAAACATTGCATTATTATTCAAAGACAATTCTATCCTTATATATCGGTTTCTCAATTCAGTCCACAAAATTTATCATATAATGATTGACAGTTGATTTACTTTTAAAACGTCTCGATTAAGAATCAGAGCTTTGTTAATTCTTTTTCTTTGTCATATAGTTTTGGTTTTTCGACACTTTCTGGTTGTGAGACCTGTATGTCTGTACTCTCTTTTCGAGGTTTATAGAATTTAGCTGCTAAGAATAAGAATATAAATCCCAACACTTTTAAGCATATCCACCAAACCATGATACGAAGTCCTAGATCGGTTTTATTATAAATCCAGCACGATCCCTGCTCTCCACATGTATCCTGCCAAACATCACACGAACTGTCAATAATTGCGCCCAAAAATATAGGACCAGGAGTGGTACCTGGAATGCATCAATCAATAAATTGTAAGATGTTTTACCAAAATCAATTGTATTTCTATCATTATTCTATTGTAAGGGAAAATTGTACAGATGTCAGTCGGAACAAGTTTATGTATATGATGACATGTATTGCATGAATTTCTTACAATTTGAATGTCGGTGCTATGCATGCATCACAAAGTAAGCATAAGCAATATAACAGTGATTTGAGTGTATAAAATGAGGAACCAAGAGTTATACAAAGTGATATTCAAGTAAATTGTTCTGTGTATTCCAAAAAAGAGATAGAGGGTTCTTTGAAATGACATATATCAGAGAATCGATGCCTAGTTTGTCACATCCCAATGTCATTTATAAGAATTAGAAATCTTTCTTGTTTCTATTCTATTGTAAGAATTACCTGCTTTTTTAAGTTAATTGAAATAGGATTGTTTTCAATATTATTCCTCTACTATTGATATTGTAATAATTACCTAACAAACGAACAAGTAACAGCTGTAAACCAATAGCAAAAGATCTTTGGTCATGAGGAACACATCTGCATTGATAAAGTAAAAAACAAACATGACATTTTTGTCTGGTAAAAACATGTAAATATTTTTGCTCGCATCACACCAATAAAGATATATTATAAAAGTTTTAAAGAATTTCTAAAACAGAAATAAAAAATATGATATTTGGATCAGATTTCTTTTTACATAATGTGACAATTACACTTAAATTGCATTTCAACAAGAATGTGTCCAAAGTACGCGGATGCCCCACTCGCACTATCCTTTACCATGTTCCATGGACCGTGAAATTGGGTAATAATCTAATTTGGCATTAAAATTAGAAAGATTATACTATAGGGAACATATGTACTAAGTTTCAAGTTAATTGGAATTCAATTTTATCAAAAACTACCTTGACCAAAAACTTTAACCTGAAACTCCCACTTTCATTTTCGATGTTTAGTGGACCGTGATATTGGAGTCAAACATCTAATTTGGCTTTAAAATTAAAAAGATCATATCATAAGCAACAAGTGTACTAAGTTTCAAGTTGATTGGACTTCAGCTTCATCGAAAACTACCTTGACCAAAAACTTTAACCCGAACGGACGCACAGACGGACGAACTGACGAATGGAAACACAATCGAATAACATTCTAGTGTTGAATAAGAACACGTTAATACTCATATTCAACAATTAAAACTCTCGTTAACTACAAAACTTGTGAAAAAACAAATATTACGATGTTCTGTAAATTATTAAATGAAACAAAAGTGTTGGTTTAAAGTGTAATCAAAATATAATTCAATAGTAGGAAATTTGTAGATACATTGCATATGGAAAAACCTAAAAAATGGAAGAATAATTAAATAGAATAATTAAATTAAAATGTATAAAAGAAAACAACCATCCATATATACAAAACTTATTATTTAGAAGGAGTATGATTCGATTCAAATAATTTCGTTCATGTTGTTGACATGGAAGAAATTGAACGAAGAAATAAAATGTTTGTATCGTACCTTATTACATACGTGTTCTGTTTTTCGGGTCATGATAACACATTTTTGACTTTACGAACAAGAACTTTTTACCCTTTCACTTCTGTGTCAATCTCATTAATGTTGGTTTGCTAAATTGATGATATTGGTCAATTATTATTTGTCTTGTTTTTACTTAAATGTGAACTAGGATAACGAATTTTTTTTACCAACAAACTAAACTATTAAGTGTTTAGTACTAATCTCCACAAAAGAGCTTTTAGTTAAAGGTTCGGAAGAAAATGTTCTGATAAAAAACAAGTATATAAAAATATTTTAGATCTTTTTTGTTATTGAACACCCAAGCTTCACAAAATTCCATACAAACAACGGTACATTGCCATCTCATCTGCATCTTCTACATGCAAATTGTTTATTGAATCGAAACAAATCATCTCCGCAGTGAAAGAAATACTGTGAAAATGTTTACACGCGTAGCGGTATTAACCATATGTGGATTCTAGAAGAAGCCTAAACAATTTCTGGATAATTTTAAATCTCGATCTTTTTTTAAGATCGTTTTAATTCTATCAAAACTTTTGATATTTCAACCCTAAATACCTTCTTTCTCCATGAGAAATTTAATAATTGTCTAAATGATGTTATTCAACATATTTTTCAATGTAAAAATGGTAGCATATGCCTTATACTTTTACAATGGGATACAATACGGCATATTTTGATAAAAGATTATGCTTGAGTTTCTTATTGATGACTTATTTGTTGAATTTCAACAATTTGAAGACATTCCTATGGAAAATAACAGTGCACCTGTCATTGCCGACCACTTTTTCATTTTCATACGAATCAGAGTTCCTTCGGACACTTGTTAAATAAAGATGATGAAAGGAGCTAGTTCATTTAATTTCACATACAGATAAATTGATGATGTTCTTTCCATTAATAATCCAAACTTCTTTTTGGGGGTACTGTTAATATATCCTCCAGAACCAAATATTTGAGAAACAACAGCCACAGCTTCCCCCGCCTCATGTTTAGACTTATAACTCGAATTTGACGTAATCAATTATCTCAGTACTAGAATCTATTATAAACGAGATGTTTCTTATTTTGAAATTATCAATTTTCACAGCTAAGTAGCAATAAAGCAACTTCCGTAGAATATGGAATATTCATTTTATAAATTATTCGGTATTCAAGAGTTTGCAGCTGCTTCTCTTACTTTCTAACAATTCACCAATATCTGAGCAAAAGTAGATGAACTAAGGTAATGCCAAAGAACGCCTTTCTTCTAAAACATGGTTAATCAGAAAAAGGGGCGAAATATACCAGAGTGACATTCCAACTCATAGATCAAAGATAAACTGACAACGCCATGGCTAAACAATTATTTGAGACTGTCATACAAATGACAGATTTAGCTAACTTTAAAACTAATTTAATCCACCATTTTGTACATAAGGAAATGCATTTACAAAGTCAGGAATATAAAAGTAAAAGTTGTTTTTCCATTCATTTAATGTGTGTGATATGGTTTTGGCATTTCAAAAAGGACTTTTCGTTCAGAATTTTCCTTGGAGTTCGGTATTTTAGTAACCTAACTTTAAATAATTATTTTAAATTCGTTTTTTATGTTTTACGGCAAAAATTACCTTACTTGCTTTGATAATAGAAATACAAAATACAAATGACATGTTTGATTAGAATAAATAATACCTGAATATTGCTGTGACGATAGGTGACATAGTTGAAAATGTGAACCACATTATAAGGAACAATAATACACAAAACACAAAAAACCAGTTGCATTTGTCAGAACAGGAACCAGACACTGCCAACACGGTGTTTTGAGCTGAGCTTATACAATCACAATTCATATACAACTGAAATAGAATTTATATCCATGTATTAGTTTGATTGAAAAAAAATTATATGAAACTGACCGTTACATAATTTCATTTGAATTAGATTTATACCAGATTGTCTTTTTGTAATTTGCTGTGTTTTTTTACAGCCAAAATTTACATGTGTTCAGTAACTAGTTCATCTAAATAAAACCACAATTCCTTGTGGTGGCATATTTACATGCGACACTGGAATTTTGCTACATATAATGGGAAATTTCAAAAATCGGAATCTAAAATTATCTTTTTTGTTGTAAAATTTTGTTTTCAAGTTGCTTTCATTGTCAATTTCTAGATGAAAGTCAAGATATTAGGTGCAATTACTGTATCTGATGTATCCTTTATCTCAAATTCGATGTAATATATGCGTTCAACATAGTCAACCAAATTTTGAGTTATATGAGAGAAAATCGTTCATAGAGCGGAAGTAAAGTTAGAGTAAACAGCGGACTTCTTTGGTTTCTTCCTTCAAAGTTCCTGTATGAAGTCATCCACATAGGAGTAAAAGAAAAAGACGACAAGAAAAGGGACACAATTTGTTCCCCTGGGAATGCTTATAAATTGTTGAAAAACATCGAGCATCTTGATAATGTCAGTTTCAGAAAGTTTGTTGTTAAAATCAGAGTGATTTTTTACAAAGTATGATTTTCCTTACCGAAGACAACAAAATTGTATTTACGTTGGCCATTTTTTTATGAAAAAAAGAACAACCAACTATTCCCATTTGTCTTTTAGTTTGGAATGGGGAATATTTGTGTTAAGTGTAGAAAAGTCATATGCTTTAATACGACTGAAGAAAGAAGAAAGGCGAAAGAGACTTACACTGTTTGTACTCTTAAAGATGTTTTGATTTTTTTAGTATCCACATCTTATGCACACCACCTTTAGAATAAGTAGTTCACAATAACTTTGAAGCACAGCTTTGATTTTTGATAAAATTGATGTTAATAATTTAGAAAGAGGTTTCGTGGAGCACTTTGAAGACCCAGCAGTGTACCGTTGTTTGTGATGATACTGGTGAAGTTTATGTATCCAATTCAGTGATGAAAGATCCAGTTCTTTATCTTTGGTTGAAATTCCAAAGGAACATTGAACAAACCTATAATTATGCAGGATATCCTCTTCAGTAAAAGAGGAACGAAAGATGTCGTGGTTGGTATTTGAGTTTTCAAGTGAATTGCCAATACCTTCCTCATTTATTAAGCAGTTTCTGCAATGCGATGTACATACAAAAATGATGATGTTTTGAGGTTTTCTCTGCGGAGACAACAACATATTAGTCATGAAGTTAGTGTTTTGCAACATTTGGGTCTTTGCTAAACCTCAACATTCTTGTTTTATTCCTGTATTAGTTATAACTTATTATAAAAATTCGTAAGGGTTCCGCGGAACCAAGTGCCTCGCCTACTTTTGCTGTAAATTGCATGCTCAACAAAAATGAGGGAACAAATCAATAAAAATATTCCCTTAGTCTCGCTTTTTCGACTAAAAATGATATTGTATCTGTTTTAGATAACACAGATGATACCTGTCATCTACAAACTGTGTGTGTGTGTGTGTGTGTGTGTGTGTGTGTGTGTGTGTGTGTGTGTGTGTGTGTGTGTGTGTGTGTGTGTGTGTCATTGAGCGATCAGTTATATTGAAAATTATATTAAATTTTTTACAACTATTAACGTGTGAAAAAGTTGAATATTCACGTTTATTTTTCTTCTGGTTTAATCGCTTGCAAAAATTATGTTGTTTACAGAACTCAAGAGGTAATTTCTGGGTCGTAAAGTTATTGTTAAAGAAAATGAAAATATCCTACTTTCGTTCCATTTGTGATAATAGCTTCTGTACAACCTGCATGACACGGTGAAAAGTAAACGGTTTTGTTTTGATCACAAATTGGTTCAAACCCTGCTGTTGTGCAACCACAGTCATTATTACAGCCAGCAATCAAAGAAGTGCCACTTTGCCTGAAAATAATATTGTCTTTAAGTTTCTGGACTTCGTATGAAAGATAATATTTATAACTTTACTTCCGAGAAATTACGTCTTATTAAATTAATTAATTTATATCTCGATTACTTGTCAACGTTACACATTTTTCCATTTAATAATCTCCATAGATATTTTCAAAGTAGTAGTATTTATATGACAAGTCGGAAATAATGAATATAATCTCATCATTGATACCAGGTTGAAATTTTGTTGCACCTGATGTGCGTTTCGCCTACAAAAGACTCATCAGTATCGCTCGAATTAAAAAAATCAAAAAGGTCAAATAAAGTACGAACTTGAAGAGCATAGAGGACCAAAAGTCCCTTACTCACACTTTGTAGGCCTCTGTCACTCCAGCAAGTGGTTGACTCGGACAACTTGCTAAGAATGATGGTCCAAGTAAAGCTGCGAGGCCAATACTAATGCAACAAAAGTATATAATTCCACGAAGCTTCAAATTTAGCCTTTTAACCATATATCCACCAAATATCATTCCACCGCCAGATCCAGGTATTGTTATAGCACCTTTAATCAAATAATGAATTAATAAAAAAAAAAAATGTTTTTGTTTGAGACGTTATGTTAATCTCAACATTTTTTTAATTTTGTTTATGCTGTTCGGTTTTTGTTTCATTAACGTATTTACTGTGTGTCCGGTTTTTTATACATTAACATAAAAACAATATGTAGGGCAACACAAGCAGTCTGCTAATACTAATTTTACAATAAACCTGTGTTGCATTAAAGTATCTCAATTAATTTGCGATAATTAGTTGAACCTTTTGTAAGATGGAATTTTCAGATCTTGCAATTAGCAGTCATATATTTTCAGCTGTATATGTTAAGCAATCGTAATGCAAAATCGAAATTTAAGGTCGTTTTCTGTTGACTAAATACTTCATTGTGTAAGACACAGAATTAACCAATATTCAAATAAATAAGGAATTGCCCTCCGAACAAACTATGATATATCTTTTATTATCTTTATACCTGCAGTTTATTTACAGGCGCTTACTCGATCATTCAAAAGTATACATTTATTTTCCATTATGTGTTTTCTCATTTCGGAATTACCCATAATAGTTCCTGCAGTAGCTAGGTCAACATTGAAAAATTCTTTTATTATTTTTGCTCCGAAAGTTGCAGTGCCACCAATAAGCAAAGTTTCGCACACACTGCCCAAACATATGAAAACATATGTTGGGTTCTTGATCTGAAAGACAGTTACAATATCATTGAAAAATAAAACATATCTTTAGGTCATAGTAAGAATATAATTGCTGATATATGTCAATGTGTTTAATAGAGAATGGTCCTCGGTTAAACCAATATCATATTTTTATTGGGATTCTTGAAGGAAAAACATGTTGCGTGTTGAAGACCGTACCTTGACCTATAATGGTTTATTTTTATAAATTTTGACTTGGATGGAGAGTTGTCTCATTGGTACTCATACCACATCTTTCTATATCTAATTAGTAAAACAAATCGTACATGTTGAGAAATTATCAATTACACTATAATAAGCGTCATCATAATTTTATTTTTATATTTAAAGTAATCGAAGAAAAAACCGTTCTCCAAGGAAAACTCAAGACGGAAAGTCACTTATCAAATGGCAAAATCAAAAGCTCATATAAAATTGTTCAAAATTCATTTGAATTCTATTTTTTAGTTAAAAGGAAAAATGCTTCAAATCATGTATTGTCGGAAAACCCTAATGACCAGAGGGACAGTCAAACTCATAAATCGAAAATAAACTGACAAAGCCATTGCTAAAAATGATAAAGACAAACAGACAAACAGACAAACAATAGTACACATGACACAACATATAACACTAAAGAATAACGTTCACGAAACATTTTATTGAATGAATTCGTTGATAATATCTAGATAATGTTTATTAATATAAATAATCAGATAACAATAAAATGTTTGAATTTCAAAATATATAATTGAATTTTTACAATGAAAATAAATTAAGCTTGTTTGGTTGTAGGATCATAAAAAAATATTTTAATAGGTAGAGTTTAGTTTAAACATATTTATTTATAGTGGATTCGGAAACAAGTTATTACAACTTATCATTAATCTCTTTCCAAATGGTAGAGTAACAATACGCATTACAATACTATCAAATCATTCCACAGGTTCGTAAGTGTTATAGTAGCTAACACAGACTTTATAGTTTATGGTTTGACAAACAAAAACCAAATCAACACAAATTACACAGTCAAACAGCGGAACTATAAAAGTCAATTTCGATGTATATGTGGGGTGGGGTTTTTTAATTATTGATTTAAATATCAGATTGGTTGCCACATCTTATATAGCTAAAATATCTCCGGTCCAAAATAACAACTGTAACCACTTGAAAGACATTTACGTGAACAAAAATTTCATTATGTTTGATATTATTATTTGTTAAAATCACGCGTTATCCCAATATGTAGCAGGACAAAGTAAAAAACTATTTCACATTAAGATTTCAAAAACAAATTCATGGACGGCATTAAGTATTATGTTGGCATATAAAAAAAATACCCTCCTAGTGTACCCCTCACTCTTCATTGATATCCCCAAAATTATTTAATAATATTATGAATTCAAATCTTACTAAAAGCAGGAATGATCGTGGAAAATCTTTCCAGTTTTTACCAAATGATGCTTGTGCAGTGATTTCTTCCGCATCATTATCGTACGCTTCAGACTGTCTTTGCTTTTGGAGCTCTTCATAACCTTGTCAATATTAAAAACAAAACCTGACAATTTTGAGATTTTGAACATCCTTTTATAAACACAATGTGCTGTTTTTCAGTAGCCATATCGCATTTCAAAATCCCAATATCAGTCATTGAAGAAACAAATTGTGATTCATTACAATATTTTGTTATACGATTATCTTAATCGGCTTCTTCGTAGTTGCACTAGCCAATGCAAATGTACAAAACATTTGTTTAGAGCTTATGCTTCAATATTCAGAAAGACATGTGATACCATGTTTTTTTTTCTAATTCATCTCCTACTGTATATCAGTATTCCTTCTAGGTAAGAAAGCTCCGGATTGATCGTCTTCCTCAACTTCTTCGATCTGTTTTTATTTGATTTATAAAAGCCCGTGAAGTTTGACCTAGTCTTTTGATTTTTTGATATTTTTTTTGTGTGGTTGGTATTTCCTATCAAATTTGCTCATTCTTTGGTACGTTTTGTCTAACTAACTTGTGCAAATAAAAATAACAACAACGCATATGAAATCATTTGCAGTATTTACGCTTGTGAAATAAAGTTTGAAAAACCAGAATAATAGATTAAGAGAATAAAGCAAAATTTTACTAAAAATATTAAACAAAGCTGTGTAGAGTAAATTTTTACTGATGGAATTGGAACCTTAGTTTGAGAAAAATTTCATTATTCTTTGAAATTGAAATGTATCAAATGTATCAAAATCATATAATTAACAAATGACTTGTTACGTATGATGGTGTATTAAATGTATGTAGGTATGTTTTAGAGTAATGTATAACGTTTATAGATACTCTCAATAAATCTAAAATAAAGCAATGTACCTGAAAGACGTCGAGGATACCCAAGTATTGGAAAAGCAACTAGAATAAATGCTGGAACAGCTATTATGATTCCAATCCACCATGCTCCTACCCATTGCGGATCTGATGATGTCAGTGGTAAGCTAAAGCAATAGAACATTAGTTTTACTCTGTTTTAATTTATGGCTTACTTGGTTAAAAAATTGGTTAAAGATACCCAGGCTAAACAGAAAGTAGAGGGATTAAAACACATGCAAAGGCACATAGGTCAAACTGTGTCATAGAGAAGCCACGTGAATCAAATATTTCAAAAATCCTGAGAAGGCACGTGAATCAAAATATTTCAAAGATCCTGCCTACGAATCAAACTATTTTAAACATATCCTGTACGAACGAGTGCAAAACAAGTTGAAGAAGATAGATAGAACATAATGTGAAAAACGTTTAGAAGTTTTGGTACATTAGTGTTTCTCGTTTCTCGGTTTTTTTTAAGATTAGACCGGTTTTTTTTTAATGATATTTCACTTGTAATTTTTGGGGGCCCTTTAGAGCTTACTGTTCGGTGTCTATAATGGTTTACATTTATAAATTGTGACTTCGATGTTGGGAGTTGTCTCATTTGCACTCATACCACATCTTCGTATATCTATTTTAAGGTACCTAACAGGAACATGTATCAAAATAAGTTTGAAAATACTTAAAGAAAAAATAAATTTTTTTCTAAGTTACTATTGACAATAATAAAAACTAAAAATCAGAAGAAACTAACTGGGAACATGAATAAAAACTTATGAAGATAAATTGGAAGAACATTCATAAAACAAAGACTGCAGAAGCGTAGGTTAAATATAAAGGGGAAATGGTTTCTTCATCGGTTGAAATATGACTATATCTAGCTCTCAGTAAAAAATTGGTTCTGTGTTTTTTCTTCTTATTATTTTTCTGTCGACTGAATAATTGACCAGTCAGTCAAACATGTTCTACTAGTCTACTGAAGTCGCTTTTGTGCATAGCAAATGTACTTACTTTGCTATGTCAATTTTGTCTACGTCAACAAAGACGTTCAGAACATTACCTCCTACGATGTAACCTATGGCAACTCCAACTGCAGCTGAGCAAAACGTTAAACCTGCAATAAAAACGGACAGAATATTGTCATTTTTATGAATCTCCCATTGTATCTCGCTATCTAATTAAAAGGTATGTGTTACAGAAAGCTTTGTGTTCCGGATAAGGTAATTTTAAAAATTATTTCTTAACACCTTTTTTAAAGTACAATTTGACATAACTTAACAAGAAAGCCATTTCAGTCATAAAAGTAAATTGTGTAAATAAAGGCAACAGTAGTATACCGCTGTTCAAAACTCATAAATCCATGGACAAAAAACAAAATCGGGATAACAAACTAAAACCGAGGGAAACGCATTAAATATAAGAGGAGAACAACGACATAACACTAAAATGTAACACATATAGACAAAATCCCACGAGAATAACAAATATAACATATATATATAACATCAAAACCAAATACATGAATTTGGGATAGACAAGTACCGTGACACGTCTTATCGCAATGTGAATTTACACTCAAAAATAAGAGAAAACAAACGACACAACGTTATAATGTAATACACACAGAAACGAACTATAATATAACAATGACCATATTCCTGACTTGGTACAGGGCATTTTTAAAGGAAAAAATGGTGGGTTGAACCTGGTTTTGTGGCATGCCAAACCTCGCACTTTTATGAATCGCACTTTGTAAGCAATCTGTTTTATGATTTAAAACGAAGATAAGGAAATTCATCACATTAATATTCATTATTTTTTCAGATCGTAAATATATTTATTCATCAAACAATAATATTTATCTTACCGATATAAAATGATGTTAATTTCTGTTTACAGTTCTCGTCTATATAACTAAGCCCAATTGTAAACATTGGAACAGCACCTATTCCTAACAACATCTGTCCAACAATAAACAAGGCATAATAAGCTTTGAAGTATTCTTTGATGTCATCAACGTCCGAGGAACATGAAGACGTTGTATTTCTTGTGCTGCAAAGGTTTTCACTCCCATTCTTAGACGAATCTAGTGAAATATGTAAAATTAAATATCGCAACTCCCTCATTTCAATATTAATTACCTTATCATGGCGAAGTCGTGGAAATGAAACATATCTTAAATTTTCTTTGGTCACGTAATTACATATTAACATGGTCTTTAACAGCTGTTTAATTAGTCGATTGTTAACTTCTCTTTTCAGTGAACTTTCCGATATATTTGCTTCATTGATCTTTAATAAAACTAGACGATTTAAAAAAAAAAATGTTTTAGCGATTTATTACCATTTGATCCCTGTCATATTATCTAAATTCATTCAAGTTCCTATCGTTTCTATACGGGAAGATGCGTTTACAAAAAGTCTCGAGGTCTGTTTAATATAAGCTCTGTGTATAAACAATTAAGAAATAAGATGTAGTGAAGCGTGATAATTATTCATACCTGATATTGTGTAAGCATATTTTTCTCCTATAAACTGCGGAAGAGAAAATACTAGACAACCAAACGCCATTGATAAGATTCCAGCCCCCATCAGCTTAGGTTTATGACGTCTTTCTCCAAAGTATCCGATAAAGAGTAATAGTACGAAAGCTCCAAAATCATTGCTACTGGCAATAATGGCGGATTTGGAACTAGACAGTTCATACCGTTTTTCTAGAACTGGTATTATGACATTCACGGCTCCATTTACAATGAATCCCTCGAAAAAGTTGAAAATGCATTGCCAGAAAACGTGCCATCGGATTGAATTCAGTCTCTGTATACAACTGAATCAGAAAAAAAGAAAACAGTAAAAAATGCAGTAGATTCCCTAATTGCAATAAAAAAAAATGATAAAAACAATAAAACAGACAACAGCGTGGCCTAAACGAAACATACAACAGTCTACTAAACACTACATAGAAAACACCAACCAAAAACGAGGATGATCTCAGGCAGGTGTTCCGGAAGCGTAAACAGATTGCAAGTGTGTTCAACAAAATATAAATAATTGATAACTGTAAGATAAGCAAAAATTATAAAATGAGGTTTAGATAAACATTTTGTAAGTAAACGATCAGATACAAGACACTATAAAGTGCCTAGCACCCATCGTTGGACAGAATAATTATAATTACAATGTGAATGAACATAGAGTCTTGATCTCAAAACAGGATCGAACCTATAAATCAGTAGTTTTTCATATTTGGTTTTCGTTTTATTGTTATATAATAAATAGGACCTTTGTTCTTCGCTTGACATATAATTTGCCATTTAAGGGGTCTTTAAAAGTCTATTATTTAGAAAATATAGATAATGTGCTAACCTGCTAAATGCTAAAAATGGTTTACGCTCTAAGTTACTATTTGGATACAAGTATTTGATCAGTTTTAGCCTTACTCATAATCTAGCCATAAAGTCAAATTCAACCAACCATTTTTTTCCTTAAAATGTCCTGTACAAAGTCAGGAATATGGCAGTTGTTATACGACAGTCTTTTTCTATGTTTGTTAGCGTTTGCCTTTTGTAGTGTAGTTTATATTTCTGTTGTTCCGATGTTTTCCTCTGATAGTAAATGTGTTTCCTTGAATTTTAGTTTTTTATCCGTACTTGTTTTTGCTTAGACGGATTGACTATTGAACAGCGGTATACAACTATTGCCTATATCTAAAATTATACAATTACCCAGATTTCATTGGCCCACATCCATAGCGGCGGTCTTCATTTTGATCGGCGACCATTATCGATGACACAGGCAGAAGTACCTATAACAGTTAGTCAGTATGTACAACAAGTTTCTTATCTATGTGTTAATTTCAACATTATGAACAAGTTCAATATAAGTAGGTTCAATAAATACTATTACATATAGTTGACCTCAACCATTTATATATATATAGAAAGTATAACTTCATACCCCACATCATGTTCCAAGATCTAAATCGCAAAGTTAACATATTTTTTTATACATTTTATTACATTGGATGAAAATAGTCATGTGACTGAAAACCAATTGAGATATTTTTATTTTTTTTATTAAATCCAAGAATCGTCCTATCGATAAGACATAAATAAAGTGGCAACCGTATTATTACCCCATAAAAGCAAAAGATGTCTGATAAATTTATATTACAGATACACAATTAAATGAACTGTTTTTATAGTCAGAATTATTACTGTTATTTATTACAATTTTTGAACAGTAAATGTAAACAAAATATAATGACACCATTCTGACCTTCGCTGTTTTGTTTAGTGATAAACCAATCGGGAAACCTACCATCCTCGGATCTTAACTTTATAATGCACGATTTATTGCCAATGTTATACGAAATATTGGGGTTATTTCTGTCATCTCTATTAATGCGTACAGAGATATTTGTATCAAAATATTTTGGATTGACCCTAGAATACAAGTCTGATAAAAAAAAAACATTGGTAATGTTAGTATATACATTTGAAGTGCATATAAATCGTAACCCTAAACATGAAAGACAACTTCGCTGGAGCACATTTTATTATTAGAGAGAGACAGTAATCAGGTACATATTAAAACAGATTTTGTCACACCAAAAATTATATGAGGTTATGATAGATATGAGATGACTATATAAGAAACATACGGGTATATCTAATGTTTGCGATCTTTTAATTACATTTCTTAGCCTACCTCTTCCTGTTTAGTCTTATCCATTTTTTCAATTTTATTGTTTATAATAATGTGAAGATCACACACAACTTAGATAAACATTTGGTTTACATATAAATGTGTTATCTTCTTTGTCTCTTCTTATCAAATCTTTGAGATAACCATTTATAAGAATGATCCCCAATTATCACTGAAAATGTCATTTATTTTTCACTTTTATCTATGTATGTAGTTTTAAAATTCCATAGGCTCTGATGGAGAGGTTTCATATTTGTTAATAGGATCATGAAGACACGAAAACAGAATGACGCAAGAATGCTGTTAGCTTATCGAAATACAATGGACCAAGAGTATGGAATGCTCTCCCTATTACAATTAGAAAATTAAGCACAGTATTATAATTTAAACATTACTACAAATCTATGTGCTTTTGAATTTACCATGATAGTTGTACTGTAAAGTCATATAATGATTGTTTATTTGAATTATTATTTTATGTTTCTTTAATCACTCTGTAATGTTTATGTCATGTTGTAATTAATGTTATGCTCTTAATGGGCCCTTTAATTTGGAAAATAAAGATATTGTATTGTATTGTATTGTGTTGTATTATTGTATTTGAATTGTAGTGCATCTTCATTTATCATTTATAGTATTAAATTTGTATTGTTTATTTTTTAATGTTATTAGTATTGTATTAAGAGAGCCTTATTGAAAACTGTTTTCAGATGATCCTTCAATTTCCGGAAGATTCAATTGAATAATTATTGGTGTAGAAGAGAAAATCATTTACCGTGGCTTCTTTTTTTGCTGGCACTGAACTATACATCCTTTATAAGTTCCGAAGAAACTTTACGTTATCGTTTGAAGTGAAAAACTATTTGAATTTACACATATTTTTATATAAAATTGATAGAAGAAAAACCACTTAAAATTATATGCTCTATATATTTTCATTAATGCATTCTAAAGAAATATCACTTTACATGCACCGTATCAAATGTATAATAACCATATGAATGCATATATGATCTTAAGTTAAAAGACATATCAAAAAAATAATTCTAAAGGCTGTTCTTGACTTATTTTATAGTTATGAAAATGAAAATGGAGATAGGAAATGTGTTAAAGAGACAACAACCCGACCAAAGTGCAGAAAATAGCCGAAGGCCACCAAGAGGTCTTCAAAACAGGTAAAAAAATTCCCGCACCCAGAGTCGTGCTACAGCTTGCGCTTAAACAAAAAGTATTAGTACGAGGATAATGGACGTCAAACTAATCTCCAAAACATATCAATGAACTAAAATCAAATATCATACAAGCCTAACAAAGGATATAGATCCCCCTGACTTTGGGCAGGCGCAAAAATGCGACAGGGTTTAACGTGTTTTTTTATATCTCAACCCTCCCCGTTAACTTCATTACATTTTCAAAAATGAGCTGAATGAATGAATGATCTTTTTTATAAACCAAATAGTTACAGAGAAGTGTATATTGCAATAATAACAAATATTAAATATAACATGTGTGAAAAAAACCAAATTACTATTATATGATGTTATCATAAATATTTGGACAAAAGATTAAAAAACCATTGTAACTTGGATATAGAGTTGTCTCATTGGCACTCATACCACATCTTCATATTTCTATATAGTTGTTTTAACCAGGAGGATTTACTGTCAAAGAAATAGACTTAATTAATCTACAATACTTGGTCGTGTTTTTAAACCCTCGACTACGCCTCGGCTTTTAAATTTTCATAAAACATGGCCAAGTATTATCTAACCTATAAATTTAGCCCAATGTTACCGATGGAATCGGTCGGTCAAAAGTAAAACACCAAAAGAGGTAGTTTTAGTTTAAAGTGCCGATCGAACGCATCTATCGTTATAAACTAGTACGATTGAATTGGGAATAATTTGTGTGCATATATTGGGTGGAAAATTACACTTGCAATTTGTTATAAAATGAATGACCAACATTTTTGGACAATAAATGTAAATAAAATATTATTAAATCATTACGACCCTCATTGTTGACAGACGTTCAGTGGTAAACCCATTGGGCCATTCTTTGTCAAACACTATATGAGGTTATGTTAGACCCCGTTTACACTAGGACATTTTTATCGATTTAAACTAGACCGGTTCACTTTAGATCGGTTTAAGGGCTAATGTGAACGCATTGAATCGATCTTCAATCGGTCTAAACTAAAACACCAAAAGAGGTAGTTTAGTTTGAATCGATCTAAAGTAAACCGATCTTACTTTAGATGTGAACGCAGATATCGGTTTAAACTAGTACGATTGAATCGAAATAACGTATGCGCATGAATAGCGGCAAAACTATATCAGAAGTTCGTTGTTTAACCCATATTTCTCTGTTAAAAGACCTTTAAAACAAACTGTAAAAATGTTGTCTTCGCCATAGCATATATTTGCGAAATCTGTGTCTTCTTTTCTTATGTTAATTTTTTTCTTTGCAGGAACCGCAGTATTTCCGGCGTCGTGTTGTAACTTCGTTGCTACAGTTATTTTTTTTCAAAATTAAAGAAAACTGCAATAACACCAGTATCAAAATTTTAAATTGTGATTCAAGAGAAACAATAACTTTATCCAATTTTTTTCCCAAGTGTGTGTATCAGTGTATCCGGGAGCACATGCATTTGATAAATCAGTTCTATTTATACACAGTGTTAACAGTTTTACGGGCAAAAAGGTTAGATCGATTGCGTTTTTAATTGTAGTGTAAACGCAGTGGTTCATATTAGACCGATAGTGATCGATATGATTAAAGATAATGTGAACGCTAACTGGTTTTAATTAGATCGATTCAAATTAGATCGATAACATAAAAATGCTAGTGTGAACAGGGTCTTAGATATAAAATTAATATGCGCGAACCATACGGTTATATATAATTCTAACGATAGATTTTAATTTAATGTCTTATCCATTTTTTCCAATTCTATTATTTATAATTACGTAAAGATCTTTGATAAACATTTGTCTCAAGTTCACATATAAATGAGTTATCTCTCTTTGTTCTTATCTTAAATATTTGATCATTTATCAGAATGTATCCGACTTCTCATTAAAATTGTGTTTTACTTTACACTAAGTTATATGTATGTTTTTGTTTCTAAAATTCCGAAATCACTAGTGGTGCATTTGTCCATTATTAAGATTCTTTTAAATCTTTTTCTTTATTTTCATATTCATTTTTGTTCCAAAAAGTCATGTGATTTATTGTTGCATCCAATGAAAATCTATGTAAATCCCATGAGACATTTTGTTCGTCTTATTGGCATTTTATGGTTTGCGGAAGAGACTTTAAAAATTAAGTGTTATTTCATCTTGAAAATTGGATATTCAGCTATTTGTGCAAATGTAGGATCACAATTTTATCAATGCACTTTTAAAATTCCTTTGGCTCTGGTTGAGATTTGTCTCATGGGCATTCATATCACATCTTCTTATTTCTGTATTGCTTGCAGGGTTTGTTGCTATGGCTGTGACGATGCAATAGAATGGGGTCTGTGCCTGTGATTTTACAGTCAGGATTTTTTGGTTGTGAGAGATGTCCACAACTTATAATTATACTATGTGTATGTTTTATTTCTGTATATGTATAAAGGCAACAGTAGTATACCGCTGTTCAAAACTCATAAATCCATGGACAAAAAACAAAATCGGGGTAACAAATTAAAACCGAGGGAAACGCATTAAATATAAGAGGAGAACAACGACATAACACTAAAATGTAACACACATAGACAAAATCTCACGAGAATAACAAATATAACATATATATATATAACATCAAAACCAAATACATGAATTTGGGATAGACAAGTACCGTGACACGTCTTATCGCAATGTGAATTTACACTCAAAAATAAGAGAAAACAAACGACACAACGTTATAATGTAATACACACAGAAACGAACTATAATATAACAATGGCCATATTCCTGACTTGGTACAGGGCATTTTTAAAGGAAAAAAGGGTGGGTTGAACCTGGTTTTGTGGCATGCCAAATCTCGCACTTTTATGGCCATGTGAAATATAACATCAAAATGACAAGACAGGACTACAATATAAATAACTGAGCTTTTAACCCTCCGCGTGTCTGTAGTGACGTTTTAACTTTTCATGAACATAATCTCTGTTCTGTTTGTAAATTATTGCGTCAAGGATTTCGTTATAACAAATTAGTAGAAATGTTCTAAAAAATCTTCCCTGGATATAGTTTGTAAGTTTGGCTGTACCCTCAGAAAACTTGTGCAAACTGGATATCACTTCCTTATTTGACCGTGATGATGTTTACCAAGCCTTTAAACTAAGCTACAATCTAGGTAAATTAATCGAACCTTTTAATGCTGGTTTTTTTCTTAAAGGTTACCAATTAAATACTGCTATGATATCTTTGATTATTGTTTTTAATCGGTATAAATATTGATTTTTTTTATCCAAAAAATAAAAAAAAACACAACTAATTATGATGTACATTTACAAATCTACACGCTGTAAATGACCGCATCATAACAGTATGATAGACAAAACTAAATAAATGGCGGGAAAACATCAAAAAGAGGCAGAAGATACCAAGAGTTCATTCAAAATTCATCAGTCGAACAAAAACTAACAACACCATACAGAGAAAAAAAAACATGCTTGAAAAATGACCAAATATTACTTGCTATGAAAAGATTCGCAGTTCCTGTTCCACATGCAAAAACCGTCATGCAAAGAAAATAATTTTTTGACAAATGAATAAATGTTAAAACTTAATGCCGAAATTTCGGGAACTTTCCGACATTACTATATTTCAATAATTTCCATATTGCATTGATTTTGTTTCATGCAGAATTAAGGAAGGAATGCGATGGTATTATATTATAGGGATGTCACATTGCCACGACTCAATTGTTAAAGTTCCATATACAAGAGGGGGAATCCATGTGTAGGCAATTTCCTGCGTATGACGATTAAGTCTGTAAGTTAATGCTTTATTCCAGAATCTGTGATTTTTTATCAAAATGATGTTTTTCAAACGAGAGAACCTAGTGGTAAGCTCAAGCCAAACTTTCGAACGTTTAACGGACTCCGTCATTATTTGATTTACCTGTAAGGAATATTCGAATCATATGTGACTAATATATGTTTCAATAGCTGTAGCTACAATATCGTCTTCTTTTCCTAGATTTTGAGTAATGACACCATATATTTTATCTTATTACTGAATGCATCACAAAATGCTGGAGCAAATAGAAAAGAATCTGATCAACCTTCCAGAGCATATTATGTCATCTCGATTTGTGGTTGGGTTCGTGTTGCTCAGATTAGTTTTTGGTTAAGCCTCAATTGTTGTTTATAGTCGTTTTAACCATGGTGTTGTCCATTTTCCTTCGACTGGTGTTTTGGTTGCCTCCATCACCATGGTATTTTCAGCCTCTTTTTATTACCCATGTCGGGTTATAATGAGAGACGTATAATACGGTACTATATGTATCTATATTGGTTTAAACCATACAAATTTCCTACCTACCATTTAGTTCTGAAGTCTTCTAAAGATTACAGATTATGTTTCTTAAAGTCGTACTCCAAACCCTGGTGATTAGAGGTTTAAAAAGCCCCTAGACAAGCAAAAGCAAATCAAAATTCAGTCAGGGGTAACAATAAAGTTACTCATAGTCCTTAATGTTCTACATCGTAGTCCTATTAACTCTGAGACGGTCGTAATATTTTGATTTTGATTCTAACTTGACCATTCTGGAACCTAGTACAGTGATATCTGTCTAAATGCGACGGATTACGTCATTATTCGTTATTGTTCACATCTTTTTCCTTTATCACATGGATAGTTGTCTCATTGACAATCCTACCTTAGCATCTCTTTATTTTCATATCTTCTATATATCTTTTGACATGTAAGTTATAATAAAATAGGAAACAACAATTTCTTATAATTACAATACTTAATCTTACTGCACCTTACCTTGTTAGATATATAAAAACATCATTATAGTACGTGCTTTTATGATGCTCTGTCCTATAAAGACTATAAAGGTGTTGACATTGTCGATGGAGTACCTTCCAAAACAAACATGTGTTATGAATGATCGCTTCATTAATTTCAATACATGAACATATACTTATATTACACAGTGACTTCATAAGATACATTTTGACAGTGTTCCTGTCTATTTGATGCTTGAGCTTTTTGAGTAGACTTTCCGTTTTGAATTTTCTTCGGAGTTCAGTATATTTTTGTGATTTTACTTTTTGAGTTTCATAAAATTCTAAACTTTTCTGGATTCAACTGTGCTATATTTTGTTATTTATACATGTCAGTTTTTACTTTAAAATTCGATAAGGCCAATTTCGCTTTAATTTATTTTACTTGAAGGCAATTTTCGAAATGTCCATGTTTACATAATCTAACGTATAACACCTTTGTATGTATAAAAATAAAGCAAGGAGAGTGGTATGATCGTCATCGAGACAACAATAACCACCAAAAAGGTCAAATGGCTTGAAGGTAATCAATCATTGATCACTGTACGGCCTTCAACAAAGAGCTAACCACACACTCCAACAGTTGACAGATTTTTCTGAAATATTCAGGGTGGATACATCTGATAATTTATTTATTTATTGTTATTTGAACTTTTAAACTAGCTCCTGTCGTTTCAAAAATAGCAGTCAAAACTGTGAAAATTGGTACAATTATACATGATATCTGGGACAATAAATTAAAAAGGGGGGTCAAATTTTTCTCAAATTATTTAAGGTAGATACAACTAATGAAACATATATTAGTCTCCTTACAGTTCAATCAAATTATGATGGGGTCCTTAAAACTTTCAGAGGTTTGTCTTGAGCTTTCCACTTTGAACCCTTGTTTAAATTACAGACTTAATTGTCATACGCAGGAAATTCCAAACACTAGGATTTTGATTTTGGCAACATCTATAAGCGGTTAGTTTTCTTCTTTGAATCTTTTTTTGTTGTCGTGAAAAATCAAACCATGTTTTATTATCCATTTCCACTGGGGTGACTAAGCATAAGAATGTTTATGATGATGTATTTCTTTGCATTTTTCCATTTTTCCGGATTAATGACGGGACTGTTAGATATACTGTTCCCAGCTTTTATGCTACAACTCTTCTTGTTGTGGTGAATAATTCTACCATGTTTAATTACCAAACTCCATGGGATTTAATAACAAGAAGGTGCAAACTATTTTTGTACATATGCACAGGGGTGGCTTCTATGTTTTTACAACGAATTTCAGTTAATATTTGTTTTCCCTAGTATATGAAATAACTTCTCAAAGTGGTGAATAAACATGCAAGGTTTCATTACTCAACTCCAAGGGGTGTTAAAAGAACGAGAGACGAAACCATTTGTGACAAATGGATAAGGTGTAAAACAAAAGCATGTCTACGATATGTACTTGCTAAACATTATATTTAGAGTTTCTGTTTATCTAATTTTGTTTTCAAGATAATAGAAATAACAAAATAAATTGGGGAAAAGAATCATTTCCAACAGTTCATTGAAGATTTCAATTATTAGACTTGTTTGTAGATCTAGTGTTGCTGGTCATTTTTATTCTTAAAAGTTCTGTCCATTTAGTATAATTTTTAAAATAATATGCCAAAAACTAAAAAAATGGTAAGCAGTAATTCCAGTCCTCCTGAACATCCACAATATTTTTGTCATTGAAATTTAAGCAACCAACAATCAATCAATATTTCAAATATGGAGTTGATTTACAAGTGTAATTATACAGACATATTTATAGTTCCTGATTTGATAATTTTATCCCCAAACAGTTTCCCTCCATCGATCATATATTCCAAAACAATATTTACCATATATGGACAATAACTTCTATATGGCGTCTACTGACAATATTAGTCCTTTAGATTTGTAACAGATTGTATTTTTTACTGTCAGATTTTATCCATCTATAATGGTTAAATATAAGATCCATATTTTCATTCTAAATAATATATTTTACTTTTAGTCCTGACAGTGAAGTTGGTTATTTGGCAGGAACAACAAGTAAAACTGCGAGCTACTGCTCACTGATAATACCCCCGCCGAAATATTTCGGTAAACAGGAAGTTGTTGAGTGATTAATCTGAAAACGCATCACACAGTATAACTGACATATATAAACCCTGAAACCAAATTTCAGAATTCCTTGTCAAGTGGTTCCTGAGAAAAATGTGACGAAAATTTTCAACTTGGCTATTGTTATAAAGTTCACCTCACTTTATTACCGTATCATCTGTTACAGTAATTATAATTGACAGATCAGCAACTCTCACATGTCTGCACATTCTTAAATAAACATGTAATTAAATAGATCAATTGAAGTTCTTATACACATGTTGTCATTTTGTAGTCTGACCTTCAAAAAATGTACTTGTTAATAAATTAGTTATAGAAACTGGATTGTATTATTACATAGCAAATATATTTCACATTTTGGCGACGAGGAAAAAAACTGAATATTAAAATAAATGTGAATGTCTACAAGTGACAATGCCGACTTACGGGAAAATAGACTCTTTTGATGAATCCGAAGATTGGACACAATATGTAGAACGTATGGAACATTATTTTAATGCTAATGAGATAGACGAAGAAGACCAGAAAGGGATATTTTCTTAAGTGAATGTGGGAAGAATACCTACAAATTAATAAGGGATTTATTAGCACCAGCCAAACCAGGAACGAAATCATTGGCCGATTTAACAAAACTAGTGAAAGACCACCGAGATCCAGTACCATCAGAAATCATTCAGAGATTTAAATTTAACAGTAGGACAAGACACAGCGATGAGTCAGTGAGGACATTTATTGCAGCACTAAGAAGTCTGACAGAACACTGTAATTATTGTGATACGTTAAACGCAATGTTACGTGACAGGTTAGTCGTCGGGATAAAGAGTGACCGCATACAGAGGAGGCTGTTAGCAGAGCCGAATTTAACATTTGAAAAGGCATTGGAAATTGCTACCGCTATGGAGACAGCTGAAAAGAATGCACAGGACATCCAAGCGAGTGGGACAAATGGAACATTTCAGAAACAAATCAACAAAGTTTCAAAATCATATAGAAGAAACAACTCTGGAAATTCGAAACAAGGAGATTGTTACCGGTGTGGAGGAAATCACTTAGCCGCTGAATGCAGGTTTAAGGATGCAAAATGCCACAGTTGTAAAAAAAAAGGACATATCGCAAAGAAATGCCGTAACAAATCTGCCAATGGGAATTTAAGTGAAAATCACAGAGAGTTTAAATCACGTTTTAAACCACGTGCTCATTTCATGAAGCAGGATGAAAGTAGTGAAAGTGAAAATGAAGTTTACTCAGTTTTTCATTTTGGAAATAAATCTAATGAGGCATATAAAGTGCAAATCAATGTAAATGAATGTGAAATAGCCATGGAAATAGATACCGGAGCGTCAGTTTCTATCATGAGCGAGGATACTTACAAGGAATACAAGTCGAAATTCAGAATCGAACCGACAAGTGCTAAACTCCGAACATACATGGGAGAGCAGATTCCTGTAATAGGACGTGCAATCGTCAATGTCAACTACAAGAAGGAAAGCGCAAAAATTACCGTTACTGATAGTGAAGCGTAAAGATCCGAATTTACTTGGCCGAGACTGGTTGAACAAACTCCAACTGGATTGGAAGGATATTTTCTCCGTCGTTGGATGTGATAATCAATCGAGTGATTTAAATGTGATCTTGGAAGTAAATAAGGAGGTTTTCAAAGATGAACTTGGAACTGTAAAAGGCATGAAAACCAAGATTTATGTTGATGAGAGTGCCGTACCGAAATATTTCAAGGCTCGCCCTTTGCCGTATGCGTTAAAGGATAAAGTGGAGATGGAACTTGAACGTCTTGAGAAGGAGGGTCAGATTCAGCAAGTGGAATTTTCCGACTGGGCCGCTCCGATAGTACCTGTAGTTAAGGAGAACGGATCTATTAGAATTTGTGGTGACTACAAGGTAACCGTTAATGCCGTTTCAAAGTTGGATAATTATCCGATTCCTAAAACTGATGATTTATACGCAACGCTTGGAGGAGGACAAGAATATACAAAATTGGATTTAAATCAAGCATATCAACAGATTGAACTTGATGAGGACAGTAAGAGGTATGTGACTATAAACACACATAAGGGTTTATTCAGATACAATAGACTTCCGTATGGTGTAGCGTTCAGCCCAGGTATTTTCCAAAGAACACTTGAAAATGTTGTTCAAGGTATAGCCAATGTTTTGGTTCGAGTAGATGATATACTGATAACGGGTAAAACAAGGGAGGAACATCTAAATACTCTTTCTGAGGTTTTGTCTAGATTTAAGAGAATCGGAATTCGGTTAAAGAAACAGAAGTGTGTGTTCATGGCCGAAGAAGTTGTTTATTTGGGATTTAAAATAAACAAACACGGAATATATCCAGTGGAAAGTAAAGTTGAGGCGATCGATAAAGCACCAAGTCCGACAAACGTGACAGAACTGAAAGCTTATCTTGGAATGCTGAACTATTACAATAGATTCTTAGCGAATTTGTCTCACTTGTTAAAGCCGCTACATGTACTTCTACAGAAAGACACAAAATGGAGTTGGGAAAAAGAACAGGCAAAGCGTTCATAGAGTCAAAACAGCTGTTGAAATCCGCATCAGTACTTGTACATTTCGATCCGAAAAAGAAATTAATCTTAGCATGTGATGCATCTCCGTATGGATTAGGCGCCGTACTTTCGCATAAAATGGACGACGGCGGCGACAAACCAATAGCTTATACATCTCGAACACTTACATCAGCAGAGAAGAATTATTCCGTTCTTGAGAACGAGAGTCTGGCCATAATATTTGGTATCAAGAAATTTCATCAATATGTGTATGGACACCCCGTTACAATCATAACCGATCACAAGCCGCTCATAGGTTTATTTCGAGAAGATAAACTATACCTACAATGGCCGCATCTCGAATTCAAAGGTGGGCACTGACTTTAGCTGCATATGAGTACACGAGTGTATACAAAGAAGAGAGTTTGAATGGTAATGCGGATGGACTAAGTAGACTACCACTGAAAACAAAAATTGAAAAGACACCAACGCCAGGTGATACTATATTATTAATGGAACATTTAGCCACTACGCCATTTGATGCTAAACGAATTCAAAAGTGGACACGTAAGGACACAATACTGTCCATGGTGCTTAGATAAATTTTGAATGGATGGCCGTCAAAATGTCCCAGTGAAGACATAAGACCGTATTATAGTAGAAAAAATGAACTGTGTAGTAAGGACGGATGCATATTGTGGGGAGGAAGAGTAATTATACCACAACCAGGACGTGAAGCCATGTTAAATGAATTACACCAAGCACATCCAGGGATTACTAGAATGAAAAGTCTAGCAAGAAGCTATATATGGTGGCCGGGAATGGACAATGACTTGGAATTAACTGTTGTTTATTGTTATAGTTGTCAGGAAAACCGCAAATTACCAGCAGAAGCACCGTTACATCCGTGGGAATATCCGAGCCATCCGTGGTCAAGAATACACATAGACTTTGCAGGACCATTTATGAACAAATCATTTCTAATTATGGTTGATGCGTATTCAAAATGGATAGACATACACGTTATGAATTCTACAACATCCGAAGCTACGATAGCCAAACCTCAACAAACGTTTGCAACACATGGATTATGTGATCTTATTATTAGTGATAATGGAGCCGCATTTACTAGTAAGGAATTCGCCGATTATGTAAAATCAAATGGAATTGAACATCGCACATCCGCGCCGTGGCATCCAGCTAGTAATGGTTGTGCTGAACGAGCAGTTCAGAGTTTCAAAGAAGGAATGAAGAAAATCAAAGAAGGAACTATCCAGGAAAAGTTAAACCGTTTTCTTTTCAACTACCGTATTACGCCACAAACAACGACAGGACTGGCACCGTCAGAATTGCTAATTAAAAGGAAACTCAAGTCACGTCTAGATTTAGTTCTTCCAAATATTGAGAAACGAGTTCAGGAGAGACAACAAAAACAGAAACATTATCACGATAAGAAATCTGTGAACAGACAAATTAATGTAGGACAGGGAGTATTTGCCCGAAATTTCGCAATTGGTTCAAAGATTAAATGGATTCCAGGAGAAGTTATAAAACAATCAGGACCACTTTCATTTCATATTAAATTGCAAGATGGACGTGTCATTCGTAGACATATTGACCACATCAGAGTACGAAACTTCGATTTCACAAACAACGAAAATGAAGAAAAATGTGACAATGACAGTGATTTGTTTGAACCAGAAATAACTATACCGATAAGTTCTCCTGAGACCGAACAACCGCAAATCGAGAAACCGTCAAACATGACTGAACAAATGGAACCACGCTATCCGAAGGAGTAAGAAAAGAACCATCGCATTTAAAGGATTTTGTGTTGAAATAAATGGTTGATTTATAGAGAGGCATAATAATCCTCACAACCGTTTGAAATGCATTCTGTAATCTGTAATCTGTAATCGTAGTTCTGCCAATCAAGGCACACCTCCATTCACACAGAGGAAAATGTCAATACTCAATATAACACAATACAACGCGCATCACTTCATATATTAAAATATAAAAATTTTCCGCCACCTCAAGAATTTATGTTACATACACAAATAAAACATAAGAAAAATCTTTCATAGAAATAAAACTAAATGTTCTTTGAATACAAAAACAACTCATTCTGGGACCATGTGTGCCCGTTATGTACTTGCAAGGCCAATCTTTCTAAACTACACTATTAAGCAATTAGAAGTTAGATTTTCTACTGCCTTGCTTATCTATATTAGCTAATAAAGCATAGCGTTTGTTATGCATATTATAAAGCAACTGTCTACACAGGGGTTCCAAAATGTTACTGGTTTCCTCAAAAACAGCTCTGTTTGCATTAATGTCTACATAACAGAACGGATTGATAATTAGTTGGATAAGATCAATTGGAAACGAGGTTGCAACTTTGGCTAGGATCAGGCTTCCATTATCTAAGATCTTTGACAAAAGTGGTATTCTTGTCTCTTCTAACTTTTCACACAATAGAATAAAATGTTCCACCGTTTCATCCGCTTTACCACAGAGTTTACAAGTTGGACTTATATAATTATTCTTTGAAAATGATGCCTTGTGGGTTTGTAGGATATAGTTCCCAGTTGAAATTTTAAGACATACAGGAATTTTTCTGATGTCCTTTAGATTTGCATTAACTGATATAGCTAAAGGATGTACGGATCCAATATTATATTTATGGTCCATAAATTTAAGAGTTGAGTAACCTTTTGACTCATCAGTAATTTTAGATGTCCAATAGTCATGAATTTTGGATTTAACTAGCTTTTTCCATTGGAATTTTGATAACGGATTGTTTAAATAAGCATATAAGTCATTAATTTCATATTTTAAACATAATTCCTTGACTTCAATAAACCAGCTGCAACTATTATGGGGTTTTATCTGTAACTGTCTTTCGGCTAGCCGCCATTCAATTGAATAACAATTCGCTCTAGATATGTTTCCAAAAAGATTGATAGCTTTGACATGGATTTCAGCTTCTATAGGGAGTAAACAAGATAAAGTATAAACTGCAGAATCTGCTACGTTGGAATTTAAAGACAGAATTTGTTTGATCCATTTTTTATATTGAATAGATATATTATTTAGTATTTTTCCTTTAGGTAATAAAATTTCCAAACCATAAGTTAATATTGGCAGAATATATGTTCTTATCAATGCTATTGAAGTTTTACTATCTAAACCATTCTCTCCATGGAGGCCTGTACCCATTAAACTGTACATCGCTCTACGTGCTTTCTTTATATTTTGATTCAGCAGAATTTTTGTCAGATTTTTTAATTCCTATGTGTGAGGCGTTCGAAACAATTGGCATGTTTTTTCCATTTAATTACCAAAATCCATCTTCAATTTCATAAAATTTGCGGCATGTTTTTACTGGAATAATAACGCTTTTTGTAGGCTGTAATAAATACCTTTTGCTAAAATCCAAAGCAATGTTAATCATGGTTTGTAATTCTAGAGGGTTGTTGGAGACAAGTGCTACATCGTCAGCACATGTAGGAGCACAACAATTTATGTTCCCTACTCTTCCACCAAGACCTGATGTACTTAAAATGTTAAGCAGAGGATTAATGTAGATTTTATATAAGTCAGCGCTGAATGCACCACCTTGACGGACCCCTTGATCAATAGAGAACATCTCTTTTGACATTATATTATTCCATTTGATAAGAGAAGATGCATTTACATATAGATTATTTAGTAATAGTATGGATTGTTCCGTAAAATCTATCTGGAACATACGACGGATCAAATTAGCATGTACCACAACATCGAAAGCCGACTTGCCATCTAATAAGGCTATGTAGACTGGAAGTTTAAGGTCTTTGCTTTCCCTTTCAAATTCTTCTATAAAAAGTTCACAAATCAGTGGAGAAGTGCACTCAGTGAATCCTTTTTGAAGTGGGTTTTGTGAAATTATAATTTTTGGATTTTCTCTTTCTTTCAATATTTTTTCTATAATTTTTTAGTATGTTGGAGTTATAGTAATTCCTCTATAATTTCTGGCATTTTTTACATCCCCTTTATTTTTGAACACAGGAAATAAAGTTCCAATTTTCAGTAAATCCGGTATGTAGCAGAATTTAAAGCAGATATTCAACAGATGTTGTAAATGTAGTAATAAAGATTCGCTTCCATGGATAAAATGTTCAGCTGTTAAACCATAAAAATCCTCAGCTTTGTTTGTATTGAGTTTTGAGACAGCTCTTTTTATCTCTTCAGTAGAAATTTCCTGATGAATATGTATCTTTACATTTGTTAATAATATGGGTAGCTTCTTTTTCAATTGAATTTAGATAAATAGTGTCAAAAGAGTTATTGTTGGACTTTTTTGCAAGGTCACCAAAATGTTTATTCCAGCCCTTCATTACATTTTCGGGAGATTGGAAAATTTCTTCAACAACAGTTAGTTCCTCAATAAAGCGTGAAAGTCTACCTCTTTGTTTTTTTATAAGGCTGTAGAAAAGTGCCGGATCGTTATACCCTGCGTCAATGATTTTCTGCCGTTCTTGTATTCTTTGTACTGCAGTTTCTATTCTGCATTGTTTACGAAGAGAGGAAGTAGTGATTTTCTTCTGAATAGTAAGAGGATGGTTGGGGTCAGGTGGACGACCATTTTGTTTCCACTGAAAGAATGCTATTTTGTTCTCTGATATTGCTTGAGAAATATTTTCAGTCATAATTTGTAATTTCTTCTTCCGTATCTTTTTTTCTTTTTGGGAGCAACAGCCAAAGTAGCTTTAGTAAGAGTATGGTTGAGAGTCTGAAAAGCTTGATCCAGTTCATTAGGGTTCATTGGATCGACTTTTAATAGAGCTATGCCTTCTTCAACTAGAATTTTATATTTATCTCTATCTATATTGTTCCATTTGACCTTATGGTGGGTAGTCACCTGTGTTTGACTTACGGAATTAATGCAGGGAAATTCATATTTGAGTTGTAGTAGAATTGGAAGATGATCCGAGACGTTTGAAATAATGTCAGGTTTTTCAATATTTATTATGAAGTCTTTAAATTTCTCTTGGTAAAGTATATAATCAATTGCAGAAGATGATATGCCACTGGTATGTGTATAGGTAATTCCAACTTCTGTAGTAGACAAGTTATGGTCTGACATGAAATCAAGTATATAATTTTTTCTATTAGAGTTATTTTCTTTAAAAATATTTTCATTAAAATCTCCACTAATAATTATCTGGTGAGTGGTTTTATAAACTTCCATGATCTCATGTAATTGGTCAATACATTCATAAAGTTCATTTAGATGGTTATCTGACGATTTGCAAGGAAGATAAATAGAAATAAATAAAAGTTTCTGATTTCCAGACAACTCAATACACTGTATTCTCTCATTTCCAATTGGTAAAGTTGTAACAAGTTTGTCAAGATTCTTTTTCCACAATATAGCTACACCTCCATAGCCACGAGGCATATGAAGAGGTTGAATAGGATCATTAGAATCAACTGCTTTACCCGTTCCAGTAAAATCACTATGTAGTTCCTGTAATAGATTTAGTTGGCAGTCATATAGCCAGTGTTCTTGGAGAAGAAATATATCAATTTTGCTTTCTAACTCTTTAAATAGTGGACCACATGTCAATATGTTTTTGCAGTTAAAATCTAAAATCCTCAGAGTAGAGTTGCTACGTACATCTTTATCTTTATTTACACAATGTACATTTATACAGTCATTTTTAAAATCTAAAACATCGTACTCAGTAATTCCATCACTGCTTGTATTCATTTGTTCAGTAAGTAACGTGTCGTTGTTTATGACAACATTTTGTGCCTTTCGAATTGGAACAGTTCCTTGTATAAAAAATCCTGCTCAGATTTGTCTTGTGAATAATATAGGGGTTGACCTATTCTTGAACCGTGAAGCATTGGAGAAGTTTTATCATCACTGGTATACATGGATGAGTCATTTCCATAAAATTTGGACTTATCTTTCTCTTCTGGAGTGTTCTTTATAGAGGAGGACGAGGAATTATGAAATCTTGCAGTAGATGTTTTTTCTCTACAATTTGCCTCTGTATTACTAGCAGAATTTGCAGAAAGTTGAGTCGGAGTAAGTGAAATTAAATTAGAAAAACAAACATGATTTTCTGCAGAATGCCGATTATGAGAATGATGAAAGGTTTCTGGGGGGACGTTGTGGTAAGTCCCACCATTGCCCCACCAGTTACCTTGGGTATAATAATCTGGAGTTCTTGTTTCCGGATAGTAACTCTTGTGGATATTGTCCTGATAATTATTTCAGTTGTGAGAGTGTGGATAGCAGGGATCACGACCATCAGTAGGGACGTTGTGGTAAGTCCCACCATTAGGCAGCCACCATTTGATTTTCTGGGGGGGTGGGGGGGGGCTATGGTTTTTTTTTCTGGACAAATTTTTTTTTTCGCCGAAAAACAATCTATTTTTTTCGCAACAAGTCAAAAACTATTTTTTTCTTTCAATTTTAGCATTACATATAGTGGCAGCTGAGGGTGAAACAAACAATTTTTTTTCTCAGAATCAAAAACAAATTATTTTTTTCTCCAAAAACTGGAAACAAACTTTTTTTTCCAAAAAAAACCATAGCCCCCCCCCCCCCCCCCCCAGAAAATCAAATGGTTGCTGTCTTACCCCACTGATAATGTGATGTACTATTACAATTGGTGGCTGGAATATTGTTATCTCTGGAATAGTGAGTGTTGTATGGGTAGCTCGGAAAATGTGGATTTGTATAGATAAAGGCAACAGTAGTATACCGCTGTTCAAAACTCATAAATCCATGGACAAAAAACAAAATCGGGGTAACAAACCAAAACCGAGCGAAACGCATTAAATATAAGAGGAGAACAACGACACAACATCGAAACGCAACACACACAGAAACAGACCAATCATCAGACAAAACACCACGAGAATAACAAATGTAACATGAAAACCAAATACATGAATTTGGGATAGACAAGTACCGTGCCACGTCTTATCTCAATATCTCAAAAATAAGAGAAAACACAAACGACTCAACGTTAAAATGCAACACAAAGAGAAACGAACAATATATAACAATGACCATCTTCCTGACTTGGTACAGGACACTTTTAAAGGGGAATAAAAGTGGTGGGTTGAACCTGGTTTTAAGGCATGCCAAACCTCGCACTTTAATGGCAAAGTTAAATATAACATTGAAATGACAGCATAATATTACAGGACTACAATACAAATAAATAGGAGAACATATTAGACACAGAAAAACATGATTAATAGATAACAAAAAGCATCAGGTTTAAAATTCAATACGCCAAAAACGCGCCTTGCCCACACAAGACTCACCAGTGACGCCCAGATATAAAAGATCGAAAGTGAAAAAAGTACAAAGTTGTACAGCACTGAAGATCAAAAGTTGAAAAGGTTTCGCAAAATACGGCATTGTTTTTATGCCCGGGATAAGAACATTCTTATTATATAGAACAATTCATGCTATTGCAAACAGTAAATTTTATCAAATGAATATGAAAGAGATATACACAAAGAAACTAAAGTATTAACTAATTACAGAAAACTAAACCTGAATACATAACGCCTAGATATAAAAGATCGAACGTGAAAAAGGTACAAAGTTGTACAGCACTGAAGATTAAAAGTTGAAAAGGTTTTGACAAATACGGCATTGTTATTATGCACGGGATAAGAACATCCTTATTATATAGAATACTTAATGCTATTGCAAACAGTAAATGTTAACAAATGAATATGAAAGAGATATACATAATGAAACTGAAATATTAACTAATTACAGAAAACTAAACCCAAGTTTATCACAAAATAGACACACATCCGAATCAGTCCAAGCGTCAACGTAATTAAAAAAATTGTGACGTCACATACGATGGCGAAAAGGCAGAAACGTTATGCCACATTTGAATTTATGAAATTTAGAAACAGCATGACGTCACATATGAAAAACTATCATTCAAAAATGAGATAGAATTAGGATTGATTTAGAACTAAATACTGATAATTCATTTAAACAAAATGCATATTGTAATACTTATTAATAGCAATTAACTGTAATATATATATGCCCAGTTTGTTATGAATCCAACTTCAAACGTAAATAATCGTACAAAATTTAATATAATTAATAAAGAGGAGGTGGTTAATTTTTCTATACGTCATACCTAAATATATAATAAGAAGACGTCAACACATTTGACAAAATCTGATGAGAATTACAAATATAACATTAAACATGTAAACTAAATACATGAATTTGGGATAAACAAGTACAGAAACACGTCTTATAGTAATGCGAATTCACATTCAGCAAAACGGTCACAATCGGGAATAAGTCACGTTTGGTAATTAAAAGATTAGACGACATAATGACAAACCACAATCTACCATGTGGTAAAAATGTCCTTAGCTAGTTTGGTTAAAGAGACATTATATGGATCAACCAATTCGTGATGGTGTCCATAAAATTTACGGAGTGTCAATTTTAATCTGTCCTCCTCATAACTTTGTTGGAGCAGTTTCTGCGTAAGGAGCACACTCCTGTATATGAAGTCCGTATAGTGTGAACAAGCACGTGAATAACGTATCAATTGTGATATGTAAACACCATACGAAGGGGCAGAGGGTATGTTACTGCTGAGAAATGGGAAATTGATAATTGGGAAGTTGAAATCGTCCCGTTTATCATAGATTTTTGTGTGAAGTCGTCCATCTACGTCAATATTGAGGAAAAGATCAAGGTATGAAGCAGTCCTTCTAGTATCAGTAGTATCCTTAATTTCAAGTTCACTGGGATATATGAGATGTAAGTATTGGCTGAAGTATGGGTTGTTCAACGATAAAACATCATCAATATATCGAAAAGTAAAATTAAAGAATTTCGCAAGGTGCTTTTTTTTTTTTTTTGTCTTTTAGAAGGTTCTGAATAAATTCTGCTTCATACGAATACAAAAACAAATCAGCCAGCAGGGGTGCACAATTAGTACCCATTGGAATACCGACTGTCTGTTGAAATATAAATCCTCCAAACTCAACAAATATATTGTCGATCAAAAAGTCCAGCATTTTAATAATATCATCTTCAGTATATTTTCTGGAAGATTCAGTGTGATTCTTCACAAAATATGAAGTATTGTATCCCAAAACAAGAAATTTGTATCTACGATTCCCATTTTTATAGAAAAAGCTCTGTTTTATGAGTTGGTGAAGTCGATCTTTCAACTGAGCATGGGGAATAGTAGTATATAGCGTAGAAAAATCAAAAGTTTTTATGTTGCTGCAAAATTGCAAAGATTGTGATCGAAGGTTAAGCAGTAGATCTTTCGAATTTTTGAGAATCCACATCTGGTTAACACCACTGGTAGAATATATCTCCTCACAATATTTTTGAAGCCCATCTTTAACTGTAGAAAGAATAGTAGTCAATACTTTAGAAAGATGTTTAGTCGAACATTTTGAAGACCCAGCTATGTATCGTTCTTTATATGGAGTTTTGTGTAATTTAGGTATCCAGTATAATGAGGGCAAGTTTTCTTCGTTTTCTTTGATGTTGATACCAAAAGAAAGAAGGACAGATTTATGATTTTGTAAAATTTCATCCTTGGTAAATGATGTTAAAGAATATGTAGGATTACCAGTAGTTTGATCAATTCCAAGCTCTGTAGTGAGACATTGCAAATAATGTTTTTTACATATGAAGACAATATTATTGGAGGCTTTATCTGCCGGAACAACGACATATTTGTCATGCAAAGAGGATAAAGCATCCACAACCTCCGGATTCTTGAAAGGGTTAGAAACTCTTGTACTCATATTACATCTTAGTTTTTGTATGCGCCTCTGAATGCATGATCGAATAGCTTTGATCCATTCAGACAAAGTGTCCAGTTCGGGTTCGTCTGGTTCGCGCTTTATCCATTTTCTTGCATAGTCCTCAACTGCATCCATCAGTAACTTGAAATTCTTTTTCCAGTTGATGGGCTGGGGGATTCTATACTTTGGTCCCTTGGCTAGCAACTCTCTTAGTTGTTTATTGGTAACAATACCAAGGTCACCAGTAATAATATGACCAGCTGGACTATAATTGTATTGAGAAGATGCACATGAGCAATCCGGAGGCTTGGATTTTGTATCTTTGAGGTTAAAATCCTCTAAAACTCTCTTGTGGTTGAAAATCTTTGATGCAATAGACTTGGTGTAAATATAAGAAATAACAGGTGTAGCTTTATTTTTGAAGTAATCAGGTATAGTTTTTTGTACAGATTTTTGATGAAAAATATTGCCAATATTTACAGCATCTAAACCTTTATTGGCGAATTCTACCTTAAAAAAGTAACGTTTTTCCTCACTATTGGATGTAGTCAATACGGGTTTAAATAGTCTATGGTTAGCAATGTCCATGATAATTGCAACTAATCTATACAAAACAGAACGAGAATCAGTAACGGAAGTATTTTTGGCATCTTGAAATAGTAAAGAAAGTTTTGACAATGAAATGGAGTATAATTTAGTTCTAATATGATGAATACCTAAAGGTTTTTGAACAGACGTTAATAGACTATCAATTGTCACGGTGTGTACAGCAGGTGGTATATATTTTCTGTGACCATGACTTCTATTTCGTCGAGCAGAAGTATTAAATAATTTTAATGTATTGACAGTACTACACCTGGGACTAGATAAAATACCTACACCATCAATTTTGTCATTGCATCCATAGGGAATGGCTGTTCCCAACTCTCTGATCCAAAAGTCTTCTCTTTGTAAACGATATGGTGTACTCAATATGGGGTCATTTGTTGGATGATATATTTTCTCTATAATCCGGACTTTCATTGAAACAATAGAATGGTCAGGCTGATTAAAATGTTTATAGAGAAATTTGTTGTTATTAGGATCATTAACATTAGACCGATGATCATTCATCCTAAAATTGAGTCTTTGTCGAGTTTCCCCGACGTAGATCAATCCACAAAGAGTACATTCAATACCGTAAACAATATTGGAGGCAGTGCAATTCAAATCCTCATGGCTATGTGTATTGTAATTTTTGGTGGTTAAATTACTTTGAAAGTGGGTATCAGTTATAAGAATATCACAGGTTTTACAATTTTTACGGTTACATTTGGAAATAGAGCAATATTGATGGTTGTCATTGAAATCTAAAATATCTGAAAGTTGAACAGTACACGGCCGAATATATTCAAACTTGTCTGCATTTTTATAGTACAATGAGGATTCAGAAGACTGCACATGTGTCATTTTCATAACATCATTTAAGATGATCCTGGGGACACCTGATAAAATCGGTGTTGTTGTGTCCTTGACAACAGCCGATTGACACCTTTTTATCCTGGGCGTCGTGTCATCCAGTATAATATTATTATTTCTACTAGTTTTCATGCTGTTAGGCTACCGGACTGGTAGAATCCTCGGGGACAGATTGTCCACCAGCAGAGATTCCGGTCCGGTGGTGATAAATAAAGGCAACAGTAGTATACCGCTGTTCAAAACTCATAAATCCATGGACAAAAAACAAAATCGGGGTAACAAACCAAAACCGAGCGAAACGCATTAAATATAAGAGGAGAACAACGACACAACATCGAAACGCAACACACACAGAAACAGACCAATCATCAGACAAAACACCACGAGAATAACAAATGTAACATGAAAACCAAATACATGAATTTGGGATAGACAAGTACCGTGCCACGTCTTATCTCAATATCTCAAAAATAAGAGAAAACACAAACGACTCAACGTTAAAATGCAACACAAAGAGAAACGAACAATATATAACAATGACCATCTTCCTGACTTGGTACAGGACACTTTTAAAGGGGGAATAAAAGTGGTGGGTTGAACCTGGTTTTAAGGCATGCCAAACCTCGCACTTTAATGGCAAAGTTAAATATAACATTGAAATGACAGCATAATATTACAGGACTACAATACAAATAAATAGGAGAACATATTAGACACAGAAAAACATGATTAATAGATAACAAAAAGCATCAGGTTTAAAATTCAATACGCCAAAAACGCGCCTTGCCCACACAAGACTCACCAGTGACGCCCAGATATAAAAGATCGAAAGTGAAAAAAGTACAAAGTTGTACAGCACTGAAGATCAAAAGTTGAAAAGGTTTCGCAAAATACGGCATTGTTTTTATGCCCGGGATAAGAACATTCTTATTATATAGAACAATTCATGCTATTGCAAACAGTAAATTTTATCAAATGAATATGAAAGAGATATACACAAAGAAACTAAAGTATTAACTAATTACAGAAAACTAAACCTGAATACATAACGCCTAGATATAAAAGATCGAACGTGAAAAAGGTACAAAGTTGTACAGCACTGAAGATTAAAAGTTGAAAAGGTTTTGACAAATACGGCATTGTTATTATGCACGGGATAAGAACATCCTTATTATATAGAATACTTAATGCTATTGCAAACAGTAAATGTTAACAAATGAATATGAAAGAGATATACATAATGAAACTGAAATATTAACTAATTACAGAAAACTAAACCCAAGTTTATCACAAAATAGACACACATCCGAATCAGTCCAAGCGTCAACGTAATTAAAAAAATTGTGACGTCACATACGATGGCGAAAAGGCAGAAACGTTATGCCACATTTGAATTTATGAAATTTAGAAACAGCATGACGTCACATATGAAAAACTATCATTCAAAAATGAGATAGAATTAGGATTGATTTAGAACTAAATACTGATAATTCATTTAAACAAAATGCATATTGTAATACTTATTAATAGCAATTAACTGTAATATATATATGCCCAGTTTGTTATGAATCCAACTTCAAACGTAAATAATCGTACAAAATTTAATATAATTAATAAAGAGGAGGTGGTTAATTTTTCTATACGTCATACCTAAATATATAATAAGAAGACGTCAACACATTTGACAAAATCTGATGAGAATTACAAATATAACATTAAACATGTAAACTAAATACATGAATTTGGGATAAACAAGTACAGAAACACGTCTTATAGTAATGCGAATTCACATTCAGCAAAACGGTCACAATCGGGAATAAGTCACGTTTGGTAATTAAAAGATTAGACGACATAATGACAAACCACAATCTACCATGTGGTAAAAATGTCCTTAGCTAGTTTGGTTAAAGAGACATTATATGGATCAACCAATTCGTGATGGTGTCCATAAAATTTACGGAGTGTCAATTTTAATCTGTCCTCCTCATAACTTTGTTGGAGCAGTTTCTGCGTAAGGAGCACACTCCTGTATATGAAGTCCGTATAGTGTGAACAAGCACGTGAATAACGTATCAATTGTGATATGTAAACACCATACGAAGGGGCAGAGGGTATGTTACTGCTGAGAAATGGGAAATTGATAATTGGGAAGTTGAAATCGTCCCGTTTATCATAGATTTTTGTGTGAAGTCGTCCATCTACGTCAATATTGAGGAAAAGATCAAGGTATGAAGCAGTCCTTCTAGTATCAGTAGTATCCTTAATTTCAAGTTCACTGGGATATATGAGATGTAAGTATTGGCTGAAGTATGGGTTGTTCAACGATAAAACATCATCAATATATCGAAAAGTAAAATTAAAGAATTTCGCAAGGTGCTTTTTTTTTTTTTTTGTCTTTTATAGACAATGTTGTGTTGGACGGAACTAGTTGGAGCACTATTGCGATAATTTGCATATTCAACGTTGTGGTGGACGGAGCTAGTTGGAGCACTATTGCCATGTGTAGATTTCTCTTGTAAAGGATTATCTGTATCCAAGGATTGGAGAAGACTAAGTTCCGATCAACTTTTTTTAGGACGTACTCGGTTACTCTTTCATGTATACCTCTGATGAGATCTTCAGCTGGCTGTTTTTGTTTATGGTTGTCAGTTGTCTTACTATCCATGTGGGCTTGATTCTTCACAGAGTTATCTAAACATTGATTTAGGGTTTTAAGAGATTGTTCTAGTTCTAGGTTTCTACTTTCTGCTTTGAATAGTCTATCTAAAATACTTGATTTGTCATTTGATTTGTCATTTAATATAGCTTCTTTAATCTTTAATTGTTCTTCTTTTTTTCTTTAACTTTTGCTCTAGAAGTTTAAAGTCTTTGGCCGAAATTTCTTTACCCTGATCTTTTTTACTTGTTTCTCTTGAATTTGTAACATGATGGTTGTGAGGCATAGGAATATCCGGAATGGAAGGATCTATGTTCATCTGTATGATGGCAGTTTTAGGTACTGCAGACGTGTTGGTACATGCTAATTCAATGTTGTTGTGATTACTTTTAGCTACATGGCTATTAGATTCAATGGATTTGCATGTGGTTTGAACATCAGTTTTTAGATCTGAAAAGGATGTTGATAAGTCTTTAGTATTGAGATTGGGTAACTGTGTGTTGAGTCAATCCGAATGGTTTGAAGATTTTGTAGATAATGGATGTCCATCTTGAGATTGATCAATGATGTCCTGTACCAAGATAGAATTTGTAGAGGTATGGAGTTTGTAAACTGTTTCCAATGTATTTGAACTGGACCTCTGATCTAACAAGCCAACACAAGTGTAACAGGAATTTGTATTTGTATCAAGACAGCTGTTATGACATACTAAATTGCACTCTGGACAGATATTTTTTGTATCATTTAGGGCTTCATCACATACAGAGCATTGTATAAGGTTCTCCTCTATAAGTATGGATCTTGCACTGGTAATATGTCTTACGTCTGACTGGATGCTACTTCCATATGTTGTCAGATGTGTTTCAGGACTAGTAGTACAAGTTATATGGGATTGGTGGTACTTTAACACAGAAGGGAAGTTGTGGTAAGTCCCACCATTGCCCCTCTGTGTGTCAAGTATATTTACCTTTGTACTGTCACAACTTTTACATTGATATGTTTTATCATTCTTTTCAATGGAGGAAATATCTTCTACAGACAACTTGTCACATTTATAATGAACCCAGTGATTGTTATGACACAATACTGCCCTAGATTTGCAGTTCCTATTGCACTTAATACAACGTTCCTCATTTGAACTTTTTGTAGATTTGTTCTCAGGTAAGCCAGGATTCGGTGTTGCTGATTTTTTAAGACAATCTAGTGCATCAATTAGTTTTGATGCTAGGTTTTTATTCAGGAGGTCAGTGTTTATATTTGCACCACTGATTTGCGTATAAGACATGATCTTGTGTATGTGTTCAATATCTCTATAGAACAATTTGTCCACATTTTTCCCATTGATTAGTAAGTTGCATTTTGTTAGGTATGCATTGATTGTGTAACTATCAGTTGGATTGTCAAAAATATGGTAGGTATATTGAACATTATTTCCTCCTTTGTCTGTTGCTATGGTTTTGCGGTAATCATGAAACTTGAAAGAAGGATCGTTAAAATATTGCTCCAGAGCATATATGAACAGTTCAAAAGAAATGGTGTCCATTTTGATAGTAACGCCACCGCCAGTAAAGGCATACTCTATTACAGATCTTTTAGTACTTTCAAGCTTTTTCTTCAGTGATTTTTCTATATTGAGAGTGTAGTTATTGTTGTAACTATTTTGAGTAAGTGCATGTACACTAACCAAGTTGGTTTTCTGTATGTTATCAACTTTATACTTCATCATGAAAATTCTAAATACTTATGATGTAAATGGTAAGAAAGTTGCAATATTCAATATAAATATTATATGTCCAACAAAATATTTATTGCGATTACTGTAAGGACGTTGTGGTAAGCCCCACCATCGCCTTATACAGTTTTATAATAAAAGTGGAATATAAATTTGTTGTATATTAAAATTTAAAAGAACTAAATTATCTATAATAATATATTTATTTTTTTATTTTCTTTTACCAACAGTCCAATTTAATTCTGTGAGCTAATTTACGAAGCCATACTCTAGCTAACGCACTTTTTGGATGAATGCCATCAAGGTATAAGTTAAAATTGTACAAGTCTCTACCATGCCTGTGTGTGTTTTTCGAGTTACAGGAAATTGGATGATATATGTCTGCTGAGAAGCTTGGAGATCTTGACGAGTGATCGTTGTTTAAGGCTCTTATCTGTCATTTACAACTAGAATTTGCTTGATTAATGTATTGTCGTCTGCTTTAAATCTGTTGGGATCAGGGTGATCATGAAGACGGTTCCAAATGTATATAGAAAATATAGGGATTTCTAGAAATGTGATTTTACATCCAGGATATTCAGCTAGAAGGGTTGCAAATTCTTTTAAATTGTTTATAAGTTGTGATGCTGCTTCCTCAGGAATATGTTTTAATGTGATAATCTTATCACAACGACTATATTCTGTGAAGTCGCATGTACCTAGCCACACGTACAGGGAAATATTATCGAGATGGCCAATTTTAGACGCCAAGTTGTCTTTTAGCCAAGCAAGACCGCTTGTTGAAGTTTGACCTGACTTAAACCACCATTTGATATCTATTTCGGGAGACAGTTTACATTCACTTTGTAAATATCTTGCTTTGCTGTCGGACAACACAACTGGTACAAGTCTAGACGGACCAATTGGCGGATTGAAAGTTTTTTTGAGATATTTTTCTAGCTTATGTTCAGTCATTTGTGTTTCAATTCAGTACAATATTTGACAGGTACTAATGTTCTTCCGTATACCCTAGTAGACAGTTGCTTTTCCTTATAATTTTAAAAGCTTAATAAATAATGACAGCTGGAAGCACTAGTGAAGAAGCAGAGTCATGTATTAACTTTATTAATGCAAAAAGTTTAGGTCTATTTGTTTTAGTAAATATATATTTATTTTTATCTAATAATGGATAAGATGTATATAAGAATAATAACTGCTAGAATATAAGTCTTTAGTAGATAATAGATATGGTGAAAGGTTATACAGGGGTGTTAAATGTTTAGTGAGAAGATCACACTAGGTCAGACAATAATTTAATTTATCTGAACTTAAGACTATATTTAAATTATATATAATTTTGTATGTACTCCTGAAATGAAATTTAATTGGCAAATAAGATGATAAATATGAAGGAAAAACTATACAAGGGTGTTAAGAGTTTAGTCAAGAAATCCCACTTGAACAGTCAATAAACTAATTTATCTGAACTTGAGACTGTATTTAAAATATGTGAATTTGCATGTACTCCTGAAATAAAATTAATTCAAATTAATTCAATTGGCAAATAATATAATAACTATGGGGAAATAAAAATAAAAAAAAAAAAAAAAAAAAAATCAAACACATGTGGCCAGTGAAAAAAAATAAAATGTAAAATCGGTCACTTGCACTTAAAATAATAAAATTTTAAAGGAAATATGCGTAGGATAATATGTAATATAAGCAAATGGAATGAACTTATTACTTATTAAGTAATTTTAAGGGCACACATGGCTGCAGTATTAACTTTTGTAAAAGCCCGCCATATCAATTAGTGTAAGAAATAACAACAAGACCAGTGCGAACATTTGTATTTTTATTTTCATAGTAGGACATTATAGTTTCAGTGCCGACAAACTTTAACGAATGAATCTTTGCTATCTGACATTTTTATTTGTTTTCAAACTGATATGGATTTATCAATCAGTAGCCGTGAAAAGACATTAATTTTCTGTAATTAAATTAATTTGTTTTTAATTTGTTTTTATCTAAGGCCGGAGAAGTGTTATAAAGTTCACCTCACTTTATTACCGTATCATCTGTTACAGTAATTATAATTGACAGATCAGCAACTCTCACATGTCTGCACATTCTTAAATAAACATGTAATTAAATAGATCAATTGAAGTTCTTATACACATGTTGTCATTCTGTAGTCTGACCATCAAACGATGTACTTGTTAATAAATTAGTTATAGAAACTGGATTGTATTATTACATAGCAAATATATTACAGCTATTATGTGTAAAATGATGTAAAATGATTCAAGTGTTCGGTAAACTGGAAGTTGTTGAGTGATAAATCTGAAAACACATCACACAGTATAACTGACTTATATAAACCCTGAAAACAAATTTCAGAATTTCTTGTCAAGTAGTTCCTAAGAAAATTGTGACGAAAATTTTCAACTTGGCCATTATGTGTAAAATGATACAAGTGTTCGGTAAACAGGAAGTTGTCGAGTGATTAATCTGAAAACGCATCACACGGTATAACTGACTTATATAAACCCTGAAACCAAATTTCAGAATTCCTTGTCAAGTAGTTCCTAAGAAAAATGTGACGAAACTTTTCAACTTGGCCATTATGTGTAAAATGATACAAGTGTTTGGTAAACAGGAAGTTGTCGAGTGATTAATCTGAAAACGCATCACATGGTATAACTGACTTATATAAACCCTGAAACCAAATTTCAGAATTCCTTGTCAAGTAGTTCCTAAGAAAAATGTGACGAAAATTTTCAACTTGGCCATTATGTGTAAAATGATACAAGTGTTTGGTAAACAGGAAGTTGTCGAGTGATGAATCTGAAACCGCATCACACGGTATAACTGACTTATATAAACCCTGAAACCAAATTTCAGAATTCCTTGTCAAGTAGTTCCTAAGAAAAATGTGACGAAAATTTTCAACTTGGCCATTATGTGTAAAATGATACAAGTGTTTGGTAAACAGGAAGTTGTCGAGTGATGAATCTGAAACCACATCACACGGTATAACTGACTTATATAAACCCTGAAACCAAATTTCAGAAATCCTTGTCAAGTAGTTCCCGAGATAAATGCGACAAAAATATTGATGGGACGGACGGACTGACGGATGGATGGATGGACAGACAGAGGTAAAACAGTATACCCCCTTTTTTGAATGTGGGGGTATAAAAACAAACTTTATACTTGATACACTAAGAATTTGTCCAGTGGTTACAGGGAAGATTTAAAATGAACTGTAAGCATTAACAATGATGAGTGCTAAGTGATGGCAATAGTTTATATGGCCCATTAAGCCAAGTTTGCTAAAAAAAAATACCATTTAAACTTTTTTTTAAGGTCTGATTTTTGTTGTTGTAGTTATATCTTGTGCATGAGTAATAAATAAGCAGTAAATTGTAATAATCAGAATATCCAAATATAAAAAACAGTTTCTTGATGACAGTGATTTGTACAACTATTTTTTTTCTTCAGTATACAAGAATATAATCACAGCTTCTAGAAACATGTTCTATGCACTTTGAACTTGAATCATAAATTCATACAAGACTAGCATGCATTTGAAAAATGGTTGTTTTATTGGACAAAAAATAAACACAAAGAAAAAGGCACAAAAAAGATTTAACCTTTTATTTTATGAGATTTTATTTCCACCTGCTTCAGTAAACAAAATAAATATTCTTTGCTAACAAACATTATACATCATAAATGTCATATGAATACAAAATATTTGGACGGAATAAATAATTCAATAAATATTACAGGTTGCAGCTAAAGCTTACAAAGTTGTAATATAATATAAGGCTTGTTTTTTCAACCTTTTAACCAATCAGGACCTCTTCATATTCAGTTAATTTTTCTTTGGACTTTAATGAGACGTTGTTTCCCTAACAAACATCGAACTTTTACAAACGTAATTTTCAAGTAGGTTAAAAATGTAGAAAAATCAGAACCTAATCTGGATATAAACTGCTGGAGATAATGAGATTATACAAAATCTACTACAGAAGACTATGTCAGGTTGATCAAACTTTGGCTAGAAACAAGAATTTTAATGTTACAACAGAATATTTTAATGCAAATTGTTTTTTGATGTGCAATTTCAGTTCCATCCAAAACTGGTTATCATAATGTTTATAAATGAAGAAAATATGTCTTCCTTGAGAATGGGAAAATAAATACAAAAATCTAGAACACAGTAGACAATAAAAAACATTCTTAATTTCAAAACAGCAATGTGAAAATGTCATATAATTGGAATGATTATAAGTTGGAATTTTATCTATAAATTGTTATTAAAATGTTTTCTTTTATGAATTACTTCTTTATTTCTGTTTCCCTAACACAAATTTATTCCAGATTTGACTAGTAATATTTTGCATAGCACATTTAATGATTTACTTTTATCATGCTGAAAAATTTTCCTCTACCTTATTGCAAGATTTGCATTTTGAATGTCACAGTTAAAACCATTGACGAAAAAGCTTTAAGTACCTTTGTAAACGCTGTAACCTAGATAACAGTCTATTTTTAAAAACAAGAAGTGTATATAAATATAAATGTATATTGGAACAATGCTACAACTGATTCCCATTGCCTTTTTAGACATAGAACTAGTATGTCTGATTTGTAACAATAAAGCATGATTATTTGATATTCCAACATTTAACTATTTCAACTTTCTCTCATTTTTTACTGTACATAAAATAAAATACAGTAACTTTTAACTTTAAAAGTTTTGCTATCATTTTCTTCATTAAACAACTTCATTATACATGTAGTGTTTTCTTTCCACAATAAAATAAACAGTATCACAGTTTTGAAATGGACATAATTATAATAAATGACTAAGTTTGTGCAGTAACCCTTGGTCTTGGTCCACCTGTCCGTGACACAGAACTTCCTGTCGAACCTGTGGAGGCAGGCTGGGAAGAAGGTGTTGGTCGTTCTCTCTCTTTCTGATATTCATATTCTATTTTAGATTCTATTTTCTCCCAGTCTATTTCAATCTGTAAAAGATTTAAATAAACATTCCCATTATACAAATCTGTTTTAAACATACACTTTCTGATCATTGATGAGTTAAGCTGTTACTAGACTTGGATGACTTGGACAAGGTAGTTTTTTGTTTTGTTTTGTTTTATTTTTATTTGTTTTGTTGTTTTTTCTAAGGGGGGGGGAGGGGGGTTAATAACACTTTTTAATATTCCAACACCGAATAATTTTATCTTTATTTGTAACATAATTGTATTTGGTTCCACCAAACACAAATCATATATTATGTGGTGTCACACACTCCCATACATTTTTTCCTAGATTAGCCGTCACAAAGAAATGTAATTCTATGATTTTTTTTAAGATAACTTACTCCGTCTTTGTACTGTTGGTATCTTTTGATGTTCTCTTTCTTGGAAAATCTTTCTAAATATCTTTGTCTATATCCTAATACTGTATCTACATGGGTTTTATGTTTAACTGCTAATTCCAATGCTCTGCAATTCAAAGTATTATAAAATTCAATAGATTTCATTTTTATGCAAGCTACATCTTATTACATTCGTTTTACTTTGTTTGAAAAATTTAAAAAAAAACACTGATTAATTGAGATAGCAAGAATTGGTTTTATGCCACAAAAACCATTATGGAAATCATGGTGTCCTTTATTGTACTTATAAATTTGGATGGACATTTCAAATTTTTATAAATGTGATAAACTGTAAATATAATTTGGTGGTTTTAGTGGTAAGAGGAATGTGCCTTCAAAGACCATAAGAGATTTATTCCAAAACAGAACAAATAAACAGCTGCGCCATGAGCGCATGATACGCCCGACGTCTTGTGTGGAAGTTTTAAGCAATAACCATTTATTGTTTTTGAGACACGGCGGGACATGTGAACCCCCCCCCCCCCCTGTTTTTTTTACAAATATCACTAAAATAAAATTTTGAATCAAACCAAAAAGTATACAGATCTTTAAATTAGTATAACAAAGAAGTGCGTACAGTTTCAAGCAATAATCATAAATTGTTTTTGAGATACGGCGCGACATGTAAAAAAAAACCCTCCCCTTTTTTTACAAAATACTCAATAACTCAAAAATAAAATTTTGAGTCATCACCAAAAAGTATACAGATCTTTAGATTAATATAACAAAGAAGTGTGTAAAGTTTTAAGCAATAATCATAAATCGTTTTTGAGATACGGCATGACATGTAAAAAAAACCTCCCCCTTTTTTACAAAATACTCAATAACTCAAAAATGAAATTTTTAATCATCACCAAAAAGTATACAGATCTTTAGATTAATATAACAAAGAAGTGTGTAAAGTTTTAAGCAATAATCATAAATCGTTTTTGAGATACAGCGCGACATGTAAAAAAACCCTCCCCCTTTTTTACAAAATACTCAAAAACTCAAGAATAAAATTTGAATCATCACCAAAAAGTATACAGATATTAAGATTAATATAACTAAGAAGTGTGTAAAGTTTTAAGCAATAATCAAGAAACGTTTTTGAGATACGGTGCGACATGTGAAAAAAAACACACCCCTGTTTTAGTTACAAAGTGCCGTAACTCAAAAAGTTTAAATCTTATTTTCACCAAAAAGTATACAGATCATTTGACCATCATAAGAAACAAACTACATAAAGTTTCATGAAATTTGGATAAGTCGTTCTCAAGTTACGGTGCGACATGTTTACGCCGGACAGACGGACAGACGGACGGACACCGGACATTTGTATACCATAATACGTCCCGTCAAAATTTTGACGGGCGTATAAAAATACATAATTTTAGAATTTGTCCTATTGTGATAATAATTAACAAAAGCATAATAACAATGCCAGATTACCATGCCTTCATTGCATTCAGGACTTATCAATATCATGGGGAAAATCCTCTTTCCACTAAAGAAATTTAACCAAAATAAAACACATCTGTAAAACCTAGAGGAGCCTATGTTGCTCACCTTGGTCTATGTGCATATTAAACAAAGGACACAGAAGGATTCATGACAAAATTGTGTTTTGATGTTGTTAATGCGTTTGTAGATCTTACTTTACTGAACAATCTTGCTGATTACAATTATCCCTATCTATAATGAACTTGGCCCAGAAGTGAAAGTGGAAAATATGTTGTAAAAATTTATGAAAATTGTTAAAAATTGACTATAAAGGGTAATAACTCCTTCAGGGGTCAATTGACCACTTTGGTCATGTTAACTTATTTGTAGCTCTTACTTTCCTTTACATTATTAATGTTTACAGTTTATCTCTATCTATAATAGTATTCAAGATAATAACCAAAAGCTGCAAAATTTCTTAAAATTACCAATTCAGGGACAGCAACACAACAACAAATTGCCCGATTGGTCTGAAAATTTCAGAGCAGATAATTCTTGACCTTAGGACGAATTTTATTCACAGCAGATTTGCTCCAAATGCTTTGGTTTCAGAGATATGAGCTAAAAACTGCATTTTACCCTATGTACTATTTTTAGCCATGTCTGCCAGCGGGGTCACCAGACACATTTTTTAAACTAGATACCCTAATGATGATTGTGGACAAGTTTGGTTAAAGGAGTAGGGGCAATAAGGCCCTTATTTGGCCCAAAAATTACTGCAAACTTAAAAATTATCATACATATTTTTAAATTACTGAAAAGTATCTCAGGTAGAAGGTATTCAGAAAATCAAAACAATTTTGGACATTGAACAATTTACCATGGCAACAAATCATGCCTTTATTTGCATATTTTGTAAAATTTTGTGATTTTCCTTGTTTTTCATCAAATTTTTAAGTATATTTTCGATTGGAAAAGTATGTGCGCATCCAAGAAACAACTTTATATTTGGTGAGATTTTGTCAATAGTAATAATAAAGCTTCAGTTAAATTATTTTGTTGTTTCTTGGCTGCGCACGATGTTTCCACAACAGAAATAAAGATAGAAAAATGCATAAATTCTGAATTTTCATCGTTTTTGTGAAAACAGTACATATTATGACGTAATTGTGACGTCATCACATAAGAATCTTAATGTTTTTCATTTATATTTCTTAACCCTATGCATTTCTAAAGATTATGTGCCTATTTGAAAAAGTTATCAAACATTTTATTTTCTTGGGCTAAAACCAGGCCTTAATGCCCCTACTCCTTTGTCCTAATAGTTTCAGAGGAGAAGATTTTTGTAAAAGATAACCAAAATTTCCAAAAAATTGTTAAAAATTGACTATAAAGGGCAATTACTCCTTAAGGGGTCATCTGTCCATTTTGGTCATGTTGACTTATTTGTAGATCTTACTTTGCTGAACATTATTGCTGTTTACAATTTATCTCTATCTATAACAAAATTCAAGATAATAACCAAAAAACGGCAAAATTTCCTTAAAATTTACAATTTAGGGGCAGCAACCCAACAACAGGTTCTTCGATCCATCTGAAAATTTTGGGGCAGATAGATCTTGACCTGATAAACAATTTTACCCTGTCAGATTTGCTCTTAGTGCTTTGGATCCAGAGATATAAGCCAAAATCTACATTTTACCCCTATGTTCTATTTTTAGCCATGGAGGCCATCTTGGTTGGTTGGCCCGGTCACTGGACACATTTTTAAACTAGTTACCCCAATGATGATTGGGGCAAAGTTTGGTTTAATTTGGCCCAGTAGTTTCAGAGGAAAAGATTTTTGTAAAAGTTAACGTCGACGCACGCCAAGTGATGAGAAAAGCTCACTTGTACCTTCGGGCCAGGTGAGCTAAAAACAAAATAAAACACATCTGTATCAGAATTTTATAATGCAGTATAGAGTTGACCTACCTATCCCAATTATAAAGTTGAATATTTAACATAATTGCCCTGAATGTGAGTCCAGCGGTCAGCAATATAGCCTCAGCGTCTTGTGGACTTCCACATAATAAGGCCATCTCAGCATTCCGAGCTTCTTTTACTGGTATGTCTTTGATATTCACAATAAACTGTACTTTCTCCGCCTGAAAAAGAAAACAAAAACAACATAAACTTTATGTCATCTGCAAGAAGCATCTCTTCTTGAGGAAATAAATTCTGTTGTTATTTATGTATTATTGTCATTTTGTTTATTTTCTTTGGTTACATCTTCTGACATCAGACTCGGATTTCTCTTGAACTGAATTTTAATGTGCGTATTGTTATGCGTTTACTTTACTACATTGGTTAGAGGTATAGGGGGAGGGTTGAGATCTCACAAACATGTTTAACCCCGCCGCATTTTTGCGCCTGTCCCAAGTCAGGAGCCTCTGGCCTTTGTTAGTCTTGTATTATTTTAATTTTAGTTTCTTGTGTACAATTTGGAAATTAGTATGGCGTTCATTATCACTGGACTAGTATATATTTGTTTAGGGGCCAGCTGAAGGACGCCTCCGGGTGCGGGAATTTCTCGCTACATTGAAGACCTGTTGGTGACTTTCTGCTGTTGTTTTTTATTTGGGCGGGTTGTTGTCTCTTTGACACATTCCCCATTTCCATTCTCAATTTTAACTTCTGTGTTTTAAAAGTTTTATAAATTCATAAGATTTTCTTATTGCATGGATCTTTGGTACTGTTAACAGAGAGTTAATCTGCCTGACCTTTAGGCGATAACATATTCATGGTTGGAGAGTTGTTTCATTGACAATCATGATTATTTGTACAGCTCACTTCTTCTACATCAATAAATTATCACCCAAATAATTATTTGCAGAGCCCACTTCTGTCCTATCATCACTACTTCTACTACAGGGTTTCTAAAGTAGGTCATTACCAAAACAAGGTCTCACACTTCTGTCCTATCATCACTACTTCTACTACAGGGTTTCTAATGTATGTCACTACCAAAACAAGGTCTCATACTTATGTCAATGTTAATGTCATTTCAAAAGTTTTAACATACAACAACATGTAGCACCAATGTTCATCAATAGTATTTATTCCTTGTCAAAATAGTACATTAATAATCCTATAAAATATGTCATGTTCTACAAGAAACTGAAAAAATAACAAAATAGACCACTTTCGAGTTCATCCGTCACCGGAAAAAAATCGTCATTGTGCAGAATAAACTAGAATTAATTTTTGTTTTGTAAGTACTTAATCACAATTCCCTAATCACAGCAGTGCTGATTGTTAATTTTGAGAATTTAGTTTGTCCAACCACTCGCTCAACATTAGAACAGAGGTGACGATGCCCCTAAACGCACGACTGATGTTCACTAAAACCAGAGTTTTTGACGGAAATGCATCAAACTCGAAAGTTGTCTATTAAAACTAGATGAATGAAAATCCAATAAGTAAACATGTTAAGTAAAGACAGATATAGCCTACCTCTAAGATGGCAGCATATGACACTTCAGCTGTGTTGAGATCTTTAGCATAAGCAGACATTGCAGCAAGACACGCCCATAAAATGTCATCCTGTAAATAAGATAGATATGTAACCATTTTACAATAACATTTATAACTGTTTTGTTTCTTTAATATTTCTGAATATGAACATTCTTATATAATTGAAAGCTTCCATCTTTTTCTTAATTTTCTGGACTTTTCAGAGAAACATAACAGTGTGCCCAATCCAACTAAAATTTGCACTTTTTTTAATATATAACATTTAAATGACAATAACAGATCTGAACTGTGACATGAATTCTTTCCTGGATTTGTATGGTTCCTGTCTCATCGGCATTATCCCAACACCTCCTTCAAGTCTATGTATGTCCAATTAGCATCCAAGAACCTTTACTTACTTTAACAAACCTACACAGTCTAACAGCATCGGCAAACCTTGATGACTGTACATAGTTGTGTAGTATTGATGGGTACGGTGAGGTGACTGTACTGACTATAGAACCTTCAGCTCTCCGTATCACAACATGATTTCCTGTATACTGTAAGATCTGAGGGTTCTTACCAAATTCACTGTAAAACAATAAAACATATATACATTCGTTAGAAGTGTTGATGCATTGATGTATGGATGACTGTTTAAAGTACAGTTGCCAGTTAAATGCTTATTCAGAAGAAGAACATAATAATATGATATACTATAAACCTGCTTTGTTCCAGACTGACACCCTGAGTCTGATTTTAATTATGCTTGTTCTCAAGGTAATATTCTGCAGGATAACATGTCACCATACCAGATACATTTTTCTGAACCCAAGCATACAAGACTTTGCCCCTACAACTAAATGCTGTATGCTTATTAGAGTAGCAACAAATACCAATTTTCAATTCTTTGGTTTGAACCCATAACCTCCTCCAATCAGACCAGCACACACACACACTACAATGAGACCACTGAGGTGGTATAAGGTTTAGTACATGTGTACTTCACTTGTCAACATCTGTTTATAAACACACTCAAAACAAAGTGAGGTCAACCATAGTGAAAATAAAACGCATCAAACAGAAGCAACAAGTGAAACTGCGAGCTACTGCTCACTGATGATACCCCCGCCGCAAGTGGATAATATTAATAGTGTAAAAATATGCAAGTGTTCGGTAAACAGGAAGTTGTTGAGTGATGAATCTGAAAACGCATCACACGGTATAGCTGACTTATATTGACCCTTAAACCAAATTTCAGAAATCCTTGTATTGTAGTTCCTGAGAAAAATGTGACGAAAATTTTCAACTTGGCTATCATGTGTAAAATCATACAAGTGTTTGGTAAACAGGAAGTTGTTGAGTGATGAATCTGAAAACGCATCACACGGTATAGCTGACTTATATCAAGCCTGAAACCAAAGTTCAGAAATCCTGGTAGTGTAGTTCCTGAGAAAAATGTTACGAAAAATTTTCAACTTGGCTATCAGGTGTAAAAATGATACAAGTGTTCGGTAAACAGGAAGTTGTCGAGTGATGAATCTGAAAACGCATCACACGGTATAGCTGACTTATATCAAGTCTGAAACCAAATATCAGAAATCCTGGTAGTGCAGTTTCTGAGAAAAATGTGACGAAAAATTTTCAACTTGGCTATCAGGTGTAAAAATGATACAAGTGTTCGGTAAACAGGAAGTTGTCGAGTGATGAATCTGAAAACGCATCACACAGTATAGCTGACTTATATCAAGCCTGAAACCAAATTTCAGAAATCCTGGTAGTGTAGTTCCTGAGAAAAATGTGACGAAAAATATTCATGGGACGGACAGACTGACGGAAGGACAGACAGAGTAAAACAGTATACCCCCCTTTTATTCAAAGCGGGGGTATAATTATTCTCAAGCATTTACAACTAAACAATGTATATGTGTAATGGATTGGAAAACATTCAAACAAAAATTATAGAATAACTTATCGAAGAATTCAAATAGAGAAAAATATTCAACCAGTGACCGAACAAAACATTAATTCACGAATGCGTGTATCGCATGAGTTAATTGTCAGTGTTGTTAGGTCATGAGTTGAATATTTTTCGATATTTGAATTCTTTAATTAGCTATTCTTTTTTTAAAGAAATTAATGTAAAACATCTAAGAAACTATATCTTTTTCTACGCATTCACAATTTGTTTTAATCCGCCGTTATCGATGTCTTGACAACGCCTATTGTTGTATGACGTCAGAGAGTGAAATAACTACATTTATTTCACATTTGAAATTAAAGAACCTTAGTAAGCACGCTCACATACCCCACGTCCCCACATTGTCATTGGAGAAATTAAATAAGTGTAAGAAAAAAAAATTGTATAAGAAAAAATATTGAATAATAATTTCCTGTCAATATGCACATCTACATAGTATGTCCTTATTATCTACAAAATTTCATGAAATTATGTTGTGTGGTTTCAGAGGAGTTGAGATGACAAACTGTTGCAGAAGTATATTGAAGCAAATTAGTTCAAAAGGGTGTAACTCCTAGAAAAAAAATGAATCGTAATTTCCTGTCGATATGCACATCTACGTAGTATGTCCTTATTATCTACAAAGTTTCATGAAATTCTGTTGTGTGGTTTGAGAGGAGTTGGGATGACAAACTGTTGCAGTAGTACATTAAAGTAAATAAGTTCAAAGGGGCGTAACTCCTAGAAAAAAAATTGAATTGCAATTTCCCGTCGATATGCACAACTACATAGTATGTCCTTATTATTTGAAAAGGTTTCGTGAAATTCTGTTGTGTGGTTTGAGAGGAGTTGCGATGACAAACTGTTGCAGTAGTACATTAAAGAAAATAAGTTCAAAGGGGCATAACTCCTAGAAAACTAGAGGCTCTAAAGAGCCTGTGTCGCTCACCTTGGTCTATGTGAATATTAAACAATGGACACAGATGGATTCATGACAAAATTGTGTTTTGGTGATGGTGATGTGTTTGTAGATCTTACTTTACTAAACATTCTTGCTGCTTACAATTATCTCTATCTATAACAGTACTTTCTGTGGAAAATGTTATTGAAAATCTTCAAATTTTAAGAAAATTGTTAAAAATTGACTATGAAGGGCAATAACTCCTTAGGGGGTCAATTGACTATTTTGGTCATACTGACTTATTTTTAGTTCTTACTTTGCTGTACATTATTGCTGTTTACAGTTTATCTCTATCTATAATAATATTCAAGATAATAACAAAAAAACAGCAAAATTTCCTCAAAATTACCAATTCAGGGGCAGCAACCTAACAACCGATTATCCGATTCATCTGAAAATTCCAGGGCAGATAGATCGTGACCTGATCAACAATTTTACTTCCTGTCAGATTTGCTCTTAATGCTTTGGTTTTTGAGTTATAAGCCAAAAACTGCATTTTACCCCCATGTTCTATTTTTAGCCATGGCGGCCATCTTGGTTTGTTGGCCGAGTTACCGGACACATTTTTTTAACTAGATACCCCAATGATGATTATGGCTAAGTTTGGTTTAATTTGGCCCAGTAGTTTCAGAGGAGAAGATTTTTCTAAAAGATTACTAAGATTTACGAAAAATGGTTAAAAATTTACTATAAAGGGCAATAACTCCTAAAGTGGTCAACTGACCATTTTGGTCATATTGACTTATTTGTAGATCTTACTTTGCTGAACATTATTGCTGTTTACAGTTTATCTCTATCTATAATAATATTCAAGATAATAACCAAAAACAGCAAAATTTCCTTAAAATTACCATTTCAGGGGCAGCAACCCAACAACGGAATGTCCGATTCATCTGAAAATATCAGGGCAGATAGATCTTGAGCTGATGAACAATTTTACTCCGTCAGATTTTCTCTAAATGCTTTGGTTTTTGAGTTATAAGCCAAAAACTGCATTTTACCCCTATGTTCTATTTTTAGCCATGGCGACCATCTTGGTTGGTTGGGCAGGTCACCGGACACATTTTTTAAACATAGTATGTCCTTATTATCTGAAAAGGTTTCGTGAAATTCTGTTGTGTGGTTTGAGAGGAGTTGCGATGACAAACTGTTGCAGTAGTACATTAAAGTAAATAAGTTCAAAGGGGCGTAACTCCTAGAAAAAAAATAGAATCGCAATATTCCGTCGATATGCACAACTACATAGTATGTCCTTATTATCTGAAAAGGTTTCGTGAAATTCTGTTGTGTGGTTTGAGAGGAGTTGCGATGACAAACTGTTGCAGTTGTACATTAAAGTAAATAAGTTCAAAGGGGCGTAACTCCTAGAAAAAAAATTGAATCGCAATTTCCCGTCGATTTGCACAACTACATAGTATGTCCTTATTATCTGAAAAGGTTTCGTGAAATTCTGTTGTGTGGTTTGAGAGGAGTTGCGATGACAAGAAACAGGACTGACGGACGGACTGACGGACGGGTCAAAAACATTATACCCTCCGCAACCCGTTGCGTGGGGTATAATTATTGGTTTTTATTTAACTGGGAAATCAATGTAATTCATTGCAACCAATGTAATAAATCTGTTTAATAAAAGAAATCTTACTTATTCCTTCATTTCAATGCTGAATCATGATCTCTTTTATAAATGATTGCTATAGAATTAATGAATTTTTAGGTGAACGATTCTCTATTCTCTGTTCTATTTATAAGATCTCTTACCTTGCATCCTAGGAAAACACTGTTCTATTTATACGATCTCTTACCTTGCATCTTAATTTAGAAAACACTGTTCTATCTATAAGATCTCTTACCTTGCATCTTTGGAAAACACTGTTCTATTTATAAGATCTCTGTCTACAAATACGACATTGGGGTAATACCATACTGTAAATTTACTATCTGCAAATGCTGCCAACATATTAGCTGAGTCATTCCATGCCAAGGATTGAATCATGTTTCCTGAAATGTAAAAACCAGGATTTCAAACGTTTATTCATCAACATATTATGTTTAATCATTTATAAATTTACATATAACTTTTCTACATTCATAATTAAAACCAGACAAAGGTAAAACATAATGCCTACCGCTACGGAGAGGGCAAAAAAAAACCCTCTATAAATCAGGATTTTAACATATAAAGAGTATGTGATTGACATGTTAAACTTAGATTCCTTACCTAATTTATGTGTTTTCCTTTCTCCCCCAAAGACTCTAACAGATGTCACATAGAGATCCCTATTTTTATCTACTATTGCTAGACGTCTCTCTGTAGCTGGTCCACATTGGTCAAGCGCTATTTCCATTACCTCTAACTGAAAAATAGTTTTAAATCACTTGTTATTATGAAATATGGAATTAATATCACCCTGGCATTTAAATCTACTTAATGTTTCATCTTGTAGCATGCTGATTTTCTTACATCCACTTCATTTGAACTTTGGTTAATAGTTGTCTAATTTGCAATCATACCACATCTCCTTCTGTTTATATAGTCTCCAGTGCTTGAGGTCACAGACAGGATCCTCAGTCAGGTTAAACCAAAGTCTTCAACATTGGTATAAATGGCTTCTCTACCAAACATGTAGCATAGCAGAGTAGAACAAAGGGATAAAGGCCATACAATTTTATGGATATAATTTTCAACAGCCATAACTCAATAATATTATTTTGAACTTCATCAATATACTGTTAATTAGAAGGCTGACATGAATTTAGAATTTTGTAAAAAAAAAACCACAGCTTTGTAATGGTAAAGATAAAAAACAACAATCAATGATTTTTGACAAGACAATTTAGAGTTTGCACGATTATTTAGTCTCATCTCATTTGACATTACTCCTAATTATATTCTTTATAATAGCTGCAATGTTGATTGATAGATCAGCTGGAAAATCTGTCATATTACCAACTGAGCCTACTGATTTTAAGATTTCTTCATGAGGACCCTTTAAAAATAGATGATTGGTAATGCATGCAAAATAGCTGACACCAACCCCTTTTTTCAACTGGGTTAAAATTGAATATATGAGTATGACAGTTAACTGAAATATAGACCTTTTAAGATTTTATCTATTATTTTCAAATTACCTTGTGTGTAATGGGTTTACCATCACCCAAATTCTTTCCGGTCTGTGCATCAAATACATACACAACTGGAAAAAATAAAATGAACATAAGAGAACTTTTAATGATTTTTAAAAAGATCCTCATACATTACTGAAGACCAGATCAATCTGAATTCTTAAATTTTTCAAGTTTGAAAAAATTTCATATAGGGTGACTGCTATGATTTTTTTTGGACTAATACCAGTAAAAAACTGAAATGTCTATCCCTCTTTATAAGTGATTATGAATAAAAAAAATCTTTGAGAAACTAGAGGCTCTCAAGAGCCTGTATCTGTATCGCTCACCTGACTTTTCTTTGGGTTTTTGAAATTATATAAAAAAAGATAAAATTTGGCTACAAAGTAACAACACTTGGCCAGCACCTCAAAAGGAAAGGAACAAACATGTTTGGTTTCATTCAATTCAGTGGTTCTCTAAAAGAAGAAATTTGTATGTATTTTCCATAGGGTCCTATGTTAAACTAAGTCCCCCGCTGGCGGCCATCTTGGATGATGGATCGGCTACAAAGTAACAACACTTGGTCAAGCACCTCATAAGAAACAATCATGCTATGTTTGGTTTCATTCCATTCAGTGGTTTTCTAAAAGAAGTCATTTGTATGCATTTCCCATAGGGTCCTATGTTAAACTAAGTCCCCTGTTGGCAGCCATCTTGGAAGATGGATCTGCTACAAAGTAACAACTCTTGGTCAGCACCTCATAAGGAACAATCATGCTATGTTTGGTTTCATTCCATTCAGTGGTTCTCTTAAAGAAGTCATTTGTATGCATTTCCCATAGGGTCCTATGTTAAACTAAGTCCCCCGCTGGCGTCCATCTTGGATGATGGATCGGCTACAAAGTAACAACACTTGGTCAGCACCTCATAAGGAACATTTATGCCATGTTTGGTTTCATTCCATTCAGTAGTTCTCTAGGAGAAGTTCAAAATGTAAAAAGTTAACGACGACGACGACGACGACGACGACGACGACGACGACAGACGCCAAGTGATGAGAAAAGCTCATTTGGCCCTTCAGGCCAGGTGAGCTAAAAAGGTATTGACACTTGATTTATAAAAGCTAATTTTATAGTCAACTAGATCACACCCGTGATATCAAGGGTCAGTGACTGAATTCAAGTATGACTATGCGTATGCCTTATTTTAGTATCGGTATTGTCATCTGAAAAAGTCATTCCGATTATAAGATGCACAGTTTTCTCTGCTTTCAAAATCTTTCTGTTTGAATCCGTCGACCTGGAACCTATCAATTATTGGTAATATTAATTATTTGGTAAACAAAAGGGCCTGGAATGGAGTATTTTTTAATCAACAGTATTGTTCTATATTAGTTATAAATAAAGTTGAATTCTTTGATTCGCTGTTTTATGTCATGCCGGCTAACAAATTAAAAACTGTACCTATACGCCATATATTAAGTCCAGATTTTTAGTATTCGTATTGTCATCTTAGAAAGTCATACTGATTAAAATACTACAATAGGGAACAATGTGACAATGATTAAATTTAGTAGTGTCAACCCTGTGATTATGACCTGTGTATACAGCAAAATCCTAAATACACCGTTTGGTGGTGCGCCTGTCAGATGCGGAACGTACAGATAAGGTAATAGGTAACAGGTGAATATTCTATTGGTATCGGTATCCGATTCGACCGGGAACTTGTTAATTATTGGCAGTATTAATTATGTGGAATACAAAAGGGTCTGTAGTGGTGTAATTTTTATGACAAATTGGACCTCGTTATTTTAGTATTATAGATATATATTTGACTTATTACTTATAGTACACAACAGCCCGGTTGGATTTTGCTTTTTCCACCGGCCCACCGTGGGCAGTCCACCCGTGCCCACTCTAGTGTTACTGAAAGGATCACCTGATCATAAAATATTAATGTTGATTAATACACAATGAAACAATGTTAGGGTCAAGTAAGCTCTGTTAGAGGGAGCTGTACACCATACAATAATACAGGCTTATCACAAGTTACAACTGTCAGGCTGCTGACCAAATATGGTGTTATTCTATACAGTGGTTCCTTAAGAAAAGGGCATAGAAAATATTTGTTGGACAAACAAACAGACATATCCCCAACTTTATGAGTGGAGGTATACTTAGTAATTATGGGGTTGAAATGATTGAATGGAAAGCAAAATTATCAAAATACTACCCGTATTAATCATAATTTTCACAAGTTGTACAGTATATTCAGTCAGAGCTCAGACATAAATAAGTCTGAATCTGCTTTTGACTTATAGAGGTCTAAATTTGTAAGTTTTAGGATTAGTCTCCCTTTAATGCAAGACAAAATGCGACTTTAATAAGTCAAATGTTGTTAAGCAAGAAATAATTGACCAGAATCAAAAAGTTGCAAATATCGACTCCTACAAGTCGATAAGTGATAAAAATTGGTTAACTTCAAGACCCACGCATATTTATAAGGAGGTCATGCATCTAAATCAAATAATGACAACATTGAAAGAAAATGCTTTGTCTTCTAAAGAAAAATATGAATGAGAGTCTAAAAAATCGGAGATAATGTTAATTAACCTTTTAGTGCAACCACCTGGAACTACACTTAATGAGGAAAAACATCTGTGTTTAGTAAGGATGTTCAATTAGACAATTACATATAGATAGCTCAAGTCCTTGTGAACTCTCAGATAGATTTTTGCTGTCATAGGTTGTGTAGTTTGGCCACCAAGTGAAATTAAGTTTTTTCATCAACATAAATAGACCTAAACAAGTCTGTCATTTTATGACTTAGATAAGTCTAAAATTGAAAACACATTTTTATGATAAATACATGTTTTGACTTCTTTAAGTCAAAAACAAAAATAGACTTGTTTATGTCTGAGCTCTGACTGATATTGCAGTCTCACTAAAACCAACCTTTTTCATCTGTTTTATCTCTTATAGCGATTGTGTCATTACTGAGTGCCACTGTCTGGTAATTGAGAACATCGGCTCTCATACCAGCATATCTAGGTGAAGATACCATTCTCCCGTCATAGGAGTAGACATACACACCAGCTGTATCAACAAGCACAAAATGTCTGAAATGAAAATATGGAGTTATAATTTGATGACTGATGCACAATGAGGAGAAGACTGATAGGAGCCATTATTTTGGTCATAAAATTGGGAAAAAATGGAAAATTCTTTAATTCTTTTAAATTTAAGTTTAATCTTAGTAACAAATGTGGAATATTTTTGAACTTGAATTGAGGTGTGAAGTTTTGTTGTGTGAGCACCGATTGTGTATAATGAGTTTATACTACAGTTGAAGTCAATATTAGTATAATTGAGAAAGAAGAGTTTTAAAGGATGTAGAACACTAATACAAACTTACTTCTCTGCTTGCAGGATAAGTGTCACATTGCCTTCCTTTAAATCAAATATCATTGGTGTGTTGAAATTTCTAACACTGAAATTCAAATAAAGTCATTTTATTTGTAAAGAGAAAAAAAAGTTTCAAGAATAAGAACCCATAAAAAATAAATTGGTATCTTATACATTGATTCCAGCACATGCCTATGTGTCTATTAAATCCTTTTATCCTTTCAATGATGATAACTGATAGCTGATTAACTTACATCGGCAAATTAACTTCATACTTAGGATGATTGTCCTTTTGAACAATAATTAAAGCATGTATAAACTAAACTCAAACAGTAAAAAATGAAAGGCAAAAAACTTACTTAAATATATAGCACTGTGATGAAGTAGCAACAATGAGATGAGAAAAAGCAAACGATAACTTGATGATTCTGTCCCGGAAGTCCAGCTTATCTTTAACATCATTCACTACATTCCTTACGTCAACTTGTTTACTACTAACAACGGTGGCTTCATAATTCTTCCATTCAAGTCGCCTGTCATGAGAAAAAAAATATTATCAAATCATAAATAAAGAAGTTACACAAATTAATTATTACTACCCCTGTATATATGTTTTGTTCATTTCTTAAATATGAAACACTTGTATAACACAATATTAGACTGAAAGTTGATGAATCTTTCAATTACAATATTTAGTATATACACAGGATGAAGTTAACTGAAAAAGTCCTAAAACATGAAACCATTAACTTAATCCATTAAAATGACCAGTAGGTAGGGCCATTTTCTCTAAACCTTTTTCTCATGAGGAACATTTTAATGAAAGTGGACAATATAAACTTAATGCATTTAAAAGGGTAGGGCCATTTTCACCCTTCCGTGCTTGTGAGCATTTTATATTGCAGTGGGAACTAAAGATTTAAACATTGCATTCTATATTTCTTGTTTGTGGTAGCTAGTATGTAGAGAATGTTGTGCTCAATTTCACTGTTTTTGTTCTCTCATTAGAAGAGATCAAGTATGAACAATTGAAAAATATCAAGCCAGCAACTTAAGGTTGCATGAATGCAATATTTACCCTGTAACATAATACTAGGGAAATTGACCTTACATCTCTTCACGACCTACCTTTCTATTAAATGACCAATAAGTACTTGACCATTCCCACAAGCTCCTGCTACCTGTGTGCCATCTCCAGACCATGCTAGTTTGAACAGACTCCCTGTGTTAGGTTTCTCCAAGGAATAAGACCACTGTCAAAATAAAGATCTGTTATTTCGAGTATGACGCTAATTATTAAAGATTTACAAGAGGGTTGGGTATATTTTTAAAGAATTTGGTGTTGGTAAAGTTTAAAAATTCTTTATACTAATTCCTAATTTGTAACATAGTATTTTTAAACAAAGAAAGTCCTCATATTAGCTGTATTTCCTTATCTTGTTAGTTTACCTTGAAATGAATGACAATAGCTTTTCTGCAACAAAGCTGTTCAAAATATTAGATCTTGCATTAACTGCTATCTAATTTCTAAAATAATAAACAAGATGGGTAAAGTTTTAATATTTAAACAATTGAATTTACCCCTGCTTGGTCACAAATCCTCAATGTATTAAAAGATCCTACAGCAAACAATTCCCCATCGGGGGTCCAGGCAACTGAAGTGATAGGATAATCATGGGCAGAGCTGTTATACATTACTCTACCATAGGTATCCCATACCTGAAACAAAATTAGCATATCTATTAATAACATCTGAACAGTAAACCTTTTCAGATTATTAATTCACATCCAAACTACTGATGGAATGATAATAACATAACAGGAGTCCAATAAAGTAAAGTATCTGCTGTGGCAATATTTAAATTATTTTAAAGGCCAATAATCTCTCCAACTGAGGTATAATGGTGTATAGAAACTTTCTTATGGGCATAGAGGTGTTCATAATCAGTCCATGTAATGACATTAATACTGATGAGAAACAGATATAATCTACAAAAGTCAAACTAACCACTGGAGCAGAAAAATAATGTGCAGACAATATAAAATATGCCTAACAGATATACAGTATGGGTTAAAGGTCATGCAGTGATCTGTAATTGCTACATCCTTGTTATTTTGATATTTGTTTCATTGACAATTATACTACATCTCCTTATTTTTATATATACTTCACTATAACATTCAATCAAAATACATTATATTATTGACCTAAGATGTGTTGTTACTGCATATCAGACCTATTCCTTAAAACTTCATCTGTACATTAGGGCACTAAAATAAGGTTAAGTCCATCGTCAAGACTATTTATCAGAGACATTGGTCTGCCCAAGACAAAGTCCACTGTCAAGACTATTTATCAGAGACATTGGTCTGCCCAAGGTCAAGTCCACCTTCAAGACTATTTATCAGAGACATTGGTCTGCCCAAGGTCAAGTCCACCGTCAAGACTATTTATCAGAGACATTGGTCTGCCCAAGGTCAAGTCCACCGTCAAGACTATTTATCAGAGACATTGGTCTGCCTAAGGTCAAGTCCACCATCAAGACTATTTATCAGAGACATTGGTCTGCCCACGGTCAAGTCCACCGTCAAGACTATTTATCAGAGACATTGGTCTGCCCAAGGTCAAGTCCACCGTCAAGACTATTTATCAGAGACATTGGTCTGCCCAAGGTCAAGTCCACCGTCAAGACTATTTATTAGAGACATTGGTCTGCCCAAGGTCAAGTCCACCGTCAAGACTATTTATCAGAGACATTGGTCTGCCCAAGGTCAAGTCCACCGTCAAGACTATTTATCAGAGACATTGGTCTGCCCAAGGTCAAGTCCACCGTCAAGACTATTTATCATCTAGACATTGGTCTGCCCAAGGTCAAGTCCACCGTCAAGACTATATATCAGAGACATTGGTCTGCCCAAGGTCAAGTCCACCGTCAAGACTATTTATCAGAGACATTGGTCTGCCCAAGGTCAAGTCCACCGTCAAGACTATTTATCATCTAGACATTGGTCTGCCCAAGGTCAAGTCCACCGTCAAGACTATCAGAGACATTGGTCTGCCCAAGGTCAAGTCCACCGTCAAGACTATTTATCAGAGACATTGGTCTGCCCAAGGTCAAGTCCACCGTCAAGACTATATATCAGAGACATTGGTCTGCCCAAGGTCAAGTCCACCGTCAAGACTATCAGAGACATTGGTCTGCCCAAGGTCAAGTCCACCGTCAAGACTATTTATCAGAGACATTGGTCTGCCCAAGGTCAAGTCCACCGTCAAGACTATATATCATAGACATTGGTCTGCCTAAGGTCAAGTCCACTGTCAAGACTATTTATCAGAGACATTGGTCTGCCCAAGGTCAAGTCCACCGTCAAGACTATATCAAAGACATTGGTCTGCCCAAGGTCAAGTCCACCGTCAAAACTATTTATCAGAGACATTGGTCTGCCCAACATTGGTCTGCCCAAGGTCAAGTCCACCATCAAGACTATATATCAAAGACATTGGTCTGCCCAAGGTCAAGTCCACCGTCAAGACTATTTATCAGAGACATTGGTCTGCCCAAGGTCAAGTCCACCGTCAAGACTATTTATCAGAGACATTGGTCTGCCCAAGGTCAAGTCCACCGTCAAGACTATATATCAGAGACATTGGTCTGCCCAAGGTCAAGTCCACCGTCAAGACTATATATCAGAGACATTGGTCTGCCCAAGGTCAAGTCCAACGTCAAGACTATTTATCATCTAGACATTGGTCTGCCCAAGGTCAAGTCCACTGTCAAGACCATATATCAGAGACATTGGTCTGCCCAAGGTCAAGTCCACCGTCAAGACTATTTATCAGAGACATTGGTCTGCCCAAGGTCAAGTCCACCGTCAAGACTATTTATCAGAGACATTGGTCTGCCCAAAGTTAAGTCCACCGTCAAGACTATTTATCAGAGACATTGGTCTGCCCAAGGTCAAGTCCACCGTCAAGACTATATATCAGAGACATTGGTCTGCCCAAGACAATAGAGTTCAAATTCTTTCTTGCTGATGATTTTCAAAATGGAACCAGTTGCTTCGCAGGGCGCAGCATTATACGACCGCAGAGGTTGAACCCTGAACGGTTGGGGCAAGTATGGACACAACATTCAAGCTGGATTCAGCTCTAAATTTGGATTGTGATTAAATAGTTGACACAGCATAGGTTTCTGACACAGAATGAATGTGGTCTAATGAACTTAAACAAAAAATTTTGCCTTTGACCAATTCACTATGCTGTTGAATATTAATCCTCTCAAAAAAATGTTTGAAGAAATTTTCTTTTTATTTATGAAATCTGAAATGAAAAAAATTGACCCCCCAATTTTTTTTTCACATCCCCCTTTCCCTTATTTCAAAACTGATCTCAATTCAAATTTCTAATGAAGTTTGCAACAATAACTACTCATTTAAATACATCATAAAATATTAAAATGTAAAAAAAGTGCTTGTTATTACTGAATGGTAAAGATTGTTTTAATCTATCAGTTGGTAGTAAAAGTGAATATACATTGTATATTGTATAAAACAATGATTTAAGTTGATTCAACTACTATTCTGGACAAAGAAAGATAACTCCAATTGAAATCCAATTGGAATTTCTTGCTATTGCACAATATTGTGCAATTAGATATTTCTTGCTATTGTGCAATACTGTGCAATTGAAAATATTTGCTATTGCACAATACTGTGCAATTGAAGATTTCTTGCTATTTCACAATACTGTGCAATTGAAGATTTCTTGCTATTGCTGAATACTGTGCAATTGAAAATTTCTTGCTATTGCACAATACTTAATATAATAATTTTGGATCCTGATTTGGACCAACTTGAAAACTGGGCCCATAATCAAAAATCTAAGTACATGTTTAGATTCAGCATATCAAAGAGGCCCAAGAATTCAATTTTTGTTAAAATCAAACTTAGTTTAATTTTGGACCCTTTGGACTTTAATGTAGACCAATTTTAAAACGGGACCAACAATTAAGAATCTACATACACAGTTAGATTTGGCATATCAAAGAACCCCAATTATTCAATTTTTGATGAAATCAAACAAAGTTTAATTTTGGACCCCCATTTGGACCAACTTGAAAACTGGGCCAATAATCAAAAATCTAAGTACATTTTTAGATTCAGCATATCAAAGAACCCCAAGGATTCAATTTTTGTTAAAATCAAACTAAGTTTAATTTTGGACCCTTTGGACCTTAATGTAGACCAATTTGAAAACGGGACCAAAAATTAAGAATCTACATACACAGTTAGATTCGGCATATCAAAGAACCCCAATTATTTAATTTTTGATGAAATCAAACAAAGTTTAATTTTGGACCCTTTGGGCCCTTTATTCCTAAACTGTTGGGACCAAAACTCCCAAAATCAATACCAACCTTCCTTTTATAGTCATAAACCTTGTGTTTAAATTTCATACATTTCTATTTACTTATACTAAAGTTATGGTGCGAAAACCAAGAAAAATGCTTATTTGGGTCCCTTTTTGGCCCCTAATTCCTAAACTGTTGGGACCTCAACTCCCAAAATCAATACCAACCTTCCTTTTGTGGTCATAAACATTGTGTTTAAATTTCATTGATTTCTATTTACTTAAACTAAAGTTATTGTGCGAAAACCAAAAATAATGCTTATTTGGGCCCTTTTTTGGCCCCTAATTCCTAAACTGTTGGAACCAAAACTCCCAAAATCAATCCCAACCTTTCTTTTGTGGTCATAAACTTTGTGTCAAAATTTCATAGATTTCTATTCAGTTTTACTAAAGTTAGAGTGCGAAAACTAAAAGTATTCGGATGACGACGACGCCAATGTGATAGCAATATACAACGAAAAATTTTTAAATTTTGCGGTCGTATAAAAACCAAAGTTAAATTTTTTTAAAGTATTCTAACAAAAATATTCTAAATGAAAGTGTTTTCTAAAAATATGTAATAAATATCATTCAACTGTTACCTTATATCTACAATCTTCTCCTCCAGACAGAATCAAATTATTCACTGGGTTCCAGTCCACATTCAGTATTACTCCATCATGGGCTTTCCACTAAAAGGTAAATGTCATAGATTATCACTTTACCTTGTATTAGTAAAATTGGTGAATGTTTAATTTACATATATTTCTGATAGGCATTTACCAACAAAATTTTCCCAATGCAAACATATCTAAAATCTGAATTAAACAAAAGCTAAGATTACAAATCATTCTAGTTTTAGTGAAAATGTTTCATTTCTTGCTAATAAATGTCAGAAGATAGACTCACCATTGTTGGTTTAGCATTAGGTTGTAATGATTTGATCACCAACTGTCTTCCATTAGTGAAGAGAACCTGGTCAGAGTCTGGTCCCCATGCTATACCATAGACTGAAGAACCTGAAAACAAACAATTTACACAATTTCAGTGAACATGTGACAAATGGAGAATCCCCGTCGATAAATGACTTACATTTTTGACATAAAATCACTGGAATATACATATTTTTTCACATTCAAATTATATCATTTAGGAATATTTTATACAAAATTATGTGTTTATATGTAAGCCTAAAATCTATGTCCAGCCTTAAATCTATGCCCAGCCTAAAATCTATGTTCTTTTCTCAAATCTTTGTTTTTGTATAGATCATAATTATACTTTATGAAGTCTTGATGTCAATATATGTTTGTTCAAAAGATTTGAGGAAAGAAATTTCGTAATTCCAGGTGCAGGATTTTCTCCCTGTGTTGAATACCCATTGGTGGAGCTGTTTATTTCACTCTTTGGTCAGGTTGTTGTCTCTTTGACACATTCCCTATTTCCACTCTCTATTTTATAAAAACAGATTTGAGGAGGATCTTTTTAAACTGACATATATTTTCAAATGATGCAATGATTAGACTCAGATTTGAGAAATGAACATAGATTGGGGCAATACAATGATTTGGGATTTTATATATAATTCAATAGGTTTTCATCGAAAAATATCTGATAAAAATTTTAAAATGTAAATTTAAAAGTAAATACAAATTTTGAAAATCATATTGATGTTTATACTGACTGTTTTGTGTTAAAGTTGACCGCAACATTCCACTTCTTGACCAAATTTTTACTTGACCATCTTCACCAGCTGAAAAAGTTTAGTAGCAAAATGATGTTTTATGAAAAATATTAAATTTAACATTTCTTAACGTCAATATTGGTTATTTGACTTTTATAGTTCTAAAAGAAGTGTTTTTTGTTCATTAACAATACCTAGGTAAAGGATACATTTGGTAAATTTATAGATCAGACAACTACTCTTGATGTCAAGTACAATCAGATATTTAAGATGCAAGCAGAGTTCATAAGCTAAGGGAAAAATTAAATAATATGAAAAAACAATTAAAATTTTAAAAGATTTGACAATAATAGGCTTTCAGAAAATCAAATTAATTTCATCTTTAGGGCCTTCAAAAAAGCCTAAACACATTATATATAATCTCCTATTTACCTGTCACAAGTGCGGATCCATCATAACTCCATCTTCCTGCTAATACTGCTCCTTTGTGTGCCTCTATACTTTTCTCAACTCTTCCTGTTTTACTGATAAGGTGAATTTTCCCTTTAAAATTTAATATGGAAAATTATTCATACAGTAATAATTAATAGAAAAAAAATAATAATAATTAACAGAAACAAACAAATAGCCCTGCTTTCACCTTTACCTTTTTGCTGGGCTATACAGCACAATCTTAACAGATCACAACACCATACACAAACAGCCATTATGACACTTTTATAATGTAATTTTACTATTCCATGAGTTTTATTTATTATCAAATGCCTTATGGACCTAAATATGCATGGAATATAAGTTGTAAGACTTAAGACTCAACCAGTCACTCAATCATAAAGTCAAGTTAGTCAACAGATGTATCAGGGCATTTTTCAGTTCAAACAAATCAGATAGAAAAGTAGACCGCACACACATACAAAATACAACTCATTTACAAAAACAGAATTCATACCACATCTTCTTTTTTATATTTGTACAGGCACAAAATGCTGTGGACTTAATTTCAGATAAACCATTGCATGTATGTAACATAAACCTCCAACCTTGTGTATTTTGAAGACTTTAGAAGAAAGTTCAGTGTGTATGTCATACATGCATTGTATAATTATTTAAATTAAAACAAACACCCAAATATAACTGATGTATTTATTTTCTTGGTGAAAACCTTACCATCTGTTGATGTTAAAACAAAGAGGTCTGATCCCGTCTTCTTTCCACCCCCAGCAGCAGATTTAGGAAACCAGTGCATATCAGTAGGGAAAACATCATCTGGTAACTTAACAAGGGTATTTGTTTCATTGTTACTCAGATTCCACTTCAGAACCAGATGATCATCAGCACCGGAATACAGTTCTTCTGGAGTTGTCCATCCTACACAGCTGACTAGTTCAGAATGTGGAAAATGTTAAGGTATCTTAATTTACTGACAGCTCATAACCAATAAGATAAGTTTCTTTTATTCTTCAAATAAGGAGTGCAATAATTAAGATAAGTTTGAAGTAACAAACAAAATATATATAACCCCAAATTTCAGATCAATATACAAGAAGATGGGTTGGATTGTATGGACATTGTAATGTGTGATTTGCCTTTTTGATCTTCTGCAACAAAAAAACTAGACATCACTGAGGTGGGAGCCATCTCTGTTGTCCCTGCTGTAAATAATGTGTGGTAAAAAGTTTGTATGGATTAGCTGATATGAAGCACTTTTTTACAAGTTATTAAAAGTCTCATTTTTGACATTATGTGCTGAGAGTGATTTTATTCTGTCTTTTAGTTACAGTGTTTTATTTGGCAATTTAATTAAACTGATAATTATTCTGATCTTATTTTCATAGTATAATAGTGATATGACTGTGTGATGTGAATTCATTGTTGATCACTAGGTGAATTCTGGAAAAATGGGTTAATCTAAAACTTTGAAATCTTAACAGTTCTCAAAATATAGAGCGCAAATGATCTGTACCATAGGACATGGGGTTCACTACATATAGAACCGTCCACAATTACAGACAATGGACTGACGGACACTGAAACCAAGATTTTGTCCTTTAACTTTGACCTAGGAAGTTGTACAAACATTATGACACACCCTCTGCATGTCTGCTGTTGATTAATATACATGTCAAGAATGAAATTAAACCGGATCTCTAAATACAGTCGACACAATTTTCAAAGGAGTGTTGGATCCTGAAACCAGTTTTTGACATTGAACTTTGACCTAGGAAGTTGTACAAACATTAGGACACACCATTTGGTGTTGGTTAAATATACATGTCAAGTATAAAGTATGAAATTATAACGGTTCTCTAGATATAGGGCGGACACAATTTGTTTCATAGAGTTAGTGCTACATGTATTTATTTGCTAACATGTTATACTTGACACCAAGGAATCCTTTAGTGAAGATTTATTCTATGCCAATATCACATAGTTACAGGCCTTGGTATGGTCCATCCAGACTGGGATAAGTGTCTGTATACGTATCAACAATGATGTAGAAGGACTGCAACGCCGACATAAACAAAAGACAAAGAAAGGCAATCTCAAATTTTAGCTGCCTTTACGCAAAAAATCATTTGCTTGCACATGTTTTTCACAAAAAAAAAAAAAAAATCCTGAAATTGAATTTCGGATAGTCTTTAGTCTTTCCGGATTATCGTGTCTGGCGGTGTCTGTACTTGCAACTACAATCACGACACAAAGTTTAACCCCGGTAGAAATCAAAATAAAAATGAAGAAGCTAGATTTTTATTTTAGCAAGAAGGCAGCGGATAACGAAAGCCAAAACGTTTTATCTAATTCGCCCAGCAATTACACAGGCTCAATAAAATCACCTTGAAAACATCTTAGATTTATTTCCCTTACTTATAAGTCAAGACTTAAAAGTAGCCGTTCGATTTCGTATTCCCATTGTCATTTCGTCCAAAAGACTATTGATTCACCTAGGGTATCTGTGTTACAAATGACCTTCTACCGTTGTCGTAGAAACCTCTCATTTGATTTTAAAATGACCCTCGTGAGAAACACCACGGGTGTCTTGCAAGAAGCAGGACCTGCTTACCTTCGGAGCACCGGAGGTCGCCACATTTTTTTGGGGTCCGTGTTTTTCATCTGTAGTTAGTTTTCAATGTTGAAAGTTTTTGCTTGTCATTTTGTGTCTTATCTGTTCCCGGGTTTCCAAATTATGAAACCCACTAGGATGTTACTATCGTTTCTTGAAATATGGTATAGTAAGAAACAGATAGGGTATTTATCATTTTCATCATAAAATGGTCCAAAAAAATTTTCGCCTCGCTTCGCTCCGCTTTTTTTTACAGAAAAGGGGGATGACTAAACTAACACAAGTGCAAAATGGTGATATGAACCTGATTCAATGAAATGATCAAAATTATTTCTGTAACTTTAGGACAAGACTGGCAAATAAGACCCTTCCAAAACCCTTATTCCTGATGATCAAATAGGGACAAAGAACAGCCATTACTGGACATCATAAATGTTCATGCCACAAATGAAAAGTGATTTTATATTAAGTTTTGCTCAATCTTGGGTCAAGTATTCTGATAACCAAATTGCAATAAGGTATGTACATTTAACCCTGACCCCCTTCTATTACATTTACAATGCAAGTAGACCAAATAATTAGACGTTAGGAAAGGCTTCTGCTTTGGTGCCTTACAGCGACTTTATAACGCCAAACTCAATTTTTCATTCGGAGAGAATTTTTTTCAAAGGTTAATTAGCTTATTTTTACTAAAACGCTTCACTTTGGGATTATAATATATATCATAATGTTGGCACCAAACTTGGTAAAATTTGAGACTTGAATTTCCATATAATATAAAACTAAAAATCTTTCAGGGCCGTAACTACCTATGAGGCAGGGGAGGCAAGTGCCTCCCCTGAATTTTCTACACAATTTTTTTTTTTGAAGTAAAAAAATAAAATATTGACAATATGTACACGAAGAACTTTGTATTATAAACAACACAAGTTAACAGTTTTAACAGTGTAATCATGATACGTGATATGTCTGTCATTTTTCGGATTTTTGATCGAAAGTAAACCGTTTCAGTATTTGTTTTCTTTTCTTTTTCGTGTGGCCGTCCGTCTGTTATTCAGTATTGAGGGGGGTCAGTATTCGTATGAGAACACATATGAAACTATGCTTTCGATAATTTTGAATGAAAACTTAACTATTCACATTTATTTGGGGCTCAATTATTTAAGCAGAGGAAGTTCCTTTTGTGTTGTGAATCTTTTAAGATATCGGAAATTCGTTACCGGCTGAATCAGCTGTTGGGTCGTTTTTTTAAGTTTCCCGATCGTACGAGAACATTATGGTCAATGCCTTAGTAGGTGAACACTCCCATTCGTTGTAGCAGGGACTTTCTATACTAAGTATATACTAGACTAGTATAGAAAGTGCCTGGTTGTAGTTATATACGTCTGTTCAACTTTCAACATTATTGAAATTCAAGATCCTCGATAAAAAAAAATATCTTGCGTTTTATAATCTTGTTTTATATGGGTTTTTTTTAACTTACCAGCTTCTAAAAAAATATCTTTAAATACAGAAAATACAGATAATAATTGTTTGCATGAATATTGCTCCAAGGATCCAGCAAGCCAAAACTGATCTTTCTTAAAGTAAGGAAATCGAAGGAAAACGGGTAATTTTAGTCATATCATTTGAGAAAAAAATCCACAGTCACAATGTATTTAATGTTAACAATTATAGGTCAAAGTACAGCCTTCAAGACGGAACTAGCCTTGGCTCACCCGAACAGCAATCTCAGCTTGTTTTTGCATAAAAGTTGCTTCCAGGTTCAAGCACTGAATACTGGTGTTTCTTAAAGTAAGGAAATCGAAGGGAAACGGGTAATTTTTAGCCAATGACTGAGAGAAAAAAAAATCGGCGGGCTCAAAGGGGCTCAATCAGCGGCCCCCAAACCCCTGCCTCCCCTGAATTCGAACCCTAGTTACGGCCCTGTCTTTAGGGTATTTACTAAGTACTGATTATCAGGTTGTCTGCATGTTGATATGTAAAATATTTTGTCCAGTGTGCACAGCAAACGAGATAAAAAAAGCCTTCATATTGTGTCAAGCAGCTCACCAGCTGATATTTTACGATATCAATATGCAGATAACCTGATAATCGATTTATCAGGCGGTTTATGTGTCTTTGAAAGTGTTTTCTCAGTTTCAGAATTTGCCCCAAAGTTGGTCATCAGGTGCAAAAAGCATCAATTTTGACAATTTTTCATCCTTAAGCTTGACCCCGAAGACCCAGGGATGCTGGTAGAGGTATCTATCCAGCTGTAGCCTGCATGTAGAGTGGACCCCAGTAAACAAATTGACCCCAACAGTTGTCAGGTGAGGTGGGAGTGAATCTGATCTTGGTTTGGCAGTCTACAGAATGTCATTTGGACTAAAAAATATGGAAGGAATTTCACGATTTTTTCCATTTTTTTACTTCAAATGGATCGAAACCGGAAGTAGTCTTTTCCAATTCATTTTTCAATAATTATTACAATCAGTAGTTATAGGCTTGCAGGTTTGCACTATTTTTGCAAGTTTCAGGCCTCTGAACTTCCTGTGTAAGACACAAAAGGGAAGCCCACCCCTCCAGAGAACCCTGTTTCATACGATTTCAAATTTCCAAGTCCGTATTTGTGCTCAAAATGCAATTTATACATAAGACCCATGACTATAGCTAGCCTCAGGTTGATGGAACATGCATAACTTTCAAAATAAGTATCATAAAGCTGACTTCTAAAAGTATGGAACGCCATACACCTTATAGCTATTTGTCGGCCATAGACGTATTTACACTTGTACGCAAATTAGTCCGCCATTACATAACATCACACAGGTTCCCGAAAACTTTGACTTCATAATTCAAAATATTTGACGTCACAACTAAAAAGTGATTGTTGCTTGACGTCAAAAGGTTATTCAGAGGTGATATAAGGTCATTCGGAGGCAAAAAAAAAAACAGCTAAATACCAAAAGTGTAAATACGTTTATTACTGGATATCACACAGGTTCCTATTGAATTTTGACGTCATTAAACAAAATATCTGACGCCACAATGGAAATGTGATTGTTGTATGCGTCAAAAGTTCAAGCGGCCGGGTCAGTCGGGATAAGCGATAAAGTGTATTGGAGCCAAAAAACGGTGGATTTGGTACGCCTGTGATATGACGGTACCGCATGGTAAGGGGTAAGAGCGGAGCAGTGATATTGACAGTTTGAACGACCGATAAACTGTATCATTCATCCCCTTTAACAGGTTTCATCTGCCTCATAATCTTTGAGATCAGATTGAATATATGTGACTTCAAAAGACAAATACATGGATATAATTTCAGACAGCAAAAATTATACATTATATCAAGTTCGAAAAGAACTGTTCAAGCATTTTTTAGTTGAACTGTACAGGCAGTTAAAAGGATATGTTTCGGCTCTTTCTGTAAAGTTGTTTTTAGTCTCATTTTCACAAAAAAATAATCGATTTCAAAGAATTTAACACATTTGATATCTCAATGTTGATTTTTAGCTGCAAAAATATAGGAATTTAACGCATGCGTCCTTAACTCCGGAAACGAAAAGTAAAATATTGTGAATAAAGAAAAGATTTATGATTTATAATGTAGTTGTAATTTGAAATACAGATACAAATTTATCTATTCAGTATTTAAGATTGAATAGCAGTTGTAAACAATACATTTTCCTTTTATTTTAAATGCATATCCTGTTAAAAAAAAATTAAAAAGTGGTGGAAATCACAATCTATGTTTTATTCCCTTTGCATGCCGGGATATGTAACCAATGAATCCCGCCATATTGTTTATTATGGAGACGGCGACGAGGTCCAAAATGTGGTAATATTCTATATATTTTGACGTATATTGTTTATGCTAGCATATCTAATACCAATATAACGTTCTTCACAACAAGACTTTGCTTTCGAGATGTTTCGGCTTAACAGTCACAACCACAGGTCGATTCGTCCACAATTTTTCATATTTTTTATTTAAATTTTAATTAAAAAGATTGAGAATTAAACAGGTTCGATAAAGGGTTATTTTAGTGCAACGTGTTTTGCCATTGTTATTACACGTGCAGCCGTTAAAAAGGTTTTTTATTAACCATGATTCGTGAAATCGGTTAAAAGATCAATGTGCAAGAAATTTTTTGTTCTTCATCGTGAAATGGCAATCTTATTTCGTGTTCTTCCGTGCAGATACTCCCTCTTAATGCCCTCATTAAACATTGAATAATTAAATAACCAGAATAATTCAGTCGTTTTATTTCCCTGATTTCTTCATTAACAACTGAATGCAGAGACAATGAGAAATGTTCAATTAATCATTTGCCTTACGATCATTTATAGTGGCCGTCACGTAAAATTGGCACAATGTTTTTGGTTGAAAACTTTTTAACTAACAACCGCATTTATCCAAGATGACGTTTTTCATTTAGCGGAATCAAATATCATTCCAAAAATCAACTACTGTATTACCTTTTATTGTGATTGCACTGTATAATCCTGACCTTCACATAATCAAAGATTATTTTGTATGGTGGAATCCGACATTGTTATTACTGGAAGTGTTACCGTGGAACTCCATGTGCTGTCCGTTTTCTCGTGTTTCTCGGAGCTTTTCATCATCTTTATGCAAATAGCACGGGAAATTGTATCATCAATGACAATGATATTACCGGAGAGTAACGAATGTTATGTAAATCAGGGATCCTCATAGAAACCAAGATGACGGTTTTACAATGTAAATAGTCTTGAAAAATGTGAAGATCAGGATTATACAGTGCAAACACAATAAAAGGTAGGACAGTACTGAGTAGTGGATATTTGGACTGGATTTTTCTTCCGCTAATTGAAAAACATCATCTCGAGTGAACGCGGCTGATAATTAACAAAATTTTGACAAAAATTATTGTGCCAATTTTACGTGAAGGCGACTATAGCTATCTCATCAAAAATTGAGATGATTGCTGATTGCTCACCTCTAGTATACATCTTGTCCGCCATTACTGGACATCCCACAGGTTCCCATAAAATTTTGACGTCATGATACAAAGTATAGAATTGAATAGAATATTTTTATTTAGGCCATTGAAAAATAAATATTAGTTTCCCCATACATGTGAAAATTATCCAAGGCCCGGCAGGCAGGTACAACTTTTTTTTTGGTGAAAAATCAGTTTCGGTCTACAGAGAAAGTTGTTGTTGACCTGTAATTTATGCTTGTTTCATATTGTATTGTGGTATAATCTATGTGAATTTGAAGGATTGAGAATAAACTGAGCAATGTTGAAACAATTTTAAGAGATTATCATACATTTTTAAAAAGCATCATTGATCAATGTCATGAATGTCAATAGAAACCAAAGCAACCTTTTTTTTTTCATTGTCAAAAAAGAGAGAGAAAAAATAACAGACCCAGCAGGGTTAGGAGAAACCAACAATAATTTTTGCATGGCCTTACAAAATTAGGGTCCCAGGAGGATATAGCATACATGTACAAACAACATTATTATAAACAATAACATATGCAATACACATTTACAGTTCTTGAGTTGTGACCCTTTATAACATTTATGCTAGTGGGGGCATCATTTGTATCTCATGAACGTTCTAATTTTATTGATAAAAGCTTAAGCCTTTAATATAAATTCACTTTCATTACAGTTGTGTTAATTTCAGTTAACTATATACTGAGCTGTCTTATTTAAAAAAAAAATAGATGTATATTTTGCAAATGAACCAATGATATCAAAAAGAGTTCAAAGGAGGAAGATATATTTACAACTATAGGCCACCATGCGGTCGTCAACAATGACAAAACTTATACCATATAGCATGGAAGTAATATTGAGAGGAATAACATCATCGTCACTTCAAAGGCTTTATCTGCGTTACCGCCCATCTTTCGATAACTCGTTTAGTTGGTTTATTATCAGCCATGGAAGTTGATTCTCCGCATGTGATCTATCAAATCACTGACACTTTTTGGTCATTTTTGTGTTCACGGAAAATTACGAACAGATAGGTTTTTGTCGTATATATGGACCATAATTTGGTATTCGGCCTTTGGTTTCTTTTTGTATCCTTTTTTATAAGTTCTAAAATTTTAACTTTTATTTTGTGGGTTGTGTTGGTGTTAGAATAGTATGAATGGAACAATTGAGTTTTTCGAGAAAAAATTAATACATTTTGATTCACCGTTTACGTGACAGGAAACCAAACAGGAAACCAATCTTTATTTTCTTTATTTTGCACACTATAATTCAAAAGGCATAAATAAACACCATTACTAGTGTTACTTGCTTCATGTTAATATTTAAAATCTATTTTCAATGTTATATTAAAGTTTTTTTTAAACGTGACAGGAAACCATAAGAAACCGAAAGCATTTTTTTAGTTTTATTTTATTGCAAAATCTGCTTAAAATGATCTGAACAGTATACTTTTTCTTAAAATCCATCTTAAATGTAACAGTATTATAAAACTTCTAAATATGTGCTTGTTTTGAAAACAATTAGTACAATTTATTCAGAATTTTCCATATTTTCTTCATTGATACAGGATACCATAATCGTTGTATCTTGATGTTTTGGCCAAAAAAATATATTTATATTTGGTTTTGAAATTCCAGTTATATAAAATTTATTCCAAATCATTGGCAATGTAAAATTCTTTAAATCCAGTAAAGAAAAAAACTTTTAACTTGGAATTAAAATCTTTAAAATAGGCACCATGTGATATTTGTGACCTGTACACCATCTACATGGTTTCCACATTTTAACCTACTTAAGTGGGCTAAAATCAATAAAGTACTTCCTTTCAAGTCATGCCTGGTTAAAGTTTACTTTTCCTTTGACAAGTTTATTGCGTTTCTGAAAAGTGTTTGCAGAACATGAATAAAAAAAAATAATTAAAAATTGTGACAAAGTTACCAACTTTGTACATTCCTAGTGTAACGGTATATTAACATGCATTTTTCATTTAATTATCTTTATTCACCTAAAATATCCAGTAATATTTACTGCTGAAGCAAAATCAATCCAACGAACATCGGCACCATGATAAGAGACGTAATTTCGATTGAATTTTCCAAGGACCCTTTACATCGTTATTGGGAAACGTAGTGTGTTTAAACGTCGGTCAAATTTGAAATCGATTTTGTCAAGTCATTGGGCATTTATTTTCACACAAGATCGTATGTAACATTATGCACATAGGAATAATAATAGACCCCCGGCGCAATCTCTTTGAAAATTGTATTTTCCTTTTTAAACAAGTCGAAACAAGTCTACAGATTATGTTTGCTAACATCCCGTTGGAAACAAAAACAATGTTTAGAACTAGTATATCGTATGTCCGGCTGTAAGGGCGTGATCACATGTTAGTCACATGTTTCACGTATGACCGGAAATGATTAGAACTTAAGGACAAAAACAATTTTAATAAATAACTGGACTTCTGTTTCGTGTGAAATGTAACGCATAACGATAACGTCATTTTCTTACTTAATTATTACGAAGATCAAAACAAGAATGTAAATCATCTCTGATTTACCTGTTTGAACATCTCGCGAGAGTTCATATTTGCATATTGTTTTTAAGAATTCTATTACAACAAAGCAGATTACATCATCTAAAATTTGCGTTACGAAATCGGACACAAAAATCACGCCACTGTTCTTACATCTGCTACATAAATACTTATAGTTCTCGGCATTTTCTTCTCACTATTCTTATTGGTGGATGTTCTTTGTTATTTGAAAGCAAAAGTTACGAATTTGCCGGTGACGATTATCTATAAATCGGTCAGTGTTATGCTCTTCGGAAGCAAAAAGTAACGCGAGAAACGACACAAAAATACGGTTGTAGAATCTTTGAAATTTGTATATTTCAATTTTTTTTCTAGGGAAGAGTAGCATAAACTTGTATGTTAATAAAAATAATGGCATCTTTAGATGTAGTTACAACTTTTCTTACAGTAATTCAAATTTTATCACTTTTCTATAGTTATAGGAAACGGAGCCCAATAGCAAATTATGGTCCATATGTCTGAAGTAACCCAAATAGTCCATTCGTTACATTCCGTTGATGTACGCTGCCGGATAGAGTCATTTTTTATTTTAGTCCCAATTTTTCCTATTTTTGGTTAGTTGATCTTAATAGTTTAAACCAACAGCTATCACATATGAAATTTGAGAACAAGGCTGGGTCATTTTCAATTTCAATATTTACAGACAGTTAAAAAGTCATTTCTGTAAGTTAAGAAGATGATTGTACAAAAAAAAAAAATACATTTGGATCCCCTTTATTAAATACAAATAATCTAAGTCTTTCGTGTTTTAGTCAATTAAAATATTCACAATTCTAAACGGTTCTATCCTTTGATTTAAGTTCTTGATACATAAACTAATTTGTGTAAAAATGAATTTGCCGTAAGACAGATAGATTCAAGCTCATTTCGTCGGTTTGTTATAATTTTTGCTGTAGCTTGTTATATCAATACAAGTATTCCACAATAAACACTTTTAAAAAAAATATATATTTACGAACATATTATCCCCATTTTTAATATTTGTCCAGTTGCAATAATGTAATCAATGACATATGATATATATACATAAATTTAGAATACTTGAAAGTAAATATCCTTTTTTCAATCTCGATGAACTTTGCACATATTTCAACAGTAAAAAATCTATGTCTAGATTTGTCTACATTATTTTGTTAAACATCATGTGAAACCTGATCGATTCATCAGTATTGAACTGTTTTACTCGGGATCCGCTTTTAACCGGAAAATACTTTTAGAACAGTTTAAAACAAACGGTAAAAAGCAAAAATATGCTAAACTACATGTAAATACAATTTTCTATGATAAACTGTTGTAGTTTGATCATGAACAATTTTCGTCTGTTTTTCAAGTTTTTTACATCATAGGACTTCATTCTGAAGGTAGAGATATTATATAAATTTATGCAGCGCCACCTTCTTATTAATAAACCTCGGATTTCACACAGGTACTTTATAATTACCAGACTTGATAAAATCATGTGACTGATAAGAAATTCCAGATGCCATTTTACAACCACGGTATCACAGATAGTAACAAAAGGGGTCTTACCGCTGAGATTATAATTGGATAAAATCATATGACTTTAGTACAGAGCTCTGCAGGCCTTCAATACATGCTAATTAGTCGTTGCAAACTTTCTAGAGGTGCTATCCAGCACTTTGATTTATTATGGTAATATGTCATATGGTTTTGATCCCATTTTCAATTCAAGTAGTTAGGATAAGTTTTCAGGAGTATGTTTTAGAGTTTTCATTTAGTCAGGAACTCATAATTTTTCCTCATGAAGAAGTTAAAGTACTGAAAAATGAATTGATCATCACTATCCATGCATAAAACCAATATAGTTTCTAGTGAAGGTTTATATAATATTTATTTTGATTAAATCAAATAACTTGTAGAATGTGTATCTTTCAGATTTCCAATGTAAGTAAGGACCTCTTTTCAACAATACAAACTTACCATGGGAGACTCTCCGAGTGGCAAAAGTGGCAAAAGTCTAGATGCTAAAAGTATTACCAGCAGAGCTTCTATAAATGTTAAATTACCATCAGCACAAAGTGATGAATTCAAGAGAAAATCTGCAAGTCCAACTAGGAGTCTTCATGGAGATTTTGTAGCTACATTGGAGGGACAAGAGTTTGGCAGAGCGAGACCATTGACAACAACGCCTGTCAGTGTTAAAGAATTTGACCATCCAAGCAGAGCAAAATCCAATTCTAGACTTGTTCAGGCTCAAAGATCGGAAAAAGAGTAAGTTGTGATTTCATTATTCATGTTATTCTGTACTTTGAAATGTACAAGTTGTTTTACACTTTCACAACATGTTTTTGTACTGTTATTTGTTGGTTTTCTATTTTAAGCTAAAGAATCGACTCCTAATTTTTAATCCTGTATATATTTTTGAAAAAAAATTTGGCATATGAAATATTGTGTTTTTATCTCAAATATGTCAAACTAAATTCAAACTTATTTGAAATCAAGTCATGATGAAATTATTTCTTTTATATTTTGAGAGTACTACTTAAAGTTGCAATGTGTGACTTAAATTTGCTAAAGATTCAATGTAAAAACTCTTTTGTATTAAATGCAGTGTGTCTTATGCCTATAAGCGATAGCCTTTTCTAGAAATAAGAGGTTCACTTTGAAAAGGATGATAGAAGATTGTAGATGTTCTATATTAGCTAATGACTTTATTTTGATATTTCTTTTTATAGACTAATTCGACAAGCAGCAGCTACAATCATTGAGAGACAATGGATTGCCTTTAGAGACAGACAAATGTTTAAACTATTAAAACATGCTGTTTGTGCTGCAGTAAGTTTTCACTCTATCTTTTATTCATTAGAAATATTTAATTTTTTTTGCTGAGGTAAAGCATCAATGACTTTCAATGTCCTTTTATACATTTTACATGGTTAAAGTTTGTATGCAACTTTCTTTTTTCAATTCAATTCAAATATTTATTGTCGTATAAACTCGAAACAATAAGTTTGTGACAAATTATATGAATGCAAACATACACAAAAGACATTTCAAAAACAAAACCATATATAGGTAAACATATCCCATAAAACATATACTAGTAAAAAAAATGTTATTTAACATTGAAATCTTTGCTTTACATTTGTATTTATCAGATTGAAAAGAAAATAACGGATGAAAACATATACCTACCACTTTTAATAGTAGAGTAACTTAAAGATTTTTCTACTTTCAATTTTGATTGAATAACGGTATTATTTATTTACAGGAAAATTCATTGTCAAAAGAAATTTTGAGAAAAGTATGTCCAAAAGAAGCAGAGCTGTTAGCTGATAAATTTCAACAAGTCAGAGTTAGATTCAGGTACATAATATTCTGAGGTCACTTTAATTGGTACATGTTGTGTATACAAGTATTTCTTATTTGCTTAAATTCATAATTTATTTATTTTTGATTCTTTGATTTAATCGTGAACATTTTTGTCCACGAACCAGGTCATATTTTACCCTTCTATAGCTAATTCAAAAGAGTGTTTTGTTTAAGAACAGACACATACGACATATTTTAAAGATATTTGTGTCTTCTCTCTGAAGGTTTGGAGGACCAGAATTTCCACCAATGATATTTTTCAAGATTTATATCCACACAGAAGGAAAAGGATTAAAGTACATGAGTGGAAGAAGAATTATTAAACCTGCCTCTGAGGTAAATCATTACTAAATTTCAAAGTCCTTTTTACATTAACATGGTGAAACTTTCTATTCATTATCATAGACAAAGTGATCTTATATTTATTTACATGGAAATGGAAAGTCCTAGAACTTCGAATGTGAAGTAAAAATTGCTCAAAACTTTAGGCAGAAAAAAGTATTTGCAAAAAAGATATAAGGCCACACCAATTTGATTCCTTGTTCGACGGACCCGCCCGCACCTATTTTTTTCAAAACAGAATTTTTTTATTTTTTTTTTTGTTCCCGCTTCCCGCATCCGGAAATGTAATCATGTCTATTTCCCGCACCGTTTTTTTTTTGTAAATATTATAAAAAGATATCAACATTGGTTTATTTCCCCCTTACTTATATTCCCTATTAAAAAATGCTCGTTGTTAGAATAAAGTACAAAGAACACATGAAGGATTTGCCTTCAACTGCAATTATATTATGCTGGCAAAACAAAACTATCTATAGCCGCTGCATGTTTATGCACCTGTCCTGATTGATTCAGGGGCCTGTCGTTCAGCAGTTACCGTTTGTTGATATTGTTCATTGGTATAATTTTTCCCGTTTGGATATATAAATTAGATCGTTGGTTTGCCTGTTCGAATTGTGTACGCTAATAATTTTGGGATCCTTTATAGCTTGCTGTTTGGTCTGTATCAAAGCCCTGTGTAAAAGGCCGTACTTTGACCTGTGTTTGTTATTGTCAGGTTGAGAACAACCCTCCCTTAGACAAGGGGTCATTTTACTGATGTAGAAAAGAAAATAGAAATACCAAGGATTTGTATAGTTCTTCTATACAAAACCTTTGAAAAGTTAGAATTTTGTACTCAAAAAGAGGAGAGTTACATCATATTTTAAACTTTTTCTAAAAGAGGGGTCCACTTATTTTGAATAATATTAAACTGTTAAAGTAAATGTGTTAATTTAACATGGTTAATTAGTCCAGGAATATTACAAAATTCTTGGACATGCTTTGACCATTTAATACTAGATAGATATATAGTTCTTTGAGAAAATATGAGCCCTTTTGTACAAACAAATATATTATAACTTATATTGATCCCTCATAAAACATGTAAAAGGGATATTTATAACATTAAGGGGTTGCCCCCAAACTGATTATGACTTGGATGGAGAATTGTCTCATTGTCAGTCACACATACATAGACCAGATTTAATTATTTCTTGGTGTATAGGGATAAGTTTTACTCAGTATTTTGAGTTCATTTCCAGTACTATACAGATAGGGAAAAAATACTTCAGAAATTAAAGAAATGTCAAAGTACAAGTTATAAATCAAGTTTAATTATTGTCAAAACCTACTATTTTATGTTTACAAAAAAAAATATAGTCGCTCGCCTTTACTTTTCAAGCTTCGCCTCAAAAATTTGCAAATTAAATATTTTTTTATTAAAATTTTCAAATCGCTCGCTCGCCCCAAATTTTTGAGTCCAAAAATCCGTAGAACAAGAAATTAAATTGGTGTGGCCTAAGATATGTTAATTTCAAACTATAGATATTAAGTATGAAATTACATTTGTATATTATGTAAAAGGCCTTCCTCTCAGTTGACATTTGAGATCTCTTGAGCACAGTAAGGCAGATCTCGGCTACCTGACTATTACCATCATAATGCATAACAGCTTTGTCCAGGGAAGAGTCAATCTTTTGGGGAGATTTGAGATAAAAAAAAAAATTGATACTAAATGGGATCAATAAAATGGAGTAGTTCAAATTATACATGCAGTAACCACAGCTGCTAGATATGTTGTTTCAGTTAGGATATACACATATTCATCACTGTCTATTGTAAATTCTTAATTTGCATGAACTTCCAGATTTTTTAAATTTCATCATTCTAACTTTTTACAAAATGATGTTCAGTTTTTATTTTGTATAAAGGTACAATTTCTGAAAATGATGTAGATTTAGACACCATTTTACATTAGTCTGTTTATACCTAAGGATATTTGTTACCTAAAATATTTATTGATATTGATATTCATTTAATTTTTGTCTCGCCTTAACGGAGTCAAAAAGCGAGACATAGGTATGCTGTTTCCGGCGGCGGCGATGGCGTCAACAATGCATTAGTTTGTGATTAGGTCTAGTTTATGCCTTAATCTTTATGGTGAATCACAAGTGGTAGGTCAATCATATTTGGTATGCAGTTGTATAAGCATTGGCACATCTCATTTCCATGGAGATTATTTGGCCCTGCCCCTTCAGTCATGGTCTATTGACTTCAAAACTTTTGCTTATTTTACATGTATTAGTTAGTGATTAGGTCAGTTTATGTGGAACCACAAGTGGAAGGTCAATGATATTTGGATGCAGTTGTATAAGCATTGGTGCATCTCATTTCCATGGAGATTATTTGGCCCTGCCCCTTCAGTCATGGTCTATTGACTTCGAAAACTTGCTTATTTAACGTGTTTTATGTTAGTGATAAGGTCAGTTTATGTGGAAACACAAGTGGTAGGTCAATGATATTTGATATGCAGTTGTATAAGCATTGGCATATCTCATTTCCATGGAGATAATTTGGTTCGACTCCCTTAGTCATGGTCTCTTGACCTTGACAAATTTTCAAAGTTATCAGTCTTAGTTTGTGATTAGGTCATTTCAAGGGGAACCATTAGTGGAAGACCAATGTTAATTGGTATTCAGTTGTATAAGCATTGGCACATCTCTTTTCCATTGAGAATATTTGGCCTCGTCCCTCAGTCACAGTCTATTGAGTCTAATGACTTTGAAACTTATCTTAGTTTACATGTATTAGTTTGTGATTAGATCAGTTTAAGATGAACTGCTAATGTTAAGTCAATGATATTTGGTATGCATATTTATTGGCATCTGCAAGTATTGTTTCCATGGAGATTATTTAGCCCCACCCCCTCTTAGTGGTTCATTCACTTTGAAACTTTTTCATAGTTTACAAGTTAATGTTTGTATTTAGGTTTGGGAACGACTTATAATAAGTCAATGGTATTTGGTATGCAGTTGTATTAGCATTGGCACATCTCATTTACATTGAGATTGTTGAGCCATGTTACTCAGTCATGGTTCATTGAATTTGAATATTTGCATACCTTGTGTAAGATGTTAAAGTACTTCTAACACAAAGGTTCCTGGTTCGATTCCCGTTCTGGAATGAAAATTTCAGGGACTGAATTTTCGGCTCTCCCTTGACAACATTTGCGAGTATGGTCTTGAGGAAACGATGATAGTCTGTCAGTAGGGGACGATAAATGGCTGACCCGTGTTAAGAGAGAGCCATACCTCTTGCACATAAAAGACACCCTTGTAGATTTCGAAAAAGAGCAGGCTAATGCCGCTACAAGGCAGCACTCGCACCCGCAAAGTGGAAAGGGATTAATATAAGTTGGAAAACTTGTTTCCCAATCCACTATAAATAAATATGTTAAAACTAAAATTACAAAAAGGCGAGACATATCTCTGTGATAACAGTTTATTTTATTTTTTAATAGAGGCACTTTTCTATTATCACCAAGCTTATACTTAAAAAACAAACTATATACATATATTAGATCTTATACTCATCTACACAAACAGGCATCAGAAGATTCTTTACGGAATATGGGAAACAGAAAATTCTACGACCAAATGTTACAAGACGCCATGTTTCAACAACAGTATAAGATAACGGATGAAGTTGATGTAACCACACTTAAAGATTATATGCAGGTAAAACAAAATTTATTTCTATAGTGTTAACGAAAATATCAAGGTTGATTAATGTTTCCTTAATCACCATTTGCAAATATTTCATGCATATTCCGGACAATATATTACGATACAAAGTTAAATGAAGAAAATAGAATGAAAAATGGATATTTGGTCTTCAAGTGATTAGGAAATAAATGTATTCAATAATTCCATGACCACCTCATTTTAATTCAAAAACTGTTTCACAGGGTGCAAACAATTATTTGAAAGAGAGCCAAATTTTGCAGGTGTTTTTGTATCACAAGTAAAGTGATTTTTTTATATATCTTGTAGCTAGTGCCCCTTTAAGATAGTACATAACATAATAGATAAATCTGTAAAAATCAGCTGAATGTTTTAATCACATTCTATTGCTATAGAAATGTTCTGCTTGTCAATGATAAAAATTTGTGTTTGTCAAATAGCTATTTATTCAATAAAAAATTTCCAATAAAGTGTGTGGTTCAGGTTTTTTGAAATCTCTTTATTTTTATCAAAGGGTCAAAGCAAATATTTTTTCTAAATTTTATGGAAATTAAATGATCCAAATTAATTTGAGATGAAGAGTAGCATATGAAGGTGTTATTAATTCCTGCCAGAACCAGGCATTGGGTAATCGTAGTCAGTAATTGTAATCAGCTGTAATCGATTACATTTTGCAGTGTAATCCTATGTAATCAGTAATCATGCCATTTCTGATTACAAGTAATCGTAATGTAATCGATTACATTGCCAAAAACAGGTGTAATCATGATTACTTTTAGATTACTTTACAGCTTTTACATTAATGCTAGCAAGACAAATCTTTGTTTGGCTTGCTTGCTTTGTGTGTATCAATGTTTGCTCAAGCATGGCAATTAAGATAGGCGGAGCTTCAGCTTGTATACATCATACTTAAATTTTATTGGACGTTACGTTTGGGGTTTAGGACACTTAATTTTAAAACATCACATGACAAATATTCTCACATGTTTCCTCACCTGTAAAAATGCAATAATTGGTCAATGAAAGAAAAATATAAACTTAATATTGTTTGTTTTTTTATAAAATATCAATCTATTAGTTCAGTTGTTTCCGTGTCTGCCCTTTCATTTATGTAACTCAAGAAAAAAATTCCAATAAATGGGTAACAATTGTATCGAAAAGAGAAAATCGAGTGCACCTTTTTTTATGTTAGGGTGTGTTTGAGATGAATATTTTGTTTTGAAAACGTACAAAGGAAGAGTATTTGATACATCGTCTCGCTTCAGATTCTATCATTTTATATAGCAAAGCTACAGGTTGACTTTATAACATAAAAAAATCACAATACTAAAAGATGAAATGTAGGGGTCAAGTGAAATACCTATCCAATGAATCACAAAATCAGAGTAGGTGTGTGTTCGAATAGCTATTTTACTAAAAGTATTTGACGACAATCTTTAAGTTGGATGATGAAAATGCATATGTTCGAAAAAAAATTGGTTTCCATTTCTACGATTGTGAAAATGAACTGCCGTAATGGGGAGATAATTTTGACGAATTAGAATCCTGACTGTATTGTATATTTACAGGTAAGGAAACATATGAGAATATTTGTCATGTGATGTTTTAAAATTTAGTGTCCTTAACCTCAAACATAACGTCCAATAAAATTTAAGTATGATGTATACAAGCTGAAACCCCGCCTATCTTAATTGCCATGCTTGAGCAAACATTGATACAAACAAAGCAAGCAAGCCAAACAAAGATTTGTCTTGCTAGCATTAATGTAAAAGCTGTAAGATTACATTCATATGATTACTTGCTGATTACAAATCTTGTATACTGGTATATAGGAAAATAGTATTTGATAGACAATATGAAAATGTAAAGCATGAATAAAAAAACATGAAACTAGTATTCACTATGATGGGACTTTGTTTAATGTGATAAATAGTATCATCTATATAACAAATTTTGTTAACAGTTTACTAAAGGAATTTGCTTTCCAGTGTTTGTGAGATTGAGCTCTTATGATATAAGAATATGTCTTGAAAGCATTTTTGTTCATTGATTGAACACTTCTGATTTTAACTCCAATTTCATATAAGTATGCCCAATATTTTTATAAAACTGCAATGAAATTCAAAAGCAGAAAACATTTAGTTTTCAGTTTTTTTTTTTAGGGTTGACATACACAATTGCATGAGCCCTTTTGATTTAAAATGGAATTTAAAATCATATTTTATTTTTTGACAATTTTAATAAATTTTGTTTTCCATAAATATTATGATATGTATGTATTCCAAATTTTCAAACAAATTATAACTTTATTGATATTGCAATTAAGACAATAAAATTTTAATACCCAAGCTCACCTATTGTTTGTTAAAAAAAAATGGAAGTAGTGATTAACACCTGTAAAAACATTTATGGATGTGTCAATTATGTCCTCACAGACAATAAAACTATACTTAATTGATTTTTGTCGAGCCTTCGACTTTAGTCGAAAAAGCGAGACTAAGCGATCCTACATTCCGTCGTCGTCGGCGTCATCCACAACTATTCACTCTGTGGTTAAAGTTTTTGAAATTTTAATAACTTTCTTAAACTATACTGAATTTCTACCAAACTTGGACAGAAGCTTGTTTATGATCATAAGCAAGTATCCAAAAGTAAATTTTGTAAAAATAAAATTCCATTTTTTCTGTATTTTGCTTATAAATGGACTTAGTTTTTCTGCGAGGAAACATTACATTCAATCTGTGGTTTATACCACACAGTTTCTCCATGAAGGTATACTATAAATAACTAAGTTGTGACATAGTTAAGGACTCATTGATTACCGTCTGTAGGTTACAACTGGTATACACTTGTAATTGACCTTAATGACCTGTACCAAGTCTGTAATTAAGTGGCTGGTGGTGCTATAACAGAGACAAACTGCCTGACTGAAACGAATACATTTCAACAGAGAAAAACTGACAAATATAAAAGATATATAAATTTATTACAAAAAATAAAATTATATAGGTATTGCCCTTGGGAAATCATCTCAGCTAATTTTGAAAATATTTTTGCTAATTATGAAAATATTTTCCCGTCGAATTCCCTGAATCCTGAGCTGTTGTAAAGCGTAGTTTGCGCGAACTATTGATGCTTGCGAAACAGTGGTTGACAGGAAATTCGACGTGACTTGTCCTATCAACTGTAGTATAACTAATGAAATGTGAGTTGTAAGTTGATAGAACTTGGGGGATAAAAAATTGTCATTTAAAAGACTGACCAGTGATAAAAAATGCAATGAATGGCCATTGCTCAGATTATATGAAAAATTATAAAAAATATATATATGAGCTGAGAAATCCCCCAAGTGGTAAGATTTTAAGTGAGGTGGAATTCAAAAGGGGGTATAAAGGGAGCCTTCAAGTCGCATGTGCTGAAAAGGTATTAGAGAGAAAGAGAGAGAGAAACAAAATGAATATATACAAATATGATGCACAAAACATAACTGTAAAGTTTGAATGTATCTAGAAAAATAAAACAGCAACTCGTCACATGGCTGAATATTAAGAAAATTATAAGGTTCACATGTGTTTCTTTTCACATTCCAAGCAGGCTCTAAATTGAAATACACGTTTTTTGGCAAAAAACTCAATGACACAAGTTCTGTAAACACAGTGAAATATAAATCCAACATGTATCAGGTGAAAACAGCAACTCTTCGAACGGCTGAATATTCTATGAAATCGGTAAATTCGAATTCAAATAATTGTCACTATATAGATAAGACTTAAAGTTAAAATACATTGTTTCTTAAAGTTAAAATACATTGTTTCTTCTGCTAAACGATAATGTACAAATATAAGTCCAAGTGTATCGCAAGACAAACAGCAACTCTTCGTATGGCTGAATACTTCATATCAAGTATAGTAATTCGCATAAAAGTTCTGTAATGGTCAACAAGTTCACATTAAAGTTCATTGTCCTTGGTAATCCATTCAAGTTCGATAATGTCCACATATCAAATATCACTCAGGTATTTTTAGACAATGTCAAAGACTTCTGTGCTTTTCGAATAGTGTCATTGGAAATACGAATATAACGACAATAACTGTCTGATGTCCACCGACCAAGTGTTTTGATAAGATGATCTTGAATATTAACGGATCCTGCCGATGTACTGGCACCAATTCTAAAGGAATGACCATTGTATAAGCTTGAGTTGTACCCACAAATATCTAGTACATGTCTTAGACTTCTGATGAAAAAGTCCCGGTCTAAAGCGTTACCATTCTCTTTGACAAACAATGGATCTGAAAAACAAAAAGATGCTTCTCTACCCTTCCTGATTGCAATATACTTTTGGACAGCAGAGAAAGGACAAATGGTATGATCGGATTTGTGAAGCTGTATACTGACACCTTTACGAAAAGGATCTGTTTTTGAGGTTTTAAGGTGTAAAATAGCATAAGAATCGAGAATCTCAACATCCGTTACACTTAGATTTACAGTAGAATCAAAATGTTTTGAAACTGTAAATTCACCACATCTAAGAAATCCAAAAAAGGCTACTGTACAGGCCGTTTCTAACATACAATCAGTAAAGGTAGAGAAAACACCTGCTCTAAGAGAATTGCAAATTCTCCCAAGTACCTGAAAAGTAATAGGAAGACGTGGTTTTGAATTATGCTCTCCTTGTATACGTTTGACGGCGCGCATTATCATATTGAGTCTAAGGAGTGTCGATTCATTTGTATAATCAAATGGATGGTCACAGTTACTTTGGATATAATAAAACCGAATTCCACATAAATACAATTTAATGGTTGTATGTAAAAGTCTCAAGTTTTTGTAACAATGTGCGACAAAATAAATCAAAATATCCTCAGAAATCGGAGGCATAGGTTTACCTAACCAGACAACCCCGTTATTAGCCAGAAATGCAGTATAAGCTCGATATCCAACTTTATACGTCTGAGATGTTCTAGTTGATAACACATGTCGCCATAAATCCGATACTGTAGACTTTAATGCCACATTACTCGTGAGACTGGCGGGCACTTGTGAGGTACTTTGTCCGCTAAAGGTGCAAGTATCTTGAACCACTCTAGCTGTAAACAAGAAAGAGAGTCACTGATATTATTCTGAACTCCAGGAACGTGTTCGGCGCGAAAACAAAAATTATTTATACAGGCATACAAAGTAAGAGTTCTCATAAGTTTCATTATCAATAAACATCTGGAACGACCTTTATTAACAATATGTACGGTGGCTTCATTGTCACATCGATATAAGATTCTTTTAGTTGTCCATGAATGACCCCATAAGATGGCTGCAACGACTATAGGATAGAGTTCTAGAAAAGCCATGGAAAATTTCTTTTCGCATGGAGAATTTAAATCATCCGGCCAAGGAGAACAAAACCATTTTCCCTTGAAATAGCCACCATAACCAATGGTAGAAGCCGCATCTGTATATAGTTCGATATCCCTAACACTAGTATAGTCAGAATCATAAAACATATTAATGCCATTCCAGTTTACCAAAAACGAGTACCAAAAACGCAAATCGGTACGACATTCATCGGTCAAATATATTTTGTCTTTGAGATCCTTGACAGTTGTTGATAAAGATATTAGGTATGAGACAAAAGAACGACCCGGAATTATAACCCGCATAGCAAAATTTAAATGCCCTAACAATTGTAGAAGTTCACGTTTAGTACAAGATTGTCTGTTTAAAAACTTCTTGATAAATTCACTTATGCGACTTGTTTTATCTAAAGGCAAGCGGGTCTCCATCTTTTCCGTATCAAGTATAATACCCAAATATTCGATAACTGTACAAGGGCCTACAACCTTGTGTTTAGCCAGTGGAATATTAAGTCTTTTAAAAAGAGTAGTCATTAATGCCATAGTTCTCTCTGCGCAAGAATCAGGTTTATCTATAGTCAAGAAATCGTCTAAAAGATGAAATATATATTCAATTTTGTAGATATTAGTAGCAATCCAACAAATCGCTCTGGATAAGTTATCGAAAATAATTGGCGAGCTTCTACAACCAAACGCTAGTCTATTAAAGAAAAAGTATTCTTTACACCATTTAATGCAAAATAAATGCCACTGGTCCTTTCTTATACCTAATTGTTTGAAAGCGGCCTCTATATCGAACTTTGAACACAATGAAAAACGACCTAATTTTCGTATAACTTTGATTGCATCATCTATTCTGACATACGTCATTGAACAATCTTCCTTACTGATCAAGTCGTTAATACTACAATTATCATCATCGTCATGTGGGGCTGATAAATCCAATATAAGACGCTTTTTCCCGGAGTACTTTCCGACAGCAAGTCCCAAAGGGCTGACTCGATAATAGTTAAACGGTGGAATTTTAAACGGACCTGACAAGAAACCTTTTTCACATTCTTTGTTAATAAGTTCCCGCACAGATAAAGGTTGAGAGCGAGCAGAAAAGTTATTCTTACATTCAAGTGTCGGTAAATCAGTACATTTATTCATAGTGTCAAAACCCTCGTTAATACCACTACAAAGATAATTAACAAAATTTATATCTGGATGCGTTTGCAATAAATCACGTAACAAGTTAACATTGATAGGTGAATTTTCGATAACAGGAATTGTTACTAGTCATTTTGTATTTTCGTTGATTGTAGTCGACCCTCTAGAAGATTTGTTCCTTTGAGTATCTTTGTTGCAGTTAAAGGCGGAATGAAAAGCGAAACAAGAACTGCAAATATGAGTCAAAGAACAACCCGGTCTGGCACACCCCCTTGCCGTGTTATAGTTATTGCAGACCTCTTTCCCATCGTGCAAAACTCGTGTTCTGCCCCTCCTATCGACGCGATCGGAAGATGGTCTATTCCTCGGATAAGTACTACGTTCTACTGATTGAGAAGAAAGAGGGCAAAAATTTGTTCCGTGATCAATAGCGTAACAAAGTCTACAAACTTCTGGCCTTGCATGAGGTGCTAAAAGCGTAAGAATGTCATTGTCTTTAACTCCCCAGTCAAATTTAACTTTGAAATCGCGAAGTGCAGTTGCAGCTTTGGCAGCAAAAAGCTTATGATATTCGTAAAATTTTTCACCGTAGCTAGATTCAATTTGTAAAATGTTAGCTAAGTAACAATCTAATTCTTCATTGCGTTGAGGAAAAACCCTACACATGACGCGTTTATATTTGCCAAAAGCGCAAACGAACTCTTTAATAGTAAGCGTTCTATGTAGCCGGATATCCTTTTTTCCTGGCAAATTAATTTCAAGACCACTGCTAGTAAGTAAAGTACTAGCTGCCTGAACGGATTCGTAATCTTTCATAAGTAATCCGGCTAAATTAACGTCCCTACCTTCAATAATTTGCTTTTTAAGCGCTGGTGAAATTATATCCAAAAAAGGAACAGATGATGACGGCACTCCGTTAATAGTAGCTGTAGATGTGTTAAGGGTGGGATTTATCCCGCAATCGCTTTCACTAGGAGAAACACCGTACCATTTGTATAATGAAAACACATGCTCATCTGCTGTGTGCACTTGTTGAAATCTATTTCGTCTTGAATCTTGTATATTCCCGGAAAAATCCGCTGATTAAGAAGTATTAGAATTATTCCTATTGGTGTTAGAATTCATTGAATCCCTTAATCCTATAACAACTTCGGTTAAATTTCCGATCAAAAGTGGAAGCTCATTAGACGAATTACTGGTCACATTAGGTAAAGTTGGCGAGACTTCCTGGTCTTCATTTGACAATTGTTCAGGTTCGGAAACTGATTTGAGATTATCAAAATAAATTTGTTGTAACACTGTTTTACTTAATTTTGAAGTAATGTTTATTCCAATATTTGTCAGTTCTTCCTTGAACTTCTTAACTGTCCAAGACGAACAGTCATTTTCTTGTCTGCTGATTTCAATTGAATCCGGAGAAAACCGACTTGTAGATTTCCTTTTTCTCCGAGAAGCCATAATGTTAAGTAATCCGTAAAAAACATTCAAAAGTTAAAACTACACTTTGCATATATATTAAAAGTGTTGTATTAATTCCAGAATATTATTTTTGGTAAGACAAGAACTGCTAACGAAACTGATCAAAAGAAGAAGACAGCGTTATCTATCAAAATAATTTCAATAATGATTATTTTAACGCCTATGGTCTGACCGCTATCTGACTGCTAAGCTATAAAATTCTCGACGAGACACAGAAACAAAAACAATCACCCGAAAGTCGTTATGGATCATTAAGAGAAGAACTTCTCAAACGAGCAATAAAATGCAGCTGTCGAAACAATTATAAACCAAATTATATGCTATATATTCAAATAATTTAACATTAAAGTTTTTAAAATTTTAATAACTTTCATAAACTATCCTTGATTTGTACCAAACTTGGACAGAAGCTTGTTTATGATCATAAGATAGTATCAAGAAGAAAATTTTGTAAAAATAAATTTCCACTTTTCCGTATTTTACTTATAAATGTACTTAGTTTTTTTGCCAGAAACAAAACATTCACTCTGTGGTTTAAGTTTTTAAAATTTTTATGATGTTCTTAAACTATCCTGGCTTTCTACCAAACTTAGACAAAAGCTTGTTTCTGATCATAAGATATTATTCAGAAGTAAATTTGGTAAAAAAAAAAATTCACTTTTTCCGTATTTTACTTATAAATGGACTTAGTTTTTCTTCCAGTTAACATTACATACAGTCTGCAGTTAAAGTTTATAAAACATTTATTAGATTCATAAACTATCCTGGATTTTTTTTACCAAACTTGGAAGCTTCTTTCAATCAAAAGACAGTATCGAGAGGGAAATTTTTATTGATGTTTTTCCTCATTTTTGTTGAGTCTGCGATTAACAGCAAAAGTAGGCGAGACACTGGGTTTCGTGGAACCCTTACGAATTTTTCATTATTTGTCCAGGTTTTTTGTGAATTGGGCAGTTGGTTAAAATTTGTAGAAAAAAACAAAGTTATATCTTTTACATAGAGAAAGGACACTTGTCTATAGCTATTTTATCAAATTACACGTTACACTGTAGTCTGTACTTGTTTAAATTCTTTTAAATAAGATTAATAAATTAACTTTAAAAAAGATCACCAAAATAAGCTTTTTCATGAGGATAAAAAGTTATTAGAAATTCTTTAATATTACAATATACAATGTATTCACAAGTAACCATGATTACTTTAAAGAAAAGTAATCTAATATAATCAATTACATTTGAAATAAGGTGTAATTGTAATGTAATCGATTACATTTTATAAGCAAAGTAATTGTAATTTAATCGATTACATTTTAAAGTAATCAACCCCATCCCTGGCCCAGAACACAACTGATCCTCTTGTCCTTTTCAGTATTTAGCAAATGTTGATGAATCCCCTGCTACCATGGGTGGAAAAGAAAACTACTGGAGGAAACTGACATTAGATGGTATGTATTAAAATAATTATATTAAGATATTAAAAGATGAAGGATTGATCTAGACATTGTCAAACAATATTGATTCTGTTTATAGAACTTGTGAAATTTAGTCTTGAAATACATTTGTTTTTGGTAATTTCTTGTACAACAGCACATGTTTTCTGCATTAAAAAAGTCTGACAATTTTATTTTTATTGATTGTCGATTACAAATATCAGTAAATGTGTAAATTGTATGAATATTTATGTTGATTTCAAAAATTTATGGAAACCTTTTGTTTTGTCTGTCCATTGTTTTTTTCTGTAAGTATGTCTGCAAATTTCACTACAAACTGGAACAGACTAAAATTTAACCTTATGGTAACACTTTTGCAGATCACTTTGAACATATCACATGATACGGTTAACATAAAACTTAATATAACATGTTTCAATTGTGTATTTACAGATTTGTCTAGAAGAACAATATTTTATGATATTGTTGATTATTTATATAATCAAAGAATGTCACCACAGCTGCAGTTGGAAATACCTGTATTAGTTCAAAGACCTGTTTCACAAGAAATCAAACGTCAGCATATTCGAGTAATATCAGAATTACGGTAAGAGCTCTTAATGGATGAAAGGACAAGACATATTGTTTATTCCTGTATTTTTACAGGCATGATATAATAACTGATGCAAAAAAACAAAATTTGGTACCTTAAAGAATTATTTTAAAAATTACTGTACCATTTTGTCATAGATATAAGAAGATGATGTATGAGTGACAACGAGACAACTCTCCATCTTAGTTGAAATTTGTAAAAGTAAACCATTAAAGGTCAAAGTACAGTCTTCAACATTGAGCCTTGGTTCATAAAGGACACCCAAAATACTTGTGTAAAACCATTCAAACAGGAAAACCAAGTCTAATTTAAATTAAAAAAATCAGAAATGGGAAACACTTACGAACCACATCAACAAATGACAACCATTGATACTAAGGTTATTACATACATTTGTTTACACTATCAATATTTTAAAGCCGCAACTCAATCCTGACATATATATGGAATCACTACTTAACTTCTTTACTTTCTCCAATGTAATTGAGTTGAAATGATACATGTTTGAGGTTTAGCATCTTTTATAATGTAAGATTGGAAGAATTACTTAGCAGAACTTATCAAATGATTATTGTTTATTTGTTGACCATAATTTGCATGAAATATTGACCACTAGACATTAAACACTTATATATAAATCATGCCTAAGTTGAGTATTTAATTGATGGTTTAATGGACTTTAATTACAGGTCTGCATCTATACCTCAAGTTCCAATGCACACTCCTAAATCCAAACATTCACAGTCATTCAGTCAACCATCTAGTCGTAGATCTAAACAAGCCAGGAATAGGGCTCTTAAACTAAGGAAAATGTATGGTTTAGACAGGGTATGTATTACATGTGTAAATAGACAAGTAAGCCTGTGTGAAAATAAGGAAAAAATTCATTGTCTAGAAATATGATTAGTTTTAGAAACTTTAAAATGAACTGATGCCGAAAACCTTAATAGACAGAAATTTTTAATTGAGATTCACACAAACAAATTACTGATAATTATAATGCACTTATATAATTTCCCTGAATAACTAGTAACTGAGTTTTCAGTGACACCAACCGAAAATGTACCCAATAGCAAAGCGTGCACTAAAAAATGCATATCATGTTAAAAAAAAGTCTTATGACCTTAACCGAGGCAGACAATTGGTCATAAACTGTGGTCTAGACAGTGTTTGTGTAACAAACGTAAACAAGAAATATTGTCATGAAACTTAGTCAAGTACAGGTATATCCAAGTTAGTTTCCCAATTTATTATTTCTTATGTCAATTTAATTTAAGATTTAATCACCTGACTTCTATACAGTATTCATGCAAAAACAATTGTGTATTTTGTAGGAGGGAAGTAATTTAAAGTTAGATTCAAGAGAGCCAACAGCTGTTTCAGAAGAACCTGATGACTATTTTGATAAGTACGGTATCACTGGTGACGACGGAGATGGAGAAGAATGGGAAAAAGAAGCTAGTAAACTTTATGAATGGACACAAGAATTATCATTCAACGATGACTTAATAGCCACACCCAGACTCCCAACAGGAATGATTATGTCCTAGCATTTATTTCACTGATATCAGACTTCAATCAAGTCATGTGATGTTTATATGCTTTGATAGCGGACATTAGAAGTGTCAGCTATGATTGAAGTGATTTGGGTTTTATAATTTGGATAATGTTTATTGTGGCACTAGTGAATAACTAGCTTTAAGATTATATCCAAAATAAGTAAAATGAGAAATGCACATTTTCTTGACAAGGAAAAGCTTAGAATAAGAATTTAAGCTTAATGATGAATCAGTTGATCTGATGTCTGTGTACAAAATCATTTGTTAAGATTTGCATTTTTCTATTTTCATCTGTGATTAAAAATGTCAGACGTACATTTAATGAGACATCGATTATGTTACTGTTAAAGTACAAATTTGTTTATTATTGTTATTATATATTTATTGATAAGAATTTGGAATTTGTATTTGTTATAAATAATATACTTATGTGTTATTATTTACATCTAATTAATATATACACATTTACACATAAATAATTGTGTGTTTTGCAATATGAAAACTGGAGATAACAGCAGAAATATTTCTGAAAATAAACCTAAGAAAGTTCTTTCTTTGTACAAAAGAACTCTTAATTCCGGCTTGAATATTCATATATTCACGTACTCAATTTAATTAAAGTTCAAATATGTATTACACATCAGAGTGGCTTTTAGATAAATCATTGTTCTAAATAAGTATTCTGTACAGTGCTGGCAAATAATTAAAAGGTTTTGATCCAGGAGAAAATTTCTTCATATAAAGTGCTAGGAATAAAGGATATATCATGAATTGCATTTTTAGTGAGTGATATTCATATACATCTATTTATATTTTCATATATAAAAAAATAATGTTGACAAAATGTATGTATTCTTATGGTGCTTCATATGATACTGCTGAAAACAGATTTTTGTTAATTTTAATAATTGTGATATTTAGAGACTGATATACACACATGTATATTTTGTATATTTATAATGAAGAACATGTGTTTGTTTTCTGACACTTAAAGTGTTGATAAATAGCATATTTATAACTACATACTTTTTAGCTCGCTGTCCATTCATATAAAGCTCTACTGGTTGCTTTGTAAATGTTGTAATTTGATGTTATTTAATGTGGTAACTTTACAATACTTCTGAATGGATTATAATTGACAGTATTGTTATTTCCACACTTACAAGTGAATCTTTATTCTGTTACTGATTGGTAGAATGTTCCCCACCTATTAAAACTGTTTATCATAAGGTTCGCTGTTGAATTTACCAATTGACTGATAAAAGTGTGCATAATGAACTTTTTATCTGTTGCAAAATACAGTTGATTCTTTGTTATTATGGTTAAGTAGTTATGCCCATGGATGTCTAAATTCTCAATTTTACTCTAGATCACCAGAATTCTGTAGAAAATTTGGTAAACAAAACAAGATCAAATACACTTATAGGTGTAATAATCTCAAACTTGTGTTAACTAAGTACATCACATATCATTTTTTACCTGTAATCTTTGTTGCATTTGTTATGGTTCTGATGTTATTTATAATATATGACATTAAAAATTTTTTTACATAAAATATCTGTTGTTAATTAGAGGCCTACCTGTATAAAAAAATCAACCTGATTTATATCACGAAATAATTTTTCAATCCGTTCAATCAACCTTATTTACTGGTAAAATATGTTTGCTCAATTCCAATGAAAGGTTGTATGAAGCAAATACAGTGCATCTATAAATTATTCTTATCATTTAATTCAAGTGATTGAATATATATATGGATTGAAGACAGCTGATATCAGTAACACTGTTAAAAAACTAAAACAACTTGGATATAAATGGTTATTAAAATATTGTAATGTATTCTAAAATGAGATCTGGGTTTTTTTTTGTCTTGCTTGACAGAGTAAAAAAGCAAGACATGGGTAGGCTGTTTCCAGCCTTGGCGGTGTCAACAATGTATTAGTTTGTGATTAGGTCTAGTTTATGGTGAACCACTAGTGGTAAGTCAATGATATTTAGTATGCAGTTGTATTTAAAAAGTATTGGCACATCTCATTACCATGGAGGTTATTTGGCGCGCCCATCCATTACGGTCTATTGACTTTGAAACTTTTGCTTAGTTTTCATGTTTAAGTTTGTGATTTGGTCAGTTAATGGAGAAATAAGTAGTAGAAAGTTAATGATAATTGGTATGTAGTTGTATTAGCATTGGCACATCTCATTACCATGGAGATTATTTGACCCGCCCCCTCAGTTAAGGTTTATTGACTTTGAAATTTTGCTTAGTTTACATGAATTAGTTAGTGTTTAGGTTTGTTTAAAAGAAACTTCTTATGATAAGTCAATGGTATTTGGTATATGCAGTTGTATTTATCAGCATTGGCACATCTCATTTCCATGGAGATTGATAAGCCATGTACCTTAGTCATGCTTCATTGACTTTAAATATTTGCAAAACTTACATGTTGAAATGTTGCTATTTTAATTTCAACATTTGCATTTTTGAATTTACAAAAAGCGAGACATATCTCTGTGATAACAGTTTATTTTAAATGATGAAAACATATTAAAGGGAGATAATTTAATTTGTGAATATTCTTAATATTATCTCCCTTTGACAATTTTTATAGGTTACAAGAGCACAAATATTTGTTATGCATTTTCAATAGGGTACCATTGTTGTTCTATAATTTATTTCTTGAAGACTTCACACACTAGCAAAAAATGAGAAGCAGTTCCTGTAACTAGATATGTCAGCATTGCAAATCAGTCAAAAAAATATATATGGTCATGCATTTGAATTATTGGTTTTAAGCTTTATATCTCAGTTCAGTGACTGCTTGAAAAACAAAAAGATAAAATTGAGATTGGAAATTGGAAATATGACAAAGAGACACCAACCAAACCAAAGAGCAGACGATGGCCACCAATGGGGCTTCAACAGGAGCTAGTTTTTTGGTAATGAGAATTTCTCACTTATTACTAGTTAAAGAATAACTAAATTTGGTATATGGTTTTCTTGCAACATTTATATGTCTGTCTGACAGAATTCACCTGACCTCGCCCTCATTTCATGGATCAGTGATCATGGTTCAAAGTTATGTGATTAGGTCAGTTTTTATGCCCCACCTACGATAGTAGAGGGGCATTATGTTTTCTGGTCTGTGGCTCCGTTCGTCCGTCCGTCCGTCAGGTTAAAGTTTTTGGTCAAGGTAGTTTTTGATGAAGTTGAAGTCCAATCAACTTGAAACTTAATACACTTGTTGATTATGATATGATCTTTCTAATTTTAAAGCCAAATTAGACTTTTGACCCCAATTTCACGGTCCAATGAACATAGAAAATGAAAGTGGAAGTTTCAGGTTAAAGTTTTTGGTCATGGTAGTTTTTGATGAATTGAAGTCCAAACAACTTGAAACTTAGTACACATATTCCCTATGGTATGATCTTTCTAATTTTAATGCCAAATTAGATTTTTTACCCAATTTTACGGTCCATTAAACATGAAAAATGATAGTGCGAGTGGGGCATCCGTGTACTTAGACTGTATTGAATGATTGTAAGGTGCACATTTCATCTGACTATGACCTCATAGAACATTGATTATGTAAAACTTGTGTTATACTTGTGGTAAAACCTTCATGTTACTGACTTTCAACATAAATAATGATAAGTAAAACAGGCATGACATTTCAGCCTGTGGCCTGTGAACTCATGTTAAACATAATTGGATAAGTGTGATAATTTTAAATCATCCAATAAGTAGCTGCACAAGATTCTGTTCTGAGTACCATTTTGGGATGAAATTGATGTAGAAAAATGTTTACAATGTAAGTAATAAAAATAGTTTAAACAAAGTGGTTGTGATATCAACCATCTGTTTAATCAGCCCACTTTGTTTAACAAAAAAAATGCAATAACGGGGAAAGAATGGTAAGAATATATTATATTACACTGCACTTTCTCCACAAGCAATCTTTCACTAGCAATGGGCTTAAAAACATTTTTAATCAATTTATAGAGATGACTTCATACTGCAAAATTTAAGCTATGTCAATTGCCCTTTATCTCATTTTCATGGTTCTGCGACTACCAGACTTGGGATAATTGTAATTGTAATGATGGCAAAGTGTAATGGGTCATGACCAGTGATTCAATGTTCATGTATGTATGTCGTGAACTTTTGTGGTTTATTAAATAGATGAAGTTTGAAGTTATCATTTTATAATATATAAAACAAAATCCTTTCTAAAAAGTACTATAATTGTTTTAAACGTTAATTCATTCACATCATTCAAATCTGTTATATTTTTAAATTCATTGTAATCAGATGTAATCATGATTACTTTGCCAATGTAATCATTAATTTAATCAGACACTTTCAGAAATGATGTAATCGTTAATTTAATTTAATCGTACAAATGACAAAGTAATTGTAATTTAATCAATTACATTAAAAGTAATTGGACCCATCTCTGCCGACTACTTGAAAAATAGTTTGTTTTTTTGTAATGTTAATTTCACTCTTGATATTATGAGTAATAGGATATATATATATGTAGGACTCTAAAGAGCGATGGTACTCTAAAGTGCGATGGTAACGCTAAAGTGCGATGGTCTACACTAAAATATGATGGTGTCTCACGCTAAAGTACGATGGTTGTTTGGTTGCTAAAGTGCGATGGTATAGCATGCTAAAGTGCTATGGAACAAAAGAGAAAGGTTCAAGGGAACTAATGTTAAAAACAAGTCTTTTTGCAAAATCTAGTCTGCTATGATATAACATATAATGCGATAGGCTTTTACTTTACCGGTAGTCTTATCTGACTGTTTCTAAATTAAGAATACTAATTTTGTATTTGCAACTGGCAAGGGGATGTGTTTACATTAATAGGCTGTTTAAACGACAAGCTACATCCAATACGCCCTTTGTCCTGAACATGCATGAACTATTTGCCACTGGACGGAATAAGTATAGATTATCACATATCTAAGTTCTGCAGAATAGAGACACAAAGTTCAATTATTACAATTTAATGAAACATAACAGGTAAAATTTTAAATTTTGTATCACAAAAGTGTCGTTAAGGACGCAATGACGTGACGTCATTTGGAATCAGGGCACAATATCAATATCGTCTTTTTGCCCCGGGCAATTTTGAGGTTATTGCATATGCAAAACCCAACGTATTCGTAACAAATATGTTATAAATAAAATTTATTTTTCCCCTTTTTTGTAGCAAGTATTAATACATGTTATATTTAACCAAAATGTTCACACTGATGTTTTAATGGACAATTTCTGATTTACGCTTGAAAACGTGAACCTTTATTTTACCGATGTTTATACTCTTCAATAAAATCAATATTTTAATGTAAACGTAAACATAAATGTCCATTATTTATTTCATATTCCGGTATGCTCATTTTTGGTTCGTATAAACGACTGTTAACGTCATAATCCAACTACGTTTTGTACGTCTATACTTTGGCGGACCATCACACTTTAGCGTGACCATCATACTTTAGCGTCCCCATCGCACTTTAGAGTCCTACATATATATTTGATATGTGCAACCTTGTGACTGTCCAATAGTTTTTCCTTGACTTTGACCTCATTTCATGGATCAGTGAGGTTGAGTTTGTGTTCAAATCCATATCTTAGATACTATAAGTAATAAGTCTACCATAGTTGGTGTTTGGAATGATGGTGAGGTGAACATATCAAACTGACAGGAGTCATCTGACCTTGACCATATTTTCAAGGTTTGGTGGATTAAATTAAGTTTTTGTGTTTTGGTCTGTTTTTCTTTTACTGTATGCAAAAGGTCAACTCTATTAGGTGTATGAAAATTTAATGATGACATACTGGATACCACATCTTCTTATTTTATATGTCAGTCTGGCTTGGTTTTTTTTACCCAGACCTCATTTTCATGGATTATTGCTCAATGAAAAGAGTTTGTGTTTTGGTCCTTTTTTCTCAAATTTTAAGCAATGTGTCAACTATATGTTGTGCATGGAATGGTTGTAAGATGTATATGTCTGTCTGACGGGTATCATCTGACCTTTACACCATTTTCTTGATTTGTTGGTCAATACAAGTTTTAATGGTTTGGTACTGGTATGTGTCGTGCATACTATGAGCAATATGCCAACTTTATTTGGTGTATGAAATGATTGTAAGGTGTACTTGTATTTCTTGTTTGGTTAATCTATCCTTGACTTCATTTTCTTGAATCATGTTAAGTTTGGGTTATACTTGTTGTAGAACTTCATATTAAGGACTATCAACATAGTCAATAGTCAGTAAATCAGGCAAGATATTTTAGCGTGTGCACTTCAGACAGTGATAATTATGGTAATGCTTGACCAAATATTTTTTTTTATTTTAACACAATGTGATGAACCATACAATACGGGTCAAGTTCTTTTATGGTTTTTGTCTCCGCTATCGAAAAATTGTAAAATGAGAGACACAGGTATGCCCATCAGTCAGCGGTGTCCTTGTAAACCATTTGCAAAAAAAACTATATTTTAGAAGGTAACTGATATGAATGCTTCATTCCTTGTAATCAAATGTAAGTATGTTCAATAGTTTCAGTCAGTTTCTCAGAAAGACTCTTAGTATGAAAAGATTTTAAGCTATCAACATTTTTACTTGTTTTAATACCATTATATATATAAAAATAAGAAGATGTGGCATTACTGCAATTGAAACAACTCTCAACAAGAGACCAAAATGAAGAAGGTAGAACTTTTGAAGTATGGTCACTGTACGACCTTCAACCATGAGAAAATCCATACCGAATAGCAAGCTATCAATGGCATTTCGACCAATGTAAAACAATTCAAACAAGAAAATTGAAGGTCTGATCATATGTATGTAAAAAATAAATAAAGAAAAAACAAATAAAACTGATGTACAGCAACAAACAACAACCACTGAATGTTAATCAACAGTCATGCTTTGAGACTGGCATATATTTAATGTGGCTGGTTAAACATGTTTGCATTCTGTTTATCGCGTTTTGCTGATAAATTGTCTGTTAACAGTTCCTCTTTAACTTCAATAGATTAAAGCCAAAATCGACATGTCAGGACAATAACTCCCATAAGAAAAAAAACTTAACTGTTTATCTATGCAGAACTGTTAGTCTAATCCTGTATAGCTGGTTATTTTTGCATTTTAATGTTTCTATCCATCTCCAGCATTTTTCAAAATAAAGAGGCAAAAGACACAAACAAAATACACAAAAACTTATCATTAATTTAAAGACAGCAACTCGAGTCAATGAACATTTTCGGGTCATTTGTAGATCTTGACTGGCTGGTCATTGCTATATTCTTTTCTACCTGTAATAGTTTTCAGGCGACACGACGTGTGCCAAGAGTGGACCAGGATCGTGGAAAAAGGGGGGTCAATACACTATAGCATATCAAACTGTTATTTTTATTTTTGGTACAGTTTGTCTGTCTTTGTATAATACAGTTCAGCACAGAGCATGGGGGTAAACCAGCGAACTCTTTTTGTCAGAAAACACTGTCAAACATCCAAACATACTATCCACACTGATCTGTGTCCACACTTGTATATTATGAAAAAATAGAATTTTTTTTGTTATAATTAAATTTTGTCCACAAAAAAATCATTCCTTACAACTGGATTCTCCTTTTCATTGGCTCGCCTCAATGTAAACCGCATAATACGCGACAAGGCAACAGCAGCGTTAAATATTGTACAAAGCGTCTATATGTAACAGAAAATAGAAAACCTGGATACATATTATCTTATTCACAGGTTTGTTTCTGTTGTATAGGGACTGTTTAGAAAAATAATTTTATGATAGTTGGATTATTTGTGAGAAGTTCTCACATATTGAGAGATACATTTTATAAATGTATTCCTGCCGTCAAAATTTTCTCTGGTTGCTTTCAAGGCGAACATTGTCTCCCTTTTTACACTTTTATAGGGATTTTATGGTCTTCAGGAGGGGATGGGATACAAATGACTGACCATTGGCCTGGTAAGAATAAGAAATAAATGCCTTGCATACCTTGAATGAAAATTAATATTGTTTACAAAAGAGAAAATAAATTTTTGAGCGACAAAAACTCTTCCTCCTCCAGAAGGGAAAGAGTTTTTTGTCACGCTAGGAAAGAAGATGAGTGTTATAATTGCCAATGCGACAACTCTCCACCAGAAACCAAATTACATAGAAGTTAACATCTGGCCTTTAACAATGAGCAATATTATATACCCATACTTCAAAGTGAACTATAAAATGCCTTAAATTTTCACCTTCAAAAATATAAAGAATATACTTGTTTTTCTTTGCACCATTAAAGATCATTAAAAAAGTTGAGAATTATTTGATCAATATATATCACTTACTTTAAACAGTTTTATATATTGAGTGGACAAACACCTTCTCTTGTTTGTCTTCTTCTGGCATACTGTTACAGCTTCGTTTATATTGAAGATTATACGAACTGTTTAATAGTAGTGTCTGTTACAAGTATGTCTTCTTTTTTTTTGTATTATCATTTCTGGTGCTTTTGATGTACTGAAATAGCTTTTTTTTTTCATTTGTGTTTGTGGACTGATGTTGGTCCTGATCATTGATTGGTAAATCACAATCAAAGAGCTGAAAGCTCTGAAGAAAAATGACGCCACTGTCTCTAATATTGGGATAGTTTTTATGCAAGTCTTGATTTTCACATACCGTAATTAGTTTAACAATGCAACATGTCTCGTAAGCATATAATTGATATTCGTATATGTGTGTGTGTGAAGTGAAGGTGCCAACTGGCTGGGTTTTTTTTTAAGACAAATGAATAGGTCAAGACTACCTGAATTGTACAAATAAATACCGTAGAAAGGCTTCTATATTTCTCACTGGTACATAGGCTGAATCCGGGTCCGTTCGCGCCCATTCACGTTTGCACCAACTCATGTTCGCCCCCTTTCACTTTCACACCCTACATGTTCGCAACTAATCTTAATTGGTTTTGTGTTTAATAACTCTGTAAGCAAGTGTTTTCTTATAAGTATAATTGTTGTCATTGTCTCAAAATGAAGTGAGACAGCATTTTTTTTTTGTGTTGAATAAATCTTAATCATGTTTTGGATAGCGTATTGTTAAAGATAATAATAATCGTTTCTAAATAAAGTGGTATTTTGTCAACGTTTTATTTAGCGTTGAATAACTCTTAATCATGTTTTGGTTAGTGTATTGCTATACTTTGTTTCATTGACCTCTTTCATAATGAAGTGAGATTCTGACTATTTTTTTTCTGTGTGTTGAATAAATTTTATCATGTTTTGGTTATAATAGTGGATTGCTATTTTTTTGGTTCCTATATTTTATTGTTTTGTTGTTTCAGATCAAAGGGCTTAAAAACAATTATCTTTTGTGTTTTTCCTTTAAAATCTTCAATGTTTTACTCATACCAAGCTAAAAATACATTCAGTATTTACACCAAAGCAATTTAAAACAACAATCATGATTTTCCAATTATTCAACTTGAATTTGAATTAAAATTGGGCGCGAATGAGTAGAGTGCGAACGGACCTTGGGTGTGAACGTGCGAGGTGCGAAAGTGTATTGGGCGCAAACAGACCTGATACCACATAGTCTGAACCCCCTTCTCCCACAAAATATGATGTAAATTAAAAACAAATTGTTCAGAGAACAATTGAAGTCTTTCCACTAGAAAAGATCTATTTTTATATTGAAATATGAAAAATCAGTTTAAAATGTTAGTTCCTATGGCTTTATGACGTCCTATTAATCTATGACCTTGACCTCAATTTCAAGGTCACAAACCATGGACCTTGAATCAAAATATTCTAGGTCTTTAATATGTTTGGTTAATGAGTACTACCACTTGACGCATAATTTTAAATGTAAGATGGACAAAAACTCCCTTTTATTGTATGCGCAGCCTTTCAACCAAAATATACAAGTAAGGACATGTCGCAACTAATAATTTATGAAAAATTATTTGTCAAAATGTCATACAGTATTTGAAAAGAAGTGAAAATAAGCCAAAATCAAAATTTATAATATGACCTTGACCTTTGACATTGACCTCATTTTCATTTTTAGTACCAATGACCTCATGAAGACCCTAGGTCTCTATCAGTTATGGTTTACCAGTTGAAAATGCATATCGCTTGAATCAAATGAAAAAGGGGGAATAACTCTCATATGGAGTCCCCATAGAGCTATGGTTCAAACGAATATTCTTATCCTAAATATGTAACGAGCAATTTGGTAAAATAAAATCTTTTACGGTTACGAAGGAGAGGTGGCCACAAGAAAAACAGTGTTTGGGGAGATAACTCTTACAACGTAATGTATTTTGTTATAATTACATTTGATATATGTTTCATTATAATACTTTATTCTGATTGGCTAACTGCACATCACATGTTATTCCTCAAGCAATTGCATCACTCAATAAAACTTTTCATTCATGATAACACGTGGTCCCACAATAAAGTGCACAGATGAATTGAATAAAAAAGTTATAAAATTCGTGTTTTCATGATCCTAGCTAAAAAAAGTAATTATAAGTATTGAATGTTTCTTTTTGTAACCTCATAGGGTTGCAAAAGCGTTGACCGTGTGCACATTTTTAGAATGAAGCGCTTACGCATACAAAAAGTACTTCGGTCAACGCTTTTACACCTCAATGAATTTACAAAAGAAAGCATTCAATACTTAAATGCAGTTGTAAATTTTTAAAGCAAAAAGAGTTAATACTAACTTTCACTTTTTTGGATGTTCATGTACATTTTGAATGTATTTATTTTTCTCAACTACATGAATTTTTTGGTGTATTTTTAATGATATATATGAGTAGTCCAAATAATTATTACGTCTGGCAAGGCTTTTTAAATTTTATTCTGGGACACCTTCCTATGACCACAAGGCTTATGTTAATTTTTTTCTGGGACGCCTTCTTAGGAAGCCTTCCTACGAACGTCTTAGGAAGGCGTCCCAGAAAAAAATAAAATAGCCTTATTGGATATTTTTATGCATTATTTAACCAGTTAAGTCTTTTACAGGATTGTTTGTTTAATGCTGTTTAAACATTACTGAAAAAAAAACCACTTTAAATTTGCTAATTATTTGGCATGAAAGTTTGATTTATTGAAAGGGACTCATAGTTTTTCATTTAATTTTAATAATTGTCTAATGGTTAAAACAATAGCTTCGTTGTTTACTTTTATACACAACAACATATTCACTTTGGTCTCGTTGTTTACCTAATATTCACTATGTACTTGGTAACAGTTGTTAATTAATTGAATAGAAAATATTATAATAAATATTATTGGAAGCCGAATTGACGTCAAATAGGTGCCGATTTGACTAGATGGCAATTTAACCAGGTGCCGCCGACTTGACTTGTACGTTTCAATTCCTCTGCGATCGTTTGCGGTATTTTCTTGAGAAAGCCTATTTTCCATCATCAAAGAGAAGAAGAAACTGCTTGAAATGATTCCCGAACGCTTCGTGATTGTTAAAATAAGTTTAATTCACTCAAAAAACAATTTTAAAACTTGCGATGTTTAAACAGGAAGTTTCAAAAGCACGTGTAAAAGAAGAAATTAACCGGTGAGAGTGGAAATCCGTACATAACATATATCACTATAGTACGACTTTTAAAGCAAAACAGTTTCATCCTTTTGTAAAACAGTCTTTAATATACCTATCACATTAATGTTTGAAGGGTCTTAAGCTTATTCAAACCATATAAGTCGGTATGAAACACCAAAACGGAATGATAATAACCGATTACGTTTTGTAGTTTACAAAATTCTGGACTGGTTCCTGTCAAACTACAACACTTTCTTCGACTGTAGTGGAATACAAACAGAAACCAGTTAGTTTGTAAACTGGTTCCTGGCTGATTACTACACAATGCTCATGCATAATGATAACACAAGCACATTCCTCCAGTTTGTATTGAAATTAGTAAATACGAAACCAAGCGCGGTAGGCAGAGAAATCAGGTCGGCAGTTATGGAACAATCAAAGAGCTGAAAGCTCTGAAGAAAAATGACGCCACTGTCTCTAATATTGGGATAGTTTTTATGCAAGTCTTGATTTTCACATACCGTAATTAGTTTAACAATGCAACATGTATCGTAAGCATATAATTGATATTCGTATATGTGTGTGTGTGTGAAGTGAAGGTGACAACTGGCTGGTTTTTTAAGACAAATGAATAGGTCAAGACTAGCTGAATTGTACAAATAAATACCGTAGAAAGGCTTGTATATTTCTCACTGGTACATAGTCTGAATCTGAGTCCGTTCGCTTCCATTCACGTTTGCGCCCACTCATTTTCACCCCTTTCACTTTCACACCCTACATGTTCGCACCCAATCTTAATTGGTTTTGTGTTTAATAACTATGTAAGCAAGTGTTTTCTTATAAGTATAATTGTTGTCATTGTCTCAAAATAAAGTGAGACAGCAATTTTTTTTTTGTGTTGAATAAATCTTAATTATGTTTTGGATAAGGTATTGCTAAAAATAATAATAATCCTTTCTAAATAAAGTGGTATTTTGTCAACGTTTTATTTTGTGTTGAATAACTCTTAATCATGTTTTGGTTAGTGTATTGCTATAACTTGTTTCATTGACTTGTTTCAAAATGAAGTGAGATTCTGACTATGTTTGTTTCTGCGTGTTGAATAAATTTTATCATGTTTTGGTTATATTAGTGGATTGCTATATTTTGGTTTCTATGTTTTATTGTTTCGTTGTTTCAGATCAATGGGACCAAGCTGTTAAAAACAATTATCTTTTGTGTTTTTTCCTTTAAAATCTTCAATGTTTTACTCATACCAAGCTATAAATACATTCAGTATTTACACCAAAGCAATTTAAAACAACAACCATAATTATCCAATTATTCAACTTGAATTTGAATTAAAATTGGGCGTGAATGAGTAGAGTGTGAATGTGCGAACGTGTAGGGTGCGAAAATGTATTGGGCACAAACAGACCTGATGCCACACAGTCTGAACCCCCTTCTCCCACAAAATATTAAGTAAATAATCTTTTTGTTACTGCTATCAAAGGTCTAATGAAACTCAGATAGTTTCAAACATTTGTCAAAGAATTCTAGTCAAACTGGCACCTAGTTAAATTGGCACCTGAACGTCGTAGGAAGGCGTCCCAGAAAAATAATAAAATAGCCTTGCCAGACGTCATAATTATTTGGACTAATACATGAGATATTGTGTATTTTTCTGCATTATTTTAACCAGTTGAGCATTTTACAGGATTGTTGGTTTAATGCTGTTTAAACTTTACTGAAAAACAAACACCTTAAATTTGCTAATTATTTGGCATGAAAGTTTGATTTATTGAAAGGGACTCGTAGTTTTCCATTTTATTTTAATAACTGACTTGTTTTTACAATTACACAAATTGTCTAATTGTTAAAACAACAGCTTTGGTAAGGGCTTCGTTGTTTACCTTTATACACTACATATCCACTTTCGTTTCGTGGTTTACCAAAATACACAACAACATATTCACTATGTACTTGGTAACAGTAATTAATTAATTGAATAGAAAATATTATATCAAATATTATTGGATGCCGAATTGACGTCGAATAGGTGCTGATTTGACTAGATGCAAATTTAACCAGGTGCCGACTTGACTTGTACGTTTCAATTCCTCTGCGATCGTTTGCGGTATTTTCTTGAGAAAACCTATTTTCCATCATCAAAGAGAAGAAGAAACTGCTTTAAAATGATTCTGGAACGCTTCATGATTGTTAAAATAAGTTTAATTCACTCAAAAACAATTTTAAAACTTGCGATTAAACAGGAAGTTTCCAAAGCACGTGTAAAAGAAGAAATTAACCGGTGAGAGTGGAAATCCGTATATGACAGATATCCCTATAGTACGACTTTGAAAGTAAAACAGTTCAATCCTTTTGTAAAACAATCTTTAATATACCTATCACATTAATGTTTGAATGGTCTTAAGCTTATTCAAACCATATAAGTCGGTATGAAACACCAAAACGGAATGAACAATAACCGATTACGTTTTGTAGTTTACAAATTCTAAAACTGGTTCCCGTCAAACTACAACACTTTGTTCGAGTGTAGTGGAATACAAGCAAAAACCAGTGTAAACTGGGTCCTGGCTGGTTTAATACTACACAATGATGCATAATGATAACACAAGCAGATTCCAGTTTGTTTGGAAAATAGGAAATACGAAACCAAGCGCGGTAGGCAGAGCAATGTAATGAAGTTCAGGTCGGCAGTTATGGAACAATGACTGCGTCATTTTCCAATGACTGCGTCATTTTCCAAAAAATGTGTTCTGTGCAGATCCAGTGTGTCTTCCCTTAACTGTTATGCTGTTATGGGGCAATTTGATTCTTTGTTATCTGTTATTCTGAAAATATATTTGCTGTTAGCTGTTATTGTCTTATTCGTTGTTAGCTGTTATTGGACTATTAGGTTTTTGTCGAGCCTTCGACTTTAGTCGAAAAAGCGAGACTAAGCGATCCTACATTCCGTCGTCGTCGGCGTCGTCGTCGGCGGCGTCCACAAATATTCACTCTGTGGTTAAAGTTTTTGAAATTTTAATAACTTTCTTAAACTATACTGAATTTCTACCAAACTTGGACAGAAGCTTGTTTATGATCATAAGAAAGTATCCAGAAGTAAATTTTGTAAAAATAAAATTCTATTTTTTCCGTATTTTACTTATAAATGGACTTAGTTTTTCTGCGAGGAAACATTACATTCACTCTGTGGTTAAAGTTTTTAAAATTTTAATAACTTTCATAAACTATCCTTGATTTGTACCAAACTTGGACAGAAGCTTGTTTATGATCATAAGATAGTATCAAGGAGAAAATTTTGTAAAAATAAATTTCCACTTTTCCGTATTTTACTTATAAATGGACTTAGTTTTTCTGCGAGGAAACATTACATTCACTCTGTGGTTAAAGTTTTTAAAATTTTAATAACTTTCATAAACTATCCTTGATTTGTACCAAACTCTGACAGAAGCTTGTTTGTGATCATAAGATAGTATCAAGAAGAAAATTTTGTAAAAATAAATTTCCACTTTTCCGTATTTTACTTATAAATGGACTTAGTTTTTTTGCCAGAAACAAAACATTCACTCTGTGGTTTAAGTTTTTAAAATTTTTATAATGTTCTTAAACTGTCCTGGATTTCTACCAAACTTAGACAAAAGCTTGTTTCTGATCATAAGATATTATTCAGAAGTAAATTTTGTTAAAAAAAAATTCACTTTTTCCGTATTTTACTTATAAATGGACTTAGTTTTTCTTCCAGTTAACATTACCTACAGTCTGCAGTTAAAGTTTATAAAACATTTATTAGATTCATAAACTATCCTGGATTTTTTTTACCAAACTTGGAAGCTTCTTTCAATCAAAAGACAGTATCGAGAGGGAAATTTTTATTGATGTTTTTCCTCATTTTTGTTGAGTCTGCGATTAACAGCAAAAGTAGGCGAGACACTGGGTTCCGTGGAACCCTTACGAATTTTTTGTTATATGTTATTGTGATAATGTATTTGCTGTTAACTGTTATTGAAAATTGGAATGTTAGCATTTGTTTTGACAGCCAATATTCGGTAAAAATTGAAGATTATTGAACATTGGGGTCTACCACTAGTAATATGGTGGTCCCGTATTCGGTGAAGGATTTCATAAACATATACCCTTCACAGATCATCACATAAACATATTAATAGAACGGTTAGGTCCAGGCATCTCCAGTATATCTTATGATTATCCTTTGTAAAAAAATCCATTTTTTTTATGAACATGTAGCTTGCTATTCAGTGTGAGCCAAGGCTCCGTGTTGAAAGCTGTATTTTGACCTACATGTACAATGGTTTACTTTTATAAATTGTTACTTGGATGGAGAGTTGTTTCATTGGCACTCATACCACATCTTCCTATATCTATGTAGTATGTTTTTTTGTATGGGGATATTGTTCCTCGTTTCCAGTACGTATATATTAAATTCGAACAATTCTTATCATCGGTATAAAGACATCATTCGTAAATATAGCCCAACATGCAGACTTCTAATACGTTCAGGTATTTCACATCCAATTTTTTATGGAAATATTCTTTATAAAGCACAAAGGTGTCAGTATTCACCTCAGAAACTTACAAAACCTTTGAATAGACTTATTAAGAAGGGATATAATTACGATACTGTTGTCAAGTCATTAAAGATTGCATATTTTGACGTTAATATTGAGTCACTGATAAGGTCTCTGCATCGGAACTAAACACATTTATTCTAAAAACAGTTGTTGGCATGACACGGGTTATGTTCTTCTCATATATGTTATGATGGTATGATACTAAACCCCTAACGGGAAGGATTGTGCCTGATGTTCATATGATGAAATCATAATCTTTCAGTCAGTTTAATTGAAGTCTGGAGCTGGCATGTCAGTTAACTGCTAGTAGTCTGTTGTTATTTATGTATTATTGTCATTTTGTTTATTTTCTTTGGTTACATCTTCTGACATCAGACTCGGACTTCTCTTGAACTGAATTTTAATGTGCATATTGTTATGCGTTTACTTTTCTACATTGGTTAGAGGTATAGGGGGAGGGTTGAGATCTCACAAACATGTTTAACCCCGCCGCATTTTTGCGCCCTGTCCCAAGTCAGGAGCCTCTGGCCTTTGTTAGTCTTGTATTATTTTAATTTTAGTTTCTTGTGTACAATTTGGAAATTAGTATGGCGTTCATTATCACTGGACTAGTATATATTTGTTTAGGGGCCAGCTGAAGGACGCCTCCGGGTGCGGGAATTTTTCGCTACATTGAAGACCTGTTGGTGACCCTCTGCTGTTGTTTTTTATTTGGTCGGGTTGTTGTCTCTTTGACACATTCCCCATTTCCATTCTCAATTTTATTAATATGACAAAAAGGAAATATATGGCCAGGGATATCTGATGAGGATGTCAATTAAGGACTATAGGTCCTTACAACCATATAATAAAGTACACAGACTCAGATATGTGTTTCTTTTCAAAGCAGAACCAAATACATTGTACAATTGAAGTTCCAACCATGTCCTGGGTTCTGAAGCTGCACATAACTCATTACAAACAAAGATTAAGTTCGTCTTCAAGCCATTGTTCCACTACTTTACTACCACGGTATTCTACTTACTAGTAGTACACTAAAAAAAACTGATAATAAATTGTTCAAATATAGCCTTTGAAAATAGTGGAATAAATTACTTTTGGAGTTTCAAAATTAGTTCAAAGTACTTGATAAATTGCATGCTTATAATTGGTGCTTTTGATTTTTCTACCCTATATACCTCTGTGGTCATAGTCTTATTAAGAAAAAAATCACACACCTCATGCATTGAACGTGCATTTAAAAAAAATCAAATGCGAATATATATATATTCAAACTCTTTCAGGTCATTTTTTAGTAATAATTAACAAACAAAAGGACTATGTCAATTGGACCTGCTTTGATACCATAACTGTCCTTAATTTTTTTTACAAAATATCATTTTTGTCTGCTATGGCAGTGGCGTAGCTTGCATGTATGCTCAGATGCTCAAGCATCCACATCATTTTGACAAAAAAAAAAAAAAAAAAAAAAAAAATAGATAAATGTATAATTGCACGTGTTCGCAGCAGAAACACACAGATGTACTAGTATCTAAACGTAACAATAGTGAGGATATGAGAATAGCGTTTAACTTTTTCCGAAGCAGTATAAAAGTCTTTCTTTTAGGCTTAATTTGTTTATGGATAAATCACTGAAAAGTACTGACTTTTTCGTAAAAAGTCTACATCGTAGCGCATCGTCGGCTACGGCAAGCGCAGAAGATGATGATACGCAGATCTGCGGACATGTTTGGTCTGAAATTGAGCCAAGCAGAGCGATGACATAACAACATTATTAGTTAACAACTAATCAATCATATCCTGATATCGTTTCCTGGGACATGACTAGTATTTATAAACTCCATTCCAATTCCCTTGTACCCATTTCATATATATAGATAGAATCATATACATGTATCTTATCTCATTCTATCCCTAGTTTGTCTATACTCTTTGTCAGCATAAAAGCGAGTTTAATATTTTGTAACTGCGACAGTATGATGGTGCTTACAGGAAAGCTTAATTCCCTTTTGCAAACAAAATTGTTACTACCGATGTTGCTACCGAATTGCTGACGGAGAAGAAATTGGAAGACATTGATTCATGATCATTGATCATTGTGTTGATGATAATGTGCTACCTTTAGAAACACAGACTGCACTGAAACGACGGAAAACTTGGAAAAGAGCATGCATGAGTGTCGAGAGAATGTGCGGTCTTGCCATGCTCCATGTTCATCGCGATAAGGCTATCAGCAGCAAGACCAAATTATGATTTTGAAACGATTTGACTGAACCAGCCATAGAAAAATTTGGCAAACTCTACTGAATCGATGTTTGTTCTATGTTCTGGCAACAGACTCAAATCAGTTATATTTGGATGATTATCTTAAATATAAATTTAAATAAAGTTGTTAAAAATTTGGTGAACATTAGTAAAAGTCTAAAAATATGAAAAATTTATATAAAAGTGTCCAAATTTAAAACATTAGCAAACTCTCTAAAAATTCCTAGAATGCAGGATTTTGCACCATTCATTTCATAACCTCCAAAAAAAAAAAAATTCTTTTACCTCACTAAAATAAGATGCCTAGTTACGGCCTTGTAACGGAATTTGATAATTCCTGGACTTATAAATTCCCTTTTCCATCTAGGTAAAAATATTAATTTTATTTTCAATAAAAGAACGATAAATGTCCCCGCATTGTTCATATTTTATCTATCCAAGATACAAGTGAAATAACAAAAAAAACATTTTTTTCTTCTTTTTTTTTTATTAATATCTTAAGAGAAATAAAAGCTTCGGGCCAAATGCAGTGGGATTTCCGTTATAATTTATATTTCAAAGGTATTAATTGGTTAAAAATATTCGATCAGTACTTATTATCGCAAGAGTCAAAAATATTGCTGATGATATAAATATCACAAAAATATGGCAAGAATTGTACACATGACAGGGCTAACAAGTCCGTCCGTCCGTCCGTCCGATATTTCCATGTCCCCTGCAACTCGTTAAGAAAAGTAATCAAAAACCTCATTTGGAGGCTTAAATTCCAACAAAAGGGAGTCAATTCGGATCCTTCGAGAAACATATATATTGGTGGGTATTTTGAAATTAAACAAAAATCTAGCCAGTGTCGGATTGTAGGGGCGTACACATGCATACAGGGAAAATGTCAAAAAAATATCATTTTCTGCATAAAATGGTCCCAAAATTTTTTCGCCTCGCTCCGCTCGGCGACAGTTTCGCATCCACATCATATGAACCCTGGCTACGCCACTGTATGGAGTTTCCATATATATTTTCAAGTTATCAGAATTCCAATGGGGACTAACTGTGCACCACTAATTGCAGACCTGTTTCTGTATTGTTATGAGTTACAATTAATGGAAACATTCCGACAGCAACTGGGATTGTGCTTGATTTTCAAATGATGGAGACATAATCTTTCAATCAGTCCAGGAACTGACTTATTTTAATATTTCATTTACTGTTATCTGTTTTTGTCCATTTTAATTACTTGCTATCTGTTATAAGCCAAATAAATTTGCTAGCTGTTTTGCTGTTATTGGGACCCCCTTGCCCCCTCCCCCCCTCATATATTATTTCCCAAATACTTTAATGGTCCAAATCAGATAAAACCCCGTAAACTTGAACAAATTGGTCCAAACTTCGATTTTAGAATATCCAAGAAACATTCAAAGACGTCTCTAATTCGTTTTCGTGATATCCTAAAATAATTTTTCTGGTTTTTTTTTATTGTCTGATTTTCAGTTTTTTTATTCAAGATATGGAGGTCCTGACAAATTTCCTAAAACACTCGGAGAGAACCCCAAAAATACTGATATGCCTCATATATTTTTTAAATGTTATACTGATATTTTGAATTGTTCGAAAACGTTTTGACAGATCTGATGTTTTTTGTAACGTTTTATTACCCCAACCCGGCCCCATTTTCATGTCCAAATAGAGAAATATTATCTCCCTTACAAAGAAGTCAATAATGTATGACGTCATCAAAACTTGTACACATTTGAATGTCGCACCTGTCAGGGAAATTGAAAACCTTTCAACAAATTAGCTAACCAAACACTAATCATGGATTTTAAACATGACAGTTGACAAGAAATGAATGCCTTAAAGTTTTATCTATCAACTTCCAAGTATGTCATGCAAGCAAACTTCGCCGATCGTGATTCATGGAGCGAACTGTATCGATATCTCCCATACTTACGTCAGGCGTTGTCATGTTGTGTGTGTAGAAGCATAGTAAAAATCCCGATGGGACCTAGTCATAAAGTGTGCCAGCACTTCGTTTGCAAGGAATGTGTCGAAAAGCCAATGACAATTAAGCCGCAATGTAGTTGGTGTAAAAAACGAGAAAGTTTTGAAGAATCAACCCAACTTCGAATGGTTGTTTCTTGTTTTAAGAAAATTTGTGAATATGTTATGAGCTCTCCTATTGGCACGGATCTCCAAGAACAGGCACACAACGGAGAAACTAATTCTTTAGTAACAATATTAGAAGAAGGTGTTGACTTCGAGGACGATTATCAGTCACCCCCAGTGATCCCCATTACAATGCCTTCCCAGGTTCCAGCATCCACAGCAGAGCAACCAGAACTTGCAGAAGAATCAGAAATAACAGAATCAATGGACAAACCTACATGTATGAAAAGTAAATCAAAGCTGAACATTCAGCCCAAAATAAAAATGGATATAGTAAAAAAATCACACAGAAAAAAAAACAGACTGAAAAAATATAAATGGTATACAAAACCTAAAAAGAAAGTACCATTAAAGAAAAATAATGTAAAGAATTCAAAACTTTCACAACGGAATGAAAATCTTGTCAACGTCATACCATCAAATGAAATAAAATATGAGATAAAGAGGGAAAGTATAGATGAGGGTCGACCAAAATTAAAAGTTAAACTTCGAGCAAAGAAAGTTGATAAGTTCAATAACAGAGAATTTGGAAGTGATTGTGAAACCATGAAGGGCAATTTTGTAGATACTATGAAGGTTGACAAGTGTACAAGCATAGAACCCTCCATAAAGAAATTAAAATTGATATTTGGTGAAAATGAATTCAAAGTTTGCAAATGTGGAAGAGGAGGAACTTCAAGTCAACTAACTTGTTTAGGTCAAAGATGTCCGTGTTATGTGAAGAAGTTACCCTGTATCAGATGTAAATGTAGAGGATGCAGAAATCCAAGGAAATCTTTTGACTCTGATACAGACCAAACTCTAAGGTCCTTCAATTCTTCAGACCATTTATTTGTCTCCCTTTAGCAAATGTTATTTTTAAAATTTATGATTTTTATTGTACATGTACATTAATTGTAGTACTGTCATGCATACTTTCCAAACTCAACATTATTTGGACTTTGGTGGATAGTTGTCTCATAAGCAATCATACCACAATTCCTTATTTTAATATTTTGAGACAAACTGGTAAAGGAGATAATAATTTTACATTAAAATTTGATTTATCTCTCTTTACTTGGCACACATGTATATTTCAGACTTGCAGGGTTTGTTTGACCATGCCCTCATTTTTGTTGATCAATTTTCTTCTTTTAATCATCTGAGAAATAGGAAGATTAGAAGTATGCTGTTGTCCTTAATTGGAAATAAACTCAATAATCAGTCCAGATTTTCACTGAAGCTAGCAAATTTTGTTCAAGAATAGGATTTTTTGTGATTATAGAACGACTATTAGACTAACAGAAAGTAATTGTAAACCATGATATCATATTAAATGTTTTAGTTATTAGATGCAATAGGTATAATTGTGTAAATACATACAAATATTAGTTAAATAGCTTTCTAGTTGTTAAAATTGAGAAAATATTAGGGCATATGAAGTAATTGTTAGATTTGTTACTAATAAGGTCAATACTGATTAGAATTTCTGTTCTCTGGTCAAGTCCTAAGATATGCCTTTTTTTCAGGTGCCAGAATGTGATTTTATATCTTGTAAAAATTATTTTCATTCTTGTTCAATGTAAACTATACCAGGTGCTCCGCAGGGCGCAGCTTTATACGACCGCAGAGGTCGAACCCTGAACAGTTGGGGCAAGTATGGACAAAACATTCAAGCGTGATACAGCTCTGAATTTGGATTGTGATCAAATTTTTGACATTACATGGTTTTTTTTTACACAAAACAAATGTCAAGATTTTACAAATCAATTAAAGATTTCTTCTTCAAACTTTTTAAATCTAAAATTAAATAGTTGATCATGACACAGCATAGGTTTCTGACACAGAACGAATGTGGTCTAATGAACTTAAAAGTTTTTTTTTGCCTTTGAGCAATTCACTATGCTGTTGAATATTAATCCTCTCAAAAAAATGTTTGAAGAAATTTTCTTTTTATTTATGAAATCTGAAATGAGAAAAATTTAACCCCCCCCCCCTTTTTTTTCACATCCCCGTTTCCCTTTTTCCAAAACTGATATCAATTCAAATTTCTAATGGAGTTTGCAACAATAACTACTCTTTTAAATACATCATAAAATATTAAAATGTAAAATAAAGTGCTTGTTATCACTGAATGGTAAAGATTGGTTGGTAGTAAAAGTGAATATACATTGTTTATTGTATAAAACAATAAAAAAAACTTCATCAGCAACATTTTATATTGGCAAATTTCCAATGAAGTTATTTACATAAAGTTATTGGCAAATAAAAATAGAAAATGACATCATAGTCATGTCTGGCAAATGTCCAACATACATTATCTAAAAACATTTTAGATAAGATAAGGAAAAAAAGCTTCATCAGCAACATTTTATATTGGCAAATTTCCAATGAAGTCATTTACATAAAGTTATTGGCAAATAAAAATAGAAAATGACATCATAGTCATGTCTGGCAAATTTCCAACATATATTATCAACTACTATTCTATACAAAGAAAGATAACTCCAATTGACAATTAATTGCTATTGCACAATATTGTGCAATTAGATATTTCTTGCTATTGTGCAATACTGTGCAATTGAAAATTTCTTGCTATTGCACAATATTTCATATGGAATCCTGATTTGGACCAACTTGAAAACTGGGCCCATAATCAAAAATCAAAGTACATATTTAGATAAAGCATATCAAATAAGCCCAAGAATTTAATTTTTGTTAAAATCAAACTTAGTTTAATTTTGGACCCTTTGGACCTTAATGTAGACCAATTTGAAAACTGGACCAAAAATTAAGAATCTACATACACAGTTAGATTTTGCATATCAAAGAACCCATTTATTCAATTTTTGATGAAATCAAACAAAGTTTAATTTTAGACCCCCATTTGGACCAACTTGAAAACTAGGCCAATAATTAAAAATCTAAGTACATTTTTAAATTCAGCATATCAAAGAACCCCAAGGATTCAATTTTTGTTAAAATCAAACTAAGTTTAATTTTGGACCCTTTGGACCTTAATGTAGACCAATTTGAAAACGGGACCAAAATTTAAGAATCTACATACATAGTTAGATTCGGCATATCAAAGAACCCCAATTATTCAATTTTTGATGAAATCACACAAAGTTCAATTTTGGACCCTTTGGGCCCCTTATTCCTAAACTGTTAGGACCAAAACTCCCAAAATCAATACCAACCTTCCTTTTGTGGTCATAAACATTGTGTTTAAATTTCATTGATTTCTATTTACTTAAACTAAAGTTATTGTGCGAAAACCTAGAATAATGCTTATTTGGGCCCTTTTTTGGCCCCTAATTCCTAAACTGTTGGAACCAAAACTCCCAAAATCAATCCCAACCTTTCTTTTGTGGTCATAAACCTTGTGTCAAAATTTCATAGATTTCTATTAACTTAAACTAAAGTTATAGTGCGAAAACCAAGAAAATGCTTATTTGGGCCCTTTTTGGCCCCTAATTCCTAAAATGTTGGGACCAAAACTCCCAAAATCAATACCAACCTTCCTTTTGTGGTCATAAACCTTGTGTTAAAATTTCATAGATTTCCATTCACTTTTACTAAAGTTAGAGTGCGAAAACTAAAAGTATTCGGACGCCGGACGACGACGACGACGACGACGCCGACGCCAACGTGATAGCAATATACGACGAAAAATTTTTCAAATTTTGCGGTCGTATAATAAAGTATGTTTTAACATGTTTAACCCGATCATAATTATCATGTGTACATATTAAGCATTTGTTTGGGAAATGAATTCAAAGATAATTTTTTTTAAAGAAGCCATTCATTCACTGTTATCAATTAGGATTAACAGAATTTTGAACATTCTATTAAGAAAACTATTCATGAATGTCATTAATGACTTTAGGCTAAAATTGTCATTTGTCAATGAAAGGAAAATATATTTCCTTCCGCCTGTAGTTTAAAAAAATGGCCAGAGAACCAGAAAATTATTTTTTGTGTGCCTCATAAATTTGTTTATTTTGATTGTTTACAAATGTAACTACAGTGTACAATACATGAAAATGCACTTGTTGATTTAAGTGTTTTAACCTTGTAGATCTGAAATAAAATGCTCATTTATTGTGAATGTTGTTTTGCCCTATCATTAAATTGAATGTTAATCATGTTTATAAACAATTGTAAATTGCAGAATTTATCAAGAGTTTCTAAAATCATATGTCAATATCAATAATAAGCAACTTTAATTACTATAAACATGATAAATAACCTTATTTATATCATATTTGGTATTGAAATAATAAAAAATATTTTATTGTCACTGCATATAGAAATGATAGATGGCTTTACTCCCTTTTAAGATTATATATGTAGGTTTGCACAAAAGCTTTCAATATATTCTAGCTCTTGTAAAATTTGTACAAATATTGAGTATTACATTAACAAAATGATTAGGGATAATATTTGTAAGACTTAACCAGTAAAAGCTTTCTTTGAAGTTGTTTATAAGGGGCAAAAAAGTTTTTTTTTTATAAAATTATGTATCTTTCAAAAAGAAAAGAAATTCATGAGTTGCCTGTAAGACTCTATATCTTAAAAGTAAAACAAGAAGCTAAAGGAAAAAATAATAAACAAAATGAGTTGGGTTATATCTCTATCAAAAGTTAATCAATAAATATTCAAAATTACATACCGTCATGAGAAAGGAATTTGTAATTTTTATCTTAATGCATTGCCGGTATTTATATTTTGTCACAGTATAGTGCTCGTTCATTGTTAATTTAGCCATGTATTTTTAGATCATGTCATTGTTATACTATATACATTAATTAGCATTGTACTTAAATGTTATTAATGGTTGTTACTCGTTCTCTTGTTATTTGCCTGTATGTTATCCCATTAAAGTGCAGTTTTTAATAAACATTCTTTTTACTGTTTTTTCTCGCCTTGATGAAGTCACCTGGTTTTCACACTAAACTATTACATTACGATTTTAAATTGCATGATTACTGATTACATGAGATTACATCATTGCAATGTAATTGATTACATTATTGCATTGTAATCGATTACAGTTGATTACAATTACCCCATGCCTTCAAAGGACATATAGTGTTGTTTCTGGATTTGTAGGCAGCTTGAATAAATCACACTATAATTTTCTTTGTTCAGTGGACCTTGAAATTTGGGTCAAAATTCTAATTTGGCATTACAATTAGAAAGATCATACCATAGGGCACATGTGTACTATGTTTCAAGTTGATTGGACTTCAATTTCATCAAAAACTACCTTAACCAAAAACTTAAGCCTGAAGTGTGTAGATGAACAAATGAACGAAAAGACAGAAAAAAACATAATGGCCCTAGGTGGAGCATAAAAAAATTGTAAAAAAGGTGCAATTTGTGTACACTCACATCACATAAAATGACCATATACACCATGATTTGTGTTTAAAAGATACAGTAGAAATCTTGTTGATACTTTTAATTTTAACAAACAACACCAAATACAACAATTGTTTAATAAACATGCATGTAAAGCACAATATAATGTATGCCCTATCATTCCCAAATTTAAAAAATTCATAAAACCAATATAAAACATGTGTAACTCTATATCAAAAAAGGTATATATTTTAATGCATTTGAATTTTTGAAAGATAAATATCTAAATTAGTAAATTTATGTAAAAATTAAAAACTTTAACATAAATACTACATCAGATCATGAGAAAAATAAAATTTATTTGAACAGACACCATATATGATAAAGAGTCAATAAATACCACCTGAAGTTGTAAAAAATGTAAATTCTTCAATCCTTTATAAATCAAGTTCATATAATGATGGAGTATGGTCACTTGACATGTTTGACATAGAAAGTTTTTATAGGTTTTGAGAGAAAGTTAATTCTGAACTAATGCATTACCACCAAGATATCTAATTTACGTTTTAAAAAAATCAAAACCAAATCCTTTAATTTCTACCATTCTGATATGTCATGCATCCTGTCAGATCAGGAACAAATAAAGGATTTAGTTTTAACAATATTGTAAAAAATGGCAAACTATTTTGTACATACATACCCTTAATACATGGATATAAGATGAATTATTATTTAACTATTTATGTTTTCAAGGAAATATGCTTCTTAACTGTAAACAAACAAATGCTGACACACAAATAAAGTAAAGTATTTCATAGTATAAAATTGGCAGTGTAATGGAAAAGTTTGAACAGTTTGAATATTCTATAATACGTAAAACCTTAAAGGTATTGAAAAAATCACCAAAGTGTATTTATAAAAGTTGAAAAATGTTATACATGAAATGTTCAACAATAGACATAACAAACAAAAGTGCTGTACAAAATTTGTTTCTTACCATGAAGGGTTTTCTTTAACTACAATATAAAAAAATATTCCAAGGACAATTTTAAAAACCTATAAGTAGAGAAACATCATATCAAAAATAAACAAGTTCACAAAACGCTATTAATTAAAGAGCAATAAAGACACCTAAAATAAGGGATAATCTCAGGTGCTCAGGGAAACAGATCCTGCTCCAGTAGGGATACCTGTACAAAGGTGAGATGAGAATTATCAGGTGATGTCACAACCAAAGAACAGGACTGTGGTTATGAAAATTTAAGCATATCCATGGCACAAATATTCCATAACGGTCCAACAACTAATGGCATTCCTATAACTTTCAAAGGGATGGCTTCATTATTCCCACTTTGAACACTGGTTTAGTGGCTTTCCTTGTAAGTAGCAACCCTCTATTAAAAATGCAAACTCTGGAATAATGTTTCAACTGGGAGATATATACTCCATATGCATGAGCTGCCGAAATGTTGTTACTACAAAATATGTCGTGCTACAAAAAAGATCCTAAAAAAACCTAGACAGTTGAAATATTCCCATGTCATCCTTAACTCAAAATCCTTACCCTAAGATATCCATAAATTCTTAAACCTTATCTGAACACTCAAGTCATAGTGCATCTAAAAGTATAAGGAGAAAACTAAAAACTACCTGAGCTCATCAATAAATAATTGCAATTAAAGCATTGAATAAATTGTACAGATCAGCATAAACCATAACAATGGCATATCACAACACAGTTTATAAAAAATTATTCTACATGTTATAACATTTTACCACACATGTCTATAGTATAACACTAAGCTACATGTAACAATGTTTTACCACACATTTCTATTTCCACACGTTTATAGTGTAACACTAAGCTATGTTTTACCACGTTTATAGTGTAACACTAAGTTCCGCACATGTCCATAGTGTAACACTAAGCTATCTTTTTACCAAACACATTTATAGTGTAACACTAAACTCCACACATGTCTATAGTGTAATACTAAGCTACATGTTACAATGTTTTACCACAAATGTCTTTAGTGTAATGCTATACTATCACAGTAGATTATATCTTCTACGGTTTTATTACAAATCAGAATATGGGGGATGTTCATGAGGTAGTGCCATTCTCCTTGGGTAGAAGGTATGGCATGTAGAGTATTCAAGAAGATCTGTAATGTCGGACATGTATATGTCTGCAAATCTGGCCAAACGTCGACTGAAGTACGTTGGATTGTGATATGTCCGAAAAATACTTCCAAAATGTGGATTGAACAAGGATTTAGTATAATCTCTGAAATGAAATAAATTAGGGTAACGTTATCAAAATGTACTATTTTACATTTATATAACACTAGTAAATAATTTACATATATAAATGGCTTTACATATTTGAATCTTTACAGTTTGTACACATATAAATATAAAATTGGCAAATTTAAGGCTAAAAATTGCATGAATCTATGCACTATGTCAACAATGGATATTTTCAAACCCTATTCTGTAAATTAATTTCTTGAGCAATTCACATGGCTCAACAGCGTTGTCCATAAATAATAACCCATTAGTAAACAATTCATCAACTAATCCTCTCTCAGTACCAGTATTTTTATCTGTTCAACAAACTCAACTTGTGGAATTAATTTTTCCAGGACTGTTTTAATGGCCCTTACCAATCCCACTTCATCAAACAAAAAGCTACAGGTTTAGAAACCATTAATATATCTTGAATTGAATTATCATAACCTAACCTAGTGCAATTACCAATTTGCAAATGAAAACTTAGAAAAAATGTTTGACTGTAGTCTTGTATTAAAGTGACTTTCATTTCAAATATTGTAAATGAACCTTACCTTAACTTATCTCTTTCTTTTAACCATTCATTTCTGAGTATGTAAATGAACCTTACCTTCAGTGGCGGATCTAGAAATTTTCATAAGTGGGGGCCTAAGAGGTGGCCCGCTCCAGTCACGCTTCAGTGATTCCCTATATAAGCAACCAAATTTTTTCCCAAAAAGGGGGGGCCCAGGCCCCCTGGGACCCCCCTCTAAATCCGCCTCTGACCTAAACTCATCTCTTTCTTTTAACCATTCATTTCTGAGTATGTAAATGAACCTTACCTTAACTCATCTCTTTCTTTTAACCATTCATTTCTGAGTATTGTAACACTGGGGTCTCTGTCCTCCTGAAAAGAATAATCAAAATAGAAATAAAGTGAAAACTAGATGTGTCAAAGCGACACGAATGGCCCCGTCTCAAAAAGTTGAAAAATCTGCAATTTCAATAACACATGTGGACACAAACATGATGGTAGTCTCACATATCAAAAATCAGCTGAAAATCTAGAGGCGTATAAAAATAAAGTCTATAACTGATTTTCAACAATTTTCAAAGTTGTAAACCCTTAATTTTGGCAAAAATTAGCGGAGCAGAACAAAACTTAAACTTGATCTGTAACTCATCATGAGTAACGCACATACCAAAAATCAGCCTAATATCTAAAAGCGTTTAGAAAAAGTCTGTATAACTGTGATTTTCAACAATTTATTAAAGTCCATACATACCTGTAAGTATTGAAATTTTCTACAATAAGAGTCAGCATCTAAAGCCAACTGTTAGATAAATTTACCTTCATATTTTTATTTTACTGATAAATAAAATTACTGTATTAAATTGTTTCCCCTAGGACTAACATTTAGATACTGTACCCACACTTGGTCTATTACATTAGTGAATACATTTAGTGTGTCAAATTAGCTATAACTGAATTTTTTTCATAAAAAAGATAACATTCTTCAGACTAACATATTTATCCTGATTGAACACTGAAAACTTAAGTAGTGTTGTGATTATATGATCAGGTAAAATCTCTGGTAGGTTAATTTACAAGGTTTTACTGTACTAACCTGAGATTCTTCTATGAGATCCTGTAAACAACACAACCAATGAACAGCTCCCTGGAACTTCAAAGTATTGGACTTTTCTATTTCTGTCTGAAAAGTATCAATATGTTGAGTTGAATACTTATGTAACAATTCTTTTGTGTCATGCTCAATAATCATTTGATCATGGATAGGGATTAATTTTGTCTTATCTTTACACCAAGCATTAGCAAATTAAATCATGAGTACTTATTCTAGCATGTACTTAATCAAAAAACTTTCCAATTTGGTATTGACAGTGAAGATAAATGTTGTGTATGTTTTTTTTTTTAAACTGTCACATGCATGACAAATACACTGCTAAAAAAGTTCTACTAACAATCTCCCACAGTTTGTGTCTGAGTGAAAAATTCTGAAGTTACCAAACATCTTTGAACATACCTCTAATTCAGGAATTATTGCACCGGTTCTCCAGCCATACTTTAAGGATGGATCCTGAAAAGGGGAGATAATATACATTCAAATTAAACATAATATACAACTAATACAACTAACATATCTCTTTATTTCCCGTATTATACCGTCAATGATTTTTTTTTAAATTTCCAAGTAAACTTTAAACTATTTCTATTTGAATATATGTTTAGTTTGAAGTACTTTAATTAGGAAATATTGGTTTTACAGATGTCATGCATTGCAATTTAAAATAACTATAGAATAATAAATTGAAAAATTAAAAAGATAAAAATATTCAACGAGTGACTGAACAACACATTAATTCACGAATGAGCGTAATTAACAGTTTTGTTTGGTCACAAGTTACTTTTTTTTCGATATTTAAATTCTTTGATAAGTTATTCTTTTTAATTCATTGGCAAATGGCTCTTTTATGGAATTAAAGAAGAAAATTTAAGGAACTATATCTTTTTCTACGCATTCACAATCTGTTTTGATTCGACGTTATCGACAACATCTTGACACCCTTATAGTTGTATGACATCAGAGACTGAGAGGAGTGAAATAATGGGTTTTTATTTCACTGTGAAATCAATATAATTCATTGCAACCTATGTAATAATGATTAGTATTCTTACTTAAATTATTATTTTTTTAAAGGATTAAAACTAGGACTTACTGCTAAATCACTGTAAACATGGTCACCAAAATATAAAACTTTGGATCCATACCAGCCTGTCATCTGTCTAAGTTGGAAGAAATTGCCCTGAAATTTAATATTTAATACAGTAATTCAAGACATTGAAACTTGTACAACTTGTATAATGTTAAAGCAACTGAAAATAATACAAAAATTTGACTCAGTATAATTATATTATGAGTTCAGACCTTAGTTTTTTAATAAATTCTAACTTTATATAGAAAATTCAAAAAATTTGTTAAAAATTATGTCAGTACTGTCCAAGCACCGATTACTTAGATGATGAAATAACATACAACCAAAAGAAAAATAATACAAAGACAAACACATTTCTAACCAAACAAAAATTGAACAACTGAAACCCAACAAATAACAAAGCACAAGCTTAGAAGCCCAAACTACATACAATATATATTGACAAAATAAACAACAGTAATAAATCAAAAGGCTTGTGAGTAAGAAGGATAAAGTCTCCTTTCATTAATCAAATGAGGAACAATTCTATTATTACTTTATAAAACAAACATTTACAGGAAAATTAAATAATATTATCTAAATAAAGTATTGTTTGTCATATGCGTGTGTTTGATTTGTTTTCTGTCTGTAATAACTGTCTCATTATTGAAGTAAACCCAAAATCTTCTTTTATTTATACAGATTATGTTGTTTTGTTTACTTTGTTGATTGCATTGACACTCTGAATCTCCTCTGTATTTACTTTACATACAATGTATATCTCTGGACTGTAATTAGTGATTTACACACAATATATATCTCTGGAGTGTTCACCGATTGTGTTGATATTATATCTGTATACTTGACCTTGAATAAAGTAAATTATTCACCTCTTGATAAACCTTGCCTTTTATGAGAGTATTGAATAAGGTTTAATATTCATCTCTTGATAAACCTTGCCTTTTATGAGAGTATTGAATAAGGTTTAATATTCACCTCTTGATAAACCTTGCCTTTTATGAGAGTATTGAATAAGGTTAAATATTCATCTCTTGATAAACCTTGCCTTTTATAAGAGTATTGAATAAGGTTTAATATTCACCTCTTGATAAACCTTGCCTTTTATGAGAGTATTGAATAAGGTTAAATATTCATCTCTTGATAAACCTTGCCTTTTATGAGAGTATGGAATAAGGTTAAATATTCACATCTCGATAAACCTTGCCTTTTATGAAAGTATGGAATAAGGTTCAATATTCACCTCTTGATAAACCTTGCCTTTTATAAGAGTATTGAATAATGTTAAATATTCACCTCTTGATAAACCTTGCCTTTTATGAGAGTATTGAATAAGGTTAAATATTCAACTCTTGATAAACCTTGCCTTTTATAAGAGTATTGAATAATGTTAAATATTCACCTCTTGATAAACCTTGCCTTGTATAAGAGTATTGAATAATGTTAAATATTCACCTCTTGATAAATTTTGCCTTTTATAAGAGTATTGAATAATGTTAAATATTCACCTCTTGATTAACCTTGCCTTTTAAGAGAGTATTGAATAAGGTTTAATATTCATCTCTTGATAAACCTTGCCTTTTATGAGAGTATTGAATAATGTTAAATATTCACCTCTTGATAAACCTTGCCTTTTATGAGAGTATTGAATAAGGTTAAATATTCATCTCTTGATAAACCTTGCCTTTTATGAGAGTATTGAATAAGGTTAAATATTCATCTCTTGATAAACCTTGCCTTTTATGAGAGTATTGAATAAGGTTAAATATTCACCTCTTGATAAACCTTGCCTTTTATAAGAGTATTGAATAAGGTTAAATATTCACCTCTAAATAAACCTTGCCTTTTATGAGAGTATTGCATAAAGTTAAATATTCACCTCTTGATAAACCTTGCCTTTTATGAGAGTATTGAATAATGTTAAATATTCACCTCTTGATAAACCTTGCCTTTTATGAGAGTATTGAATAAGGTTAAATATTAATCTCTTGATAAACCTTGCCTTTTATGAGAGTATTGAATAATGTTAAATATTCACCTCTTGATGAACCTTGCCTTTTATGAGAGTATTGAATAAGGTTAAATATTCATCTCTTGATAAACCTTGCCTTTTATGAGAGTATGGAATAAGGTTAAATATTCACCTCTCGATAAACCTTGCCTTTTATAAGAGGATTGAATAATGTTAAATATTCACCTCTTGATAAACCTTGCATTTTATGAGAGTATTGAATAAGGTTAAATATTCACCTCTTGATAAACCTTGCCTTTTATAAGAGTATTGAATAATGTTAAATATTCACCTCTTGATAAACCTTGCTTTTAATGAGAGTATTGAATAATGTTAAATATTCACCTCTCGATAAACCTTGCCTTGTATAAGAGTATTGAATAATGTTAAATATTCACCTCTTGATAAACCTTGCCTTTTATAAGAGTATTGAATAAGGTTAAATATTCACCTCTTGATAAACTTTGCCTTTTATGAGAGTATTGAATAAGGTTAAAAATTCACCTCTAAATAAACCTTGTCTTTTATGAGAGTATTGAATAATGTTAAATATTCACCTCTTGAAAAACCTTGCCTTTTATGAGAGTATTGAATAAGGTTTAATATTCATCTCTTGATAAACCTTGCCTTTTTTGAGAGTATTGAATAAGGTTAAATATTCACCTCTCGATAAACCTTGCCTTTTATGAGAGTATTGAATAAGGTTAAATATTCATCTCTTGATAAACCTTGCCTTTTATAAGAGTATTGAATAAGGTTAAATATTCACCTCTTGATAAACCTTGCCTTTTATAAGAGTATTGAATAAGGTTAAATATTAATCTCTTGATAAACCTTGCCTTTTATGAGAGTATTGAATAATGTTAAATATTAATCTCTTGATAAACCTTGCCTTTTATGAGAGTATTGAATAATGTTAAATATTCACCTCTTGATGAACCTTGCCTTTTATGAGAGTATTGAATAAGGTTAAATATTCATCTCTTGATAAACCTTGCCTTTTATGAGAGTATTGAATAAGGTTAAATATTCACCTCTTGATAAACCTTGCCTTTTATGAGAGTATTGAATAATGTTAAATATTCACCTCTTGATAAACCTTGCCTTTTATGAGAGTATTGAATAAGGTTAAATATTCAACTCTTGATAAACCTTGCCTTTTATAAGAGTATTGAATAAGGTTAAATATTCACCTCTAAATAAACCTTGCCTTTTATGAGAGTATTGCATAAAGTTAAATATTCACCTCTTGATAAACCTTGCCTTTTATGAGAGTATTGAATAATGTTAAATATTCACCTCTTGATAAACCTTGCCTTTTATGAGAGTATTGAATAAGGTTAAATATTAATCTCTTGATAAACCTTGCCTTTTATGAGAGTATTGAATAATGTTAAATATTCACCTCTTGATGAACCTTGCCTTTTATGAGATTATTGAATAAGGTTAAATATTCATCTCTTGATAAACCTTGCCTTTTATGAGAGTATGGAATAAGGTTAAATATTCACCTCTCGATAAACCTTGCCTTTTATAAGAGGATTGAATATTGTTAAATATTCACCTCTTGATAAACCTTGCCTTTTATGAGAGTATTGAATAAGGTTAAATATTCACCTCTTGATAAACCTTGCCTTTTATAAGAGTATTGAATAATGTTAAATATTCACCTCTTGATAAACCTTGCCTTTAATGAGAGTATTGAAAAATGTTAAATATTAATCTCTTGATAAACCTTGCCTTTTAAGAGAGTATGGAATAAGGTTAAATATTAACCTCTTGATAAACCTTGCTGTTTATCAGAGTATTGAATAAGGTTAAATATTCACCTCTTGATAAACCTTGCCTTTTATAAGAGTATTGAATAATGTTAAATATTCACCTCTCGATAAACCTTGCCTTGTATAAGAGTATTGAATAATGTTAAATATTCACCTCTTGATAAACCTTGCCTTTTATAAGAGTATTGAATAAGGTTAAATATTCACCTCTTGATAAACTTTGCCTTTTATGAGAGTATTGAATAAGGTTAAAAATTCACCTCTAAATAAACCTTGTCTTTTATGAGAGTATTGAATAATGTTAAATATTCACCTCTTGAAAAACCTTGCCTTTAATGAGAGTATTGAATAAGGTTTAATATTCATCTCTTGATAAACCTTGCCTTTTTTGAGAGTATTGAATAAGGTTAAATATTCACCTCTCGATAAACCTTGCCTTTTATGAGAGTATTGAATAAGGTTAAATATTCATCTCTTGATAAACCTTGCCTTTAATGAGAGTATTGAAAAATGTTAAATATTCATCTCTTGATAAACCTTGCCTTTTAAGAGAGTATGGAATAAGGTTAAATATTAACCTCTTGATAAACCTTGCTGTTTATCAGAGTATTGAATAAGGTTAAATATTCACCTCTTGATAAACCTTGCCTTTTATAAGAGTATTGAATAATGTTAAATATTCACCTCTCGATAAACCTTGCCTTGTATAAGAGTATTGAATAATGTTAAATATTCACCTCTTGATAAACCTTGCCTTTTATAAGAGTATTGAATAAGGTTAAATATTCACCTCTTGATAAACTTTGCCTTTTATGAGAGTATTGAATAAGGTTAAAAATTCACCTCTAAATAAACCTTGTCTTTTATGAGAGTATTGAATAATGTTAAATATTCACCTCTTGAAAAACCTTGCCTTTTATGAGAGTATTGAATAAGGTTTAATATTCATCTCTTGATAAACCTTGCCTTTTTTGAGAGTATTGAATAAGGTTAAATATTCACCTCTCGATAAACCTTGCCTTTTATGAGAGTATTGAATAAGGTTAAATATTCATCTCTTGATAAACCTTGCCTTTTATAAGAGTATTGAATAAGGTTAAATATTCACCTCTTGATAAACCTTGCCTTTTATAAGAGTATTGAATAAGGTTAAATATTAATCTCTTGATAAACCTTGCCTTTTATGAGAGTATTGAATAATGTTAAATATTAATCTCTTGATAAACCTTGCCTTTTATGAGAGTATTGAATAATGTTAAATATTCACCTCTTGATGAACCTTGCCTTTTATGAGAGTATTGAATAAGGTTAAATATTCATCTCTTGATAAACCTTGCCTTTTATGAGAGTATTGAATAAGGTTAAATATTCACCTCTTGATAAACCTTGCCTTTTATGAGAGTATTGAATAATGTTAAATATTCACCTCTTGATAAACCTTGCCTTTTATGAGAGTATTGAATAAGGTTAAATATTCAACTCTTGATAAACCTTGCCTTTTATAAGAGTATTGAATAAGGTTAAATATTCACCTCTAAATAAACCTTGCCTTTTATGAGAGTATTGCATAAAGTTAAATATTCACCTCTTGATAAACCTTGCCTTTTATGAGAGTATTGAATAATGTTAAATATTCACCTCTTGATAAACCTTGCCTTTTATGAGAGTATTGAATAAGGTTAAATATTAATCTCTTGATAAACCTTGCCTTTTATGAGAGTATTGAATAATGTTAAATATTCACCTCTTGATGAACCTTGCCTTTTATGAGATTATTGAATAAGGTTAAATATTCATCTCTTGATAAACCTTGCCTTTTATGAGAGTATGGAATAAGGTTAAATATTCACCTCTCGATAAACCTTGCCTTTTATAAGAGGATTGAATATTGTTAAATATTCACCTCTTGATAAACCTTGCCTTTTATGAGAGTATTGAATAAGGTTAAATATTCACCTCTTGATAAACCTTGCCTTTTATAAGAGTATTGAATAATGTTAAATATTCACCTCTTGATAAACCTTGCCTTTAATGAGAGTATTGAAAAATGTTAAATATTAATCTCTTGATAAACCTTGCCTTTTAAGAGAGTATGGAATAAGGTTAAATATTAACCTCTTGATAAACCTTGCTGTTTATCAGAGTATTGAATAAGGTTAAATATTCACCTCTTGATAAACCTTGCCTTTTATAAGAGTATTGAATAATGTTAAATATTCACCTCTCGATAAACCTTGCCTTGTATAAGAGTATTGAATAATGTTAAATATTCACCTCTTGATAAACCTTGCCTTTTATAAGAGTATTGAATAAGGTTAAATATTCACCTCTTGATAAACTTTGCCTTTTATGAGAGTATTGAATAAGGTTAAAAATTCACCTCTAAATAAACCTTGTCTTTTATGAGAGTATTGAATAATGTTAAATATTCACCTCTTGAAAAACCTTGCCTTTAATGAGAGTATTGAATAAGGTTTAATATTCATCTCTTGATAAACCTTGCCTTTTTTGAGAGTATTGAATAAGTATAGATTATTACATGGCATTTTTCATATCAGACCCTTTATCGGCACCAAGGTTATGATATCAGCCCAAGAGCCGCAGGCTCGAGGGCTAATATCATGAACGAGGGCCGATAAAGGGTCTGATATGAAAAATGACATGTAATTATCTTTTTATCATATACTTCAGCAGAAGAAATACAGACAAGAACTATTAAAATTTAAATTTGTTTGTCTTTGCACTTTCAGATAATATTTACAGCCAACAACCAAAAAAATAATCTTAACTTTAATTGTTTTTATTGATATTACAAGCATTTTATTTATCTTGTCACAACAATTATCATGTTCTTCAATAATATTGTTACCTCATTTATGTCTTTCAAAACATATTTAACTTAAATCTTTTTTGCTCCTCAAACATTTTGTGAAAAGTCTTATCACTTGCCGTTTTCCGCGTTCTTTTGTCGTTTCAAACAAATTTCCGGAAATGCACGAAGTTGCATGTGATAAACGTCACGGAAATTAACGGAAAGGCATGTAATAACATTCCGGAAGCAGTCAATAAAGGTACCTTTATCAGCCCGCTATGGGGTTTCTTAGGAATCTGGTCAATAAACCTAGTAATCCTTTCATAGCCTTTTGATATTTTCAAATGTTATTGAACTGTAAAATTTTAGTAATATTGTATACAAGTATATGATAAGGTTAAATATTCACCTCTCGATAAACCTTGCCTTTTATGAGAGTATTGAATAAGGTTAAATATTCATCTCTTGATAAACCTTGCCTTTTATAAGAGTATTGAATAAGGTTAAATATTCACCTCTTGATAAACCTTGCCTTTTATGAGAGTATTGAATAAGGTTTAATATTCATCTCTTGATAAACCTTGCCTTTTTTGAGAGTATTGAATAAGGTTAAATATTCACCTCTCGATAAACCTTGCCTTTTATGAGAGTATTGAATAAGGTTTAATATTCATCTCTTGATAAACCTTGCCTTTTTTGAGAGTATTGAATAAGGTTAAATATTCACCTCTCGATAAACCTTGCCTTGTATAAGAGTATTGAATAATGTTAAATATTCACCTCTTGATAAACCTTGCCTTTTATAAGAGTATTGAATAAGGTTAAATATTCACCTCTTGATAAACTTTGCCTTTTATGAGAGTATTGAATAAGGTTAAAAATTCACCTCTAAATAAACCTTGTCTTTTATGAGAGTATTGAATAATGTTAAATATTCACCTCTTGAAAAACCTTGCCTTTAATGAGAGTATTGAATAAGGTTTAATATTCATCTCTTGATAAACCTTGCCTTTTTTGAGAGTATTGAATAAGGTTAAATATTCACCTCTCGATAAACCTTGCCTTTTATGAGAGTATTGAATAAGGTTAAATATTCATCTCTTGATAAACCTTGCCTTTTATAAGAGTATTGAATAAGGTTAAATATTCACCTCTTGATAAACCTTGCCTTTTATGAGAGTATTGAATAAGGTTTAATATTCATCTCTTGATAAACCTTGCCTTTTTTGAGAGTATTGAATAAGGTTAAATATTCACCTCTCGATAAACCTTGCCTTTTATGAGAGTATTGAATAAGGTTTAATATTCATCTCTTGATAAACCTTGCCTTTTTTGAGAGTATTGAATAAGGTTAAATATTCACCTCTCGATAAACCTTGCCTTTTATGAGAGTATTGAATAAGGTTAAATATTCATCTCTTGATAAACCTTGCCTTTTATAAGAGTATTGAATAAGGTTAAATATTCACCTCTTGATAAACCTTGCCTTTTATGAGAGTATTGAATAAGGTTAAATATTCACCTCTAAATAAACCTTGCCTTTTATGAGAGTATTGAATAAGGTTAAATATTCATCTCTTGATAAACCTTGCCTTTTATGAGAGTATTGAATAATGTTAAATATTCACCTCTTGATAAACCTTGCCTTTTATGAGAGTATTGAATAAGGTTAAATATTCATCTCTTGATAAACCTTGCCTTTTATGAGAGTATTGAATAAGGTTAAATATTCATCTCTTGATAAACCTTGCCTTTTATGAGAGTATGGAATAAGGTTAAATATTCACCTCTTGATAAACCTTGCCTTTTATAAGAGTATTGAATAATGTTAAATATTCACCTCTTGATAAACCTTGCCTTTTATGAGAGTATTGAATAAGGTTAAATATTCACCTCTTGATAAACCTTGCCTTTTATGAGAGTATTGAATAACGTTAAATATTCACCTCTTGATAAACCTTGCCTTTTAAACCTTGCCTTTTATGAGAGTATTGAATAAGGTTAAATATTCACCTCTTGATAAACCTTGCCTTTTATGAGAGTATTGAATAAGGTTAAATATTCATCTCTTGATAAACCTTGCCTTTTATGAGAGTATTGAATAAGGTTAAATATTCATCTCTTGATAAACCTTGCCTTTTATGAGAGTATGGAATAAGGTTAAATATTCACCTCTCGATAAACCTTGCCTTTTATAAGAGTATTGAATAATGTTAAATATTCACCTCTTGATAAACCTTGCCTTTTATGAGAGTATTGAATAAGGTTAAATATTCATCTCTTGATAAACCTTGCCTTTTATGAGAGTATTGAATAATGTTAAATATTCACCTCTTGATAAACCTTGCCTTTTATGAGAGTATTGAATAAGGTTAAATATTCATCTCTTGATAAACCTTGCCTTTTATGAGAGTATTGAATAAGGTTAAATATTCATCTCTTGATAAACCTTGCCTTTTATGAGAGTATGGAATAAGGTTAAATATTCACCTCTCGATAAACCTTGCCTTTTATAAGAGTATTGAATAATGTTAAATATTCACCTCTTGATAAACCTTGCCTTTTATGAGAGTATTGAATAAGGTTAAATATTCACCTCTCGATAAATCTTGCCTTTTATGAGAGTATTGAATAATGTTAAATATTCACCTCTTGATAAACCTTGCCTTTTATGAGAGTATTGAATAACGTTAAATATTCACCTCTTGATAAACCTTGCCTTTTATGAGAGTATTGAATAATGTTAAATATTCAATTCTTGATAAACCTTGCCTTTTATGAGAGTATGGAATAAGGTTAAATATTAACCTCTTGATAAACCTTGGTGTTTATCAGAGTATTGAATAAGGTTAAATATTCACCTCTTGATAAACCTTGCCTTTTATGAGAGTATTCACTCTGTCCCATGACACATTTTCAAGAGAAGGATCATAAATTCTAAATGGCCTGAAAAGATAACAGATTTCTAAATTAGAAATAAATTCATTTTAATACATATATATATATACTGTTTTGTTTTGCTTGCACTACTTTTACTTGGAGAATAATAAACAATGCAAGGAAAATATAACTCTCTTTTACCAGTCCTATGAAGTAAAAATTCACAAGATTATTATCAAATTTCCAAACTGCATCTCATGCTTTCCAAAGAATCAATATAAATAACAGCAAACCAATCTCCACTACCCATACACTTTAACTCTCAGTATAGTTTTTTTGTTATTTAAAATTTTTCATAAAAATAAATATAGGCATGAGATTGTTTATCATGCAATTTTCCCAAAATTTCTATTTCCAAGAGCCATATATCTACTGCATGAATAATTAATCAGCGCTGATCATCAAACTGGTCCTAATACTTATTTAAGTCAACTTTTAACATGAATTTTATAAAATCAGGCAAGAAATGTAGGCATGAGAGTGCTAACAGTGCAATTTTCAATATAATTAACATTTCAAAGGGACAGAATTCCTGTAAACGTAGTTGATAGCACTGAATTTTAAAATTGTCCGAGAAATTATACAGATTTTACCCTGTGATATACATTCCATAAAAAAAAAAACATTTTAAAAGAAATTCAGGCTTACAGGGCTAAACTAGATAATTTTCAGCATAATTAAATTGCTAAGGAGCATGACTCTGGTAATAAATAATTGATCCACTTGTGATACCTTAGGAATCCTGCAGTCCACAGTGTAAAGTTAATCCAATAGCAATAATTCAATATCATAGGCAAAAGTTTATTTTAGGCACCATATGCACATTTAATAAATCATGTATCAGTGAAGATCAAAATAAAAACAAATACAGATTCAAATTACCTTGAAGCTTCATTGAAGAATTTTGGTTTTCTTGCATTGCAGATAATAACTTCAAACAGATCTCTCCAGTCATTTCCCATCATGTAAGTCATGCCTGCATCTCTGTACAAAAAAATAACAGAGCTGTTACAAACAAAACAAAACCAGATCCCTCCAGTCACTTCCCATCATGTAAGTCATACCTGCATCTCTGTACAAAAAATAATAGAGCTGTTACAAACAAAACATAAACAGATCCCTCCAGTCACTCCCCATCATGTAAGTCATGCCTGCATCTCTGTACAAAAAATAATAGAACTGTTACAAACAAAACAAAACCAGATCCCTCCAGTCACTCCCCATCATGAAAGTCATGTCTGTATGTCTGTACAAAAAAATAATAGAACTGTTACAAACAAAACATAACAGATCCCTCCAGTCACTTCCCATCATTTAAGTCATGCCTGCATCTCTGTACAAAAAATAATAGAACTGTTACAAACAAAACATAAACAGATCCCTCCAGTCACTCCCCATCATGTAAGTCATACCTGCATCTCTGTACAAAAAAATAATAGAGCTGTTACAAACAAAACATAAACAGATCCCTCCAGTCACTCCCCATCATGTAAGTCATGCCTGCATCTCTGTACAAAAAATAATAGAACTGTTACAAACAAAACAAAACCAGATCCCTCCAGTCACTCCCCATCATGAAAGTCATGTCTGCATCTCTGTACAAAAAAATAATAGAACTGTTACAAACAAAACAAAACCAGATCCCTCCAGTCACTCCCCATCATGAAAGTCATGTCTGTATGTCTGTACAAAAAAATAATAGAACTGTTACAAACAAAACATAACAGATCCCTCCAGTCACTTCCCATCATTTAAGTCATGCCTGCATCTCTGTACAAAAAATAATAGAACTGTTACAAACAAAACATAACAGATCCCTCCAGTCACTTCCCATCATTTAAGTCATGCCTGCATCTCTGTACAAAAAATAATAGAACTGTTACAAACAAAACATAACAGATCCCTCCAGTCACTTCCCATCATGTAAGTCATGCCTGCATCTCTGTACAAAAAAATAATAGAGCTGTTACAAACAAAACATAAACAGATCCCTCCAGTCACTCCCCATCATGTAAGTCATGCCTGCATCTCTGTACAAAAAATAATAGAACTGTTACAAACAAAACAAAAACAGATCCCTCCAGTCACTCCCCATCATGTAAGTCATGCCTGCATCTCTGTACAAAAAATAATAGAACTGTTACAAACAAAACATTAAACAGATCCCTCCAGTCACTTCCCATCATGTAAGTCATGCCTGCATCTCTGCAAAAAATAATAGAACTGTTACAAACAAAACATAACAGATCCCTCCAGTCACTTCCCATCATGTAAGTCATGCCTGCATCTCTGTACAAAAAAATAATAGAACTGTTACAAACAAAACATAACAGATCCCTCCAGTCACTTCCCATCATTTAAGTCATGCCTGCATCTCTGTACAAAAAATAATAGAACTGTTACAAACAAAACATTAAACAGATCCCTCCAGTCACTTACCATCATGTAAGTCATGCCTGCATCTCTGCAAAAAATAATAGAACTGTTACAAACAAAACAAACAGATCCCTCCAGTCACTTCCCATCATGTAAGTCATGCCTGCATCTCTGTACAATAAAATACCACTTTTACAAACAAAACAAAAACAGACTTTTGACAAGGAGAAAAGATATGTGTATGCAATACTAAATGTAATAAACGTATGTGTATAGTTTATTCTGTATTTTAAATGTTTTAGGCTTGATGAATAATCTTTTTTCTTAATGCCATATTATATTAGAAAATGCTGAATATTGAGTGGGAATTAATCTACTCGACATAAGGCCAATTAAAATTAATTGATAGATTTTCATCCCCGCCCGCCCCTCTGAAATCGTCCCATCTTCTTTTTTTTTTTTTTTTTTTTAAATATGATTTCCGGATTTTGTTCATGTCCTTTACCGGAAACCATCGATTATTTTGTTTCATTTAAAACTTCCTGTTTCAAATTTCGGTTTTGTATTTCTTTGAGTAATTTAACGAAAATGATTAAGTAGAAATATTGTGCTGCTCTATGATGACAACATCATCTACCGAGAATAGAGATTGATTACGAGAAGGGCATGAAATATTCGAGTTACGAGAAAATATTTTATCATCGGTATAAGGATATCATTCGTAAATATAGCTCAACATGCAGACATCTTATACGTTCAGGTATTTCACATCCAATATTTTATGGAAATATTCTTTATAAAGCACAAAAATGTCAGTATTCACCTCAGAAGCTAACAAAACCTTTAAATAGACTTATTAAGAAGGGATATAGTTACAATACTGTTGTCAGGTCATTAAAGATTGCATTTTTGGCGTTAATATTGATTCACTTATAGGGTCTTTGCATCGGAACTAAACATATTTATTATTAATAAACCAGTTGTTGGCATGACACGGGTTATGTTCTTCTCATATATGTTATGATGGTATGATACTAAACCCCTCACGGGGAGGATTGTGCCTGATATTCATATGATGAAGACATAATTTTTCAATCAGTTTAATTGAGGTCCGGAGCTGGCATGTCAGTTAACTGCTAGTAGTCTGATATTATTTATGTATTATTGTCATTTTGTTTATTTTCTTTGGTTACATCTTCTGACATCAGACTCGGACTTCTCTTGAACTGAATTTTAATGTGCGTATTGTTATGCGTTTACTTTTCTGCATTGGCTAGAGGTATAGGGGGAGGGTTGAGATCTCACAAACATGTTTAACCCCGCCGCATTTTTGCGCCTGTCCCAAGTCAGGAGCCTCTGGCCTTTGTTAGTCTTGTATCATTTTAACTTTTAGTTTCTTGTGTACAATTTGGAGTTTAGTATGGTGTTCATTATCACTGAACCAGTATATATTTGTTTAGGGGCCAGCTGAAGGACGCCTCCGGGTGCGAAAATTTCTCGTTGCATTGAAGACCTGTTGGTGACCTTCTGCTGTTGTCTGCTCTATGGTTGGGTTGTTGTCTCTTTGGCACATTCCCCATTTCCATTCTCAATTTTATTTTAAAGCAACAATTACATAAAATTGAGAATGGAAATGGGGAATGTGTCAAAGAGACAACAACCCGACTGTAGAACAGACAACATGTACTTGATAACAGTGATTGCCAATCAGAGATATTTATTATATATAAGAGTTTAAAAAATTATGTATGATGCCTTAAACGGCATGTACATGTATATACATAATATAAGCTTATTTTACACTTATTTATACCCCGCGGTATGAAGAACTCTGACAACAGGGTTTCATATGAAATAAAATTTAAAAAATAAAATCCTCCCACCCGCCCCATTTTTTTCAAAAATTTGGATGAAAATCTACTTATTAATTTTAGTTGGCCTAATTGATCAATTAAACAAGTGTGCATAATCGAGAAATGTCTTGCCTGAGTTACTTATTATGTTTGAAATTATGTCAAAAGATTAAGGGAAAGAGGTTATACAGCAAGTATTACATGAAATTAACATTATCAATAATCTATGTAAATGAGTTAAAGTTAAAAGGGAACTGTATATACTCCATATTTAAGACTGTACTTTGGCAAATAATGGTTTACTTTTACAAATTATGACTTTGATGGAGAGTTATTGGAACTCATACCACATCTTCTTATATCTAATTACAATCGTTTCATAGAACAAGTAGATAACCTATTGATCATAATCCCCATCTTCAATTAAATGCAACGAAACAATTCATTTATGTTCTTTGAATATGGTTATCCTTTGGTACATGTAAAAAATAAAATGTCTCTTTTATTCAGTATCTTGTTTTGATATCATCACACTTTCGTAATACACAGGCCTATAGAAGTGAAATAAACTTTAAGGACAGAATATGTTAAGTTCATTATTAATCTCAAACAGATGTTAAATTATAATGTAAAATGCTGTTTCAATAATGTACTAAATGAACCAGTGATGGTAGATTTGATTTTGATTTTCGTGTTTTACCGTCACTTTTAAGCTCCGCACCAGTGATGATAAAAAAACAAGTTATACACTTATTACTTTATGTACCTACACAAAAGGGAATCCACTGTTAGTTATCAGAAACAGTTTCTTATCAGCCTTCATCAAATTTTCAAGAAGTGACATCACTTTAGGTCCTTTTTCTAAATACTTTTCTGAAATGATATATGCACATTATTTCTAAAATTGAGAATTTTTATAAAATTTTCAAAGTCTACTATTAATGACCTCTTTTTTCATCGTATACATATAAACTGTTAATTTTCTTAAAAATCTAATTTGATAATAAACTATTAGATAACAATCTTCAAAATTTAGGTGGTAGTAACATGGCTGCTTTAAAATTGAACTTCAAACCATTTTAAATTTCCAACATATAGCCTTAAAAGTATAATATTAACAATATATAACATGAATATTGAACAAATCTTGGTTAACAATATAGAACTTCAAAGATCAATTCTTACCTAAATTGGTCAAAATACTGTTATGTAACAATCCATTGGAATGGATCCCTTGGACAGCACCCTAATTAACATATAACATATTAAGTTTACAAATATTACAACCCTTGGACAGCACCCTAATCAACAAATAACATGTCAAGTTTACAAATATTACAACCCTTGGACAGCACCCTTATCAACAAATAACATATCAAGTTTACAAATATTACAACCCTTGGACATCACCCTTATCAACAAATAACATATTAAGTTTACAAATATTACAACCCTTGGACAGCACCCTTATCAACAAATAACATATTAAGTTTACAAATATTACAACCCTTGGACAGCACCCTTATCAACAAATAACATATTAAGTTTACAAATATTACAACCCTTGGACAGCACCCTAATCAACAAATAACATATTAAGTTTACAAATATTACAACCCTTGGACTGCACCCTAATTAACAAATAACATGTCAAGTTTACAAATATTACAACCCTTGGACAGCACCCTAATTAACATATAACATATTAAGTTTACAAATATTACAACCCTTGGACAGCACCCTTATCAACAAATAACATATTAAGTTTACAAATATTACAACCCTTGGACAGCACCCTAATTAACATATAACATATTAAGTTTACAAATATTACAACCCTTGGACAGCACCCTAATTAACAAATAACATATCAAGTTTACAAATATTACAACCCTTGGACATCACCCTTATCAACAAATTACATAGCACATTTACATTTATTAGATTTTAAAATACATTAATAGCATATTGAATGTTTAATAAATATAAAAAAAAAATCAATTTCAATAGGGCTAATCATTCTTTCTCATATAATAATTCTACAGACATAAGAAATATGACAAACATATCATTTTGATCTATTTAGAAAAAACACCAAGAATTATTTAATTTTCTTTTACAGCTCTTCTATAAAAGCATACAAAACAAAACTTTGGTCGACTTGCTTGGTATGTTTGCTTGGATGTTTGCAAACAATAGGTAGGCAGAGTTTCAATATATACTGGGATTTTATTGGACATGAATTGAAGTTAGTGTTTATTGTCCAATCAAATTTGATTATATAGTAAACAAACTAGTGTACCTTCCTGTTGTTTACTAACATCAAAACAAACATATCAAGCAAGTTGATCGATGGTTTGCATTGCATGCTTTTATAGAAGAGCTGTAAATGAGAAAACACTTCAATTATTTTATATAAATTTATGATTTAAAAATTTGACAGAATGTAATTTATTGTGTAGTGTGAGAAGATTCTATGTCACGCAGGAATTAATGATGAGTGATGCTAATGAGGAGTTAATCAACTTACCCTTACGTCATAGAAGACATATTCTGGATCATACTGAATGTCGTTCTCTCTGAAATACTGACATTCAATTAATATTAATTATCAGGAAAATGTAACATTTCTTTTCATATTGTGATGTTTAGTTAATACAAAGTTTTTCAGTTAACCACTTAGATGTACTGTAAATATAGAAATTATTGAGATGTTTTAATTATTGCAAAATATGCAACAGGGTTAGGGACGACATCAAAAGATCGATGTAGGATAAAAAATTTAAATCAAATAGTTTGGGGGTGGGGGGTCAGTGAAAAAACTATGTGAATTAAGTTTTTTATCCTACATTGAACTTTTGATGTCGTCCCTTATAATCACAATAATTTAACTCTCATTATGAATTTTTTTTATATGAATTCAACTGGAATTTTCTCAATATTGCAAAAAAAAATAATTTGCATTTTAGTCTAAAATGACAAAATCACAATAATAAATAAAATTGAGAAAGGAAATGGGGAATGTGTCAAAGCAACAACAACCCGACCATAGAGCAGACAACAGCCGAAGGCCACCAATGGGTCTTCAATGTAGCCAGAAACTCCTGTACCCGGAGGTGTCCTTCAGCTGGCCCCTTAAAAATATGTATACTAGTTCAGTGATTATGGACGTCATACTAAACTCCGAATTATACACAAGAAACTAAAATTAAAAATGCATGCAATAATTTCTGACTTTACAGTAGCTAGTATCATTACCATTGTAATTAAGTTCTGTTATCAATTTCATACTAAAACACATCTTTTTAGTTAGCCAAAATGTATTTCTTCTTAAAGTATATTGATTTTAGAGTTTTTTGACAAATTATATTTTAAAACATGAAACAGAAAGTTGTTTTTAGCAGTAATCATTACCTCAATAACTTCGGTTAATAATGTCATTTCAGGGGGTGCAAACAGGTCAACAAGCTGGTACATTGGACCCTGTAAGAAAAATTTTATTTTTAATAAACAAAGTATGTTATTTACAATAACAAAGTTCCCTTTCCACTTAGCGGGTGCAAAACTTGCTTTTCAATCCACTATAAATAAATATATAATTGTAGCTGCATTAGCCTGCTCTTTTTCGAAATCTACAAGAATGTCTTTAACATGCAAAAGATATGGCTCTCACGGGTCAGCCATTTATCGCCCCCTTCCAACAGACTATCAACTTGTTTTTGTGATTACAATGCCTTCTTATGGCTATCCTGTTTTAAACTTTTTGTCTACAACACATCAGCATTTACAGTAAATAAGTGCATCAAAATTGCACAATTGTCCATTTGCTTATAAGATCTTACCAGTCCATAGAATGTGTTCATAGATTCTAAAGCCACGTGGGTTCCATCATATAGCTTTATTACTTCCTCGTCTGAGACTTTCTGCATTCCTCTATAAATACAAACCAGTTAAAATAATTTACATAGATGGGACTAAATACTGGAAAATATAACTTACTACTTTGTTAAATGAGCAACAGTAGAAAATTGAGGGTTTAAAAGGGGGTGTACAGTAGACACCATTATTTCCTTTCAATTTCATTGACTTGTAAAAATCATTTGTTTTGGAACCCTTCTCACTGATACAATACCACTATGATGGATGTATTGTTTGCATATATAAATACATAAATCTACTTTTAATATAGAGCTTCATTCAACCTTCAAATACTGAATTAATACAGTTGAAACTGTCTCCTCAGTCCACAATACATCCTAACTGGACAAAACTTGTCTCCCCAGTCCACAGTTCATCCAGAATAGAATAAAATTGCCTCCACAACTCATCTCTATTAGCAGGTATTTGTGATTGATTTTGAAATGACTCATTGACAAAAACACATTCATTCTGTCTCTCCACAGAGTGATATATACAGATAGCACTAATTGAATTCTCTTTATTCAAATTTACCTGTAAACTGTTCCAAGTTGTATGTTATGAAATGAATCTAATTTCATCAGTAGACCCTAGAATATATTAAAAACTCATTTAGAGAATGTCTGATTGTAAAAACGAACATTATATACCAAATATTAAAAACAACTAGCTGGCAATTTGCTTGTTTCTATTTGTCGGAAGGCCCGAATCTAGTTTGATGATTACCTATAGCATTCCAAGAAAATTTGTATTAAAAAAATACCCTTTTTTTTCATATAAGCACCTCTCTTTAGTTATTATTTGGACCTACCATTTTAAAATTTTACCAAAATCAAATTTAACTAGTGAACTTTGTTTGTCCAATGTACAATATATATACAATACCAAAACTTTATAATATAAAATATTAAAGAAGATGTGGTATGATTTCCAATGAGACAACTCTCCACCAGAGACCAAATGAGCAGAGGTAGTAGAAGAATGTTAGTAATTGTAGACAACCTTCAACAATGAATAAAAACCATACTGCATAGCAAGCTTTAAAAGCCCACAAATTGACAAACGTACATGTAAAATAATTAACACTAAAAGACTAACTAAGGGTCTGATTCACATAAAAAACAATCAACGAAAAGAACAAATATGATATGCAACACTGAATTACAGGCTCCTACTTGGGAAAGACCAGAATGTGGTGGTGTAAAACAAGTTAGGGGGGGACTATTTGTATCAAGGATACATAAGACTATAATTTATATGGAAAGAATAACTATAACTATAAAGCAAAATAAATCATTAAAAAAAGTGAAACATTTATTACCTTGCGAATGTCATAGTGGAGACCGCGTACAGCAAACTCTGCACTATACTCAAATTTGAGTATATCTTTAGGGTACTGAAAAATGAAATTAAAAGAATTTGCAATTGTCAAATTCTATCATTATATAATCTAAACATCAAAAATATTGTTTTCTATGATAGTTACATTTTTGTAGTTTATATGTTCAGTACTGGATCTTATTATGAACCTAAATTTACTATAACAAAATCTTATGCTACAGTTATAATTATTGTGAACCCAATTATACCTTACCACATATTCACCTAATCCATTTAAACTTTTAGCAGTTCTATTGTCCCATTGGACAAATACAACAGGTATTATGCTCTGTAAAGTTTATTCACTTGGACCTTTAAATTTCTTCTAAGAGAAATCTATCACTCATTGATTAATCTACCGGAGTAAAAAGTTCATCTGCTAAATTGACGGGAAATAATTAACATGTGTAACATTTAAAAAACTACATGTAAAAAATTTGAGTGATTACCTTATACTTGTGGACTAATGCATCTTTTCCCAGACGGAAGATCAAACTGTGTAATTCTTGTTTGTATGAAGCTAATGTGTAATCATAGTCAAAACCATAAACTTTGATGTGTTTTAATGATGTCTCATTGTTTGCAAACACTGCATGTTGGTTAACTGTCACATGTTCACTTTTTTCTGGAGAAAAAAATCCATATATATGAACAATAGTAATTAGTGTTCTTCATAAAATAGTTCATAGTACAGACAGACTTTCAATTGAATTACATGTCATATGCCTTTTTGTGATGTATACATTGTATACACATGCATATTGATTTCCAATAAAACACATTTTTTTTGTGTGCATACAATCACAATGTGTATAGACATGAAAAAGCAATTGCATTGTCAATGATTGTGTCTATGTAGGAATACTAATACAAATACTTTATTAAACCAATTCCGGAGAGAAAATTTCAGGGACTGAATTTTCGGCTCTCCCTTGACACCATTTGTGAGTATGGTCTTGAGAACAATGATAGTCCTCAGGAAAGGAACAATAAATGGCTGACCCGTGTTAAGGAAAACCATTAGAGAGACCTTTTTCTTCAAGCTGCACATAAAGAGAAATGTACTTTTGGACAAAAAGACTTAGAGGCACAGCGTAGATGATAAATTAGCATGGAGAGGGGGAGGGTTAGGGAGACCATTGACTCTGGGTCTTAAGCACCGGCTTCCTTACAGATTCCTAGTGAACATACTTTTAGATTTTACCGTACGTATACTTTTATCACGATATAGTAATCCCATGTGAACACTGAACTTTTAGATTTTAAAGAGCATATATTTTTAGAACAGTGAACTTTAAATACGTATTAACCAGGCAAAGCCGCTTTATATATATTCTGTATGTGATAGTGAGGGTATTTCATATTTTAAACGATTAATAAGGTGTTGCTTTTATATATATTAACACAAAATCCCATGTGGAAAGACTTGTTTTAACTTTGCTTTAAAAATCGCAATGAAATTTTCACTATAAAATTGAAAAAGGAAATGGTGAATATGTCAAAGCGACAACCACCCGACCATAGAGAAAACAACAGCCGAAGGCAACCAATGGGTCTTCAATGTAGCGAGAATTCCCGCACCCGTAGGTGTCCTTCAGCTGGCCCCTAAAATATGCATAATAGTACAGTGATAATGGACGTCATACTAAACTCCGAATTATACACAAGAAACTAAAATTTAAAATCATACAAGACTAACAAAGGCCAGAGGCTCCTGACTTGGGACAGGCGCAAAATTGCGGCGGGGTTAAACATGTTTATGAGATCTCAACCCTCCCCCTATACCTCTAGCCAATGTAGAAAAGTAAAAGAATAACAATACACACATTAAAATTCAGTTCAAGAGAAGTCCGAGTCTGATGTCAAAAGATGTAACAAAAGAAAATAAATAAAATGACAATAATACATAAATAACAACAGACTACTAGCAGTTAACTATATAACATATAACTTTTAAAATGTCCGCAGGTGTCGTTGTGGATTGCAAATATTATCTTTAACAATATTCATATATGAAAATAATGTATATAATGGTGGAAGGATGAGCCAAAATTCATGGATAAATTGGGGTGATGGGATCCAGTCACAGCACCATTGTAAATAATGAGCACCGCCACCTAAAGCACCTGTTGAACACACAGAACTTGTGTGGTTCTACTTTGAAGGGGGTAAAGATACACAGGTAAGGTAAGGTTAGGGTTCATGTGGACCCTTTGGTTAAATTTTTACCTCAAAAAATTATTATTTACTCTGTACAGACAAATCTGTGCATCTGGAAAAGTTTTAAAGCATAGCATGCCCTAGATAAATAGAATTCAAATATGTTTTAGAAAAATAAAAACTTAAAACAGGATTTTGCTGTGCACTTTTTGAACTTCCAGAACTCATGGAACTTTGGAGATCTTTGACTTTGAAGGAATTGGTTGTCATACCTTGTATCTTTTTCTTTTTGGTCTTGTATTTGTCAGTCCATGATTGCTTGGGGTTTGGCGCAGCTGATGATAGACATCTGCAGCATGTTGGCAATGCATTCTGCTTATAATTTTCTAGGAAAGTTCTCAGAAATATCCTTGAAAGCGCACTGCTTGTTGATTTCATTGCAGACATCGGTCGTTCGGAACTCCTTTAGACTTTCCCTTACAGGGGTTACACTAAAAACCTGAAAGTGGACCTGAAAAGACCTGAAAAGACCTGAAAATATACGACTAAAATTATTCAAATTGCAATAACTTTTTTTATTATTGGATGGAATTGCTTCAAGTTGGAATTTTATTAATTGTAAATATTCAAATTTCATTAAAATTAAAAAAAAATAAACTAAAAACAATTTTTTGATGCCAAAAGTTGGACCTGAACGGAGAAATGAAAAGACCTGAAGGGACCTGAAAATCTATGTCGGACTAATTCTAACTACAATAACTTTTTTAATATTCAAAGGATATCTTTCAACTTTAGATTTTGTGAAACTAAAAGTTAATTATAATGATAAAATAAAAAAAAAAATATATGAAAAATACCATTTGGGAGTGAAAACTCGGAACTGAACGGAAAATTAAGTAACATAAATTTGCTTGAAAAGACTGCGGTCAGATTTATTCAATATCTTTAACTGTTTTCAATCATTCTCCTTGAAATATGAATTTTGTTATAGGAAAGGTATAATATATCATTGAAATTATAAAGAATTTTATCGAAAATATAATGGTTGAGTTACAAAATTCGGACCTTGTCGGTGAAATAAAAAACATGAATGGATTATAGGGGTAGTTGTATTTAAACTCGCAAAACATTGTTTTCCTATTTGTTTCTATTTTAGACAAAAGTCTATTGAAGAGAACGAATTACTTTATATTTATACAGGAATATATTTGAAAACAAAGTACATTGTTATTGATGAATCCTGAACCTAAAGGGAAGATTGTCCTTGTATTGATATTAGGTGATAATTGGATCATTAGTCTGAATAAACATTTCACTTTAATCTTTTAATTGGATTATCACTATATCTTGTTACACGAACTAAACATTGCATGTAGCAAATGGAGTCATCAAACTTGTGCAGGGGTTACCTGTGATTGCAGTGGAAGATCCAGCCATTTTAAAAAGGGGGGGGGGTCCCAACCCAGAGTAAAGGGTTATATGCTCCCATTCAAATGCATTGATCGTCCCCGGACCCCCCCCCCCCCCCCCTGGATCCGCCACTGGATTGGTTTTGTGATGAACATAGGCAGTGTATTTACCTTCATGAATATACAAATATTATATTAGAGTAAGAGTCAAGTTATATGTGATTAAAGTAGACTGTGAATAATATTGCATTTTAATGTTTTTTAGTTTTGTGTACTTTTACAGTATGTAAACGCATTTTTCTAAAGGCAGATTTTTTTTATTCAATATTTTGATTAAGTATTTTAAATACGCAATTATTCTAAAATAATTTTACAGTATGTTGAGTCACTCAGTTTTCTTTTTAATGAACAAAAATCATTTTTTAAGTATTTTTAAGAGGACTATTAATCTTGATGAAATTCAAGGATTAAACTTTTTTAGATTTGTATTATCATTTTGTTTTTATAAGCGTAATTACATGACAATTAATAAATTTGTTCTATAATATTTGTTTCAATTAGTGTTTTCATTGTTATTTATAATGTGAATTAATTGTGTATAATCATGTAATTATGTGTAACTGATAAAAAATCATTTTAAGCTAATCGTTAACATTAAATATTTTTATCACAAGTTGCTTTTGACTCTTCTTGAATGAAAATGCAAATGTTTTATAAGCTATGTTGAATTAACTATATATATATCCAGGTTCATTCAGGACTTCAATTTTCATTCAACAGGTCCGACATTTGTCACAAAGTGCAGGTTTGGGACACCACAAAAATTGTGACGGGGTTATTGTAGTTTAAAGACACCAAACCTTTTTCTGAATTATTTATTTCTATGGTATATCTCTTTGACTTATAAGTTTTGACATCCGAGTTTTGATTATTCTTTGGTATCTTCCATCTTTTTTTACTTGTATCAGTTTTGCGTATCATATTAGTATCTTCTGTCAATAAAAATTAGAGAGATGTGGTGTGATACCAATGAGACAGATCTCTACAAGAGACCAAATGACATCGAACATGAAAAGTTATCAACCATATTTTGTTTATTATTTTCGTTTTAAAAAAATGTGGAATTTTAGGCTCATTCAGATTTTGAATTTTCCGTTCAGGTCCGAGTTTTGACACCCCAACAATATTTTTCACATATTTTTTTTTATATTATCATTAAATTAAACTTTTTGTGTCACAAAATCAAAAGTTGAAAGATATCCATTGAATATTAAAAAAGTTATTGTAGTTAGAATTAGTCCGACATAGATTTTCAGGTCCCTTCAGGTCTTTTCATTTCTCCGTTCAGGTCCAACTTTTGGCATCAATTTTTTTTTTTTTTTTTTTAATTTTAAAATTTTAATGAAATATAAATATTTACAATTAATAAAATTTCAACTTGAAGAAATTCCATCCAATAATAAAAAAGTTATTGCAATTTGAATAATTTTAGTCGTATATTTTCAGGTCTTTTCAGGTCTTTTCAGGTCCACTTTCAGGTCTTTAGTGTAACCCCCATTACAGAGATATATCTGATCACCTACCATGGGTCGTTATCAAATAAAACAACATTGTTCGTTTACATCAGAATTTAATGAAAAACTGTTACTTTGGAAACCACATCTTTATTGTGCTTAAATGAATTAAATGTATACTAGTCTTAAGTAAGGGTCAGGATGGGAAATTGAAAAAATCATCTAAAAGAAATATTAAATCCACCATTTCCAAAATAGGTAGTTAGCATATACCAAAACTTTCTATACTATAGAAAGTCCCTGCATATACAGCATATTGTGTTAATATTGAATAAAAGTTGAAACATGCTTCATATAGGAACCAATGGCCATCCTATGGGAACGAATTGTGTGCCTCTCCTTAAAAAGTTTTTCGTTGTAAGTAAAGCACACGAGACCATATGTCAAAGAAGTTTACAATTACAGGTCACTGTACAGCCTTCATTGTTGAAGGTCGACAATAAAAGACCTTATATCACAATTAACAGGCTATTACTTCAACTTGGAATTATTCTTAATAATGGAATTTGCATAATTTCTTGTGCTTGACATTTTTAATAAATTCTATTTTTATTCACATAAATTAAACAAAGGAAATTAGCCTGATTTAAAATGTCAATGATATTAAATAATAGGAGTTATTGTAAGGTGTGCATGTCCATCTGGCAGGGTTCATTCAACCTTGTGATCTTTTTGATAGTTTATTGGTCAACACTAAGTTTTCATGGTTAGGTCATTTATGTACAGATTATAGAAGATCATAGAAGTTCTTATCAATGAAATTTTGATTTTCTTCATTCAAGGACTAGTGCTTCACAGTGAATCAAGTTGTATACAAAATAATTTTGACCTTTTGCATACAGTATTGGAAAATATAAACACAAGAGTGCACATGCTGAAATCACGGGGGGGTAACTTCCTATTATTGGGTATACGGGGATGTGCCAAAAATATGGGTCATAATTTTGCGAGATTTTATATAAAAATGACCCTCCTTTTTAATGACATTCTATATTAAAATGCATTTACGTTTGATAACTGTATATTGATTTGGGGTATGATCTACATATCATATATAAATGCGCTAAATACACCCACACCCACTAAAATCTCACACCCACTTAAACATGCAGTTAATCCCACAATCCATGCGTATATATAACGTTAAAATATATGTTCACCAAACGATGTCAATTCATATATAAAAACTTAAGGGTAGCTGGTATATTTATGAATTATGAGTGACGATGAGTTAGTTCTTATATAAGCATGGGTCATATTTTAAATATTGTATATAAGTATAGGTCATTCTTTCTTAAATATTTATATAACTATAGGTACTGAATTTCAGTGAATGTTATATTAAAATGGGTATGTTTTTTGAGGCAAAAATGGCACACCCCTACCAAAAAAATATCGAAGTTACCCCCCCGTGGCTGAAATGTCTCGCCTTTTATACTAATCATTGATATTATGCTGATAGTCCTAAGTATAAAGCTAAGCTTTAATTACAACTGTCACATAAACTTAACATTAACCAAGATTACTAAACAAAGACCAAAGAACCTTGAAAATGAGGTCAAGGTCAGATGAACCATGCCAGGCAGACATGTACAGCTAACAATGCTTCTATACAACATATATTGTTGACCCATTACTTATAGTTTAAGAAAAATAGACCAAAACACAAAAACTTAACACTGTGCAATGAACCGTGAAAATGAGGTCACGGTCAAATAAAACCTGCGCGACTGACATAAAGATCATAAAATATTTCCATACACCAAATATAGTTGACCTATGGCATATAGTATTAGATAAAAAGACCAAAATTCAAAAACTTAACTTTGACCACTGAACCATGAAAATGAGGTCAAGGTCACATGACATCTGCCCCCTAGACATGTACATCTTACAATCATTCCATACCACAAATGTAGTAGACCTATTGCATATAGTATGAGAAAAAAAGACCAAAACACAAAAATTTAACTATAACCACTGAACCATGAAAATGAGGTCAAGGTCAGATGACACCTGCCAGTTGGACATGTACACCTTACAGTCCTTCCATACACAGAATATACTACCCCTATTGCTTATAGTATCTGAGATATGGACTTGACCACCAAAACTTAACCTTGTTCACTGATCCATGAAATGAGGTTGAGGTCAAGTGAAAACTGTCTGACAGACATTAGGACCTTGCAAGGTACGCACATATCAAATATAGTTATCCTATTACTTATAATAAGAGAGAATTCAACATTACAAAAAATTTGAACTTTTTTTTCAAGTGGTCACTGAACCATGAAAATGAGGTCAAGGACATTGGACATGTGACGGACGGTAACTTTGTAACATGAAGCATCCAGGTCTTCCACCTTCTAAAATATAAAGCTTTTAAGAAGTGAGCTAACACCGCCGCCGCATCACTATCCATATGTCGAGCTTTCTGCAACAAAAGTTGCAGGCTCGACAATAACCATGAAAACTTTACATTGAAGAATGAACCGGTCTGGCAGGGTTCATCAATCAGGCATGTACACCTTATAATCATTTCATACACTAAATAACCTTTTGCTTATAGTATCTGAGAAACCAGACTTGAAAAATATTTCTGTACTCCATGTACTCATTACAACTTAAATGTTATATTTACATGTGCATGTGTATGTTATTTATTGAACACCATTTTGTCTAAGGTTATAAGGTAGTTGTCTTTCTGATATTGTTTTACATCTCCTCCCATATTTATGAATATTATTTTTATAGTGTCATAGATCAAATTTATTCATTCAGTGTATGTTTACCTGTTTTTGATTGAGTTAAGCCATATCAATTAATATTTTATAGATGGTCTTTCTATATTGTAACTTTACACCACTGTTTCAGGTAAGGGTGAAGGTGGGCACCTGTTAAAACGTTCAAGCCCACTGCATTTGTTTGCACTGGTCTTAAGTCGGGAAGCTGTTCAGTGAATGTGGTTTGTTTATGTGGTTCATAAGTGTTTCTAGTTTTTAATTTTTTATATACATTAGACTGTTGGTTTTCTTGTTTGAAAAGTTTTACACTAGTCATTTTGGGGGCTCTTTATAGCTTGCTGTTTGGTTTGAGCCAAGGCTCTGTGTTGAAGGCTGTATTTTGACCTTGAACGGTTTACTTTTTTACAAATTGTGACTTGGATGGAGAGTTGTCTCGATGGAACTCATACCAAATCTTCTTATAACTATTGACTGTGTAAACTTGACCGTAATCACTGATCCATGATATGAAGTTGAGATCTAGTGAACCATGTCTGATGAACATGTAGATCTTCGCAATAAGCAATATACTATAAATATAGTAATCCTATTGATCATAGTTAGTGAGAAATTCATGAGAAACAAAAATTGTGCAAATGAGGTCAAGGATAAACGACATATAATGGACAGAAAGATCGTAACATTAGGCGTCTGTATACAAGGTATAAATCATCAAGGTCTTCTGAAATATAAAGCTTTTAACAAATGGTTGATGCCAGATTGAAATTCCTATGTTTCGCATTCTACAACTTTCTTCCAAGGTGAGACAAAACAATCAAAAATACTTGTCAAATAGGAAAATTTATACTTAAATTTACAAGAGTTGATGTTTTATTCTCTTTCTTGTCGTTATGTTCCTCCAATCCATTCCTACTGTGTCTATATGTCCCTTATCTTTGTCTGCGTCTTACAAAGATCAAAAATCAAATGTTGATTCAGATGACATTCATCATTTTTTAAGCTGAGATTGATTTGATGACAATTTAGATAAAAGTAGAAGGTGCAGAATGTGCAAGTTTTATTTCGTTCTGTCACTCAGATTTAAAGAATTGCCAAGAAAAACAAAAGTGATGCAAGAATCAAATGACCACACGCAAGTTTAAAACGAGAAGAGATAAATATCACCAAATCATAACTGAAATTGCAAATGTTCTCTGGTCATCAACTAGTAGATAAAACAAAGACGATAGCTGGAAAACATTTGGTGTTTAAAGATATAAAACAATAACAAAGATTGTTAAATTTCATTGTTCTTTATCTAATTTTCATCAGATAACAATTGCAACATAATGCATATAAAAATAACCATCTATACATGCTAACCTATTATCAATACAATGTTATAAGACAATACAATTTCATGTTATTTAGTTACCAAATGCTTTGAATGAATTAAAAAAAAGATGTTATTAGTGATGTAAAATAAATAGCCTTCATAAATTGTTTTGATGTTTTCAATGACATCACTTTATTCATTAAGATCTGGTGACTACTATTAACTTTTTAGCATGAAATGGTAAAGATACATATTCATTAACAATATAGTTCTGTCAAACTAAATACTATCATTGCTTGTATATGATTGGTTACTGTGATTTCATACTGTACTGTAAAGAATGTTTATTCTAACTTTTGAATTCAAGCTTATCTTTATATTAGTAGGTCTAGCAATATACTGAGAAGACTGAATGACATTTCCTTTCACAATACTTGTGTTAGATTTAGCTCGTAAACACATTGCCATTTAATCCCTAAACACCGGTCATCTGTTATAGCACTGATGTTGCACCTAATAAAAACATCAACAAACAAATAAAAGTATATGGCATCAAGAGACTGGAAGATAGTTAACCTGTCACATGATACAAACAAATGTTGTCACATTACTATAATGTGACCCTGTAAAATATCTCCTTCTTTATTGAATGCACATATTTATCTCTCATTACATAATTAGTTCTGATGCAATAACAGGTTTACATAAAATAGAAGATCATACAAACTATAGATCTAATAATTATATTCCATTCTGTAATTATTCTTCCATCAAAATAACATGCTGTTAACAATTCCAACTGTTATCTGCTTTCCGCCAATCTCTCTACTAACAACATATGAACACAATGTGTAATATAAAAACACAAAACTATTGCTATGATCTCTCTTTCTTTTTGATTGGTCGTTTACTCATATGTTTGTTTATAATCTCAAATATTTTGGTTTTATGGTCCAGCACTTTTAACATAGAAGTCTTTGCTTCGTCTAACTGATCCGCTATTAATTTGCTTCTCTGTAAGTTTGCCTGAAAAAAGTGGAAATACTTGATTACAGTAAACAATAGGCAAGCTGCAGACATAAATATTGTTCTCATTAAAACTGCTTTACATTAAATGTTAATCATAAGAAGTGTTTTATTCTAGTATAGTAAGATGAAATTAATAAATACCTTTTTTTCAACTTGAAAGCACACATATGACAACTTTTAGTCTTGTCTTACCTGAGTTAATTCGTGTAAGAGTCCTGAGTCATCCTCTGGAGCATGTTGTCGGACTGGTTGTGGAGCTATTGACTCTTGCAGTGACAGCACTTTCTGATGTAATGTTTTTTCTAGTCCTGTCTGAAAATGAGGAATTCTTAACATGTAAATAAAAATGCCTTACTATCATAATTGTTAGAACTGAAAATTCATGAAATCTGGTTTTATTTTAATTTGTGCAAGAGTGAATATACATGTTCTGACTGCAAAGTTTTGTATTTTTCTGTATTTTCCCATTGCTTAGGTCAACTTCTGCCCAAGTGATCTTATTTATGTATGTGCCTGTAATTCAGTGGTTGTCGTTTATGTGTTACATATTTGTTTTTCGTTCATTTTCTTATACAAATAAGGCCGTTAATTTTCTCATTTGAATTGTTTTACATTGTCATTTTGGGGCCTTATATAGCTGACTATGCAGTATGGGCTTTGCTCATTGTTGAAGGCCGTACAGTGACCTATAGTTGTTAATTTCTGTGTCATTTTGGTCTCCTGTGGACAGTTGTCTCATTAGCAATCATACCACATCTTCTTTTTTATGTTAACATTAATTCAAGTGGTTGAAGCTGTGTTTCTAAACTGGGTTATCAAATTAAAAGACAAATTAGTAATAATAATAGTCCTTGCTTCTGCTGATGGAACACCAATCAATTATCATCTTCAGTGAAACCCACATGCTATTCTTGGGAGTATTGATGACCATGTGATAAATATTTCTACATTAGATGGAATGGCATAGTTCCTTCTTTTGCTATTGGAACAAATCAATTGTTTAAATCAAATGAAATAAGATTGCCAACTTCATATTTGTTGTATATTATCTTCTTTGTTTTTTAGAACCAATAACATGGGAACAATTGTTCCAATCTTTCAAAAACTATGTTTACCAGATCTTCCATCTGTGCAGCCATATGATATAACTTCCATCCACTGGCCTTTTGTGTCACTGCTCTTTGATTTGATAGCTCATTTACAGTAGGTCGCCTTTCATCTGAAAAACAAATTCATAAAATTTTCTCTTACACAAAAGTAATAGGAAAAGTCATTATCAACAAATGAAATTAACAGATCTTAAAATCGTCATGTTTCATGGTTAGAGTAAAATAACAAAAATACTGATCTCCAAGGAAAATTAATAACAGAAAGCATGTAATCAAATGGCAAAATCAAAAGCTCAAACACATCAAACGAATGGATAACAACTGTCACACTCCTGACTTGGTATAGGCATTTTCTTATGCAGAAATTGTGGATAAAACCTGGCTTTATCATTTGGTCTCTTTTGGAGAGTTTTCTCATTGGCAATCATATCATATCTTCTTTTTTTATATTTAACTAGCTTAACCTCTAATACATCACTGTTGGAAAATTTTTTTTAGATTCACTGTAAAATCTATTTTTTCACAATTTGGTCCATAGGACATGATTGCCTTCTTGCTATATCTCGTTTTCTGGGTTCATTGAATAATGATTTTATTTGATTTGTGAAGCATACTTGAGTTACTGTTATGAATTATACAACCAATATTAGTTTGTTGTCATTGAAACGGTGGAATTTTAAACAATTTGATCCATGTTAGTCTTTGTATGATTTAAGCATATTCATATATCTTATATTAAATGTATAACCACTCAGGAAATAGCTAGATGCGTTTATACCACAAAAACTAATCCTGTCATTTCACAGATATCTATTTGTGTAAATCTGCTGTATCTCTCTCATTCTAGTGACAGTTCATTTATTCATACAATGACTAGATTTACCTTTTGGTTTAACATCAGTATATCTTTGGAAATGATTATTCCGAGACTTCCATGTAAAATTATAAAAGTTCAATAAAGAAATATTTGGTCTATTTTTTTCCAACGTCCACCGGACTCCTTCGTCATCCACATATTCTGAAAAAAAAATCCAAATAAAAACTTTAATAATCAATTTTAATTTTCCTACTAAAAACTTGTTCATATTGTAATTTTACTTGCTAATTGCCATATTAGATTTTCTTTTATTGTTTTAGCATAAATAAGCACTTTGGATTTCTCATTAGAATTGTTGTACATATTTTTCATGCCACAGCTTTTTATAGCTTGCTATACAGTATGGGCTTTGCTCATTGTTGAAGGCTGTAAGTCGACATAAAGTTGCTAACATCTACATGTACATCATATTGTCTATGGTGGATAGGTGTCCAATTGTCAATCATACTACTGTACATTTCCTTATTTTAAATTGCAATTAAAATTTTGTTTGAATCATACTCGTGTCATATTTCCTTATTTTAAATTGCAAAACATGCATTAAATTCTTGCCTCTGGACATAAAGCACACAAAAAATCTACAAACTCATTGTATGTTTTTTTTGTTAAAACTGTTTAACATGTTTCATTTCTCCCTGTTAACATTTCCATGGAAAATATTTATATGCCAATTCATTATAAAATGGTGTAACGGAAATTTTTATTTAAGACAGAAATTGTCTATTTTGGTAATAAAACAAATGATAATTACCATCTCTGAATTCTATATCTTCCTCTCTGATGTCTATTTTATCTTCTTCAAAGTCGTCATCTTCTGATGTTGAACTGTCTTTTAATTCTTCATTCACATGTCTATTTATAATGAAAGAAATGAAATGTGATTATATGCTTAAACCTTCAAAGAGTAAGAATATAAATTGTCTAAAATACAGTAAATCATTTATTTTGAAAACAAGAGATCATAAATAGGAGTAAGTTTTCTAAGGATAAAATATTTAAATTAATGAAAAGACATGTGAGAAAGTTAATAGAACTATTTTTGAACTTCCTGAATAGAAAGCAAGTAAGTAAATTTCCAACAAAAAGACATATTTCCTATCTAGTCATTGTATAAGCTAAGATTCATTTTGATATTGGCCAATTAATCCTAATATGAAATTGTAGTTGGGGGCTAATTTAGGGACTTATTGAACCTACTCCTTTATAATGCTTTGAGAGTGTTCTGGTTACTATTAAAGGTTTCAAAGGGTTATTCTGTAATATTATAGGGAATCAAAAAATTGTTCCAAAAATAACAGTTTTTGTAATTTAAGTCCTATCAATACTGGTTTTTAAAATTTCAAATCAAATTAAAATTTTGTGTTTACATAATTATACGTCACTGAACCTTGATAAATGTGTTCTCTTAAAATACAATGCAAAAAAAAAAAATAAAGTTATCTTTTTGAATTTTTAATTGAATTGTAATATCAAATAACTTACAAAAGTTGTTTTCTAGGTTTTTTTCTAGGTGAAGTTTCAGTACTATTTGGTAATGAAGAGCTATTTGGAAAACCTGAAAAATAATCTTAGGAATTAGAGATAAATGAAATACTACAACCCTGTACAGAAGATAGTAACTTAATAAAGATAATGTAAGAAATCACTTTGTATTTTTGAAAAAAAAATAAAAGTATTTAAAACATAAATAAGGCCATGGTGTTTCAATTTGTTTTCCATTCATTTATATAATGGTTTACTTTTATAAATTGTGACTTGGATGGAGAGTTGTCTCATTGGCACTCATACCACATCTTTTTATATCTATTAACTTAGAGGACCTAGGTCTATGTGCATCTTCAACAATAAACACTCTCCAACATTTTGGACTAGAATAGAATTCATGACAAAAATCTCTTTTTTAATGATCTGATATTGGTGGAAAAAATTAATGTTCACAATTTCTTTCTATCTTCTTAAACTTTTTGCTCAAATCACAAAACTAAAGGGTAACAGCTCCATTAAGGGATGTCATATCTAATGGATTAAATTCATTTCATATAAATCACTCCTAAATATCTCTTTCAGTTTTAAAAGTTTTACCATTTTCTATTGTATCTGGTGGTTCTTGTTTTATTCGTAAATCAGACAATGCATTCTGGGTAGGTGTGGTTGCTTCACTCGATAAAGCTGTATCTGTTGAAGACTGGCTTTCACTGAAAAATAAAATGAACAGAACTTGACCAGTGGTATTTCATTTCCTTTTAATATTTAAATGTATATTAAAGACAGATATGGACCATGATTCAAAAGAGCCTGAATACCTCACTAATCAAAAATTGTAATAATAGGCTAACACTTAAAAACTAATAAGAACCAATCCTTTTAGTTCAATAACCTAATTACTGTTTCCACTTTCTACATATAAGGGCAATAACTCCTGTAAGCGATTCATCTGATCGTATATATTGGGATTTTTGTAGATCTTGTTTTTTTTGTGATTGAAGTTTACAGATTTTCACTATCTTTTACAGTTTACAAGATATGGTTTATTCATGATCTACAAAATTCCTAAACTAATGTGGATTTATCATTATTCCTAAAATACCCAATTTTCGTGGATTTCGTGGGTACAGATGAACCACAAAATTAAATGTTCAACGAATAAGAAATATAATATAGATTTGTATGCAGAGCTCGGCAATACCACAAAATTAAATATCCACTATTAAACATGTAAGTTTTCCTTATATGACGAAAATAAATGAATCCACAGTATCTAACTTTGAATAAGTTGTGTCTGCAACAGTCATCACAATAAATTATAATTCTGGCCCATGCAGCAATGTTCTATTAATAAATCTGACTCAAGACTCACCCTGCAGGTGTAGCTGGTGTTTTAGGCGAACTTGTATTTGATTGAGGGGCAGAGTCTGTCCGAGAATCAGGCCGAGGACTGTTATTGTCTGGTAACTTTTCTTGTACTGTATTTAAACCACACACTGGTTTCTTTACCACTGTCATACTGAAATAAGATTATGCCTTTATTTTTGGTCTTTGCAGGTATCAAAATAGAGACATAACATTAAGACTTTTTGTTCCACCTGAATATGCTTTGGTTTGAATGTCATTTAGACCCATTTCCCTTTTCTATATTGTTCAATATGATGTTAATGGTATAAAAAATAGTTTTAAGTTTCTTTGAAATGGCAAAGGACTGATAAGAATTAAATTTTTAGCCTACCCTTCGTTTGTGCGTTTCCTCAGTATACTTGGTCTGGGTGAAGAGTTGGCATTAGTTACAGGTATGTTTGTTGGTTGACTACTCTGAAACTGTGGAACACCTGTAGCCTGTGCTGCATTTATATACAAATTACTGGACGCTGTAGCTAAACTGTGAATATTACTGCTGGCTATGGCCATTGCTGATAAAGCTGGAACATTGACCGGTATTGAAGCTGTTGCCATGACAACAGAGGTAGATGGGATAGATCCAGATGAGGAATCTTTTGGAGTTGTAGGCCTTATCACATTTCCTAAAATATAAAAAAAGAAATGTCACAGGGCTCAATCTACTCTTTATTCTAAAGCTTGCCTTCTTTATCAGCTACTTATGACATTCTTTACAACATTTACCTCCTCCTTTGGAATAGACTGACGAGAGAAATAAAATTGCATGATTCAATTTTTGACCTTAGAATTTTGGGTTAAACTGCCCCTTAAAATCACAGAACATTACAATAAATCACTTAGGCTGTTAACACATGCTTGAATTTTGAATTCACGATCAGCTAATTTTAATGTATATGTAATATTTGTTAAGGTCCACCTAACCTGTAATATGTACAATTTTCTACACAAACTAAATAAAAGTTCACCATAAATTCATGAAAAATATTTTCTAAAAACCATTTTGAATATGTTTCTTTTTATTAAATTCATAAGTATTGTATATTTTAGAAATTAACAAATATGAAGACTAATATTGGACTTACCATCAGAAGATGTAGTATAAGAAGTACCAGCAGAATGTGGAGTAAACAGGGAAAGAGGTCCTTGCCTCATTAACATCGTATTGTGGTCCACTAGAGGCTGGGTTGTTGATACCAAACCATGGACTGCTGCTTGTAATGTTGCAGATAAATTTGGTGTTTGATTGACTGTTAAGAAATAAAAATAACATTGTCAGCAAGACACACTTGTAATGAGATTCAGAGAAGATAGATTAACTTTTTCCTAAGACATCACATTGAAAAGCTAGGATGGTCTTCATTTGTTTGTTTTTGCTTTCATTCATTGGCAGGACACTTGAAAATATAAACTGGAAGTATTCCATAGAGCTTTACCTTTGTGTTAACAAGAATGATCTGTTAGCATGTTATTCTATAGGAGAAAATAGTACAATATTGAAGGTCGTAAATTGACCTATAGTTTTTGATTTCTGTGTCATTTTGGTGTTTTGTGGAGAGTTGTCTCATTGGCAATCATCAGGGATCTCCATGGCCTGTTTAACGATGGCGCCCCGCCATCGTTCAAATGTCTTGCGCCATCGTCAAATGACTCGCGCCATCGTTAAATTGTCTTGCGCCATTGTTAAATTGTCTTCCGCCAACGTTCAAAACTTCATCGTTTTTTGTAGCCCGACGCCATTTTTTTATCAATTATAATCGTAGCCCGACGCCATTTTTTTATCAATTATAATCAAATGCATGTAATTGCATAACCCGTAGGCTTTTTATGTTATAATCCAATGCAGTTCTAACGCCTGAGGGATATCCGGATTAAGATCGCTAATCACTTGTACCTGAGCTTGTACAGGTAGATCAACAAACCAGACAGGAGAATACTGTCTGAAGATAGACGATCCATTTGTCGAATTAATCAACTAAGTTTCAGCAAATGATTATGATAATTTAGATTAAATAAATAAATTAATATTCCAGTTACCAAGTCGAACATGTGCTTTATTTTTTAACTTACGCAATTAGCATCCCCCTTTTTTAAGGAGTACAAAATAAGACGCAAAACAGTACATATTATTTCATCGCAAATAACTCGAGTACTGCTGTAACGATAATTAAGAATTACTTTAAAAGTTAAAAAAGTAAAAACTTATAAATATTTCCTGTAAAAGAAATATCGTATCGTAATTCCGAATTCATTTCGTATATTACAATCAAATTGATACATCCGCGTTTCCGGTTTCTATTCAGACTCGAAAGATGCATGTTGCACATCATCAATTTATCAGATAAAGTCATTAACAAGAGGCTGTCACAACGACAGCAAACCGGATTTATTAATATTTATTTGTGTCCTGGCAATATCACAAGAACCATTACTGATGAATGGTGAAAGTGAAAATCGTCAATATCAAATTTGACCTCCATTTTGTCATCAGTATCAACATCTTAAAATTTGAATAGCTTAGGTTGAATGGTTCATGAGTAAATGCAACAACGTGAATGGAACGCCATTTCACAATCTTTCAAGAACCATAATTCCTGAACGGTAGAAGTCAAAATCGTCATTATTGAACTTGACCTCTAATTTGCCATCAGTAACAACATATAAAAATTTCAAAAGCTTTGGTTGAATGGTTCATGAGAAAATGCACGGACACGACTGGAAACACCATTTTTCAATCTTTCAAGAACCATAACTCCTGAACGGTAAAAGTCAAAATCGTCATTATTGACCTTGACCTCCATTTTGTCATCAGTAACAACATATTAAAATTTGGGAAGCTTAGGTAGAACAGTTCATGCGTAAATGCACGGACACAACTGGAAACTCCATTTTTCAATCTTTCAAGAACCATAACTTCTGAACGGTAAAAGTCAAAATCGCCATTATTGAACTTGACCTTCATTTTGTCATCAGTAACAACATATTAAAATTTGGGAAGCTTAGGTAGAACAGTTCATGCGTAAATGCACGGACACGACTGGAAACTCCATTTTTCAATCTTTCAAGAACCATAACTCCTGAACGGTAAAAGTCAAAATCGCCATTATTGAACTTGACCTTCATTTAGTTGTCAGTAACAACATATTAAGAGTCATTCTCTGTAAGCATCAAAATCATGTGGAAATGACATGTCACAGAATTAGTTAAAAATTTGTAAAAATGATCTAACAGTTGAGATATACTGAAAAATACAACCAGTTTCGTGTAAAAAATTTTGGTTGCTATGGTAACGGCTTGAACACTTTTTGGTCAATTTTGGCAAGGAAAAAAGGCTAAAAATGTGCAATTTTAGTCAGATAAATACGGCCTTCAAGAGAATAAAAAAGAAAATTGTATTTGCTATTATGAATAAGTATGGTAACGACATATTTAAAAATTGCATTTAAAAAAATATATTTAATAGCATGTATGTCAAGAACCTAGCTCCAAAAAGGGTCAAATTCCATGTGTATTGAAAATCCAATTTTACCCTGTTTTGAAAGCTTCGAAAATTTTCAACCCAGATTTTCCCAATATGGTTAAAATTATTTTTAAATAGTTTAACCATTGCTTAATCAAAATACAAAAAATTGGGAGGGGTATATTTGAAAATTTTGGTAAATTCAATTTTTTGAAAACATGGTTTTCGAAATTACCGTTTTTTATATTGTTACAAAAATAATATTGAAATTGACAAAAATGCTTTAAATGTCTGCAAATACTTAATCTTGATCTCAGAAAAAAATACATGTAATCAAAATTAAATATAACAACTGCTGAACACTAAAATCTCAATTTAAAGCCCCTTTTAATTACCCCTGTGTAGCAGGAGTAGCTTCCCCTGAATTACTCTTCAGACAAGAAGACACAAACGTTTTTGTTTGTCTACAGAAAACAATTCCAATTGTAGGACCGTGACAAATGTATTTAAAGTACTATAAACACAATAGAATGTGTTTTGTTTACCGCTCACGGTTTAATCACAAATAAGACTGTTGAAAACATTCCCGGTGCTCTACTGAACTTGTGAAAATGAAATCATTCCATCAATTGGTTTTGTGCTAAATTATTTAAGTTGAAATTTTACAAATGATTTTTTTGTAATGTTTAACACATTCCCAACAATTGCTCATGCAAAATGCCATTTAATGGAGAAAGGAAAAGGAAAAATCTTTGCCTGGTGTTGAGTGAAATTGGAACACACCAAACATGTAGACAATTAAAAGAAGAGATTGGGTCGAGCAGTACTTGCTGTGAACCTGATGACAAGAGGAAAAGTTCTGCCAGAAAGAGACATACTTGTGACACGAAAACAATATCAAATCTTTAACTGTATGAAATTATTGATGTGGGGGTTGGGACAAGGAACAGGACTTCAAGCCAAGATCACCATTTATAGCAGTATTTACCTGTCTATTAAACAGCTGCGCCATGAGTGCATGATACGTCTGTCATATTTTCAAAGAATAAAGCTCAATTACTTCTCAATGTTATATTAGCTAATGTATGAAATCAAAAGTTAGCTTGCATCAATAGATATAAACAATTCAATAAAGTTTCATGATATTGCCGAAAGCATTTTTGAGTTATTATAAAAAAAAAAACTTATAAATCCCCCTTTCTTATGAATAAAACCTTATGACTTGGAAATGTAAATTGTAAAATTTGTAAAATTATAAAGGAAGCTTACATCAATAGATATAAATAATTCATCAAAGTTTCATAAGAATGGCTGAAAGCATTTTTGAGATATTGTCTGAAAAGTGAAAAATCCCCCTTTTTAACTCACCTGACCCGAAGGGCCAAGTGAGCATTTCTCTTCACTTTGCGTCCGGCGTCCGTCACCTGCCGTCGTTAACTTTAAAAAAATCTTCTCCTCTGAACAAAATTTTACCAAATTTGTCCACAATCATCATTGGGGTATTCGTTTAAAAAATGTGTCCGGTGACCCGGCCCACCAACCATGATGGCCTCCATGACTAAAAATACAACATAGGGGTAAAATGTAGATTTTTGCTTATATCTCTGAAACCAAAGCATTTAGAGCAAATCGACCTTCGGGAAAAATTGTTAATCAGGTCAAGTTCTATCTTCACTGAAATTTTCAGATGAATTGGACAACCTGTTGTTTGGTTGCAGCCCCTTAATTGGTAATTTTAAGAAAATTTTGCAGCTTTTTGTTATTATCTTGAATATTATTATAGAAAGAGATAAACTGTAATCATCAATAATAAACAGCAAAGTAAGACCTAAAAATAAGTCAACATACCCAAGATGGTCCCTTAAGGATTTATTGCCCTTTATATTCACTTTTAAACAATTTTCATGAATTGTATACATTTTTAAAAATATTTACAAAATATTTCCCACTGTAACTACTGGGCCAAGTTCATTATAGATAGAGATAATTGTAAGCAGCAATAATGTTCATTAACGTAAGATCTACAAACACGTTACCATCACCAAAACACTATTTTGTCATGAATTCATCTGTGTCCTTTGTTTAACATGCACATATACCAAGGTAATCGACACATGCTCTTTAGAGCCTCTGGTTTTATGAATAAAATCCTGTATACTGCATACCTGCCAACTGTCACTATTTGCGGGGCTTTCCCCCATGAAAGCTCCTAAATGGAAATTTTGAAAGAGCAATTTTGTTAACAATTTTAAACAAAACATTTGATTTTACAAGGGCTATAGGCTTGTAACAGAATGAAGAAGCTCAAAAACAACATTAAAATATTGTTAAAGCAATATTGCACGCTAAACTGCCATGGGCATTTTGAAAAGTTGGCAGGTATGATACTGGAAATGTAATATCTAGAATTACAAAACAAAAAGGAGTCCATGTGAAAAGATATAAACAATTCACTAAAATTATTTGCAAGTTGGTAAAAGCATTTTTGATTTTTGTCTGAAAACTGGAAAATTCTCCTTTTTTAATGAATAAAACCCGATAAACTTAGAAAGGTAAAATCTAAAAATTTTAAAAACGAAAGGGAATTCAGGTCAATAAATAAAAACAATTCACCAAAGTTTTATGCAAATTGATAAAAGCGTTTTTGAGTTAAATGTCCCAAATGTTGATGACGGACGGACAATGAAATTGGGACTGAAAATGTGTCAAAGAGACAACAACCCAACCATAGAGTAGACAAAAGCTGATGGTCAGCAATGAGTCGTATATATATATATATATATCTTTATTCTCATAAACCAAATTACAATGCAGTATACCAAAATACATCCTGTAAACAGGCGTATAAAAAGTAGCACAATTATGTTGTTGACTAAACAGCTGTTATTGATCTTTATGCTTTGAAAACGTGACGAGCGTATCATGTGGTCAGGACATGTATTTCCATTCTCTAAAGTTAGCCTCAACCAAATGTGATAAAACTTATACACAATGATAATTACTACAAAATACAGATCAATTTTAAATTTTTGTGATGTCACTTTAACTATTCAAGAGTTTTGCCTGTATGCTAAACTTTTGAGAACACAAGCCGGAAGATTAATTATTTTAAAAGTTTAGTTGGAATAGAAGAATTTTACTTGTAGTTTAGTGCAGAGACTGCGAGTTTTATGTCCTTTAACATATAGAAGAATTTCTAAATTTTTCAATTCAGTTCTCCACCTTATATGTAAGTTTACTTAAACACAAGAGTGCACACGCTGAAATGTCTCGCCTTCTTTACTAATCATAGATATTATGTTGATAGAACAAATGTAAAGCTTTATTACAACTGTCACATAAACTCAACATTAACCAAGAAAACATTGATCGATGAACCATGCCAGGCTGACATGTACAGCTAACAATTCTTCAATACAACAAATATAGTTGACTTATTGCTTATAAATTCAGAAAAACAGACCAAAACACAAAAACTTAACACTGAGCAATAAGCCGTGAAAATGAGTTCAAGATCAAGTAAAACCTGCGTAACAGACAAATATATCATAAAATATTTCCAAAAACCAAATATAGTTGACCTTATACATAAAGTATTAGAAAAAATGACTAATAGACCAAAATTCAAAAACTTAACTTTGACCACTGAACCATGAAAATGAGGTTAAGATCAGATGACACCTGTCAGCTAGACAGGTACACCTTACAATCATTCCATACACCAAATATAGAAGACCTATTGCATCTAGTATAAGAAAAACAGACCAAAACACAACAACTTAGCTATTAAACCACTGAACCATGAAAATAAGGTCAAGGTCAGATGACACCTGTCAGCTATACATGTACACCTTACAATCATTCCATACACCAAATATAGTACACCTATTGCATTAAGTATAAGAAAAACAGACTTAAACACAAAAACTTAACTACAACCACTGAACCATGAAAATGAGGCCAAGGTCAGATGACACCTGCCAGTTGGACATGTACACCTTACAGTCCTTCCACACACCAAATATACTAGACCTATAGCTTATAGTATCTGAGATATGGACTTGAACACCAAAACTTAACCTTGTTCACTGATCCGTGAATTGAGGTCGAGGTCAAGTGAAAACTGTCTGACGGGCATGAGGACCTTGCAAGGTACGCACATACCAGATATAGTTATCCAATTACTTATAATAAGAGAGAATTTAACATTACAAAAAATCTTAACTCTTTTTTCAAGTAGTCACTGAACCATGTGAACCATGAAAATGAGGTCAAGGACATTGGACATGTGACTGACGGAAAGTTCGTAACATGAGGCATCTATATACAAAGTATGAAGCATCCAGGTCTTCTACCTTCTAAATATAAAGCTTTTAAAAAGTGAGCTAACGCCGCCGCCGGATCACTATCCCTATGTCGAGCTTTCTGCAACAAAAGTTGCAGGCTCGACAAAAATGTTATGAATTGTATACTCAAAACTTATTGCCACATAATCGGACCAAGTACATATTACATCACTTTCAACATCCCTCAATTATGTCTGTTTATAACTTTATGCAAGCGAGGTCAGTATATGTGTCCAATGGAATTTATTTAAATAACGGGAAAAAAACCATTGCTTTCATGTTACACTTTGCGGTAAACATTTCCTAAAAATCGCCATATGTGGACGAAGACCGGTGATGAATTTGTATTCTATATTCATATCTGTAGATTTAATTTATAATTTCACTGAAGATTAAATGTATAATTTGCCCACTGTTATTTTTTGAAAAGGTTGAAAGATCAATTTATCATTTAAAGCATTATAAAATTAACTAGGTTAACAATGATTGATGGTTTGTATGCCGCTTTCAGCAATATTGTGATATTTCGAGACGTTTTGGATGCAATTAGATGTCATGAATATCAGTTCTCAAACAACCAGAATCAACATTGAATATTATACAAATTACAATTGGTTACCTTGCCCAAGGGAGATATGTTAATTTGTTCACCATGTTTCCCCTGAAGTCAGTGTCCGAGGGAAATGTGTCTGTTTTAGGGTAAACCAATCTACGGAAACCGGTAAGTGTCAGGGTAGATTTTTATTTTTAAGTCGTTATAACGACTAAGCTAACTTGTTTAAACTACTTAGCTAAGTTGTTATAACGACTTAGCATATTTATCTTGTTATAACAACTTAGCTAACTTGTTTAAACAACTTAGCTTACTTGTTATAACAACTTAGCTAACTTGTTATAACAACTTAGCTAACTTGTTTTAACGACTTGGCTTACTTGTTTAAACAACTTAGCTAAGTTGTTATAACGAGTTAGCATATTTATCTTGTTATAACAACTTAGCTAAATTGTTTTAACGACTTAGCTTATTTGTTTAAACAACTTAGCTAACTTGTTTAACGACTTAGCTAATTTCACTCGTTATAACAACTTAGCTTACTCGTTATTCATTCTTTGCTTCATTTACTTTTTATCTTACTATAATCATTGCTGTATTTTTGTACTTTGTAGAAATTAAAAATATTTCTCTGAATAAAAACTACAATATCTTAATCTTACTATGTTGGATTAAAACCTATTATAGTATATGGATCAAGAAATGTATGCATTATTTGACAGAGATCAGTTGTCAATAGCACAATAAATAATGCAAGTTAATTCCATCACGTCAAGTTATCGAAACATATGTTTTGATAGCAATAGTTAAGTATGGTTATGAAAACAATTGCGACACATACTAATGTAAAAAGAAAAGGCAGATAATTGAAAGCTTGCAATTCAGTCGTTCATTATAAAGTTACCAGTTTCCAACAACTTGCATGCAAAATGTAGATTTCAGTTGTCTAATCAGGGAATGTATGGAAAAAGTTAACAGACAAGATCATTCGAAGGATTTTTTTTGGTCATTTTTCGTATAAAAAACATGATATTTATATCTCATTTTTTTTTCATTGTCTACATGTACTAGTATGTAAGGTATCATAATGTGTGTAGTTTATTTTCATGTTCTTATTTGATCATCTGATAAAAGGATTGCAATAATGAAATTTATGCCTGGATTTTTTTTCCCTAAAATTAAAAAAAAAAAAATCCAAAAATTCAGAAGTGATCTTTTTTCAAACAAAATTAAAAAAAAAATAAAAAATATACCCTCTGAGATATTTTTGTCAAGAATGCATCAGATGCAATATTTTATAATGATGATCTTCGTTTATGCCAAAAAATCTGGAAAAAAAAAATTTGAAGCCATAAAATTGGGTTATTTTGTGATTTTTTGCAAATCTTGATTTTTTGAAAAACATCAAATTTTAAATTTCAAATTTTTTACTTTAGATGAAAAAACTTTCGAAACTTTCAAATGTATTTTGAAACACTAATAGATAATAGTTGTAGAGCAAAAGAAAACTGGGGATAGATGTGTCCAGTCTATTGGAAAAAAAGCGATAAAAAAGGGTAAAAATGGAGTTTTCATCGAGCATTTTTGACGTTTTTCAACTAAAATCAGAGCAACTTGTTTCCATGGCAACCAACACTTCAAATTTTTAAATGATTATTATTTTTGTTGTCAGTGCACCATTACTAACCCATGATATGAAAATAAAGGATATCCATGAGTATGCATTTCTCAATTTCTTTGAAATCCTTTGATGCTTACAGAGAATGACTCTTAAAATTTTAAAAGCTTTGGTTGAACGGTTCATGAGTTAATGCACGGACAACATTTAATTCCCGCCCGCCCGCCCGCCCGACCGACCGCCCGCCGTACATCCCCAAATCAATAACCGACATTTTTGTCACAAAAATCCGGTTAAAAACCTTTTCATTTGTTAACGTTAGCTTTACAAATCTCTTTAACCTTTTACATAACCCGTACGAATCGTTTTGTTGCTGCTGCAAATCAGCCGTACCAGTAATGGGTTCTGAATTTGACAGTGTCCATGAAAAATAAGCTCCACATCATATGATTTTAACCCCCATAACAATTACCAACCAGATGCTCCGCAGGGCGTAGCTTTATACGACCGCAGAGGTTGAACCCTGAACGGTTGGGGCAAGTATGGACACAACATTCAAGCTGGATTCAGCTCTAAATTTGGATTGTGATTAAATAGTTGACACAGCATAGGTTTCTGACACAGAATGAATGTGTTCTAATGAACTTAAAATTTTTGTTTTCTCTTAGAGCAATTCACTATGCTGTTGAATATTAATCCTCTCAAAACAAGAATGTGTCCTCAGTACACGAATGCCCCACTCGCACTATCATTTTCCATGTTCAGTGGACCGTGAAATTGGGGTAAAAACTCTAATTTGGCATTAAAATTAGAAAGATCATATCATAGGGGACATGTGTACTAAGTTTGAAGTCGATTGGACTTAAACTTCATCAAAAACTACCTTGACCAAAAACTTTAACCTGAAGCGGGACAGACGGACGGACGAACGGACGGACGAACGAACGGACAGATGGACGGACGGACGCACAGACCAGAAAACATAATGCCCCTCTACTATCGTAGGTGGGGCATAAAAATGTTTGAAGAAATTTTCTTTTTTATTTATGAAATTTCAAATGAGAAAAATTGAACCCAATTTTTTTAATCACATCCCCCTTTCCCTTATTCCAAAACTAATCTCAATTAAAATTTCTAATGGAGTTTGCAACAATAACTACTCATTTAAATACATCATAAAATATTAAGATGTAAAAAAAACTGCTTGTTATCACTGAATGTTATTTATTATAATTTATCAGTTGGTAGTAAAAAGTGAATATACATTGTATATTGTATATAACAAAGATTTAAGTTGATTCTGGACAAAGAAAGATAACTCCAATTAAAAAAAAATCTTGCTATTGCACAATATTTTGCAAGTAGACATTTCTTGCTTACTATTCTGGACAAAGAAAGATAACTCTAATTAAAAAAAAATTTGCTATTTCACAATATTGTGCAATTAGATATTTCTTGCCATTGCGCAATACTGTGCAATTGAAATGACTTGCTATTGCACAACACTTAATATAATAATTTTAGATCCTGATTTGGACGAACTTGAAAACTGGGCCCATAATCAAAAATCTAAGTACATTTTTGGATTCAGCATATCAAAGAACCCCAAGATTTCAATTTTTGTTGAAATCAGACTAAGTTTAATTTTGGACCCTTTGGACTTTAGTGTAGACCAATTTGAAAACAGGACCAAAAATGAAGAATCTACATACACAGTTAGATTTGGTATATCAAAGAACCCCATTTATTCAATTTTTGATGAAATCAAACAAAGTTTAATTGTGGACCCCGATTTGGATCAACTTGAAAACTGGGCCAATAATCAAGAATCTAAGTACATTTTTAGATTCAGCATATCAAAGAACCTAACTGATTCATTTTTTGTCAAAATCAAACTAAGTTTAACTTTGGACCCTTTGGACCTTAATGTAGACCAATTTGAAAACGGGACCAAAAGTTAAGAATCTACATACACAGTCATGACAGTTAGATTCGGCATATCAAAGAACCCCAATTATTCAATTTTGATGAAATCAAACAAAGTTTAATTTTGGACCCTTTGGGCCCCTTATTCTGTTGGGACCAAAACTCCCAAAATCAATACCAACCTTCCTTTTATGGTCATAAACCTTGTGTTTAAATTTCATAGATTTCTATTTACTTATACTAACGTTATGGTGCGAAAACCAAGAAAAATGCTTATTTGGGTCCCTTTTTGGCCCCTAATTCCTAAACTGTTGGGACCTAAACTCCCAAAATCAATACCAACCTTCCTTTTGTAGTCATTAACATTGTGTTTAAATTTCATTGATTTCTATTTACTTAAACTAAAGTTATTGTGCGAAAACCAAGAATAATGCTTATTTGGGCCCTTTTTTGGCCCCTAATTCCTAAACTGTTGAAACCTAAACTCCCAAAATCAATCCCAACCGTTCTTTTGTGGTCATAAACCTTGTGTCAAAATTTCATAGATTTCTATTAACTTAAACTAAAGTTATAGTGCGAAAACCAAGAAAATGCTTATTTGGGCCTTTTTTGGCCCCTAATTCCTAAAATGTTGGGACCAAAACTCCCAAAATCAATACCAACCTTCCTTTTGTGGTCATAAACCTTGTGTTAAAATTTCATAGATTTCCATTCACTTTTACTAAAGTTAGAGTGCGAAAACTAAAAATATTCGGACGCCGGACGACGACGACGACGACGACGCCGACGCCAACGTGATAGCAATATACGACGAAAAATTTTTCAAATTTTGCGGTCGTATAAAAATACAAGAAATCTACATGGGGACCTTCATGACAGCTTTTGGTCATTCTCGACTAAGGGAGACCATGAAGACTGGGCATTTGAATGGTTAAAAACGGCAATAAATGAAAATATTGATACTTCTAATTCTATAATGAAAATTCAAATAAATATAATTTAAATAAGCAATGAATTAGCATGTTCACCATTCCTTGTATGGAGGGATAAAATACTTCCGATCGCGCTACACTGTACAGCGTAGACACGGTTTGTAATGGTGAAAGTTCCTCCATCGTTCAATTTTCATCCATGGAGATCCCTGAATCATACCACATCTTTTTTTACATTCATTATTTGTACATAAATTAGGCTGTTAATTTTCTTATATAAATTGTTTTACATTTGTCATTTAGTGGCCTTTTATAGCTTACTATAGGGTATCGGCTTTGCTTATTGTTGAAGGCAGTATAGTTGTTAATTTCTGTGTCATCTGATTTGGTTTCTTGAGAATAGATGTCTAATTGGCAATCATACCATATCATCTTTTATATATAACTATATTTAAACATATATCTACTTATTAATTAAAGGAAAATAAACTTACTGAGACCAGGTCTAACTGATGAAGCTGATGATATGGGTAATCCTGTTGCTTGTGCTGCAGCAGCTGCTGCCATCTGTTGGTACATTAATTGATGATATTCAGGGGAGATCATATACTGTAGCTGTAACTGTGACAAGTTCATTCCTGCTCCTTGCCTGTATACAATTATATATCATTATTGGTAACTATTCCTCATAGACATTGTGACACTAGGGGAATTAATCTTATCATAAAGAAATAAATGAAGATGGAAATATAAAAAGTGTAAGGTTTAGTGGAAGAGTTTTTAACCTTAAACATCAAGATATTTATCTCATGATTACACAAGAAACAATAATGAATAAAGTTGAGCAGGATAATCACAACTTAACTAGGAGTTAATCAACTTGAGCGGGATAATCACAACTTAACTAGGAGTTAATCAACTTGAGCGGGATAATCACAACTTAACAGATGTGAAAATAAGTTGGTTTACAGTATGTCATCTTCCTATAAATAAATAACCTCTCTCACCTTGTATCAACTCCGTTCCTATAAATAAATAACCTCTCTCACCTTGTATCAACTCTGTTCCTATAAATAAATACCCTCTCTCACCTTGTATCAACTCCGTTCCTATAAATAAATAACCTCTCTCACCTTGTATCAACTCCGTTCCTATAAATAAATAACCTCTCTCACCTTGTATCAACTCCGTTCCTATAAATAAATAACCTCTCTCACCTTGTATCAACTCCGTTCCTATAAATAAATAACCTCTCTCACCTTGTATCAACTCCGTTCCTATAAATAAATAACCTCTCTCACCTTGTATCAACTCCGTTCCTATAAATAAATAACCTCTCTCACCTTGTATCAACTCCGTTCCTATAAATAAATAACCTCTCTCACCTTGTATCAACTCCGTTCCTATAAATAAATAACCTCTCTCACCTTGTATCAACTCCGTTCCTATAAATAAATAACCTCTCTCACCTTGTATCAACTCTGTTCCTATAAATAAATAACCTCTCTCACCTTGTATCAACTCCGTTCCTATAAATAAATAACCTCTCTTACCTTGTATCAACTCTGTTCCTATAAATAAATAACCTCTCTCACCTTGTATCATGTCATCTTCCTATAAATAAATAACCTCTCTCACCTTGTATCAACTCCGTTCCTATAAATAAATAACCTCTCTCACCTTGTATCAACTCCGTTCCTATAAATAAATAACCTCTCTCACCTTGTATCAACTCCGTTCCTATAAATAAATAACCTCTCTCACCTTGTATCAACTCCGTTCCTATAAATAAATAACCTCTCTCACCTTGTATCAACTCTGTTCCTATAAATAAATAACCTCTCTTACCTTGTATCAACTCCGTTCCTATAAATAAATAACCTCTCTCACCTTGTATCAACTCTGTTCCTATAAATAAATAACCTCTCTCACCTTGTATCAACTCTGTTCCTATAAATAAATAACCTCTCTCACCTTGTATCAACTCTGTTCCTGTTCCTATAGATAAATAACCTCTCTTACCTTGTATCAACTCTGTTCCTATAAATAAATAACCTCTCTCACCTTGTATCATGTCATCTTCCTATAAATAAATAACCTCTCTCACCTTGTATCAACTCTGTTCCTATAAATAAATAACCTCTCTTACCTTGTATCAACTCTGTTCCTATAAATAAATAACCTCTCTCACCTTGTATCAACTCTGTTCCTATAAATAAATAACCTCTCTCACCTTGTATCAACTCCGTTCCTATAAATAAATAACCTCTCTTTCCTTGTATCAACTCCGTTCCTATAAATAAATAACCTCTCTCACCTTGTATCAACTCTGTTCCTGTTCCTATAGATAAATAACCTCTCTTACCTTGTATCAACTCTGTTCCTATAAATAAATAACCTCTCTTACCTTGTATCAACTCTGTTCCTGTTCCTATAAATAAATAACCTCTCTCACCTTGTATCAACTCCGTTCCTATAAATAAATAACCTCTCTCACCTTGTATCAACTCTGTTCCTATAAATAAATAACCTCTCTCACCTTGTATCAACTCCGTTCCTATAAATAAATAACCTCTCTTACCTTGTATCAACTCTGTTCCTATAAATAAATAACCTCTCTTACCTTGTATCAACTCCGTTCCTATAAATAAATAACCTCTCTTACCTTGTATCAACTCTGTTCCTATAAATAAATAACCTCTCTTACCTTGTATCAACTCTGTTCCTATAAATAAATAACCTCTCTTACCTTGTATTAACTCTGTGCCTGTTCCTATAAATAAATAACCTCTCTCACCTTGTATCAACTCTGTTCCTGTTCCTATAAATAAATAACCTCTCTCACCTTGTATCAACTCTGTTCCTATAAATAAATAACCTCTCTCACCTTGTATCAACTCCGTTCCTATAAATAAATAACCTCTCTTACCTTGTATCAACTCTGTTCCTATAAATAAATAACCTCTCTTACCTTGTATCAACTCTGTTCCTATAAATAAATAACCTCTCTCACCTTGTATCAACTCCGTTCCTATAAATAAATAACCTCTCTTACCTTGTATCAACTCTGTTCCTATAAATAAATAACCTCTCTTACCTTGTATCAACTCTGTTCCTATAAATAAATAACCTCTCTTACCTTGTATCAACTCTGTTCCTATAAATAAATAACCTCTCTTACCTTGTATCAACTCTGTTCCTATAAATAAATAACCTCTCTTACCTTGTATCAACTCCGTTCCTATAAATAAATAACCTCTCTTACCTTGTATCAACTCTGTTCCTATAAATAAATAACCTCTCTTACCTTGTATCAACTCTGTTCCTATAAATAAATAACCTCTCTTACCTTGTATCAACTCTGTTCCTATAAATAAATAACCTCTCTCACCTTGTATCAACTCCGTTCCTATAAATAAATAACCTCTCTTACCTTGTATCAACTCTGTTCCTATAAATAAATAACCTCTCTTACCTTGTATCAACTCTGTTCCTATAAATAAATAACCTCTCTCACCTTGTATCAACTCTGTTCCTGTTCCTATAAATAAATAACCTCTCTCACCTTGTATCAACTCTGTTCCTATAAATAAATAACCTCTCTCACCTTGTATCAACTCCGTTCCTATAAATAAATAACCTCTCTTACCTTGTATCAACTCTGTTCCTATAAATAAATAACCTCTCTTACCTTGTATCAACTCTGTTCCTATAAATAAATAACCTCTCTTACCTTGTATCAACTCTGTTCCTGTTCCTATAAATAAATAACCTCTCTCACCTTGTATCAACTCCGTTCCTATAAATAAATAACCTCTCTCACCTTGTATCAACTCCGTTCCTATAAATAAATAACCTCTCTCACCTTGTATCATGTCATCTTCTGTTTCTATAAATAAATAACCTCTCTCACCTTGTATCAACTCCGTTCCTATAGATAAATAACCTCTCTCACCTTGTATCAAGTCTGTTCCTATAAATAAATAACCTCTCTCACCTTGTATCAACTCTGTTCCTATAAATAAATACCCTCTCTCACCTTGTATCAACTCCGTTCCTATAAATAAATAACCTCTCTCACCTTGTATCAACTCCGTTCCTATAAATAAATAACCTCTCTCACCTTGTATCAACTCCGTTCCTATAAATAAATAACCTCTCTCACCTTGTATCAACTCCGTTCCTATAAATAAATAACCTCTCTCACCTTGTATCAACTCCGTTCCTATAAATAAATAACCTCTCTCACCTTGTATCAACTCCGTTCCTATAAATAAATAACCTCTCTCACCTTGTATCAACTCCGTTCCTATAAATAAATAACCTCTCTCACCTTGTATCAACTCCGTTCCTATAAATAAATAACCCTATAAATAAATAACCTCTCTCACCTTGTATCAACTCCGTTCCTATAAATAAATAACCTCTCTCACCTTGTATCAACTCCGTTCCTATAAATAAATAACCTCTCTCACCTTGTATCAACTCTGTTCCTATAAATAAATAACCTCTCTCACCTTGTATCAACTCCGTTCCTATAAATAAATAACCTCTCTTACCTTGTATCAACTCTGTTCCTATAAATAAATAACCTCTCTCACCTTGTATCATATCATCTTCCTATAAATAAATAACCTCTCTCACCTTGTATCAACTCCGTTCCTATAAATAAATAACCTCTCTCACCTTGTATCAACTCCGTTCCTATAAATAAATAACCTCTCTCACCTTGTATCAACTCCGTTCCTATAAATAAATAACCTCTCTCACCTTGTATCAACTCCGTTCCTATAAATAAATAACCTCTCTCACCTTGTATCAACTCTGTTCCTATAAATAAATAACCTCTCTCACCTTGTATCAACTCTGTTCCTATAAATAAATAACCTCTCTTACCTTGTATCAACTCTGTTCCTATAAATAAATAACCTCTCTCACCTTGTATCATGTCATCTTCCTATAAATAAATAACCTCTCTCACCTTGTATCAACTCCGTTCCTATAAATAAATAACCTCTCTCACGTTGTATCAACTCTGTTCCTATAAATAAATAACCTCTCTCACCTTGTATCATGTCATCTTCTGTTCCTATAAATAAATAACCTCTCTTATTTTGTATCAACTCCGTTCCTATAAATAAATAACCTCTCTCACCTTGTATCATGTCATCTTCTGTTTCTATAAATAAATAACCTCTCTCACCTTGTATCAACTCCGTTCCTATAGATAAATAACCTCTCTCACCTTGTATCAACTCTGTTCCTATAAATAAATAACCTCTCTCACCTTGTATCAACTCCGTTCCTATAGATAAATAACCTCTCTCACCTTGTATCAACTCTGTTCCTATAAATAAATAACCTCTCTCACCTTGTATCAACTCCGTTCCTATAAATAAATAACCTCTCTCACCTTGTATCAACTCCGTTCCTATAAATAAATAACCTCTCTCACCTTGTATCAACTCCGTTCCTATAAATAAATAACCTCTCTCACCTTGTATCAACTCTGTTCCTATAAATAAATAACCTCTCTCACCTTGTATCAACTCTGTTCCTATAAATAAATAACCTCTCTCACCTTGTATCAACTCCGTTCCTATAAATAAATAACCTCTCTTACCTTGTATCAACTCCGTTCCTATAAATAAATAACCTCTCTTACCTTGTATCAACTCTGTTCCTATAAATAAATAACCTCTCTCACCTTGTATCATGTCATCTTCCTATAAATAAATAACCTCTCTCACCTTGTATCAACTCCGTTCCTATAAATAAATAACCTCTCTCACCTTGTATCAACTCCGTTCCTATAAATAAATAACCTCTCTCACCTTGTATCAACTCCGTTCCTATAAATAAATAACCTCTCTCACCTTGTATCAACTCCGTTCCTATAAATAAATAACCTCTCTCACCTTGTATCAACTCCGTTCCTATAAATAAATAACCTCTCTCACCTTGTATCAACTCCGTTCCTATAAATAAATAACCTCTCTCACCTTGTATCAACTCCGTTCCTATAAATAAATAACCTCTCTCACCTTGTATCAACTCCGTTCCTATAAATAAATAACCTCTCTCACCTTGTATCAACTCTGTTCCTATAAATAAATAACCTCTCTTACCTTGTATCAACTCCGTTCCTATAAATAAATAACCTCTCTCACCTTGTATCAACTCTGTTCCTATAAATAAATAACCTCTCTCACCTTGTATCAACTCTGTTCCTATAAATAAATAACCTCTCTCACCTTGTATCAACTCTGTTCCTGTTCCTATAGATAAATAACCTCTCTTACCTTGTATCAACTCTGTTCCTATAAATAAATAACCTCTCTCACCTTGTATCATGTCATCTTCCTATAAATAAATAACCTCTCTCACCTTGTATCAACTCTGTTCCTATAAATAAATAACCTCTCTTACCTTGTATCAACTCTGTTCCTATAAATAAATAACCTCTCTCACCTTGTATCAACTCTGTTCCTGTTCCTATAAATAAATAACCTCTCTTACCTTGTATCAACTCTGTTCCTGTTCCTATAAATAAATAACCTCTCTCACCTTGTATCAACTCTGTTCCTATAAATAAATAACCTCTCTCACCTTGTATCAACTCCGTTCCTATAAATAAATAACCTCTCTTTCCTTGTATCAACTCCGTTCCTATAAATAAATAACCTCTCTCACCTTGTATCAACTCTGTTCCTGTTCCTATAGATAAATAACCTCTCTTACCTTGTATCAACTCTGTTCCTATAAATAAATAACCTCTCTTACCTTGTATCAACTCTGTTCCTGTTCCTATAAATAAATAACCTCTCTCACCTTGTATCAACTCCGTTCCTATAAATAAATAACCTCTCTCACCTTGTATCAACTCTGTTCCTATAAATAAATAACCTCTCTCACCTTGTATCAACTCCGTTCCTATAAATAAATAACCTCTCTTACCTTGTATCAACTCTGTTCCTATAAATAAATAACCTCTCTTACCTTGTATCAACTCCGTTCCTATAAATAAATAACCTCTCTCACCTTGTATCAACTCTGTTCCTGTTCCTATAGATAAATAACCTCTCTTACCTTGTATCAACTCTGTTCCTATAAATAAATAACCTCTCTTACCTTGTATTAACTCTGTGCCTGTTCCTATAAATAAATAACCTCTCTCACCTTGTATCAACTCTGTTCCTGTTCCTATAAATAAATAACCTCTCTCACCTTGTATCAACTCTGTTCCTATAAATAAATAACCTCTCTCACCTTGTATCAACTCCGTTCCTATAAATAAATAACCTCTCTTACCTTGTATCAACTCTGTTCCTATAAATAAATAACCTCTCTTACCTTGTATCAACTCTGTTCCTATAAATAAATAACCTCTCTCACCTTGTATCAACTCCGTTCCTATAAATAAATAACCTCTCTTACCTTGTATCAACTCCGTTCCTATAAATAAATAACCTCTCTTACCTTGTATCAACTCTGTTCCTATAAATAAATAACCTCTCTTACCTTGTATCAACTCTGTTCCTATAAATAAATAACCTCTCTTACCTTGTATCAACTCTGTTCCTATAAATAAATAACCTCTCTCACCTTGTATCAACTCCGTTCCTATAAATAAATAACCTCTCTTACCTTGTATCAACTCTGTTCCTATAAATAAATAACCTCTCTTACCTTGTATCAACTCTGTTCCTATAAATAAATAACCTCTCTCACCTTGTATCAACTCTGTTCCTGTTCCTATAAATAAATAACCTCTCTCACCTTGTATCAACTCTGTTCCTATAAATAAATAACCTCTCTCACCTTGTATCAACTCCGTTCCTATAAATAAATAACCTCTCTCACCTTGTATCATGTCATCTTCTGTTTCTATAAATAAATAACCTCTCTCACCTTGTATCAACTCCGTTCCTATAGATAAATAACCTCTCTCACCTTGTATCAAGTCTGTTCCTATAAATAAATAACCTCTCTCACCTTGTATCAACTCTGTTCCTATAAATAAATACCCTCTCTCACCTTGTATCAACTCCGTTCCTATAAATAAATAACCTCTCTCACCTTGTATCAACTCCGTTCCTATAAATAAATAACCTCTCTCACCTTGTATCAACTCCGTTCCTATAAATAAATAACCTCTCTCACCTTGTATCAACTCCGTTCCTATAAATAAATAACCTCTCTCACCTTGTATCAACTCCGTTCCTATAAATAAATAACCTCTCTCACCTTGTATCAACTCCGTTCCTATAAATAAATAACCTCTCTCACCTTGTATCAACTCCGTTCCTATAAATAAATAACCTCTCTCACCTTGTATCAACTCCGTTCCTATAAATAAATAACCCTATAAATAAATAACCTCTCTCACCTTGTATCAACTCCGTTCCTATAAATAAATAACCTCTCTCACCTTGTATCAACTCCGTTCCTATAAATAAATAACCTCTCTCACCTTGTATCAACTCTGTTCCTATAAATAAATAACCTCTCTCACCTTGTATCAACTCCGTTCCTATAAATAAATAACCTCTCTTACCTTGTATCAACTCTGTTCCTATAAATAAATAACCTCTCTCACCTTGTATCATATCATCTTCCTATAAATAAATAACCTCTCTCACCTTGTATCAACTCCGTTCCTATAAATAAATAACCTCTCTCACCTTGTATCAACTCCGTTCCTATAAATAAATAACCTCTCTCACCTTGTATCAACTCCGTTCCTATAAATAAATAACCTCTCTCACCTTGTATCAACTCCGTTCCTATAAATAAATAACCTCTCTCACCTTGTATCAACTCTGTTCCTATAAATAAATAACCTCTCTCACCTTGTATCAACTCTGTTCCTATAAATAAATAACCTCTCTTACCTTGTATCAACTCTGTTCCTATAAATAAATAACCTCTCTCACCTTGTATCATGTCATCTTCCTATAAATAAATAACCTCTCTCACCTTGTATCAACTCCGTTCCTATAAATAAATAACCTCTCTCACGTTGTATCAACTCTGTTCCTATAAATAAATAACCTCTCTCACCTTGTATCATGTCATCTTCTGTTCCTATAAATAAATAACCTCTCTTATTTTGTATCAACTCCGTTCCTATAAATAAATAACCTCTCTCACCTTGTATCATGTCATCTTCTGTTTCTATAAATAAATAACCTCTCTCACCTTGTATCAACTCCGTTCCTATAGATAAATAACCTCTCTCACCTTGTATCAACTCTGTTCCTATAAATAAATAACCTCTCTCACCTTGTATCAACTCTGTTCCTATAGATAAATAACCTCTCTCACCTTGTATCAACTCTGTTCCTATAAATAAATAACCTCTCTCACCTTGTATCAACTCCGTTCCTATAAATAAATAACCTCTCTCACCTTGTATCAACTCCGTTCCTATAAATAAATAACCTCTCTCACCTTGTATCAACTCCGTTCCTATAAATAAATAACCTCTCTCACCTTGTATCAACTCTGTTCCTATAAATAAATAACCTCTCTCACCTTGTATCAACTCTGTTCCTATAAATAAATAACCTCTCTCACCTTGTATCAACTCCGTTCCTATAAATAAATAACCTCTCTTACCTTGTATCAACTCCGTTCCTATAAATAAATAACCTCTCTTACCTTGTATCAACTCTGTTCCTATAAATAAATAACCTCTCTCACCTTGTATCATGTCATCTTCCTATAAATAAATAACCTCTCTCACCTTGTATCAACTCCGTTCCTATAAATAAATAACCTCTCTCACCTTGTATCAACTCCGTTCCTATAAATAAATAACCTCTCTCACCTTGTATCAACTCCGTTCCTATAAATAAATAACCTCTCTCACCTTGTATCAACTCCGTTCCTATAAATAAATAACCTCTCTCACCTTGTATCAACTCCGTTCCTATAAATAAATAACCTCTCTCACCTTGTATCAACTCCGTTCCTATAAATAAATAACCTCTCTCACCTTGTATCAACTCCGTTCCTATAAATAAATAACCTCTCTCACCTTGTATCAACTCTGTTCCTATAAATAAATAACCTCTCTTACCTTGTATCAACTCCGTTCCTATAAATAAATAACCTCTCTCACCTTGTATCAACTCTGTTCCTATAAATAAATAACCTCTCTCACCTTGTATCAACTCTGTTCCTATAAATAAATAACCTCTCTCACCTTGTATCAACTCTGTTCCTGTTCCTATAGATAAATAACCTCTCTTACCTTGTATCAACTCTGTTCCTATAAATAAATAACCTCTCTCACCTTGTATCATGTCATCTTCCTATAAATAAATAACCTCTCTCACCTTGTATCAACTCTGTTCCTATAAATAAATAACCTCTCTTACCTTGTATCAACTCTGTTCCTATAAATAAATAACCTCTCTCACCTTGTATCAACTCTGTTCCTGTTCCTATAAATAAATAACCTCTCTTACCTTGTATCAACTCTGTTCCTGTTCCTATAAATAAATAACCTCTCTCACCTTGTATCAACTCTGTTCCTATAAATAAATAACCTCTCTCACCTTGTATCAACTCCGTTCCTATAAATAAATAACCTCTCTTTCCTTGTATCAACTCCGTTCCTATAAATAAATAACCTCTCTCACCTTGTATCAACTCTGTTCCTGTTCCTATAGATAAATAACCTCTCTTACCTTGTATCAACTCTGTTCCTATAAATAAATAACCTCTCTTACCTTGTATCAACTCTGTTCCTGTTCCTATAAATAAATAACCTCTCTCACCTTGTATCAACTCCGTTCCTATAAATAAATAACCTCTCTCACCTTGTATCAACTCTGTTCCTATAAATAAATAACCTCTCTCACCTTGTATCAACTCCGTTCCTATAAATAAATAACCTCTCTTACCTTGTATCAACTCTGTTCCTATAAATAAATAACCTCTCTTACCTTGTATCAACTCCGTTCCTATAAATAAATAACCTCTCTCACCTTGTATCAACTCTGTTCCTGTTCCTATAGATAAATAACCTCTCTTACCTTGTATCAACTCTGTTCCTATAAATAAATAACCTCTCTTACCTTGTATTAACTCTGTGCCTGTTCCTATAAATAAATAACCTCTCTCACCTTGTATCAACTCTGTTCCTGTTCCTATAAATAAATAACCTCTCTCACCTTGTATCAACTCTGTTCCTATAAATAAATAACCTCTCTCACCTTGTATCAACTCCGTTCCTATAAATAAATAACCTCTCTTACCTTGTATCAACTCTGTTCCTATAAATAAATAACCTCTCTTACCTTGTATCAACTCTGTTCCTATAAATAAATAACCTCTCTCACCTTGTATCAACTCCGTTCCTATAAATAAATAACCTCTCTTACCTTGTATCAACTCCGTTCCTATAAATAAATAACCTCTCTTACCTTGTATCAACTCTGTTCCTATAAATAAATAACCTCTCTTACCTTGTATCAACTCTGTTCCTATAAATAAATAACCTCTCTTACCTTGTATCAACTCTGTTCCTATAAATAAATAACCTCTCTCACCTTGTATCAACTCCGTTCCTATAAATAAATAACCTCTCTTACCTTGTATCAACTCTGTTCCTATAAATAAATAACCTCTCTTACCTTGTATCAACTCTGTTCCTATAAATAAATAACCTCTCTCACCTTGTATCAACTCTGTTCCTGTTCCTATAAATAAATAACCTCTCTCACCTTGTATCAACTCTGTTCCTATAAATAAATAACCTCTCTCACCTTGTATCAACTCCGTTCCTATAAATAAATAACCTCTCTCACCTTGTATCATGTCATCTTCTGTTTCTATAAATAAATAACCTCTCTCACCTTGTATCAACTCCGTTCCTATAGATAAATAACCTCTCTCACCTTGTATCAAGTCTGTTCCTATAAATAAATAACCTCTCTCACCTTGTATCAACTCTGTTCCTATAAATAAATACCCTCTCTCACCTTGTATCAACTCCGTTCCTATAAATAAATAACCTCTCTCACCTTGTATCAACTCCGTTCCTATAAATAAATAACCTCTCTCACCTTGTATCAACTCCGTTCCTATAAATAAATAACCTCTCTCACCTTGTATCAACTCCGTTCCTATAAATAAATAACCTCTCTCACCTTGTATCAACTCCGTTCCTATAAATAAATAACCTCTCTCACCTTGTATCAACTCCGTTCCTATAAATAAATAACCTCTCTCACCTTGTATCAACTCCGTTCCTATAAATAAATAACCTCTCTCACCTTGTATCAACTCCGTTCCTATAAATAAATAACCCTATAAATAAATAACCTCTCTCACCTTGTATCAACTCCGTTCCTATAAATAAATAACCTCTCTCACCTTGTATCAACTCCGTTCCTATAAATAAATAACCTCTCTCACCTTGTATCAACTCTGTTCCTATAAATAAATAACCTCTCTCACCTTGTATCAACTCCGTTCCTATAAATAAATAACCTCTCTTACCTTGTATCAACTCTGTTCCTATAAATAAATAACCTCTCTCACCTTGTATCATATCATCTTCCTATAAATAAATAACCTCTCTCACCTTGTATCAACTCCGTTCCTATAAATAAATAACCTCTCTCACCTTGTATCAACTCCGTTCCTATAAATAAATAACCTCTCTCACCTTGTATCAACTCCGTTCCTATAAATAAATAACCTCTCTCACCTTGTATCAACTCCGTTCCTATAAATAAATAACCTCTCTCACCTTGTATCAACTCTGTTCCTATAAATAAATAACCTCTCTCACCTTGTATCAACTCTGTTCCTATAAATAAATAACCTCTCTTACCTTGTATCAACTCTGTTCCTATAAATAAATAACCTCTCTCACCTTGTATCATGTCATCTTCCTATAAATAAATAACCTCTCTCACCTTGTATCAACTCCGTTCCTATAAATAAATAACCTCTCTCACGTTGTATCAACTCTGTTCCTATAAATAAATAACCTCTCTCACCTTGTATCATGTCATCTTCTGTTCCTATAAATAAATAACCTCTCTTATTTTGTATCAACTCCGTTCCTATAAATAAATAACCTCTCTCACCTTGTATCATGTCATCTTCTGTTTCTATAAATAAATAACCTCTCTCACCTTGTATCAACTCCGTTCCTATAGATAAATAACCTCTCTCACCTTGTATCAACTCTGTTCCTATAAATAAATAACCTCTCTCACCTTGTATCAACTCCGTTCCTATAGATAAATAACCTCTCTCACCTTGTATCAACTCTGTTCCTATAAATAAATAACCTCTCTCACCTTGTATCAACTCCGTTCCTATAAATAAATAACCTCTCTCACCTTGTATCAACTCCGTTCCTATAAATAAATAACCTCTCTCACCTTGTATCAACTCCGTTCCTATAAATAAATAACCTCTCTCACCTTGTATCAACTCTGTTCCTATAAATAAATAACCTCTCTCACCTTGTATCAACTCTGTTCCTATAAATAAATAACCTCTCTCACCTTGTATCAACTCCGTTCCTATAAATAAATAACCTCTCTTACCTTGTATCAACTCCGTTCCTATAAATAAATAACCTCTCTTACCTTGTATCAACTCTGTTCCTATAAATAAATAACCTCTCTCACCTTGTATCATGTCATCTTCCTATAAATAAATAACCTCTCTCACCTTGTATCAACTCCGTTCCTATAAATAAATAACCTCTCTCACCTTGTATCAACTCCGTTCCTATAAATAAATAACCTCTCTCACCTTGTATCAACTCCGTTCCTATAAATAAATAACCTCTCTCACCTTGTATCAACTCCGTTCCTATAAATAAATAACCTCTCTCACCTTGTATCAACTCCGTTCCTATAAATAAATAACCTCTCTCACCTTGTATCAACTCCGTTCCTATAAATAAATAACCTCTCTCACCTTGTATCAACTCCGTTCCTATAAATAAATAACCTCTCTCACCTTGTATCAACTCCGTTCCTATAAATAAATAACCTCTCTCACCTTGTATCAACTCTGTTCCTATAAATAAATAACCTCTCTTACCTTGTATCAACTCCGTTCCTATAAATAAATAACCTCTCTCACCTTGTATCAACTCTGTTCCTATAAATAAATAACCTCTCTCACCTTGTATCAACTCTGTTCCTATAAATAAATAACCTCTCTCACCTTGTATCAACTCTGTTCCTGTTCCTATAGATAAATAACCTCTCTTACCTTGTATCAACTCTGTTCCTATAAATAAATAACCTCTCTCACCTTGTATCATGTCATCTTCCTATAAATAAATAACCTCTCTCACCTTGTATCAACTCTGTTCCTATAAATAAATAACCTCTCTTACCTTGTATCAACTCTGTTCCTATAAATAAATAACCTCTCTCACCTTGTATCAACTCTGTTCCTGTTCCTATAAATAAATAACCTCTCTTACCTTGTATCAACTCTGTTCCTGTTCCTATAAATAAATAACCTCTCTCACCTTGTATCAACTCTGTTCCTATAAATAAATAACCTCTCTCACCTTGTATCAACTCCGTTCCTATAAATAAATAACCTCTCTTTCCTTGTATCAACTCCGTTCCTATAAATAAATAACCTCTCTCACCTTGTATCAACTCTGTTCCTGTTCCTATAGATAAATAACCTCTCTTACCTTGTATCAACTCTGTTCCTATAAATAAATAACCTCTCTTACCTTGTATCAACTCTGTTCCTGTTCCTATAAATAAATAACCTCTCTCACCTTGTATCAACTCCGTTCCTATAAATAAATAACCTCTCTCACCTTGTATCAACTCTGTTCCTATAAATAAATAACCTCTCTCACCTTGTATCAACTCCGTTCCTATAAATAAATAACCTCTCTTACCTTGTATCAACTCTGTTCCTATAAATAAATAACCTCTCTTACCTTGTATCAACTCCGTTCCTATAAATAAATAACCTCTCTCACCTTGTATCAACTCTGTTCCTGTTCCTATAGATAAATAACCTCTCTTACCTTGTATCAACTCTGTTCCTATAAATAAATAACCTCTCTTACCTTGTATTAACTCTGTGCCTGTTCCTATAAATAAATAACCTCTCTCACCTTGTATCAACTCTGTTCCTGTTCCTATAAATAAATAACCTCTCTCACCTTGTATCAACTCTGTTCCTATAAATAAATAACCTCTCTCACCTTGTATCAACTCCGTTCCTATAAATAAATAACCTCTCTTACCTTGTATCAACTCTGTTCCTATAAATAAATAACCTCTCTTACCTTGTATCAACTCTGTTCCTATAAATAAATAACCTCTCTCACCTTGTATCAACTCCGTTCCTATAAATAAATAACCTCTCTTACCTTGTATCAACTCTGTTCCTATAAATAAATAACCTCTCTTACCTTGTATCAACTCTGTTCCTATAAATAAATAACCTCTCTCACCTTGTATCAACTCTGTTCCTGTTCCTATAAATAAATAACCTCTCTCACCTTGTATCAACTCTGTTCCTATAAATAAATAACCTCTCTCACCTTGTATCAACTCCGTTCCTATAAATAAATAACCTCTCTTACCTTGTATCAACTCTGTTCCTATAAATAAATAACCTCTCTTACCTTGTATCAACTCTGTTCCTATAAATAAATAACCTCTCTTACCTTGTATCAACTCTGTTCCTGTTCCTATAAATAAATAACCTCTCTCACCTTGTATCAACTCCGTTCCTATAAATAAATAACCTCTCTCACCTTGTATCAACTCCGTTCCTATAAATAAATAACCTCTCTCACCTTGTATCATGTCATCTTCTGTTTCTATAAATAAATAACCTCTCTCACCTTGTATCAACTCCGTTCCTATAGATAAATAACCTCTCTCACCTTGTATCAACTCTGTTCCTATAAATAAATAACCTCTCTCACCTTGTATCAACTCTGTTCCTATAAATAAATACCCTCTCTCACCTTGTATCAACTCCGTTCCTATAAATAAATAACCTCTCTCACCTTGTATCAACTCCGTTCCTATAAGTAAATAACCTCTCTCACCTTGTATCAACTCCGTTCCTATAAATAAATAACCTCTCTCACCTTGTATCAACTCCGTTCCTATAAATAAATAACCTCTCTCACCTTGTATCAACTCCGTTCCTATAAATAAATAACCTCTCTCACCTTGTATCAACTCCGTTCCTATAAATAAATACCCTCTCTCACCTTGTATCAACTCCGTTCCTATAAATAAATACCCTCTCTCACCTTGTATCAACTCCGTTCCTATAAATAAATAACCTCTCTCACCTTGTATCAACTCCGTTCCTATAAATAAATAACCTCTCTCACCTTGTATCAACTCCGTTCCTATAAATAAATAACCTCTCTCACCTTGTATCAACTCCGTTCCTATAAATAAATAACCTCTCTCACCTTGTATCAACTCCGTTCCTATAAATAAATAACCTCTCTCACCTTGTATCAACTCCGTTCCTATAAATAAATAACCTCTCTCACCTTGTATCAACTCCGTTCCTATAAATAAATAACCTCTCTCACCTTGTATCAACTCTGTTCCTATAAATAAATAACCTCTCTCACCTTGTATCAACTCTGTTCCTATAAATAAATAACCTCTCTCACCTTGTATCAACTCCGTTCCTATAAATAAATAACCTCTCTTACCTTGTATCAACTCTGTTCCTATAAATAAATAACCTCTCTCACCTTGTATCATATCATCTTCCTATAAATAAATAACCTCTCTCACCTTGTATCAACTCCGTTCCTATAAATAAATAACCTCTCTCACCTTGTATCAACTCTGTTCCTATAAATAAATAACCTCTCTCACCTTGTATCAACTCCGTTCCTATAAATAAATAACCTCTCTCACCTTGTATCAACTCTGTTCCTATAAATAAATAACCTCTCTCACCTTGTATCAACTCTGTTCCTATAAATAAATAACCTCTCTCACCTTGTATCAACTCTGTTCCTATAAATAAATAACCTCTCTTACCTTGTATCAACTCTGTTCCTATAAATAAATAACCTCTCTCACCTTGTATCATGTCATCTTCCTATAAATAAATAACCTCTCTCACCTTGTATCAACTCCGTTCCTATAAATAAATAACCTCTCTCACGTTGTATCAACTCTGTTCCTATAAATAAATAACCTCTCTCACCTTGTATCATGTCATCTTCTGTTCCTATAAATAAATAACCTCTCTTATTTTGTATCAACTCCGTTCCTATAAATAAATAACCTCTCTCACCTTGTATCATGTCATCTTCTGTTTCTATAAATAAATAACCTCTCTCACCTTGTATCAACTCCGTTCCTATAGATAAATAACCTCTCTCACCTTGTATCAACTCTGTTCCTATAAATAAATAACCTCTCTCACCTTGTATCAACTCCGTTCCTATAGATAAATAACCTCTCTCACCTTGTATCAACTCTGTTCCTATAAATAAATAACCTCTCTCACCTTGTATCAACTCCGTTCCTATAAATAAATAACCTCTCTCACCTTGTATCAACTCCGTTCCTATAAATAAATAACCTCTCTCACCTTGTATCAACTCCGTTCCTATAAATAAATAACCTCTCTCACCTTGTATCAACTCTGTTCCTATAAATAAATAACCTCTCTCACCTTGTATCAACTCTGTTCCTATAAATAAATAACCTCTCTCACCTTGTATCAACTCCGTTCCTATAAATAAATAACCTCTCTTACCTTGTATCAACTCCGTTCCTATAAATAAATAACCTCTCTTACCTTGTATCAACTCTGTTCCTATAAATAAATAACCTCTCTCACCTTGTATCATGTCATCTTCCTATAAATAAATAACCTCTCTCACCTTGTATCAACTCCGTTCCTATAAATAAATAACCTCTCTCACCTTGTATCAACTCCGTTCCTATAAATAAATAACCTCTCTCACCTTGTATCAACTCCGTTCCTATAAATAAATAACCTCTCTCACCTTGTATCAACTCCGTTCCTATAAATAAATAACCTCTCTCACCTTGTATCAACTCTGTTCCTATAAATAAATAACCTCTCTTACCTTGTATCAACTCCGTTCCTATAAATAAATAACCTCTCTCACCTTGTATCAACTCTGTTCCTATAAATAAATAACCTCTCTCACCTTGTATCAACTCTGTTCCTATAAATAAATAACCTCTCTCACCTTGTATCAACTCTGTTCCTGTTCCTATAGATAAATAACCTCTCTTACCTTGTATCAACTCTGTTCCTATAAATAAATAACCTCTCTCACCTTGTATCATGTCATCTTCCTATAAATAAATAACCTCTCTCACCTTGTATCAACTCTGTTCCTATAAATAAATAACCTCTCTTACCTTGTATCAACTCTGTTCCTATAAATAAATAACCTCTCTCACCTTGTATCAACTCTGTTCCTGTTCCTATAAATAAATAACCTCTCTTACCTTGTATCAACTCTGTTCCTGTTCCTATAAATAAATAACCTCTCTCACCTTGTATCAACTCTGTTCCTATAAATAAATAACCTCTCTCACCTTGTATCAACTCCGTTCCTATAAATAAATAACCTCTCTTTCCTTGTATCAACTCCGTTCCTATAAATAAATAACCTCTCTCACCTTGTATCAACTCTGTTCCTGTTCCTATAGATAAATAACCTCTCTTACCTTGAATCAACTCTGTTCCTATAAATAAATAACCTCTCTTACCTTGTATCAACTCTGTTCCTGTTCCTATAAATAAATAACCTCTCTCACCTTGTATCAACTCCGTTCCTATAAATAAATAACCTCTCTCACCTTGTATCAACTCTGTTCCTATAAATAAATAACCTCTCTCACCTTGTATCAACTCCGTTCCTATAAATAAATAACCTCTCTTACCTTGTATCAACTCTGTTCCTATAAATAAATAACCTCTCTTACCTTGTATCAACTCCGTTCCTATAAATAAATAACCTCTCTCACCTTGTATCAACTCTGTTCCTGTTCCTATAGATAAATAACCTCTCTTACCTTGTATCAACTCTGTTCCTATAAATAAATAACCTCTCTTACCTTGTATTAACTCTGTGCCTGTTCCTATAAATAAATAACCTCTCTCACCTTGTATCAACTCTGTTCCTGTTCCTATAAATAAATAACCTCTCTCACCTTGTATCAACTCTGTTCCTATAAATAAATAACCTCTCTCACCTTGTATCAACTCCGTTCCTATAAATAAATAACCTCTCTTACCTTGTATCAACTCTGTTCCTATAAATAAATAACCTCTCTTACCTTGTATCAACTCTGTTCCTATAAATAAATAACCTCTCTCACCTTGTATCAACTCCGTTCCTATAAATAAATAACCTCTCTTACCTTGTATCAACTCTGTTCCTATAAATAAATAACCTCTCTTACCTTGTATCAACTCTGTTCCTATAAATAAATAACCTCTCTCACCTTGTATCAACTCTGTTCCTGTTCCTATAAATAAATAACCTCTCTCACCTTGTATCAACTCTGTTCCTATAAATAAATAACCTCTCTCACCTTGTATCAACTCCGTTCCTATAAATAAATAACCTCTCTTACCTTGTATCAACTCTGTTCCTATAAATAAATAACCTCTCTTACCTTGTATCAACTCTGTTCCTATAAATAAATAACCTCTCTTACCTTGTATCAACTCTGTTCCTGTTCCTATAAATAAATAACCTCTCTCACCTTGTATCAACTCCGTTCCTATAAATAAATAACCTCTCTCACCTTGTATCAACTCCGTTCCTATAGATAAATAACCTCTCTTACCTTGTATCAACTCTGTTCATATAGATAAATAACCTCTCTTACCTTGTATCAACTCTGTTCCTATAAATAAATAACCTCTCTCACCTTGTATCAACTCTGTTCCTGTTCCTATAAATAAATAACCTCTCTCACCTTGTATCAACTCTGTTCCTATAAATAAATAACCTCTCTCACCTTGTATCAACTCCGTTCCTATAAATAAATAACCTCTCTTACCTTGTATCAACTCCGTTCCTATAAATAAATAACCTCTCTTACCTTGTATCAACTCTGTTCCTATAAATAAATAACCTCTCTCACCTTGTATCAACTCCGTTCCTATAAATAAATAACCTCTCTCACCTTGTATCAACTCTGTTCCTATAAATAAATAACCTCTCTTACCTTGTATCAACTCTGTTCCTATAAATAAATAACCTCTCTCACCTTGTATCAACTCTGTTCCTGTTCCTATAAATAAATAACCTCTCTTACCTTGTATCAACTCTGTTCCTGTTCCTATAAATAAATAACCTCTCTCACCTTGTATCAACTCTGTTCCTATAAATAAATAACCTCTCTCACCTTGTATCAACTCCGTTCCTATAAATAAATAACCTCTCTTACCTTGTATCAACTCCGTTCCTATAAATAAATAACCTCTCTCACCTTGTATCAACTCTGTTCCTGTTCCTATAGATAAATAACCTCTCTTACCTTGTATCAACTCTGTTCCTATAAATAAATAACCTCTCTTACCTTGTATCAACTCTGTTCCTGTTCCTATAAATAAATAACCTCTCTCACCTTGTATCAACTCCGTTCCTATAAATAAATAACCTCTCTCACCTTGTATCAACTCCGTTCCTATAGATAAATAACCTCTCTTACCTTGTATCAACTCTGTTCCTATAAATAAATAACCTCTCTCACCTTGTATCATGTCATCTTCTGTTCCTATAGATAAATAACCTCTCTCACCTTGTATCATCTTCTGTTCCTATAAATAAATAACCTCTCTCACCTTGTATCAACTCCGTTCCTATAGATAAATAACCTCTCTCACCTTGTATCAACTCTGTTCCTATAAATAAATAACCTCTCTCACCTTGTATCAACTCCGTTCCTATAGATAAATAACCTCTCTCACCTTGTATCAACTCTGTTCCTATAAATAAATAACCTCTCTCACCTTGTATCAACTCCGTTCCTATAGATAAATTACCTCTCTCACCTTGTATCAACTCTGTTCCTATAAATAAATAACCTCTCTCACCTTGTATCAACTCCGTTCCTATAAATAAATAACCTCTCTCACCTTGTATCATGTCATCTTCTGTTCCTATAGATAAATAACCTCTCTCACCTTGTATCAACTCCGTTCCTATAAATAAATAACCTCTCTTACCTTGTATCAACTCCGTTCCTATAAATAAATAACCTCTCTCACCTTGTATCATGTCATCTTCTGTTCCTATAAATAAATAACCTCTCTCACCTTGTATCAACTCCAGTGACTGACCCTGGTAATGTCATTGTTGAAGTAATTGGTCGATGAGGTTGAGGCATGAACATTGCAGTAGATTGCACCTGTGTTAAAGGTTCTGTTCTGTCGTGTGTTGTTGTCACTGGACGTGAGGGTAAATGTGATGATATAGATGATGGTTGTTGTTGCCTAACAGGATTCACTTTGGCTAAAAATAATTAATAAAAAATATGCTAAATTTTAAAGGTTGGCAAACCCTAATATGGCAATGATTATTAATGTAAAAGATCTAAATCATCTCTATTTCTAAACCTAGCATAGGATGTGCAATTGAGATGCAGTAAAATAATATATTTCTGAGATTCTGTCTCATTTAATTAATTACTTTTTTTTTGACAAAACTTATTTCTGTTTTATTGAAAGGAGATATTTTATGACTTAATGAAAATTAAATTTAGGCATAGTGGTCTTTATGTGAGAAAACAAAAAGTTTAAAAGAAAGAGGTTTTCTATTAAAATTAATTGAAACTATGATTTATTTTTTTTAAACAAAAATGTTTCTTTGGGTTTGTTTTTATTGTCCCCCGAAGGAATACCTAAACAAGAATGTGTCCATAGTACACGAATGCCCCACTCGCACTATCATTTTCTATGTTCAGTGGACCGTGAAATTGGGGTCAAAACTTTAAAATGGAATTAACATTAGAAAGATCATATCATAGGGAACATGTGTACTAAGTTTCAAGTTGATGTAACTTTAACTTCATCAAAAACTACCTTGACCAAAAACTTTAACCTGAACTTCGCACTATCATTTTCTATGTTCAGTGGACCATGAAATTGGTGTCAAAACTTTAATTTGGAATTAAAATTAGAAAGATCATATCATAGGGAACAGGTGTACTAAGTTTCAAGTTGATGTAACTTTAACTTCATCAAAAACTACCTTGACCAAAAACTTTAACCTGAACTTCGCACTATCATTTTCTATGTTCAGTGGACCATGAAATTGGGGTCAAAACTATAATTTGGCATTAAAATTAGAAAGATCATATCATGGGGAACAAGTGTACTAAGTTTCAAGTTGATTGGACTTCAACTTCTTCAAAAACTACCTTGACCAAAAACTTTAACCTGAAGCGGACGGACGAACGGAGGCACAGACCAGAAAACATAATGCCCCTCTACTATCGTAGGTGGGGCATAAAAAGAGTTATCACTTAATGGAGCTCTTTTATTATGTTTTACTTACCAACTGGAATGATTGATGATGCTGCACTTAAAGCATTTATTGAAGATATAGGAGCAGACGTCAGATTACTAAGGGTAACTGCTGATGCTGGAAATGTGGCTATAGATGATACTGGGACTGTTGCTGAAATACGATAAACAACCATTATTAATGTGATTAAGGTTAACATACAGTTAACATGCATTGTAACTCTGGACTGACTTATAATGCAAGATAGTTTTACATTTCCATGTGGTTAAAAACTTTATTATGTCGAGATTCATTCTTTGACTTCTATTAAATCTTTTCATATGATTCTTTTGCACAAAGACAAAATGTGTGGTCTCGCATATTGATAAGCAAATAACTGATAAATTCTCTAAAATTCAAATCAAAAGTATCACATAAAATAACCTGTTTTAGCAACTACGTGCAGTGTAAAAATGATATGATTTTAATTGCATATGCCCCAGAAACTGATTATGATACCTGTTTCTTATAACAACAAGTTTCCATAAATTAAAAAGAATGCATATATATATATGTTCAATATAGGTTTCTTATGACTATTGAATGGTAGGAATTTTTTTTAGTGACAGGTGGAGTTCTTTTTCTATAAAACTGAATATCTTAGGTGTAGATTATCATAGATTTTTTTTATTATGACGTTAATTGTTTGAACCTGATCAAAATATTCTTATTCTGTCATGTATAAGTGATTTGCTTGATATCAGGGGGAATTAAAACAATTATCTATCAATCAATTATGTTTTGAGTTAGTTGACATCTTCAGTACATTAATTCTTATTTTTTTATGTCTAAAATCTGAACATTGCCATATGTTTGAAATATGTATTACAATGAAACTCACACTTGTTAGTTTTGGATATGTTTGACAATACAGAATGCTGGGTTACGGAGGGTTGTGACATCAAAATTTTAGGCGATGATAATGCCATGCCATGAGACAGGTGAACTGGTTTCTGGACTGGTTGCTGATGTGTGATGATTTGTTTCTGGGTTAGGTCAGGTCTGTTTGCTGTCTGTAGTGTTATCTGTATACTGGGAGCAGTATTCATAGCTGTAGTACTTGGCAATGCTTTCATGTGTCTACAAAAGAAATCAAACATTTTAGAACATTGAAACTATTTCTAGAATTCACTTAAAATTTCCTTTTTTCTGTATTTTGTAGATTCATTTTCATTTGTTAGACTCCAACTTTGGAGGATTTCATAGATGCAGGTAGACAGCAAATTTAAATGTTTGACGGATTACAAATTTTCTATAGAGTTATGTGCAGACTTTGAGAAAACCGCGAAATCAAATATCCATGAAGATGCAAGTTTATCTCATCAAAGAAAATTGGTACTAACAAAAATAAATCCACAGTACATTTTAAGGTACATAAATTTTTAGAATGTTACAAAAAAAAACCAGGTTCTCCGCAGGGCGCAGCTTTATACGACCCCAGAGGTCGAACCATGAACAGTAGGGGCTAGTATGGACACAACATTCAAGCTTGATACAGCTCTGGATTTGGATTGTGATCTGACATACTATGGATTTCTTATACAAAACAAATGTCAAGATCTTACAAATCTATTGCACAATACTTTAATAAATTAAAGATTTATCATTCAAACTTTTCAAAAATTTGAAATTTGGAAAAAAAATTGAAAACTACTACCACCCCCCTTTTTTTGCAAAAAGTCAAAAACCTGACTTTTCCTTATACATACTTTACAAGTAGTGTAAGGGAGGTAAATCTGAACATACCCAAAATTGTATGTTAAATGTTCAGTGTAACTCCCTTACACTGCTTTTAAATTGTCTTAATGGGTTGTCCATTGACCTGACAAACCTAGTTTTCCCCCTTTTTCTGCCCTTGATTCCAAAACATTTTGAGCCATAACCCCAGAAAGTCAATACTAACTATCCCTTCATTGTTTGGAAACTTGTGGTATCATTTCAGAGAGATTCATACACTTAAACACAAGTAATTGTTTGAAAACTACAAAAATGCTTATTTTGGCCCCTAATTCCAAAACTATTGGGACCATAATCCCCAAAATCAACCCCAACCTTGCTTAAGAGGTATTGAACCTTCTGGTTAAAATTTATAAAGATCCATTCACTAAAAATAAAGTAATTGTCCGGAAACTAAATGCGTCTTTGGCCGACAATGACGACGACATGATAGCATTATACGATGCAAAAATTGTTTTCAGTGGTATAAAAATTAATAAAAAAGAATTGCAATTATTCATTACCAGTAAATATTATGTTTAGGCACATAAATTATCTTTTATCAAGTGTGTAGACTGTATGAAGTGTTTACTTTTCAATAATTACCTGTGGGTTTCAGAAAGTGTGGTTGCTACTGAAATGGCAGGAGATATTGGTCTAGTCAATGGTGGGGTAGTTGTCCTAAGTGGAGTTGTAGTAATTAATGAGCCTCTAGCGCCATGGATTCCTGTGGTGGAACTTGATGCTGGCACAGCATGTTGACTGGGTCGTAACATTGGAACAGCTGTGTTAGACTTTGGTGCTGCTAAAACAGAGGCTGCTGCCGCTGCACCTAGAGAAATTACAAATACAATATACAAGTTTGCTGAATAACATGTAAAATATGTTAACTGTTTAAGACATTCATAAGTAAAGAAAATTCTTTACAGCTTTTACATTAATGCTAGCAAGACAAATCTTTGTTTGGCTTGCTTGCTTTGTTTGTATCAGTGTTTGCTCAAGCATGGTAATTAAGATAGGCGGGGCTTCAGCTTGTATACATCATACTTAGATTTTATTGGACGTTATGTCTGAGGTTAAGGACACTTAATTTTAAAACATCACATGACAAATATTCTCACATGTTTTCTCATCTGTAAAAATACAATAATTTGTCAATGAAAGAAAAATATAAATTTTTTCTTGTATGAGGCTGAGAAACTGGCCTTCAACATTAATTGACCTAATATGGTTTTTATAACATATCAATCTATTAGTTCAATCAGTTATTTCCATGTCTGTCCTTCGATTATGCAACTCAAGAAAATATTCCAAAAAATGGGAAACAATTGTATCGAAAAGAGAAAATCGAGTGCACCTTTTTTTATGTTAGGGTGTGTTTGAGATGAATATTTTGTCTTGAAAATGTACAAAACAAGAGTATTTGATACATCATCTCGCTTCAGACTCTATCATTTTATATAGCAAAGCTACAGGTTGACTTCATAACATAAAAAAAATCACAGTACTAAAAGATGAAATATAGGGGTCAAGTTAAATACCTATCCAATGGATCACAAAATCAGAGTAGGTGTGTTCGAATAGCTATTTTACTAAAAGTGCTTGACGACAGTCTTTAAGTTGGATCTCTGAAAAAAAATTGTATTCCGTTTCTACGATTGTGAAAATGAACTGGCGTAATAGGAAAATAATTTCGACGAAGTAGAATCCTGTCTGTATTGTATTTTTACAGGTAAGGAAACATGTGAGAATATGTCATTTGATGTTTTAAAATTTAGTGTCCTTAACCTCTGACATAACGTCCAATGAAATTTAAGTATGATGTATACAAGCTGAAGCCCCGCCTATCTTAATTACCATGCTTGAGCAAACATTGATACAAACAAAGCAAGCAAGCCAAACAAAGATTTGTCTTGCTAGCATTAATGTAAAAGCTGTAATCTCTTTACACAGTTTTGAAGTATAACATTGAAACAAAGATACTAGATTTTGATCATAAACAAGCTTCTGTCCAGATTGGTTCTAATCAAGGATAGTTTAAGAAAGTTATTAAAATTTCAAAACTTTACCACAGAGTGAATGTAATGTTGGAAAAACAAAGTCCATTTAAAAGTAAAATACAGAAAACTGGATTTTTTAAGCAATATTTACTTCTGGATACTAGCTTATGATCATAAACAAGCTTCTTTCCAAGTTTGGTAGAAATCCAGTATAGTTTAAGAATGTTATCAAAATTTCAAAAACTTCAACCAAAGAGTGAATATTTGTGAATGCTGCCGTCGACTGAATACATGATCACTATGTTTTGCTTGACTCGACAAAAATGTCACTATAGTTAGAAAAAATGAGATGTGGTGGATGTATATAAGAAGATATGTAATTGTTCACAATTACAGTTGATAACATACCTCTAGGAAGGTGAGATGGATAAGCAGTTTGGATATGTGGTTTTAAGATGGATCCATCTGTTCCATGTTGTGATGTTGATGTGACGGATGTTGGAGCACTAATTTGTACAATACTAGGCTGTGACGTTCCTGGAGTGGCCACTCTTACAATCTGTGTTGAGGACATCATAGACGTGGAGGATGTTGAGGCTGGGGTCAAAGTTGAAAAGTTAATAGGGTTTGCAGTAAGTGATGGTTTGTTCACATCAATATTTCCAGCCAGAAGACCTGCAGTTACAGAAGATAGATTATTATTAAACTATCTGTCATCAAAACTTTGTACATAAACAAACCAGGTGCTCTGCAGGGCGCAGCTTTATACGACCGCAGAGGTCGAACCCTGAACAGTTGGGGCAAGTATGGACAAAACATTCAAGCATTAATACAGCTCTGAATTTGGATTGTGATCAAATTTTTGACATTACATGGTTTTTTTTTACAAAAAACAAATGCCAAGATTTTACAAATCAATTAAAGATTTCTTCTTCAAACTTTTTAAATCTAAAATTAAATAGTTGACACAGCATAGGTTTCTGACACAAAATGAATGTGGTCTAATGAACTTAAAAGGTTTTTTTTGCCTTTGAGCAAATCACTATGCTGTTGAATATTAATCCTCTCAAAAAAATGTTTGAAGAAATTTTCTTTTTATTTATGAAATCTGAAATGAGAAAAATTTAACCCCCCCCCCCTTTTTTTTCACATCCCTGTTTCCCATTTTCAAAACTGATATCAATTCAAATTTCTAATGGAGTTTGCAACAATAACTACTCATTTAAATACATCATAAAATATTAAGATGTAAAAAAACTGCTTGTTATCACTGAATGGTAAAGATTATTTAAATTTATCAGTTGGTAGTAAAAAGTGTATATACATTGTATATTGTATATAACAAAGATTTAAGTTGATTCTGGACAAAGAAAGATAACTCCAATTAAAAAAAATTCTTGCTATTGCACAACATTGTGCAATAGGATATTTCTTGCTTACTATTCTGGACAAAGAAAGATAACTCTAATTAAAAAAAAATTTGCTATTTCACAATCTTGTGCAATTAGATATTTCTTGCCATTGCACAATACTGTGCAATTGAAAAGACTTGCTATTGCACAATACTTAATATAATAATTTTAGATCCTGATTTGGACCAACTTGAAAACTGGGCCCATAATCAAAAATCTAAGTACATGTTTAGATTCAGCATATCAAAGAGGCCCAAGAATTCATTTTTTGTTAAAATCAAACTTAGTTTAATTTTGGACCCTTTGGACTTTAATGTAGAATTTGAAATTTGAAAACAGGACCAAAAATGAAGAATCTACATACACAGTTAGATTTGGCATATCAAAGAACCCCAAGGATTCAATTTTTGATGAAATCAAACAAAGTTTAATTTTGGACCCTTTGGACCTTAATGTAGACCAATTTGAAAACTGGACCAAAAAACTTCAATAATCAAGAATCTAAGTACATTTTTAGATTCAACATATCAAAGAACCCAACCGATTCATTTTTTGTCAAAATCAAACTTAGTTTAATTTTGGACCCTTTGGACCTTAATGTAGACCAATTTGAAAACGGGACCAAAAGTTGAGAATCTACATATACAGTTAGATTCGGCATATCAAAGAACCCCAATTATTCAATTTTGATGAAATCAAACAAAGTTTAATTTTGGACCCTTTGGGCCCCTTTTTCCTAAATTGTTGGGACCAAAACTCCCAAAATTAATACCAACCTTCCTTTTATGGTCATAAGCCTTGTGTTTAAATTTCATAGATTTGTATTTACTTATACTAACATTATAGTGTGAAAACCAAGAAAAATGCTTATTTGGGTCCCTTTTTGGCCCCTAATTCCTAAACTGTTGGGTCCTAAACTCCCAAAATCAATACCAACCTTCCTTTTGTGGTCATAAACATTGTGTTTAAATTTCATAGATTTCTATTTACTTAACCTAAGGTTATTGTGCAAAAACCAAGAAAAATGCTTATTTGGGCCCTTTATTGGCCCCTTATTCCTAAACTATTGAAACCAAAACTCCCAAAATCAATCCCAATCTTTCTTTTGTGGTCATAAACCTTGTGTCAAAATTTCATAGATTTCTATTAACTTAAACTAAAGTTATGGTGCGAAAACCAAGAAAATGCTTATTTGGGCCCTTTTTGGCCCCTTATTCCTAAAATGTTGGGACCAAAACTCCCAAAATCAATACCAACCTTCCTTTTATGGTCATAAACCTTGTGTTAAAATTTCATAGATTTCTATTCACTTTTACTAAAGTTAGAGTGCGAAAACTAAAAGTATTCGGACGCCGGACGACGACGACGCCGACGCCAACGTGATAGCAATATACGACGAAAATTTTTTCAAAATTTGCGGTCGTATAATAAAACATGATGTACATGTAACTTATACATAAAACTTGAACAGATCAAAAATTATATTGGGTCCTCTTTGTATTGACTTGTATTGGATTTGCTACATACGTTTACATTTCTTTATTCTTAAACGAGAACTTGCAAAGCAAATAAACATGTAATTGACTCGGTACTTGCCGAAATGGACTACGTTTTTCATTTCTGACTGTGCTATACATGCGTAAGAAATGAAATATTTAAAACATGTAAAAGATTTTAACAAAATTTACCCTGAGGGAGTCCTGCTGCTGCTGCTGCTGGTAAAAAAGACTGGAGAGGTTGTGCCGAATGAGCAGGGGGAATAACTCCACCGACATTCTGCATCTGTAAAACTGGTCTGTTTAGTGTTTTAGATAATGTCTGGAATAGAATATATACATACAATTACCATGATAACCTTGCAATTAAAACATACATATGAATGAATGAATTTCTTTAAGTAAATCAACATTTGAACAAATGTGCATCTACTGTTAAAATCGTAGTCTAATTTACAAGATAACCAGATGGCGCTAGAGGCTCATTGATTACTACAACTCCACTAAGGACATTTACCTATTATGGTCCAATATCCAAAATCTAAATACATGGTTAGATTCAGCATATCATAGAACCCCAAGAATTCAATTTTTTATGAATCAAATAATGTTCAATTTTAGATCCTTTAGACCTCAATGTGGACCAATTTGATAACCGGGCCCAAATGTTAAAAATCTAAATACATGGTTAGATTCAGCATATTGAAGAACCCCATATATTCAATTTTTGTTGAAATCAAACAAAGTTTAATTTTGGACCCTGATTTGGACCAACTTGAAAACCGGGCCCATAATCAAAATCTAAGTACATGTTTAAATTCCCAAAATCAATCCCAACCTTCCTTTTGTGGTCATAAACCTTGTGTTTAAATTTCATAGATTTCTATTTACTTATACTAAAGTTATAGTGCGAAAACCAAATGTCTTCGGACGACGATTACGCCAACGTCATACCAATGTACGACCAATCTTTTTTTAATTTTTACGGTCGTATAAAAACTCAGTAAATGTAATGCTTTAAACTTTCTGTTTTTATCACAGCTTCCTTTTTGACTCATAGTAATGCAAGGAAAACTCTTGTAAAAAAAATTCTAGGTAAATGTTTTTATGTTCACCAAAATGAAAGGGTGCAATAAGTTGATATTTGTTACCTGGTATCAAAGGTATGGTGAGTTACTTTTGGTATGGACAAGTTAATGAGTCAGTAAACAAAGATGTTACCTGGTATGGTGCGTTACTTTGGGATGGTTTACTAGATGGAATTCTCAATGGTTGACCAGTCTTTCCTGGATCATCTGGAGGTTTTTCACCACTACTCTGACTGCTCATCCTATCTGCAACATAAATCACCTTTAAGTTATCAGATTTTATGCTGGAAATTATAACATAAACAATACATATGCAGGATTAAGGCTATTTTATTAATCTTCACGTTGGAAAGACCATTAGTCCATGGCCAGTCAATCTAGCATAAATTTGACCCTAACCTGAAAGTAATTGCAACAGAAGATTTTTAAGTTTTAATCTTTAGCATTATACCCCAAATATACACAGAAAAAAGTCCCAAAAAATCTTACTTGAGGAAGACTTAAAAAATCATCATTTAAAATTTCTTTGGAGATTTGCATTGAAAAGGGAGATAACTCTTGGAAAAAAGGCAGAAATATCAATAAAAATTGATACAAAATTATAACTTTATCGCTTCCATTCATCAGAATGTATTTTTAGTGGTCTTTAGAGTATAACAAACAACTCTAAATGTGTTTTCATATCTTTTATCAAGCTATAATCTAGATTTCGTAATTCATTAGTTGACCATTTATTGAATTTTTCAATACCAGGTATGTCAAGGTAAAGAATCTCAAATTTAATCAAAATAATTCAGCATGTATTCTTCTTTTTGTGTTTTAAAGTTTCTTTAGATAAGTAAGATGCTGAAAAAAAATAACATTCCGATATAAACAATACCAAATTTTCACATTATTTTTTCAAAATGGTCACAAAAGCTTCAAATTTGCAATTTCTTTAATGAAAAATCGCAAAAAAAGAAAACTACCCATAGCACTTCGGTTTTGTACATTTCATGAGCAGAAGATTATATATTTTAGTCAAATACAAACTTATAACCCCATCAAAGTATCATACTTTACATAAATTCAAGAAAATCAACCCAAAACTGACCAAAAAGAGCAGTCTGAGACGTTAACCACTAGCCCGATGCCCCAGACTAGTAATTTTCAGCTCAGACTAGTAAATTTTATTTATCGCTAGCCCGACCTGACTAGTAAGAAATATAACGTCCTTTCTATGTTATTTGAAATTTGACCATATTTGAAGTTCAAATTGACAAGTAATGCAGAAAAGATCGTCAAATCAATGTGTTGCGAAGTCTAAACTATCGAGATCGATAATTGTACAGTTATCCTGAGGAAGTGAAATAGAAATGAAAACCAGTCCCAATAGTTCCGATAACTCGATCTGTCTTATAACCAGAAGAAAGTGGACCAACACGGACACATTAAATTTTCTAATAATGACGGCAATTGTTTATAAAACAAAAAGACTATCAAGTTTTTCCCTGATTAATTATATATCTTTAATGTTATAAAGATGTTTTAGTTTACTTCACATAATCAATAAAGTTATTAAAATAGATTTATGTCATTATGAAATATCTTAACAACATCGTGTTGGTACACTTCAATTTTTTTGGTACAGTTTTTGTAAATGTAATTAAAAAGACCGGAGACCATGTGTAATCAAACGTAACCAGATGCTCTTGCAGGGCGCAGCTATACACGACCGCAGAGGTTGAACCCTGAACAGTTGGGGCAAGTATGGACACAACATTTAAGCTGGATTCAGCTCTAAATTTGGATTGTGATTAAATAGTTGACACAGCATAGGTTTCTGACACAGAATGAATGTGGTCTAATGAACTTAAAATATTTTTTTTGCCTTTGAGCAATTCACTATGCTGTTGAATATTAATCCTCTCAAAAAAATGTTTGAAGAAATTTTCTTTTTATTTATGAAATCTGAAATGAGAAAAATTTAACCCCCACCCCCATTTTTTTTTTCACATCCCCCTTTCCCTTTTTCCAAAACTGATCTCAATTCAAATTCCTAATGGAGTTTGCAACAATAACTACTCATTTAAATACATCATAAAATATTAAAATGTAAAATAAAGTGCTTGTTATCACTGAATGGTAAAGATTGTTTTAATTTATCAGATGGTAGTAAAAGTGAATATACATTGTATATTGTATAAAACAATGATTTAAGTTGATTCAACTACTATTCTGGACAAAGAAAGATAACTCCAATTGAAAATTTCTTGCTATTGCACAATATTGTGCAATTAGATATTTCTTGCTATTGCGCAATACTGTGCAATTGAAAATATTTGCTATTGCACAATACTGTGCAATTGAAGATTTCTTGCTACAATGTATTGCCCAATACTGTGCAATTGAAAATTTGTGCTATTGCACAATACTGTGCAATTGAAGATTTCTTGCTATTGCTGAATACTTAATATAATAATTTTGGATCCTGATTTGAACCAACTTGAAAACTGGGCCCATAATCAAAAATCTAAGTATATGTTTAGATTCAGCATATCAAAAAAGCCCAAGAATTCAATTTTTGTTAAAATTAAACTTAGTTTAATTTTGGACCCTTTGGACTTTAATGTAGACCAATTTGAAAATGGGACCAAAAATTAAGAATCTACATACACAGTTAGATTTGGCATATCAAAGAACCCCAATTATTCAATTTTTGATGAAATCAAACAAAGTTTAATTTTGGACCCCGATTTGGACCAACTTGAAAACTGGGCCAATAATCAAAAATCTAAGTACATTTTTAGATAAAGCATATCAAAGAACCCCAAGGTTTCAATTTTTGTTAAAATCAAACTAAGTTTAATTTTGGACCCTTTGGACTTTAATGTAGACCAATTTGAAAACGGGACCAAAAATTAAGAATCTACATACACAGTTAGATTCGGCATATCAAAGAACCCCAATTATTCAATTTTTGATGAAATCAAACAAAGTTCAATTTTTGACCCTTTGGGCCCCTTATTCCTAAACTGTTGGGACCAAACCTCCCAAAATCAAACCCAACCTTCCTTTTATGGTCATAAACCTTGTGTTTAAATTTCATAGATTTCTATTTAGTTATACTAAAGTTATGGTGCGAAAACCAAGAATAATGCTTATTTGGGCCCCTTTTTGGCCCCTAATTCCTAAACTGTTGGGACCAAAACTCCCAAAACCAATCCCAACCTTCCTTTTGTGTTCATAAACCTTGTGTTTAAATTTCATTGATTTCTATTTACTTATACTAAAGATATTGTACGAAAACCAAGAATAATGCTTATTTGGGCCCTTTTTTGACCCCTAACTCCTAAACTGTTGGAACCAAAACTCCCAAAATCAATCCCAACCTTTCTTTTGTGGTCATAAACCTTGTGTCAAAATTTCATAGATTTCTATTCACTTTTACTAAAGTTAGAGTGCGAAAACTAAAAGTATTCGGACGACGACGACGATGACGCCATCGTGATACTAATATACGACCAAAAAATTTTCATTTTTTGCGGTCGTATAATAATTCATTTGCTAATCTCACTGAGAATGACAAAGTTATATAGATATACTTTAACTTAACCCATCAACGTTAACACCAACACAAGTGAATAAACTAGTATCCTTTATAAAAAAGTCAATGGAACTGAGGACAGGGGACCCTTTAATATTTACCTGAATTAGTATACTTAATACATTAAATTTGAATAACATGTTTTTGATTGCTCCTGTATATACATTAAATTGCACCCATTCTTTTGTTGATTAAATTTCAAAAATATTTCATGTGCTCACATTCTAATGTGGCAGAATAGGCAACCAGTTGATAGTGGCCGCTTACCAGAAGAAGAGAAGAAGTAGCACTGAAAGACTGGCAGGCATAAATGTTTACTGGTTTGGTAGGCAGCACTGAATTGACAAGTTTCTATTCTATTCTATTCTATTATTAAGTCTTTGGACTCAGCATGTTAGACAAGAGATTTGCAATAGCTTCAACATTCTGCATTTTGAGATTGTCCCCCATTTAAATACCGACCACAACAACGTTTTCACCAAACGCCATAAACTACATTGCATTTGCAGTAATCATAGTATTCATTCTGGGATACACCTCATTAACAGTATGTCAGTAAAAATTTCAAGTACAAATCAGATAATTTATGTTATTCTGTGTAAGTGAAAGAAATCTCGCATAAAAAAAACATCTTATACCTATGTCTATACCTGTGGTTGATAATCACAAAATCCTATCTAGCACACTGTAAATAAAACTATTCCAGTCTTCAAAAGTGTTCAATATGAACACGTTTTCAATATACTTCTAATTAATGAAAATATCGTCAAATTTGGAGTCGTATTTGCCTCAATATTCTCAGGTCAACTGCTGCTCAAAATGTTTTGTAAGCAGCAATCTGATTGGTTGATCGACTCCATATGATCTAAATGCGCTTCCGGAATGCTGTAAGTTATAGTCTATTCCAAAGAGTACGCCTCAATCACGTGATTTAAAATACGCTAAAAATAACTATGTTATGCAGTTCGATATAGTACAAGGGAAGTTATCAAAAGTAATATCACAAAAATACTGAACTCCGAGGAAAATTGAAAACGGAAAGTCTCTAATCAATTGGCAAAATTAAAAGCCCAAACACATCAAACAAGTCGATAACAACTAATATGAGGCAGGCATTACCTGTAAATGGGGACGAAGTCTGTATGAATTATTTTTTTGTAACTTAATTATTTGTCAAAAAAAAAAAGAAACGGAAATACCATAACGTTTCCGAGTTTGGTTCTGTTGTTAGGGATTTTAGTTGTGACGTTATTTAAATTATGACGTCATATGCAATGTAAACAAAGAAACGCTATCATTAGGTAACGTTTTTTCATATCAAGGAATTATTAAAAATGAAATTGGTATTGCGCGTTTCTTCCTATTTTATACTAGACTGATAAATATATATTTTACTCAAAGTTTCATACAAACGAGACCGGAAAAAGGAAGTATATTGTACATTTCTGCGCAGGTCCGGGATTTCAAAACATGACATAAAAAAAATTGAACGATTTTGAGTTCATTAGTACAATGAAAAATTCGGGAAATTTTCCCGAATTTTTTTTTTATTGAATTTTCTACTGTTATTGGGGACTTCGTCCCCATATAACATTTCTGATTTAGTACAGGTAATTTTTTATGTAGAAAATTGTGGATTGAATCTGGTTTTATAGCTAGCAAAATCTCTCACTTGTATGACAGTCGCCTCAAATTCAATCATATTGACAAAGATCGTAGCTCATTGCTAAAAAGTAGCAATTACATCCTGAAACCAAATAGTAAAAATTCAATTCAATTCAATTTCGATTTCAATTCAATTCGATTCAATTCAATTCAATTCAATTCAATTCAATTCAATTCAATTCTTACTTCAATTCAAACATTCCCTGCAAATGTTGCCTTTTATCTCAGTCAAAGATGCAATTTTTGTATGTCATGTTTAAATTATTTTGCTTTGATTGTCTTGATGTTGACATTCTCTACGAAATGTAATATGAGGCAGGCATAACCTGTGAATGGGGACGAAGTCTGTATGTATTATTTTCTTACCTAGCTCAAACATGTTAATAAAGGAAACGGAAATACCGTAACGTTCCCGATTTCGGTTCTGTGGTTAAGGATTTAGCTGTGACGTTGTTTAAATTATGACGTCATATTCAATGTAAACAAAAGAAACGCTTCCATCAAGTAACGTTTTTTTCAAATTAAACAATTATTAAAAATGAAATTGTATTGAGTTCCAATCTTATATTTTACTAGACTGATACATATAATTTTCTTTTCAAAGTCTCATGCAAACAAGACAGATTTCTGCGCAAATGCGGGGAAAACCGGAACAGGAACTAGATCTGAAAAAAAAAGTTAACGATTTTGAGTTCATTAGTAGAATGAAAAATTCGGGAAATTTTCCCGATTTTTTTTTTTTTTTTGTATTGATTTTTCTACCGTAATTGGGGAGTTCGTCCCCATATAATTGCAAAAGTTGAGATAGCTATGTCCCTCTTACAGTTACTGAGAGGTATCTCTAAGAAATGTATAATTACAAAAGTTGAGATAGCTCTGTCCCTCTTACAGTTACTGAGAGGTAATAGATATCAAAGGGATAGTCAAACTAATTAGTTGAAAACGAACTGTCGATGTCATGAACTATACGGAAAAAAAATACATTCACAACATAGACAACTAAAAGAATAAGCAACACAAAAAATCAGGTGCACTGGGATGGTAAGGGGATGACCATTTGATATTCTGGAGGGGGGGGGGGGGAGGGCAGGAGGATTAGTTTTTGATCGGTTATTTATTTTTGTAAACTAAGAGGACAGATTATTCATTTTCTGCACTATTGAAGCAAGATTTTTCATTTTTATTAAAGCAAGGGACTGATTATTCATTTTCACAACCATATTTTTGATATTCGAAAACATACAATTTTTTAAATGATTTGTTTATTATAAATAATACATATAGTATAGTCAAGTCATTATGTACCATTTAATTAGATTAACCATCCCCCTCTGCAGAAATGAATCTTTTAAATTCCCAACTGCATATACATGTATTGAAGTTTAGTTATAAGTAGGAACTTTAAAATGTATTGGCAAACATACTACGCCGAGCGGAGCGAGGCAAACATTTTTTTGAAGGGTTTTGGAGCCACTGAAGGCCCAAGAAGCTATAGAACAAATGATGCAAAATCATGCTTTCTGGGTGTTCCGAAGACCCTTTCATAATCTGAAAATGAAGTTTTGTTTTAATAATTTTTTGACAATATTTTGGTCTCAAAGCAAAATGTATAAATTCAGTGCAAGACTGAAGTTTCTAGGGTCGGGACAACATCAAAAGATCAATGTGCATGATAAAGCAAAAATGGAATTCACATAGTTAGGCCTGTGGCTGCTTTTTTTTTTAAACTCATGATCAAGTTCATAACAAAATTACTAGATTACAAAAGGAATGCAACACTAACAGAATACAGAAGGGCAATCAATGAACAAAAGACAAATAAATAAGAAACATTGATCCCGAAAAATCAGGGCTATAAGTCTGAGGGAAAACAGAACTTTCTTCTTGCAAGGCCGTGAACACAATTTGATATAGAGACAAGCGTTTGGTTTTGAAATTTCCTACATGTAGTTACGGCCCTGTTAAAATAAAGGTGAGGTAAGGTTTCCTGAGACAATATACCTCAAGTTAAATGAAACCAATTTTCAGACATTTCAAGTATATTTAAATAATATTTATACTTTTGTTATTAAAAAATTTGGGAAGTGTTTCCCGATTTTTTTGGGGAAAAAAGATGAATTTATGAAGAATCTGGTGCCATCTCATACTTTCGATTAGACCTGCTGAGTTATTTATTTTCTATACATTGCAAGTCAGGTAATTCATTTTCAAACTACCACAGAACAAACCATTTATTTTTGTGATTATCAAGGCTGAGTTATCTATTTTCAAAATCCTCCTGCCCCCCCCCCCAGAATATCAAATGGTCGTCCCCTAAGTAGATCCTGCTTCACATGTTGTGGCACCCGTCGTGCTGCTATAGTGTAAGTACAAACCCAGAATAATTCTACTCCATTAGATCACATTTGAGAAAAGGGGACGACATTGTGCATGGTTACGACAATTTGAAAATACTGAGATTTGAACATTTTCGTAAACTGAATGACAATCCACGAAGCGTGAAATAAAGACCATCGTGATCTACTTTTGTCTGTACTTAGTCAGGACTCGAATATGAAAGCTTTTGATATAACCGTCGTAAATCAGTAATTCAAGGATTTCGTTACCACAGATAACTTAAAACTTTTACTTTTATGTTATCACCATGCAGCTATTTTGAACAGAGGAAAATTTTAAACTATACATTTAGAGTAATTTCACCATGAATCTTGTAGATGCCAGGTTATGCCTGGCAAAAGACTGTTTTCTACTGTATTTTACCGCAGTGTTAACATAATACTAGCGGACAGCTAGATAACACCTGGTCTAAATCGCGTAAAAGTATTGTATCTGTTTACCCTCTCAATGCAATATGGTTAACGACTAGTAAAGACTAACAAAACAATTTACGAAAAACAAACATGACAGACATAAACCAACGACAAACGCTGACCAGCATTGCTTGATAATAAGTCAAGAGCAGAAGCAGTTTGTTTTTCTGTTCCTAGACCGGCTACAACAGTACAGAATTAATTCCAAAAGAGATGGGCAATAAGGCCCTTATTTGGCCCAAATATAACTGCACATTTAAAACTTACCATACATATTCTTAAATGTGTCTTAACTAGACTTTGGTACAATGTATTCAGAAAATTAAAAAAACAAATTCCGCATTGAACCAGTTACCATGGTAATGTTCCAGACCATATGAGTATTTGGACCATACGCGTATGGTCATGACCATATGCGTATACTCATATGGTCGGACCATATGAGTATAATACTCGTTTGGTTATTAACGGGCCGGGCCATATGAGTATTTGAACCATATAGGTATATATTTTTTTAAATTACATCATTAAAGTTTCAATAATACAAAAATTTTATCTAAAAAAAACAATGATGGTTACAAGACAATGTATTATTTTATAATTCAAATACTAGAATTGGGTGCTCATTTTCGCCACAAGTTTCCATGTTTTCAGCACTTTATGTTTAGGTCTTAATGTTTTAGAAGTATACTGATATTTTTATATGAAAAACAAAATATTCTTAGCTTGAAAACGTGTTTCTTTTAAAAAAAAAAACATCATCTGAAAAGTTAGATCAAAGGCTGTATAAAAAATCCTGATTTGTTGTCAAAGGGGGACACATAATCGCCGTTTTAGCACATCTATTTAAAATCAAATAAATCGGCAGCTTTAAACAATATTTATCAAATCAATTTCATTATAGATAGATAGTAGACATTTCAAAGGTGTAAACAACTGAAATTCATAGGGCAATCAGTCAAAGAATTACTAAAAAATATTTCTTTGAAATCATGTTTTTCATTCAGGAAATTGGCCGAAAATCCTAGTCCGTTTATCGGTCCTTTGCGGTAAGTGCCGAAATTTTGTCTACATTTTAAAAATAACCATATTTGTTATAAAATATAATAAACCGTCATATCCCTTACATTTCAACCATCCTTTGAAGTTTTTACACCTCAAAATCATAAAACGGCGAAATTGTGTCCCCGGCGAATATGAGCACCCCACTCTACGTAAAAATTAAATATTGATGTCATAGTTAGTTTTCATCGCTAATTACATTCTTGCATGTAGGCTTGGGGTGACATTTACTTCCACACGGTATCATAGCTTTTTTTGCTTTTGCAAGTCTTGGTTGTGCAGAATCCGTTTCATTTACACCTTTTGTTTGCGAGTGAAAAGCTAGCCTTTTATAGCTGTGCACAGTGATACCGAGGTCTTGGGAGAATTCCGATATGTCTAGCTCTATAGATCTCAAATATCGTAACATGACTGCAATACACCATATTCACAATACAACTTAGATAAACTATGTTACTTTCCAGTGACTTCTTGTGTAACAGTTCATTAATAAAGTTTTGAATTTATATTTTTTAAGTCGACATATTGCCATTCACGCATAATAACAAATCGGTAATGACCATCGGTATAAAACATGTTTATTATAGTTTTGACAAGTAAGTAAAATTAACTATGTGAAACTTCTAATTTTTATTTAGCTGATCTTTTTATTATAATATAATAATAAATAAAATTACCTATATGATAGCGTCTTTTTAATCATACCATATGAAGAGTTGAGAAGTATTTAAAAGTAAACTGTAACAGAGTGTTAATTACCCCGACCATACGCGTATGGTCGGACCATATGAGTATATACCCATATGGTCATGACCATACGCGTATGGTCCAAATACTCATATGGTCCGGAACAGTAACAAACCATGACATAATTTGGAGGAGTTTGTGCCCTAAAATTAACCCTTTTTTTATATTTTTGTTGGAAACTATATAGAGATATAGGGGAGTTGTCGAGAGACAAAGTAAGCACGCCAATCAGGAAAACAAGCACCGTTTAAGATTTGTCAGGGGCGGATCCAGACATTAAAAAAGGGAGGGCTCAACCCAGGATAAAAAGGGGGCCGGGTGGTTCCAACTATATGTCCCCATTCAAATGCATTAGCCGACTGTTCAAATTTCTATTTCGTATATAAGGTGCAGTTATGATAAAATTTTAAGGCAATTGTTTATAAAAGATACAATGTTTAAACAAATGTTTTTAACAATGACTCTAAAAGAATTGAGAAATAATGAAAACATCATAAAAAAAATCATAAAAAGGGGCGGGTATTTCCCCATATCGCCCGAGACACTATCACTACTAAAATCCTTGATTTAAAGTGGAAATCGGAAACGTAATAACTATATCAAATCAAGTTTAAACCATCATATATTTTTTTCCACTTGAGACTACTTTCAGGTTTTTTTAAAATATTTGTCTCAGTTTTCAGCTCAACAACATTTTATCGGATAATAGTGTATTATGATCTGTTATGACGTTTATGATTTGTCCTTGTGATATATATTTGAAATTCATTTTTAGTTTTAAAATAGCACAATTCTATGGATATCTAACTAAAGATACTCTTATTTTTACAGAGGATGACCTTGAGGTCACTCCGATGTATTGTTATCGCTTAAATTTCCGTCATTCATAAATTCTAGTCAAATTAGTTTTGGGTTTTCAACACCAGTGAAAAAAGTGCATTTTCATACCTGCGATTTCTGTTCTCCGGTTGTACGATGTTTCAACAAAATATGGAATTATTTCAGTTGTTGATTTAGTGGTGAAAATTTGACTGATTTATATCTTAATAAATACGATTTTATATGTTTAATTGGTGTTTCAGAAAGAGGTCAGGTGCTCTTGTTCATTCATAAAATTATCGTTCATTCATAAATTTATCGTAAAATAAAAATCACTACACAGGTTATACGTGTAGTGTAAATGACCACCTGTAATCTAAAAATAGCGGTCTCACTAATAACGACAAGAAGAACTTTTAGCGACATGAAGCGTCAAGAACGGACAAGAAGAATAAATTAAGCGACAAGAAGACTATTTAGCGACATGAAAACTTCTCGTACCGCATGAGGATGACACATATCAAATGAACAATTATGTGTGGGACTTAGTTTTAAGAAATGATGTCAAAGTAACACTATGAAAATATTTTTAGTAAGCTGAAATATATATTTATTTTTTACATGTTTATGACTTGTAAGTTATTTAATTTCTGTCCCATTTTTCAACATTAGCGTCTCGAAAGGTGAAATGTTTTAACTGAATGGTTAATTTAAATTAATTATGAAAATTGTTAAAATTAAATAAATAAAAGTAATTATTGCCCAGTTACAAACACTACCAGGGGATAATACATATTTACCCCCAACTTTAGCCTGGTAAACTTGTTGTCTCCTTGTGAAATATAAAACATATTAAAAATGATTTCCTGCTTAAGTCTTTTATTGATATAAAGTCAAATCTTCTTACTTTTCACTAGACAACCATGTCCTGTCAGGTTTAATTCTTATATATGTAGATGAAAAATAAAAGTGTCCCAAAACATTAACATGGCAGTAATTGCTTTACAGCCTTTAAGGCTTTGATTTTTTTACAGAAGAGTGTCCACCATGCACTTGCACTGCACTATAATAATAGTAGAATAGAATTTTCATATATACAAATAGATGAAAATGATATTTATCGGTCGTCCAACTGTCTATATCAATCTGCTTAGCTCTTAATAAAACTCCATATCACGGCTTTGTGACGTCAAATACGTTGACCTGGCCTTAATAACTTTGACCCGGACATATCAGCGACGTCATAATGTTTGAACCGACGTTGATAAGTTTGACCCGAACTTATCAAGTCAACTTCTGGTTGCTGGTGAAACTAAGACAATACTTCCAAAAGACGCAAATGCAGCCCGATAAATCGATTATTTGGTTATCGGCATATTAATATTGTAAAATATCAGCTGCTCGACATAATATGAAGGCTTTTTGATCTCGTTCGCTGCGCTTACTCGACAAAAAGCTTAATATTATGTCTCGCAGCTGATATTTTACGATATCAACATGCAGACAACCTGATAATCGGTACATACATGCAATCGTAATATTAATAATATATATAACAACAAACCAGTGTATTCTCTACGACTATTATTATACAAGTATAATAGTCCAAGGTATACTGATTTCTTGCACTACAATATAATAGTTATTACGGTGAGGTTGAATTTCCTGTCATTTATTCATCATCCAAGCACGAACTTGTATCAGAAAAAAATATCTCTGTAAATTAACCCAAATTTCAGGTATAGAGATGTGATCTGTTTCTGTGACATGTTCTTTTGACCATCCACATGCAAGAACCTGCGGTCATCCGATGTTCAGTACTTCAGTACTTTGATTTAGTGTTGGTAGCAATCTTGGATTTGATTGGGATTTTGAAGTTATGTAGTTTGAGAACGCCCAAATGTTTATCTGACCCCATAATTCGTCGCGCACCTGGTACTTCCGCTATGGAGTAAAGAATCACATCAATACACATCACCTGCTATTTAACGATTAATTACTTGATTAAGCAGTTAATTAAAACCTGCACGGTCTATTAACTCTTAAGGCAGTTAAAGGGAAGCCTACCTGACATGACACTGGTCATCAAATAACTTGTAAGTTTAAGTTTATGCAATGTTAATGACAATACCAACTGTTTGGAGCATGCTAAACTTTAAAATGTTTTGCACTTTTCACTAAGCATTTTGCTAAGTGGAAATACTGCCACTTATTCCTGGTAAAAAAATAAACTCCCTTTGAAAATTCCTGAAACTAAAGTTTGTATACATTTTTGTTTTGTTGCAGAACTTAACTAAGCTAGTGACTGTGAGTGAAAATTTTGATAGACAAGTTGTTTTATTAATATAATAGTAAATACTGATCATAGTCTAGATTTCATTATTTTGTCCCTAAGTCATGTATTTTGTTGTTAGTACATACATTTGCATAAATTACATTTATTGATACTCTCTGTGTGAACAGTTTCCCCTTTAGATACAATGAAGTGAGGTGATACTGAAGAAGATAATTATAAATTTAAAATCCAAACAATGTCATGTAATCTAAAAAAAATAATGAATACAAGCATTTAACATTGACTCAATTTTATTATGATTAGACAGGGTAAACATTTCCCAAATTTGCAAAGGAAATAAATCATCTTGTAAAGTTCACTAACTTCAATTCAGACAATCAATAACCCACATTTAAACTCATTTACCTCGGTTTACTGGAAATTAAGGATACTACTTAAGGGCATACGATACAGTTACAGGGGAGGTAATGACGTTGCTAACGTAAAAATTTTATTTTCGCGACGTCAAACTGTGACATACCGGGAAAAGGTGCATTTTTCGACTGATTTTTATCATTCAAACTGATTTAATTTGAAAACGAGTGCATGGACCCCTACTTTTTAAAACTACATTTTGTTTCATTTTGCAGGGAGATTATGTGAACCAAATTTTATAAAACTGTAAATAGTGCAATTTTTTTAATGTTGATAAATATACAGCAAAAAAATACGTTTTTTTTCTCAATTCACGACCATTTGATAAATATGAGTTATTTCTGAATAAAAAATGCATAAGTTTTTAGGATAATTATAAAATATAGATATTACAAATTATTTAACAAAAGACAATTTGTGTTTATCTTTTAAAACAAAAAAGTTATGGCTTTCTTTCGAAAGCGAAAATACGGCCACAAATCCGAATTTTGAGCAAATATACACAATTTCGACCTCATTTAACTAATAAAGTAGCACATGAAGGTATATTTTTTATTACATATTTGTTTTAATCAGACAAAAAATAGCCTATATGGAAATTTTCATCACACTGTAAATACGGGATCAAAACTATATCGTATGCCCTTAAAGTAGAAGATTGCCTCATATCTTGAATTTTCCTTAATTTCAACGTCTTCAAGCTAGAATCTATGACAACCTTAATGATTTCAACTTTCCAAGTGTCAACTCCCCATTTCTCTGCACTAACATAACCTATGCTCCATCATATGTTTATTATACATCTCAGTTGATATGTTAAGCCTGTGCGTGTTTACACTATATGGACTTTAGTAATGTCATGTGTGTACTCCTTACACAAAAACTGCTACAACAGTATTATGAAATGTATGAGGAAGAACAACTATTGTTTACTAACGAAAGAAAAACAGTAACATTGCTTTACATAAACCTCAGTCATGTCAGTGACATATATAAACACGCTTTGTAGACAGCCTAGTCATTTGATTATAATTTTGAAAAGTGTTATGTACATGTATGTTGCTTTCTCATCACTTAACATCAGTCGAAGTTGTTAATTAACATTTACAAAAATTTTCGCCTTTAAACTATTTGGCCAAATTTAAACAAAACTTGGCCACAATTGTCATTGGGGTATCTAATTTTAAACTGTCCAATGACCCTGCTTGTCAACTAAGGTGGCCAACATGGTTAAAAATAGAAGAACTGGGTAAAATGCCAGTTTTAGCTATTGTATTGAAAACCTGCTATCAATAAAGAAAATATGATTGGTTAAAAATGTTCAGAATGTCAAGCTTTACCTACATGTATTGTCCATTTATGTCAAAACTGCCAGACAACTTAATGCCCTTAATGACAAATTTACAAAAAAGTCATCAGTATCAATTTGTCAGAACACTTACTATTTTTTTTTTATTATTGCCAAGTATATCTGAAAAACTATTATACATTTAGATAGATAAAATTGAAAATGGAAATGGGAAATATTCCAAAAAGACAACTACCCATGCCAACCAAAGAGCAGATAACATTAGATAGAATTTTTTTAAATTTCAAAAATGTCCAAAACAGGATCTTCAAATAAAACAAAAAATAGTTATTGCCCTTTATTGACGATTACCAAGTTTAGCACTTTTGTTTATATCTTAAATACGCTTATAGAAACTGTAAAGAGTAAAAATGATCAGCAAGACAAAATCAACAAAAAAGTCTGCATTAGGCCAACTGAAATTAATTAGTAGATTTTCATCCAAGTTTTTTAAAAAAATGGGGCGGGTGGGAGGATTTTATTTTTTAAATTTTATTCATATGAGACCATTTTGTGACGAATTCTTCATATATGCAAGTGTAATAATAAGCTTATAGGTATGAGGAATCTTACATTATTTTTTCAAATCCTAAAATAAATGTCTCTAATTGCGGCTTTAGAAACTAAACAACAAAAATGTGTAGAAATGCTCTCTTCAGTTGGACTTTCTACACCAAATGTATTTGGGTTTCTAAGCGATGGTTTTTAGTCCCCATTAAATGAAGCAAATGCATTGGTATGCAACACAATTATTATGAGTACAGAATAAAATGAAAACTCAAACAGTGTTGAAAATAATAGGGTTGGTACTTAGGGTTGGTACTTATGCATTTATCTTTAATCCAGTCATGTTTTCTGTATTAATGGGTTCCACGAATTTTGCGCTTTGGATATTTTTCACATTTAAACTTTCTGACACAAAGTCATTGCATAAAAAAATCTAGTTTTCTAATCACAGAAATTTGTGACATAGCGTGATTTGTGGTCTAGGACACACCGTTTTTCTCGTAACACGAATATTTCACGTCATTCTCGTTATCAATCTTTTCTCTCGGAAGATGATGTTGTCATCATAGAGCAGCAGAATATGTCGACAATCATTTTGGTTAAATTTACTCCAGGTACAAAACCGAAATTTGAAACAGGAAGGCATAAATGAAACGAAATTTTAACGGTTATCGTTAACGGAAACGAACAAAATCCGTAAATCGTAAATTTTATAAAATAAAAAAAATCGGGGCAGGACGATTTCAGAGGGGCAGGCGGGGATGGAAATTTATCAATGAATTTATTTCACATTTTTGCTTGGTTTTTTTTTAAATTGTAATAGATAGAAACTGTAAATAGCATGAGTGATTAGGCAATTTCAACAAATAAGGCCTAATTAATCTTCTGTTGACTCGTTATTGGCCAGTAAATGATAATCTGCAATCATGAACAAAGGAAGATAATCCAAATAAAATTTTTAGTTTGCGTAGCAAATTACAATTCAATTTTTATTTAAAGAAAAATTTTCACAAAATTTCAAAATTAAAATGATCTTTAACATCCTGTGCTTTGAATTTTTTTGCCTATTATCTTGAAAACTTTAATAGATAAAAAGATGTAGAAACTTTAAAAAAATTTCAGCAGGTAAGATCTACTGCAGTGCAAGTGAGTGACACAGACTCATTCAGCCTCTAGTTCATTTTCATACAGGTTAATTTTAGCATCTTTTCTAATCTACAGGACTTCTTCCATCTTGATGAGGAATCTTTTGCTATCATTTCTTGTACAACAAGATTAAATTCATTAATTAATATGACTGTCTGTTTTAGATCTGTATAAAAAAAGTAGGTTGTATGCACAGCATTATCCTTACTTATGATTATTCCACTTAGGATACAATCAAGAGTGGAATTCATTTGGAAAATTAAAGGAATTCTGATCTTGTTTTCATCAGATATACTAAATATTGATTAACCTACTTAAAGATTTATTTGAAGGAAACCACAAAAAATCCTAGACACCAATGCACAAAAACGTACATAAATAGAACATATGTTTGACTGAAAAAAAACCCAATTGAGAGGTTTTAAACAACAAACGAGGTAAAAGATACAAAAGAGAAAGTAAAAAATAAACTGACATGCCATGGCAAAAAATAAAAAATAACCAAAAGATAACAGTAAACAAAGCAAAACTTAGAAACTAAAGACTAAACAACAGGAACCACACCAAAAACCAGGATCAGGAAGGATAAGCAGATTCTGCTCAACATGTTCAGTTGCACATGTCATGTTAACACATACTTACATGTATGCCCTTAGAAAAATTAATTACTGAATCAAATTTCTAGAGAACAGCATAATTGGAATAAAAAGAATAAAATAAAATTTATCTAAAAATCTACCAAGTAAGTGACTGACTGAGATGAAACATGGGGATCAACTGACATGCAATGTCTCAGATAAACTAGAACAAATTTAAAATGCCTCCAGTCCTTTGCTTATATTACAAAAAAAAAAAAATCTAATTAAAAAAAAAAAAAATGTCTTGTAAGTTCACAGATTTTAGGTGCACTATATGCTTTGTAGAATTAAAAATTGATTTCTAATAGACTTTTACTGTATATAAAAGTCTTGAATATAAAAAAAGAAGATGTGGTATGATTGCCAATGAGACAATTCTCCACAAGAGACCAAATGACACAGAAATTAAAAACTATAGGTCACTGTACGGCCTTCAACATAGCAAGCTATAAAGGCCACGGAATAAGAAATGTAAAACAATTCAAACGAAAAAACTAACAGCCTAATTTATTTACCAAAAATTAATGAAAAACAACACATCAACAAACGACAACCACTGAATTACAGGAGTCGATTTCACAAATAAACTTACGACTAAGATTGATCGTAAGTATACTGACTTGTTCATGACTTTAAAAGACCAATCTTAGTAATAAGTTTTTTGTGAAACTGGCTCCAGGCTCCTGACTTGGGACAGGCAAATACATAAAGAATGTGGCAGGATTAAACATGATAGCGGGATCCCAACCATCCCTCTAACCTGGGACAGTGGTGTCACAGTACAATAAGAACGGACTATAAAAATCAGTTGAAGTTTTTTTAAACTTTAAAGGAAAGTATTTAAAAACCATCTTTTTGTAAGAATTGAAAATGTATACTGTGAGGACAATAGGGAAGATGTTCTAATGTTTAATTATTTGTGTTAGTTTCCCTTTAAATATGATAGGCAGTCAAATTTGGTCTTGTAATTTATCAAATAGGATAAGTTTTACAGCTGTCATTTCTGATCTGTCAGTCCTTTTGATCAATGATTAGATTAGTTGATTAATTCGGAACTGTGTTTCATTTTTCATAAGCAGAAGCTTTTTGTTGTGTTGGTCCAAAAATTGATTAGAAGATCTGGTATAATAATAGGGTTGGTTCTATTTATGATAATAATAAATTAACTAAATAAGGAGAATGTTAAATCAGATTGAAAAAAAGGAAGGTTTTCAAAATTCCCCTACTTTGCAAAATCAAAAATTGAATCTGTATACATTGTACATTTAATAACACTTTGGAGTTATGGTTTTAAATTAAAGCTTTAAAAAGAGATACTGTAGAAACATTAATTTTCATGGGGTTAACATTTCATGGTTTTGTCTTTCTATTAGATTTCATGGGGATTTAATTTCATGTTTCCTTAAATGTGAGTGGTATTATATGGAGGTTAAATTTTCATGGCGGTTTCAATTTTGTGGATATATCCTTATACAAAATAAACGAAATTAAATCCTTCACAAAAATTTCTGCTTTTACAGTATTCAAAAACTTGAAATGGAATTTATTTTTTTACCAATGCAAATATTCAACTGATAAATTTCAATAGATATTATATATCCTTAACTCATTCGCCCCCAAGACATTTTTGGAAAATCAGGCATTTTCGAAAATTTGCAAACATATGCAAATTATATGCAAATGAGCAAACTCCTGATGCTGTAACTGATGCTCATCTATTAAACTACTTATTGGGATTTGGGGTCGGATGGCATGGGTGGGGGGTGGGGTGGGAGGTGGAATATTTTCTCGTGGGTTTGAACCCACCCCCAGTGAAAAATGGTGATTTTCCGTCTATTTTCCGATTTCAAAACGACCTTGAGAGGTGAACACTGACACGACTGTGTTTTTTTTGTCATTCAAGTATTACCCTATAGTTACAGTAGTCCATTCATGCTAGCTGGGAGTATATTGGACTTCAGTGTCTTGCTTGGGAATTATTATTGTCAAGTCAGGTCTGCCTAAATGTCCGTTTTTATGGATTTTTGACAAAACGGTGACCTAGATTTTACAGACTAGATTCCTATTGGCCATAGTATACCTCGTCGTGTTCCTATACCACCTATGCATGCATATATGATAATAGTTTTTGCCAACAGTCACTTCCAGTTACGTAGTGGCCATCAAAAGATGCCCACCCCCACCGGATTTTGGCTACTTTTCATGTTTTTCCGATTTTGAACTCTTAAACGGCTTTCAAAGTGCCATATTTTCATGAACAGACATCTGAGAAGAGTTGATGGACCATGAACTACTTGGTTGAAGTCCCTGCTATCATGACAGTTCAGCTGGGGCAGTTCAAAAAAAGTATGGAGGGTCATACGGGCCATCAAAGAATGGTTGTCGCCATCACGCCTACAGGCGGGATTGGGGGTTAAAGGGTTAAAATGTTTAGGCATCACTTTCAGAAAGGCATGTTATAAATCAGCGACAAAAGCACTATCTACCTTTCCTATACTCTGAAGGTTCTAAAAAAAGTTCATAACACTAGTGGCTGATTCATGGAGTTTGAACCTCTCTTTTTTGCTGATCAATACTTTTTGAATGGGAACATATGGTTGGAGCCCCCTTTATCATAAGTTGGAACCCCTTTGTAAAAATGGCTGGATCGCCACTGAAATCTGCATTAAACAGTACTTTTTGGTTATCTGCAATGTAAGCCTCTTGTTATCCAGACTTGAAAATCCTAAATAAACTCCATAAAATGAAGAACAATCAATCATTTGGATTAAAATGGAGTAAATTAAATCTTACACAGGAACCAGTAGAAAATGTCTCACTAGATTAATGTATTTGGGTTTTGATTTAGAAATTTCATATTCCAAGACAATTCATTTCTCATTTAGATGAAAATAAATGAGCCAATTGAAATGTTTGAAGAAGGTTAAATAGGGTTTTATTACTTTGTACTAAATTCAGCCTGATCTTCATTGTAACTGTCATTTAGTGTGTAAACTGTTTCCATATTGTCATTCCTATCATGGAATTAATCTTGTTACTCCGGTTCCTGTGAGGATTATTCTATAACTTCATTCAATTATTTCTCTCTTGACAACATGCAGAAGTAAAATCTATCAATTTCTACAGGAAACCATAGATCATTGTAAGAAATGTTTGAGTTATTTTTGACACCGTGAGAGGTAAGGTCTTTTACTTGATGACACTCAATTGTGTTAGTGTTCACTCATGTTATAATATTTTCATTTTGTCAATCTTTTTACATGTATTTTTGTATTGCCATGGCCGGGAGTTGCCATATATGGTGTTGAGAAGCATGATAGGAGGGATATAAAAATTCAAAATCATTGACAAGTCTTTAAATGCTTACTCCATTATACATGTACATTAGTCAAGAACTCTGGATGGTTATTCCTAATGTTTTCTTTCTTCATTTTTATCATGTTTATACTGTGAACATAAATGACTTGATAAGAACTGTGAATAATTGTTACATGTAAGCAATCCAAAGATCTGGATTTACATGGTACATTATACATTTGTATATCATACTTTCAAGGTTTACTTTGGGAGCAGGTTTCCAGGATTTGAGTTAGTGTGTGCAACATTGATAATGATGGCTGTTTTATAGGAGGTGGCAAGCTACATGTGCCCTCTCTTGAATTCTTGTTTACTATGAGTTTAACAATAGTCGGATATAACCAGCAGATTTTTTAGATGAGCTGTTCTTGATGTTTAGCATATATACCAGGTGTAGGAAGCTCTGGTTTGGGGTTGTTGTAGTCCTGTAATATTGATTCTGAATGTTTAAAAAAATTTTGATTTGTGTTTGTTCTTCTTCTAAAGAATGATGTAAATGTACAAAGGTCAAATTCACATTTTTCTTCTCTCTTATTCTGGATTAATCTGAAACTGATAATAGAACTATAATCTGGAAATGATTTATATAAAAAGTATTAATATAGAACTATGTTTTTTTACACTTTCACTTATTGACCATTTATCATCCTAATGGTAAATCATATGACATTTATTGACGGATTAAATTTCAGTCTATTAGGAATATACCAATTACTTTTGCTTGTTTGCTCTGTATCATGTATAATAATATACAATAATTGTATGCCATTTTTCATATCAAATTGTATCATTTATTTGTCTACTTTCCACTTTTAAAACTCAATTATTGGTTAAACTTGTACAGTAACCTGTATAATTTGTGTTAGTTGATCAGCAATCAAATTTCTCCATTGTATCAAAACTGTAATTATCGCATGCTAAAAGTGTCCCTAGTGTAGTCAAAATCACAGAAAAAAATGACAGTTTGTGATATGATTGGAAAATAATAAGAGCAATATTGGTACGTTTTATTGCATGCATTTCATCGATGAAGTAAAGATCAGTGTGTTAGGTTATTAGCTATATAATGAAACCATCTCTATGTTGGACATTCAGTGTTTGGACAAATCAATGATGGTCTCTATTTATGACGGAAAGTAAATTTACTGAGTGCAAATACACCCAATACTTGTGTACACTTGGGTAAGTCTGTATTCATTTAACAATGTCATCTAGCTTTAGCTTTACTATAATCCTTTTAGTTCGTGAAAAAGTGTATATCTGTCACAAAAATGTTTGTGGTCAAATAATAGTATATTTTTTTTTTTTTTTATCTGTCTGCCTCTACCAGTAATAGTGAGGTATGTGATAACTTTTATCTGTCTGCCTCTACCAGTAATAGTGAGGTATGTGATAACTTTTATCTGTCTGCCTCTACCAGTAATAGTGAGGTATGTGATAACTTTTATCTGTCTGCCTCTACCAGTAATAGTGAGGTATGTGATAACTTTTCAGCTTGTTTTCTAAGAAAATGATTCTCGCCACTTAATTTAATGCATTCAGGCCCAATCTTTATACATGTACTCACAAATTTATGTATACCACTATCGGTACTTTGGGGGGGCTTTGCTGTCCTTTTCTTTTTGTAATGCATCAAACAAACTGTGGCTAATTAGCTTTGGAATCAATTTTGTAGAAGCTTTGAGTAATCTTTCATAGTTATACAGTTTCTGAAATAAAAGTGTAAACAGAACGACAGGGTGACTGCAGCCACCCATGAAACTTTTCAATGTTTTTGATGCAGTTATTATATGTGGTCACATGAATTCTAAACCTGGAAAAGACAAGAGCCTGTGGTTTTATAGAGCCGAAACATCCAGATAAAGTGCAGCATCTTTCTGTTATGAATCCTGTTCTGTATCTAGAGTTAAATAACTACTGGTGTATACAATTGATATTTTATTCAATGAACCATGGAAATTCATAAATAATTTTTTTTAACTTCCCATTTAAAATAAAGCAGATTTAATTAGCAGATAATTATGTGGACAAATGTATACAGAGTACTGGTCAGTATCTTCTTCAGCATTTAAACAAATCTTAGACTACCATATCAATAAAAGGATGTTTATTTTAAAACCAATTTTTACCTTTAATTTGATATTTTATTCAAAAATGTAGTATCCAGCTGTAAGATAACAATGGCTTTAGATAATAAGGTTTATTTTGAGATTAAATTTCGCTTTTCTTTTTCCCGTAGAGGAGAAACATGTTGCCAAATTAAAATATGATATGTATAGCAGTATTATACAATTAAGTCAGTTTGAAAAGTCTGTGAAGACGGTTTTCAGCAACACAGAACTTAAATGTTAATGTAGGAATACTATTTTGTTCAATCTTGAACATGATAAAATTTTGTTTTGAGGTATCATCTACATTTGAAAATTACCAGTTTTAAAAAATCTCTCGCAATCATTGACAACATTTATTTTTTGTCACTATGCTTATGACAGAAACCAAAATAACTTTGTAAAGCTATAGGATATTAATCAATGAAACAGCAACCCCAAATTACTGACAAAGGGACATCTAGAGGACAATGTGTCATCTTCAATAATAGACAATGTCTGGTTTACATGTAACGCTCATATCAGCTTTAAACAGGCTATTATTTCAACTTCAAATTATTTTTACAGCCGATTGCAATGAGTGTGTAGGTAAAAATAATATCTTTGGTTAGCTTGCTTGCTAGCTGAACTGTGAAGTCATTATTAGGTAAAGTATACTACCCCATTTTTAGCTCACCTGGCCCGAAGGGCCAAGTGAGCTTTTCTCATCACTTGGCGTCCGTCGTCCGTCGTCGTCCGTCGTCGTCGTCGTCCGTCGTCGTCCGTCGTCGTCGTCGTCCGTCGTCGTTAACTTTTACAAAAATCTTCTCCTCTGAAACTACTGGGCCAAATCAAACCAAACTTGGCCACAATCATCATTGGGGTATCTAGTTTAAAAAATGTGTGGCGTGACCCGGTCAACCAACCAAGATGGCCGCCACGGCTAAAAATAGAACATAGGGGTAAAATGCAGTTTTTGGCTTATAACTCAAAAACCAAAGCATTTAGAGCAAATCTGACATGGGGTAAAAATGTTTATCAGGTCAAGATCTATCTGCCCTGAAATTTTCAGATGAATCGGTCAATCGGTTGTTGGGTTGCTGCCCCTGAATTGGTAATTTTGAGGAAATTTTGCTGTTTTTGGTTATTATCTTGAATATTATTATAGATAGAGATAAACTGTAAACAGCAATAATGTTCAGCAAAGTAAGATCTACAAATAAGTCAACATGACCAAAATGGTCAGTTGACCCGTTTAGGAGTTATTGCCCTTTATAGTCAATTTTTAACCATTTTTCGTTAATTAAAGTAATCTTTTACAAAAATCTTCTCCTCTGAAACTACTGGGCCAAATTAATCCAAACTTGGCCACAATCATCTTTGGGGTATCTAGTTTAAAAAATGTGTGGCGTGACCTGGTCAACCAACCAAGATGGCCACCACGGCTAAAAATAGAACAAAGGGGTAAAATGCAGTTTTTGGCTTATAACTCAAAAACCAAAGCATTTTGAGGAAATCTGACGGGATAAAAATGTTTATCAGGTCAAGATCTATCTGCCCTGAAATTTTCAGATGAATCGGTCAATCGGTTGTTGGGTTACTGCCCCTGAATTGGTAATTTTGAGGAAATTTTGCTGTTTTTGGTTATTATCTTGAATATTATTATAGATAGAGATAAACTGTAAACAGCAATAATGTTCAGCAAAGTAAGATCTACAAATAAGTCAACATCACCAAAATGGTCAGTTGACCCGTTTAGGAGTTATTGCCCTTTATAGTCAATTTTAACCATTTTTCATAAATTAAATTAATCTTTTACAAAAATCTTCTCCTCTGAAACTACTGGGCCAAATTAATCCAAACTTGGCCACAATCATCTTTGGGGTATTTAGTTTAAAAAATGTGTGGCGTGACCTGGTCAACCAACCAAGATGGCCGCCACCGCTAAAAATAGAACATAGGGGTAAAATGCAGTTTTTGGCTTATAACTCAAAAACCAAAGCATTTTGAGGAAATCTGACATGGGATAAAAATGTTTATCAGGTCAAGATCTATCTGCCCTGAAATTTTCAGATGAATCGGTCAATCGGTTTTGGGTTGCTGCCCCTGAATTGGTAATTTTGAGGAAATTTTGCTGTTTTTGGTTATTATCTTGAATATTATTATAGATAGAGATAAATTGTAAACAGCAATAATGTTCAACAAAGTAAGATCTACAAATAAGTCAACATGACCAAAATGGTCAGTTGACCCCTTTAGGAGTTATTGCCCTTTATAGTCAATCTTTAACCATTTTTCATAAATCTAAGTAATCTTTTACAAAATCTCCACTGAAACTACTAGGCCACAATCATCTTTGGGGTATCTAGTTTGAAAAATGTGTCCGATGACCTGGCCATTCAACCAAGATGGCCGCCACGGCTAAAAATAGAACATAGGGGTAAAATGCAGTTTTTGGCTTATAACTATGAATTCAAAGCATCTAGAGCAAATCTGACAAGAAGTTAAATTGTTAATCAAGTCAATATCTATCTGCCCTGAATTTTTCAGATGAATTGGACAACTGGTTGTTGGGTTGCTGCCCTCCAATTGGTAATTTTTAAAGAAATTTTGCCGTTTTTGGTTATCTTGAATACTATTATAGATAGCGATAAACTGTAAACAGCAATAATGTTCAGCAAAGTAAGATCTACAAATAAGTCAACATGACCTAAATGGTCAATTGACCCCTTAAGGAGTTATTGCCCTTTATAGTCAATTTTTAACAATTTTCATTAATTTGGTAAATATATGTAAATTTTTACCAAATATAGTTCTCTGTTACTAATGGGCAAAGTTCATTATAGATATAATTGTAAGAAGCAAAATCGTTCAGTAAAGTAAGAACTTCAAACACATCACCATCACCAAAATACAATTTTGTCATGAATCCATTTGTGTCCTTTGTTTAATATGCACATAGACCAAGGTGAGCGACACAGGCTCTTTAGAGCCTCTAGTTGTAGTAGCCAAGTCCTACAGACAGAAAGATTGGTTATCTGTCGTACTAGTCTACTCTTAATGGGAGATAGTTTACCTTACCTTATAATGACTTCACAGTTCAGCTAGCAAGCAAGCTAACCAATGATATTACCTTTACCTACAGACTCAATGCAATCAGCTGTAATTATGGAATTTGCATGATTTCTTGTGCTTGAAAATTTTGATATTGAAGTTTAAATACTATATATATATATATATACCATGTTTTTAGTAAGGTTAATGAAAGATGATGAAGGATTTGTATGATTGATCATAGAAACTGAAATACCTAAGTCACAGTGACCTAGATATCTTTTGAAAATGAATATAAGGGATCTTGTGTAACTGATTCATGACAAAAGATTCCAACATGACTTTACAAAACCCAAAGTAAAGGAACAGATCTTTTATTGATATTAATAAGATGTCATTAGGTGATGAAATTAGTTAAATGATTTAAAAGCACAATCATAACCCAAAATAACATCAGACTCAGTAACAGAAAAATAAGTAACTTTGTGAATTCTCTTTGCAGGAATAAGAAAGATGTCGTCTGATGATGAAGTATTGTTTGATGATGTTTATGAATTGTTTGAAACAATAGGAAAGTAAGTACATGTAATTTTTGTCTATTCAGAAATAAGTGAGACATATATATTTTCTTTTTTGGTATGCTGATGCTCTCAGTTGCATCTATACACATATATAAACAAGAGTGAGAAAACACCAAAGCTATTTTTAAACTCAATGACAAACTGACAATGTTGATCTCAGGTAGTCAGAAAAAACCCAGATCCTGCTCCACATATATGGCATTGACTTGTTGCTGATGCAAAGTATGATTAAACTTGGTGATGTCACATTCCAAGTAAGGAAGATGGGATAAAAAATCAGGAAATTTATTGAATAACTTTTATTCTAGACCATTTTATATTTAATAAACTTTACCAATACATCTATACATCTATATAGCATACTATATGTATGGTAAGTTTTTTATACGACTGCAAAAATTGAAAAATTTTTGGTCGTATATTGGTATCACGTTGTCGTTGTCTTCGTCTGAATACTTTTGGTTTTCGCACTATAACTTTAGTTTAAGTAAATAGAAATGTATGAAATTTAAACTCAAGGTTTATGACCATAAAAGGAAGGTTGGGATTGAGGTTTGGAAGTTTTGGTCCCAACAGTTTAGGAATTAGGGGCCAAAAAGGGGCCCAAATAAGCATTTTCTAGGTTTTCGCACTATAACTTTAGTTTAAGTAAATAGAAATCAATGATATTTTGACACAAGGTTTATGACCACAAAAGGAAGGTTGGGATTTATTTTGAGTGTTTTGGTTCCAATAGTTTAGGAATTAGGGGCCAAAAAGGGCCCAAATAAGCATTATTCTTGGTTTTTGCACAATAACTTTAGTATAAGTAAATAGAAATCATTGAAATTTAAATACAAGGTTTATGACCACAAAAGGAAGGTTGGGATTGATTTTGGGAGTTGAGATCCCAACAGTTTAGGAATTAGGGGCCAAAAAGGGGCCCAAATAAGCATTTTGCTTAGTTTTCGCACCATAACTTTAGTATAAGTAAATAGAAATCTATGAAATTTAAACACAAGGTTTATGACCATAAAAGGAAGGTTGGGATTGATTTTGGGAGTTTTGGTCCCAACAGATTAGGATTAAGGGGCTCAAATCGGGGTCCAAAATTAAACTTTGTTTGATTTCATCAAAAATTAGATAATTGGGGTTTTTTGATATGCCAATCTAACTGTTTATGTAGATTCTTAATTTTTGGTCCGGTTTTCAAATTGGTCTACATTAAGGTCCAAAGGGTCCAAAATTAAACTTAGTTTGATTTTAACAAAAATTGAATCCTTTGGGTTCTTTGATACGCTGAATCTAAAAATGTACTTAGATTTTTTATTATTAGCCCAGTTTTCAAGTTGGTCCAAATTGGGGTCTAAAATTAAACTTTGTTTGATTTCATCAAAAATTGAATAATTGGGGTTCTTTGATATGACAAATTTAACTGTGTATGTAGATTCTTAATTTTTGGTCCGGTTTTCAAATTGGTCTACATTAAAGTCCAAAGGGTCCAAAATTAATCTAAGTTTGATTTTAACAAAAATTGAATTCTTGGGCTTCTTTGATATGCTGAATCTAAACATGTACTTAGATTTTCGATTATGAACCCAGTTTTCAAGTTGGTCCAAATCAGGATCCAAAATAGCAATAGCAAGAAATTTTCAATTGCACAGTATTGCGCAGGAGCAAGAAATCTTCAATTGCACAGTATTGTGTAATAGCAAGTATTTTCAATTGCACAGTATTTCGCAATAGCAAGAAATATCTAATTGCACGATAATGCGCAATAGCAAGAAATTTTCAATTGGAGTTATCTTTCTTTGTCCAGAATAGTACAGAATAGTAGTTGAATTAACTTAAATTATTGTTTTATACAATATACAATGTATATTCACTTTTACTACCAACTGATAAATTAAAACAATCTTTACCATTCAGTGATAACAAGCACTTTTTTTATGCCCCACCTACGATAGTAGAGGGGCATTATGTTTTCTGGTCTGTGCCTCCGTTCGTCCGTCCGTCCGTTCGTTTGTCCGTTCGTTCGTCCCGCTTCAGGTTAAAGTTTTTGGTCGAGGTAGTTTTTGATGAAGTTGAAGTCCAATCAATTTGAAACTTAGTACACATGTTCCCTATGATATGATCTTTCTAATTTTAATGTCAAATTAAAGTATTGACCCCAATTTCATGGTCCACTGAACAAAGACGAAGATAGTGTGAAGCTCAGGTTAAAGTTTTTGGTCAAGGTAGTTTTTGATGAAGTTGAAGTCCAATCAACTTGAAACTTAGTACACATGTTAACTATGATATGATCTTTCTAATTTTAATGTCAAATTAAAGTATTGACCCCAATTTCACGGTCCAGTGAACATGTAAAATGATAGTGCTAGTGGGGCATCCGTGTACTATGGACACATTCTTGTTACATTTTAATATTTTATTATGAATTTAATTGAGTAGTTATTGTTGCAAACTCCATTAGAAATTTGAATTGAGACCAGTTTTGGAATAAGGGAAAGGGGGATGTGAAAAAAAAATTGGGGAGGGGGGGGGGGGGTCAATTTTTCTCATTTCAGATTTCATAAATAAAAAGAAAATTTCTTCAAACATTTATTTGAGAGGATTATTATTCAACAGCATAGTGAATTGCTCAAAGGCAAAACAAAATTTTAAGTTCATTAGACCACATTCATTCTGTGTCAGAAACCTATGCTGTGTCAACTATGTAATCACAATCCAAATTTAGAGCTGAATCCAGCTTGAATGTTGTGTCCATACTTGCCCCAACTGTTCAGGGTTCAACCTCTGTGGTCGTATAAAGCTGTGCCCTGCAGAGCATCTGGTTGCTAATTGATAAAGACCATTTGGTGACCTATATTTGCTTATATCTATGTCATTTATTCTCTTGTGGATAGTTGTCGCATTGACAATCATACTACATCTTCTTTTTAGCAGGACCTTACTTAATATTTGCTTTTCCACAAACTCAACATGTGCATCATTTTAGTGTGCAGTGCGAAGATTGACATTTAACAATCGGATTGAAATGTAATTATAAACATGATAAAGTAGGATTATATGTCTTCCTGTGAACTTTTAACTGGCGAGACAGTACCCAGCTATTAACATTTCAAAAGTGTGAGTCAATGGGATATCCTCATACAAAACCAGATATCATCTGATCAGCTTGACATGATATTGTCCTGTAAATATGTGAGTCAATGGGATATCGTCATACAAAACCAGATATCATCTGATCAGCTTGACATGATATTGTCCTGTAAATGTGTGAGTCAATGGGATATCCTCATACAAAACCAGATATCATCTGATCAGCTTGACATGATATTGTCCTGTAAATGTGTGAGTCAATGGGATATCCTCATACAAAACCAGATATCATCTGATCAGCTTGACATGATATTGTCCTGTAAATGTGTGAGTCAATGGGATATCCTCATACAAAACCAGATATCATCTGATCAGCTTGACATGATATTGTCCTGTAAATGTGTGAGTCAATGGGATATCCTCATACAAAACCAGATATCATCTGATCAGTTGGACATGATATTGTCCTGTAAATGTGTGAGTCAATGGGATATCCTCATACAAAACCAGATATCATCTGATCAGCTTGACATGGTATTGTCCTGTAAATGTGTGAGTCAATGGGATATCCTCATACAAAACCAGATATCATCTGATCAGTTGGACATGATATTGTCCTGTAAATGTGTGAGTCAATGGGATATCCTCATACAAAACCAGATATCATCTGATCAGCTTGACATGGTATTGTCCTGTAAATGTGTGAGTCAATGGGATATCCTCATACAAAGCCAGATATCATCTGATCAGCTTGACATGATATTGTCCTGTAAATGTGTGAGTCAATGGGATATCGTCATATAAAGCCAGATATCATCTGATCAGTTGGACATCATATTGTGCTGTAAATGTGTGAGTCAATGGGATATCCTCATACAAAACCAGATATCATCTGATCAGCTTGACATGATATTGTCCTGTAAATGTGTGAGTCAATGGGATATCCTCATACAAAACCAGATATCATCTGATCAGCTTGATATGGTATTGTCCTGTAAATGTGTGAGTCCAGTCATATTGTTGGCTTTTTTCAAAACTACCTCTACCCTTTTTTATTGGGAAAATATGTCATTTTAATCAAATTGGGAAATTTATACTAAACCATAAATTTGACCAGAACTTCAACTTGCAGACCCTCATTTGAAATAAGACCCCTTATTAAATGCAACAGTGATGATACATAAATACATGTAGACCCTCAAATCTGCACATATAGTTATTTTAGGCATGCAAAATGTTTTGATGAGTGTTTTTCAGTTTGTTTCCATGCACAATTACTAACGAGACTGCACTGTTTGGGAAAATAGTTGTCTTTTTTGGGAATAATTTTAAGCCATTTTTTTTCAAATTGGGATTTTTCTCCAGGGGAAAAAGCCTTTATTCTCCGTTAACTCTTTATCTACCACTGACGGATATATACGCGGTAATTAACACCGTTTAGTTCGTAGTGACTGATAAATCCGCTTGCCAGATCACCTGTGTATTCGCAGTGACTGATCTATCCGCTGTAAACAATGCATGTGCAGTCGTGTTGACGGATATTCCCGTAAAATATACCACTGTTAAAACTCTTTAGATTGGACAATACCTAGGGGGAATCCCGAAATGAACCAATCTTACCTTACCAGGAAATCCTTCTCCGTCCACCTCGGGACAACCTCATTTGAGTAGTCAATATTCCACCACCACATCTATTCACACTATTTTACACACATTATCGGTAATTATATAATACACTTGAGTACGGAGATATCGATGTTTCATATTATCCTCCATGCATCACTGAATTAGCAATGTTTAAAATAATTTCAACATTATACGAGTATATACAGTACACTATTTGACAGGTATGCTCTCGGCACAACAACAGTATAAATACGGGAGTGTCGATGTTCGGAACATGTTATCAGTTCATAACAAAGAAATATCCTCATTTCCTTTTAATGTCTAAAGATCGGTATCTTGCTATATGTAACGCATACGACATTTGCCTGCATATTGCATCTAATTTAACAATATTTTCACTATTTCCTTTTAGTCCAGTATAGTGCAACGAGCAGTCCAGAATTATTTGGATTTTATCATGACTGGAAAGTGTTGTAAAATTGTCTTTCGATATTAACTGTAATATTTCATCGATCTGGTGAAAATATTTTCGTCGGATAGGTTCTAGAATTTGACAGTCCAACAGGAAGTGACAGAGAGTTTCATCGCCTTGATCGCATAAATTGCAGATCGGTGTTTCGTTTTCTGTATATCTAAATCTTTTATTCTGTAAGATATAAGTGGCGGTTACTAATTTTAATTTAATTGCCAGTCTTGTTGTTTCTCTGGTAGGATCATTAGTTGTATTTATGTCCAAAAGATGGTGAAATTTCCCAGGATTGTATGCGTCTATATTAAGATGTCGTAGAGACGTATAGCTTTTTCCGGACGAAATTATTGCTTCTTTCCAGTATTTAAAAACAGCAATTTGAACAGTTCTCTTCCATTGAAACTTTTTTGGCGCACAGTTTAGAAGTTGTAACGGAGATGGTAGTCCATATTTGAATATCATTTTCTTAATTGAAATAAACCAGCTGTTGCTTGATTGATCTTTGATGGATAATTGTCTAATAGCCAATTTCTTTTCTAAATTTGAGTTGTCTTGCCTACATATATTATTAAATAATATTAGCGCTTTTTGATCGATTTGTGCTTCTATAGGTAAGAATCCGGATAAGATGTAAATACTCGGATCTGGTGTACTTATCGGTAAAGACATAATTCTCTTAAGCAGCTGTTTTTGGAACTTTTCTAATTTTAGTAAATTTGATGAAGTAGGTAATATAACTTCTAATCCGTATGTAAGAATAGGTTGTATAAAGGTTTTGATCAGATGTAGTGAGGTAATCGGATCAAGTCCATGCAGTCCTGCTGACATTAGACTGTAGGCGGCTCTCCTAGATTTAGTAATGTTTTGGTCAGTGGTTTCATGAACTGAACTGTTATGAGAGCAGGGACTTCAACCAAGCAGTTCATGGTCCATAAACTCTTCTCAGACGTCTGTTTATGAAAATATGGCACTTTCAAAGCCGTTTAAGAGTTCAAAATCGGAAAAACGTGAAAAGTAGCTAAAATCAGGTGGGGGTGGGCATCTTTTGATGGCCACTACGTAACTGGTAGTCATTGTAGGTATAAACTATTATCATGCATAGGTGGTATAGGAACACAAAGAGGTATCATATGGCCAATAGATAACTAGTCTGTAAAATCTAGGTCACCGTTTTGTCAAAAATCTGCAAAAACAGACATTTAGGCAGACCTGACTTAACAATAATAATTTGCCAGCAAGACACTTAAGTCCCATAAACTCCCAGTTAGCATAAATGGACTGCTGTATCTATAGGGTAAGACTTGAATGACACAGAAACACAGTCTGGTCAATGTTCACCTCTCAAGGTCGTTTTACAATCAGAAAATAGACTGAAAATGACCATTTTTCAGTGGGGGTAGGTTCAAACCCACGAGAAAATCTTTCACCTCCCACCCCAACCCCCATCCATGCCGTCCACCCCCAAATCTCAATATATAGTTTAATAGATGAGCATCAGTTACAGCATCAAGAGTCTGCTAATTTGCATATAATTTGCATATGATTGCAAATTTTCGAAAATGCCTGATTTTCCAGAAACCTCTTGGGGGCGAATGAGTTAATAATAATATTTTTTTAATATTTTTGAGGATTGGTTTTTGACTGATTTCAATTTTTCTATCAAATTTCATTTAATCCAGAAATCATGTTGGTTATGAGAAATTGATAAAATAGCAATCATAATTTGTATTCATGAAAATTTGTGTAAAGTAAAATCTCGTCTTTCAAACATCAAGTAATTGATTCTAAATGACATTGATTTTTAACAATTTTCACTCTTAATTGCATATTAAATTGTCATATTCTAACCATTTTGATAACAGCCAATTATTGTTATAAGTGGGCTGTGAAGATTAAAAAAACTATAGGCATAGTAAGCTTATGAAGCATGAAATATCCTAATACTGGTCCCATAGTTATTGTAATTGCTGATGAAATATATTAATGTAAGCTTAATTCAGTCACACTTTATCTAATGAATAAATCTATTTTAGAGGTAGAAAGTCATATAAAAATGGAAGAAACATTAACTTTAATGCACACATACAATAATGTATAATGGGGAGTAATTATGTACTATAAAATTCCCATAAACTTGTGATATGTATGAAAGAAAGGAGAGCACATGCTGTAGTAACTTTACATATTTTTATATATTAAACCTTGGACTACTGTTTGAAATCATTGTAGAAAATCTTTATTTCAATAGAAACAAGAGTGCACATGCTGATATGTCGCCTTCTTTACTAGCCATTGATATTATATTATGTTAAGAGTCCTAAATATAAAGCTTTACTACAATTAATATTGTCAAAGAAAATGAGGTCAAAGTTGGATAAACCAAACTGGAAATACATGTACACCTTACAAACTTTCCATACTTCAAATATGCTTAAAATATAGATGACCCATTGCACGTCGAAGAAACATACATAACCAGAAAAACTTAACATTGATCAATGAACCATGAAAATGAGGCTAAGGTCAGATGAACCATGCCAGAGAGACATGTACACCTTACAATCATTATATGCTTTAAATATAGTTGACCTTTATAAACATATAGTATCTAAGAAACAAACTAAACCTTGAAAACTTAAGATTGACCAATGAACCATGAAAATGAGGTCATGGTCAGATGATAATTGCCAGACAGACATATACGCATTACGATCATTCCATACATTAAATATAGTTGACATATTGCTAAAAGTATTAGAGAAAACAGAATATAGTTGACCTATTGTATCATGTGTATACAGTATAAGAAAAACAGATCAAAACACAAAAACTTAAACTATAACCACTGAACCATGAAAATGAGATCAAGTTCAGATGACATCTGTCAGTTGGACATGTACAACTTACAGTAATTCAATACACACGATATAGTAGACCTATTGCTTACAGTATCTGAGATATGGACCTAACCACAAAAACTTAACCTTGTTCACTGATCCATGAGATGAGGTCGAGGTCAAGTTAAAATTGTCTGACAGCCATGAGGACGTTGCAAGGTATGCAAAGACCAAAATTTAGTTATCATATTAGTCATAATAAGAGAGAAATTAAGAATACTAAAAATCTTTAATTTTTTTACAAGTAGTCACTGAACCATCAAAATAAAGGTTAAGGACAATGGACATTAGACAGACGGAAACTTCATAACATAAGGCATTTTTATGCAAAGTATGAAGGATCCAGGATTTCTACCTTCTAAAATATTTTAAAGCTTTAAAGAGTTGAGCTAACACTGCTGCCACCGCCACTGGATCACTATTCCTATGTCAAATTTTCTGAGACAGAAGTCGCAGGCGCAACAAAAACTATGCCATCAGGTCAATATAAGCTTTATTCTTTTACATGGCTGGTGTGGAGTTTGTGTGCTTGCTAAATAAAGTTTTAAAAGGGATACTATCATTAACTTGGCCAATAAAAATTAATTTGCCAAACCATTTCAAAGTAATTTGAAATATATTCGTACATATCTGAGTTAATTTTTAGAAGTTATGTAAAATGATAGAATGCATTAATGCAACAATATCATATAAATACTTGGGAATACTAAAGTACTTATCTTTTACTTTGAAATAAGAAACAACCCCTTTAAGTGAATATTTTTTCAACTAGAGTTATGTCATGTAGACTTATTTTGGGACATCATCCAAGATCACTTCTACAATGTATACTTAAGTAGAAGTCTTAAAGAGTTGTGAGGTCAAAAATCAATGTGGAAAAATTACAGCACAAACCCAATACACACAATATTAAAGCAAATGCCAGCATACAACTGATTTATATAGAGATCATTAGCAACAAAGCAAAACATTGAAACCCAAAGTAGTACAAACTCCCAGGGGTCAACAAATGATTTAAAACGTCTAAAAAGTTTACTTGTTATTATGAAAAAATTCAAAAGTGCTGTGTTCCCTCATTTCAGTTAAAATGTACTGGATATTGTAGCCACATATTCCGGTGCTATCAGCAGACAGTGATTTCAATGTAATGTGTCAGGAAATCTAGTCTTGTGTAACATTCCAATTACTTAATCTAGTAAACTAGTTTTTAGGTATCCCCATGAAAGTTATAATCAATTAATCAGGATAATCAGACAGCATTATCTAATCTTTCTGCAATTATAATAAGTTTTTAGTTATCTCACCTTCTTGGAAACTACTAGGACAATCCAAACAAAATTTGGCCGCAATTTTCATTGAAATATCTAGTTTTAAATTGTTTCTGATGATCCAGCCTTCCAACCAATATGGCAGTCATGGCTAAAAATAGAACATTGGGGGTGGATTTCAAGTTTTGTCTATCTAGAAAATCACTATACTTCAGGCAGAAATGTTCAGAATGTTGAGCTCTATCTACTGTCCAGTTTATACATCAAACCTGTCATATGACTGACACTTTTTTACATAACTGATTTTATTTTTTTATAAATTTTTTAACTTTTTTATTGTGTCTTCAAAACAATAACAGATAAAAAAAATTGATCTATATATATGTATTTTATTACATTTAACTGAACTCGAATTATGACCTGTAAATAACAGATTATATCCTTACATAATATGAACCATAAGTCTATGCTAGTCTTTTTTGTTCTTTCAATTTTTGTTTATTTGTTTGTTTCTGAGTTTAGTGTGGTGTCCATTTTGCTGTATTAGAGTCTATGCTATAAAAAAGAAGATGTGGTATGATTGCCAATGAGACAACTATCCACAAAAGACCAAAATGACACAGATATTAACAACTATAGGTCACCGTACGACCTTCAACAATGAGCAAAGCCCATACCGCATAGTCAACTATAATAGGCCCCGATAAGACAATGTAAAACAATTCAAACGAGAAAACTAACGACCTTATTTATGTAAAAAAATGAACGAAAAACAAATATGTAACACATAAACAAACGACAACCACTGAATTACAGGCTACTGACTTGGGACAGGGACATACATAAATAATGTGGCGGGGTTAAACATGTTAGCGGGATCCCAACCCTCCCCCTAACCTGGGACAGTGGTATAGCAGTACAACATAAGAACGAACTATAAAAATCAGTTGAAAAGGCTTAACTCATCAGAAGGACAAAAATACAAGTAGACGTGGCCGGGTCTTGTTTGTTCTTTCAATTTTGGTTTATTTGTATGTTTCTGAGTTTAGTGTGGCGTCCATTTTGCTGAACTAGAGTCCATGCTAGTCTTGTTTGTTCTTTCAATTTTGGTTTATTTGTATGTTTCTGAGTTTAGTGTGGCGTCCATTTTGCTGAACTAGCATATATTATTGTTAAAGGGCTAGCTGACACTGATTACTATATAAGAACTGCATGTTTTAACACAGATTTTCATTTTTATGCCCCACCTACGATAGTAGAGGGGCATTATGTTTTCTGGTCTGTGCGTCCGTCCGTCTGTCTGTTCGTCTGTCCGTCTGTTCGTTCGTCCGTCTGTCCCGCTTCAGGTTAAAGTTTTTGGTCAAGGTAGTTTTTGATGAAGTTTAAGTCCAATCGACTTGAAACTTAGTATACATGTGCCCTATGATATGATCTTTCTAATTTAAATGCCAAATTAGAGTTTTGACCCCAATTTTACGGTTCACTGAACATAGAAAATGATAGTGCAAATTTCAGGTTAAAGTTTTTGGCTTCAGGTTAAAGTTTTTGGTCAAGGTAGTTTTTGATGAAGTTGAAGTCCAATCAACTTGAAACTTAGTATACATGTGCCCTATGATATGATCTTTCTAATTTAAATGCCAAATTAGAGTTTTGACCCCAATTTTACGGTTCACTGAACATAGAAAATGATAGTGCAAATTTCAGGTTAAAGTTTTTGGCTTCAGGTTAAAGTTTTTGGTCAAGGTAGTTTTTGATGAAGTTGAAGTCCAATCAACTTGAAACTTAGTATACATGTGCCCTATGATATGATCTTTCTAATTTAAATGCCAAATTAGAGTTTTGACCCCAATTTTACGGTTCACTGAACATAGAAAATGATAGTGCAAATTTCAGGTTAAAGTTTTTGGTCAAGGTAGTTTTTGATGAAGTTGAAGTCCAATCAACTTGAAACTTAGTATACATGTGCCCTATGATATGATCTTTCTAATTTAAATGCCAAATTAGAGTTTTGACCCCAATTTTACGGTTCACTGAACATAGAAAATGATAGTGCAAATTTCAGGTTAAAGTTTTTGGTCAAGGTAGTTTTTGATAAAGTAGAAGTCCAATCAACTTGAAACTTAGTATACATGTTCCCTTTGATAAGATGATTCTAATTTTAGTGCCAAATTAGAGAATTTATTCCAATTTCACAGTCCTTTAAACATAGAAAATGATAGTGCGAGTGGGGCATCCGTGTACTGTGGACACATTCTTGTTGATTATGATTCTATGAGATTTAAAACCCATGTATTTAGTAAATTACTAGTATTCCTGCAAATTATTTGAAATTAAAGTAGATGGTGCCATTTTATTCATTTTAATTTTATTGTCTGAATATAAAAGTCTCTAAGCTTTGTTTCCCCTCCCATTTGAATTTAATACTGCTCATATTTAAAAACAATCCCCCCCCCCTCTCCTTCAATGAGAAATGAGTTTGCCATTACTAAGATGTGTTTAGAATCACTTGAGGATTTGTTTTGTTTTGTTTTTGGTGTTGTTTGGTTGCTTTATCATATATTTACACGTGTTACATGCATTCCTCACATTTTCTGTTTGTTAACACTTTTTTTTATAAATGAGTAGTTTATAACAAGAAACATTTCTAAGATTTCCTTAAAGTACAAATGTAAGTGATAATTTTATAGTGTGAAACTAGAGTTTCTGAAAGGAAGCTATATTTTACCTTTAAATTCAATAATGCTATTTTAATGAAAAGAGAAAAAATGGCTATGCCTTATATTTTGTGAAGGGAACCTAAAATTCAAGGAAAAAAAAGTTATGTCAAGTAGCTGATCGATACTTGCAGGATATTGTTATTACATTGTATGGCTGTCAGCCCTTACAAGAATAAATTAGTGTAATTAAGTTCAAGTTTAGTGCCTGCTCTGGGTAATATAAGGAAGACAAGTATGAAGTCATCTTTATATGATGGCTTTAACAAAATATTTAGTGTATCAAAATAGACAAGTTTGTGTACCTGAATTTTAGTAGAAATGACAAAATATTTGATGTAGAAAAATATATCAGTTTGTGTAAAAAGATCTGGGTAGACCTACAAGTATTCTATGGTTCGGATTCCAACCTTAATGATAATGTTAAGCATCAGGTAAACAAATATTCAAAGCCATAAAATAACAAAAAGGATCATAGGCATCACAAGCAGTTAATAATTTCTTTTTTAGAATTGAGTTATTCCCCTTTAACCATATTTTAAGACAATATCAATGCAAAAACCTTCAATTAATGTTTTAAAATCCACTGCAATAGAAATAAGGGGAAAAAAGTTATTTTATGTTTTAAAGGTCAGATCCTGCAGGGAAGCAATAGTTTCCATATAAGAAAAGAAGCTATGCATTCATATTTTGGATGTTTTGAAAGAACAGCTGTTTCTCTTTGAATCTTGTACCTACAGGCTAGCCATTTTAATCCTTTGTTTACCTTTGGAGCATATATTGATCCATCTGTCAGAGAGAAAGAAGAAATCAAAACAAAAATGATTATTTGTTCAATTAATCTTATGTAATATAAGTTATTCTAAATAAACTGATTTAACAGTAAAATCAGGATTGCAAACGAATGGAATTGAACCTTTGTATCTCATGGCTTTGTTTTCAATATTATGCTATTGTCCACTTTGATGATTAAATAAAACACCTTTAAACAAATATTTGACTCTATGATTTAACATTTTAATTAGCTTATTAGTCAATCAATTTAGTTTACTCTTACAAGAAGGTAATGAAAAGAAAATGCATTAAAGTTTAGAAAAAGAACGCTTCACAGTAATTCAGTTTTCTGGTTAGTTCATTGTTGTCTTTGAAATAAAGCAGTAAGCTATATGCAAAAAAAAAGGTTCAATAATTGTGAATTAAATTCCTCTGCATAGAGAACAACCAGTATCTGCTGCCATATAGATTTTATAATAAATATAAAGTTATATAATGGAATAAGTAAATGTTTCTATAAAAGATTATTTACATTGGATATGACATTTAACTTTGGAAGTACCTTGCTGTGGAAAGTGTCTTTCAAGTTTTATTTGTTCATTTTGTGAAAAGATACTTGAAGAAAAATCATGAAGTTCATAGTGCCTCCTTTAGAAAGTGTTGTAAATGATGGACATACACGGTGTAGATGTACAGAGCATCTATACACATGTCTTGGGTATGTATTAACATATGTACAGGTTAAACTGCATGTCAAAGTTTTTATACAACCGCAAAAATTGAAAATTTTTTGGTCGTATATTGGTATAACGTTGGTGATTTTGGAAGTTTTGGTCCCAACAATTTAGGAATTAGGGGCCAAAAAGGGCCCAAATAAGCATTTTCTAGGTTTTTGCACTATAATATTAGTTTAAGTAAATAGAAATGTATGAAATTTAAACACAATGTTTATGACTATAAAAGGAAGGTTGGGATTGATTTTGGAAGTTTTGGTCCCAACAATTTAGGAATAAGGGGCCAAAAAGGGCCCAAATAAGCATTTTCTAGGTTTTCGCACTACAAAAGTAAATAGAAATCAATGATATTTTGACACAAAGTTTTTATGACCACAAAAGGAAGGTTGGGATTGATTTTAGGTGTTTTGGTCCCAACAATTTAGGAATTAGGGGCCAAAAAAGATCCCAAATAAGCATTATTCTTGGTTTTTGCACAATAACTTTAGTATAAGTAAATAGAAATCTATGAAATTTAAACACAAGGTTTATCAACACAAAAGGAATGTTGGGATTGATTTTGGGAGTTGAGATCCCAACAGTTTAGGAATAATTGGGGCCAAAAAGGGGCCCAAATAAGCATTTTTCTTGTTTTTCGCACCATAACTTTAGTATAAGTAAATAGAAATCTTTGAAATTTAAACACAAGGTTTTTGACCATAAAAGGAAGGTTGGGATTGATTTTGGGAGTTTTGGTCCCAACAGTTTAGGAATAAGGGGCCCAAAGGGTCCAAAATTAAACTTTGTTTGATTTCATCAAAAATTGAATAATTGGGGTTCTTTGATATGCCGAATCTAACTGTGTATGTAGATTCTTAATTTTTGGTCCGGTTTTCAAATTGGTCTATATAGGTCCAAAGGGTCCAAAACTTAACTTAGTTTGATTTTAACAAAAATTGAATCCTTGGGGTTCTTTGATATGCTGAATTTAAAAATGTACTTAGATTTTTGATTATTGGCCCAGTTTTCAAGTTGGTCCAAATCGGGGTCCAAAATTAAAATGTGTTTGATTTCATCAAAAATTGAATAATTGGGGTTCTTTGATATGCCAAATCTAACTGTGTATGTAGATTCTTAATTTTTGGTCCCGTTTTCAAATTGGTCTACATTAAAGTCCAAAGGGTCCAAAATTAAACTAAGATATGCTGGATCTAAACATGGGTGGGGGGGGGGGGTGTCAATTTTTCTGATTGCAGATTTCATAAATAGAAAATTTCTTCAAACATTTTTTTGAGAGGATTACTATTCAACAGCATAGTGAATTGCTCAAAGGCAAAAAAAGAATTTAAGTTCTTTAGACCTCATTCATTCTGTGTCAGAAACCTATGCTGTGTCAACTATTTAATCACAATCCAAATTTAGAGCTGAATCCAGCTTGAATGTTGTGTCCATACTTGCCCCAACCATTTAGGGTTCAACATCTGCGGTGGTATAAAGCTGCGCCCTGCAGAGCATCTGGTTTTTTCTTGGACAAACAGAAATCTGTTATGAGCTGTTTCATTGCAAAGAGACTTTTAATTATATATCTTTGGGTTGTGTTATATTAGAATAAAAAGAGGTGCATATGAATGTGACAATGTAACAATATAGACACTTCTTTATTCTTCCCTTGCCGGAATGCGAACTCATGCTGCTGAGATATCATGGCACCAAATCTCCTTGCACTATACCCGATGCGCTAAACCACTTGACCACCTAGGCTCCACAATAATAAAGCTTTTGGTGGCCAGGATTTACCTTTCCTCGTCAGATTTAATCTAGCATTGTAATACAGTACATGATATATAAGACTTGAAGATGGAATTGTTACAGATCAGCTGAAATATCTATTGTAAAGGATTCTACAAATTAATGCAAGATGCAGTCACTTATATATAATAGGGTGATTGTCATTATTTTGTGAACATCAATTGGAATTGAAATTGAGAGTTAATTTGTTGAGTGTTATAAATTTGAATCATTATTGAGAAGTTATTGCCCTTTGAGAAAATAACTGTTTTGTCAGTGCCATATTAGAGTAGTAATCCTCTGTTGTGAGATAATATCATCATTTCATAAATTAAAGGCTATCTTTTACCTTTGTTAAGAAACACCAGATAGATGCCTGCATGCAATTCATCTCCCTTGAGAGGATTGGGTTGTTCTATTCAATAAATAATCAAGTTTGGGGTCAATCTCAGGGGTTATTTATTAGCATCAACAGTGAAGGATCTTGAATCAATATTCAATACCAGGTATATACATATAAGTTTATAAAGATATTTTGTTTCTAAATGATTGGTGATGCAGTGAGTGAACTTGTCATGGTTCTGTACCCTGTTGGAGCCTCTACAGACAGAAGTATTCGGACATTACATAATTGTTTATAACAGTAAACACTGACCAAGTGTGATGATGATAGGTGATAATTAGATCTACATGATAATGAGGTTTTATCAGGTCAAATGTCACACCTGGATTATTATACATGTTTTGGGACTAATCTTTGTGTATTGATTACTTTCTTGTTTCTACTTTGGGGAATTTATTTTCTTGCAAATATGCACAAAACTAATTTTCTTAGGGGAAAATTCATTGATATATGTTGGTATAAGTTTTGACGTCGGTGGATGTTCTTTAAAGTGTTATTGAATTTCATATATATATATTGTAAGAGTGGATTTTGTCTTCATACAAAATTAAGGACTTATAGATATGTTGTAAATTCATAGTTCAATTTGAACTGTTGTGAAGAAACATGAAAGAAAAATGTCCTGTTTTGATTGTCGGATTGATGTCTTGGATTATAAAAAGCCACCTGCGCCATGCTCCTGTTCAGAACATTTACAGAGCTCACTGGGGTAAGCTGTTCTAGGACATTTGGTAAAATTGAATTGAAAAAGCAAATACAGCATTGAACTTTTTATATTCACAGGATAATTAATACTAGTTTATTCCTATTGTCTAAACATTTTCCTTTCATTTAAACTAAATTCTGAGATGTCACTGCATAAAGAAGGACATGTCCAACTAGCTAAGAAAAATGAACTCTATACCAAGGACTCAACAGAACTTCACAATCAAGTAAAGGAAAATTTGTAAAAGGAAATAACAAGTGCCCATCTTGTCATGAATATCAATTTTGAAGCGGCACCTGATGTCATTGGAAGAATAGAAAAAATTCTGTTTTCCAGTTTTGGGAGCAAATTTTTGCTCTTGAACACATTGTGAGCAATGTTAAATATTTTGGTTTGGATTTATTTTATGGGTTCAGCTATAGAAATGATGTATATTTCCTATTAATGTCACCCCGCATTGAAGATGGTGGATTTATACGTTTTCACTTTGTCCCCATGTTTAATTCCTTAATAGACTATTTTCATATAAACGACTTTTGACTCCAGGTTCTATATTTTTTTTTCGACAGGTTACCTGCTCTGTGTACTCTTCTTATTGCTGTTAAATGCAGTTTGATTTGAAAATTTTGTTGCCATCGTGTTGGGATGTGCACAAAATCTTTGGAGAAACATTTTGACATCTAATTGGCCAATCAATTCAAGTCAGGGTTTTCTCCATTCATGACACAATTGAGAACCACATTTTAAGAATCTTTCCTAGAGTCTATTTTATAACTCTTATATTGTAGTTGCTCCCTTTGATCATAACTTCTGTTGTTTTTACATCATATTGCAACTTTTGTCTGCTAAAAATGCACAATACAAATTTGCCTGTCCGTATTGAAGTGGAGAAGTATGAATATCTCCATTGCATGAATATATCAGCTCAAATAAACACTGTATTAACGCTTACTGATTTCCATACTATATTTCTGATGAATCTTCTTTTTTAATTCCAGAGGTCCCTACAGTGTAGTAAAGAGATGTTTGCACAAAGAAACCGGTCAGCAGTTTGCTGTAAAGATTGTAGATGTGGCCAAGTTCACGTCCAGTCCTGGACTCAGCACAGAAGGTTTGATATGTTTATGCCCCTGTCACCAAGTGGCTTGCACATATTGTGTTACCCGTGACTGTCCTTCACTCTCATCTTTCCATCATTATTTCAAAACATCTGTGGCTTTTTTTGTTTAGGTCACTAATATTGATCTGATTTTTGATACATTAATGAGGCCCATGTTGTTATTATTTCCAATTTACTGGCCCCTTAGACTAAGAAAATTTCACAAAGATTGTATGTGTTCTCACTTTTTAGAAATACACCTATATAGAGATGAGGTAAAGTTTGCATTTTTTACTGGTTGACAACTCATTATACCCCCGCTTTGAAAAAAAGGGGTATACTGTTTTACTTCTGTCTGTCCTTCCGTCAGTCCGTCAGTCCGTCAGTCCATCAGTCCATCAGTCCGTCAGTCTGTCAGTCAGTCCGTCCGTCCCATGAATATTTTTCGTCACATTTTTCTCAGGAACTACACTACCAGGATTTCTGAAATTTGGTTTCAGGCTTGATATAAGTCAGCTATACTGTGTGATGCGTTTTCAAATTCATCACTCGACAACTTCCTGTTAACCGAACACTTGTATCATTTTTACACCTGATAGCCAAGTTGAAAATTTTTTGTCACATTTTTCTCAGGAACTGCACTACCAGGATTTCTGATATTTGGTTTCAGACTTGATATAAGTCAGCTATACGGTGTGATGCGTTTTCAGATTCATCACTCGACAACTTCCTGTTTACCGAACACTTACCATTTTATTTCGTCGCATTTTTCTCAGGAACTATAATTCCAGGATTTCTGAAATTTGGTTTCAGAATTTATATAAGTCAGCTATACCGTGTGATGCATTTTTAGATTCATCACTCAACAACTTCCTGTTTACCGAACACTACTATCATTTTACACATGACAGCCAAGTTGAAAATTTTCGTCGCATTTTTCTCAGGAACTACAATGCCAGGATTTCTGAAATTTGGTTTCTGGGTATATATAAGTCAGCTATACTGTGTGATGCGTTTTCAGATTCATCACTCGGCAACTTCCTGTTTACCGAACACTTACATATTTTTACACTATTAACATTATCCACTTGCGGGGGGGGGGGGGGGGGGGGGAGGGGTGTATCATCAGTGAGCAGTAGCTCACAGTTACACTTGTTTCAATAAGGTTGCAGACATGGATAGACAGCGTCACTTAGACATTAATTATTGAAGTTTTGCACTGTGGATTCAGCCAGGTTCCTCATTTCAAATCAAATTTCATATTTATTGAAAGCATGAAAAAGTAAAAAAAGGAATAAGTGAAGTGTTGAATTTGATTCTGAAAATATTTTATTTCTTTTTTAAGTTAGCCCTGCAATTACAAATCATATCAAATCATTGAAGCTGTACTACAAATTTATTCTCTCAAAATGGCCAAAAGAGTTGATTTAAGCACATGTACATATAAAATGTATGAAAATATCACTTGATAAATTTTATGCATCTGAAGTGCTTTTCTGAATTTACCTTCATCAGGAACCCTAAAAGCCTATTTATTGAAAGCAAAGGATATATAAGTACAATAACACATGAAGGGTTGTTTAACCAGGCCTTTTAAAAGTAATAGCCAAATCCATCTTAAAAGTCAATTTTTGCCTGATGGTGTCGGAACCTTAATTTCTTAATAAATCTTTAATTTATTTAGTGTGTGAAAAAGTTGGTTATTAGGTGCAAAAAGCGTTTAAGTTAATGAATTTTATCTTATTTCTTGACCTGGAAGACCTGAAAGACAGAGGGATGCTGATAGTAACCAACTTCAGTGATTTTGTTAGTGCTATGGGGAAGTGGCCTTGGGCCCATGCAACTGTGAATAAATGTTCATGAAATGTTGGCTTTGGGGAAAATATTAGTTCTTTATATGGAGGAGGGTACATGGCATCAACCATTTGCAACTTCCTAGGGAGTTTTTGGTGACACATGCCCCCCAAGAAAATTTTGAAAAATTGGGTACAAAATTCTGCGATTTGAGAAGGAATAACTGCATAAATTGCAAACAAGATTCAAGAGATTTGTAAACAAAAATGCAACCATTATACACATCAAAAAAAAAAATTTGATAAAAAGTGAGCATATTTCTCTTTGGGATTGGGGCCCAAATTTGGACCAAAATTAGGGTTGGAAATCCCTGCCAACTGTAGCCTGCACGTAGAGTGGACCCAAGTGAACAAATTAATCACAACAGTTCTAAGTTAGAGTGAAGCTATTCTAGGTACAGCAGTTTAAAAAAAGTCATTTGGATCAAAAATCTGAAACTTCATATTTTTTACTCAAGGATGTTCGCTAGTCACGATTTTGGCATAGTTGGCACACCGTAAATGCAAAAAAGTATGTCGTAAAAATATCAATCAGTAATTATGTTCCCTTTGTTTTACACTATTTGTGGAAATTTTAGGCCTCTGAACTTTATGTGTCAGAAATAAAAAGGAGGCCTACCCCTCCAAAAAAAGTTTTTTTCTGGATTTCAATTTTTAAAGTTCCTATTTAAGCTCAAAATGAAGATTAAAACTGAGAAACATGACAATAAATAGTTATAGATTGAGATCACATGCATACACTTTGAAATAAATGTCATAAAGTTGTAGAGTCATTGGAGCAAAAAAAAAGTATTTTGGATACGGTCATAATATTACATACAGCCTCCAAATGGTAAGTGTTAAATAGGTGAAGAAATGTTAAATTTGAAAAATAAATTGCACAATGAATGTAACCATGGTTAATATTAATGATGATGATTTATCATGGTTCTATTACAGACTTGAAGAGAGAGGCTAGTATATGCCATCTACTAAAACACCAACACATTGTAGAATTATTAGAGACCTACAGTTCAGAGGGCATGCTGTATATGGTGTTCGAGTAGTAAGTACAAGTCATAGTCAAATTGTTAGATACTTAGAGTGGGGTGCTCATTTTTGCCATATCTTTCCATGTTTTCTACAGTTTATGTTCAGGTCTATATGTTTTTGAAGTATACTGATAATTCTATATGAAGATAACTTCAAATGCAAAACATTCCTAAGCTTGACAAGGTTTGTTTGAAAATAATCATCTGTAAAGTTAGATTAAAAGGTGTTTGAAATTTCCTGAAGTTTTGTCAATGGTGGACACATATTCGCCGTTTTTACACATCTATTTAAAACCAAATAACTGCAGCTTTATATAATATTTATCAAATAAATTTCATTATAGATGAACAGCAGACATTTCAAAGGTGTAAAAAACAGAAATTTAGGCCAATCAGTAAAAAAAAGGCTAAGAAAAAAAAATCTATGAAAATCCTGTTTTTCATTCAGGAAATTGACCGAAAATCGTTGTCCGTTTTTCGATCTTTTGCAGTAAGTGCCGTAATTTTGTTTAAGTTTAAAAAATAATCATATTTGTTATAAAATTATAATTTATTGGCATATTTCTTCCATTTCAGCCATCCTTTGAAGTGTTTACACCTCAAAATCATAAAACGGCGAAATTGTGTCCCCGGCGAATATGGGCCCCCCACTCTACAGTTCACATAATCAGTACTGACAGAGAAAAGATTGCATGAGACTGATATAAACATAATCAAAATGCACAATCTGTCATGAGATCAGTTTCTTATGCTATTGATGTAAATATAAATGTATCAGTAATTAGCAAGTATGGAATATTAGTACCAGAATATAAAGGCATGCTTAAATGGGTATCTTAGTCTGTTAGTTATTCTATTTTATGTCTGCAATTGACTACAATATTTTGTCCTCATGGTCCTATCAGTTTCCCTTTTGCAAAAAAGAGTGTTCAGAAAATGCCAAATGAAAAAAGTGAATTATCTCCCTTTGTGCATAAAAAGAATTTCCAGGTTTAAATAGTCTAAGAAATAACAGAACTATGATTAAAACTTGAAAGCAGCTGATGATATTAAATCAAATTTAACAACGATTTAGGATCAGATGCTTGTCTTTCTTTCATTTGGTGAAACAAGTAATGACTCTTTACTTAATACAAGCAATGCCAGACAATTTGGTTTGAAAATGTGCTAAAAATTTGAAGTTCAAAATTATTTTATTTTGTACTTTATGTGAAGAACTGTTGATGTCAAGAGAAATTTCTATGAAAGTAAGGACCATTATACAACACTGTTTTAATTCATTGTATACTTCTAATCAGATATTTGTGTGGCACTAATAAACTTCAGATTTGGGTCAGGGATCTCTTAGAATATATTGACTTTTGAAGAAATAAAACATTCTGGTCTGCTAAATGGTTGTTTGAATTTTAAATTCTGAGCATATAGAATTGATGAATTTTGTTTCTGAATTCAATAGCTAAGTGAATACCCAACATTTTGACGTGATTTTTCTATTTTCTGTGTTACAAATTTACTGCATATATCATTAAATTTCAATAGATTTTCCTCTTGACTATTTTCCTCTCCACCCACTTCTATTTCTGTATATCAAGGAATTACTGTTTTCACAGATTATTAAGGTACAGTCTGTGAAAGATTTTAAAACTTGAATAACTTTGTCACATTTTCAATTTAAATAAAATTGGAAAGACATGCTTTTGCAGAAATTAAGTAATTTTCTTTCTGTAGACCTGGTTTTGTGTCAGAAACTATTTCAGTTTCCTGAGAGTACCTAGAGTATCCTTTGCTTTATTTGAATGAAACTTATACAGATGGAAGATACAAGGAGGGGGGTTTTAATTTTAGGGTTAGTAGGTAAAAGGTCTATGTCACTATTACTAAAATGCAGAAAAAAAATCTAGGAAAATTGTTTACAGATAGCAAACTTAGGTTTTCCTAGCTTTATAAAAAGATTCTGCAGACAAATTCTATTGGGTTTATGGGTTAATGGTCAGAGTTCAAGGTCAATGTTAGTAAAAATGGTTACTCTATGAGAATTTGAGTGTCTTGGTTTATTGGAATAAAACTAATGCAGATCAGACATAAGACAGGCCTTTTTGATTTGGTCTCAACAGGTATTAGGTCAATGTCACTCAGTGAAAAATATTTGTATTCTCAATATAACACTATGAAAAGTAATTCTGTTTTAAAAAAAACTAACAATTAAAGTACACGTTTAAAGGTCGTTTTTGGTAAAATCAGTAGGCAGTGCCAGCTTCATACTCACTTTTAGAAGTTAACAAACAAACCAGATCAATTCTGATGTTTACTTAAGAGCTTTGGAAACAAGCTCACAATTTTAATTGAAATTATTCATTTGTTGTTATATAACACCTATATCTGATACTGTCTATATTCCATAATCAAGATTATATGGTTGTCTTTCTTCTATAATTGTGGTAACAAATACCACAAAAGAACTATCGTTTGCTCAGTGCGCAGAATACATTTACAAAAGGATGTTACTATCTACATCAAAGAATCCTTTAGCTTAAACAACATATGGTGATTTAAATATAACTGAAAATTGATCTCTTTTTACTGGAATTTATTGATCAATTGGTTTAAAATTAACTGAAAAAGTGGTTCAGTTTGTAGGAAAAAGGTCGGCTATGATTCAATGATTGGAACTTTAGTTATTTCATGCACCGTAAGAATCTCTCATTGAATCTTTCAAATATTTATACAATGGAAAAGACAAATTATGAATGTAAATTATCAATTTAAATTAGTCTGAAATTAAGAACATAAAATGTACATTACAAATTAATCTAACAATTCTGTTAGAATTTACATTTTTATGTTGTACTTATTTGGAGCATGTAATACAAGTTTGATTCAAATAGTACCATAATCCATCTAATATCAAATTTTAGAGTTATACGGTATGGTTTATATGCCTTAATCTGCATCAACTTGAAGGTTTCATTTCCCTTCTAAACATGACTTTACGGATTTCACATGCACTACCTTTTATCTTATAGACAGACTGCTAGTTTTACTGAAGGTCTTATGTTATCAACAGTTCCATAGCCAGGATGTGTCTTGGGGGGAATTTATTTGGTCATGACACCTTGACTTCATAGACAAACTTAAATCTGAATCTACTTTAATAGAATATTGTGTTTTTCGAGAGGGGATTTTGTATGAACCCCTGAACCTCTGGCTATGTATACAGCTCTTAATCAATAGGTTTTCAAAAATACTAAGTAGAATAGTAAATTCTATAAACCATCATTGATATTGGTTTCTGTAGATTGTTATATTCACCTGATTGTCATGCCCAACGATTCATTTTTGGTCACTGACCGTAACTGACCCTTGACCTGAATAGTTCCATCAACTTAAGAAAAAAAGATCTTCTGTTATGTTCTACGAGGTTGAGGCTGTCAGAAGTATCTCTTCATTTGTTCTAGAATCTGTATTAAAAAAAGTTAGATTGAATTAGATGTTTAATTGTAAACATTGATATAATAACTGAAATTCCAAATATTTGTTTTGTTGAGAGAGTGCAACAAGGTTTTTGTAAATTGTAAATAACTGTAGATTTTATTAACTTGAGAGATGTAAGAGATGCTATTGACCTCAGAAATGATAGCCCACGAAATTGTCATTGTAAGAGAAAAAAAGCATGCAGTGGCAGATCCAGTGGGGGGGCCTGCTGACTGACCTCAAAGGAGGGGTTCGCCTATGCCATGTAGTGACTAATGTAACTGTTCAATTGCTTATTATGATCATGAATATTTTTGAGGATCAAATGGTATCTAAATGATGATTTGAGTATCCCTTCATTCAAAGAATGAAATTTATATACATATGAAAGATATGAGACAATAAAAGAACATTTGTTTTTTGGGTCAATGGGTCAAAGGTCAAGGTCACCATTATTTGTTTCTATAGGGGTAAATTCAGTAAAAAATCTCCCATTAACTTCAATGTAAACCTACATGTTCAATTAAATTCATAACTTTTTTACCTTTACAAATTAGGAGCTTTCATATTTCATTCATTAAAGTACAAATATAGCCCCATTTTTTGCAACCATAAAAACATAGGGTCATGCGGCATTTTCGGGCCTTCCACATGGCTTTGTTTACAAACACTGTAGTTTCGCACTTAATTCCTACAATGACTCCATCACTTTTCAATCCTGTTTAAAAAAAAAATAAATGCATTCAGCATTATTTAATTGTTTTTTTTAACCTCAGAATTGATCCATCTAATAAAAAAAATATTATTGAAAACTTTATCTACCAATCATTGCAGCACAGGTCTTCAATTCTATACTGAAAGCTCTCCCCTAAATGGGCGGTCCCTGATGACGTATATTTATTTACTGAATTTACCCCTATAAGAGACAATTCTTCTTCAAATCATACTTTTTTTATATTAATCATGTAATTTAGCCTATTCTAAAGTTCCAGATTCAATACAAGATCTGTAGTGGCTAAGTTGTCAAAGTTTAAGGAAAATTTGTACTATAGCCCATATTGCGGCCAATGTATATTTTGTACAAAAAGATGTAAATTGAATGTTGTATAAAAAATGATGTAAAATATATTCTTCAATAAATATGAACTGTTTTTTGTGTTTGTTTGAACAAATAGTACCAGTTAATCTTAGAAAGATCTGTCATATTATATTCTGAGATTAATATCTCCATATATGGAAGTTTTAATGAGTATACCTTGAAAATACCACAAAAAGTTGTCTCCAAGTCTTTTAAATGAGTGTCATACAAAAAAAAATCAACATTAATATTTCCCTACACTAAATCTGTGTTTTTATATCTTGTATAGATCATTTAAAGTGCACACAGATAAGCTATAGGGTCATTCTCTATCAAAGATGAGAATGTCTTATCATACTGGTAGAGCCAGAGAAAAAACAGACTTTTCTTCAACTGTCACCCATAAAAATTATATCTTAGCAATAAAATTTATCCTGTTTCTGCACTTTCCTTCTTCTTACTTTTGTTAAATGAAATCAGAGAGTGACAAATATTGTTATAAGAATAATTATTTCATAAAAATTTTAATTAAAAAATGGGACGTTATGCTGTACACTTAAAAAAACACAGATTTAAGAAGGGAAATATTCCACATAACAGAGGACTTAAATTGAAAAATTCTAAAATACCTGTATTCCCTGTGATTAAATTTGAAAGACTATCCAAGGATGACTTTGATCTTGTGACAAAATCTGTTAGTATCAAACACTATGCTGAAATTCCTATGCACCCAACATCAGGGCGGCTTCTGCGTCCAAAACAGGCATCCAAGACTGAAGTACAAAAATGTGCAGAAAATGAAAATAAGACTGGGTAAGATCATATATTGCATTACAATTGATAAAGCAACTATTTACAGTATTTACTGGAAAATTTCAAACATCACATTAGAGAAACAAATATTTTATCAACAGTGTATAGATGCAGGGTATGTAATACTGAAAAGTTATACAGAAAATTTTTGAATTGAAGAAACGCATTGAATGATGAAATAAATATATTATTTCTACGTACCAAATAATTATTCGCATGTAAAAATACTTGAAAAGTGCTTATTTGCAACATTATCTGCATCACAGCCTTAATAACTCTGCTCTGAAAAATACTGGCTCAAAGGGAGATAATTCTAATTTAAATCTTGAAACTACACAATATAAAAAAGACAAATAAGCTACATTTGCTACACAATGATGCAAGACAGGGAGTTAATTAATGTCTTTCATTAATTTTTTACCTTTAGATCTGAACAATATACCAACAGAACAGTTACAATAAGTAAAAACACAGAAATGTGGAATGAGGTGTTTAGGGAACATCAGAATCTATCCCCTCACTGTAAAGGCAACCTTGAATGGGACTTGTCAAAGGAAAAAAAGTGGGGATCAGCTTGGAGAGAGTGTGCAAAATGTACACAATGCGCATACAAATCAAAAATGTTTAACTTGTACGAAGAGGTTGCCAGTGTAAAAAGGGGACGACGCGCAGCAAAAATAAATCTTGGATTACAAGTTGGTCTACACCATACTCCAATTAGTACAGCAAGTTACCGTAAAATCTGTATGGCGTCAAATATTCCTCCTCCATCTGTATCTGGTATGCAACACACTGCTAATGCAATATCTGAAAAGATAGAAGAAGAAAACATGAGAGATTTACAACGACAAAGGGAGAAAATTAAAAGGATAAAAAAGATACGGGGGGAAAATCCTGATGTTGTTAACATTCAATCTGACTGTGTATACAATAATGCTATTTATTCTGGAATTGGGAAGACCCCTTTTCAACCAGCAACCCAGTGTGTGTATACAGTTGCTGAAAATGAAACTTATAAACATAGCATTATAAATACATTACCAAAGTCTAAACTTTGTTCCAAGAGAAAACATACAGTTAGTACAAATGTAGGCGAACATGCTGGTCCGTGCACGGCAAATATCAACATGCAAGACAGTATAGGAAATGAAGAGCGGTGGGCAAGAGAGTGTTTTGAGGAGCTAAAAGAGGATGGATTAGAAATAAATGAAGTTACAACTGACCCAGACAGCAGTGCGTACAGGGCGGCAGAGTGTTTATATCAGGAGGGACTAACATCAACAACGCCCATCCATTTTCTTGACACTAGACATGTAGCATCTAACCATAGAAAATTTGTAAATAATTTATCCACAGTTTGTGACATCATGCCAGCTCGGTTAAAGGTGCAAAGAACCCGACTACAAAGTTTGTTTGCTTCTGACATGGCAGCCCGCTGTCAGGCAGAGTTCGTACAGGCTAATATTAGATATCACAAATCCCCTGACGTAATGAAATCCAAACTTTCATATGTTTCAGATGCCATAGTGGGCTGTTACTGTGGAGATCACACAGATTGTTCCCTATATTCATTTGTTTGTTCTAAATCTAGAAAATCTCAATCATGGATTGACAAAAGTGCATATTTAAAGAGACATAATTTTGAAATTGAGCTAAATGAAAACAGTGAAAATACTCTGCGCCAATGTGTCAATTACCGTCTGGGTCCAGGCATGCTTGCTAAAACAGCTAAAAGTGCAAATACACAAAAAGTTGAAGCCCTAAATCGATCCATACGTAGCACTGTACCAGTTAATGTTACCTATGCTAGAAACTTTACCGGGCGGGTACATACGGCATGTCACAAAGTCAATCATGGTACAGGCAATTCTATCATCATCTTGTGTGAGGCTGCTGGTAGTCCAATACAACCGGGTACAAAAGTGGCAAAATCTCTAAAAAAATTAGAGGACCATAGTGATCAAATGAGAAATTGTAAATACTCTGAAAACAGTATCAATCACAGAAATGCAAGAAAGCATGCTCTGTATGATATACATGCACGGCATCAGGAGGAAAAAGATTATACGAAAAATAAACTTTTACCGGTCACTAAAAACAGTCCTATGTACCCAAAAGACCACTCATATGGCAGACTCCGCAAGTCTACCAGGCTTTCAAATAAATAACATTCACCTTAATCTATAATAAACAATGTGGATAGTGATCCTTTGTACATAAATTTCTCATTCTACACCCCATTCTATCCATATTGAGAGAGTGCGGCTCAAGAATTAAATGTTCCGGCTTATGGGGTTATGGCATATGTGCGAGACATCTAACCGCTCCCCTTGTGAATTTTTATTTGGCATTTCATCCCTCAAAATATGATGTGCATGCATGTAGGAGAGCCTGTGAACCCTTTCTATTTTTTTCCTTCCATCAGGCCACACAACTGACTTCTTCCCATAGACCCCATGCTCTCTACCACCAGTCCACTCAGTACACCCATGCCGACCGCAATTAAAAATAGACTTTTGCATTAAAGATAGTGCTATTTGATTCCAAAAGGCTTCCATTGCATTAATATTTACAGGAAAAGAACTTTGGGGTTCTCAGGTGTCCTTGAAAAGGTACAGTGACAGGGTGCAAATTCTCCCTATAGGGGTAAATTCAGTAAAAAATCTCCCATTAACTTCAATGTAAACCTACATGTTCAATTAAATTCATAACTTTTTTACCTTTACAAATTAGGAGCTTTCATATTTCATTCATTAAAGTACAAATATAGCCCCATTTTTTGCAACCATAAAAACATAGGGTCATGCGGCATTTTCGGGCCTTCCACATGGCTTTGTTTACAAACACTGTAGTTTCGCACTTAATTCCTACAATGACTCCATCACTTTTCAATCCTGTTTAAAAAAAAAATAAATGCATTCAGCATTATTTAATTGTTTTTTTTAACCTCAGAATTGATCCATCTAATAAAAAAAATATTATTGAAAACTTTATCTACCAATCATTGCAGCACAGGTCTTCAATTCTATACTGAAAGCTCTCCCCTAAATGGGCGGTCCCTGATGACGTATATTTATTTACTGAATTTACCCCTGGATGGTACTTGAGCTTCCCTTACTTGATTGGATTGAAACTTACACCTATCAAATAATAGGGAAGCCTTATTGATTAGGGTTCAATAAGTCAATTGTCAATGTCGCTGTTAGTATAAATGGAAAATAAATTGTGGAATATAGTTTCTGGATGTTAACTTGTTTCCCTTCCTTAATTGGAGGACACTAATACAGATCTAAGATAAAGGGACATAGAAGAAGCCTTTTGATTATGGGGCCAATAATTTAAAGGTCAAGTTCACTTAAATTAAAAGTTGGAAAATGATTTCAAGACATTGTTTTGATTTACCCTTGCTTGATTGGAATTGAAAACTTATAGAGGTGGAATATATTGTTAAGGGGAACAAAGTCTATTCGTTTGCCCTCAATAGGTTTAAGGACAAGGTCAATGTTTATTAAAAATAGAAAAAAAATGAAAAATCGTATTAGAGAATTATGTTGAGTTATCCTCTCTTGATAGGAATGAAATAGATTAAAGGTTATATGGATTCTTGGTAAATGTTTTAGACCAGGTATTTCTGTGTCAAAAAAACATTATTAAATTCAGTAGAATTCTACACATTTTGTGTAACAATCTTTGTTTAATAATATCAATCTTTTCCAATAAAATTCTATTGTAAGATGATGAATGAATGCCAATCTACAGATGGTTAACTTGAACCAAACATCATCTAATGAATTCTCTTACAAAATTTCTATCCAAAAATAAGGAGATATTGAACAAGTAATTTTAATTGTTTTATGTTAAAAAAAAATTAAAACATGTGATTAATGCAGTGATATGTGAAATAATGCTATCTTTTCAAATATCTTATTTGGAATGATAATTATTTCATGAATATCTGATCTACCATAGAACCAATTTCACATGGAATAAAAGTCCAATATTGGATGCATGTGATCAGCTAAGGAAAGTGAATTGCATTAACAATGCACAGAATTGTTACGACAGAGGCATGAATATTAAAGTTTAATTTGAGTAACAGAGTTGTTATGATGGAGGCATGAATATTAAAGTTTAATCTGGATAAGTGTAAATTTATAACAATAAGGAGACAATCTTTAGACCACCATTATTAGTGTTCTATCCTGCTATAATATTGTTTTAGTAAATCCCTGGAGTGCTATCTGTTTTAATGTATCTTCTACAATTTATCAAATTTACACTTTCCACATCACACCAAACAAATTGTGTTTAGTTCCTGACACAAATGATATCCTAGTAGACTATCAGTTTTTGTCCAATTTCAGTGCTATTATTTGCCAATCATCAACAATTACATAGATATAAATTGTCCGTTGATTCTGATCACATTTATAACTATATTAAGTCTTGTACGATTGCTATACAGTTAATGTTAGTGTCGGCAGTTGATACATGGCACAATTAAGTTTCCATTGTTGAATCGGAATTTACAATATGTATGATAGAGAAAAATGTGTTGAGTTTCAATGCCTAATAGAAGTGAACATTAAGTGAGGAATAGACTGCTATTCACAAATTATTATTGAGGAATAATTAAAGATGGCAAGGTAAGACTCAAATATTTAGTCTTGTAACAATTGAAGATTTACTATAAAATTCATACCATGCAGATTGTAAGGCTTCAATTTGATTGGTCTGTACTCATGATATTGTTAATAGTTTTTAATCAGTTTGAAATTACTCTAAAAGTACTGGTCAATTGAAAGAGCTTTTTACAACAGAGAAAAGAAAAGCTAAGCTAGAATTTGAATCCAGGATATTTTTTAGGGAGGAAAATGTATGATCTTTGACCCTATTACAATTTAGAATGTCATTTCCCGTAATAATCACAAAATGAACAAATGGTTGTCACAAAAATAAGTTAACCTGTGTAAAAAAATAACTTGAAACTTATACAGACCAATACTTATTTTGTAAATAGGAAATGGGTAACAATCTAAACATGAGTTAATAATTTGATGAGACGAGGAATATGTTTGTGAGCTCTCAACCCCACCCCCTTTTTCCCCTTTCCCCCTTTTACCCCAATGATTCATTTTAACCAACTATTTAAAGGCCTTTATGTTATTTAATTACTTATATTGATGAGAAAAGAGAATCCAAATTTTAAGATTCTAGAAGGGTGATTTCTTATTTTAGATAAGACTGCTATACACGGACAAATTGTTGGTTTATTTGCATTATTAGAACTTTAGGTAATAACTCACATGTCGTTGCACCAAGACTGCTATATAGGGACAAATTGTTGGTGTATTTGCATTATTATAACTTTAGGTAATAACTCACATGACGTTGCACTGTATCATTTTGTCCAATTAACATTTACAAAAATGGTTATTCATTTTTATCGTGCAATTTTAAGTCTTGGGGACATTTTGCACAAAATCTTGATAAAATGATTAAAACCATTATCATCTTGACTTCTTTCTGAAATTCTGAAAATAAGCAATACCAACACCATCATTAAAGAGTGTTACTTGGTTAGTTATATAACTCATCTTGCCTGAGGTCCTCGTCATAGAGAGGAATCAACAAAAAACTGTGGAAAAACAAAAATGCAAACATGTACATGGCATACATTAGTATGAAAGTCGATAAATTAGGATACTTTACATTAAAACTGCATAGAATGTTATAAAATAATAAACTTGATGTTATAATTATGTGGTATGAGTGCTAATGAGACAAACTATCTTCCAGAAGCCAGATGTAAGTCACTTTAGATAAGACTTTGCTTGCCTGTAAATTGAATGCAGGCAAATGTGGTAAAAAGCTGTGCTTTCACAATTTGTTTTCATTCAAAGACCTATCAGTTTGTGGTGTATATCAGCGAGCACCATTTCAATGCAATCTTGAACATGTATTTAACATACTGTAAGGGGTAAGCTGTTTAAATAAAATTCAGGAGATGTGGTACGATTGCCAATTAGACAATTATTCACCATTTAATATGAAAAGGATGTAAGAAATTATAGGCAACTTTATATCCTTCTACAATGAATAAAACCCATACTGTATAGTTAGTATAAAAATATAGAGACAAGGTATGATTGTCAATGAGACAATTATCCACCTGAGGTGAAATGACTTGGATGTAAGCAATAACAGGCATCTGAGTAAAAACCATACTGTATCAGGTCATCTATAAAAGGCCCAAACATGAAAAATATGAAACAATTCACACAAAAAACTTATGATCTAATTTGTAGCAAAAATATTTATGAAAAGCAAATTTGACAGACATAAAAAAAAACAACAACCACAACTCTTCTGACTTAGGACAAGCATATAAAGAATGTGGTATGCTTTAGCATGTAAGTTCGTCATGGAAGCAACTTTCAATATGACCAAAAAAATAGATTTGTTCTTCATTTGATACATGGATTATTTGTTATTTTTTGAAATTGTAATTTTATATAGTGTTAGTGACTCCCATGAAAATTTGACCCTGATGTCAATTTTTAGCCATGAAATTTGACCTCACTCTAGGAAATTTCACACAATACTTTGTATCAAATGGGTTAATATTTGCAATTTATTTCAGGTAGACATTAATGGTTGTCTTCCATCTATCTCTCTCCATATTATAAACTTAGATTCTTTGAATTGTATTTCGAGGCCCACAACGGATATTTACCCAAAGAGAGGGGAGAAAAATACAATGATAATTATTTTTTGGTCAGTCTTCCATATGGTATTTTTTATTGTATAAAAAAAGGTCTTTTCAACACCTTGAATCTCACACTGGATCTTGCTTTATGACCTATGTTTTCCCAAAATTGTCAAATTATGTTGGTACCTGTATGATACCATTCACAGAATCCTTGAGTTTAAGGACAGTCTCTTTTAACTATTTCTTCATTTATAGAGATGTAGAAAACTCATCGGTGACCTATATTTTTTTATTATTGTTATCAAATAAGCTGAACATAAACTAAATAATTGTAAAATTTAAGCAATTTCTGTAATTAGGTTATTTTTTTATTTCGATATTACCTCTATTTCTCCTATTAGTTCAACAGAAAAAAAAGGACGTTTACAAAAATGTATGCTTCTTCCAGAGGCAGATTGTGAGCTTAAATGAACAGTGACCCCATTTTTTTATTTCATTTTTCTTTTAAGTATATGATAAAGTTCATTTATAAAAATATATAGCGAAATCCTATATTAGAAAAAAAAATGATTTATACACAGAAGCCCCCTTAATGATAGTTTTAAAACACTTATGGCAAAACTTGAGGTAGGAGGGTATTTTCTCCTAGTTATTTATGGTAAAAACCTGAATTTTTAATTTTCATTCTAATATCAAGCCATTTGCCTGTTTGAAATGACGTGAAATATTGTGATAACTGTTTGTACAAGCCAAGTAGTAAATTGTTATTTAATGGATTTTGAATGGTTTAAGCAGTATGTTGATATCCTGGTAAATTTTACTTTAAACAAATATATTGCTGTAACCAGTAATATTGTTTTATTTTGAATAGAAAGCAGCATCATTTGAAAGTAAACTAATTCAATAAGAGACATAAAATTTTATAATTTGTGCTTTTCAAGTATAATTTCATATTATAGATTTTACAATTCCCTGTACATTTGAATATAAAATTTTCTCTGAATTAAAGAAAAATCTACAATTTTTGTTTCAACAGCTACAACTGTTGTATAATGACCGTTAAAAGTAAATATGTCTTAAGCTTGCCTGTATCAGAGGTCCACATATATTAAGTAACTATGTCTTAAGCTGACCTGTACCAGAGGTCCACATATATTAAGTAACTATGTCTTAAGCTGACCTGTACAAGAGGTCCACATATATTGCGTCATGTGTTCTTTTATTTGTCTGTTTGTCTTTTTCATTTTTAGCCAGGGGTAGTCAGTTTATTTTCGATTTATGAGTTTGACTCTCCCTCTGTTATCTTTTGTATCTCTTGTAAGTAACTTTGTCTAAAGCTGACCTGGTCAGAATGTCCACATATATTATATATAGGATTGGCTGGAGTACTTAAGATCTTTAATGAATGTAAACTTGAGAAGATGTCATAATTAATACAATTATCTTACGACTACCCATGTATTTACCAGTATATAGTAAACATCCATTTATGTTTTAAAAGAAACCTTGATGTCCAGTAGATAATTGAATGCATTACCATTGTAATAAGTCCTCTAATGATGTATATATAATGATTAGATGAAAGGTTGTACAAACACAGTTAATTAGATTTCCAGAAGAAAAAGAAAATTGTAAAAAAGAAAAAAAAAACTAGAAGACAACATGAGCTGAATCCTAATCAATAAAAATATTTTTTTAAACGATGACTTGTGAAGGCAATGCATGTATAATAACAAGGAATTGTCAATATGATAAAGTATATATTAAGTTTTAACAAGATTGAATTTAATCTTTACTGAAAGATGAATAGTTATGATTAATAGTATAGGTACAGTTTAACATAGAACAGTATAATTTGTCACTAATATCACAATTATCAGTCTGTTTCATTCTATATATACAGCAGTCTTCTGAAACAACCACAGTAGCCAAACAGTTATATAAAATTGACAGATTCTCATTTTTCAGTTCCAGGTTTTTTAAGATGACTTTACAATATTTCTTTTATCTATTGTTCAAGGCTATATGGTTGCCTTTAATTTCTTACATCCATCCATTCGAACTCATATCAGTCAGTCAGTCAGGATTATCAGTTTTCCTATCGAAGGTCTGTCGTTTTCTCAGGGCACTCCTGCTTCCTCCACCAATAAAAACTGGTCGCCACAAAATAGCTAAAAAATGGCCCTTAAAAGTGGTGTTAAAACATCAACAATCAATCAATGTTTTTGCTACTGAACATGCGTAGCAAATATTTCATCAATCTCTGGCGCAGAGTTCATATCCGTTCCATACATGCTCCGCAATACTGCACTTAATATTGAGTGTAGTGTTACAAAGTATTGAACAGAACGGATATGTGATCTCTGCGCTTGAGATTGATATTTCATGTCCATTGAGCAAGATAACATACTCTGACATGATATGAGAATGAAACATAATTTGTTCTAAACTGGTACACTTTACCATATGTTAACAACCAAGAAGAAGTATCACACATCATTATGACTCGCAGGCAACCAGCTTCTGCTGTCTCTCCCAAATGAAAAAGCAGCAAAGACCTCTTTTTAGCGGTGAGCTTTTATCATCACTTGGCGTCGTCCGTCGTCGTTAACTTTTACAAAAATCTTCTCCTCTGAAGCTACTAGGCCAAATTTAACCAAACTTGGCCACAATCATTATTGGGGTATCTAGTTTAAAAATGTGTCCGGTGACCTGGCCAACCAACCAAGATGGCCTCCATTGCTAAAAATAGAACATAAAGGTAAAATGCAGTTTTTGGCTTATAACTCAAAAACTATAGCATTTAGAGCAAATCTGACATGGGGTTAAATTGTTTATCTGGTCAAGATCTATCTGTCCTAGAATTTTCAGATAAATCAGATAACCGATTCTTAAGTGGCTGCCATGAAATGGTAGTTTTAAGGAAATATGCAGTTTTTATATGACCCCAAAAAAATTTTGGGTTCGTATAATGGTATGATGTCGTCGTCTGCGTCATTGTCCGAAGACACTTTGGTTTCCGGATAATAACTTTAGTTTAAGTTAATAGATCTTAATGAAATTTTTTCAGAAGGTTCAATACCACAAAAGGAAGGTTGGGATTTATTTTGGGGATGATGGTCCGAACCGTTTAGGAATTAGGGGCCCAAAAGGGGCCAAAACAAGCATTTTTCTAGTTTCAGGATAATAACTTGTTTACCAGTATTTCAATTGCTCTAAAAGTATACTTCAATGTTTAAAATCACAAGTAGAAGGTTTGGATTCATTTAAGGGGTTATGGGGCCAAAGTTTAGGAATTAAGGGCCAAAAAGGGGCCAAAAGAAGCATTTTTCTAGTTTCCAGACAATACCTTGTGTGTAATTGCATGGATCTCTCTGAAATTGTACCACAATGTACCATATAACAAAGGGGAGGCTGGGATTGAGTTTAAGGGTTATTGCTCCAAGGGGGGATTTCAATAAATTGGGGGGGGGGGGTCTCAGTTTACCATTTTTTTAAGGGATTTTTTTTTTTTTTTCAACATTTTTCAAATTTCAAATTTTGAAAAGTTTCAATAAGAAATATTCAATTGCACAGTATTGTGCAATAGATGTGTTAGATCTTGAACCACATTAATTTTGTGGCAAAAACCTATATTATGTCAAAAATTTCATCACAATCAAAATTCAGAGGGTATCAAGCTTGAATATTGTGACCAAATTTGTCCCAACTGTTCAGGGTTCGACCACTGGGGTCGTATAAAGCTGCGCCCTGCGGAGCACCTAGTTGGTTATTATCTTGAATATTATTATAGATAGAGATAAACTGTAAACAGCAATAATGTTCAGCAAAGTAAGATTTACAAATAAGTCAACATGACCAAAATGGTCAGTTGAGACCCCTTTAGGAGTTATTGCCCTTTATAGTCATTTTTTAACCATTTTTCGTAAATCTTAGTAATTTTATAGAAAAATCTTCTCCTGAAACTACTTTGCCAAATTAAACCAAACTTGGCCACAATCATCATTGGGGTATCTAGTTTAAAAGTGTCCAGTGACTCAGCCAACCAACCTAGATGTCCGCCATGGCTAAAAATAGAACATAGGGGTAAAATGCAGTTTTTGGCTTATAACTCAAAAACCAAAGCTCTAGTTATATGTCTGGGTGAATTATTGCCATAGATGTAATCATGGCAGTTTGTTAAATAACTGAGGTAACAAATTAAAATCATCTTTTCACCAATTGGTCTACTCTAGAATATAATGTAGAATAAATATAATATGGTACCTATTAAACAGAAAGGATGTGAGACATTCTCACTTCTATTGTGAATGAAGTACAGAGGAATATCATCACCCAAAACCTATAGAATTATTGATCTATCTTATAGCTTTATAACCCTGATAACAGTAAACATGAATTTATTCAAGTAGAAGGAATGATTTTTTATATCCAAACCATCATCATCTTCATGATTTTCCATTTTACAGCTGATTGCATTGAGTTTATAGGTAAAGGTAATATCTTTGGTTAGCTTGCTTGCTAGCTGAACCATGAAGTCATTATTAGGTAAGTTGTACTACCCTCCTGTTGAAGTAGTCCTACAGACAGATATATTTGTATTTTGTCAGACTAGTCTACTCTTAAACGAGGGTAGTTTACCTAACCTAATAATGAGTTCACGGTTCAGCTAGCAAGCACCCTAACCAAAGATATTACCTTTACCTACACACTTAGTGTAATCGACTGTAAGCATCAATTGGCATCTTTTGTTGGTTTAAGCTCTGCACAAGGCAAATGCTAAAGGTACACATCTCCAACTCAATTTAAAAAAAAAAGATTTTGAAAAACCTGTAATTATTGCCCTCAGACAATCACATGTCAATTATGTAATTAAGATGTGGGAGGTGTCAATGAGTTTTCAACCCTTAATACTAAAAATAACAATAAGACAACATAGTTTATTTTGGAGCAAAAACCTCCTGACATATTGATGATCTCCCCTTTAGTTATTTGTCATTGATTGCTGTTCTCCATAGTTATTCTCTCTTTGTTTGTATGGAATATAATATATTGTCAGTTGTATAAAAAGGTTTTATGTCTCAAAAGATGTTTTTGACCACTGAGAATGAAATTGCATTATTTTTTACACAAATGAAATTCAAATTTCTAGTTTTATTTGAAGTTCCTATCATCTTTCAAGTATTTAAAAGCTTTGCAAGAAATCCTATAGTTCGTTAATGACTATAATGTCATTTAGAAGATTTTCATTTGCGCCAGGAAGAGATTTTTTCTAAGATTACAGATATTTTCATGAAAAGGCTTCCTGTCTGGAGGTTTTTGTTCTGAAATTAATTACGTTGTTATTAAAACCTTTGGTTTATATTGAGTCCATTGAAATTAAAGTGATCAGCTGAAAAAGACAGATGAAATTGGATAAAGCTGGAGATATTTTTCTCTTTGGGACAATCATTTGAGCTTTAGCTGTCACACAGAGCTATGCTTACTTCAAAGAACTCTACAAATAGTAACAGAGGATTGCTTAAATGCTTCAATTGTTGGTCTTGGTTATCGGAAAATACTGATCACTTTTTTTTTCTAATCAAAACAAATAATGCATTGATGAAAAAACTTGTAGGAGGTTGGAGAAAAATGTGTTTACATTTAGAAATCGCAACAAGTATGAGTGCCAATATGACAACTCTCTATCCAAAAGTAAACCATTATACTACCATAGAATTAATTATTTGCAATTTCATATAAGACTGTCTGTCAATAATATTTCTAAAAAAATTTAAGAGCAACAATTACATTAATTTACATGCTGGCAATATGGAAGTACATGGGTATACATTTATCCAAGCATTTCTATAATGATAATGATTTTCTGATAAGATGTCTTTAAATTAGGAAACAGTCAAACACTATTACAATAAGTTTCCAGTCATCAAATCTATTAAGATCAGCTAATTCACAGCTTGAATTTATTTGGATGCCTTATGGTATATCATGGCAAAACATCATAATTTCTCCTGTAAAATCGATTGCTGTAATTAAGTTACCTGAAGCTTATGATGAAATGTTTAATATTGTCATAAAAATCTCACTTTCTTTTCTCCCTTAAAAAAATCAACAATTGAAGATCAATTATATTTTGCTTGTTTTAAACAAATTACTACATTTTGATAGTGTAATAAAAGGTTTATGGTGCTATTGCATGCTATATTTTAATTAAACCTTTTTACAGGAAGGAAAATAATGAGTAAGATGCTGCCACAAACTTGAGTAGGAACTTCCATTTTTACAGATATGCATATTTTAAGTTTGTTATTATTTAAAACAAATACTGATGAAGGCAGGTGTCTCTAAGATACTGTCAGTTAATGTACAGAGAAAATTTCAAACATACCAAGCTATAGAAAATTCATCATTTGTTGAACTTTTAATTTAATGATTTAACTGTACCAAGGAAATCTACGAAAATTGGTATCCAACAAATACTAGTACTAATGAATCAACAGTATTATTGAACATTTGAGCTCTGATATAGTAGCCAAGTTGAGGATTTAGACAATATACGTATAGTGTCTTGAAATATGAAATTTATTTGTATGAGGCTTAGAAACGGGAAAATGCGAGGTTCTACCGAGCATTTTCCCGTTTCGTGCCGAATACAAATAAATTTCATATTTCAAGACACTATACGTATATTGTTTTTATACTGAAATCGATAAAAAAATAAAAAAATAATAAAAATATGAAACAAATATTATTAAAAGAAAGTGTTTGGAATTTCCCCCTTGGGGTACCATTTTATGGTATTTCCCTATGAGCATAGTCTAGGCGGTAAGCATTGGCAATTTAATGAATTAGAAAAGGAAAATGAATTTAATTAATAACATTTGATAAACATGGTATATAAATTACCAATTTGAAGACATAACAGGTTTAAATTCATAAAAGTTTGACCATTGTTACTACACTTTGTCATGGTTGTGACGTGACGTTGTAAGTAGGCGGGGCTTATAGGTGAGTTGAGGTCATTGACGTATAAAGCTAACGTTTATACGTATAGCTTTATCTGTATAGTAAAATAGCTGATTGCAGTATAATAATCCATTCACTTGTGTACTCAGTAGGTTGAGGTGTAAAATATTCCATAACGGGAATATGATTAGCTGATTTATACAGTTCTTGTCTTACACCATTGAAGTTATTGAGTACTTAGGCTGTGAAAAAAATACTGGGCTTTTGTTATAAAAAGTAAATGGAACTTAATCTACCTTTTCATGTATTTCTAAAAATGTTCACCACTTAAATAAAATTTTTATTTGCTGGAAAATGTGACCTATTCCATATTCCAGCAGCATGTTCTTACTCCTTGTATATAGGAAGTGCCCCTCCCCCCCCCCCTGAAAAGAAACCACTTTTCTGTTTCCTTTAAAGGATATTGGTACACAAGCTGCTTTTCACAAATTCTTTCGGTCTGCCATGAACTTGTTCTTTTTTCTATCATTAAGCTGTTCTTTTATCTTTAACTGAATAAATGTATTAAGATTCTTGCTTTGAGCTCTCCTCAGTCACTTTAGTTTTTTATATTTTTCTTCACTACCAAGTTTTTCAAGTTTTATATAACTTAAAAGAACTGTTTGTTTGTGAAGCTAATATACTATGCAGTTGCATGAAGAAAAAACATATGTCTCTACATTCGCCATAATGAATATTTGATAACCAATAATTGAGCAATCTCAAGTCTTGATAGTTATATTCTGTAATTATTGTGTGTTTATTAATTTATTGCCCTACAATAACCATAGAAAATGATGTCCGACCTGTTTAGGTGTTTAATAATGGAGATGAAAAGAGAATAGAAAAAGCAATTACTGACATGAAGTAAAGTCAAAGAACTTGGATATTGGATCCAAGCAATATTAATTAATAAATTACTACACATCGGACTCTGTTAATTGAACTTTCATCAAAAATGAAAAAACAACAAATGTTTATTTCCTTAGAAGGATGGTTTGAAGGGTATGAAATTAGATTAAATAAATTATGGTACAAAGAGACAATATTTGTATAGAAATTAACGAAAAATGTATTGCACTTGTGCATTGATATAGCTGCAAATTATCAAGATCATCTAAGTAACAAAACTATGTTTTAAACAGTTTTTCAAGCCATGCTATAAAAGTCTTTGAATGAATATTGTTAAAAGTAAACTTTCATAGAATTAATGTTGCTTGAGGTTGTAAATGCAACATATTTAAGATGGTTTCAACTTGATAACCTTATCCTCACCCACAGTTATGGGGAACAAAAAAATCACAATGATTCAAGTGTTTTTAGCTCACCTGGCCCGAAGGGCCAAGTAAGCTTTTCCCATCACTTTGCATCCGTCGTCCGTCGTCCGTCCTCGTTAACTTTTACAAAAATCTTCTCCTCTGAAACTACTTGACCAAATTAAACCAAACTTGGCCACAATCATCATTGGGGTATCTAGTTTAAAAAATGTGTCCGGTGACCCGGCCAACCAACCAAGATGGCCGCCATGGCTAAAAATAGAACATAATATCAGTAAGATTTACAAATAAGTCAACATGACCGAAATGGTCAGTTGACCCCTTTAGGAGTTATTGCCCTTTATAGGCTAAAAATAGAACATAGGGGTAAAATGCAGTTTTTGGCTTATAACTCTTAAACCAATGCATTTAGAGCAAATCTGACATGAAGTAAATATGTTTATCAGGTCAAGATCTATCTACCCTGAAATTTTCAGATGAATCGGACAATCCGTTGTTGGGTTGCTGACCCTGAATCAGTAATATTAAGGAAATTTTGCTGTTTTTGGTTATTATCTTCAATATTATTATAGATAGAGATAAACTGCAAACAGCAATAATGTTCAGCAAAGTAAAATTTACAAATAAGTCAACATGACCGAAATGGTCAATTGACCCCCTTAGGAGTTATAGTCCTTTATAGTCAATTTTTAACAATTTTCATAAAATTTGTAAATTTTAATAAACATTTTCCAATGAAACTACTGGGCCAAGATCATTATAGATAGAGATATTTGTAAGCAGCAAGACTGTTTAGTAAAGTAAGATGTACAAAACACATCACAATCACCAAAACACAATTTTGTCATGAATCCATCTGCTTCCTTTGTTTAATATTCACATAGACCAAGGTGAGAGACACAGACTCTTTAGAGCCTCTAGTTTAGTAAATCTGCCATTGTTATGATAGAAAATAAGGCATGAAATATGGAGGTTATTGAAATCGTGTTTTCCCTGAATGATAGAATTAATTTCATCTCAAGTTTTATCTATCTTGATAGAGCAAATTTTATCTTTTAAGCTATTGTTATACATCAACGATTAATGTAATTGGAGAAATGTCCATTTGTGTCAGAGGCTTATCAATAGATATGCTAATTCAGATCCTCATTGGAAATTGACACCTTATATTAGTACCAAGCTTGGCATAACATTTCTCAGTTGCGTTTCTTTTCTAAAGTCTTAGATAGGTAATTATTTGAAACAGATATACAAACTAAATATAATCATTCACACTCCAATGATTGGCGGTTCTCCCTTTCGAATAGTAAAGACAATAAACAAGAGTTTAATCATGCAAACAAGATGGCATTTTTAGAAGGAGTTATAGAGTGGTGAAAAATTATTGAAAACCGTTTTCTTGTGCTAGCTATATTGATCTTTATAAATAAACTGTGATTTTGTAAAAGATTGGCAGTCGTAACGGGTTGTCATTAACACTTATAGTTTATGATATAATTGGTGGTTCTATGCTTTCATTATGTTTTTATTTTGGAACATTTTGTCAAGTAATGGGACACATTAATTTGGTACATTATGGTTAGGAATATTTATCTATGGTTATTGGACATGTATGTGAACTGTTCTAATTTGGACATCTGAATATTTGGACACATTTACCTTGCTGGAATCAGATTTCAGATTGTTTATATTTCTCCAGGTTAGCGACTTTTATATCTTATTATTGTTATAAGTGGTATAGATGGGGATTTCTGTAAATATTTGAACGGAATTGCAAAAAAGATTTTTTTTTTTTAATGAATACCTCTAGGTTTGATATTTATATTTCTATAGTCTGTTTACAGGACATATTATGGTATACTGTTGTCCCTCCGTCTGCCTCAGACTTTGTTGAATTGTTTATATCTATTGATTTGTTGGCCTATCAATTTTAAATTCTATGTTTCTGAGTTATGCAGTTTTATTCATTATGAAAGGGGTATTTTCCATTTTTCCAGGGATTTTAGCAGTTTTCATGAAACTTTGGTGACTGCTTCCTTCTTTTAGTTTTTCATAAATTTCTGATATGACATTGAGGAGTTACAGTATTTTATTCTTTGAAAAAGCGTTGGTATATCATGCGCTCATAGCACAGCTCTTTATTACTTTTTTTCAAAAAATGAAAGTGCAGCATATGCAATTTGAGTTGTAGTAAACATGTTATACATGTAATAGATAGGCAAAAAGCTTTCACAAAATCACTTACCTATAATAATTGCCTTTTAATTAAAGAACATGAACCATATATTGAAAGGAGTATTTCCATTTGGGTAATTGATGATAAAAGTTATTTCAATTAAGATCAGTTCAAAAAGGAAATTATAATACTTCAAATGGCTTGTGTAAGGATTATCAAAATAGCATATTTTCTGACATTATGTTTAGTTGGTGATACTCACACCAATGTCTTTAAGCATTTTTAAATTGACATTAATTTTCATTTTATTTTTTTTTTATCAATTTTGTCTCGCCTGCATGGCTTACTCAGACTGGTTTCTGGTGGCATAAACTATTTGCAGAAAGGTTTTAGATAGTACAAGGCCTGGATGCTTCATATCTTATATGCAGATACCTTTTTGAAGTTTCTCAGTCAATTATGTTCATTGTCATGGAGTTATTTTTTTTTTTGTATTAACCTTTGAGACATACCATTCTATCTGTGCTTAAAGAACCCTCAACATTTCCCCAACTCTCATTATGTTACAGTGGGAATCAGACATGTTAAACATGGTTAAAAGTGCACTGTGATATTCTTCAAGCTCACTAATTATTCATTGTAACTTTTTGGCACATATTTTGTCAAATAAGTTAATTGCCATGTTTCTTTGGTGTTACATAACGTAATGAAATATTGAATATTGTAGATGAATGGATTGACCTTACTGACAATGTTCATCTGTTAAAATGACAGCAGAATATATAAGGTTGTAATTTACTAATGTACTGAAAATATGTCTTCCTGTTTGTTTTCTTGTAAAGATTCTTCACTTTCATTTTATGTCAGAAAGAAACAAAGAGACATGTTAAAAAAAATGTAGTTCAACAATATAATTTTTGAAATACCTAAATAATGATATTTCAGTTCAGAGCTTAGTTCAAATTGAAACTTCAAGTGATTTATTGTCCAGACTGTGACTTTTGTTGCTGCGACATAGGGATAGTGATCCGGCAGCGGTGACGGGGCGTTAGCTAACTTCTTAAAAGCTTTATATTTTAGAAGGTGGAAGAACTGGATGCTTCATACTTTGTACAAAAATGTATATGGATGCCTCATGTTACAAAGTTTCTGTCAGTCACATGTCCAATGTCCTTGACCTCATTTTCATGGTTCAGTGACTACTTGAAAAAAAAGTTAAGATAATTCTCTTATTATAAGTAATAGGATAACTATATTTGGTATGTTTTTACACTGCAAGGTCCACATGCACGTCAGACAGTTTTCAGTTGACCTCAACCTCATTTCATGGATCAGTGAACAAGGTTAAGTTTTGGTGGTCAAGTCCATATCTCAGATACTATAAGCAATAGGTCTAGTATATTCGGTGTATGAAAGGACTGAAAGGTGTACATGTCCAACTGGCAGGTGTCATCTGACCTTGACCTCATTTTCATGGTTCAGTGGTATTAGTTAAGTTTTGTGTTTTGGTCTGTTTTTTCTTATACTGTATGCAATAGGTCTACTATATTTGGTGTATGGAATGATTGTAAGGTGTACATGTCCAACTTGCAGGTTGTCATCTGACCTTGACCTCATTTTCATGGTTCAGTGGTATTAGTTAAGTTTTTATGTTTTGGTCTGTTTTTCTTAAACTATAAGCAATGGGTCAACTACATTTGTTGTATGGAAGAATTATTAGCTGTAAATGCCTGCCTGGCATGGTTTATCTGACCTTGACTTCATTTTCATGGTTCATTAGTCAATGTTTAGTTTTCTTGGTTAATGTTAAGTTTATGTGACAGTTGTAATAAAGCTTTATATTTAGGACTATCAACATAATATCAATGATTAGTAAAGAAGGCGAGACATTTAGTGTGTGCACTCTTGTAAAAATGGGTTTGTGTGACCTATTTTCAAATGACTTATGTATGTTAGCAGAATTAGTATAAGAAAACAGAAAATGTGTCATAGAGACAACAACCTGCCCAAAGACAAGAAAACATTGAAAGGTCACTAATAATAATGTTAACTGTTTAATCCTGTAATAGAGGGTACATTGTGGTTCTCTTTTGTCACATGATCAGGTGATAATTGACCGGTTTACAATGTATTGTATGGTGTACAGAGAACATGTATATGTCTATCCTATAAATTTCATGCTTCCATTTCCACATTCAGTAGTATGATAGTAGAGGGGCATTATGTTTTCTGGTCTGTGCCTCCGTCCAGGCCAACCTTAAAAATATGTTTGTTTGCAGTTTTCCGACTGTACCTTCAGACTGAAGGGTCGGTAGGTAGGAAAAATATTTTATTTTATCAGCCAAAATACAGTTTAAACAAGCAGTTACATTAAACCAAGTTTCTTGTGAAGAAAAAAAAAAAACATTTTAAAACAACAAACACTGGACATGCTGAAAACCAACATCAAATGAACTGGCATTTTCAAATAAAAAACTTTTTAACCAAAACTGAAACTTTAACATAGTGTCATTATCCAATTTATGACATAAAATATGGTATAATTATTAAATACTGGAACACTTATAAACAAGGAATGTCATTATGACTAGAACTGTTTTAAAGAAATATATTCAGACATGTATGCTTCTTGACCATGTTGACTAGAATGTTTTCATGAGTAGAGTATTTTCATCAGAAAAATGTAGATATTAAAGATTTATAAGACAATGTATTAAAGAGTGTATTTTTAATAAAAAAAAAATAACAATTGAATCTTCAATTGAAAAAAGGCAACTCGAAAAAAAAGTATTAAGACATTCGACTGTTTTCATATTTCTAACAGTATTTAATTATATGTGATAAGGTTATATTTTTGCCAGGCTTTAATGAAAACCAAAGAAATCTAAAGTTTGGGGTGAAATCCATAGCACCCCATTAAAAGTAAATGGTCTGTACTGAAATGTTTTTAATGCATAAAAAAAATTGGCAGCATAGCTCCTAAGGACATGTTTTAATTGAATTCACACAGGCCACACAGTTTGGGTATATTTAATATTGTAAGAAAGAGAATAATTGCAATGAGTGGGGCAGCCCCCTTATCCTAAAGGAGCATACCCATTGCAATCGAAGATAGATTTAATACAGAGAGAGTATATTTATTTTTCAAGCTAACCATTCATTTTCTCTACATCTTTGTGTAGTTATGGTTGCTTCTTATTGATTTGGCATGATCTATATCCATTAACATTTCAAATGAGCCCTTCCTCCGTACAGGCGTGTTTACACTGAGATATCCATGAAGATTTAAGTCACGGAGGAGTGGTTTCATCTTTGTCGTCTTCACAACAATTTGTAGAAAATATGCCATACTTCAAGCTGCTGTCGAATTATTTAACCACTGAAATTGGTTCTATAAAATCAGGCTCCACAGATTCTGTACCCGATTTGTTTGAGACAGAATGGTTATCGTGTCAGTTATGAATTATATCCGCTGCATCATCGTCAATGATATCATCACACATCATTACATGTGCCTGAATCTGTATAAACAGTTTACTAATAAACTTTTTTGTTTGTTATTTGTCTTAAAATTGACACGAGACGACAGCGTAAAGTACTCCTCCGTGACTTCATGGATACCTGTAAACAATTTCCATGTGCTTTATCATTAAATGGTCACATGAACGCTTGACGGGAAGCTAAGAAAAACCGAACTTGAAATGCGTAATTGACCCAGACTTTAAATCATTTCCGGAAAGGACCCAAAGTTCCAGATCGCGTCAATAGAAGTATTAAAAAAAATTTCTTCAAATTTAAAGCAATAAAATTTTCACAGTCGGGAGGATTTTCAAGGGTCGGTCGGTAAACTGCAAACAAACAATATTTTAATTTAAGCCCCATCTGTCTGTCCGTTTGTCCGTTCGTTGTGCCGTTCGTCCGTCCGTGCGTACCTTCGCTTCAGGTTAAAGTTTTTTGTCAAGGTAGTTTTTGATGAAGTTGAAGTCCAATCAACTTGAAACATAGTACACATGTTCCCCATGATATGATCTTTCTAATTTTAATGCCAAATTATAGTTTTGACCCCAATTTTATAGTCCACTGAACATAGAAAATGATAGTGCGAAGTTCAGGTTAAAGTTTTTGGTCAAGGTAGTTTTTGATGAAGTTAAAGTTACATCAACTTGAAACTTAGTACACCTGTTCCCTATGATATGATCTTTCTAATTTTAATTCCAAATTAAAGTTTTGACCCCAATTTCAGGGTCCACTGATCATAGTAAATGATAGTGCGAGTGGGGCATCCATGTACTATGGACACATTCTTGTTCAGATTTTATTTGTACGGTAAATTCTCCAGGATAAATTAATGATCAATGTTTAATAATAGTTTCCATCTTGAGAATCTCTGACTAAAACTTGTCCATCTTATATATGACATCAAAATTATTATCAAGCGCCATCAGTCAAGTCCATTGTTGACCATTAACAGATTTTAATGTCACTTATCTAACCTTTGGAACAGTTTGTTAAATTGATATTCAGCCTAAATATTCATGTTTATTCAGAAAAGTGAAAAATTATCTACTTGAAAACCCCAGGGGCCTACCATTCTTATATTTTGAAGTCTAAAATTAAATCTGCCTTGACATGCAATTATTTTTTGTATATTTATGGGTCTGTGGAGTGTGTGTAAAATTTTTATCTCTAGCTGGAGAAGCCTCCCTTGAGAGATTAAATGTCATTTGTCTCTAGAACAAGTCAAAGCATATAACAATAACATAACTATCTGAGACAACTCACACAGTCACTAGAACACGTCAAAACATATAACCATAACATAACTATCTAGGATAACTCACACAGTCACTAGAACAAGTCAAAACATATAACCATAACATAACTATCTGAGACAACTCACACAGTCACTAGAACAAGTCAAAACATATAACCATAACATAACTATCTGGGACAACTCACACAGTCTCTAGAACAAGTCAAAACATATAACCATAACATAACTATCTGGGACAACTCACACAGTAACTAGAACAAGTCAAAACATATAACCATAACATAACTATCTGGGACAACTCACACAGTCACTAGAACAAATCAAAACATATAACCATAACATAACTATCAGGGACAACTCACAGTCACTAGAACAAGTCAAAACATGTAACCATAACATAACTATCTGGGACAACTCACAGTCACTAGAACAAGTCAAAACATGTAACCATAATATAACTATCCGGGACAACCCAAACAGTCACTAGAACAAGTCAAAACATATAACCATAACATGACTATCTAAGACAACTCACACAGTCACTAGAACAAGTCAAAACATATAACCATAACATGACTGAGACAACTCACACAGTCACCAGAACAAGTCAAAACATATAACCATAACATAACTATCAGGGACAACTCACAGTCACTAGAACAAGTCAAAACATGTAACCATAATATAACTATCTGGGACAACTCAAACAGTCACTAAAACAAGTCAAAACATGTAACCATAACATAACTATCTGGGACAACTCACACAGTCACTAGAACAATTCAAAACATATAACCATAACATGACTATCTAGGACAACTCACACAGTCACTAGAACAAGTCAAAACATATAACCATAACATAACTATCAGGGACAACTCACAGTCACTAGAACAAGTCAAAACATGTAACCATAACATAACTATCTGGGACAACTCACACAGTCTCTAGAACAATTCAAAACATATAACCATAATTCAACTATCAGGGACAACTCATACAGTAACTAGAACAAGTCAAAACATATAACAATAACATAACTATCAGGGACAACTCACACAGTAACTAGAACAAGTCAAAACATATAACCATAACATAACTATCTAGGATAACTCACACAGTCACTAGAAGAAGTCAAAACATATAACCATAACATAACTATCTGGGACAACTCACACAGTCTCTAGAACAAGTCAAAACATATAACCATAACATAACTATCTAGGACAACTCACACAGTCTCTAGAACAAGTCAAAACATGTAACCATAACATAACTATCTGGGACAACTCACACAGTCACTAGAACAAGTCAAAACATATAACCATAACATAACTATCTGAGACAACTCACACAGTCACTAGAACAAGTCAAAACATATGACCATAACATAACTATCTAGGACAACTCACACAGTCACTAGAACAAGTCAAAACATATGACCATAACATAACTATCTAGGACAACTCACACAGTCTCTAGAACAAGTCAAAACATATAACCATAACATAACTATCAGGAACAACTCATACAGTAACTAGAACAAGTCAAAACATATAACAATAACATAACCATCTGGGACAACTCACACAGTCTCTAGAACAAGTCAAAGCATATAACAATAACATAACTATCTGGGACAACTCACACAGTCTCTAGAACAAGTCAAAACATATAACCATAACATAACTATCTGGGACAACTCACACAGTAACTAGAACAAGTCAAAACATATAACCATAACATAACTATCTGGGACAACTCACACAGTCACTAGAACAAGTCAAAACATATAACCATAATATAACTATCAGGGACAACTCACACAGTCACTAGAACAAGTCAAAACATATAACCATAACATGACTATCTAGGACAACTCACACAGTCACTAGAACAAGTCAAAACATATAACCATAAGATAACTATCTGGGACAACTCACACAGTCACTAGAACAAGTCAAAACATATAACCATAACATGACTATCTGGGACAACTCACACAGTCACTAGAACAAGTCAAAACATATAACCATAACATGACTATCTGGGACAACTCACACAGTCACTAGAACAAGTCAAAACATATAACCATAATATAACTATCTGGGACAACTCACACAGTCACTAAAACAAGTCAAAACATATAACCATAACATAACTATCTGGGACAACTCACACAGTCACTAGAACAAGTCAAAACATATAACCATAACATAACTATCAGGGACAACTCACACAGTCACTAGAACACGTCAAAACATATAACCATAACATAACTATCTGGGACAACTCACACAGTCTCTAGAACACGTCAAAACATATAACTATAAGATAACTATCTGGGACAACTCACACAGTCTCTAGAACAAGTCAAAACATATAACTATAATATAACTATCTGGGACAACTCACACAGTCACTAGAACAAGTCAAAACATATAACCATAATATAACTATCTGGGACAACTCACACAGTCACTAGAACAAGTCAAAACATATAACCATAACATGACTATCTGAGACAACTCACACAGTAACTAGAACAAGTCAAAGCATATAACAATAACATAACTCTGGGACAACTCACACAGTCACTAGAACAAGTCAAAACATATAACCATAACATAACTATCTGGGACAACTCACACAGTCACTAGAACAAGTCAAAACATATAACCATAATATAACTATCTGGGACAACTCAAACAGTCACTAGAACAAGTCAAAACATGTAACCATAACATAACTATCTGGGACAACTCACACAGTCACTAAAACAAGTCAAAACATATAACCATAATATAACTATCTGGGACAACTCACACAGTCACTAGAACAAGTCAAAACATATAACCATAACATAACTATCAGGGACAACTCAAACAGTCACTAGAACAAGTCAAAACATATAACCATAACATGACTATCTGGGACAACTCACACAGTCACTAGAACAAGTCAAAACATATAACCATAACATGACTATCTGGGACAACTCACACAGTCACTAGAACAAGTCAAAACATATAACCATAACATGACTATCTGGGACAACTCACACAGTCACTAGAACAAGTCAAAACATGTAACCATAACATGACTATCTAGGACAACTCACACAGTCTCTAGAACAAGTCAAAACATATAACTATAATATAACTATCTGGGACAACTCACACAGTCACTAGAACAAGTCAAAACATATAACCATAATATAACTATCTGGGACAACTCACACAGTCTCTAGAACAAGTCAAAACATATAACCATAACATAACTATCTGGGACAACTCACACAGTCTCTAAAACAAGTCAAAACATATAACCATAATATAACTATCTGGAACAACTCACACAGTCACTAGAACAAGTCAAAACATATAACTATAACATAACTATCAGGGATAACTCACACAGTCACTAGAAGAAGTCAAAACATATAACCATAATATAACTATCAGGGACAACTCACACAGTCACTAGAACAAGTCAAAACATATAACCATAACATGACTATCTGGGACAACTCACACAGTCACTAGAACAAGTCAAAACATATAACCATAACATAACTATCAGGGACAACTCACACAGTCACTAGAACAAGTCAAAACATATAACCATAACATAACTATCTGGGACAACTCACACAGTCTCTAGAACAAGTCAAAACATATAACCATAATATAACTATCTGGGACAACTCACACAGTCACTAAAACAAGTCAAAACATATAACCATAACATAACTATCTGGGACAACTCACACAGTCACTAGAACAAGTCAAAACATATAACCATAACATGACTATCTGAGACAACTCACACAGTCACCAGAACAAGTCAAAACATATAACCATAATATAACTATCTGGGACAACTCACACAGTCACTAGAACAAGTCAAAACATATAACCATAATGTAACTATCTGGAACAACTCACACAGTCACTAAAACAAGTCAAAACATATAACCATAACATGACTATCTGGGACAACTCACACAGTCTCTAGAACAAGTCAAAACATATAACCATAACATAACTATCTGGGACAACTCACACAGTCTCTAAAACAAGTCAAAACATATAACCATAATATAACTATCTGGGACAACTCACACAGTCACTAGAACAAGTCAAAACATATAACCATAACATAACTATCTGGGACAACTCACACAGTCACTAGAACAAGTCAAAACATATAACCATAACATGACTATCTGGGACAACTCACACAGTCACTAGAACAAGTCAAAACATATAACCATAACATAACTATCTGGGACAACTCCCACAGCCACTAGAACAAGTCAAAACATATAACCATAACATGACTATCTGGGACAAGTCACACAGTCACTAGAACAAGTCAAAACATATAACCATAACATGACTATCTGGGACAACTCCCACAGCCACTAGAACAAGTCAAAACATATAACCATAACATGACTATCTGGGACAACTCACACAGTAACTAGAACAAGTCAAAGCATATAAGAATAACATAACTCTGGGACAACTCACACAGTCTCTAGAACAAGTCAAAACATATAACCATAATATAACTATCTGGGACAACTCACACAGTCACTAGAACAAGTCAAAACATATAACCATAACATAACTATCTGGGACAACTCACACAGTCACTAGAACAAGTCAAAACATATAACCATAATATAACTATCTGGGACAACTCAAACAGTCACTAGAACAAGTCAAAACATGTAACCATAACATAACTATCTGGGACAACTCACACAGTCACTAAAACAAGTCAAAACATATAACCATAATATAACTATCTGGGACAACTCACACAGTCACTAGAACAAGTCAAAACATATAACCATAACATAACTATCTGGGACAACTCCCACAGCCACTAGAACAAGTCAAAACATATAACCATAACATGACTATCTGGGACAACTCACACAGTAACTAGAACAAGTCAAAGCATATAAGAATAACATAACTCTGGGACAACTCACACAGTCTCTAGAACAAGTCAAAACATATAACCATAATATAACTATCTGGGACAACTCACACAGTCACTAGAACAAGTCAAAACATATAACCATAACATAACTATCTGGGACAACTCACACAGTCACTAGAACAAGTCAAAACATATAACCATAATATAACTATCTGGGACAACTCAAACAGTCACTAGAACAAGTCAAAACATGTAACCATAACATAACTATCTGGGACAACTCACACAGTCACTAAAACAAGTCAAAACATATAACCATAATATAACTATCTGGGACAACTCACACAGTCACTAGAACAAGTCAAAACATATAACCATAACATAACTATCAGGGACAACTCAAACAGTCACTAGAACAAGTCAAAACATGTAACCATAACATAACTATCTGGGACAACTCACACAGTCACTAAAACAAGTCAAAACATATAACCATAATATAACTATCTGGGACAACTCACACAGTCTCTAGAACAAGTCAAAACATATAACCATAACATAACTATCTGGAACAACTCACACAGTCTCTAGAACAAGTCAAAGCATATAACCATAATATAACTATCTGGGACAACTCACACAGTCACTAGAACAAGTCAAAACATATAACCATAACATGACTATCTGGGACAACTCACACAGTCACTAGAACAAGTCAAAACATATAACCATAACATAACTATCTGGGACAACTCAAACAGTCACTAGAACAAGTCAAAACATGTAACCATAACATAACTATCTGGGACAACTCACACAGTCACTAAAACAAGTCAAAACATATAACCATAATATAACTATCTGGGACAACTCACACAGTCTCTAGAACAAGTCAAAACATATAACCATAACATAACTATCTGGGACAACTCCCACAGCCACTAGAACAAGTCAAAACATATAACCATAACATGACTATCTGGGACAACTCACACAGTAACTAGAACAAGTCAAAGCATATAAGAATAACATAACTCTGGGACAACTCACACAGTCTCTAGAACAAGTCAAAACATATAACCATAATATAACTATCTGGGACAACTCACACAGTCACTAGAACAAGTCAAAACATATAACCATAACATAACTATCTGGGACAACTCACACAGTCACTAGAACAAGTCAAAACATATAACCATAATATAACTATCTGGGACAACTCAAACAGTCACTAGAACAAGTCAAAACATGTAACCATAACATAACTATCTGGGACAACTCACACAGTCACTAAAATAAGTCAAAACATATAACCATAATATAACTATCTGGGACAACTCACACAGTTACTAGAACAAGTCAAAACATATAACCATAACATAACTATCTGAGACAACTCACACAGTCACTAGAACAAGTCAAAACATATAACCATAACATAACTATCTGATACAACTCACACAGTCACTAGAACAAGTCAAAACATATAACCATAACATAACTATCTGGGACAACTTACACAGTCACTAGAACAAGTCAAAACATATAACCATAACATAACTATCAGGGACAACTCAAACAGTCACTAGAACAAGTCAAAACATGTAACCATAACATAACTATCTGGGACAACTCACACAGTCACTAAAACAAGTCAAAACATATAACCATAATATAACTATCTGGGACAACTCACACAGTCTCTAGAACAAGTCAAAACATATAACCATAACATAACTATCTGGGACAACTCACACAGTCTCTAGAACAAGTCAAAACATATAACTATAATATAACTATCTGGGACAACTCACACAGTCACTAGAACAAGTCAAAACATATAACCATAATATAACTATCTGGGACAACTCACACAGTCACTAGAACAAGTCAAAACATATAACCATAATATAACTATCAGGAACAACTCATACAGTCTCTAGAACAAGTCAAAACATATAACCATAATATAACTATCAGGAACAACTCACACAGTCACTAAAACAAGTCAAAACATATAACCATAACATAACCATCTGGGACAACTCACACAGTCACTAGAACCAGTCAAAACATATAACCATAATATAACTATCTGGGACAACTCACACAGCCACTAGAACAAGTCAAAACATATAACCATAGCATGACTATCTGGGACAACTCACAGCGTTACTAAAACAATGATATGCTGTACTGGTTTTCTAGTTTATTATTCTCTTTTTATTCCATGATGATGGCTTTTCTTTTATTATGTAAGAGATGACTATTGAACAAGAAAATGAGATATGTAAAATTTTAAATTAGATTTCTTATTGGATGTTTGACATCTATATTCATTTTAAGCCATTTCTTACAGAATTGAAGGAGTCTACTTGATATTCAAATGCATTACGGTGTTGTTAATAGCCTCTGGCCAAAGTAGATCTCCTGACCCATTACGGTGTTGTTAATAGCCTCTGGCCAAAGTACATCTCCTGACCCATTACAGTGTTGTTAATAGCCTCTGGCCAAAGTACATCTCCTGACCCAAATTAGATTTTTTGTCTTGGATTATGTTTATCCCCAAGTTCCATTCTATGATACTAAATAACCTAAAATTAAATGAAATCTTGTGCAGATACAAATTGTGAAGTATCATATAATTTCCTTCAAAAGTAGGTCAATTCAGCCTACTTACTACTTATTGGCCTTTCTTTACTTCTTAATTCACCCTATTAACTACTCATTGGTGTTCTTTACTTAAGGTGGCTTAAAATGAAGAAAACACTCTGAATTTCTGACCGTTCATATTTCCTGTTTTGAAGAACGTTTTGAAGAACGTTTTGCATCACTTGTTTACATCGTCAAGGGTGCTTTCATTCACGCCCGCGTTCCAAGGTTGTCAAAGCTATTTTTGAGAAGACCCCTTAAAGCGACCGTTTCCAAGGCACTCGTAAGAAACATGCGTTAAAATATGCGCATTGGTAAAGGGCCCAGCCACCTTAAAGTACATTTAAATGATTGCATACACACATAACCTCATATTGTATATCTCATATCATTATGTTTTTTGTATAACAATGACATTTCTATTTTGAGAATCACCATTGTTATGTTATTAAGTGGGCCACAGTGGGCTAGTGGTCTTAGTAGTTATCACTACCCTGTCAGCACTAAGGTTGTGAATATAAAAAAGAAAAATGTGGTATGATTGCCAATGAGACAACTCTCCACTCATGTGAGTTTGAACCACACTGTGGCATGAGCTTTAAAAAAAACTCCAATCTTAATTAATCTTATCAAATAGTCTGTTTCTATATATGTTGCTGTTTGTTTTTGTAGCAGTTCAGTGTTTCTGTTGTTCAGTTGTATTTCTCTTCTAGTTGATGTGTTTCCCTTGGTTGGTTTGTGACCCGGATTTGTTTTCACTTAATCAGTTTATGACTATTGAACAACGTATACTACTGTTGTATTTAATTGACTAGGATTGACAGTTTTCTGTGGAGGGTCAGTGGTTGACTCTAATTAAATGGTTTCCTCTGCCAATAAAATCTGGTGGCCATGTTTTCGCCAAAGAGCTGGTGTTTAAACACCATCATCAAAGCAGTCTATCCTGTGATTAAGGTTCTTTGATTCTCAATATTCCAAAGATCTGAATTTTAGTCATGGTCTTTACTGTGATTAAGGTTCTTTGATTCACAATATTCCAAAGGTCGGAATTTTAGTCATGGTCTATCCTGTGATTAAGGTTCTTTGATTCACAATATTCCAAAGGTCGGAATTTTAGTCATGGTCTTGTGATTGAAAATTTTAAAGATAACTTTTAATTGTAAATTAGTACATTTTGTAGAAAAGCAAAGAAAATAAAATAGGAAAGGTTGAGAGGATAATCTATTACAAACTACTCCTGATATTAGCAGTTTTGATGTAAAACCATTTACAAAAACACTTCTGTTTACGTTGTGACCTTGTCATTGATCATCTATGTAATAGTGGTCTGTCAAACAATGTAACCTTTGTTGTACGATTCCTACCTTGTTAACATGTTACAGTAAAGCTTTTATCTCTATTGAAAAAAAGTTGTATCAATTAATTTATCTGTCCGAATTCTTCCTACAATAGATACTGAGTGTACTATTCGATTAATTTATTGAGTACCAGTCTCATAACATTGTCCACTGTTTTCCTTGACAGTCTTCACATCATATATCTTTCAATGTATTGGTTGTGTCTTGAATGTAACTTCTGCTATTAGTCCTATGGGACTAAATTTGCCAGTAAATTGATTAAAAGTAGAGAAAATGTGATTCCTGCTTGATTTGTATAAGGCCAATGATAGTTGAAAAACCTCCTGAAAATTCTGCCTTACTACTTTTGAACAATGAGTTTATGGTTTCTTGGAATCATATTACTGATAATTATATTAAAGATTGCTGTAAAAATAGTGTCATGGTAGTACTGCTTTAATTATTAGGGAATTCCAATTTGAGGGGGAAAGCCCTGGAGCTTTAGACTGTTTTTCAAAGTAAGCATTTTCTCAAGTAATCATGTGTTTCACTTATTACACTCAGTAATCAGTAGACAGCATTGTTTCTCTATTTTTTCGTATTTTATAAAACAGTTCTCAGTGGATTTATGTTAGAGCTTATAACAGTAAGATGTTGCCCATTCATAAATTCAGGAGATTGATAAGCTACTTTTAATTGGAAACTCCTCTATTGATATTAATGAGGACTTTTATAGAAAGGACAGTATGAGGTAAGATTGTGTAATTTTTTTATCATTTGTGTACTTTCAGAAATCTTATGTTTTTATATGAAATTGTATTTTATGTGGATATGACACATGATTGGGGGAAATCAAGCCATGTTTCATTATAATCCTTCATGTTTTGTCAAAGGAATTTAACTGTTACTGTTGAGTTTTATTGTATGGCTGAAAATTTGTGATGTTTTTTTGTAAGCAATTTTTCAGTAAACCCCACCTGCAAATTCTTGGTCTTTTGTGTACTTGCAGTTGAACTTTCCTTCTATTGAGATTGGTCCTTGCATTTTCAAATTATATTATATATAATACAAGTCATCTAAAACTTTCCTTTTTTTAAGAAATTAATTTGTGTTATTTCTAGGGGGAAGTATTTCCATGTTGATTTACTATATAGGGGTTTATAGTAACCTTTTCAAGATACAGACCTTTGAAAGTTAAATTTTCAAAAAAAAACCTTTCTTGAATCAAGAAAAATTATATGAATAGAATTTTTTATGCCCTTGCTGAAGCATAGGGGGCATTAAGTTTTACCCTTGTCTGTCTGTACGTTCGTACGTCCTACAATTGGTTTCGTTTCTCTTACTTAAGTTTGCTTCAACCAAATGATATAAAACTTATACAAAATGCTTTTTACCACAAAACACAGATCAACTTTGAATTTGGATGACACCACATTTACTGTTCTAGAATTATGCCCCTTTACAAACGAAAAAAAATGCTGATTCCGTTCTCTTTACTTTACTTTGGCTCAACTAAATATTATGAATCTTACTCACGATGCTTACTACCACAATACAATAGATCAAGTTTGAAATTTACTTTTAATGTTCTAGAATTATTCCCCTTTACAATTGGAAAACTTCCATTCTCTAACTTAAGTTTTTATCACCTAAACATCCAAGGTAATGAATTTATACACAATGCTTATTACCACATAACTCTGATCTAGTTTGAATTTGGGTAGAATCACTTTTACTGTTCTTCCCTTTATATTGTTGTATGCATGCTGTGACATCATATGGACACATTCTTTATTTATTTAGTCCAAAAAACAGGTTCCCATTGTTTTAAATATCACAATTTGTATTTACTTTCTTACCTATCACTTCTACACTATAAACATGTGTATCATCACAGCATTTGATTTTCACATGGCTGTAAAGGGGAAGAACTCTGTAGTTTGTCACAAATTTTAAAATTGGTCAATTGTAATTTAATGAAATCTTACTAACATGGTCACTTTACAACCATTTCAAACACCATATAGTTACCTACTGCTTACAATAATCCTTTAATATGAAAATACAAAATGTTAGTTCAGTTGTGAAAACATATAATGTCTGCAAATCAATATAGACAAAATAGCAATGGACTGACCAATATATTGATGATCTGCCGTTACTTATTAAGATTTTGTGGTGTGATATCGTTTATAATTCCCCTATCTTTTTTTTATTCGCTGTATATATAACACTATCAACATTGCTGCTTGCTTTTATTTCTTACATTTAAGATTTTGTTGATCTCTGTCTGTTCTATGTACAATGGTTAAGATGTGATTTGACTGGACTATGTTGTAAGATATTGGAGTTAAGTGGTCACTTTTCTACATTCGATTAATGATGACACTTATAAATCAATATGCCTGACCACTGGCTTTCTGTCATACAGATTTGTGAAGTGTGGATGTGTGCACTAAATCAGATAAAATATAAATTTGTATTATCCTCCCTTCATTTATTATAGATAAATATAATCTGGATATCATGGTGTTATAATGGGCCTAGATTTTCCTAAATTTTATTGAATTTTAGTTTATGAAAATAAATAACAAGTACTAGAGTAATATGAAAACTATACTTGGTAAACGGAATGATTTTATACAGTGTAAATATCAGTTTGGCAGATTTCAATTATATTATTCAATGATAAGTTTTATTGTTTTTGGTCTGTATTGCTAACACTAAAAGCAATTGGTCAACTTTTTTTTTATTTGGTGGATGAAATGATTTTAAGGTGTGCATGTCTGTCTGGCTTGGTTTATCTGACCTTGACCTCATTTTCTTGGCTTACTGATAATGTTAAGTTTTTGTTATACTTGTACAAGTTGTAGTAATACATCCTCTTTAGGACTATTAACATAAAATCAATCATGGTTAGTAAAGCAGGCAAAACTTATTAGCTTTTGTGTACTCTTGTTTTTTCTCTCCAACAATTGAGAAATGAGATAAGTTATGTTATTTTATTAGTTGGAGTAATAATTAGAATAATTGAGTTGACAGTGAACTACTAATTAATATCTTTTGTAATCATAGCAATTGTTTATTAAGTAATGAAATGAGAAATGAGTGCAGAAGTTTATAGCTTCTTTTGTATGAATGAAATGTTAGACATATTTCTTCAAGTTTTACTATTATTTTTATTGGTTGACACTGAGGAGTTTCCTGGTATGAGTTAAGCCAGTGTAATAAACTCTTTGCAGGATGTATTTTTAGTACAGAATTTGTATTTGGATGAAGAATAGGTTGTAAGACATCCTAATGTTGATCTAATACAATTTACTTTTGTTAACAGCCTACTGTGTAGGTAATTGTTACTGCTGATACTAATGTCCTGAAGGTCATCAAATTATTAATAATCATTAACTACCTCCAGATAAAACAAATACTAAAAAAGCAAATCTTACACAAGGTTAGTGACTTTGTTGTCCTAGTGCATTATTGGGGAGAGCACTGAGATTGCATTCCTCATTTATTTTTCTTGTGCAGAGCAAATGTTTAATAAAATATTCTTAATTTCATAGTTGAAAAAGTTCAGTTATGAATTATGTCGTGTTGATTATTATGGCATTGAGAAAGTTAAGAAGCACTGTATTGGATTTGTCAAAAAAAAAGATAAAAAGACTGTGTCTTTTATTATTTACCTCAGACTACCATGTTTTAAAAGTGAGTGTTTATCCTTTCCACTCTATTTAGAATGACTTGGTTGGTATCTCCCATACTGTAAGCGTAAGGAATGCATGATTATATGGTGTACATGTTCATCTTACAAGGTTTGTGGTTTCATAGGTTATTGGTTGAATTTTTGAGGATCGGATAAAATTATCAATCGATCAACTGTATTTGTTTTATGATAGGGTTCTTCTGACCTTGACCTCATTTACATGGATCAATTATAATAATAAGATCAATCATAATCCACAAAGCAAGTGAGACATTTCAGTATGTCCACTCTTTTAATCACTTATATGGTTTATAATTCAGAATAAATTGAATAAGACTTGAAGAACTAGAAAGAGACAAAGTTCCATTCTCAATTTTATTGAATAACACAATTGATAAGCTATGTAACAATTTGTTTGTCTATTTCAGTATGGATGGAGCTGACCTTTGTTTTGAGATAGTTAAAAGAGCATCACTTGGTTTTGTATACAGTGAAGCTGTTTCCAGGTAATGTTACATTTCCTGTCATAATGGTCAATTTTCCCAAGAAATACTTATTTTCATGGAAATTAAGGGTAGGAACAAACCAACAAAATACTGAAGAAAATGACAAACAGCAGTCTACAAAAAACTATTTAAAAACAAAAGACTGAACTCCAACCCACCCTAAAGTGGTGATGATTTAAGGTATACCAGAACGGTAAAAAGATCCTGCTTCAGATGTTGTATCTGTCATGTAGATCATGGTGAGAACAGAATTCTAGTTAAGTCTCATTTAGTGATTGCAAGAAATTCAGAAGACCAGCAAAAACAATCAACACCATGGCCAAAAATAGAAACTATTTAAAACTCGACCATCTATAACAAAACTTATACACATAAGATCAAGCAACATGGTCCATTAGAATATTAATCATACTGTTGATCAATATCGTTAATTATAAAGAAAACTTAGCTCTATGTTTTACAATACAATAAAATGTCTGAATAAAAGCTTTTTATATTGCAATGAAACACATGAAAATCCATTTTATACAACAATAAAAAAAAAAAGAAAATATTGACAATGATTTTGAAATAATGAAATATGTCTCTCATCATATGTTATTGTGATTCTTGAAATGTGATTAAAGCATTAGTATAGTATTGGAGTTATCTAAGATACAGAAGCCTAAGATCCCAATAAACTTAACCACAGCATTAGTATAGTATTGGAGTTATCTAAGATACAGAAGCCTAAGATCCCAATAAACTTAACTACAGCATTAGTATAGTATAGGAGTTATCTAAGATACAGAAGCCTAATCAGTGGCGAATCCAGCCATTTTAAAAAGGAGGGTTCCCAACCCAGAGTAAAGGGGGGGGGTTCCAATTATATGCTCCCATTCAAATGCATTGATCGGCCAAAAAAAAGGGGGTTCCAAGTTCCAACCCCCCGGAACACACACCCCCCCACCCCCCTAGATCCACCACTGCTAAGATCCCAATAAACTTAACCACAGCATTAGTATAGTATAGGAGTTATCTAAGATACAGAAGCCTAAGATCCCAATAAACTTAACCACAGCATTAGTATAGTATTGGAGTTATCTAAGATACAGAAGCCTAAGATCCCAACAAACTTAACTACAGCATTAGTATAGTATTGGAGTTATCTAAGATACAGAAGCCTAAGATCCCAATAAACTTAACCACAGCATTAGTATAGTATTGGAGTTATCTAAGATACAGAAGCCTAAGATCCCAATAAACTTAACCACAGCATTAGTATAGTATTGGAGTAATCTAAGATACAGAAGTCTAAGATCCCAATAAACTTAACCACAGCATTAGTATAGTATTGGAGTTATCTAAGATACAGAAGCCTAAGATCCCAATAAACTTAACCACAGCATTAGTATAGTATTGGAGATATCTAAGATACAGAAGCCTAAGATCCCAATAAACTTAACCACAGCATTAGTATAGTATTGGAGTTATCTAAGATACAGAAGCCTAAGATCCCAATAAACTTAACCACAGCATTAGTATAGTATTGGAGTTATCTAAGATACAGAAGCCTAAGATCCCAATAAACTTAACCACAGCATTAGTATAGTATTGGAGATATCTAAGATGCAGAAGCCTAAGATCCCAATAAACTTTACATTTAACCTTTTAGTTCATTACATTTGTAACCAGTATTTATCATGATTGAAATGTTTTAGCTGCCACAAACAAACAAACAAACTCTCAATTTGTAAGATTTTATGTTACTATGTTGACAGAACCTTTTAGAGGAACTTGACTTGGCCTTTTATGTTCTCCATTGATTTGATGTGATGTTACGACAGAGAGAGAATAAGCATTAACAAACATCAGTAGATGTCAGGTTACTAATGAGTTCATACAAACATCTCCTAAATAGAAACAGAAAACAACTCTACAATTAACCTTTTTTAGAAAAGCAGTTGTTGATGGATATAGTGTATATTAATGATCCTTCCTGTCGTGGACTTATATGTGGTGGCTCCTCTTTTAAATAATCCATTTGTGTATTCATTTTACCACCTGACATGTGATATGGAAGCTATCTCAGGTCTCCTTTTATTCACATCAAATAATTTGTTTGTAGTATATTCGATAATGTCATTGACCATCATACACTATGGAATAATTCACAATCACAAATGATATGAAGGTCCATCATCTGACAAATCATTTAATTGTAAATCTAGGAAATGATTTAAAAAAGAAATTGACAGTTTACCTTGACCTTATTCTAAAACAAAAGATGTCTGTATTTAACCTTAAAGTATTTTGGTAGTAAAAAATTATGATCAAATTATATATAAAAAAAATAACCTTTATAGTATAGATTAAAAATATTTATGTAACTGAATCTGTCATTTGTAAATAAGAATGTGCCAATGTTAGAATATCCATATGTCAGACTTCAACAATAGTAGGGCTATTAGTAAGTTACAGTAAAAAAACAAGACAAATGGTTTTGGAGTATGAGCTATTAAGTTTACATGAAACAATTATTGACTTATGATGTTCAATTATACAATAGAGGATTTCTCAGGCATTGATAAAGCTTAAAACCAACAAAACATCAACCTTCTATAATTGCTTAATATTTGTATAGTCGCTCAGGTCAAATCAAAGGACAAAATCGCAGACAAAATCAAAATGAGGTTTACTGCTTTTCTTGTTAAATTGGATAGTCCTTAGGACAGATTTCAGATTGAAAAATATATATATATATATATTGGGTCACAACTTCTACATGTACTAGTGTTTTTGTATATTATCTTTAAGTCACTTCGAGAGCATTTTAATTCTTGCTCCTTTAATTTACCATTCTCTTGTACTAAGCTATTAATTGACAACAGTTTCTTAATTTGAGGCCATCTAACCGTACATTGCTGATATTATCATTGAAATACAACTAATGATATCATTTATAATGTTAAAGTATCTTCATATGAAGATATTATTTTCATCATGATCAATTGTGAATTATGTGTCACTAAGTTCTTGAAATAATCCAATTGAAACATATATTATGTTACAATTTATCTTGTAATAGCAATTTATTTTATAAGAGCAATGTAAGAACGTTAGAAACTGAAGTGATTATTACTATGGTGAGAATGCATTTATCATTTAATTCCTTAATGATACAGAGGAGCTTCGAGGTGTAAGCCATCTACTAGAATGGATGGTAGCAAAAATGTTTTGATGAAATAAACTAATATCAAACTGATTATATTTTGTAATAACAAAATAAGTAAGATTACATATTTTAAAATCTTTTTTAAAGAACAGGGCCCTTCTGTAACTGTCTGTCCTTTCATTTGTATAAAAAGAATTAAAACTTGCCCTGAGCGCTTCCTAATGATGAATGCACATTAAAAAAGCTCAAGATAATCTTAAGAAAGTACATGTAACTGATAGGTAATTTTAAGCAAGTCCTTAAGGCTATCTTATTAAGCATCTGTAAAGACAAACACTTCTCTCTCTAAGCAAAACAATTGCTGTGTATAATGGATTAGAAAACTAACATTGAGCTATTCTTACGTAATTATTGAAACTCATTATTTTGTACATGCTGCATTAAAATGTGTTTGTCTATTGTAGTCATTATCTGCGTCAGATACTGGAAGCTGTACGATACTGCCATGCTAACAATATCATTCATCGGGACCTCAAGCCACATTGTGTGTTGTTGGCATCCAAAGAAAACTCAGCGCCAGTTAAACTCGGTGGTTTTGGTGTTGCTATACAGCTACCAGAATCTGGAGAGCTATCAGGAGGTATATAAGAATGAATTTTGAGTAAAAGTTCAAGGAGGGTTAAAATTGGCCCTAAGATTTTGATGTTTTACTATCCAGGCAAAATAATACAAATTTAACATAGATATTGTGATATTACTACTAGCGCAAAATAACTTCATTTTAGCACATCATATTAAAAATGAAAGAAGTACTGACTCTTTAAGTATGCATTATTTGTGTTGTAACATCAGATTTGGTCTTTTCAATAATTCTTAACATTTTTTGACATAATTTACTTTGCCCCAGCATTGAGAAAGTTTTTGTGTCTAGGGATTCAATATGATCATTGGCAACTTTTGGTTACAGAACATTTTGGATCCTAGGTTGCGGTCAAAGGTTTCCTCAACCTTTTAGGTCTGACAAATGCCAAAAATCATTGCATTTTGACAATACATATGTATGTGTAAAATGTGGTGATTTTGAAGCCAAGAAAATACTCTTTTCATGCGATTTATTTTAACATAGAAGTAAGGCTACATGATGGAATTAGAAAATACCAGGAAACCTTCTTTGTTAGAAATATCAACTCTTGTCCATAGTGTATTATATAATGGGTGGATTTGAAGAAATGTAAATAAACAAACTAAAGTGAGAGGAGCTTTTTACATTGAATATCCACATAGATTACAATTATTTACCAGTACTGTTGCCATGGGAACACAGTTTGGAAAGAAATGTATTTTTCCACATTTATTTAGGCATAGAGAAGATAAGTAAATAATTTATAATAAGGGAAAAAAAGAAAGGATAAACTAAACTTTTAGAATATGTATTATGTCTTGCATGGTGCTTTCTTTTCCCGTTCACAATAATTTTAACATTAGCATGATGTTTACTTTCACAAACTAACAATTGAAACATTGATCTGCAGGGCTTTTAAAACCTTGAAACATACATATAGAAAACTTCTGTTTGAAGTAGCAAGCAACAAGTTTTGAAGTAATTAAGATTAAATAAGGATTCTGGTTAATGTCCACATCTATTTAATACAGCATTATTGTTTATGTTAAATAGATTAGGGATGGTTGGGGTAGTTGTGACTTGTATTGTTGAAATCTATCATAAAGGATTCCAAGGACTCTTGGTGTGGAAATTGTATTTAGAATTCTGGCAAAAAATGTCAATATATTATTTGCAATTTGTGTCCTTCAGATAAGGTGTAAGGTAACATCTGACCTTGACCTCTTTTTCATTGGTCATTGGTCAATGTTAGGTTTTTGTGTTTTGGTTGGTCTTCCAAACACTAATAGCAATACCTTATTACCACAAATTTGTGATAAAGTATTTGGTGGCATTACTTCTATTATTCTTGACTTGTGTCCCTTTATATCATTATATGCAAAAAGGGGGGGGGGGCATTATTTGTGTCCCATGGACATATTCTACAATCATTTTCCTTTAGAAAACTAGAAAACATTTGAATAATTAATGAGAGGTTCAAGAAGAGATTGGGATATATTTTTTTAACTTCATACATGGTCAAATGACATCTTCAAGGTCATATATTTTGTACAATTTGCAGAATGAAATAGGTTTGTTATAGTTTTAGCAATTGTCATTTGGCCCTAACCTGATTTTGAATTAGGTTTTTAGGCCAATAATGTAGAAAACTACGATAGAATCGATTATAATTCGGAAATGTCTATGTTTATAGTTCCTTGACTTTGAAATAGTTGTTGTGTATTAGTATTCATGCATTGCTGATAGGGAGAAATTTTAGTGGATCAACTCCTGCTTTTGGCTTCATGGAAATAAAACCAAATTAAGTCTGAGTGAGTGAGAAGTGCATTGCATGATAGACAGTTTATTGGGCCATTTAACTTTATAATGATGATTGAAGTCTTGAAACAGACAATAAGGAAAATAAACCTTGATTTTCAGCCAATATTAAGACACTGTGTTTATCCTCTAAGACAAAAGCTTGTATTATGTTGGTTTGACTGGAATACAAATTAATTTGACTATCCAAGCGGGTAGCTTTAGATCTGGTTTTTACTGAGTGGCTATCGTAATTAATTCCCTGGGGTCTAGATAATGTAATCTGGATTGAGAATAAAAAGGATGGAAAGATAATTCAACATTAAACACACAAAATCATTTCATTCATGTAACTTAAAAAACTAAGAACAGATTAATAGAATAACAATATAACAAGTTTTTATTGGGAAATATTACATTGAATAGTAATGGCAAATGGATATTTGATATTTGAAGGCTAATTAGAATTATGATAATTTAAAGTATATTTACTTTCGTTTTAAATATTTATTTGCTAGTGTATGTATAACATTAGTGTTTGGTGTTGTCCTCTCTGTTGTAAAATTATATTTTTATATTTGAGTATGAGTAAATTCCTTATTTTGTACTTCTCACTTCTTGTGAGATCACAATTAGTTTTATTTATATAAAAATAAGGAGATGTTGTACGATGACAACCTGTTTATCACTAGTATCTTTTGCAACCTCAATGAAGTTGGCATGCAACATCTAGGGGTGAACCTGTATAATTTTTTACCTGTGAATTTTATTGAGCCTTTGAAAGCTTTTTTAGAAATTCTGTATTAACAGTGTTTGAAATATGGAATTTGACATAAAATTATCAAGTTATTTAGAATGAAACAACTTATTTTAAGCCCCCCCTTTTCCCAACATACTACAACAAAAGATAAATGGTTAATGTGTGTTAGTTTTAGAATGCACTCCATATAATCTGTTATAATTTGTAGATATGTTTTTCCATTTTGTTTTGTTGTATCTCTGCTTGTTATTTGTTTGATGTTGTAAAAGCATGTTATTGTGTTACAGAGGAGCCTATTCTTTATGGATTGGATCCTTGGGTTGATTTGAGACCTGATTATGTCGGTAAGACCTAACATTACTAACTGTATAGATCATTTTATATGGCATGGCTTATACTATGGTTAAGGCAATAATGGATCATTTCAACACAAAACTTTCCTCAACGTTTTAAAAAACAATAGAATAATTTTATTTTTTGGAAAAAGGGTGGGTGGGGTTGGGTAGGGGAGTGTATTGAGCTGGAAAGACAGATGAGTAAAATACAGAAAATTAGGCTTTAAGCGTGATTTCAACATTAACTTGTGTCATAATTATTTTCCTCTTTAAATGCTATAATAAAAATTAGAGAAGATTTTAAAAGCTCTTTACATTTATGGTCAATCAATTTATAAACTGGTGCATAAATACTAGTAGTTTATATCAAAATCTGCTACTACCTGTCTGAAAAACATTTGCAAACCTTTCAAAAAATCATTTTTTGTATTCCAAAAATAATTATATCTGTACCAGATTCAGTTCTTTTTCTAGTATTTGCATGCCAGTCTCCTTTGGATAAACAAATATGCTTGGTTTTTTTTTAACCATTAGTTAATCACATAGTTTGTTACATACTAATGATTAGCACTTTTAGACAAATCCTATAAAATTTAATATGTTTCCTTACTAATACTCACCAAGGATTAAATATGATTGCTGTTTTTGGACCATTCTGCAAAATGGCATAAGTGCACTGTGTGTCAATGTGCATGTATTTGAGCATGTCTTTCAGGGCCATATTATTGATAACTTATATATTAAATATCCTTTTGCTTCTATTATCTATCTTAAAAGGCAAAATTTAGTTTGATTGAAATTCATTGAATCCGCTTTTATAAATAAAATGGCTGCCAATATTAGCTGATGATGAGTAATTGGTGTTTAATATTTAGGTACAAATATAACATGCACATCAGAACAGGACTATGTAAATTATGAACTCTGCTATGTACAAGAAGACAAGCTGAGGTTCACTAGGTAGTAGTTCCCAGACACATTATTCTGACTCAGGCAACCAATCATTGCTCTTGAGCCTTAATGCTGTGCTCAGTTTAGAAGCAGCAAAAACCAATTTTCAAGTCTTTGGGTTCACTCAGCAAATAATCAAACCCACACACAAGGGGAGCATACTACCAAAAGACAATAGACCATATTAAAAAAAATCCTTTACCACCCATGGCTGGTAAATTATTGTAACAGACATATTCATTTGTTATACATTATTGTATTTTCTATCATTTTTACTTTAATATTAAGTTTGAAATTGCATTGCTGACTTTACTTCTTTCAGGATAGATTTGGGGAGTGTTACAAAAATTGAATTGACATATTTTTTATTTGTTTTTTCATATGGTGTAAATCAATTTTCTCCTGTAAGAAAAGAATGGAACTCTGATAGAAATTTACATGAATTCAGTTAAAAAATAAGTACAATGTTTTTAAAAGGATTGATATTGAACAACTTGAATAAAAAGACATCTCTAAATATAGTACATTGATATGATATGGTAGATATTAGATTATCTTATAAAAGTCTATATTATTAGATTATCTTATAAAAGTCATATATTTTTAGATTATCTTATAAAAGTCATATATTATTAGATTATCTTATAAAAGTCATATATTATTAGATTATCTTATAAAAGTCATATATTTTTCATGATCCACACTATGAATCAATGGGAATGAGATTAAAAACATGACACTTAATAAATTGTACAGTGCAAAATAGTATCAAAAGGAAATGGACAAATGTTATCCTCCCAACTCTAATAAACTTTTGTAGAAATACCCTTAGGACAGCAAGAAAAGCTGAAAATTTTGACTTGTGATCAGAAATAAAAAGCAAACCAGTAGATAATATGGTAGATTAGATTAAGAACGGAAATGGGGACTATGCCAAAGAGACAACAACCTGACCATAGAGCAGAAAATGGCCTAAGGCAACCAATGGGTCTTCAATACAGCGAGAAAACCCCGCACCAAGAGGTTAGCCTCAGCTGGCCCCTAAACAAAAATGTGCTGTAGTTCAGTGAAAATGGACTTCATACTAAACTCCAAAACATATAAATGAATTAAAAGATGCATATATTTACATCCCAAAATACCTGGTAGCAGAACTCCAACGGCACATCACATAATTATTGTCCCTCTGATGGATAAAAGAACACATCTTCCTGTAAACCATCGGTAAATTGTTCTAGAGGGAAGTGGAAAGCGTTTTCTTGAGTATTTTAAACACAGGACCTCAAGAAAGTTGGAAGAGCGAACTTCTTATATGGTGTTATTTTATTGTGATGTTATATTTTACTCTTTCTCCCGCAAAATTACGTAATTTATAAATAAGCCATAGATTTGATATATGATTTGTTTGGCATTTGAAACGTCATATTTGCAATAGATTAGGAATCTGGGGTCAGCTAACACTTACGACTAAGATAGATCCTTAGTCATGTACTTACGATCAGTCTTAGTCCTAAGATATTTTGTGAAACTGACTCCTGCCATAGATTTTAACCTGCCATAGATTTGAGTCCTACAAATATAAAAAGCGTACACAGAGTTCTTGGTTTTGTATAATGCCATCACTTGGCTTCCACTGTCATTGTCATAAAAGCTTTCTAGATCTTCTCTTCTTAAATTACAGAACTAATTTCTATTAAACTTGGAGTGAATGATCCTAATGGTATCTAGTATAGATATTGTGACTGAAATTGTCAATCAACTCTTTATAGAGTTATTGCCCTTTCAATGATATTCTTTTTACAAAAATGGTTATTGTTGAAGAAGCAGATGAGCTACACAGGCTCTTTTTTATATTATTATTCATACCTTATTTGTACCTTAGATTAGATTTCATATTTGTGTTTTCCTTGTTATAAATGAGAGTTGACTATCGTTCAAGTCTACTTGGCCCTCATAAATTCTTATTTTAGTAATAAAGACAATCAGTTCTCAGACAATTGCTTTGTTCAAGAGTGCATTACTAATAAATGCCTTAAAGCATTGAAGATTTGATTTGGACTTTCAGACAGCTCAAGTAGTATATTTCTATAAAATACAACATCTTTAAAAGAAGGTAAAATACATTTTATTACAGACTTTGTTGATGGAAAGAAAAGGAGAGTACTTTTGAGTAGCACAGTGAAGTGGTCGCCAAATTTCTACACGAATGAACAATTCTATCATGTTTTCAATATCCGGCATCCATCACGATTTGGAGTATCCAATTTTCTAACGATTACCCAATAAAACGTGTAATAACCGTCAGTCTTAACAAGCAGCATGAAGTGTTCATTACATAGTCCAACTGAAATGAACGATATATTTGATGATTTTTCTGAAAATCTAATTTCTAAGAGGATTTAATTGGAAAATAACAATATTTAGGTACTGCCAGCAGTTACAAAATACAATTATTGTAATTAATTGATATTACAACTGCTGACAGTTAGGATGATTTGGGGAAGATGTGTGTAGGATATCAGTCAGGCAGTAAAACTTATCTCATAACAAATTATACAAGTTTCAGCTAGGGAAATTTATTAATTAAATTCTGCATAAAAAATTTATAATATGTAAATATGAATATAGAGTTTAAGGTGTTGATAACTCTAATAGATATGAATTATTAATATACACGACCTAAAACCTAATGGGATTTATATAGATAAGATATAAAAGTACAAAATTTGCAAAATCTTGTCTTATTGTCTGGGACAGTTTGATTTACTTTGTCTAAGAATATAGTACGTCCCTAATGTGAATAACTTTTAGTCCAGCCTGTGACTTTAGTCATAGAACTGAATGACCAGTGAAATACCAAATGGGCAATACAAATATCACAAGGGCAAACAACACCATGACCAATAGAAGACAGACATCTAAATATAAGCAGCGCCTGTTCCAATGTTGGTGTTCCACTTATGGTGCTGACCACTGGTGGCAGTAATATCTACCATCATTTTGGAAAATTATGAACACATCTTAAATCAGTAAACCCCAGTGTTTGTATGTCTTGTAGATGTGATTTTGTTAATGATTCCATACCTTATTATTTATTTTGACATGCCCTGAAATGATATGGATCAAATACAACACAATTGTATCTTATATTCAAATTAAGCAAAATTAAACCCCTTGTTTCAAATTTTACAAGTACGACAAGTTTTAGTGGAGAGTGATTGACTTTGACTTAATCTATTTCTTACCATATGAGTTGGTGTAAACCATGTAAGCCCAAATTCTGTAGATTTTAATAAAAACTTGTGTTACTGAGTTTACCATTTAATGATGTTTAAAAATATTGTTTTTGAGGTTTGACAAAATGTATAATGGAAATTCATTTAGCTATTTTTGATAAAAAAAAAAAAAAAAAACAGCTGTTTTCCTTGTCCTCTGACATCTGAACTGCTGCTATGGTTTCTCTTCAATAAAACATATAACTTTCAAATGTCTGAGTATTCCAACACTCCAGATCCCCACCCTTAAACCATATACATTCTTGTAGGGGACAATAAAACAAATGAAATGAAATGTAGGTAAATTCCCTGGGGGTCACCACCACCCCCTCCTGTTTGAATACTTGTAAATGGTGGAGATCCCTACTCATAAGCCATATATATTCTTGTATGGGACAAAAAATCAAATCAAATGAACATGGAACCATATGAATGGCGAGTTATGGGAGCTTTGTTTGGGAGACTTCGTAACAGCATCCTGTTACAATTACTTCTTGTTAAAAATTGGTACTGTGAAATAAGAGCACAAATGTAAATGTACTAAAGTAATAGAAATATATTGAGCAAGTTTTTAAAGCAGGTATACTAATGAAAGCTGTTTCAATATAAAAAAAAAATCATGTATATAAAGGGCAAGAACAAATGAAGTGTATCAGTAAAGTATGATTTCAACACTGTGTTAAAATTAAATGAATGACATGGTTGCCAATAGCAGAGGCAGATTTAGAGAGGGCCCCCTCATTCGGGAAAAAAATGGTGTCTTTTATAGGTAATCACTGAAGCATGACTGGAGCATCATCAGGCCTCCTCTTAGGTAGTCAGTGGGCCCCCACTTATGAAAATTTCTGGATCCGCCACTGAATAGAACACAAGTTTAAAGAGTAGGGGTACCTGCCTAAAATTTGTAAAAGTAAAGATTTCATTGATGAGGTCATGAATAAAGGTTTTTTTTTGGCTCAGAGAAAGAAAGAAATCAGATGTATTATCTTCCAATATTTATACTTATATCTTTGTAATATTAAATTTGAACAAAAGTGACATACATATGAAATCTGACTTATTTTTCAGGTAGAATAGGTACACCCCAGTTCATGGCTCCAGAGATTGTGAACCGACAGCCGTATGGGAAACCAGTAGATATGTGGGGGTGTGGCATCATGATGTTCATACTGCTGGGTGGCTATCCACCATATGTAGGAACCAAAGACAATCTTTTTCATCAAATTGTACAGGGAAAATATCATGTAAGTTCATTCTTAGGATCTTGAAGAGACCATTGCGCAACTTGAGGATTTTCCAGAATTTTTCAATGTGAAATAAAACTGATCCCAAGGATTGACGTATTGTACAAATTTGAAAACAAAAAAAACAAACCTATGCTGTGTAGAATATTCAATCACAATCCAAATTCAGAGCTGTTGTGTCCATACTTGCTCAAATGTTCATGTTTTAGACCTCTGCAGGAAATTCTGGTTTGCTCTCACTCTGACAGCCTTTTGTTCAATATTTATATCAATTACAAACGAAAGTGAACCAACGCCTGGTGAATCTGTAGTCCGATATTTATTGACATATTCCCCATTTTCATTGTCAATTTTATAAGTTATATCATCAATAAATTTGGAAACGTAGGACAATTTTATTCTTTATGAATGTTTGGGCTTTTGGTATTGTATCTTACCCACTTATTGTTCTTTCATTTATTATGACTTATATTTCAGCTAATGTTTTTATACGACCGCAAAAAGTCGTATATTGGTATCACGTTGTCATTGGCGTCAGCGTCTTCCAAAGACGGATGGTTTCCGCATAATAACTTTAGTATAAGTAAACAGAAATCAATAAAATTTTAACACAATGTTTATAACCACAAAAGGAAGCTTGGGATTGATTTTGGGGGTTATGGTCCCTAAGGTTTAGGAATTAGGGGCCAAAAGGGCCCAAACATAGCATTTATCTAGTGTCAGAACAATAAGTTGTGTATGAGTATTTCAATTGTTCTGAAATTGTACCACAATGTTTAATACCATAAGTAGAAGGTTGAGATATATTTTAAGGGTTATGGGGCAAACAGTCTAGGAATGAAGTCTAGGAATGAAGGGCCAAAAAGGGGCCAAAAACAAGCATTTTTGTAGTTTTAAGTCAATAGATTGGAGTTATCTTTCTTTGTCCAGAATAGTTGTTGAATCACCTAAAACCAATGCTTTATATAATCTTCTTTGAAAATTGGAGTTATCTTTCTTTGTCCAGAATAGAAGTTGAATCAACTTAAATCAATGCTATATATACAATATACAATGCAATATTCACTTTACAACCAACTGATAAATTAAAGCAATCTTTACCATTCAGTGATTACAAGCACTTTGATTACCATTCTAGGGTTATGCCCCTTTACAAGTGGAAAAATTTAAGAATTTTTTCGTTTCTGTTTCTCTTAACTTAAGTCTGTCTCAACTAAATTTAATGAAATATGTATGTAATGATTATTACCTCTAAACTCAGTTTAAGTTCAATTTTTGGCAGATTCACGTTTACACTTCTTGAGTTATGTCCCTTTATAGTGTTATATGCTAGAGGGGGCTTTTGGACACATTCCCCAATTATTTTTGAGAAGTTACTATTAATTAATATTAATTTTAACCATGACTGTATGGCATTTTATATTTTAATATTTTATGATGTACATGTATTTAAATGAGTAGTTATTGTTGCAAACTCCAAACTTGAATTGAGATCAATTTTGAAATAAGGGAAAGGGGGAAGTGAAAAAAAAATTGGGGTGGGGGTCAATTTTTCTTTCTCATTTCAGATTTCAGAATTTAAAAAGAAAATTTCTTCAAATATTTTTTCTTTGAGAGAATTAATATTCAACAGCATAGTAAATTGCTCAAAAGCAAAAAAAAATCTAAGTTCATTAGACCACATTCATTCTGTGTCAGAAACCTATGCTGTGTCAACTATTTAATCACAATCTAAATTCAGAGCTGTATCCAGCTTGAATGTTGTGTCTATACTTGCCTCAACTGTTCAGGGTTTGACCTCTGCGGTCATAAAGCTGCGCCCTGCGGAGCATCTGGTTTCATTTATTTATGCCTTCTATTACAGCTAAGAAAACATTGGATGACAATATCCAATCCCGCCAAAGATTTGCTCAGTAAATTGTTGGATGTTAACCCTAATGACAGAATAACAATAGAGGAAGCTTTACAACATCCTTGGATAAAGGTAGAGGTTAAACAATGTATACATTTCAGGTGGGAAGAGAAGGGGGGGGGATTCGTGTATAAATAATTACAATAGAGGAAGCTTTACAACATCCTTGGATAAAGGTAGAGGTTATACAATGTATACATTTCAGTTGGGAAGAGAAGGGGGGATTCGTGTATAAATAATTGCAATAGAGGAAGCTTTACAACATCCTTGGATAAAGGTAGAGGTTATACAATGTATACATTTCAGTTGGGAAGAGAAGGGGGGATTCGTGTATAAATAATTGCAATAGAGGAAGCTTTACAACATCCTTGGATAAAGGTAGAGATTATACAATGTATTCAAAATGTCCGTTAATTGGAGGTGTAGGTTATACACTGTATTCAAAACGTTGGTGGATAAGGAAAGGGGGGTTGGGGGTGGGGTTCAACACTAGTACTGTATTCATAATGTTAGTGGATATTAGGAGGGAGAGGTTATACATTGAATCTATAACATCGTTGGATCATGGTGGGAATTTATACACCTTATTGACTAATTTCATTTTGTAGCAATAAGGCTATAAAACCTGTTACAACAAAAAGTATTCACTAGTTTGATTTTGATATACGAATACAAATATGAATTTGTTTATTATAGTGACATTGTGTATATATACAGTATAATAATAATATTTGTCAATACAATGTTTGTACACCCGGCCCATTGGACCTATAAGTCACTTAAAAACATAAATCTTAAATTGTTCTATAGTAGAGTCCTGTAGTTCAATTATTTACATAAATGAATTGTCTGGGTTTTGTAAATGCTTGTAAAATATATTTAGCTGTTCTTCTTGGAAAATAAATTGAAAATTGTATTAATTGTTTACAGTGTGGCTGTGATAAAAATGTTTCTTTGCTTGGTATGGTTGAGTAAAGATCATTTTGAAGTTCATTATATAAATCACAGTTAATAAGGAAATGAATTTCACTTTCAATTTCATTTTTGCTACACATTTTGCAAAGTCTACTGTCCTCAGGTTCGATATAAGTTGTTGCAAGGACCAGTTACTGTCATGCATGAATATACTATTGACTGATTTATATAAGTTATTCTCTGAAAACAAACTTTAATTATTATATTTTGCTGTTTAATAGCAAAAAGGAAAAAGAACATTTGTGATGAACTAGGGAACACATCATCACTCTGTCCTTAAATTCTGAAGATTGTCTTTCTAATATAAATCTAAATTTTTCCAGCAATAAATTACTTCAATTCACCAATATTTGCTGCACACCTGAAGTTTAAGTTTCAAATGTTAATATGTATTTTTATTGTTTTTAAAATATCATGTGTTTGGAAGCAAGCTTAAATGATGCATACACAGGAGCCACAATGGTGTATTTTATACATATTATTCATTATCGCCCTACATAATACATAAAAAACAACAAGAATTTCCAAAAAATACTGAACAATACAACATATAAAAAAGAAGATGTGGTATGATTGCCAATGAGACAACTGTCCACAAGAGACCAAAATGACACAGACATTAACAACTATAGGTCACTGTAAGGCCTTCAACAATGAGCAAAGCCCATACCGCATAGTCAGCTATAAAAGGCCCTGATACGACAATGTAAAACAATTCAAACAAGAAAACAAACGGCTTTATTTAAATTAAAAAAATGAACGAAAAACAAATTTGTAACACAAAAACATACGACAACCACTGAATTACAGGCTCCTGACTTGGGACAGGCACATGCATAAATAATGTAGCGGGGTTACACATTTCACATGTGTAGAACCCTCCCTTTTACTTGTGGTAAGACTAAAACACTAAAAATACAAACATGCATGAAATATTATATATTTTTATAACTAGTAAACTGCTGTATGAATTGTCAAACTATTCAGATTGAACATCAAGTTTATATTATGTTTTATAGGATAGAAGTAGAATTCCAAAAGTTCACTTGCAAGAAACAGTAGAAGAATTAAAAAAGTTTAATGCAAGAAGAAAATTAAAGGTAACTGGTATTCTTGGGGTTGAAGTCATAAAACTTTGCTCAGTGTGTCGAGCACAAAAGCCATGCGCGAAACATGAAATCCTGCACTTTGATTGGTTGATTTTGGAGTTTTGAGTACAAAAATCTGACTCGAAAGTTTGATGACTTCATGGCCTGATATTGTTCAGTAAACCATTATAGACTTAATATGGTGATTTTTTCCAAGTGTTTTATAAGCTACATATATTTAACATAAGTTGAACATACCAAGAATCAGAAGCTGCTCATATAAATACTGAAATGTTCATGATTCATAGTATTATTTTCTTGAAAATCTTTTTTTAAATTGATTTTAGATGAGTTTAGAAAGGAAAACTTTTTTTAGCCAATCAATCTGGCTTGCAAAGATGCACCAGTTATTTGTAATCAACTTGTACAATTTTAAACCTAGATCCATAAAATTTTAGAGAAAGATTGCAAAGCACCTGCCATTATGAAATTGCTTGAAGAATTAGTCCATACTTTTCAAGACTTGGGATCTAAATGTATTTTGTTAAATAAGCATAATGTCAATATTAATTAATTGGAATTTCACCATTCTAGAGTTATGCCCCTTTACAAATAGAAAATTGCTAATTTTTAGTTTCCGTTCTCAAACTTTAGTTTGCCTCAACCAATTGTTATGAAACTTACAATGCTCATTTCCACAAATAAAATTGAGAATGGAAATGGGGAATGTGCCAAAGAGACAACAACCCGACCATAGAAAAAAACAACAGGAGAAGGTCACCAACAGGTCTTCAATGTAGCAAGAAATTCCCGCACCCGGAGGCGTCCTTCAGCTGGCCCCTAAACAAATATATACTAGTGTAGTGACTAATTTCCAAGTTGTACACAAGAAACTAAAATTAAAATAATACAAGACTGACAAAGGCCAGAGGCTCCTGACTTGGGACAGGCGCAAAAATGCGGCGGGGTTAAACATGTTTGTGAGATCTCAACCCTCCCCCTATACCTCTAGCCAATGTAGAAAAGTAAACGCATAACAATACGCACATTAAAATTCAGTCCAAGAGAAGTCCGAGTCTGATGTCAGAAGATGTAAACAAAGAAAATAAACAAAATGACAATAATACATAAATAACAACAGACTACTAGCAGTTAACTGACATGCCAGCTCCAGACTTCAATTAAACTGACTGAAAGATTATGATTTCATCATATGAACATCAGGCACAATCCTTCCCGTTAGGGGTTTAGTATCATACCATCATAATGGATAAAACAAAGACATACCTGCCAACTTTCACGATTTAGGCGTGTACTACACGATTTTGACCCTCTGTCCTGATTACACGATCGTGATCGTGAAAATAGCCAAAAAAACACGATTTTAGTAAAATTTACACAAAAAATATTTTTGTTCCCGATTTTGAACTTTTGAAAGTTTTCCCAAGGGAGACAATTCGTGTCTGACAAATTTCATCCAATCAAAATTTAGTGATCACGCATTGACCAGTTGATTAATGTCGGCATAGTAAACAATCAAAGAATCGAAATTTTGAGTTGTTTTTTTTAGCTTGAGTGTTTAATTTATAAAAATTGGAATGATGATGGGCGAGTTATCACTTGCAAAATAGTTCTGTCACCGCCTAAGAAAAAAAAAAGCGTGTTGCTTCGTGCAAATACTTAGAGAAATGGGAGAATGATGTCAAGTACAGGGGCTGGTTGTCTAAATCAACGTTAGGATTGTCACATGTCTTTTGTAAAGTTTGCAACAGAGACTTTAAAGTTGACCACGGTGGCCTTAATGATGTCTCCAAACATTCTAGTACTGCTTGTGATATTGATCTATATAATATATGAGGGTTTGGATGGGGTTAAATGATTAAAGAATATAATGCCCTTAAAAAATGAAGATTAGAGAATAACAGGCAAAAAAAAAAAAAATGAAAATTGGAGAAATGCGTGGTCAAATTTTTTGAAGATTAGAGAAAAAAGAGGTTAATTTTTTGAAGATTAGAGAAAAAAAGTGGTGAAAATTAAATGTTTACAGAACAACAGACCCCCCCCCCTTGTTTTTTTTGTTATTAAATTATTAAAACTACTACTTTTTTTTTTATTTCTTGACAATGTATCAGACAAACATAAAGTCATCTTACTGGTGTTTATCTCAACAAAAAGATTACAACAATCAAACAATTTAAAAAAAGATAGGTTATAATAGCATCTTCAACTATCACCCCCCAAAAAAGAAGTATGTCAGACACTTTTAGGAGCCAAATCATCACACGACAAAATGCCGCGAAAAATTCTACCCTCAAAAATGAGGCCGCGCACAAAAACCCCCATGGCCATTTTCAAAAGTTGGCAGGTATGCAAAGATCAAGTTTGAATTTTACCATTCTAGAGTTATGCCTCTTTGTAAATATAAAAATTGCCTAATTTTTCATTTCCGTTCTCTAAAGTTAGTTTGCCTCATCTAAATGTTATGAAATTTATACACAATGCTTGTTAAAATGATTTATTTTAAGGGTTATGGAGCAAACAGTCTAGTAATTGAGGGCCAATAAGGGGTCAAAAATAAGCATTTTTGTAGTTTCGGGACAATAACTTATGTATAACTGTATGGATCTCTCTGACATTGTACCACAAGGTTCCATATAATGATGGAAAAGCTTTGATTTTGTTTGTGGTTAATATCCCTGAACATTTTGGAATAAGGGGCCAAAAAAGGGCCAAATAGAAGTATTTTTCTAGAATATAGGCAATAACTTGGGTTTAAGTGAATGGATATCTCTGAAATTATGCTGCAAGGTTTCTTACTACAAAGGAAAAACTGGAATTGGGTTTTGGGGTTCTTGCTCCAAGGTGGGAGGGGGGTTTCAATAAGTGAGGGGTAAAAAAAGAGGCCCAAATAATCATTTTTGTAGTTTTCAGTTAATAACTTGTGTTTTAGTATATAAATCTTTCTGAAATTATACCACAAGTTTCCATACTACAAAGGGATGGTTATTGGGGGTTATGACTCAAATCATCAAGCAAGTAGGGGCAAAAAAGGGGAAAAACAAGGGTTTTTCTAGTGAAAGGACAATTTAGACAATTTAAAAGCAGTGTAAGGGAGGTAATGCAATTAAAATTTAAAAAATACTGTCATATATATGTTAGTTACTAGATTACCTCCTTTATACTGCTTGTTTTCAAAAGTTTAAAGAGAAATTTTCAATTGCACAGTATTGTGCAATAGATTTGTTAAATCTTTGACCACATTTACAGTATTTGACAGTATCAAGCTTGAATATTGTGACCAAATTTGCCCCAACTGTTCAGGGTTCGACTACTGCGGTCGTATAAAACTGTGCCCTGCAGAGCACCTGTTTTTTTTTTAATTGGATAACCCACTAAGGAGTTATTGTCCCTGTAATCAACTAATCCTGCAGATTTATACCAAGATTCTTAACACTTAACAGACTGTTTTCACACTTATTGAAGTGCATTTCTCGTTATGGAGGTGTTAAAATATTTATTTATCCAAATTCTCACATGACATTTCCATATTTTATAAATGTTCATTATAGACTGTTGTACGTTATGACATTTATTTGTAACCTGGCAATTTGAGTCTTTGGTCTTTTTTTCTTTCTTATGTCTAAAATAGATTAGAATGGAAAAATTAATATTTATAATGCCTTGTTGATGAACTTCAAAATATTATCATTTACCTTTTTACTTCTATTTTTAACTTATATTGACATAGTTTGTCTTATCTCTTAGAAAATTTCCTGTTACTAAATTTGAACAGAATGAGTCATTTTTGTGTTAAATGATTTCCTTTTATAGAACTACAGAGTATATTGGTTGTTTGTATGCCAGTTTGGTTGTATTTCAGGGTGCTATAATGGCAGCTGTTTCCAGTTCTAAATGGAACACATTTTATAACGACCCTCCAGATATGGCAGAGGATGATATAACCTCAGCTGGTAAATATTTTTATCTTCATGTGTGTTTTATTGTTTGGTTAAAATATTTATCTATTAATGAGTAGTATATTTACCATATTATTCTCAAGGTAGTATTTCTTACCTAATCTTCTAAATCTTTGTATGTATTTACATAAAACCAAAGCAAAATTATTTTCACAAAAGATCATTTTTAAATAAAAAACAAGAAAAATATTCTTCCTACACATTTAGACTAAAAATGTAAAACAATTCTTCAGTTGATTCAAGAAGTTTAAATTAGGAGAAAATAAAACAAAATAAACACAGGTTTCCTTAAATGGTCTCCAAGTTAATGGTAATGTGTGTTAGTATCGGCACTATCCATCTGGTTTTGAACAAATGATACATACAGTTGTACAGTCTGATATATAAAAAGTGTCAAGTAGGCATAAAACAATATTGTTTCTATTTTTGCATTTCACTAAAATGTTCCAAGGCTAAAAAAATGCATCACTTAATAAGATATAAATGCAGTAATTTTATGGGTTAAAACTAAGCATACAGTTCAAACTTTGAATACACTAAAAGAAATTAGTATAGTCATAATTGATAGGTTTATTCTATTCTTTTTAATTTGAGAATTGAAAAAATCGTCTATCATACATTCTGTTTTTGATAATTTATTTACTAGCTGATGCTAAAATATAAATACAAAAATTAAAGAAGGGGGAAATCCACTGTTCAAAGGGAAATAACTTAAATTCTTTTTTGCTTAAATTTTCTGATGGTCTCTGTTCATGTTTTATTATAAAGTACTACTTTATAATAATTAATCAAATATACCTGACACAACAATAATTACATAGTCATAAAAGTAAGCTTATAATTTGTATGATCACAAATAATAAAACTTATATACACACTCTTTAATACTAATAATTATAGTGTAAAAGTAATGAAATAAAATATGCCTTAAACGTGGTACCTTACACCTTCACTAAAATTAATTTGACTCGTTTAATTTTCATAAAATTTTGACAAAATATTTATTTTGACCCTTTAACAAAAATATTAAAATTTCAAAAAATTTGAACCAACCATTTTATCAGGAAAATTACACTGGTTATATAGCAGTTTGACAAAAACTTTTTATGAGCATTGAGAAGCTTAATATTCTCTAAACAACACAACATAATTAAACGTTTACCTGATTTTACAGAGTTATCTCCCGGTAGTGTTAGGTAACACCTTAAGACACAATAATAATTTTATAGTTATAATGGTAAACTTATAATTACAATACACTATGGTTTGTGAGGAGCCAAGTCCTGCCATACTTGCTAAAGTCTTTGTGGAAGGAAATGCTCATGAAAATATAGAAGATCCTGTTTTATTTGATATTAAAACCTGCATCTCCGGTAATCTTATTTACCTAAAAATTTGTATCTTGGATATGTGATATACTGTGACTATGTAATGAGTCCTTTTTTATTTTGTGTAAGGAGCTGTGTCTCAGGTGCTAGACTCGTTAGAAGAGATACAGTGTCTCACAGATTGTTCCGAACAAGAAAAAGACCTCATCGAAAAAGTTTTTCAAGATACCAAACTACATGCCTTATTAAATGTAAGTACTTATACTATTATTGTAGTAGTAGAAATATTCCATATCATATAGATGATTGATGGTATTAATCATGTCAGCCAATTAATTGCTGTTGACAGTTACTTCAATGCTTGGTAAAGATATTTGCTATTGAAATACTTTCAGTTTGAAATACCCTGTTATGCATTGACAAAATGTATATCAATTCACATTATTTAGTCTAAATGACTTTTTATGGAATCTAAACATTACTCCATATTCAGATACTAGATACTTCAATATTCATAATTATTTAAGTAATGTAATAAAAGATGGCAGTAATTTTGATATTCTCAGGATTACTTTTTATCTTACCTCCTATACATTTCCAGGAATATGATTGGTTAAAAGCGTCCGCGTGCAAACCGTGTATATTTGATATTAGGTTAGTAGGGAGGCGGGGCTTATCTCATACACGGTTAGTAGTGGAGTTATGTCCCTTTATATTCCTTATTAGGTAAGAAGGGGGCGGGGCTTATTTCATACACGGTTAGTAATGGTGTTATGTCCCTTTATAAAAAACAAAACGGTACTGAGAAAAAATCTTAAAAGTTCGAACAGACAAAGAAATTGATGATTAAGATTGAAACAAATTCATAAAACACATTTAAACCTTACAAGTCGTTATTGTTGGCATCTGTTTTTGTAGGATCAATGGAAGTATTTTCTTAGTGCTAACAGTATTGAAGACTTGCTCATTTTGAGAATCACTAGTCTTACTTTCACACGTTAAGATAGTCGGTAAGATAAATTCGTTACATAGTGTGCTAGTGACGTAATATGGTATATATATGGTCAGTAAATTCCATATGGGGATTCGAGCTTCGCTCTCACCCCATATATACCGTATTAGGTCACTAGCACACTATGTAACTAATAGTATCCTTTCCCCTGATCAGAAAAGAATATTTCATTTGCTAAAGAGACTGCAATAAATAGTGTTAAAAATGTCAAATTTGATAAAATTAACAAAATGAAACCTTGAATTGTCTCCCTTTTCTCATATTATCTGAACTTTACTATTACTGGTGTTTAATGGTTTGCATAATTCAGAATCCTTTACTTAAGAATTGAATGCTTCTTTTTGTAACTTCATTGGGGTGTAAAAGCGTTGACCGAAGTACATTTTGTATGAAACACGGAAGCGCTTCATACTAAAAATGTGCACACGGTCATCGCTTTTACAACCCTATGAAGTTTCGAAAGGAAGCATTTTAATACTTATAATTACATTTATTTAGCAATGATCATAAAAACACGAATTTTATTATTGTTTTATTTAATTCACCTGTGCACTTATTTGTGGGCCCACATGTTATCATGAATGAAAAGTTTTATTGAGCAATGCAATTGCTTACGGAATAACATGTGATGTGCAGTTAGCCAATCAGAATAAAGTACCATAATGAAACATACATCTTATGTAATTATTACTTGTATCAAGCACTTACAGTAATGATTCTGTTTATTTTCTGATAGAGAGTTCCCTAGACTACTTTTGTAGCCAATGTAAACAACATTAACACTACACATAAATGTGTAGACATTATATACATAACATAATTGGTTAAAAACCAAAACAAAACTATAAAGAATTAACCCATATTTTGTTGGAATTTATTGATGAGTAAATTGCACCATTTTATTTGTAATAATTTTACATAAAAGTCTGTTATATTTTGTGATATATTGAAATGAACATGTAAAATACACATTTGACTTTGCACTTCTATAAATGAAATGAGAGAAGCATGTGACAGTAGTGCAAGCGACTTGGATTGGTTTACAAATATATACTAGTATTGCAGGTTTCTGTTGGAACATTACTATTCATTTCTTAGTTAGAGATGCACTATTGAATCATCTCCTCTTTATATCTTAAGCAGAATCCTCACATTGAATAATAGTACCTAGCTTTGTATATGTTATTGGGATTTTCTAACTTTAGTATAAAAATGAAATTTGAATTCAAATAAAGAACATATGTAATTTGCTAACATCAAAGTATTGAAATATGGATAGATGTCTCATTGGCAATCATATCACATTTGAAAGTATGAACATGGTATGATGCCAATGAGACAACTCCCTACCACAGACCAAATTACCCAGAAATTAACAACTGTAGTTCACTGTAAGGCCTTCAACAATGTACAAAACCCAAAACAACACATCAAGCTTTTATAGGCCCCTTCATGAAAAATGTAGAATTAAAACTCTCTTTAATTTCTAGAATACAACACAAACTCACCAGAAATTGAGGATGTTTTCAGGTGCTATGGAAAGGTTTAGCTGATCCTACTCCACATATGACATCTGACATTATTAGCAAGTGTTTAGGTATAACTCAATAGCCAAAAGGTTACTGACTCTTATTTAACACACAGACATCAAGAAATTCATACACAGTCATATAATTTTGTTTTACCCAAAATCTTAAGTATTTTGTGAAAGATTACATAAATTAATTGTCCATTTTTTTCCCTAGTGATATTTTGTTTTAAAAATAAATATCATGGTAATTGTCAAATGAAGAATGCTGGCTCCCATTAGCTTTCTCTTTTCTTATAAGAAAATAAGGTGATATGTGCCTGTGCCAAGTCTGGAGCCTGTATATATTGTAGTCGTTGTTTGTTGCTGTATCACCTAATTGTAATATGTTTGTTGTTACTATCAGATTATTACATGTCATTTTTCATATCGCATGTATTATCAGCCCTCGAGCCATGGGGCTCTTGGGCTGATATTGAACCTAGGGCTGATAATACATGCGATATGAAAAATGACATGTTATGATTTTTTATCATATACTTCAACAATGGAGAAAAATAACAGATTCATATATTGATCCTTTTACGTGGTTCCCAAAAAGAAGTTGAAAGACTGAAAGTTTACGGACGTTGGACCCCTAATTTAGTACATTCGTATACTTTCCAGTATCCAAATGATTGTTTTGTACACTTCTTTGTAATGTTTCACTAAAAATGTAGCATTGAGGTGTATTTTCCGGAATTTGCCGAGTATCACTGGAATGCCATGTGATAACGTTACGGAAAGGCATGTGATAAACTTTTCATATCAGGCCGCTAAGCACCTATTCGAAAAATATGGAATTTACTTTAATTTAATGCTATTATCATACAGTAAAAATCATATGTTATTTATTCTAAGTATATGATAAATACATTTATTATATGTTTAGTAGTTAATACAGTAGTTTTGCATATGTGATAAATAGCCTGCTGTTTATTCCATATCCTGCAACTTTGATGCGCACACATTATCGCATACCCTTTATCACTCCCTTACTTTTTTTTTCTTTTTTTTTTTTAAACATAAAGTCAGTTTTTAATTATCATGTTTATGTAAGCTTAAGAAAATTTTTCCTCAAAATAGGTCCATTTGAACGGTCATTTGGGAGGGACGTAATTTATTGAATGACGTCATTGTTTGGTATGTGACGTCACGAACATCAAGCTTTCATATTTTTTGGCACACTAAATGCAACTATAAAAAATACAAAACACACAAAAAGATACAATAATAAACAAAATATTTTTAAAACAACAGCACGCAAAGTGTAAGGTAACCCAGGTGCTTTGGATAAGTAATTGATCAGTTCTTTTAAGGCTTTTGAAGCAAGACAAAAGTAGAACTGAAGGTTACCAAATGCTATGGATCAGAAAATAGTTCATATAATATAATACTCTCCTGTTGAAATATATGATAAAGCATATAAAACATGGCAAAATCCTTATCACACGCCGTATCACCCTCGACCAATATCATCCCTTGGGCCTAAAGGCCCTTGGGGTAATATTGGTGTCTCGGGATGATACGACATATGATACGGATTTTGCCATGTATTAACCTCTATTTATCAGGCTGTTAGTTTTCTTGTTTGAATGGTTTTACATATGTCATTTTGTGGTTTTATATAACTTGCTATATGATATGAGTTTTGCTCATTGTTGATGGCTGTATAATCACCAGTACATATTTTGTAGTAATTCTTCATCATTTTATCCCCACTTTACTATTAAAAAAAATGGGAGGAATACTGTTTTACCTCTATCTGTCCATCCATCAATTTATTAGTCCATCCTTATCTTTGTCAGGAACTACATTTCAAGGATTTCTGAAATTTGGTTTTGGGTTTATATGAGTAAGCTATACGGTGTGATGGGTTTTCAGATTCCTCACTCAACAACTTCCTGTTTACAGAACATTTACATCATTTTAAACATGACATACAATTTGAAAATTTTGTCACTTTTTCTCAGGAACTGCATTTCAAGGATTTCTGAAATTTTTTAGTCTCTGGTGCAGAGTTGTTTTATAGGCAATCATACCACATCTAATTTTTACATGTGATAGGATTGCCAATGAGACATCTATCCATATTTCAATACCATGGTACTTTATTGTTTATAAACTGCATATGGGCATTATTTAAACAAAAGTTTAAGAAAAAACATGGCATAGAAAGCAGTTATTATAAAGAAAGATGGGAATACTAAATTTGTTTGAAAGTTTTAAGTTTTGTATAAAAACTTTTTGATTTGACATATAGATTAAACCTGCATTATTAGAAAACAGATAGAAGTGAGCATATCTTGGACAGATACAATTTTATAACAATATTTCATTAATGCAAAATATACCAAAGTGCCAAAGTTGATTAAAGGTGTCAAGAGTTGAGAAGAAATCAATGATTTTAATTTGAATATTGACAAGGATAGATGGTTGTGGCTCTTTTCAATTCTTTGTAGGAATTGTTTGCAAATTAAACTTGCTATGCATTAACAGAAGAAAAAAGTAAATTAGTTGTATAGCTTTTAAAATTAAGAATTAAGACTGATCTTTTGGGATTGACATGCTATCTGATGCTGTTATAAAGTTAACAAAACAGTTTGAATGAGTGATATACAGACCTTGAAACAGAAATGTTTTTCTCAGAGGATATTTATGGTAAAAAATATTTAAGATAGCAATATACAACAGTGGCAGATCCAGATATTTTCATAAGAGGTACGCCACTGACTGCCTTGTAGAGGGGGCCCTCTCCAGTTAGGCTTCAGTGATTCCCTATAAAAGCAACCAATTTTTTCCCACAAACGGGGACCTGGGCCAAAAAGACATAAAGAATAAGGATATTGTGTGTATGATTATAACTGTATGATGAGAGTTGGATTAATATGATCTTTTCACACACAGAAAAAGCTGTAGCATATCTGAATTCAACATATGATTGACTATAAGATATTCTAAAAAACCAAAAGAGAAGTATATCACCAAAAAGGCAATTTCTAAATAGATTTTGTTTTTCTCGTTGCTTCATAAATGATTTAATGAAAGTATATTGTTTATATATAGTATGGACTGTATACTAACTAAACCTGCTCTTTATAACCCAAAAGAATGAGTGAGTGTAAAAATATGTATCAGGGAAATGAACAATTTATTACAATAACACCATACCATAGACCATAATTATTGTTTTGAAGAAAATTGGAAATGCCAAATCAAGGCACTGAACCATAGATTACAAGATGTTATCCTGGACTGAAACAAACATCTTATGTTTAAAGATAAACTAAGCGTACCAGACTGAAAAATGAGTCGATCTGTGAAATTTATCAATTAGTTGTAGAGATTGTTTAAACCTCTGATTAGACTGGTTTAATTGATCATTTTATCCTGATGACTAATTACTGGTGAAGTGTAAAGGCGACATCTCTTTTCTTTGATGAGAAGGTTTTGCGTCTTTAGCTTTCCGATTGACTTCCCAATCAATTCATGAAAATGTGGAAATGTTACAGACTGCTTAAGTGTATTCATGTAGAATCCTAAAAGCATTTTGGAATATTGAACATAATTTGATTTTAATTTTAACCAAATTCAGTCCTTTAATTTGTTTATGGGCTAATTTGATTGTAGAAATGGCCTTAAGAACCAGTCAACACATTGTAGTTAGTTTGGTAATGCTGTTTAAACTCATATTTAAAGATGGTCACATGGTTTTACAACCAGCATTTCTATTATTTCACCTGGTATTATACAAAATTTCAAAAGTGTGTGGTTTCTCTTTTTTCTTTAGATAATTGTTCTTATAGATTTTTTTGTAGAATGCAAGCAATATTTCTAATTGTAGTCTGCCAAATTGCTATAGGGTTTCTTTGGCCGAAAAAAGAAATTTGACAAATTTGTCACTATATATTTAACTAACAAATCTGTAAATTTCTGTCTGTCCGAAAGACTTTTTGTCTGGCATTTTGTCGGTCAGACAGAGTTTGGAATACACTGTCATTAAAAAAATATGAGAATTAGAAAATCAGAGAAATAATTTAACTACATATATGTTGGTTGTTACTAAGATGAGAGAAAAAATGTAAATACAAATTGTGATTAAAAGATAGGCCAAAAAAAATACAAAATGAACATTCAAACTGATTAGTTGAAAATAAACCATGACTAAAAAAAGGAAAAGACTGTTTACATGACCTAGTCACCTTGTAACCTGAAAATAAACTGACAAGACCATGACTAAAAAAGGAGAAGACTGTTTACATGACCTAGTCACCTTGTAACCTGAAAATAAACTGACAAGACCATGACTAAAAAAGGAAAAGACTGTTTACATGACCTAGTCACCTTGTAACCTGAAAATAAACTGACAAGACCATGACTAAAAAAGGAAAAGACTGTTTACATGACCTAGTCACCTTGTAACCTGAAAATAAACTGACAAGACCATGACTAAAAAAGGAAAAGACTGTTTACATGACCTAGTCACCTTGTAACCTGAAAATATACTGACAAGACCATGACTAAAAACGGAAAAGACTGTTTACATGACCTAGTCACCTTGTAACCTGAAAATAAACTGACAAGACCATGACTAAAAAAAGGAAAAGACTGTTTACATGACCTAGTCACCTTGTAACCTGAAAATAAACTGACAAGACCATGACTAAAAAAGGAGAAGACTGTTTACATGACCTAGTCACCTTGTAACCTGATAATAAACTGACAAGACCATGACTAAAAAAGAAAAAGACTGTTTACATGACCTAGTCACCTTGTAACCTGAAAATAAACTGACAAGACCATGACTAAAAAAGGAAAAGACTGTTTACATGACCTAGTCACCTTGTAACCTGAAAATAAACTGACAAGACCATGACTAAAAAAAGGAAAAGACTGTTTACATGACCTAGTCACCTTGTAACCTGAAAATAAACTGACAAGACCATGACTAAAAAAGAAAAAGACTGTTTACATGACCTAGTCACCTTGTAACCTGAAAATAAACTGACAAGACCATGACTAAAAAAGGAAAAGACTGTTTACATGACCTAGTCACCTTGTAACCTGAAAATATACTGACAAGACCATGACTAAAAAAGGAGAAGACTGTTTACATGACCTAGTCACCTTGTAACCTGAAAATAAACTGACAAGACCATGACTAAAAAAGAAGACTGTTTACATGACCTAGTCACCTTGTAACCTGAAAATAAACTGACAAGACCATGACTAAAAAAGGAGAAGACTGTTTACATGACCTAGTCACCTTGTAACCTGATAACACTTGATGTGTTAGTTTGACCGTAAACTCTCATGTGAAACTCAGAATAACTAATTTTCTCTGTTATGCTGCTTACATTAGAAGAAATCATATTTAGTTATGGGTGGTTACAAGATGCACATTAAGAGACTTCCTAATGAATTCAAGACACAATTTTATAATGTTCCATAGAAACAATATTCTATAAATGCTCATTTGCATGCTAAGTATATACAGTAAGGAAAACCATAATCTTCTTACTCCCATTGAGCACTAAGTAGGTTATATAACTTTCAAATGATTTATATCTAAGAAGCCAGAGGTAGTGGCAGTGGTCAGACTGACCATAATTGACTTGACCTTTATGTGACATTTTTGGAAGTTGTTAACCAATTTATGCTGAATAAGTCTTGGTCATGATTGATTTCTCTGTATATGTGATGAAAATGAATTATTTCTTAATTCTGGAAATAAAAGAACAGTCCAATCGAATTTATCATATCTGATTAGATGCTGTTGGACTACATTTGTATCCTGTATAAGTATTTTTATTTAACTAAACAAAAGTGATCCTTCTTTAATATAAAAGTGAATGGTCAATGCCACACACAGCTTTGAAGTATTTGTATCCTGTATAAGTATTTTCATGTAACTAAACAAAAGTGATCACTCTTTAATAAAAAGGTGAAAGGTCAAGGCCACACATGACTTTGAAGTATTTGTATTCCTGTATACGTTTTTTCATTTAACTAAACAAAAGTGATCACTCTTTAATATAAAGGTAAATGTTCAAGGCCACAATGACCTGGAAGTTTAACTATGTTCACAGTCAACACTTATTTGGCTTTTACCAACATCTTCTGTTTTTTCATTAAGTTATTATTCTGGCCCGGCTTTTAACCAAATTAATTATTATGTTTTATTACTTTTTATTGTACAGCCTGTGGAATATTGATAATATTTAGCTGAGACTCTTAGGTTTAGTTATAACTGAATTTCTAGTAACATTAATATGAACTAACTGGATAATCACAGAATATAACAATCTATTGATTTCCTTGTTTTTCACCTGTAAATGACTTTCCTTAATTAGTGTTCAGGTGGAAGACAGCTGATGATGAGAGAAATTGAATCCTGTAGGAAAATAAGTTACAAATAATACGAGGCTGCTTTCCATGATTTTGTTTGTGGGAGCTTAAATGGTTTCCTTTTCTTAGAAAGTTGAGATTGTCAATTATGGCTTATGAATTTTGTTGCTTAGCAACACAATACAGTTGTCTTTAAAATAAGAGACATTAGTTAACTGATGTTCTAAATGTAGTAAATCCAGTCAGAAGATACAAATAAAATAAACAAAACTGAGGAAATCGTATGATGTCCAAAAGTAGTGAAACTGTGTGCCTAAAGAGAGTAAGCACTTCCTGTCTACCCAGATTATTAATGATCATCAAGACTTGTGTACCTAAAGAGAGTAAGCACTTCCTGTCTACCCAGATTAGAAATGATCATCAAGACTTGTGTGCCTAAAGAGAGTAAGCACTTCCTGTCTACCCAGATTAGTAATGATCATCAAGACTTGTGTGCCTAAAGAGAGTAAGCACTTCCTGTCTACCCAGATTAGTAATGATCATCAAGACTTGTGTGCCTAAAGAGAGTAAGCACTTCCTGTCTACCCAGATTAGTAATGATCAACAACAACATTATTATCAGATTTTTAAGTGTAGACACACTTGTTTGGACTTACAACTAAAAGCCTGAACAGATAAATATTTAAGTCTGAAAGAAGTCTTATGTGTCTATTATTGGTCTCATGAATATAAATATATGTTTATATTTTCATTGAACTTTTGAATGATCTGTTATGCCAGCTCCGGAACTCAATTAAACTGATTGAAAGATTAGGTCTTCATCATATCATGTCTGAGTAAGTATGAGAACGCCCTGATGTAAACACAGCAATAGTTATTTTACCAAATATATAGGGCTCTGTTGCCTTACTTTGCCTTTGGTTTACTTGTGTCACCAAATTTAGTGGGTCCTGCTTCCTTACTTTGAATTAAGTTACTGAACAAAAATATAGGGCTCTGCTGCCTTTCTTTGCCCTTGTATTTAGTCATTTGACCAAAGTATAGTCATGTTTAAGTTAATCTTAACAAAAAATGGATGCACCCTTGTGACTTCAATAGCTGCTGCATTTTGTAAGAAATAATAGAATTGAGCACAGGGTTATCTGACGGTATATTTGACATGCTTCTTAGAATTAATTGCCATTTTGATCATTGACCAGTCTCAGAATCCATAATACATGGAAGTATTTGTTTAATGGATTGGTGAAGCTTAAATATTATTTACTGGACATGATAATGTTTTATAGATATGTTTGGGAGAAAAGGCTACAGCACTAAAACCTATGAGACCAAACTTTGTATTAAATCATATAGTGTTGGTAGTATAATATGTCTGAGTAAATATGGGAATGCCCCGATGTAAATACAGCAAAAATAAATTACATTTGTATGTCCGCATATTGGTATAAATTTACATTAAGGAAGTTATAAATTATCAGCATTCTGCACATATTTCAATATTAGTGATAATTTATTACTGTGATATTGTAAAGTTTCTGGAAAGGAGACAATGGTTGTCAATATTCGATACCCTCATGGTTGTTGTTAATTAGATATATATTTACAAGAAGTCAGCACTTGTGAGAGTATTTATATTGTAATCATGAACAATATTTACAAATTATAGAAAACAATGCACTGGTTTTCACAACAAAAAACCTGAAAACATTTGTATAGATTAGGATACACTGTGAAAGTATAAAAAATATATAGCATATACATGTTTAATAATGCCTGGTGATGTTTCATAGCCTGGCCAGTTTCTGTCCAAAAGGAACCTTCATCTGAGGCAAAATGGTGGATTGATGTTGGCATCCTATTTATATAGATACGGTTACCATGGTAACCAACGGTTCAGAGTTAACCAGTGGTTTTGTTATCACTTTGTTCTGTCGGTTATCATTGTTACCATATTTATATAAATAGGGTGCAAACTTGAATCTTTTTAATTTGGACCTTGTAAGCAAAATTTCATTGAAACAATTAAATTCATTTCAGTGAAAGTTATGGTGTATAAAGATTGTCATGAAGCACAAATGTTGATCATATTTTAAAGAATTCATTAACCAGTTAGGGAATAAGCAACTTGTGATACTGATGTTGAATCTTTTTCAATTACATGTAGCAGCCACCTGAGTTTTCCTAGTTAAGTCAGTTTCTTATAAACTATAAACAATCTGTCAGCTTTATTTGGTGCATGGATAGATTGTAAGATTTACTTGTCTGTCTTGCAGGCTTTGTCTGACCTTGACATCATTTTCATGGTTCTTTGGTTATTTTTACATTTTCATAGTTTGGTCTGTTTCTTCCATACTAAGAGCGATTGATTCACTATATGAGTTCAAGTCTGTCTGGCTTGATTTATATGATGTGGACCTCATTTTCATGGATTTTTAATAATGTTCAGTTTATGTGTTACTTTTTGAGTAAAACTTTAGGACTATTTACTTAAATTTATTTGTGGTTAGTAGCGCACTCTTATTTTGTTTTACTTCGATGCTCCTCCTTATTTCAATTAATGGAAAAACAAAGGTTGCATAGATGAAAGTACAGAACAGTTATTTGCCCTCAGATTTTCTGGGGAAATGTCTTGTTATATTTCTATTTATTTAGTATTGTATTTACATGCCCTTCTTTGACCATGCATATTGAACTTATCTGCATTAATAAAACAAATAGTACACAGCAGAACATCTTGTTACCAATCATAGAAACAAATAAGAACTGTGTTCCTTTCACGTTGGCAAACATCAAGATTAATAGAAACACCAGCTTGTGCAGATATCATTAGACTATATGCAGTTTTGACCTTTTCATGATACCAAATTTAATAGTTTATTTAGGATAAAGAAATTGGACATGTCACCAACGAAATAGATAGGTGGAGAATTAGTTCTTGGGAAGATATTCTTACGAAATTGGACTTGTCACAGAGTGTTGGAATAAATTACGATTGAACAATTTTAGAGGGAAAATTAATCAGCTTTTTGACATCTTGAAGGAAATGTTAGTCTTGATATTGGCTGACTGGTCTAGACAAATGGATCTTATATTGTATGAGTGATTGAATTTTAGTATGGTTTCTAGGCTCTAACGGAAGAGGCAATTGTCAGGCTGTTTTAAGGGATCACTTCACAGAAAATTAACTATTATTTGGAACAATGAATTAACAATGTGTAATTTGATCTGATACTTGGCAGCAGTAAATTTATATTAGAAGATTATTAGGATTGGTACTCATAAAACAGTATTGGTTTCCTCTATAGATAATTATGTAATAGTTATTGTTTACTTTCAATCCAAACATATTCATTGATATTTTAGTGTATCTTTTTCTTAATCCTACATTTCATACAGTAGAATGTTTAGGTAGGTTATCAGAATTTATAGGAAGTTCTTTAAGCAGTCTTATGAGAATAATAAGGAGATGTGGTCATATAAGTATGGTAACACTTGAAGAGCTTGGAATTGTATATTTTATATATGTTTTTTTTTTATGTAAGACCATTGCAAGTCATTTGAAGGAAGATTTGAAGTTTTAGTAAATATATTTTTAGAAATTTAGTGTTTTCTGTTACACATTAGTTTGATTTAAGTGATATCCTGTTTTTCTTGTTTTATGGTCAATTTAAAAAAAAATGCCTGATTCAGACAGCTGTCCATCCAAGTCTAGAATCTGATTAAATTTTGAGATATGACCTTTCGTGAGCTTTTGAAGTTTTGTATGAAAAGAAAAATGGGTGTTATGGTCCAAATATTTTACCCTGACTGGTAGGAAAAAACCAAAGAGTCCAAACATCTACTAACAACAATTCCTCAACTTGACCTAAGTATATCCTTAAGATATGACCTTAATGGCTAAATATCCATTCAGAATTTTCTATAAATTATTCATAATTATAGCAGGTTATAGAAGTTGTTTGTTTTGTAATTAAAGCCATATGTTTTTGTCTAGAATTATAACCCTTAGTAACATCTCAACTGGTTACAAGTGTTCCTACCCAAGGGTGCAAACAACACCTCTTAGAGTGTTGGAACTGTTATAAATTATTTATAACTTTGCACTTTCCAAGAAATATGCTGGGCAAAATTAGAAAACTTATAACCCCATGGAGAGAAGTAAAATTATTAATGTAAAAAGTAATTTTGAAGCTTGATGCTTCTGGGTTATTTAATGATAACCAATAGCCAGGAGATTCCAGGCATTAAGAGAACAGCTTCCTGGATTTTTCCTTAATATCAACTGTATATGGGAATCAATACTGTCAAATTAGTCTGCTAATAAAAAAAATTAATGTAATTTAAAAAATTGTGTTGGATAGACAGAAATGAAGGTTACATTATATTTTGAAAGTTGAAGAAGGCTTTGATGACATGCGATGATATATTGGACCATTTGATAAATAGGAGATTGACAGGTTATGATCAAATTAAATGCTGGATTATAAGTGGTGCCTGTAGAATTATTATACACTCTCAAGAACAACAAATTACAGAGATTCTTCTGTTGTGAAAAATATATATTTATATCCAATAACATTTTTAAAGCATAAAAATAATAAGCATTTCTGGGCACTGGAATATTTCATGTAACAAAACAGTTAAACAAAATTAGTTTGGAGCAATTGTTAGAAAAAATATATGTTACCCTTAATTATGGATTGTGAAATATTTTGAAAAAGTAAACTTGAACAAAAAAATATTGATTTTAAACATTATATTGAATTGAACTTTGAGAAAAAAGTTTTGAAGTGATCTTGTTTTGATCAAAGGCCATTGATTGGATGGGTCACATAATCAATATCTGAAGTAACACAGGATAAACAATTCACAGATTATTCAGTGTTTCAAGTCAGTATCTTCAACGAATTACAAGTAATTGAAGATGATGGTCTTCAAGAAAGTCAAAAAAGTATTTAAAAAATGTGTCTTTGGGATGAGATTATCTCCCCTGAAGGTCAAGCTTCCTAAGATATCATTTCCTAAGAAAAAGAAGGTAAGGGCATTTTATTATTTCAGTAAAACTTTGTTTTAAAGAAACTTAAAAAAAATTTTGTTTATTAAATTAAATTGTATGCAGAAAATGTTTTTATTGACAGATGAAGTAACCAGAATTATAAAGCCAAAATCAGAAGAGTTACTGAAACAAATCTTACTTTTCTGGTCAATATGTTGAACAATCTGAGATATAAGATTTAATAAAACCCAAAATTTGGTCCTTTGTTTTTGAAATCACATTTAGTATCAAAAGTATATCAAATAGCATCAATTTAGATCATATCCACAAGACAATGGACTTTCAGGTTTCAGTTAGGTATATTTTAATTTTTGTAAAAAGTTTTGAAATTTTCTTCAAAGTGATAAATTCTAGTTTTTATATTCTGTCACCTGAAGCAACCTGAGTTTATTTTATACTTAGTTAAATGTGTCTTGGTGACAGTTTTATTATGTCACCTAGACATTAGAAAATACATTTCCGTGCTTTAGTACCAAGACTATGTCATTCTATTCATATATCAACAAAATGAACCTTATTTGGAAAAGTATTAAGAATTACTTTTTTATAAAAACATCAGCAGAAAAGTTTTATCATCATGATTATCCCTTAATGTTATTCCAGTTATACTATAACTATGTATTACGCTCCCTTTAGTTGTGTTTCTAATAGATGAAATGTGGACACCAATTATATGGGAACCAGTAGGTAAACAGTAGTGCAAGGTATACATAATTTGCAACTACTGTCAAGGAAGGAAATTTCTGACACAAAAGAAAACAAGTAAAGACGAAAGTTATGGGATTAATTGTTAATTTCTTGAGCAGTACAAAAATGATTTGAAATTCTTTAAGTGAATATGACCCTCAAAATGTTTTAAAGAAGAGATTTGATTAAAAGCGAGCATACTGACCTATGAATTAGACCAATTTAGAATGCTGATGGTGACATATAGTTTGTACCTTGACAAATAAAGAATAATTAAGTTGACACCTGTCAGACAGTCATGTACAGATGAGAACTAGAAGTTGACACATAATACATGTTCATGTATACCCAGCCAAGTTGAGGAGGAGGGTGACAAAACTCAGACCCTCATGTTCTCCTAGTTCTTCTGAATTCATGAAAATTTGATACCAGGCATTAACAATATACAGAGATGAGTAGAGAAAGAAACTAGTCAGACTATCATACTTATACCAATGAAGAAAGATACAATACCACACCACAAGATTATTATTCCCATACCAATTGAGAAAGGTGTCATACCAGCTGACAGACTATCATATGAATACCAATTGAGAATGATTCAATGACACCTGTCATATTATCAAACATATACCAAAAGAGATTAATTCAATGACACCTGTCAAACTATCTTACTTATACCAAAAGAGATTCATTCAAAGACACCTGTCAGACTATCTTACATATACAAATAGAGATTGATTCAATGACACCTGTCAGACTATCTTACTTATACCAATAGTGATTGATTCAATGACACCTGTCAGACTGTCATACATATACCAATAGAGATTGGTTCAATGACACCTGTCAGACTATCTTATTTATGCCAATAGAGATTGGTACAATGACACCTGTCAGAGTATCATACATATATCAATAGAGATTCATTCAATGACACTGTCAGACTATTTTACATATATTAATAGAGAATGATTCAATGACACCTGTCAGACTATCATACAAATATAAATAGAGAATGATTCAATGACACCTGTCAGGCTATCTTATACCAATACAGATTGATTCAATGACACCTGTCAGAGTATCATACATATACCAATAGAGATTGATTCAATGACACCTGTCAGACTATCATACATATACCAATAGAGATTGATTCAATGACATCTGTCAGACTATTTTATTTATACCAATAGAGATCGTTTCAATGAAACCTGTCAGAGTATCATACATTTACCAACAAAGATTGATTCAATGACACCTGTCGGCATCTTACATATACCAATTGAGAAAGATTCAATGGCACTTGTCACACTAAAATACTTCAATGCATGTCCGACTGTCATATGTAGACCAAATGAGAATGATTTACATGACACTTTTCTGACTCTTCCTCTGGACCAATTGATATGTGTCTATTTAATAGGCTGACCTCTAAACCTTAGTAAATCTAAAACATATATTTAAAACCTCATTGGAAACAGTCACAGATCTGCCATGTGTTAATTTTGAATTTCAATGACAATGTAGCTGACATGTGCAGTAGTAAACTGCTACTAACCAATTATTTATGTGTTGAGTACATGTGTCCAGGCTAGCATGTGCATTAAAACTAAACAGCCTCAGCCAATCATAGTCTCAGGTGTTAAACACATTATTTTAAAGCTTGTATGGATTTGAATTGTAGAGACAGTTGATGCTGACTGTCTTATAACTAGTCATTAGGACCCATAAATGTCTTAATTGGTATGGCCACTAATTGGTTTTGTCTGCACAATTCCATTTTTAATTAAATTACTTGCTTACAAGTATTACCTCTGGTCCATTGGGCATCAAATTATGTAATAAATTGGTCTGGAAATATCTGTTTAAATGCTCAATATGGTAATTTGTTTAACTGGAGAGAATTGTTTTCTATTCTGTTATTTTCAGGTTTATGTGTTTTTATCACACAGATAGACAATGGACATTTTTTTATGCCCCTGCCCTAGTTTTACCCTTGTCTGTCTACGTCCGTCAGTAATGTCCCAAAGTTGGTTTCTGTTCTCTAACTTAAGTTTGCCTCCACCAAATGTTATGAAACTTGTACACAATGGTTATTATCACAAAAAAGACAGATCAGGTTTGAATTTTGGTGTTGTCACTATACCTGTTCTACAGAAATGCCTGTTTATAAAAGGAAATATTGCTAATTTTTTTGTTTCTAGATATAGGAAGATGTGGTGTAAGTGTCAATGAGACAACTCTCCATCCAAATAACAATTTATAAAAGTAAACAATTATAGGTCAATGTACAGCCTTCAACGTGGAGCCTTGGCTCACCATGAACAACAAGCTATAAAGGGCCCCAAAATTACTAGTGTAAAACCATTCAAACGTGAAAACCAGCGGTCTAATCTATATAAAAAACGAGAAACGAGAAACACTTATAAATTACATAAACAAACGACAACTACTGTTTTTTGTTTCTGTTCCCTTACTTTTATTTGCCTCGACAAAATGTTATGAAACTTATCCACAAAGCTTATTACCACATAATATAGATCAAGTTTGAAATTGGGTATCATCTCTTTTACCATTCTTGAGTTATGGCCCTTTAATAAACATACATAAAAATTGCCGAATTTTTGTTTCTGTTCTCTAACTTTAGTTTGCCCCTTTACAAATTAAAAAATTGATGAATTTTTCCTTTCTGTTCTATAACTTGAGTTAGCCTCAGCCATGTTATGAGACTTATACACAATACTTATTACCACAAAATTCAGATCACAGTGGCGTAGCTTGCATGTATGCTCGGATGCTCAAGCATCCACATCATTTTGACAAAAATAAAATAAAAATAGCAGCAGCTTAACATTATATGCCATATTTTATCTATCAAAGGGCAATTACCGTAGGAACAAGGCATAACTAAAAAAGCACTTTTTTCTTTTTCTTTTTCTTTTCAATATCTTAAGAGAAATAAAAGCTTCACAGCAAATGAAATGTGATTTCCATTACAATTTATATTTTAAAGGGCCATAACTGGTTAAAAATATTTGATTACGACTTATTTTCCAAATTGTCAAAGACATTGCTTAAGATATGAGTTTCATTTAATCTAACAAAAATTGTACACATGAGAGTGCTAACAAGACCAGACGATCGGACGCCCGGTATTTTTATGTCTCCTGCAACGCGTTTAGCTCAGTAATCAAAAACCAAAAACCCAAGGTTGTAGACTCAAATTCCTGGAAAGAGAAGTCACTTCAGTTCCTATATTCCGAAGTTCCTAAATTTTACAGAAGTGCCGCTGTAATGAGGTCTGTTTTTTGATATGTCAAATATAAGATTGAGTGGGAAACTTTACATCAAATATTTATGAATTGAATGATGGTAGTTTCGAGGAAACAATAAAATTTGGTTAAAAATATAAATATATGAATTGGTGGGTATTTTGAATTTAAACAAAAATCTAACTAGTGTCGGATTCTGGGGGAGTACATGTGCTTAAATAAAAAATATTTTTCTGCATAAAAAGGTCAAAAAAAATGTTCGCCTCGGAAACATCCACATCATTTCAACCCTGCCTACGCCACTGAGATCAAGTACAAATTTTGATAGTGCAACTTTTACCGTTCTGTAGTTATGTCCCTTTATAACTTTATATGATATGCAAGCCGACACATTCCCCATTTATTTTCAATTCTTAATGTGTTTTAGTATAAAAGATTTTCATTTGTAATTTTAATTGTTTTATCTGCTTCATTTAATTTTGTTAGTTTAAGGTTGTATACATAACAGACTGAAAAAAGATTTACAGTGATATAAGACAAATAATTGATAATATTGTAAGAGTAAAACTATAGATGTGGGTATTACATCTATGGTAAAACGTAAATTAATGCCAACCTTAGTATGAAATGTATAGAAGCAATGATGGTTTATGTGTCAGATCTACTCTTCTTTGTTAGAATCATATTAACACAATAAATCCTAGAAAGAATTTCTATTGTGATATTATTAAATTACTAGGATCTTTTGTAAATCACATAAACAAGAAAGGGAGATATTCTTTCAGGCAAAATAATTTGTTGACAAGTTTTATACCATACATAAAGATAAACAGGATTTTTGTTACAATCTGACATGAGCTTTTGTAGTTGATCAGTTTACTATCTAGCGAGATGTACCCGACTAAGTTGATTAAGATATAGTGGATTAATTCCTTATTCTTAATGCTCTACAGACTGTTTGTCCAATGGTCTCAATGTCCAATACAAGGGTTTAGAATTATTTAGCTTTTAAGAAGTGATTTATATTTTACAACACTGTATAATAATCTTGAAATGTTTAAGTATTTGACAAAAGCCTGTTGGCTTAAAAATTAGAATGAGACGTCTACAATTATCTTTTACATAATCCAATGATAATTGACTGAAACTTGAGTCTGGGTGATTTATCCCTCAATTCTGTACAAGGCCCTTGTAGATAGCTCACTCAAATTGAAAGACCCTCTGGTATGGGTCATATATATATTGCTTTTTTAGTGGAAGAAGACGTCAAGTCTTCTGAAGACTTAAGGGGCCGACCATTGGCTTTGAGTCTCCGTATGCCGCATTCATTTCGTGTATTACAATTTCAAAACAACTTAGATTCCTGACACCGATTTTTACACATGATTGGGCATCTGAATCATTTAATTTGTAAATTATGATTGTAAAACAATCACTATCGTAAATATGACCCTTTTATTTATGTAAATTATTAGATTTCATCTCATCCACATGAACGTAATTTGTTTACTTGTAACAGGATGTTTTAACTGTAGATATTTGTATTACGCATCGTGAATTTGGTATCGGTACAACTCGCCCTGTTTACAAGTTCGCCCTTGAAGTTACGAATTTGCAATCCTGCAGACAAGAAGATTTTATTTTTATATAAATAAAAAGGATATATAAAGTGTTATCTTTATTCATGGGTTTCCTTTGTCATGTGAATTAGATGCCCTTCGTAACATACATGTGAACCTCCCATTTAGGAGAAAAAACTCCCGTGTATGAAATTTTTCAGACGCCATATTTTATCATTTCTTACTACTGTACGGGTGTAATTGACACCTGTGTTAAATTTTACCTGAACATCAAAAAAGATGTATAATTATATGGCTTCACTTGACAGCTTGGGTGTCAAACATACTGGTAATCAACGATGTTTACCTCCGGCTAACTGCCGTTGTGTTATCAAAACGATGTGTATTGGAAATATTGAAATACTTTTTTGTTACTTCCCTTTGTTTTATCCTGTTTTCAGTTATTTTGCTTTTAAAAATGTAAATGGTAAAAAGACTATAAATGATTAATATTTTAATCAAATAATCATAAAAGGATGTTGATTAAATGAATTTAAATGATTTTGGACAAATAAAAAAATTAAAATTTATAAATTATTTTATTAATTTAGACCTCCTTTCAAGGATTAAATTGAAGTTTATATATTAAATTTGTTTATATCTGGTTAGAAGTCAACATACAATATGTGCAGGCTAATAGTCTAGCTTCTGCTAGCTTCATGTATAATTTTTGTACCGATTTAATATATAACTAGAATTATGCAAACAGACTTAAGGAAAAGGCATGTAAGTCATGTAAGTTCATACAAATATGACACTTTTTCTAGACAATCCAGATCTTGCAAAATACATCGCTAAAAATTGTAACCTTTAATTTTGTTGTTGTGCAGTAAAAACCCATATGGGAACTTTCAAAAGTTGGCAGGTATGTAACAAGTCTTACTATTTTTATGCTCCATTTATGGGCAATATGTTTTCTAGTCTGTCCGTCCGTCCTGCTTCTGGTTATAAAGTTTATGGTCGAGGAGTTTTTGATGGAGTTGAAATCCAATCAACTTGAAACTTAGTACACATGTGTTCCTCTTGATATGATCTTCTTAATTACTGCCAAATTAAAGATTTTACCTAATTTTCATAGTCAACTGAACATAGAAAATGATTGTACGGATGGGAAATCCATGTACCTTTTCTCTTGTTTGAAGAAAAAAAATACATTTTAACGATAATGGAACAAAGCAGCCTGGGTAAGTGGGGCTGCTTTTATGGTAATTCAAGTTACCTTTTATTCACCTTCTTCCACTTCAGAGCTATCAGCTATCAGCTCTTTGATTGTAGAGTTTTAGTCTAAAAATAGCAATATATAATCAAGTGTTGATAACATGTGAAAGAAAATAAGAATAACATAGTTATATAGAAGAACATAAAAATAACTAATATTTGTGCCTGGGACTGCCTGTCAACAGTTTATACTTTGTGCCTGGGACTGCCTGTCATCAGTTTATAATTTGTGCCTGGGACTGCCTGTCAACAGTTTATAACTAATATTTGTGTTTGGGACTGCCTGTCAACAGTTTATAACTAATATTTGTGCCTGGGACTGCCTGTCAACAGTTTATACTTTGTGCCTGGGACTGCCTGTCAACAGTTTATACTTTGTGCCTGGGACTGCCTGTCAACAGTTTATACTTTGTGCCTGGGACTGCCTGTCAACAGTTTATACTTTGTGCCTGGGACTGCCTGTCAACAGTTTATACTTTGTGCCTGGGACTGCCTGTCAACAGTTTATAACTAATATTTGTGCCTGGGACTGCCTGTCAACAGTTTATAACTAATATTTGTGCCTGGGGCTGCCTGTCAACAGTAACTAATATTTGTGCCTGGGACTGCCTGTCAACAGTAACTAATATTTGTGCCTGGGACTGCCTGTCAACAGTTTATAACTAATATTTGTGCCTGGGACTGCCTGTCAACAGTAACTAATATTTGTGCCTGGGACTGCCTGTCAACAGTTTATAACTAATATTTGTGCCTGGGACTGCCTGTCAACAGTAACCAATATTTGTGCCTGGGACTGCCTGTCTTATACTTTGTTTCCATTGATATTGACTGATGTAAGGTATACACATCTGTCTATTCTAAATAATTTTAGTTGGCTTGCCAACCTTTACTGTACATATATTTTTTTAATGATCTGTAAAAATATTCAGTATTATAGAAAGAGATTGAGTTATCCCTCTTTGATCAATTCTTTCAATTCATATCAATGTGCAATTTTGGGAAGGATTTTCTTTTTCTGGAAGCAAAGCTTATATACTCAATAGCAGAACACTGATGTGGGTTTTTTCCATTGTTCTTAGCTGCTATATAATTTGAAATAAAATAGTGAACAGATGGATTCTTTTTTATCAAGATATTTAATGGAGTATTGAATTTTACTGATTTTCCATGCTATCAAGATTGTATGAGGGAACACCTGTTGCCAATGGGGGAAATGTCAAAACATTGTTATTGGTATTCACATTGGAATGTTAATATGCTGTAGCATCATAAAAAATTGAAATAGTGACTCATAGTTAGATGTAGATAGGTGCTATAATATCTTGTATATAATTCTTACTCTTCTCTAATCTAATATTATTCATGGACAGCAAAAGAGTTGACACTATACATGCTATATGGAATCTACTCTGATTTCCAATGTTTACAATATTCATCAAGTTATTTAAAAGGGATATAAGTGAACACATTTCATGATATGACAGTTATCTTAATTCTGTGATACAGTGTATAATATTTAACAGTGTTGAAATAAACATTTCCACCAAATAATTTTACCATTAATTGTGTAAAGTAAAAGTAATCTTTATTTAAAGTCGGGTTGCATAGATACATAATAACAAGGAACATGTAGTTTAGTTTAGAATTTTTTTACTTAAAATAATTTATTGCAGTATATTCAACTTTATATCCTTTTAACTGAAGAGATATTTTTTAACTTCTTGTCATTTTCCTCAAATATTACATCTTCAGATATCTAGTATTATTTGTTATTCAATATTTTCATTTTTTTAAACAGGGTCCAAATCCAAACAGTCTATGTTTTTGAGTTATATTCCATAAAGTGGTCTAAAATGGGGGCTAATCCCAAACAATCTGAGCTGATTCAATAAAGTGGTTTAACAAAGGGATTCAATTCAAACAGTCTGAGATTTGATTTGATAACATACAGTGGTCTAAAAAGGGAATGCAATAATCAATAAGAAAAGGGCTGAGGTTTTTTTTCTGGTTTTAAATTCTACTTAATTTTTTAGACCTATTTTATTTGTTTTCTGTGGATAATCACAGAGCAAATAGATAAGCAAGTCCTTAAATGCTACTATTATATAGCCCTTGGTTATAGCAACATTATTGTTTTTTTGAAGATGTTTTACAATGTAATTTTTAGAGAGGGTACTAAATATTCTGAGACTTTCCCTAAGAAAATGATATCATCCCTGATAATCTGTGAGAGGAGTGCATTAATACATCATTTTTTGCACGATCTAAATTGGAAATTGTAACATAATGCAGATAAATTAAAATATGTTCATAGGTAAGAAAATAATCAACAAAAGTTTACATATCTCGTTTCATTCTTGATGTATTTCAGTCTTAAAAGCTAATTTCTGCAATCTTTGGCACAACTTTGAACATGAGCTGTTGTCAAACTTTGAGGGTGTTTTGGCAAATTAAATGTGTTTCCTTTGATTTTGTACAGTGATTCAGGAGTGTGTTTATTTTGTTGATTATGTTGCGTAATTAGGGATAGGATAATTTATTTTACATGGGGACTGGTAAAACAATGGAAATGAAATACAACCAACAACTATATGCTTCACTTTGGATTCTAGGACTCAAATGTGGGGTGAGTGGCAAACTTCAAATTTTCAGCGCAAAACTAACTTAAATATTTTTTAATGTCATTGAATATTTCGTTTTATGTGTTAAGAATTTGAAACTGAATAATGTAGCAGTGTCACATACATAGCATACATATCTACCGTTATCTATCTGTTGGATTTTCGTCACTTGGTGTCAGTCAGTGTCTGTCGTAATCTGTTAACTTTTACAAATGTAGAAAATTTTAATGTGATCTCTGTTATGAGAATTCTTTTACTTAAAAGTTGTAGACTAGTGTTAAGGTAGCATAAAAATAGGAAATTTTAGTTTTCTTTTCATAAAAGGGTTCCCTTTCATACTGAATATTTTATGTAAGCTTTTAGTTATTGGTGATTACAAAATAAAATCAAATATAAAATGGTATGGTAAATAGGCATCTTAACACAATATTATCACATTTTAGATGGATGTTTTATTAACTTCCCCTCAAATAAGTAATTTACTTTATCAGCTTTACACATCTAGTAAAACATCTTCAGTAGAAGATTTGAGAACAAGATTGGAACTGTTTATTTTCGTTGTAGAGTGTTTGGTATAACTGATTGTTTCCCTGCTACCACTTAAACAATTTTCAGACTTGTTACTAGTCAAATCTTTACTTTAAACAGTTTCCCTGTCTTGTAAACCTCATATCTAAAGTAATGTTTCTTGTAATTTGGCACAGAACTTCATCTGGTAACACCATGTTTTGTATTTCAATTTTCATCTTCAATCTAATCCTTATTTTATTGTATGTGTATGGTTCTAAGTTTGAAAATGTTAGCACTATAAAATAAGGTACCTACAAGAGTGAAATTACTGCATGAAGAGACATTACCACAAAAAGACTTAATGGATGATTGATTTAGGCATAAAATCTAGGATTATAAACATAGTTTAATTTTTGAATTCAATATTATGGAAACGACCTAAATAATTTTGGCAGTAACATGCAATCCAATGGAACAATGCAATGTCCATGCAAAACAAATAATCTTGTAATGAACCAATTCTCATGCAATAAGATATAATCTTATGAAACATAGGAATTCTCACATCTTATCAAACATAGGAATTCTCACATCTTATCAAACATAGGAATTCTCACATCTTATCAAACATAGGAATTCACTTGCAATAACAAATAATCTTAGGAAAAATAGGAAGTATCATGCAATAACAAATTATCCAATGAAAAATTGTCATTCTCAAGCAATTACAAATAATCTAATGAAACAGGAATTCTCAAGCAATAACAGATCATTTAATGAAACAGGAATTCTCATGCAATAACAGAAAGTCTTATAGAGCATTGTTATAATCATTCAATAAAAAAAATATTTGAAGAGAAACAATACTTTTCATGCAATAACTAATTATCTAATGTCAAATTGTATTTTATACAATAATATATGCTACTAACTTAAGTGACATATGTTTCTGTAATAACTTGAATTAGTATATTTGGTGTTTAATCCTTTTGTATTGTGAAGAAGAATTATAATGTAATTATCTATAGAACTTGGTTAGGTAATTGATTCCTATATAAGTATTGACTTGAGATTCCCTGTCTGGACAATGATAGATAATAGACACAATAAATATGGAAATGTGATATTTAAACAGATAAGTTATGTAAAAATTTTCTTGTTTTCTTTGGTATTTTATTTCAAACAAATATTTTTCTGGAAGTTTAAGATAATCATTGTTTTTGGCATCTTCCATGTCTGACCTATTGTCCATTGTTTGTCTGTAAACATCTTTTAAACCAGTCTCATTGAAAACATGGAATTTATTACTGAAATATTTTTTCTGTCTGAAGAAATAACCTCAAAAAATGTGAATAACACATGAAGCAGGTTATTTAAAAGTGTGCACCACATTTTTGAGGCTATTTCATATAGACACAAAAATATTATGACATTCATTCAATTTAATTCTAAATTCCATTTCAAGGAGTAAATCATGAAAAACATTAGTGACGTCACAGAAACATGAAAATTATGTCTATAAGATAATAGACAAAAACTTTCATCCAATCAGAAGATGTTTTACATTCAATATTAAATTATTAACACATGGGTTCAGAAAAGAAAGATAACTCTGTTTTACTTGGGTTATGATTCTTAATTGTAAGGAATTTATGTTATTTAAATTAATCTACTCCCAATAATCTAGTATTAATTACAGAACTTTTCAGTCAATAGCAAAAATTACTTTTTATATAAAGTTTGATAATTTTGAAGGTTTTTTTTTTTAAATTATTGTGTGGGAAAAATATATTGAAAGCATGTTTGGGTTTTGTTGCTGGTTAAAAGAAGTTTTTCAGTCAACCATTTTGCTTTGAGGGGAGCTGTTATTTGAAAAGGTAGTGCATTCATACTTGATAGATATCTTTTAAACTTCGTTTGGCTGACATTTAAAAGACATGACTAATTTTTTTTTAAAGTACCAAGATTGAAAACTATAAACCTCATCATCAAATTAGAAAGGATTACAGATCATTACAAAGTGCTTATATATTGAATATTCTTTTCAAACTATTTATAAAAGTAAAAATTGATTTTATGTAACAGCTTGTCATTACATGTAAAATCCAAACCAACTTTTGTCCCTACTGGTCCCAATCTAAGAGTAACATAGTTTAAGTCAGTCCCTACTGAGCTCAATCTAAGAGTAACATAGGTGAAGTCAGTCCCTACTAAGCTCAATCTAAGAGTAACATAGCTGAAGCCAGTCCCTACTGAGCTCAATCTAAGAGTAACATAGCTGAAGTCAGTCCCTACTGAGCTCAATCTAAGAGTAACATAGCCAAAGTCAATCCCTACAGAACTCAATCTAAGAGTATAACATAGCTGAAGTCAGTCCCTACTGAGCTCAATCTTAGAGTTACATAGCAGAAGTCAGTCCCTACTGAGCTCAATCAAAGAGTAACATAGCCAAAGTCAGTCCCTACTGAGCTCAATCTAAGAGTAACATAGCCGAAGTCAGTCACTACTGAGATCAATCTAAGAGTAACATAGCCCAAGTCAGACCCTACTGGGCTCAATCTAAGAGTAACATAGCTGAAGTCAACCGTACTGAGCTCAATCTAAGAGTGACACAGCACAAGTCAGACCCTACTGAGCTCAATCTAAGAGTAACATAGCTGAAGTCATTCGGTACTGAGCTCAATCTAAGAGTAACACAGCACAATCAGTCCCTACTGAGCTCAATATAAGTAACATACTTCACAGTGCAACATAAGCCTATTTGGCTGGCTGAAAATTACTTGTATATATGAATGTAATTGTTTGTTGTAATTCAGGTTGCACTTTAATAATTTAACTTTGGATGTAACGCTTCTCCTGATTGGCTGACGTTGTTATGTTTATCAGCTCATAGACATAATTTTGTCATGTGACCCTGATGTCATCAATGTTTTTTCATGGTTTATTCCGGTTTAAAATGGAATTTATAATTTTCTAAAGTCTGATATTTATATAAATATTTTGATAGATAAAATTTTTCCTTTGGTTATTATTGTCAATAAAGCAAAAAGGATAAAGTATGAAAATTGAATGTGTTTGAGACATTGAGTGCTAAAATAAAAGTTCTTTTGAATTCAAATCAAACTGTCCCTAAACATTTTAACTACAAGTTATGTATGGTTGTGGGAGAAATGATGCACACTATAAAAGTTTGATTTTTCAAATTTGCTGACAAGACAATTTTTTGGATACATGTTTTCATCTAATCAATTAGAAATGAATCAGAATGCTTTAAATCACGTATGTACATAGATCTGAATACAAAGTTACAATGGCAAAAATATTGAAAATCCATGCTGTACTTTAACCGGAAATTCCAGCAGATCATTTCTCTACAATCGGATCAAAATTAAAAGGAGATTTTTATAATTATTACATACCTAAGAATCTTTTTGTCAATATTGCTCCTGTAATTAATTGCCCTGTTATCTTTATTTAGAAGATAAATGAGTAGATTAAGTATGTGATAAGGATGTTATTATTGATTTCATTGCCTTGAAAACTGATATTGATGAGCTGGTTTGCTGTCAATTTTGTCTTACCTGTTGAAGGTTTTATAAAACAATGCATTTGTCAATAATATTAAAAACATTCCTTTATTCATTACATTTCCTTCTTGATTCTTTACATAGCGGGCTGAGAATATGTATGTAAATTCATTTAATATGTAACAAAAGTTAATAAAGTTACTAATAAGTTTGAGAAATTAATTTCAATTTTCCGTTATGTGTGATTGGCACCTGTGGTTCTTTGGATTTTTTTTGCAATTTCAAAATGATTAGATTGGAAAGGATTACTGCAGATGAAGACAAAATAATAAGTCAGTGGAAAATTACATGATGGAATTCGAAAAAATTCAGAAACTATTCCGTCAGAAATTCAAACCACTGTAACTCAATATGTTTATGATGAATGAGTTTTTGAATCAGTTATTCATTGTTGGATATAGATAAAAATAAAAATTTAATTAAATTGGCACCATGGGGTTTAGGTGGGAAAAGAGGAAATTAGAACGTGTTTTATAAGGCAAACCTACTATATGAGTATAATAAATATCTGAGAAATGTACTGCAGGTTTAAGTGTTGATTTTTTTGGTTTTATTTAACTAATGTCTATGGTTATGTAACAAATCAATGAAGGACCTTTCTAATTGAACTCTTGATGATAAACGCATGGCAGTATTCGGATGAAGAAACCAACATTTTATTCCATTGATAGCAAATATGCTGTTATGAATTATGCTGTACTTTATCACATAGTTAAGCAGAAGAAAACAATACTTAGGGAATTGTCCGGAAACATTCATAAGAGCAGTTTGGACTTAATAAGCTTTATATGGCAGCTTCTAATGAAACACTCTTGGAAAGAACCATTTGTTTAAGGAACTAGGACCTTTTAAAAGGTGTCTTTATTGGACAATTATGTATTGAGTTACAAATGTTGAATGTTCGCAGAGGGACTTTGGACTTATAAACTTGTTATTTCACACATTTGCATAATGGTTTTTTCCATTTGCAATTAGAATCGTTACTTGGAATCGTAACTCCTAGTTTATGTGATAGGTCTTTTATTAAAAGATTTATATCCGATTTACAAGAATTACAACATCTCTACTTGAAAAAGAACAGTGGATTTCTAGACTAATTTGTGATTATCTTTGCACAAGCACTGAAATGACTACAACTTTAATTCGAAAATCAAATTCAGGGGATCGATCTACTGGTTCATCCAGTAAATTTCATAAAAGTGTGAAAGCTTTAGCTTCTTTCAAATCAGCAACATCAAAACGAATCAGGTTCCATGGGCATGGAAATGAGAAACAAACTGCCCCATCTGTGAACAGTAAAGCTCGCCAAGGTTGGATAATCCCTGCCAATCCACGTCGTTTGTTCCACTATGATGATCATGGCTGGGAGTGTTGGGTAGGTATTATATCATTCAGGGTTTCTTTCTATTTTACACCTAACAAAAGGATAAGTTATAAGTTTGATGGAATTGTTGGTGATTTGGTAAGTTGTCTTGTTGTTTTTTTGGGGTTTGTATAATGCTATGATATCGTTGCTGTCTGTAGACACGTTTAGTTTCCAGACAATAACTTAAGTTTAAGTGACTGAATTTAACAAGAAGGTTCAAGACCACAAAAGCAAGTTTTGGATTGATTTTGGGGGTTATGGTACCAACAGTTTTGGAATTCTTAAGGGCTATAGTTTCAAGACAATAACTTGTGTGTAAGTGTATGGATCTGTCTGACATTGTACCACAAGGTTCCATATCACAAAGGGAAGGTTAGGATTGAGTTTGGGGATAATTGCCCCAAACAAGCAGGAATAAGGGGCAAAAAAGGGACCAAAAACAAGCATTTTTCTAGTTTCCAAACAATAATTTGTGTTAGGTGTATGGATCTCTCTACAATCTTACTACAAGGTTCCGTACTACAAAGGAATAGCTGGGATTGAGTTTGAGAGTAATTGCTTCAAAGGGAAGGTGGGGAGGGGCTCAAAAGGTTTGGTGGGTGATTTTTTCATGTGGTTCATTTTTTTTCAAAAATTTTCAAATTTCAAAGTTTCAAAGTTTCAAGAAGACATCTTCAAAATCACAGTATTGCGCAATAGATTTTTTTACGATCTTTGTCTGACCACATTTATTTTGTGTCAAAAAACCTATATTATAACAAATATTTGATCACTATCTAAATTCAGACAATATCAAGCTGGAGTATTGTGTCTTAATTGCCCCAACTGTTCAAGGTTTGACCTCTGCAGTCGTATCAGGCTGTTTTCAGAGAAGCTTTTTATTTTTTAGATATTTATAAATGATTCAGAAATTTATATTGAGTATGTATTCACTTTGTTTATTCTAAGATGAATACATTTTGTAACAGGTTAGATCTGCTTAATTAATTCAATGAATGAAATTTATTTCATGAAATAGATTAAGCTAATTGATTGATAGTTGCTATAATCAAGATTTATTGGTTTTTAAAATTAATTATAAAGATGTAGATTTGAAATAATGTGTTTATTAGGACTCCATTAGGATCATAGCCAAAGAAGTATATTAATGTAAATGTATCATATTAGTTCTCAATGGAGACTATATAAACACTTTTAAAGTGAATATATCTAATCTACCACTGTGTTTCACCAAACTTTTTCTGAATTTGGAATTTGTACCAAATCCCAGAAATGATGCATGGATTGGTTTTAAAGATAATATTCCTCATTTTGTTCCAATCTAATGACACTGGGTTTCCTTAGTAAATATTATGTCATTCATGTTGCCAAAAGACTTTGAAAATTGTTTATAATTAATATACTGGCTAACATAATATGTAGCCATGTGTCTATTGTTTCAGACAATATCTTCATCAAATATATGTAATATGGTTTTAATTGTGTTAATGTCTCAATATTGTATACCTCACATCTCCTTTCTAACATATTCTTTTTTTTTATTTTTGGGACTAAGTTGCAAATACATTATAGGTTTTATGGTACATAAAGTCTGCTTCAACACTTTGATCCTCCATTTTTGACAAGTTGTGTACGGAGATTTTACCAACTATTTGTTTTCTGAATGGTATTCCAAAATCTTAATGCATTAGCTCACACCGTTGTATAATGCTATAATAGATAGTATATTTAATATTGGAAATGACTGCTTTTGTGTGTTCAGAAGGGTTAGCAGTCCCTTATATTTGTAAGATCATTCATGAGGGTTGGAATGTCAGGCGTCATACTTTTTGGATTAAATTAGGTAAAAATCAACAGGGATTCTTCGAAGATCTCAAATAATTGTTCTATACCATAAATTTTGGAAAGAATTTAACTTCATTCGTCAAAATCAGCTTATTTTTTTTTTAATATCTGTACTGTTTTAGTAACATTTATATAATGATATATTTCACAGCCTGGAATACTATAATAACAGAGTATTTGATAATAAATTACCATAGCGGAATTCTAGCCTGAAGAATATTACAAAGTGCTAATTAAAAACTACAAAGCTCATTGGGAAATCTTTTTCAATGCAAATATTATTGTCAGTTTGAGATCATAAAGCTATAATAATGGTCACAGGTTTTTTGCTCATAAAATATTAAATAATGGTATATTCAAATAACGTCAATAATTGTGAATATTCGCACTTCCATTATAACTTTATAATTGAATTACTACATAGGTTTTCCATTGGGAATTTATGGTTGGGTACAATAATAGTATAAATGAAAAAACTAGATTGAATAGTTGATTACATGAACATTCCTACAACCAAAACTATTTCCTTTCATTTCAATTCTCTTTCCAGTGGTCAATTCTGTCTTAGCAAATGATTAAAAGATGTTTGATTTGATATTGTAAAATGGCTTAGTTGAAATTGTAGAATCTATTTTCTTTATCCATCTTCTCTACATAATTTCTTCTTGACATTATTTAAATTTGCTGTATATTTCATTTAATTTTTAATAATGCGGTAGAAACAAATGTATAACTTGTATGCATAATGTATCATTCATTCTGATGAGTGTTAGGTATACCATCAATAAATAGAAGATTTGATCCTACTGGAATAACAATATTTGACCTTATGTACAAATATTTCTATTTAAGCAGTTATGGTATCTGTTATATATAATGAGGAATAGATATCTACGATGTATTGGAATCAGATTCTTGTTCCCAGGGTTCCCTTCAATTACCATACATAAGCAATTTCATTCAATTGCTAATCTTTGCTGTATTGAAAAAGGATAGTTTTAGGTATCAAATATTTATTGTTTTATTCCATAAATATTCTTAATTGAATGAAACTGGTAAAAGAATTTGTATGAACCTGCCGTGGCAGAGTGGTCATTAAGTTTTACCCTTGTCCATCTGTATGTCTGTACGCCCTGAAAATTGGTTAACACTCTTTTAACTTTAGTTTGCCTCAATCAAATATTGGTGAAAGTTATACATGATGCTTTTTAACAAATAACAAAGATTAAGATTAAATTTTAGTGGTATCACTTTTACTGTTTTAGAGTTACACCATTTTACAGATGGAACAAGAATGTGTCCATAGTACACAGATGCCCACTCGCACTATAATTTTCCATGTTCAGTGGACCGTGAAATTGGGGTCAAAACTTTAATTTGAAATTAAAATTAGAAAGATCATATCATAGGGAACGTGTGTGCTAAGTTTCAAGTTGATGTGACTTCAACTTCATCAAAAACCACCTTGACCAAAAACTTTAACCTTAACGGACGCACGGACGAATGGACGAACAGACGCACGAACGGAGGCACAGACCAGAAAACACTTGTAGTCACTTTTACCATTCTTGAGTTATGTCCCTTTATAATGTTGTATGCAAGTAGAGGGAGGCATTATCTGTGTGCAATGGACACATTCCCCATTTATTAATTTTAAGTTTTGCAGTTCAGTTTTTGTTGAGCCTGCAACTTTTGTTGCAGAAAGCGCGACATAGGGATATTGATCTGGCAGTGGCTACAGCAGCGGCGGCCTTAGCTTAGTTCTTAAAATATTTATATATTAGAAGGTGGAAGACCTAGATGCTTCATACTTTGTATATAGATGCCTCATGTTACGAAGTTTCCGTCAGTCAAATGTCCAATGTCCTTGACCTCATTTTCATGGTTCAGTGACCACTTGAAAAAAAATTCAGATTTTTTGTTATGTGGAATTTTCACTTATTATAAGTAATAGGATAACTATATGTGGTATGTGTGTACCCTGCAAGATCTGCATGCCCGTCAGACAGTTTTCACTTGACTTCGACCTCATTTCATGGATCAGTGAACAAAGTTTTGGCGGTCTAGTCCATATCTCAGATACTATAAGCAATAGAGCTAGTATATTAGGTGTATGGAAGGACTGTAAGGTGTACATGTCCAACTGGCAGGTGTCATCTGTCCTTGACCTGATTTTCATGGTTTAGTGGTTATAGGTAAGTTTTTGTGTTTTGGTCTGTTTTTCTCATACTTTATGCAATATGTCTACTATATTTGTTGTATGGAATGATTGTAAGGTGTACATGTCTAGCGGGCAGATGTCATCTGACCTTGACCTCATTTTCATGGTTCAGTGGTCAAAGTAAAGTTTTGAGTTTTGGTCTTTTTATATGGTCGTATATTGGTATCACGTTGGTGTCATCGTTGTCGTCAATAGACATTTGGTTTTCGCACTCTAACTTTAGTAAAAGTAAATAGAAATCTATAAAATTTAAACACAAGGTTTATGACCATAAAAGGAAGGTTGGGATTGATTTTGGGTGTTTTTGTCCAAACAGTTTAGGAAGTAGGGGCCAAAAAGGACCCAAACAAGCATTTTACTTGGTTTTCGCATAATAACTTTAGAATAAGTAAACAGAAATCTATGAAATTTGAACATAAGGTCTATGACCACAAAAGGAAGGTTGGGATTGATTTTGGGAGTTTAAGTCCTAACAGTTTAGGAATTAGGGGCCAAAAAACAGGTCCAAAATAAGCATTTTTCTTGGTTTTTGCACATTAACTTTAGTATAAGTTAATAAAAATCTATGAAATTTTAACACAAGGTTTATGACCACAAAAGGAAGGTTTGGATTGATTTTTTGAGTTTTGGTCCCAACTAATTAGGGGCCAAAATGGTCTAAAATTAAACTTTGTTTGATTTCATAAAAAACTGAACTATTGGGGTTTTTTGATATATCGAATCTAACCGTGTATTTAGATTCTTAATTTTTGGTCCCGTTTTCAAATTGGTCTACATTAAGGTCCAAAGGGTCCAAAATTAAACTTAGTTTGATTTTAACAAAAATTGAATTCTTGGGGTTCTTTGATATGCTGAATCTAAACATGTACTTAGTTCTTTGATTTTTTTGTGCACTCTTGTTATATCTTATAAATGATTTGTTCCAATCAACAGGCAAAGCAATTAAATAGTTAAACGTCCCTTTGAATGTTGCTTAGAAAAATATCAGGGTTATGAAAACTGTTGAAATTGCCAAAATCCTGCATGAACATTTATCAGCTGTTAATGTAAGAGGTTCAATAGACAACTTTCGAATTGATGCATTTTCGTCAAAAACTCTGGTTTTAGTGAACATCATTTATGCGTTTAGGGGATCGTCACTTCCGTTCCACTGTTGTGCATGTAATAATAATTTGTCATTGATACCCCAATATCCTTTGTTTTTCTATTATTTGGTGTAATGAAACAGAGTTTTGTCAACTGTAATATTGACAGCCCTGATAGAACTGATTTCAATCCAAAGTAAACTGAATTGTTGTTAATAGTCAGATTGTTATTTGTACTGTGTCTCTGATAAAATGTGCTTTTCCACATATGTCATTTGTCCCTTTGATCAGATTTTACAATGATTGATATAGCTGCTACTTTACCAGACAATTTGTTCTGAACAATCCATCAGTGGTCAGTTGACCAGGATCGATGGCAGTGAGCGAGTGTCCTTTGAAGTAATGTTTAAACAGTTGGTATACAAGAGAAAATCAATAGTTGCTACACTTTATTTTGGTGCATTTGCCAATTTAGAAAATTTTTTTCTTAACTTTTTGTTTTTAATCTGTTCTGTATTTTAATATTTAGCCTTACAGTTACAGATTATCTGCTCAGTTAGTATATATTAAACTGAAATTTGAAAATTGTGTAATGCTTTATTTTAAATCTTACAGGAGTTCCACTTATTTTCAAATACATTTGGCATTTTAAAATAAAAAATTTAATGAAATTAAAAAGTTCTGCTCAGTAGTAGAGTTGTATTTCTGAGTGAAATTCCCTTCAAAGATTACTTCTGTTTTGGGGCAAAATATCTACAATTTAACATAGATTTATTTCTTTATGTTTGTATTTAAACTGTTTTGGGTGAATGTGAAAAACATACCAGTTAGCTGAAGAAAGAAAACCTAACCTATTTAAGTATTGTAAGTAGTCTTCTATCATTTTTAAGGGATAAGTCATCCAATTTCTATATATATCAGTACATCGGAACTCTTCTCTTTAAATATAAAATTTATTAATGCTAGTATAATAATTTTATAATTAGCAACTCCCATCATATTACCAATAAACAAGATCTGACTCTTCAGGAAATATTCTCTGAACCATTCTTTGAAGTGAATGAACAAACATAATTTCCAGCTAATTTCCAGCCGACATATTATCAATAGGTTTCCTCTTTCAAGTATGAGATCTGACTTTTATAGTTTCATCAAGAAGAAAACTTTACCTCAGGTTTCTTTTTGAATGGCTATTATTGGTTTATTGTAAATCAAACCTTATTTGACAATAAGCATCTTTGCCAATTTCATTACTGTTAGTGACAACCTTCAAGTGAATAATTGGTTGTATCCTTATATGAAGTGTACATGTCACATATATATTATTGCACTCATATGTTTTCAACATTTATATTTTATGATACCTTAGAAATACAGACGGGTCTTTTATATTGGGGTAAATGATATATTCTGACATTGTAACTAAAGTTTCCCCCTACCAAACATTATGAAACCTCTACACAATACTTATTAGCACAAAACTCAGATCAAGTACAAATTTGGGTAGTGTCGCTTTTATTGTTCTTGAGTAATGTCCCTTTATAATGTTGAATGCAAGCAGGGGCATCATCTGTGTCCATTGGGACACATTCTCCATTTATTTTGATTGCATATAACTCACTTATTATAGTGTACTATGATTGATTGGCACCAAATTATTTTATGAAACCTTTTTTTACAAGAAAATTTGGTGACCACATTTTACCTTTATGCTGATGTTTTATACTTGTTTTAATCGTGTCACACAAAGTGTGATAGAATTCTATTGTTTCACCTACAGTCATTGTAGGAACTTGAGTTGGTCTTTGATTCTTTGTCAATAAACTTACAGACAGATCACCGACATTGGTACCTTTATTTAAGCAGGCCCCTTTATCCCGGAAGCCTCTGAACAGAAAGTCATGACATTGTATTATCAATAGCCCTATATGTCTGACATTGTATTGTCACTTTTGATAGTTTTGTGGTGAACTGATTTAGTTGTATAACCATTAAAACACTTAAACACTTTTAAATCCTGCTAGAAATTAGTTGTGATTTTCCATTAATTATCATTTCCTATTTCGGAAGCTGTTATAGTTCAATATATATTGACATTTATCCTTCACACATTTTTTATTCGTAATTGCAAAAAGATGTATTTCCTGTCAAGTGTGATTTAAAGGAATAAGATTTCTTATTGAAAAATATGCTAAAACTATGGATTGGTTTTCTGACTATATTGGAAACGTTGGGATTTACTCCTCGACAATACTATGCCCTGTCAGTAATATTTAAATAGACGGGATCAATCAAAGATTGTTGTATAGTTGTGCTTATATATGGAAAAACAGTTCTATCCTGTCATAGATGATTATTTTTTAGTGTTCTCTAATTGTGCTGAGGTACAAAGTCATGTGATGTCTATTTGTCTGCAGAGCAACAACATTGAAAAGGTTAGCGATTTCTTCCCAATAACTGAATCATATATTTATTGACAATTGCCAGGCAAAGGAACTCTATGGTGTGGGTAATTGTTTTTGGTCAGTTAAGAACGACTTCTTATGGAATTGGTTCTATAGTTCAAGGTGAAGTTTGCGATGGATATTGTTTGATATAATCCTAATGTCACTAATAGCCAACTTAAAGACATATAAACATTGGGCTGTTGTTATCAACTGTCAAGCTGTGTGTTAACATGTATTTGTCGGATCTTATTTTATCCAAACTGACATTTGTCTCAGAAAATTTCACTTGCTGTCAACCAATAGAAGTTTCAAATACCATGTCAAACTTTCATAACACTGATCCCATTGACCATTACCATAACTCAAGACACGAACGATCTATTATAAGAATGTGTGCGTTGTTATGGGTTTTAAAAGTGCATGAGGATAATAATAAAAGGAAGGAGTCACAACAGAGACTGAACTCGGGTACACAAAGTTCACATGACACAAATACGGTAAGATTTATTTAAACATTATACATGTAATAGCAATCAAATATGAAGAAGAAGAAAATTTGAAGTATAGTTATTTTCTCATATTTTTCTTGCTAAATTAATGAAAAGTCTGATCTTATTGATTTAGCCAAAAGAATATAAGAAAATTTAACAACAGATATTAAGTTTAAGGTTGATAGTGCAATGTTGGTGTTGTGAAAAGAAATATTTGACCAGATTTCTTAAGACTTTAAAACTACCCGGTAATATTGAAAATTATTAAAGAAATTATCATTCGAAGACAGCAGCATAATGATCAACCAATGTCTCTCTATGCTACCTTATGAAATCATGAAGACTTATTGTAATTAGCTTTGCTAATCACCTCCCCAATCAGGTACAACCAAGTCTGATGTAATTAGCTTTGCTAATCACCTCCCCACTCAGGTACAAAGACATACAAGTACAGATGTGAGAGTACTGGAAATTACTGAAAATAACTTCAAAGCCAATGACAACTAACAAAAAAATCATGTTTCTTAGACAAAAAAATCAATCATTACACATCAGACATCCAATGGATTTAGTGTAAAGACATTGTTAACAGTCAGAGAAAAATATAACCTTGTGAAATACCAATATATAGATGTCAGCAGATTGTAAACTGTATAATATTTAGTTTGATTTTAATTTACTGATAACAAAATAAATATTTATACCAATAAAAGCAATGTTCAAAGACCTGATTAAAGTGTTGAATTGAAAATCTTTTAGAAATAGTTTATTTAAAAGATTTATGAGTTTCCCAGGATCGTATCTAAATTTCCAGGCTTGGTAAACAACATAGCTGTAAAAATAAGGATCAGCTATCTTGTTTGAAATGTATGATTATGACAAAAGATTTGACATATTGTTATACAAATTTGCAGGTCTGTAATTTCTTTGAAAATGTCTGTGAATAAGATGGTAATATTTTGTGTTGTGCTTATTTCCAATACTTTAATAATTGTGAAACTAGAATGAATATCATATGCAGAGCCTCTATATTGATAAATGTATATCTGATTTGAAAGGAGTATTGATTTGGAATAAATACAGTAAAATGATCATTAGAAAATATGATGGTTTTCTGTTGGAACATGTCATGCTTAATGCCTTGTTTATTCTAGTTATTTTTCATTAATAATCATCAATAGAACATATACTACTATTTAGTTTGGTATCTATACATGACCCTTCGAATATATGAGAACTAAAAAAGAATTAAAGCTTGTTTGGTAAAACTGAATTAATTCCTGTAAGTGTGTCTTTATATTAGGTTAAATTGGATGCAATTTTTCCATGTTATAGAATAAGGAAATGTGGTATGATTGCCAATCTTATAAAATAAGGAGATGTGGTATGATTGCCAATCTTATAAAATAAGGAGATGTGGTATTATTGCCAATCTTATAAAATAAGGAGATGTGGTATGATTGCCAATCTTATAAAATAAGGAGATGTGGTATTCCAATCTTATAAAATAAGGAGATGTGGTATGCCAATCTTATAAAATAAGGAGATGTGGTATGATTGCCAATCTTATAAAATAAGGAGATGTGGTATGATTGCCAATCTTATAAAATAAGGAGATGTGGTATGATTGCCAATCTTATAAAATAAGGAGATGTGGTATGATTGCCAATCTTATAAAATAAGGAGATGTGGTATGATTGCCAATCTTATAAAATAAGGAAATGTGGTATGCCAATCTTATAAAATAAGGAGATGTGGTATGCCAATCTTATAAAATAAGGAGATGTGGTATGATTGCCAATTTTATAAAATAAGGAGATGTGGTATGCCAATCTTATAAAATAAGGAGATGTGGTATGATTGCCAATCTTATAAAATAAGGAGATGTGGTATGATTGCCAATCTTATAAAATAAGGAGATGTGGTATGCCAATCTTATAAAATAAGGAGATGTGGTATGATTGCCAATCTTTTAAAATAAGGAGATGTGGTATGCCAATCTTATAAAATAAGGAGATGTGGTATGATTGCCAATCTTATAAAATAAGGAGATGTGGTATGATTGCCAATCTTATAAAATAAGGAGATGTGGTATGATTGCCTATCAAACAACTATACACCAGAGATTAATGATGCAAATGTTTAGCATCTTGATTTTTTGTAAAAATGTTTTCCTTAGTGTTCAAGATTTGTTGTAGCTCTTTCCACATTTAGAGAGGCAAAGACCTAAAATTTGGAATTATTATTCCGATTTAGATTTTGATAAGTCTTACCAATAATTCAATACAGTTTGGTTTTTATGCCCCACCTACGATAGTAGAGGGGCATTATGTTTTCTGGTCTGTGCGTCCGTTCGTCCGTCTGTTCGTTCGTCCGTCTGTCCCGCTTCAGGTTAAAGTTTTTGGTCAAGGTAGTTTTTGATGAAGCTGAAGTCCAATCAACTTGAAACTTACTACACTTGTTGGTTATGATATGATCTTTCTGATTTTAAGACCAAATTTGACTTTTGACCCCAATTTCAAGGTCCACTGAACATAGAAAATGAAAGTGGAAGTTTCAGGTTAAAGTTTTTGGTCAAGGTAGTTTTTGATGAAGCTGAAGTCCAATCAACTTGAAACTTACTACACTTGTTGGTTATGATATGATCTTTCTGATTTTAAGACCAAATTTGACTTTTGACCCCAATTTCAAGGTCCACTGAACATAGAAAATGAAAGTGGAAGTTTCAGGTCAAAGTTTTTGGTCAAGGTAGTTTTTGATGAAGCTGAAGTCCAATCAACTTGAAACTTACTACACTTGTTGGTTATGATATGATCTTTCTGATTTTAAGACCAAATTTGACTTTTGACCCCAATTTCAAGGTCCACTGAACATAGAAAATGAAAGTGGAAGTTTCAGGTTAAAGTTTTTGGTCAAGGTAGTTTTTGATGAAGCTGAAGTCCAATCAACTTGAAACTTACTACAATTCTTGCTTATGACATGCCAATCAACTTGAAACTTACTACACTTGTTGGTTATGATATGATCTTTCTGATTTTAAGACCAAATTTGACTTTTGACCCCAATTTCAAGGTCCACTGAACATAGAAAATGAAAGTGGAAGTTTCAGGTTAAAGTTTTTGGTCAAGGTAGTTTTTGATGAAGCTGAAGTCCAATCATTTTGAAACTTACTACACTTGTTGCTTATGATATGATCTTTCTGATTTTAAGACCAAATTTGACTTTTGACCCCAATTTCAAGGTCCACTGAACATAGAAAATGAAAGTGGAAGTTTCAGGTTAAAGTTTTTGATGAAGCTGAAGTCCAATCAAATTGAAACTTAGTACACATGTTGCTTATGACATGATCTTTCTAATTTTAATGCCAAATTAGATTATTTTCCCAATTTCACGGTCCATTGCAGGCCTTTCATGAGGAGGCGGTACCCGGTACTTTTACCCTCCTATGCTATTGACAAGTACCGCCTAAATGTAGGAATTTTTATATAAGATATTCATGGAATAGATTTAAAAGTACCACCTAGAAATGTGGAAAGTACCAGTCAACATGAAAGATAATGAAACCCCTGCCATTGAACATGGAAAATGGTAGTGCGAGTGGGGCATCCGTGTACTTTGGACACATTCTTGTTTTTCTTACAAAATAGTTGTTAGAAAATAGTGAGGCAATGAAAATCAAATGCATTAAAGGTGATGTTACTGCAAATTTGATCCAGAAAGTATTTTGCTATCTTAAAGTTTATTTTGTTAACAATAAATTTTTGATGATTTTAGCTGTTGTTGGAGAAAAATACGTCTTTATTGATATTAAAACCAATTAATCACATGAATTGCATGGAATAGCAAATTGGTACCACAAAGATCCAACCCACATAATGCTATTAGTTCTGTTTTCCAGCATGTTTTTATAAAAATCGTATCGATTCTGTAATGGAGTCAATAGCACCTTTTAGACATTCTATACAGTATTAAGATTGATTTGAGAGGCCAATTGAATTTTCACTTGGTTCTCATAATTTACAGTTAGTCTGGGCTGAGCAATAGAAACATGAAGAGAGAGCTGTATAAAATTACTTTAAGTAATTCTGAGGGCAATTTGTCAGGATAAAGTGTTTTCTTTATTTAACATTGAAACATCAGTATGCAGCCTTGAATTGAAAACAATCAGAAACTCAGAGATGTTTATCTCATGTTGACTTAGTAGTCTTGATTTTGGTTTGCAAATAAATAGAGCTGTTGTTTCTAATAAAAAAAAATACAATATTCATACAGACAAAATTTGGAAAACCGGTTTAACAAGGTGTATGCAAGCTTTTAGCGAGCTACTACACCTGTTTCAAGCCGAGTTATTGTCTTTATCCTGCAATTAATTCTGTATATTGTTTGTGTTTTGAAAGACACAAAAACTAACATATTTAGCATTTATTTTCGATTTGTAATCCCTTGAGGCCAGCCTGCGTAGTAATATCAAATCACACATTACGCTGAAGACGGGTTCGCAAAAAAGAATCTCGAATGGTCAACAATAATACATCACTCAAGGTGAATAATTATCTATTTAACATAACAACTAATTTCAACAGTAAAAACAAATAACAAAACATTGTCAAATTTGAAACAAAAGTGTACGAGTTGTCCTACGCTTCAAACTTGACATTCACTAAACATGCATGCTGAAATTGACATGGTTGATTTTGGAACACAATCATACACATTCAAGTTTTGAAATCGACAATTGTCATCGTCATTGGAATGCAACTGGAATACACATTATGAAGTCACACAGGTTCAAACAATACTTAGTCCGGCAGTGGGCGAGCTTTAAAGCGATATCTGTATAGTATACAGATACAGCATAGCAATATCTGTAGGGCTGTATCTGTATAGTACGACACCCAATTGCAGGATAAAATAGTTTTATTATACCACATGTAATAACTAGCATCACCCCTTTTAAGCTCTTGTTTTTGTCCAGAATTTTTTAATCTTCATGTGCCCCAAAAAAAACAGTATTTCAGTGCTTTGACATTTATGAATAAGTGAGAAATGATGTAAATAAAGTTCAATTTAACTGGATTGGTGTTGATAATCAGATAATCAATAAGTTTCCCTCTAATTCAGCTTGGTCTTCCGTGTAACAAACCTAACACAGTTAAATTATGTTAGCTTAAGCTCTGGTTTCTGTTGGAATGTTTCATTAATGTGTCTATGTCAAGGCTAACGAACGAGTCCTGTCTTGTCAAAAAGAGTTAAGTGTTGAACAAACTACCAGTTTCTTCTTTTAACAAGAATTAATTGAGTTAAAAATTTGTAGATTTTAGCTTGTTTTTCAATACCAGTGCCTCATACTTTAATTTGACTGTCAAGCAATTTATTATAGTTGTAACCATTAAGGTGAATGAATTAAGGAATGGTAGGAATTTTGGTTACACGCCATTATTCCGACAGCCCATTAATCCGACAGCCAATTGGTCTGACAACCCCTTAGTGCGACAACCCAATAGTCCGACACTTATCAGGGTATCAGGGTAAAATAAAATGTGTATGTCTGTATTCCGTGGGGTTACTGATATCCTTTCGAGCATAACTGTGCCGACAGCACTTGCCAAATCATACCCTGTTCTAACCAGAAAACATTGAAAACATACCCTGTTCTATAGATGCTCAGAAAATGTATACCCTGTTCTAGACCGTATAAAATAAGATGCAGTTCTAGACCCGGGTTCTAGACTGTATCTTCAACAACTGAATACGAGATCCTGTTCTAGACAAATACTTTTTGTTAAAAAAAACCCTGTTCTAGTCAGCAGGGCATAAAAAGCGACCCTGTTCTAACCAACAGGACATGAAAGAGAAACCCTGTTCTAACCAGCAGGGCATGAAAAAGTGACCCTGTTTTGCGGCACACTTTTACCACTAAAAATATAGTAAGTAACCCCCCGGGGTATTATTACGATTATGTTATAACATATTTTAAGAAATAACTCCATATATATAACATAGGACTAAGGTAGTTCGAATACTTTCTAAGTATATACTCAATTTGAAATCTGCATATAGAGTAGAACAGAATACAATATTTCATTTTCCAAATTACAAATCTATAAAGAGCAAAAACAAAATAGAAAAAAAAAACAACTAACACATTGATATCAAATAACAGTCAGTATCAAGATTTGTGCTTCATAATTCAAAAGAGCTAACAATATAATATGATTTTTTTCCCATAATAGTAAAGTTTTCTTGTGTTAACATCAAAACAAATAAATTTCGAAGATTTATCATGTTTATTTAACTTTTTAAAGTTCTGACAAGTGCTAGAAATATGCTTAATGACTTCATCCCTCAAATATTATAAAGTGAGCATGCGATTGGAAAATGACGCTCATCCTCAACTTTATCAGCTGTACAATACGATTTTTTGAGAATCTGGCATTTTTAATTCCTAATGTAATGGGTGAGCACAGATTGATAATTAACATATGAACTGCCTTTTTTAAAATCAATGATATCTAAATATTTTTCTTTTTGAAAACAATCCTTAAATGAAATAAGTGTCAAGTTTGCTTTCGTCAGTGTTCATTGTTTAAAATTTTTAATAGATGATTCCAATATGTATATTTAACCAAAACACATAATTTACTAAGTTTTTGTTTACAATTAGATAACAAGGATTTGTATAGTTATATAATATACTGAAATAAATATCCCACAAAGAATAATTGATATCAAAATGGACAACCACAAAAAGTATAGAGAGCGGAGTTGGTCTTTTTAGAGAAAATTTACCCATACACATAAGACAGATGCATTGGGAAATTTTGAGCTTTTGGAATAATGAGCTATCGGAGTAATGGGCTGTCGGAATAGTGTGCTGTCGGAGTAATGGGCTGTCGGAATAGTGGGCTGTCTTTTTAGTGAAAATTTACCCATACACATAAGACAGATGCATTGGGAAATTTTGAGCTGTCGGAATAATGGGCTATCGGAGTAATGGGCTGTTGGAATAGTGTGCTGTCGGAGTAATGGGCTGTCGGAATAGTGGTCTGTCGGAGGAATTGGCTGTCGGAATAATGGTTGTCGGACTAATGGGATGTCACCGGAATTTCCACACCAATCATTTCATCAGACTTATTGCTCTTGGTGTTACTGGGACATCAACGGAGAACAAGAGCTGCTTTGGGAAATGTCTTGTTTTTTTGGGGGTTTTTTAACTACATTTTATAGAACTATACATTACGGTTGTTTTATTTCTATAGAAGAAATGTAAACAATTTATTTTATTTTTTTCTGTATGTTATAAGTAATCCTATCTATATTTATATTCTGTTCTTTCCCCTTACATAAATCTTGTGAGGTAATCAATCTAATTTGGTATTATTGCTAACATTACCAGCTCTCTAAGGATTTGTCATTTTCTACTGAACCTAATTAACTGCTTAAAAGAATCAAGACGACTTTGATGAATTGGTAGAAAATGGTATGTTTGCATATTGAGTATCAAATTAGCCAATATTTCATATTTGTAACGAGCAACCACAAAACATGTTTCCGCATATAATTTGTTAAGTGCAACATACATTTTTTCTGTTACATCATAATTGATTTCATTATAAAGTTTAGATGTACTGAATATTTTCAATTGAAAGCATTATTTATCTGTGTTATTGATAAGTTCATTCTTTATAATTGAATAGATACAATACATGTATTTATTCATTAGAATTTGTAATTTTGATTGGCTGACAGCAATCATGAGAAACCCTAATATCATATTTTATTTTCATATGAAATACAACTTCTATGACTGAAAAGGCTTTCCTTAATTGACAATGTTAAAATAATGCAGTGAAAAACAAACAAAAATTTGATGTAACTCTTTAATTTCATGGTTGAAGCATAAAATGTAATTATAGGAATGGTATGCTTCTTTTTATAATTTTATAGGGCTATAAAAGAGTTGATAACAATTCTACTCTTCATACAAAATGTGCTTTGATCAACACTTTAACACACCAATAACATTATAAAACTCTAAGTTAATATTATTATTTCGGGGGTTTTATTATTTGTAAAGTCTCAGGTTTACTGAGGGAGTGGTATGATTAAAATGATATAAGTGCATTAAAATAGTTTTATAGGTTAAAGTATGGTCTTCAACATGGAGCCTTGGCTCACACCAAACAGCAAGCTATAAAGGGCCCCAAAATAACTAGTGTAAAACCATTCAAACAGGAATACCAACAGTCTAATCTATATAAAAAAAAACAAAGAGAAACACCCTTATCTGAAACAATAGTGTAACATGACAACATAGAAAGACACACTATAAAATATCAATTGAAATGGCTTAACTCAATCAAAAGAAGTAATTAAATGAGACTATATAGATTTGATACAATGTTATGAAGTAATTACATGACGCTATGTAAATTTGATACAATGTTATGAAGTAATTACATGACACTATATAGATTTGATACAATGTTATGAACTAATTACATGACACTATATAGATTTGATACAATGTTATAAAGTAATTACATGACACTATATATAAAGGAGTAGGGGCAATAAGGCCCTTATTTGGCCCAAAAATTACTGCAAATTTAAAAGTTATCATACATATTTTTTAATTACTGTACATTATCTATGGTACAAGGTATTCAGAAAAACAAAACAATTTTGGACATTGAACAAGTTACCATGGCAACAAATTATGACTTAATTTGCATATTTTGTAAAATTTCGCAATTTTCTTTGTTTTTCATCAAATTTTTAAGTATATTTTAGATTGAAAAAGTATGTGCGCACCCAAGAAACAACTTTATATTTAGTGAGATTTTGTCAATAGTTAAAATAAAGCTACTGTTAAATTATTTTGTTGTTTCTTGGCTGCGCACGATGTTTCCACAACAGAATCAAAGATAGAAAACTGCATAAATTCTGTATTTTTCATCATTTTTGTGAAACAGTACATATTATGACGTAATTGTGACGTCATCACATAACAATCTTAATGTTTTTCATTGATATTTCTTGACCCTATGCATTTCTAAACATTATGTACTAATTTGAGAAAGTTATCAAACATTTTATTTTCTTGGGCCAAAACCAGGCCTTAATGCCCCTACTCCTTTGATACAATGTTATGAAGTAATTACATGAGACTATATAGATTTGATACAATGTTATGAAGTATGTACAAGAGTTTATATAAGATTTGATACATTATTGAATCCACATCCATTTAGTCTGGTTTATTGGAAAGATTATGTTAAGCTATACCATGGACATACAAAAAAGTTATTTCATTAGCATTTGAAAATCTCTATTTGAAAAAGAAATGGCAACTGGCAGTCACTTGCTAGTCATGCTCATGATAATTTGAAGTTCTGTCATGTTTTCTGATCAGTTGAGTTTTGAAAGTATTTCCCAGTAATAGTCAGTGATATGTAAGTGCAGTGAATTTCTTTTCCATCAGTTTCTGCAATTTTTGCTATTGATGCAAAGCAGTTGTTTATCTAGGGATTTTTTTTTTAATAAGAACTTTACTTAAGTACTGACCATACTTTTTTTCTATTTCAGTTATATGATAAAATCAACACTCAAACAGCTACTCCAGTCCGCCCTCCACCCTCCGATTCTGTCCATAAAACAGTGGAGGTAAGTGGTGACCACAAAACAGCTATTCCAGTCCGCCCTACACCCTATGATGCAGTTAAACAATCAAGGGAGGTAAGTTGGAGTTCTCTCCCTTATTCCAGGAGTTCTCTCCCTTATTTCTATTCCTGCAACCGTTTTTATGTTGTGTATGGTGCAAGTTAGAAGTTTTAGTTGTTATGAGAATGTCTTAGAGCATTTGATATAGTTTTAAAATTAGTATTGGTGTCTGAATATGAATAAACATTTTCTGGTTTAACATTTGACATAGATTGTGTACTGGATATGCATAGTTGCATGTAGAGAACTGAACACTGACAATTGGAAAATGGCATCAAGGACTTGAACTGTTAGATTTAAGTCAGGTTTTCTTGAAGTGGGATAAGTATAGGTTAGCTCCCTTCTGATTTGGAAATTTTCAGGTTTTTCTTTCCAGAGTTGAATGCTACGATTCTTAGTGATAAAAAGTGAATTTTTTTTTCGAAATAGGTGAACAAAAGTGTGGGAAAACTTTAGTTTACATAGAAATATTAAATTTTGAGAAACAATTTTTTCCTAAGGATAACTGTTGATATATTGGTACACTAGTATTCAAAATTGATTCCTGTTTTCCAATTTGGAGTAAAAACTTCATTGTTTCTTAACTAATCTAAAATTGTGAGAAACATCTCATTGTGGAAGGATTTAAATCAATATTAATATGTAGGTTTAGCTTGTTATTCCAGGCTCCTCACCTAGCAAAGGCATTTTGTTTTGTTTTATTATCTGAATTAAGTTTTGTTTATATGCATCACACAAAAATATACAAGCAGGCCCTTCCTAACATCTTCTGTTTTCTAGTTAACTCTTTTTGTCAATGAATATGTATATTAGATAGGAAGGAAACTTCTACTATTTGTTGAGATTGAATCCAAAATTTATCAAGTCACCCTATTAATGGAGATCATAAATTTGAAAAGCAAGTACCAGATTAATAAATTTCCTGGACTTATCTAGGTAAGTAAAAAAAGTATGACCAACGAATATACATAGAATCATTTTCATAATAGCGTGGACAACAGCAATATGTATGTTGGTGATAATACTGAATCATTTACATTTCACTTTTTTTTCATCGACTAAGGATAACAGTGATTTTACACTCACTCAGTCTGTCAGAGGCCTTCAAATGTGGATTTAAATAGAATAAAAGAATAAAGTACATGTACATGCAGGTGCACGAGAAGATAAAAAGAGAAGTACAAATGTATTTAACATTTAAATCAACACACAAGGTTTAGTCCTCTGCTAGTTATTCATATTATTTGATTTAGACATTTAGAACCTTTGGCGACCCACAGTTTAATTGTCTATAACATGTACTATATGACAGGCGAGTGATACAGACAAATGTTCACCTAATCTGACCCAGTCAATTGTTAACCTGAGCACGCAAAGAAATGGTCTTGTCCATACTGTTATGAAAATGATTCTAATACTTGCTACCATTTTTAGAACAAACAATGATTTAGTAAAATTGGTGTATTACCTTTCTTACCTTTCAAAAGTAGTTTCATAAATGATATATACTGTTAAAAACTAACAGATTGATAGCTCTTAGTGTACATATACTGACTATTTTTGCATTTTGATAAGGCCTAAATTAAAATATTGTTTGTTTCCCCAATCCTGACCCTGCCAATCCAGGGGTGGGTACAGGGCCGTAACTAGCCTCTTTTAATAGTGAGGCAAAATATGTTTGCCGAGCGGAGCGAGGCGACAAATTTTGGGCGAGGGGTCTGGGGGCCACTCAAGGCCCCCAGTAGCTCTGAGAAAAATAACGCAAAATCGTGCATTCTGAGCGTTTCCCAGACTTTTTCTTGCATTGAAACGGCTTAATTAGTTTTTAGATATTTTTTTCGACAATCAGGTCCCAAAGCAAAAACAAATATTAATTGTAATTTTAGAACTTCCATTTGTTGTATTTAAGACTTTTAGGTCACGATTATTAGAGACAACATTAAAAGACTAATATGTAGGATAAAGCGAAAATTGTAATTCTCATAATTATTATTACCGTATCTGTCTGTCTGTTCTTGTCTTGTATTGTGATTAGACTTTGGTGATTTTTTCTATGACTAGATTTGAATATAGTGACATTGCAGTATTATACTTTAAGTACTAGTACTGCTTAAGTCCACACCAGGGACCATCTTCACCTTGTTTTACGATCTTTTACGGTATTAATGATTCTTTAAAAGTATTGTTGAAGACCATCCGGCAACTATCAAGATGAAGAGCAGGAACACAAACTTTGACCATTGATCATTTGTATTTTTTCTATGCATTGACTTTATGTGCGATTATGTCCCCATACTCCTTTATTATCTGTTAAAGGGTCTCATCACGACTTAATGCAAGTTTAAACTTTCAATGTAAAAGGTCATATATGGCAATACCTTGTTTTTTTTTCTTCAAATTATTTGATACCGGGAAATATGTGACCTTACTTTAATTCAAACCATGTCAGCTATCTAGTTTTTTTTTTTACAATAAAACAAACTGTGTTGTATTCTTTGATATCAATTTCAGTTATTCATGCAGAAAGGACATTTTTTTGTGTCCACTGAGTAGCATCGCATTTTCTTAAAATATATTTATTGAACAATTCTGGACATCGGTGGACATGTAACATTGCAAAACCACGTTTACAAATGAATATCATCGCTCAGACTATAGTCATAAAGGAGGACAATAAATGAACAAAAGACAAACCCGGAACACAGAAGTACAAACAATAGACCATCAATTCTGAAAACTAGTGTTGTCAACGGTTAACCGGTTAACCGTTCGAACGACCGAATACCGAATACCAAAAACGCTAACCGGTTAACCGGACTTTTTTCAATTTTTTTTAAAGAATTGATATAAATTTATATTGACATCATTAAATAGATGTGTTTTCTTTACAAATTGTCGTCGTGGTAATTATTTTGACTGATCAATTGTCCAGTATATTGATTGCTATTCATAATCCAAAAATATGAAATTAATTAGAACTTGTCTCTGAGCTCGGGGCAAGATAATAGGGAAACATAATTAGTTACATGTTTTAACAGTAATTTCTAATCAGTAACACGATTAAATTTTACGATTTACTTTATCATTTCATATTTTATCTTATATTGTGTAGACCTACATCTGAATGTGTAATCTCTGTCGTGCAAGTCTTTGTCATATTTTAAGCTAAATGCTAACTCAAAAACTGTAAAAAAGCAAACCAAAGTGAATTTAATCAATATATAATTGATGGTACGATTAATAGGATTAATCAATTTACATTGAAACACCTCACATTATTTTCGGAGACAACAAGACAAAATGAAAGAATCATCGGTTTCAGACATATTCAATTCTACGAGATCAAGACGTTTTTTTTTAGTTTTTTTTTCAATCTGAAGTTAGTACAAACGCCATAGTTTATACCGTGTATTTGGTAATGAAGTTGGACAGGAATCTTCACAGACCAGCCTTATAATACCAAAGGACAAACTTCAATTCATTGTATTATAAAAACGTAAATGTATGACTTGGATGGAAGGTAGTCCGACACATTGACACTCATACCTCATCTTCTTATATCTATGTGTAGGGTACTATTGATAAGGCCTTAGAATATCAACTAAAATTACCGGTTAACCGGTTAATTGGTCGAACGATTATACGATTAACAGGTTATGCAAAAGTGTACGATTTGACAACACTACTGAAAACTAAAAGGAAAATAGAAACATGGATAACGAAAAACATCCAGAGGATACACCAGGGAGTGAAGAGAATTTGCTTCTTGCAAGACACTTTCCGTGAAAACAATTTGAGTATGAAAACAACCTTTTGTTTCATTTTTTAGCTCACCTGGCCCGAAGGGCCAAGTGAGCTTTTCCCATCACTTTGCGTCCGGCGTCCGTCGTCCGTCGTCGTCCGTCGTCCGTCGTCCGTCTCCGTCGTCGTTAACTTTTACAAAAATCTTCTCCTCTGAAACTACTAGGCAAAATTAAATCAAACTTGGCCACAATCATCATTGGGGTATCTAGTTTAAAAAATGTGTGGCGTGACCCGGCCAACCAACCAAGATGGCCGCCATGGCTAAAAATAGAACATAGGGGTAAAATGCAGTTTTTGGCTTATAACTCAAAAACCAAAGCATTTAGAGGAAATCTGACATGGGGTAAAATTGTTTATCAGGTCAAGATCTATTTGCCCTGAAATTTTCAGATGAATCGGACAACCCGTTGTTGGGTTGCTGCCCCTGAATTGATAATTTTAAGGAAATTTTGCTGTTTTTGGTTATTATCTTGAATATTATTATAGATAGAGATAAACTGTAAACAGCAATAATGTTCAGCAAAGTAAGATTTACAAATAAGTCAACGTGACCGAAATGGTCAGTTGACCCCTTTAAGAGTTATTGCCCTTTTTAGTCCATTTTTAACCATTTTTCGTAAATCTTAGTTATCTTTTACAAAAATCTTCTCCTCTGAAACTACTGGGACAAATTAATCCAAACTTGGCCACAATCATCATTTGGATATCTAGTTTAAAAAATGTGTGGCGTGACCCGGCCAACCAACCAAGATGGCCGCCATGGCTAAAAATAGAACATAGGGGTAAAATGCAGTTTTTGGCTTATAACTCAAAAACCAAAGCATTAAGAGCAAATCTGACATAGAGTAAAATTGTTCATCAGGTTTAGATCTATCTGCCCTGAAATTTTCAGATGAATCGAACAACCCGTTGTTGGGTTGCTGCCCCTGAATTGATAATTTTAAAGAAATTTTGCTGTTTTTGGTTATTATCTTGAATATTATTATAGATAGAGATAAACTGTAAACAGCAATAATGTTCAGCAAAGTAAGATCTACAAATAAGTCAACATGACCAAAATGGTCAGTTGACCACTTTAGGAGTTATTGCCCTTTATAATCAATTTTTAACCATTTTTCGTAAATCTTAGTAATCTTTTAGAAAAATCTTCTTCTCTAAAACTACTGGGCCAAATTTAACCAAACTTGGCCATAATCATCATTGGGGTATCTAGTTTAAAAAATGTGTCCGGTGACCCGGCCAACCAACCAAGATGGCCGCCGTGGCTAAAAATAGAACATAGGGGTAAAATGCAGTTTTTGGCTTATAACTCAAAAACCAAAGCATTTAGAGCAAATCTGACATAGAGTAAAATTGTTCATCAGATGAAGATCTATTTGCCCTGAAATTTTCAGATGAATCGGATAATTGGTTGTTAGGTTGCTGCCCCTGAATTGGTAATTTTTAGGAAATTTTGCTGTTTTTTTTGTTATCTTGAATATTATTATAGATAGAGATAAACTGTAAACAGCAATAATGTACAACAAAGTAAGAACTAAAAATAAGTCACTATGACCAAAATAGTCAATTGACCCCTTAAGGAGTTATTGCCCTTCATAGTCAATTTTTAACAATTTTCTTAAAATTTGAAGATTTTCAATAACATTTTCCACAGAAAGTACTGTTATAGATAGAGATAATTGTAAGCAGCAATAAGGATGATTAGTAAAGTAAGATCTACAAACACATCACCATCACCAAAACACAATTTTGTCATGAATCCATCTGTGTCTATTGTTTTATATTCACATAGACCAAGGTGAGCGACACAGGCTCTTTAGAGCCTCTAGTTTTTTTTAATTTTTTTACATGAGGCATTTGCCTCATTTGCCTCAATGTAGTTACGGCCCTGGGGTAGGTAGGTAGGAAAATAATTTTATTTTTCCGAAAAGCTTGAACATTATCGGACGATCCGGCAAGCCTGAAAATCCAAAATAAATAAAATAATATTTGACTTAGATTTGACAATAAAAGTTTATGAGTAGCACCAATTTTGCAGGGTCGGTCGGGATTGGGGAAACAAACAATATTTTATTTTAGGCCTAAAGCTAAGGTAAAGTAAACCTATCCTATGAATGAGAAAGAAAGCAGTAAAATTATCCATATTAAGTTTTATTACTGATCAGAAAAAATCATAAAGATAGTTCAGAGAAGGGTTAATTATTTTTCCTTAGAAATGGCCAGGTTACTGTCTTTGAAATTGATGCTAATGTATTAGTTTTTTTGCATTGATTTTGTGGAAAATATTGAATACTATCCATTGATTCTAGAGTTACTTCTTTTTGAATGATTTCAGTGAAAATCTATAAATAATATTAAATCTAAAACCGTTTTATGTAGTTGTTTTTGTTAAGTATTTTCTTCTGTGTATCACATAACCTTGAAGTAAGCAATGGCCTTTTTTTTTTTCTTTTTTTTTTTTTATCAAAACATATTAATTACAGGTTTTGGAAACAATCAAGAAACGTCCGTCAGAATATGCAACTGTCTGTGAAGAATTATCACAAATCTTATCCAAGCCACATATCACGGTAAGTCTGAAGAATTATCACAAATCTTATCCTAGCCACATATCACGGTAAGTCATTATTGTCATGGTTCTTAGTCACATATCACTGTAAGTCACAAATCTTATCCGAGTCACATATCACGGTAAGTCATCTTATTGTTATGGTTCTGGGTCAAGACACATATCATGGTAGGTCATAGTTCTTAGTCAAGCTACATATCATGGTAGGTCACAGATCAAGTCAGGTATCATATTATCCAAGTCACAAGATTGTAAAAGATCTTAGTTGTCACATGTTGTTAGTCACAATATTGTCACATATCTTAGTCAAGTCACATTTTATAAGTCACAATATTGTCAAGAATCTTAGTCAAGTCACATAATATTGTTACATTGCCATATTGTCAAGGATCTAAGCCAAGTCACAAAGCATGTAGAGTCATCAGATTTTCACATATCATCATATCATGGTAAGTCACAATATTGTCATTGATCTAAGTCAAGTCAAGTCAAGGTATGATAAATTTGTTTCTTCTATAAGCCATGGAGTATCAAGTATATGAACTATAGACATGACAAATAAGTTATTTCTATAAGCCAGGAAGTATCCAGGCAGCATAAATAAGTTTCTATAAGCTAAAATACATCAAGTCTATGTACTCAAGGCAGGATGAATAAGTTATTTCTATGCTTCATGAAGTATCAAGTATTTGTAACTCAGGTAGGTTAAATAAGTTATTTCCTTTTTCTTGCTATGTTGAAGACAGCTGGTTGGAGACCCATTTGTGCATGGCCTTAGGTTGAAATCTGCTATTTGGTCAGGTTGTTGCCTTTTTGACACATTCCCCTTTTAAATTCTCAATTGCATTTCTATAAGTCATGAAGTATCCAGTACATGTATCCCACATTTGATAAATTAGTTTCTGTAAGACATAATACATTAAGTTTGTGAACCTCCTCTATGATAAATAAGTTATTTCTATGCTCCATGAAGTATCTAGTATTATGTACCTCAGCCATGATGAATAAGTTATTTCTATGCTCCATGAAGTATCTAGTATTATGTACCTCAGCCATGATGAATAAGTTAATTCTATGCTCCATGAAGTATATAGTATTATGTACCTCAGCCATGATGAATAAGTTATTTCTATGCTCCATGAAGTATATAGTATTATGTACCTCAGCCATGATAAATAAGTTATTTCTATGCTCCATGAAGTATATAGTATTATGTACCTCAGCCATGATGAATAAGTTATTTCTATGCTCCATGAAGTATCTAGTATTATGTACCTCAGCCATGATGAATAAGTTATTTTTATGTTCCATGAAGTATCTAGTATTATGTACCTCAGCCATGATGAATAAGTTATTTTTATGCTCCATGAAGTATCTAGTATTATGTACCTCAGCCATGATGAATAAGTTATTTCTATGCTCCATGAAGTATCTAGTATTATGTACCTCAGCCATGATAAATAAGTTATTTCTATGCTCCATGAAGTACCTAGTATTATGTACCTCAGCCATGATAAATAAGTTATTTCTATGCTCCATGAAGTATCTAGTATTATGTACCTCAGCCATGATGAATAAGTTATTTTTATGTTCCATGAAGTATCTAGTATTATGTACCTCAGCCATGATGAATAAGTTATTTTTATGCTCCATGAAGTATATAGTATTATGTACCTCAGCCATGATGAATAAGTTATTTCTATGCTCCATGAAGTATCTAGTATTATGTACCTCAGCCATGATAAATAAGTTATTTCTATGCTCCATGAAGTACCTAGTATTATGTACCTCAGCCATGATAAATAAGTTATTTCTATGCTCTATGAAGTATCTAGTATTATGTACCTCAGCCATGATGAATAAGTTATTTTTATGTTCCATGAAGTATCTAGTATTATTCCACTGCATGTTGATTTTGATGGTGAAATCAACATTTGATTGGTTGAAACTATCACACGTGACGTCGAACAAAACTTCATATTCCCCTCTGAGTATCATATTCCCCTCTGAACATCATATTTCCCTCTGTAGATCGGGACCTCGTAATATGACGTTACGCGCGGTTAATGTGCATACCGTTTTGAAAGTCGTTTAATTAAAATAGCGTTAGATAAGTCATTACTGTGTTTAAATTTATTCAAGCGTTAAAATAAAAAGACTATTAATTTACTTTTGATCCGCACTGTTTATGCCGTGTTTAGCTATTAAAACAAGCAGATAAGAAAACAAACGTATACAAATTAATATAGTATATTCAGTAAGTAAACGAAGCATAGGCAGTGGAATAAAACATTCATTTCCCTAAGCTTCGAGAGATATGAAGATTTGTTCACCCTCGAAAAATCACATTTCCCTCGGGCAAAGCCCTCGTGAAATATGAATCTTCTTGGGTGAACAAATCTTCATATCTCCCTCAGGAACGGGAAATAAATGTATATCATGTACCTCAGCCATGATGAATAAGTTATTTTTATGCTCCATGAAGTATATAGTATTATGTACCTCAGCCATGATGAATAAGTTATTTCTATGCTCCATGAAGTATCTAGTATTATGTACCTCAGCCATGATAAATAAGTTATTTCTATGCTCCATGAAGTACCTAGTATTATGTACCTCAACCATGATAAATAAGTTATTTCTATGCTCCATGAAGTATCTAGTATTATGTACCTCAGCCATGATGAATAAGTTATTTTTATTGGGGAATGAAGTATCAAGCATATGTAACCAATTCAATATAAATAGATATCTAGAAATATGATATATGAGCCATGAAGTATCAAGTGAAATAGGTGCCATACGGCTGTAACTTCTAAAGGGATTAAGTAATGCATGGTCCTTTAAGATTTACTTATCTTAAACAGAGATGGAAAGATTTTATTTCTTATAATAGAGTAATCTTTCAAAAAGATAAACATTGGAGTTGTTTCCCTTGCACCATACTTGGTCCTGTGAAATAATGATTGAAAATTTTCATATTTCAGGAAAACTAACTCCACACTTTTTATTGATCAAATTCAATTAGGGGTCATATAAATATCACTTTGTATTGGAGATTATATATTAAGAATTATTAAACAAAATTTGATTGGACTATGTTTGGTGAGTTTGTATTTTGTAGGATCAAATATCTTTAAAAAATATCTTAAATCACTATTTTATATATTTTCTTTAAGGGTCCTTATACATTAGAGTTAAGGTTCATTCATGGTTATGGTAAGGTTAGGGGATGTTTTAGGTTAGGTTTAGGTTTTAGGGTTAGGGCTAGTGTTAGGTTTAGGTATAGGTTAGGGTAACGTTTGGGGTAAAGAATAGTTTAGTATAGCTCTTTATGGGTTGGAACCCCTAAAGTAAAAGAAGGCCAAAATCTGTTTGATTTCACCTGCCATTTATCTACCTGTATTTGTACAGTTGTAGTTGAATATTGAAGTGGTATTGATGTGTGTATAGTAAGGATATATATTTAATTAAATAGAAATTGGATGCTTTTATTATTTCCTTTTAAAGAATACATGTACTTTGTTGTGGATTATTAAGGGGTCATCCATAATTGTCAACCATTTTCCAAATTTTACACTTAAAATATACACTTGGGGGGAGGGGGTTAAAAATCAACATTTTTACCGTACGCTTTTTTTTTTATTTCCGAAATTTATGTCGTTTCCATAGGGAAAGTCGATGTATAAAATCGAGAATTGGCTTGAGTGTGTTTCTCTTCTTATTTCTTGTTTATTATTTTCACTTGATGGTTTTTATTTCAATATCATAATTCTCCTCAATCCGCAATGAATGATTAAAAGATTAAATCATATGAAAACTAAATCTTTCAAAAATGTGAACTAGTAAAATTATTTGAACAAAAAGTTTGCAAGCATTTCTCAGATTGTGAATTTCACCTGCTATATTATAGATCGTTATCGTTTTACTCTGTTTAATAAACAAAATTGATGGAAACACTAAATTCTCTGAATGTTTTGATTTTGACAAGACACCGTTTTGTGAAAAGTTTTTAAACTGATCCTTCAATTGATTTTCTTGTTATGCATTCCAAAATAGTAAACCTGTAAACCGAAGTAAATTTATTTTTCTTAGTATAAGCCTCCGTTAATTAGGAGCACCTCCATATGAAGTTTAACCTTAACTTAAAAAATATTCAAATATATGTACACGTTACAGTATATAAACATAAACGAAATAGTGCCATGAACGGCATATTTACAGGGACCTTTTGAATAGATATACAGGCGGGAAATTTAAAAACTTAAAATGTTTTAAAACATTACAGTTTTATTTATTGCTGTCTTGAGCTCTGATTCCATCAACAACTGTCATTCAATACTTTACCAATGCAATATAACCATGCATTTCCCTTTCTTTGATTCTTAGCATAATTTATGTTCCCTTTTGTTAATCTTTTGCATGCTCTAGGTGCCCTTTTTCATTGGGGTTACCATTCCCACTGTGTGATAAGGGAAACACTAATATTTGTACTCTTTATTCTGACAAAACACAAGCATCACAGATAGATGTCATCAAATAAAACAATCAGATATGTTTTAGTTTATTTTCAATGCAAATGTCTATATATTAAACTTAATCCCAGTTGTTTCCTTATCCCAGTTATTTCCTTATCCCAGTTATTGAATCTTTTGTGTATTTCGTATTTATGTCTTTACCCTTGTAGCTATATATATAATGATTTCTTTAATAAAATATGTTTACAGTAAACTTAAATATAATAGACATGATCTTCTTTTTATTAAGAATGATTGATTCTTCTCTTGAAACCTAAAAATGGTTGATATACACTTTTTGAGGGAGGGTGGGGGGTCTGAAAAAGTGTATGTTTAGTACACTTTGGAAAATGGTTGATAATTTTGGATGACCCCTAATGTTTGATAAGTTTTGCTGAGTTGTATGTTTTTATGCCCCATTTATGGGCATTATGTTTTCTGGTCTGTGCGTCCGTTCGTCCGTCTGTTCGTTCGTCCGTTCGTTCGTCCGTTCGTCCGTCTGTCCCGCTTCAGGTTAAAGTTTTTGGTCGAGGTAGTTTTTGATGAAGTTGGAGTCTAATCAACTTGAAACTTAGTACACATGTTCCTTATGATATGATCTTTCTAATTTTAATTCCAAATTAGAGATTTAACCCCATTTTCACGGTCCACTGAACATAGAAAATGAAAGTGCATGTTTCAGGTTAAAGTTTTTGGTCAAGGTAGTTTTTGATGAAGTTTAAGTCCAATCAACTTGAAACTTAGTACAAATGTTCCCTATGATATTATCTTTCTAATTTTAATGCATAATTATATTTTTTATCCAATTTCACGGTCCATTGAACATGGAAAATGATAGTGCAAATTTCAGGTTAAAGTTTTTGGCTTCAGGTTAAAGTTTTTGGTCAAGGTAGTTTTTGATGAAGTTGAAGTCCAATCAACTTGAAACTTAGTATACATGTGCCCTATGATATGATCTTTCTAATTTGAATGCCAAATTAGAGTTTTGACCCCAATTTTACGGTTCACTGAACATAGAAAATGATAGTGCAAATTTCAGGTTAAAGTTTTTGGCTTCAGGTTAAAGTTTTTGGTCAAGGTAGTTTTTGATGAAGTTGAAGTCCAATCAACTTGAAACTTAGTATACATGTGCCCTATGATATGATCTTTCTAATTTAAATGCCAAATTAGAGTTTTGACCCCAATTTTACGGTTCACTGAACATAGAAAATGATAGTGCAAATTTCAGGTTAAAGTTTTTGGTCAAGGTAGTTTTTGATGAAGTTGAAGTCCAATCAACTTGAAACTTAGTATACATGTGCCCTATGATATGATCTTTCTAATTTAAATGCCAAATTAGAGTTTTGACCCCAATTTTACGGTTCACTGAACATAGAAAATGATAGTGCAAATTTCAGGTTAAAGTTTTTGGTCAAGGTAGTTTTTGATAAAGTAGAAGTCCAATCAACTTGAAACTTAGTATACATGTTCCCTTTGATAAGATCATTCTAATTTTAATGCCAAATTAGAGAATTTATTCCAATTTCACAGTCCTTTAAACATAGAAAATGATAGTGTGAGTGGGGCATCCGTGTACTGTGGACACATTCTTGTTGTTTGTGTAATACTGAGAATCATGTCAGAAACAATTCCAGAATAAGGACACAATCTGATAGGAAAGGGATTTAGGAATAATTTGTTTATCAGTAAAAAGTCAGATGTATAGTCCATGAGACCACATCAACTTTCCAGACCTGCAAGTGAATCTATAGTACCCGTCTTTTCTCATGTCCCTACTACTTGTATCATCAAGGTCAAATGAATTTATACTTTGTGCATAAGAGACAATAAAGGACCCAGGGGATGGGATTGTGGTTACGACAATTGGAACAAATGCTCTGTCATCTGTCAAACAGTCCATGACGTGTATACCAATAGGTAATGTCATCTAGTTCATGACATGTATATACCAATAGGTAATGATGCTTATGTCAAACAGATAGTCCATGACTAGTAGTCCCCTTTTTGAAGGAATGACTTGAACTTTATCACTTACAATCCTTTGTGTAATAGCTTCCTTTTAAGTAGTAAACCCCTTTTTATACGACTGTAAAAATTGAAAATTTTTTGGTCGTATATTGGTATGATGTTGGCGTCGTCTGTGTCGTCGTCGTCGTCCGAATGCTTTTAGTTTTCGCAGTCTAACTTTAGTAAATGTGAAGAGAAATTTATGAAACTTTAACACAAGGTTTATTACCACAAAAGGAAGGTTGGGATTGATTTTGGAAGTTTTGGTCCCAACATTTCAGGAATTAGGGGCCAAAAAGGGCCCAAATAAGCATTTTCTTGGTTTTCACACTATAACTTTAGTTTAAGTAAATAGAAATCTATGAAATTTTGACACAAGGTTTATGACCACAAAATGAAGGTTGGGATTGATTTTGGGAGTTTTGGTTTCAACAGTTTAGGAATTAGGGGCCAAAAAAGGGCCCAAATAAGCATTATTCTTGGTTTTCGCACAATAACTTTAGTATAAGTAAATAGAAATCAATGAAATTTAAACACAAGGTTTATGACCACAAAATGAAGGTAGGGATTGATTTTGGGAGTTGAGGTCCGAACAGTTTAGGAATTAGGGCCCAAATAAGCATTTTTCTTGGTTTTCGCACCATAACTTTAGTATAAGTAAATAGAAATCTATGAAATTTAAACACAAGGTTTATGACCATAAAAGGAAGGTTGGGATTGATTTTGGAAGTTTTGGTCCCAACAGTTTAGGAATAAGGGGCCAAAAGGGTTCAAAATTAAACTTAGTTTGATTTCATCAAAAATTGAATAATTGGGGTTCCTTGATATGCCCAATCTAACTGTGTATGTAGATTCTTAATTTTTGGTCCTGTTTTAAAATTGGTCTACATTAAGGTCCAAAGGGTCCAAAATTAAACTTAGTTTGATTTTAACAAAAATTGAATCCTTAGGGTTCTTTGATATGCTGAATCTAAAAATGTACTTAGATTTTTTTTGATTATTGGCCCAGTTTTCAAGTTGGTCCAAATCGAGGTCCAAATTAAACTTTGTTTGATTTCATCAAAAATTGAATAATTGGGGTTCTTTGATATGCCAAATCTAACTGTATGTAGATTCTTAATTTTTGGTCCTGTTTTCAAATTGGTCTACAATAAGTCCAAAGGGTCCAAAATTAAACTAAGTTTGATTTTAACAAAAATTGAATTCTTGGGCTTCTTTGATATGCTGAATCTAAACATGTACTTAGATTTTTTATTATGGGCCTAGGTTTCAAGTTGGTCCAAATCAGGATCCAAAATTATTATATTAAGTATTGTGCAATAGCAAGAAATTTTCGATTGGACAGTATTCAGCAATAGCAAGAAATCTTCAATTGAACAGTATTGTGCAATAGCAAGAAATTTTCAATTGCACAGTATTGTGCAATAGCAAGAAATCTTCAATTGCACAGTATTGTGCAATAGCAAATATTTTCAATTGCACAGTATTGTGCAATAGCAAGAAATATCTAATTGCACAATATTGTGCAATAGCAAGAAAGTTTCATATTTTCAATTGGAGTTATCTTTCTTTGTCCAGAATAGTAGTTGAATCAACTTAAATCATTGCTTTATACAATGTACAATGTATATTCACTTTTACTACCACATGATAAATTTATACAATCTTTACCATTCAGTGATAACAAGCACTTTTTTTACATTTTAATATGTATTTAAATGAGTAGTTATTCGGTTCAATTTTTTTCATTTCAGATTTCATAAATAAAAAGAAAATTTCTTCAAACATTTTTTTGAGAGGATTAATATTCAACAGCATAGTGAATTGCTCAAAGGCAAAAAAAATTTTAAGTTCATTAGACCACATTCATTATGTGTCAGAAACCTATGCTGTGTCAACGGTCGTATAAAGCTGTGCCCTGCGGAGCATCTGGTTGAAGGAATGACTTGAACTTTATCACTTAGAACCCTTTGTGTAATAGCTTCCTTTTAAGCAGTAGACCTCTTTTTGAAGGGATTACTTGAACTTTTTCACTTGGTTCCCTTTGTGTAATAGCTTCCTTGTAAGCATTAAACCTCTAAAGCATTTTCTTTCAACAGCAGATCACGCTTTAATAGATTATTATGTAACTAATAGGTTTTCCATTTAGTTTTTAAATGTGTTGCATATCTTGGTAATAAAGCTAATTAGAGAAGACTGTTTTATGCAGATGCTATGGCTGTATAATTAATATTTTAGAAGCACAGACAATTTGTTTTCTTTTGCTATAGAAAATAACTTCCCTAAGCCAACAGAGTTACCGAAACATAACATAAAAAGCGTGAATGAATTGATTATATAGTCCGTGTTTCTCGCCATCGTTTGATGAATCTTGACATAATTGCCATCATTCTCCATTAATTAAATCAACATCATCTTTCAGCTTTTGTTCGTACCTTTAAACTGTATCATCTGTCAATGATAAAAAAACCTGTTAGTAAAAACTCTTCTTCTGTTGCACATGATAACAACACTATTATCTTGTGTAATGTTTGCACCATTTCATAGGAGGTTGTTTTCTGTTTGGAATTAAGCAGCATAGGATAAATATAAGATATTCTTGCTAACCTATGAGGAGTATTGTTGGCTCAGGTGTTCAGATATAGATTTTATTTAAATCACTTTATTGTGAGATTTGAAGAATTGATGGCAGATGCTATAGAAGACAACTTTAGGAATCAGCAGGTGAGCAGATCAGTTATTGCATGCTCTTTGTTTGGTTCTATTTGGAAGGTTTCATCTAAAGATTTATCCAAACTCATATTTTGATTTTTCTTCAGAGACAAATTTTAAAGAAATCATGTTAGATCCCAATTCCAAACATAACTTTCTTGCATTGTTCCTGCATACACGTATAAATTATCTATAGATGATCTTCAAGATAAATTTCAGGAAAGTTCTGTTGACCTGATAATCATGTTTTAATTCCCTCCCAGTCAGTACAACACTTTATAGACAACTTTCGAGTTCAATGCATTTCCGTCAAAAACTTATATTTAAGTAAGCATCATTCAAGTGTTTAGGTGCATCATCCATGTTGTGCTATTGGTTGGAAAAATATGATCCTATATTGCATGAATTATTCTACAAAACAAATTATTAAAATTGACATACAGTTTGATACGTGACATGTCATTTCATGAAAGAAATAGCTAACAGTGGCCTCAACCATAAGAGAAAAGCTAATATATAATAGAATTGATGTAATATTTTGAAGGTTGTGTCCTTTAAAAGTCTTTAAACTATCAAATGACAACAACAAGCTTTCTATAAAGTCTTTGGTCTACAAGAGATGCTATTAGATCTAATGAGCCATTGTGATCCTCATATCAAAAGATAAGACCTATCTTATTTGAAACCAATTATAGTCTTGATTCAGAATAAGATGTATGTAATGAGCCATTATGTAGTAAAATTGGACCTTAAGATGTATGGATCTGTATGAAATAGGAGGTTTATTGTAATTGGGGGTTCAATCAAAAGCCTTGATAGTTACCAATTTTCCAGACTATCTCTACTTTCACGATTTTTCTACTGTTCTTTGTTATTAGAATGCATATTTGATTTGTTGTCTGGTCTCAACTTTGTGGTCATTTTAGGCCATTCACCCCAATTAATTTTTAAAATTTTGTCATATTTAAAAAACAAGTTGCTTTCTTTAAAAAAAAGAAAAGCAATACATGAACCTAAGATTGCTGACTGCCGGGTCACCAAAAGATTGTTGCTGAATTTGTGTTTGCTTTTGAATTGAAATAATTGACTGTGAATAGAAGAAGCCAGTTGAACGTATATATTTACAGCTTCTATTTGAATAGTTATTTTAAAGCTCGACTATTTTATATATTACTTGGGAATGTACATATTTTTTCCGACTATAACCCATTGGCAAATCCTAATTTCTACTAACCGGATGACTTATGCAAATCGCACAAACCTATCGCAATATAAATTTATGCACTCAGTTTGCTTTATAAGCTGGAATTCTGGATGCATTTATTTTATCTATCACATCTTTATATTTTGTTTCCTAAATGAATGCCTTTATATTGAGTTTCTCAACTCATATTTGAAGCTGTCTTTACTCATGGTATAGATGTTGTATGCAGTTAAACCTGTGGCATGCAATTGATTGGGACCTCTTATGAAGAGACTTATTTTGGTCTCATAAAACATCTTAAATTTTAAGGATTTCCCGATTTTACTTAAATCAATTCAAATATTATACAGAGAAACTTAGTTTTGCCAAAGAATTTCTTAATTCAGAAGTTTATAAATACCTGTACACACTTTCAAAATAACCAATTTATATAAAAAGGTATGTAGATATAAAAAAATGCCAGACACGAGTTAAGTCTATAAAAAAAGCATCAGTAACGCTTGAATGAAAAAAATTTAAAAGGCTAAATACATTACAAAGTTAAGGAATCTATTCCTTGGGTAGACAATCCTCAGCTTTTTGAAAAGGTCAAAGTTTATAATAGGACAGTGACTCAAAAAAGAAACAAAAGAGAAACAACTCGAGGTCAGAATACTGTTAGTAATGATGACCGTGTTTGAAAGTCACATGTAAAGCTCTTTCTGCCGTGTCCTGAATTTAGATAACAAAAACGAAAATAAGCTTCCACGAGTGAATTTAATAGTATTGCATGCCAGTAGTATTTAAGCGCACGAAATAGTAAAAAGAAAACATCTCACTGATACTCAGGAAAAGAATACGCATTTGTGTCATCACATATCTTAATCTAATAGTTGAAATCGAATGTCAAACGGCTTACATTTAATGTTTGGACTCCGGATGCATTGACATTTTATCCGGAATTTTTGAGAATGCAAACCGATAGTGTGCTTTTGAACTGTGATCTATAATGTGAATGAATCAAGACGTGTAGGATAGTTGGTCAACACAATTAATACAATTTTCAAAACCGTACCATAGTACAAATAAAGTTTAGATGCTATAAGGTTAAATTATTAAAACAAACAAACAAAAATTGAATTAAAATCTTATAATAAACTATAACGTTCCTGTTAGTAATTTTTTTCAAATTCTTTTGAATATATATAATATCAATAAACACGAACGTCAAGTATTTACGGATGGACTTTTTATTTATCGAATGAATCTATTTTTAAATTCTAACATTCCACTATGTGAATATATTACTATACACAATATAAGCAAAGACTTCTAAATCCATACTTACAGTATAAAATAATCAACATTGGGGTTGTAATTATTGTAAATTATTTGTACGGTTGTTGTTAGTTGCAAGGATTTAAAATCATGCTTTATGAATTGAAAACACACAAGTATTTTTATTCACGACCGTTTAAAATTTAAATATTTAATAAATTGATCTTACTTTCCGTTTTATGGATTTATTACAATACAAAAAAATAAATAATAATTACTCATAAAACATAAAAACTAAAATGGTATGAAATAATTAATGTAGGAATATAATGATTATTGTTTATACACATTTTTTTTTGTAGGATGCAAGAATTTATTTAGATTTAATTTTTATGTTTCCTTTACAAATGAATATTAAAAAATACCAAAGCAGAGTAACTTGTCATATAAAATATTTAAATTGCAACTCTGAAAATATTCTGATTTCAATCATTGTTAGTTTCTCCAGAAACATAAATACAGTATTTATTTTGTATATATTTTTTTGATTCCGATTGAATTAAATACTTTTGATAAGAATATTATCTTAATATTTTGACCAGAATGTTATCTCCCGTAAGTCTAGTATGATGAAATACACAGTATCCTGTGGTTAAATCTTCAAACATAATTAGTTTACATGTTATCGAGACAACAGACAATACCACGTTATACTATTTGACCCAGATACACAGTGCACAAATATAAATGCGTCGTCAAGGGCCATCAAGGGACCATATCAAAGACGTAGATAACAACCTGTTAAGACCTGTATAAATGACCGAAAACTTTAGAGACGTTCCGAGAATTTTATTCTGACTTCCAGCCGAGAGATATCGAGTGGCCCATAGACACATCCAAAACTCGCCAATATATAAGCATGCAAAAAATGAAACTTTATTATTTTGCCCAATCTAAATGCATAACTGGTTTAACAATATCTTTTATTTCTATTTGTCCGATGGAATATTAGGGTTTTCCTAATGATGTTATGCGTCTATAGGTTGCACTTTATAAATACAGCTGTTTCTCAAACCACGCCTCTTTTGGGGAGATTTAGAATATTCATAGAAAATTAATTTTGTTTACATACTGGTTCCCTGTTATGCTCTCTGTGTTCCATCTCATAGAGACATAACTTGGAAATGTTACCAGTAAATATACATGTGCATATTGTTTACATTGAAATCTGTGGTAACCCTTTATTCGAGGTAGAGGTAGTTAAGAAAATTAGTGTTAGTTTAAACTCTGAAAAGTTCAGGGCATATAAACGTTGAAAATATGCCGCACAGCCCTATAAATTGACCCTTGAAAAAAATTGTAGTGCATATGAACTTTCAATTCTAGGATAAGATTTAAAAAAACTTCATAGTAAAAGTGTTACAGTTTTAGCCTTAAAAGGAGTTCCTATGGGAAATTGCATTGTCAATATTTACAGAAATGCAACCTATAAGTGTAGAACTGTTACACCTGGCTCTCATCTTACATAACTGATTGTATTTACATGAAACTTAATTATAAGATTGTTGATGTTTTGTTTCACTGTTTTCCTTAGTTATGGCATTCTAACTCATTTCAGTTACAGCATTGCTATTTTGATGTTGTCAAGGCTTAAAGTGAGTAGAATGTCCAAGTTCCCTGAGGTTTTCTGGAATAGCAGGATTTAGTAGGGTTTAGTAATGCTTAATGGTCAGTCCTTGATTAATATTCAGGAATATTATTCTGTTTTCACTTAAAAACCTTTTTTCTATTTAAGACTGCATGACAGTTTGATTAAAAAAGATGGTAATTCTTTAATAGATGAGAAAGTAATACTTTTTTTAAGATCATAAGTATTACTTAATGATAACAGATGATGAAGCCATTTAAAGGCTGCACATTGAGGGTATAAATGGGGTGAGATTTTCCTTTTTTTGTCCATTGAAGAGATATATACAGATGTATTGCTTCTCCACTCTTAACATGACATGTTCGAAAATTATGTCAATCATTGAAAATTGATGTAAGAATAATGCTGTTTTTTTCAGGTAACAATTTTATTACACTATTTATCTACTGAAGAAAGGATTTAAAATTGTATTTGTTTTTTACCAGCTGTAAAAAGTGATGTTTCTATACCCTCAGCCATCTCAGAGAAAATCTATCAGTACCAAGAAATGGATTTGTAAAGATATATAATTATTTTCTATTGATCTTTGTGGCACAAAAGAATTCAGTGTAACTATATTTCAAAATTATCCATCTTCATATTTACATTGCTTTATTCCCTCAAGTATTTTAGACAGTAATTGCTAAAGAATAACTAAAGTGCTATGTTTTTCTTAGGAAATGTCAGCTCCACTATTTCGATCATTTTCTTCAAAGCAATCATACTAAATATGAACTCCATACATCTTCACTAAACTATAACTGTTTTTTAAAAAATATTTTTTGACAATTTATTTTCATGTTGATAATAAATCACAAATTTGAACCATTGTTTTTTTCTTTTCATTGAATTTGATTTAGTATCATGTCCATTTGATTACTCTGAAATTTATTATTTATTAACAGGTGTGCTCAAGCAATTTACATTTCATTAAATTATAATTTTTGATGCATATAAGGACACAAGTTTTCTAAAAAAAAAAAAAAAAAGCCCATTTTGTTCCTCTTTATCCGATATATATATTTTTCTTTTCTTTGGTTGGGTTTCTGTCTCTTTTACACATTTTTTATTCTATTTTTGACCTATCAGTTCTTCAGTCATGTTTAAGTTTCCATATGCTTGATTTTATTCAATTGGTTGTAAGTCTATGGGAAAGTTTTTTTTTTAAAAAAAAGGGTTAATTTGTAGATTCAATTTTATAGCAGATCTCAATCTCAACTATCCACAACCCATTGTCTTTATTGATTTAGAAAGAAATCATGTCACTCCTTATTACCATATGTTTAGACAGGAAGTGATGTAAAAAGTCAAAAAGCCAAATTTACAGGAAAATTCAAAACAGAAAGTCTTTCTCAAATGGCAAAATCAAAAGCTCAAACAAATAAAACATACATAACTGTCATATTCCTGACAAGATACAGGCATTTCCTTGTGTTTATAAGCTTTTCCATTGAAATGAGGTAAATATGAACTGTCCATTTTTGAGTGACATAATCAATTCTTTGTGGGAAAAGGAATGGTATCAAATGTTATTTTCTATGAAAATGTTTATGACAACTTTTGCTAATAACTTCTAGAAATTGGATGATTTGATTATTTATCATTAATTTTGCTCTTCTTGATTGGAACATTTTGTTCAGTTGATTAGCTTTATTACAAGAATTACTTAAAGAATACAGGAATTGATAAATAAATCAAATTATCAGAACCAAACAGAGTAAATTGCTATTTGGTGAAGCCAAGTCACGTTTCTGTAAGAGAGAAGATAAAATCAACAAATTCCTTAATTGCAACTGGTTCCTTGTTGTTATTACTGCTTTTTACAATAACCTCCCTACTGACACTTGAAATTATGACAATGCATTTTTTTGTTTCTGTTTTTTTTTTTTTGTCTCAGAAAGCTCAACATAAGGATAGTGATCCAGCTGCTACGGCAGTGGCAGCGGCTTTATATAACTTTTTAAAAGCTTTATATTTTAAAAGGTGGAAGACCTGAATGCTTCATACTTTGTATATATAAAAAAGGAAGATGTGGAATGATTGCCTATGAGACAACTCTCCACAAGAGACCAAAATGACACAGAAATTAACAACTATAGGTCACTGCACGGCCTTCAACAATGAGCAAAGCCCATATCAAAAATATCAATGATTATTTCTTGTTTTTATTTGGTGTCAATATTGGTGTTTAAGTTGTTCTTATTTGAGTGGCTAACAACTTTTTGACTGTCTGACTATAGACACCAACCCTATCAAAGAGCAAAAAACATCCCAAGGCCACTGAAGTGACTTCAACACAGCAAACAAACCCTGCAACCATCCCCTAACCTTGGACAGTGGTGTAACAGCACAACCAAGAACAATCAAGGCAACACAATAAACGAAAATCAAATAAGAGTAATAGCAAAAAATTACCCACAACCCTTAGTGACAGGCTCTCGACTTTGGACAAAGACAATTTCTAAACCACGATAGTCTTATTAGATTATTATTTTAAATGAATATTTACATCTCTTTTTAATTTAAGGTAGATTCATGGTATACCACCATCTTGGATTGTACAATCACAGTACAAAATCGGTCTAGTTATTTGCCCAAATCAGCAAATTTGGAAACAGATTTGCAATTTAATGGTTAGACTGTTTATTTATATAAAGAAAACTTGTTAATTTATACTATTATTCATAATATTTTAAAAAATATCAACCTTTTTGGCTTTAAAAATCATTTTTTTTTCCAAATGAGCCATTTAAGGGGAGATAACTCTTTTAGTACAAAATTTATACTTGGCTAATAGGGATTTTTTTTATTTTCACTTGTGGAAAGAAAACAAGTTTGACGACACCATGTTTTCTTTTTATTTTCTTAAAACATATTATGAAACCTATCTTCTCACAATTTATTTCAAAATTCTATCTCATAGAATTTTTTTTATGCTCTCTTATTTGTTTTTTCATGAACAAACTAACCAAATTTAGGCAATTTCCAAGGACTCATAGCTTGAAAAATAGCACGGTGACCCATACTTTTTATTATATTTTTGAAAAAAGCATAGTAAAATCTTCATTTTGGCAAATTATAAGAAAATTCTGTCTCAAAAAACATTTACTTATGATCTACCTTAAAAGTGTTTTTGTCTTTAGTCGAAAAAGCGAAACTAAGCTATCCTACATTTCGTCAGCGGTGGCGGCGTCCACAATCTACAAATATTCACTCTGTGGTTAAAGTTTTTCAAATTTTATTAACTTTCTTAAACTATCCTGGATTTCTACCAAACTTGGACAGAACCTTGTTTATGATCATAAGAAAGTATCCAGTAGTAAATTTTGTAAAAATAAAATTCCACTTTTTCCGTATTTTACTTATAAATGGACTAAGTTTTTCTTCCAGTTAACATTACATACAGTCTGCAGTTAAAGTTTATAAAACATTTATTAGATTCATAAACTATCCTGGATTTTTACCAAACTTGGAAGCTTCTTTCAATCAAAAGACAGTATCAAGAGGGAAATTTTTATTAATGTTTTTCCTCATTTTTGTTGAGTCTGCGATTAACAGCAAAAGTAGGCAAGACACTGGGTTTCGTGATCCCTTACAAATTTTTTTTAATTACATTTAACAAAAAATTTCCTTTCCATGTACTAGCAGCAATATACCAGTTTATTAATGTACTGATGATTTTGGTTTAAGGCTTGTGTCAAAGCAAACCTATCTATTTTTTATACGACCGCAAAAATTTTAATTTTTCGTCGTATATTGCTATCACGTTGGCGTCATCGTCTGCGTCGTTGTCGTCGTTGTCGTCGTCCGAATACTTTTAGTTTTCGCACTCTAACTTTAGTAAAAGTGAATAGAAATCTATGAAATTTTAACACAAGGTTTATGACCACAAAAGGAAGGTTGGGATTGATTTTGGCAGTTTTGATCCCAACATTTTAGGAATTAGGGGCCAAAAAGGGCCCAAATAAGCATTTTCTTGGTTTTCGCACAATAACTTAAGTTTAAGTAAATAGAAATCAATGAAATTTAAACACAAGGTTTATGACCACAACAGGAAGGTTGGTATTGATTTTGGGAGTTGAGGTCTGAACAGTTTAGGAATAATGGGCCAAAAAGGTGCCCAAGTAAGCATTATTCTTGGTTTTCGCACCATAACTTTAGTTTAAGTAAATAGAAATCTATGAAATTTAAACACAAGGTTTATGACCACTAAAGGAAGGTTGGTTTTGATTTTGGGAGTTTTGGTCTCAACAGTTTAGGAATAAGGGGCCCAAAGGGTCCAAAATTGAACTTAGTTTGATTTCATCAAAAATTGAATAATTGGGGTTCTTTGATATGCCGAATCTAACTGTGTATGTAGATTCTTAATTTTTGGTCCCGTTTTCAAATTGGTCTACATTAAGGTCCAAAGGGTCCAAAATTAAACTTAGTTTGATTTTGACAAAAATTGAATCCTTGGGGTTCTTTGATATGCTGAATCTAAAAATGTACTTAGATTTTTGATTATTGGCCCAGTTTTCAAGTTGGTCCAAATTGGGTCCAAATTAAACTTTGTTTGAATTCATCAAACATTGAATAATTGGGGTTCTTTGATATGCCAAATCTTACTGTGTATGTAGATTCTTAATTTTTAGTCCCGTTTTCAAATTGGTCTACATTAAAGTCCAAAGGGTCCAAAATTAAACTAAGTTTGATTTTAACAAAAATTGAATTCTTGAGCTTTTTTGATATGCTGAATCTAAACATGTACTTAGATTTTTGATTATGGGCCCAGTTTTCAAGTTGGTTCAAATCAGGATCCAAAATTATTATATTAAGTATTGTGCAATAGCAAGAAATTTTCAATTGCACAGTATTCAGCAATAGCAAGAAATCTTCAATTGCACAGTATTGTGCAATAGCAAGAAATTTTCAATTGCACAGTATTGCGCAATAGCAAGAAATCTTCAATTGCACAGTATTGTGCAATAGCAAATATTTTCAATTGCACAGTATTGCACAATAGCAAGAAATATCTAATTGCACAATATTGTGCAATAGCAAGAAATTTTCAATTGATTGGAGTTATCTTTCTTTGTCCAGAATAGTAGTTGAATCAACTTAAATCATTGTTTTATACAATATACAATGTATATTCACTTTTACTACCAACTGATAAATTAAAACAATCTTTACCATTCAGTGATAACAAGCACCTTTTGTTACATTTTAGTATTTTATGATGTATATAAATGAGTAGTTATTGTTGCAAACTCCATTAGAAATTTGAATTGAGATCAGTTTTGGAAAAAGGGAAAGGGAGATGTGAAAAAAAAAAATGGGGGGGGGGTTAAATTTTTCTCATTTCAGAGTTCATAAATAAAAAGAAAATTTCTTCAAACATTTTTTTGAGAGGATTAATATTCAACAGCATAGTGAATTGCTCAAAGGAAAAAAAAAGTATTTTAAGTTCATTAGACCACATTCACTCTGTGTCAGAAACCTATGCTGTGTCAACTATTTAATCACAATCCAAATTTAGAGCTGAATCCAGCTTGAATGTTGTGTCCATACTTGCCCCAACTGTTCAGGGTTCAACCTCTGCGGTCGTATAAAGCTGCGCCCTGCGGAGCATCTGGTTAACAGTTTTATTGTGACATTTTACTGGGAAAAATTAAGAACTGTTTAACCCCATATTTCTCTTTTGCGACATAAGATTCTGTTGTTTAATGTTAGCCAATCAAACCACAGATAACTAGAGTGGCTTTTCCTCCACTTGACTTCCTCTTCTGAGATTTTTTATATATATTATTAGAAAGCCCATAAAGATAATTTTTTGAATGTCGGTAAGATTCATTACTAGTGAGATATCACCCAGTATTGATCTGATCATTGCTAGGCAAGATGTGTAGATTTTTGTGTGATTTCTGCTAAAGTTTATGATATTTCACAGTAAAGGACAATTGATATAAGGTGATTATGGTTGAGGGGTATTTAATTAAGGCTGTAACAGATTAATTAGAGGATGGTTAGGAGTTGGACTTGTATCATATACTTAACAGGTAAATATTGCTTGTTTTTCTTGTGATTAAGACAAAGACAACTTAATTGTTTACTTTAAATTGGTAAATAAGACTTTCCTTTAATGCGTCTTAAGATCTGTAAGTAAGTCAACTCTTGAAGGCATTATTAAAATGGTGAGAAATATGTCAGGATAATATTTGTAATCACTTGTCATGTTTTATAAGTAAGCTTGATACATTGTAAATTTACTCAACAGACAATAAGGCATGTTTGTTAGTCAAAAACTTATTCAGGTATCTAGTATTGAATTAGTACAAACACTTGAAAGCTAGTGTACAAAATTTGAAGGGAAGCTTTACAAAATTTGTACAGATGCTTGACAGACAGTGGACAAAATTTGTACAGATGCTTGACAGACAGTGCACAAAATTTGTACGGATACTTGACAGACAGTGGACAAAAGTTTGTTGGATGCTTTACAAATAGTCTACCAAATGTGTACAGGTTCTTGATGAACAGTGGATAAAATCCTGTAGATTCTTAGTGGTCAGTGGACAAAAATGTGTGCAGATACTTAATGAAAAGTCAACAGTCTACAATGTTTGAACACATAATTTGTAAGAGTGACAGATTCAACAAGATTTGTACAGATTCAACAAGTTTTGGAACAGATAGTTGACAGATCAACAAGATTTGTACAGATACATGACATATTCCACAAGATTTGTACAAATAATTGAAAGATTCAACAAGATTTGTACTAACAATAGAATAATACTACAAGATTTGTACATATTCTCACAATAGATGACACATTCAACAAGATTTAAACAGATTTATGACAGATTCAACAAGATTTGTACAGATACTCAACAGATTCAACAAGATGTGTACAAATAGTTGACAGATTTGACAATATTTGTACATAAAAATGACTTGATTCCACAAAATGACAGAGTTAACTAGATTTTGATAGATTCTACAAGAGTTGTACAGATACTCGACAGATTCAACAAGATTTTGAACAGACCATTGACAGATTCAACAAGATTTTGAACAGACCATTGACAGATTCAAAAAGATTTTGAACAGACCATTGACAGATTCAACAAGATTTTGAACAGACCATTGACAGATTCAACAAGATTTGTACAGATACATGACAAATTCAACAAGATTTGTACAGATACATGACAGATTCAACAAGATTTGTACAGATACAAGACAGATTCCACAATATTTGTACTGATACTCATAATAGATGACAGATTCAACAAGATTTGTACATATGCTTATAATAGATGACCCATTCAATAGGATTTGTACATATGAACGACAGATTCCACAAGATTTGTACAGATAGATGACAGTTACAACAGCATTTGTACAGATACATGACAGATTCAACTAGTATATTATTGCATGAAGGTTTTTTCAAAAGTTATTGGTCCAGATTGTCACATGTTATTGCATGATGATTTCTTTGGAAAGTCCTGAGAAGAGAAGAACTAATGTTGTTTATTTTGGTATGATTTTGAATACTGGAAGAAGTCTTGGTATTTCACATTTAGTATGTTATATTTCTATTAAAAAAAGACAAAAATACTAAGATTTAAAATTAATTTGGATTTAGATTGAAAGTAAAAATATTTACTTTCAATTTTATATTTCTATCTATGTACATTTCTCTTGATTTATTTAATTTTGGTATATTGTTCCCCCAGAAATTGATTGACGCATCAATCTTGTAATGGAAAGAAATTGACATTGATATCTGCTGCAGTAATACGAAAGACAATTTTATCTGTCTGAAAACTTTCAACATTAAGCTAAATGTCATAGAATGTTCAATTCTTTAACTGGTTGATCTCTGATTGTAAGAGCTGGATACTGATTAGTCTGATTGTAAGAGCTGGATACTGATTAGTCTGATTGTAAGAGCTGGATACTGATTAGTCTGATTGTGAGAGCTGGATACTGATTGGTCTGATTGTGAGAGCTGGATACTGATTAGTCTGATTGTGAGAGCTGGATACTGATTAATCTGATTGTGAGAGCTGGATACTGATTAATCTGATTGTGAGAGCTGGATACTGATTAGTCTGATTGTGAGAGCTGGATACTGATTAGTCTGATTGTAAGAGCTGGATACTGATTAGTCTGATTGTAAGAGATGGATACTGATTAGTCTGATCTAGATTTGTACAGACTTTATTTGCTTTATATGCTTTCCTTTGTTTGCAAATGGCAGAGGGGTTTATGCCGTTAGGGTCCACATTTAAGATACGTGACTCATATAGGTTTTAATTTGTCAGTTTGTTTGTAAACCTACTATGTCATTTGATCTCTGGTGGAGAGTTGTCTCATTGGCAATTACTTTTTAAAAAATTAACGTAACAATATCTTTATTGCATATATGCTGTAACAATTTACTAAGTTTACAGCTCATTGGCAATCATACCACATCTTCCTTTTTAGCTCACCTGGCCTAAAAGGCCAAGTAAGCTTTTCTCATCACTTGTCGTCCGGCGTCCGGCGTCGTTAACTTTTACAAAAATCTTCTCCTCTGAAACTACTGGGCCAAATCAAACCAAACTTGGCCACAATCATCATTGGGGTTTCTAGTTTTAAAAATGTGTCCGGTGACCCGGCCAACCAACCAAGATGGCTGCCATGGCTAAAAATAGAACATAGGGGTAAAATGCAGTTTTTGGCTTATAACTCAAAAACCAAAGCATTTAGAGCAAATCTGACACGGGGGTAAAATTGTTTATCAGGTCAAGATCTATCTGCCCTGAAATTTTCAGATGAATCGGACAACCCGTTGTTGGGTTGCTGCCCCTAAATTGACAATTTTAAGGAAATTTTACTGTTTTGGGTTATTATCTTGAATATTATTATAGATAGAGATAAACTGTAAACAGCAATTATGTTCAGCAAAGTAAGATTTACAAAAAGGTCAACATGACCGAAATGGTCAGTTGACCCCTTTAGGAGTTATTGCCCTTTATAGTCAATTTTTAACCATTTTTCGTAAATCTTAGTTATCTTTTACAAAAATCTTCTTCTCTGAAACTACTGGGCCAAATTAATCCAAACTTGGCCAAAATCATCATTGGGGTATCTAGTTTCAAAAATGTGTGGCGTGACCCTGCCAACCAACCAAAATGGCCGCCATGGCTAAAAATAGAACATAGGGGTAAAATGTAGATTTTGGCTTATATCTCTGAAACCAAAGTATTTAGAGCAAATCTGACAGGGATAAATTGTTTATCAGGTCAAGATCTATCTGCCCTGAAATTTTCAGACAAAACAGACACCCTGTTGTTGGGTTGCTGCCCCAGAATTAGTAATTTTAAGGAAATTTTGCAGTTTTTGGTTATTATCTTGAATATTATAATAGATAGGGATAAACTGTAAACAGCAATAATGTTCAGCAAAGTAAGATCTACAAATAAGTCAACATGACCAAAATTGCCAAGTTACCCCTTAAGGAGTTATTGCCCTTTATAGTCATTTTTTAACAATTTTCATAAATTTTTGTAAATTTTTGTAAATTTGTAGAATATATTTTCCACTGTAATTACTGGGCCAAGTTGATTATAGATAGAGATAACTGTAGCAAGAAGAATGTCCAGTAAAGTAAGATCTACAAACACATCATGATCACATCATGAATTTATCTGTGTCCATTGTTTAATATGCACATAGACCAAGGTGAGCGACACAGGCTCTTGAGAGCCTCTAGTTTTAATCACAATTATTTGAACTCCCATTTTGAAATTTTATGAATTAAACAGAATTTTGCTCAATATTGCCAAAAATAATATGACATATGGTCTAAAAGGACAAAATCGCAAGAACTAATGCATGCAATAATTTCTGAATTTGTATATATGACTAGACCTCTTGTTTATGCTTCAGTAGACCTGTCCCAGTTTTGGATATTAAAGTATTATAAATTGGAAGAATAAGTTCTGTTTATTCAATCTGTATAAAATGAAATGGAAGATTGATGTTTTCTCTAATGGCAGAGAATAAACGATAATTGGTTGACAGATGATGAAAATAAAATTTCTCAAACATTTGATTATGTAAAATTGTATTTTATTTTAGCATTGATTGCTGAAAGGATCTATATGTCTGTCTGCAAAGAATATGATTAACTACGTTATTCCATTGTTCCTATGATTATATTCCAGTAAATGTATTTATTAGATCTGGTCATTGGTTGAATCAATATTTATTAGATTTCTAAAGACTTGAGGGATGTAAAAACTCTATCCATTATTACAACGGATAAGTATATCATTTGATTATGGATGACATATTTCATGTGTAAATAATGATTAAATGTCTCTCTTGAAGAGGCTAAACTTATATACAACAAGTATTTTATTAAGAAAAAATGTGGATTCCTCCTATTTCTCACTAATTACGTGGATAAAAAAGTTCTGAGAATGAAAATCTACCAATAAGATTACCCTATGTTCATCCAAGTTTGTTGTAAAGAATGACAGTTGTTAATTATGTAGACCTTTTGTCAATGCAATAAACAGGCGACTTGTCACGTTAAAAGATCTTGTTAAGGACATAGAAGACGCAGGGGAATATAACAGCAATCGGGAAAGTGATTATTTTGAGATTGTATGATTTTGTATCCGTTAAGAAATCTCATTCTTTTCTTCAACTGTAAGGTATGTTTTTAATTAGTTATTTCAAATGGAATGGATGATTGGATAACAAATGGTACAAATTCAACTGAGACAATTTAGTTTTGCCGATAGAGAGAGGATAAAAATAGATGTCTTCACTTTCTGTTTTTTCAATATGACCTATATTTCCGTCAATTAAAGAAAAAAGGCCTTACTGGATTATCAAAATAGCACAGGGGTAAAGTGTTCATATTATTCTAGTTATTACATATGATATGTTAACAGTTTTCTTGGTGAGTAAACTCCTTGACTAAGGTACATTTTATATGATATGTTAACAGTTTTATTGGTGAGTAAACCCATTAACTAAGGCACATTACTTATGATATGTTAACAGTTTTATTGGTGAGTAAACCCCATTGACTAAGGCACATTTTATATGATATGTTAACAGTTTTATTGGTGAGTAAACCCATTGACTAAGGCACATTACATATGATATGTTAACAGTTTTATTGGTGAGTAAACCCCATTGACTAAGGCACATTTTATATGATATGTTAACAGTTTTATTGGTGAGTAAACCTATTGACTAAGGCACATTTTATATGATATGTAAACAGTTTTATTGGTGAGTAAACCCATTGACTAAGGCACATTTTATATGATATGTTAACAGTTTTATTGGTGAGTAAACCCCATTGACTTAGGCACATTTTATATGATATGTTAACAGTTTTATTGGTGAGTAAACCCCATTGACTAAGACACATTTTATATGATATGTTAACAGTTTTATTGGTGAGTAAACCCATTGACTAAGGCACATTACATATGATATGTTAACAGTTTTATTGGTGAGTAAACCCATTGACTAAGGCACATTACATATGATATGTTAACAGTTTTATTGGTGAGTAAACCCCATTGACTAAGGCACATTACATATGATATGTTAACAGTTTTATTGGTGAGTAAACCTATTGACTAAGGCACATTTTATATGATATGTTAACAGTTTTATTGGTGAGTAAACCCATTGACTAAGGCACATTACATATGATATGTTAACAGTTTTATTGGTGAGTAAACCCCATTGACTAAGGCACATTTTATATGATATTTTAACAGTTTTATTGGTGAGTAAACCCATTGACTAAGGCCATTACATATGATATGTTAACAGTTTTATTGGTGAGTAAACCCATTGACTAAGTCACATTACATATGATATGTTAACAGTTTTATTGGTGAGTAAACCCATTGACTAAGGCATATTTCATATGATATGTTAACAGTTTTATTGGTGAGTAAACCCATTGACTAAGGCACATTACATATGATATGTTAACAGTTTTATTGGTGAGTAAACCCATTGACTAAGTCACATTACATATGATATGTTAACAGTTTTATTGGTGAGTAAACCCATTGACTAAGGCACATTTTATATGATATGTTAACAGTTTTATTGGTGAGTACAAGAAATGACTGAGACACATTTTGTATGAATTGTTATATTGTTGAATTAAAGCATTGACAGATGCACATCTTGTATGAAAAGAGAACATTTTTATACGACCGCAAAATTTGAAAAAATTTTTCGTCGTATATTGCTATCACGTTGGCGTCGGCGTCGTCGTCGTCGTCGTCGTCGTCGTCGTCGTCCGAATTCTTTTAGTTTTCGCACTCTAACTTTAGTAAAAGTGAATAGAAATCAATGAAATTTTAACACAAGGTTTATGACCACAAAAGGAAGGTTGGGATTGATTTTGGGAGTTTTGGTCCCAACATTTTAGGAATAAGGGGCCAAAAAGGGCCCAAATAAGCATTTTCTTGGTTTTCGCACTATAACTTTAGTTTAAGTGAATAGAAATCTATGAAATTTTGACACAAGGTTTATGACCACAAAAGGAAGGTTGGGATTGATTTTGGCAGTTTTGTTTCCAACAGTTTAGGAATTAAGGGCCAAAAAAGGGCCCAAATAAGCATTATTCTTGGTTTTTGCACAATAACTTTAGTATAAGTAAATAGAAATCAATGAAATTTTAACACAAGGTTTATGACCACTAAAGGAAGGTTGGGATTGATTTTTGGAGTTGAGGTCACAACAGTTTATGAATTAGGGGCCAAAAAGGGGCCCAAATAAGCATTATTTTTGGTTTTTGCACCATAACTTTAGTATAAGTAAATAGAAATCTATGAAATTTAAACACAAGGTTTATGACCATAAAAGGAAGGTTGGGTTTGATTTTGGGAGTTTTGGTCCTAACAGTTTAGGAATAAGGGGCCCAAAGGGTCCAAAATTGAACTTTGTGTGATTTCATCAAAAATTGAATAATTGGGGTTCTTTGATATGCCGAATCTAACTATGTATGTAGATTCTTAATTTTTGGTCCCATTTTCAAATTGGTCTACATTAAGGTCCAAAGGGTCCAAAATTAAACTTAGTTTGATTTTAACAAAAAATGAATCCTTGGGGTTCTTTGATATGCTGAATTTAAAAATGTTCTTAGATTTTTAATTATTGGCCTAGTTTTCAAGTTGGTCCAAATGGGGGTCCAAAATTAAACTTTGTTTGATTTCATCAAAAATTGAATAAATGGGTTCTTTGATATGCCAAATCTAACTGTGTATGTAGATTCTTAATTTTTGGTCCAAATCAGGATTCCATATCAAGTATTGTGTAATAGCAAGAAATTTTCAATTGCACAGTATTGCACAATAGCAAGAAATATCTAATTGCACAATATTGTGCAATAGCAATTAATTTTCAATTGGAGTTATCTTTCTTTGTATAGAATAGTGGTTGATAATATATGTTGGAAATTTGCCAGACATGACTATGATGTCATTTTCTATTTTTATTTGCCAATAACTTTATGTAAATAATTTCATTGGAAATTTGCCAATATAAAATGTTGCTGATGAAGTTTTTTTTATTGTTTTATACAATAAACAATGTATATTCACTTTTACTACCAACCAATCTTTACCATTCAGTGATAACAAGCACTTTATTTTACATTTTAATATTTTATGATGTATTTATTATGTAGTTATTGTTGCAAACTCCATTAGAAATTTGAATTGATATCAGTTTTGGAAAAAGGGAAGTGGGGATGTGAAAAAAAAGGGGGGGGGGTTTAAATTTTTCTCATTTCAAATTTCATAAATAAAAAGAAAATTTCTTCAAACATTTTTTTGAGAGGATTAATATTCAACAGCATAGTGAATTGCTCAAAGGCAAAAAAAACCTTTTTAGTTCATTAGACCACATTCATTCTGTGTCAGAAACCTATGCTGTGTCAACTATTTAATTTTAGATTTAAAAAGTTTGAAGAGGAAATCTTTAATTGATTTGTAAAATCTTGACATTTGTTTTGTGTAAAAAAAAAACCATGTAATGTCAAAAATTTGATCACAATCCAAATTCAGAGCTGTATCACGCTTGAATGTTTTGTCCATACTTGCCCCAACTGTTCAGGGTTCGACCTCTGCGGTCGTATAAAGCTGCGCCCTGCGGAGCACCTGGTTTTATTCTGACAAAATAGTCTTTTAGATTTTATTACAATCTATAATCTTTGCTTAATTATGAATGACTCACTTAAGGGCATTATGTTTTTGGGTCTGTTCGTCGTTTTGTTCGTCCATCTGTTCCGCTTCAGGTTAAGGGTTTTGTAAAGGTAGTTATTTGATGAAATTGAAGTCCAATCAACTTGAAAATTAGTACACATGTTCCCTATAATGTGATCTTTCTAATTTTAATGCCAAGTTAGAGTTTTGACCCCAATTTTACGGTACACAGTAAATGATAGTGTGGGTGGGCCATCCATTAACTGTGGACATATTCTTGTTTTACTCTGTAATGGTTTCATGAAACAATATAACCCTGTCACTAATATTTATTTTATAGACTTCATTACAAGCAGGTGCTTGTATTTCTAATTTGAAGTCAATCATTGCAATATTTTCTTTGTTTTATTACATGATATGAGCACAAGTTTGCTTCACTTTAAGTCTTATCATATTTCATTTTCAGGCTTTATTACAAGCCCATGATGTTGTGGCCCACGAAGTCTACAGTGAGGATGCTGTACGTGTAACTCCCCCACCGCTTCAGCCTTATCTTAACGGGGATTCTCAACCTGAAACCCCTGTGTCAGAAATGGAGTCTTCCAATGTCACACGTGTAAGAATGGTACAGTTTCAAAAAAATACAGATGAACCTATGGTAAGAGATTAACCTTTTTGAAAAAAATATTGTAAAATTGAGAATGGAAAGGGAAATGAGTCAAATAAACAACAACTGATCAAAGTTAAAAAAAAAACAGCCGAAGGCCACCAATGGGACTTCAATACATGGAAAAAAATCCTGCACCCAGAGGCATGATTAAGCTGGCCTGAAAACAAAAATATGTACTAGTTCAGTGATAATGGACGTCATACTTAACTTAAAAATCTTACAAGACTAACATAGGCCAGAGGCTCCTGACTGGCTGGGTTAAGCATGTTTTTTGAGATGTCAGTTGTACACTATTTTTCACCGTATTTCTTCATGATATCCAGCAATTATTTTGATTCTTTTAGTAAATTTTATTATTTTTTATAAATTTTCCCTGTTTAGAGCTATTTTCCTTATGCTTGTAAATTAAAGGTTTGGTTGGCTAGCTTGCTTTGTTTGTATAAGTATTTGCTCTAGCACTGTAATTAAGATTTACATCTGCAATCCATAGATAGGTGGTGCTTCAGCTTGTATACATTACACTCGGCATTATACGTAACATCCAAAAACATTTAAGTATAATGTATACAAGATTGAAGACCCACCTATCTATTGATTGCAGATACAAAACATTTAAACTTCAATCATTAGGAAAATAGCTCAAAGGATTATGATTAAATTACTGTATGTTTTATAAGAAACTACTTTTGATTGACTGACAATAAGGCATTTCAAAATTAGATTTTATTTCCCAATAAATGCATAATTTATGACAGCATATGCTTCTCATGATAAACCTAACACAGCCAACACTTTTACACTCCATTAAATTTACAAAAAGAAACATTCTATTTTTCATTATGATAGTTTTTGCAGTTTCCCTAAAAAGAGTTCTTGTTGATAAAATTATCAGTTAGATGATGGATGTATTTAATCCAATAACCAATTCTTCTTGTACAATTATATTCAGCATTAAAAAGTTCTTTTGATAAATCTAATAACTTTAGTCTTCTTGGTTATCAGATATACAGATTTTTAAAACCTTATTTTAGATTTATCCCTATGGACCCTCAAACAGTTTCATTTCATAACATTGTGATGTAGTATTCTATATTTAACTTCATTGTCTATATTGATCACTCAGCAAACTTATTTATATCAAGTTAAATATATCATTCTGGATTATTTGTGCTTTTAACAATTCTGTAAATGTAAAATTTATAGTGTGGTTTAATGGAAAGTTTTCCCCAAATAAGTCAAGGTTTGTTGAATAGGTTTGTTTAAAGACAGATTAATTCACACAAGAGGATCATTTTCCACCAGAGCATACGTATGAATATTAAAAAATGGACTAATTTGATTTTGATTTATATTTAGAGATTTAACGTTATTTTTACAATTGATGTGTTTTTAGGGAATAACATTAAAGGTCACAGAGCAAGGAAAATGTTTGGTTGCTAGGATTCTGCATGGAGGAATGATTCATCGTCAAGGTAATAGTCTGGTTTCTTGTTTGACTGGAAGTCTCAAGAGGAATGCAATGAGCAAACACTTTGACATATCAATTGGATTTCAACAAAGCTAAATAACATCTGTTTTGTTTTATTCAAATATTAATTTTATTGATATAACACATGCACTACAATATTAAATGTTGTGTCAGAGTCAAATTTAGAAAATATTTTTTTTTGTAGTGTTTCAAAATTTAAATATTAAAATTTTCTTGTAAAAACATTTTGCTGCATGTTTGGTAAGCAAAAGAAACATAATAGAAAACTTAAAAAGCCAAAAGAAGAATATTAGCCATGTAGATAAGAAAGATAATAGAGAAGCTGAAGAAAGTTAATGTCTGAAGCGTCTAAAAAAATGTTAGATTATTACAGTGAAACAAAATAAACAAAACTAATGTGAGCCTTGCAAATTTAGAACCTGAATTTTTCTGCATATGAATGAAACAAAAAATATTTGTATTTCTAATTGATTTCAGAGGTGCAACAAGAATCTACTGAGGATTAAGATAGAAGAAAAGATGCTTGGCTTAATTTGATCCAAATGAATTAATTTCCCAGAAGTAAAATCATTTCTGATTTTTCTTGATTTGTGAACATGTACACAACATATAATTTATTTATCTGATTAATTTTTTTGTTGTTTTTGATAGGAACACTACATGTTGGAGATGAAATACGAGAAATAAATGGTGTAAATGTATCCAATCAGACGGTAGACAACTTACAACGACTATTGGTAAGACATGCATGTCATAATCAGATTCATACTTTTACTTAGTGACGAGTTAAACCTCAAATTTAATGAGTTTCTGTCTTGTCTTTTATGAAAGTTTCAGAATATGAGACAGGGATTACTATCTGGCAGCGTAGATATAAGAAGGTAAAACACCTTGATGCAGGTACCTTATGTTATAAAGTTCCTGTCTGTCATAGGTTAATTGTCCTTGACCATATTTTCATGGTTCATAGTATTTTTTATCATGTGAATCCCTCACTTATTATGAATAATAGGATAACTATATTTGGTACATCAGGGTTCCTTTGAGATTTTAATGTCTGTCCTACAGGATTCACCAGACCACAACCTCATTTCATTGATCAGGGTTATCAAGGTTAAAGTTACATGATTACATCCATTTCTCAAATACCCAAATCGAATTAAATGGTGAGGTCCCAAATAAATATTGATTTACTAAAAAGAAAACATGGCCTCTAGAGACATTTTATTATTGAGGTTTGTCACACTGATTATTGCACGACATTTGCAGAGATTTCTTTTTGAATGGATTACACATACGCAATGAAGTCCAAACAGGCCAAACAAGACCCTTGATGTACTTGTGGGACATGTAAACCAAACTGTTGCCTAAAAATCTGTTCTTTGTTTCAAATTGTAGAATTAAAAACAAAACCTACAAGCGCTTTGTTATATCTTTCCTTTGATCAAAAATACAACTCTTAAGCTCTTTAGCTTGGGGTTATAAGTCAAAACCTTAATGAAAAATCTGTTCATGAGCAAATTCAAGATTCAAATAAATAAGTGTCAGATATATTTGTTCTCATTGTATATGTAAATATTTAAGTTACAAAAGCATAAATGTTAATCTTTCTGTTGTAATTCAATGGAAAGAATAAAATCTGATATTATTGATCACCACAGAAAACCTTAAAAGGACATGTGACCTTTAAAGTTCAACCACATGCAACATCTGGCTTGTTTGCTCAACAGCACATGAATAATAATCATAAAAAGGTATATAATTGGTTGATGTTGTTGTATAATATAATCAGACATTTTCATTGATTGGTGCTAATGTTGTCATAGACTTTTCATTGGTTGGTGCTAATGTTGTCATAGACTTTTCATTGGTTGATGTTGTCACATAAATTCTATTTCTTACTTTTTACTGATTTATCATTGGTTGATGTTGTCATCATTTATTTCTATTATTGGCAAATAAATTTTAAATGTCTAATACCATTTTGCGTTTCATTTAATTTCAAGGTTTACCAAAAATTTGCAATCTGAATTAAAATTTATTTGCCATTACTTGTTTATTTATTTTGACACTAGGAATGTTGTTTATAATCCTTATAAAACACATATGCTTTTTTACCAGTTGTTGTCACAATATATTTTGCACCATTGGCACATTTTCAGAGAGAAGCCAGGGGGAATGTTAGCTTGAAGATTGTCCCCAGTCATAGAAATAGCCCAGCCCAGTGTGAGGTTTGTAATTATTATAGGGTCAAGGCATTGTTTAATATGTAATTGTGTCTTCTTGTATAGTGCCAAATATTACTAATTTAGAATTTTAGATGTTGAATAATTAAAGAATCTGTAAATTATATAATATTTGGCACAATACAACCTGATTGCATTTAAACAGGAGAATTTTTCAAATATCTTAAACAACAAACATTTCAAATATGTTTTAATTATTTCCTATTTAAATGCAATATGTTGATGCTTTGACAACATGAAAATAGATGTTTATTTCCTCTGTCTGTGTCTACATGTGAAGCTTTTATGAAATATAAACAGAACATCCTATATACTGTGTTGTCTTTTTTTATAGTATTGAAGTAAAGCTAATTTGCATAAGTTTTCATATGAGCATCGATTAAATAACTGCAATAGTCAAGTCAAATTACATATAAGGAACAGTACTGTAGTTGAAAAGTTGGGCCTGTCGATGATTTGCAGTTTTACCAGCTACAGGAAGCAGAGCCAGTAAAATGGATTTTTATAGCATTCAAATTCCAATTGACCGCAGCAACATTTTTCAGCAACAGTACTGTTATTTAGATTCTAATGCATTACAAAAAAAAATGACATGTTAGATCTTGCAAAAATCTCAAAATTTGAAATTTTGTGAAAAGTTCATAAATCTGACAGTTAAACATGACTAACACAAATGAAAACTTTCAAACTGAAGTTTATTCCATAAATTTTATGATTCAAATTTTAAAAATATCTCATGAAACACTGTTTGTGAGGTGTTGTTTATTCTATTGACAGTAGTGTGGGAATGGAATCTAATGAACAAGATTGATACATAAAGATTGCCTGTTTTATTTTGAAGTTTGTTTAAAGTTTAAAAGGTAGAAAAATGATTTCTAATATGGAAATGCTCATATGTAAACTGTGTATAAAAATGCATGTATATACAATTTGCTAGATTTAGTTTGTTTGGTTAAAGATGTTGTTTTTATTTTTAAGGATAAATAATGTACATACATATGTTATAAAACTGTGACATTTATTAAATGTCACACGATGTTCTCTTTAGTGCAACCATTTTGTTTTGTAAGGAGGGAACAAGCTAGTGCACTGATGATTAATTATTATAAATAAACGGAAGTTGATACAAAATTGCTGTAACATGGTAGGACTAAGTTGGAGGGTCGTAACAATATTTTGACATGACATTCAATATTTCTCCTTCTTTATTTATCTCATTTAACTTTTTGAGATAATGCCGGTTTATTATTACAGTCAAACCTTGTTGTGTCCAAGTGGAAAGGGCAGTCAATATCTCTTAGAATTAACCAGGTTTTTGACTTACAAGAGGTTACTAATCTTTTTGTAAGTATGCTAGCATGTTCTCATTAACAAGGTTTGATTGGCTTTAAACATGTCTTAACAGTGTTACCACCATTTGTTGGTGTGCTCTTATATGTACAATTTTCAGTCTTTTACAGTAGTGAAAACACCCCGAACAGGGTGAGGAAGGAATATTTCAATTTCAATGTACAGTGCTTGAAATATTATAATTGGCTCTAAATTTATGAAATAGTGAAAATTTTTCAAGGATCAGATGAGTTATAATTTTAGATTACAATTGTTTTTAAGAATTAATTTGTGTTATTTGTTTTGCCATGAAATAGTGATAGTTTTTTAAGTTTTTGTTTTTATCTAATACAGTGTTTACAATTGTTTTACATGTGTTAAAATAAATCTTAAATGTTTGTATGGTATGTGCTCGAAAATTATCAGTTTCTCTCAGTGACAAGCTCTAAGTTCTGACTTGCTGCACACTTATCATTCACAAGCATGTCATCTTAGACTGCCACACATTTTTATTTGATTGTCATAACTATACATAGATTTCTAGTGAAGCAATGCTGTATCACATAGTAAAAACTTTTAATAGAGGGCTGCAAAAACTTAAACATTCTGAATAAAGTAATTGCTTCCATTAGCCTCTTCTTCAAATGTGAGATGTATTTTTTAGAACTCATTACTGTTGATTCAGTATGAAAATCAACATATTTCTTTATTTATGGTTGCATCTTGCTGTCAAATACATAACTTATGCTGTCATCTGTTGCTTTTTAAAAGCAATCACATTGTCTTAATTTTTACAAAAAATCTACTCCTCTGAAAACATAAGCAAATTGAAACCAAACTTGGTCATTATTAATCCAAGGGTATCTAGTTCAAAAATGTATACTATGAACCCTACTGTCAATCAACATGCAAAGCTTAAAATAGAACATAGGTGTAAAATGATATGTCTTTTAGCATGTCAACTGTTATATATATAAAAAAAAAATGAAAGACTGAAAATGTGGATAATGTTGTGTATTACCAATAAACTGAATCTTATCACAGCCAAATTTTCAGTAAGTCACGATTGACAAATAAGTCCACATGGCTGAGATTATCAGTAAGTCACGATTGACAAATAAGTCCACATGGTTGAAATTATCAGTCAACTCCTTTCTGAAGAAGTCGTTGCCCCTCATGACAATTCAGAGGTTAATATTCCATAAAAAAAAACAGTTTAAACTATGGGGGATGGATATAAACTTTAAAAATTCAAAGACAGTTTGAAAACAAGAAATTAGCAACTGAATAAAGCAGTTGTCCTTTTCTTTAATGGTTTCAAAACTTTTCTTCTGAAAATTCATTAATTACTATTTATTCAAACCTAAAAAAACAATCAGTTGTTTTTAAATCTATAGGAACTATTCCATACATTCTTGCATTTTTTCTTATAATAAAGTTAAAGCTATCATGCAATGACATGAAGGATGTAATTGTTATCTTTCCAGATATATGTTCGAGCATTATTTGATTATAACCCAGAGGATGATGATCTGATTCCCTGTTCACAAGCTGGTGTTTCTTTTAGAGTTGGAGATGTTTTACAGGTAAGATGTCATTGTTAGTACGGTCAACTTACACAGGTTATTATTACAGGTAGTAGAAAGTGAGATCAACTTGTACAGGTTACAGTTACAGGTAAAAAGTCATTTCCATAAATCATATGAAATGAAGTTAATAATATGGGAGACAACTCTAACTGTATGTGTAAACAAAAGTCTTGTTATTATATTTATAGAATGTATATTACATTGCCTATACATTTGTATATATCTGTTGCAATTTTGAGTAAAATATGTTACACTTTGATTTGAAAAAAGTATTTAAATTATGTTAAAACAGTTATTTCTTAAATAACATGTATTTATTTGATAACCCCTCACACAAGTTACTTTTTATACTTGACCTGTATTTTCTAACTTTTAAGTGTTGACAAGTATTTCTATGTGAGGGTAATGTTTAACACTTTTAGTCTACTGTGGATTCAGTAATATTTGTTGGATACCAATTTTCATGGATTTTGTTGGCACAGAGAAACCACAAATTTAAATGTTCAAAGAATTACAAATTTTCTAAATGAATGTATGCAGACTTTGAAAAAACACAAAATCTAATGTCCATGAAATGCAACTTTATCTCAATCCACGAAAATTGGTACCCACGAAAATAAATGAATCCACAGTAATGCAAAATAAAATAAATATTTCCTTCCAGATTATTAGTAAAGATGATTCCAATTGGTGGCAAGCCAAAAAAGTTGGTACATCTCCGAACTCTACTGACCCTGCAGGTTTAATTCCTTCTCCGGAACTCCAAGAATGGAGGACAACAGTTTCTAGTCGAGAAAAACTCAAAGAAAATGCTGGTAAGACTGAATAACTCAATGGTTTTAAAGTCTGATGTCAGTGAGGAGAAATTGTGGACATTATCTCCCCTTTATATGTCTATTGTTGAAATGGAGTGTGGTATGTGTTTGTGGGGGGGGGGGGGGGGGGGGGGGATCCATTTGAGAAAATAGTCTTCAACTCTTGCCATAGTTCATTATAAAGGTTATTGTTAATACATGTATGCCTAATAAGGTTTATAAATTGGAACCAAAAGTTTGTGATATACTTTAAAATGTGGTTTCCCTGAAATATAGTTCAAAATGATAGAATGGGATAGTATTGAGTTTTAAAAAATATTATCTAACTAATACAAAAAAGTTGAACAGCTTGTACTTTTTGAATGTAACACCATCCTGATATTGATGAAGGAGGCATCAGAATTATATTGATCCTTAGGAGTCAAATTCCAATAAAAAGGAAAAACAACGAAATTATGTGATACAATATACAAATAACAAAGCTGATATCATTTTTTTTTTTTGTTTATTCTGTCAAGTTTTGAGATTTTTCTGAGAAAAATTATTAAGTTGCCAAATAAGGTAAAAGGCAACATGACAGATGTACAAACACAAGATGTGGTACGAAAGCCAATGAGAAAACTCTCCAACAATGAAGATATTTTAAATTAGATATGTACCGCATCTATGTAGGGAAAGGGCTGTTGATTCAATATAGTTGACTTTTAAGCTTATCGTTCCATTCAAAATATAAAATCAATTTAACTTTCTTTTTGCAGAGGAACAAAGGGAGGAATTTTAAAACTTTCCCTGTCCTGTCTTCCATAACTAAATGAAAGAAAGTAATTCATTATAAAACTTTCCCCGTCCTGTCTTCCATAACTAAATGAAAGAAAGTAATTCATTATAAAACTTTCCCCGTCCTGTCTTCCATAACTAAATGAAAGAAAGTAATTCATTATAAAACATTCCCCGTCCTGTCTTCCATAACTAAATGAAAGAAAGTAATTCATTATAAAATTTCCCCGTCCTGTCTTCCATAACTAAATGAAAGAAAATAATTCATTATAAAACTTTCCCCGTCCTGTCTTCCATAACTAAATGGAAGAAAATAATTCATTATAAAACTTTCCCCGTCCTGTCTTCCATAACTAAATGAAAGAAAGTAATTCATTATAAAACTTTCCCCGTCCTGTCTTCCATAACTAAATGAAAGAAAATAATTCATTTAAGTCATATGAAACGAGTGACTGGTGAATTTATCAAATTCTTGAACCAATGCATGTATATATCATAAACTTATTCTTAATCATCATTTTTTTTGTCTCTTTGTTATGAATTGAAGATATGGCCGCTCATTAATTGTCGTGTTTTGAAGCTGTAGTTTACTGATTCTCACCTTACAGTAAACAATCAACAAGACGCATGGATTGTGAGCATGTGTATAATATGTGTAATCAGAAGGGTCGTGCTAAGGTCACTTTGAATACGGAAAATATGTCGGCGAATTGCTTCCTGGATTCAAGCAATTAAAAAAAAGTAAACTTCTTCAAATGTGGACAAATTATAGAATTTTCTTCAGAAAAAAGTGTATGTACATAAGTTTAATAATGACAACTATCCATTGAGTTATAAAAAACATATGCACATTTGTTTTTAATTTGAGGTTTCATATGACTATAGTGTTCTTATTTCTGTAATGATTTGCTTATTGAAAATTGTACATCTCACAGAAAAACCTACTGCTATCTGTCTTTAGAGTCATGAAAACATCGAAATAGTAAGATTTGAATCTTAAAGTGATAGTTTTATCAGATTATATATTTATATATTTGTTTTGTATTTCAGTACATTGTTCTTGGTTTGGAAAGAAGAAAAAAGACAAATATTTAGCTAAACATAATTCCATATTTGACCAATTAGATTTAGTAACATATGAAGAAGTAGTTAAATTACCTGCCTTTATGAGGAAAACATTAGTATTATTGGGTAGGTAGTTAGATTACCTGCCTTTATGAGGAAAACATTAGTATTATTGGGTAGGTAGATAAATTACTTGCCTTTATGAGGAAAACATTAGTATTATTGGGTAGATAGTTAAATTACCTGCCTTTTTGAGGAAAACATTAGTATTATTGGGTAGGTAGTTAAATTACCTGCCTTTTTGAGGAAAACATTAGTATTATTGGATAGATAGTTAAATTACCTGCCTTTTTGAAGAAAACATTAGTATTATTGGGTAGGTAGTTAAATTACCTGCCTTTTTGTGGAAAACATTAGTATTATTGGGTAGGTAGTTAAATTACCTGTCTTTATGAGGAAAACATTAGTATTATTGGGTAGATAGTTAAATTACCTGCCTTTATGAGGAAAACATTAGTATTATTGGGTAGATAGTTAAATTACCTGCCTTTATGAGGAAAACATTAGTATTATTGGGTAGATAGTTAAATTACCTGCCTTTATGAGGAAAACATTAGTATTATTGGGTAGATAGTTAAATTACTTGCCTTTATGAGGAAAACATTAGTATTATTGGGTAGATAGTTAAATTACCTGCCTTTATGAGGAAAACATTAGTATTATTGGGTAGATAGTTAAATTACCTGCCTTTAGGAGGAAAACATTAGTATTATTGGGTAGATAGTTAAATTACTTGCCTTTATGAGGAAAACATTAGTATTATTGGGTAGATAGTTAAATTACCTGCCTTTATGAGGAAAACATTAGTATTATTGGGTAGATAGTTAAATTACTTGCCTTTATGAGGAAAACTTTAGTATTATTGGGTAGATAGTTAAATTACCTGTCTTTATGAGGAAAACATTAGTATTATTGGTTAAAGTTCCTAATAAAATAAACCTACCTTTATGAGGAAAACATTAGTATTATTGGGAAAGGTTCCTAGTTCTATGTATTGAGGAAAACATTAGTGTAATCTGTTAGGTTTTTAGATACAAAAGTTAACTAAATGATTTATTTTTGTTTTTTGTCGGCTTAATGTCTATTAGTAAATAGAACATGCATAATCTGTCTGCTATCCTTGGCCAATGAGTCAACTACAGTTTGTTTCACCTGCATGGATATGATGCAAAGTTTCATTGCAAAAAGTAATTCATATCAATCAATTGTTAACAATATAAACATTGAATTTCTAATGACGCTTTGGTGTATATTTTAACAATATAAACATTGAATTTCTAATGACGCTATTGTGTATATTTTAACAATATAAACATTGAATTTCTAATGACATTCTGGTGTATATTTTAACAATATAAACATTGAATTTCTAATGACGCTTTGGTGTATATTTTAACAATATAAACATTGAATATCTAATGACGCTTTGGTGTATATTTTAACAATATAAACATTGAATATCTAATGACGCTTTGGTGTATATTTTAACAATATAAACATTGAATTTCTAGTGACGCTATGGTGTATATTTTAACAATATAAACATTGAATTTCTAATGACGCTATTGTGTATATTTTAACAATATAAACATTGAATTTCTAATGACGCTTTGGTGTATATTTTAACAATATAAACATTGAATTTCTAATGATGCTATTGTGTATATTTTAACAATATAAACATTGAATTTCTAATGACATTCTGGTGTATATTTTAACAATATAAACATTGAATATCTAATGACGCTTTGGTGTATATTTAAGTAAACTGACATATTATTTTATATTTGATAGGTGCTCATGGTGTTGGAAGAAGACATATAAAAAATACATTAATAACAAGTCATCCGGAGCGCTTTGCATATCCCATACCACGTAAGTTGTGTTCATATCCTTTACGACGTAACTTCATTTAGTAAGCTATAAATGAAACTCTACATTAGCTATGAAATAAACTAAAGGTTTTTTTATGCCCCACCTACGAAAGTAGAGGGGCATTATGTTTTCTGGTCTGTGGCTCCCTTCGTCCGTCCGTCCGTTCATTCATTCGTCCCGCTTCAGGTTAAAGTTTTTGGTCAAGGTAGTTTTTGATGAAGCTGTAGTCCAATCAACTTGAAACTTAGTACACTTGTTGCTTATGATATAATCTTTCTAATTTTAAAGCCAAATTAGACTTTTGACCCCAATTTCACGGTCCACTGAACATAGAAAATGAAAGTGGGAGTTTCAGGTTAAAGTTTTTGGTCAAGGTAGTTTTTGATGAAACTGAAGTCCAATCAACTTGAAACTTAGTACACTTGTTGCTTATGATATAATCTTTCTAATTTTAGTGCCAAATTAGACTTTTGACCCCAATTTCATGGTCCACTGAACATAGAAAATGAAAGTGGGAGTTTCAGGTTAATTTTTTTGGTCAAGGTAGTTTTTGATGAAATTGAAGTCCAATCAACTTGAAACTTAGTACACATGTTCCCTATAGTATAATCTTTCTTATTTTAATGCCAAATTAGCAAGAAAAGAGGAAAGTTATTAATACAAAACCAGCATTCATTATGGATAAAACCTATCTTCTTTTATTAAACATAAAAATTCTGTTTTTGTTTTCAGATACAACAAGAGCGCCAAAGGAAAATGAAACAAATGGCAAAAATTATTTTTTTGTGACACATGAACAAATGATGAAAGACATTGCTAATAATGAATATTTAGAATATGGTACACATGATGATGCCATGTATGGAACAAAATTAGAAACAATTAGACAAATTCATGTACGGTCACAAATGGCAATTCTAGACGTGGAACCACAGGTATATAACTTATTGAGAAACAATTGTTTGATGGGTTTGATGACTTGGAATTCTTTACGCAGACATCGTTTGAAAGATTTTTTTTATCCAGAAACTGATGATTTAATACTTGATTTTAGTTCATACTTCACATATGACAACTGTAGTTGAAATGAACTTTCCAAACAGTTTCAAATATTTTTTAAATATCTAGTTATAAAAGTTATATGTAACAAGTTTCTTACAATTATTATGTTATGGAAATTTGAACTAAGTCCATGTACACATGTTTTAAAGTAAAACTTACCAATTCAAGAATATTTAAATCATATTCAACTTTTGTTGAATTGTTTACATGAATCAGCACCAAATTAAAGATAACTTGTGATTAACATTAGTTGCCTTTAACAGTGATTTCACTACAACAATTCTATGAATGTGACCTTTATGGCACAAACTGGGAATGTAATGCAGTTCGACAACAAACAATTTGTAGATAGTAAGGCTCCAAAGTAAACAAATGAATATGTACTGTGTTTTCCATTAATCAATCTCAACTGTAATGAAAATAGAGAAGAACTTTTTTATCATTGTTCTACCTTTATATACATGTATACTGGTCTACTGGTTGCACAGCCTAAACACCATGCTATTTTTGGAAAAAACTTCCAAATCAATGAGCAAAATTATTGTAATCATTCAGTCATTTTGTACCTTAGAAACTTGAAATTAATTTCATATGTAAAGAGGCAAAGGCTGCCGGTGTTATAGTATAAATAGAATGCGAGACAACTCTACAAAAAAAAATCTAGAATCTTTACAACTATAAACTTAATTACATATTTAGTTTTAAAATATAACATGACACTTTACAGGCAATAAGAGTATTAAGAACAGGTGATTTTGCTCCAATTGTGGTGTTCGTAGCAGCACCTACAATAGCTGCAATACATGAGGTAAACATTTGTTTGGTGGTGTCAAGCGACCATGAGATACAACGGTGTTTTATTTGTAGATGTATATCCATTCATTCAGTTTAACATCAGATTAGTTTTGAAATAACTATGTCTAAATAAAATCAAAATTTGTGTTTCTACTGAATAAAACCATGAGATTGTTTGGAAACATACACATTTCTTAAGCATTCTATAAAATTATTTCAACAAATTTTTCACAAAAATTCCACTAAAGTTTATAACAGACTCTAACAGAGATATATTTTGTGTAGACTTTTGGCTTGTTTAAATGTATATTTCATTAGCTGGAATGAAGTACTTTGTTTGATACTAGAAATTGAATGATTGGATTTTTCACTAATATGTAGTATTTTTCAGTCTTTGTTTACTTTTTATGTCATTACACATTTTATTTCAGTGCATGAAGATATATTGTTTTTACACTAATACCATTTGAGAATTCTGCAAATTATCTTCTGTATGCCTTTGCCTTCTCGATGTCTTTTCAATGCACATATAAGTGCATTTTAGAATGCCACTATTATCAAAAAAATGAAAGTTAATATAACAGAAGGATTTGCAGAATTTCCACCTTGATAAATATATTTATTGTCAATCATTGCATGCATTTTTATTGTCTTTTGTCATTGAAGGCTTTGAAAATATTGCGCACTGCTGAATTTGCCCCATATGTTGTGTTCATAGCAGCACCGAGGATTTTTGAAATTTTACCACATCATAAATCCAAAGATGTCAATGTAAGTGCTTGTAGAAGATTTGTCTTGTCTTGTCTTGTAGAAGATTTGTCTGGTCTGCTTTGTTGTAGTGATAGGTACCAGTAAGTCAGAATTTACAGACTTCAAAGTCCTGGCATGTCAGCTCACAAAACTATGAGATAGTGTGTTGTAATTGGGTAAAGATTACATGAAGTGCAATCAAAACCTTATGTTATTGACTTGATATCTAAATCTTCCAAGGCTTATGACTATCTTTTTGATACAAAAAATAAAGTGCATTGATCATAACAAAAAAGTTACATTCTATACATCCATCCATGAATAGTTCCAGAAATTTATCAATGTAATATATGCTCAGATATTCAAGTCACAAAACAATGTTACACTTTTCAAGAAATAACATAACTTTTGAAAGGTGCAGTTCTAAAAATATAAATGATATCAAAAGTTGTCTTTAGAAATTGGAGTTATCTCCCATTGTCCAGAATTTTAGCTGAATTAAATACAACCAATGCTTTATTCAATGAAACATTTAATTTTACTTCACACTGATAAATTAATGCAATCTTTACCCATTTGTGCTTACAAGCAATTTGATTACAGTTGTTGTGAAAGATGTTTTGTATTTATATAGTGGTGTGCCAATAGTGACTCTTCATTTGTTTATAGTGGTTAAAAAGTATTGCTAATGTAAATTTTAAACTACTCTGATCAAAATTGAGGTTTGTGTTTAAATTGGTACATACTACAGAATAAATCTTATTAAAAAACATGATTTAATTTTGACCATGAAGTTGACTCTTGGCACATAACTATATACATAAGGAAATTTACAAGTAAGCATGCGGTGGGTTTCTGGTATCAGCTTTCTTTTCTTTTTTACAAGATAGACTAATGCTGTTAATTTTGGTTTTATTTCTTATACCATATCTTTACTTTTTATGTATTGTTCACTTAACCCTTGAATATTAAAACATAATATAGACTTTCAAATGAATACATGCATTGGGTAAATTGTTAGCTAAGTAATCAGAATGGCCTTTTAGACAGAAAACTACATACCAGAAAATAATAAAGAGATGGATCATAACACGTAGTTTGTGATTAGGGATTGATACACATTCAGGAAAATTATTTAGGGTGCATCTTGATACAGAACAACACCAAAATATAGTTAGTGATGAAACATAAGGCAGACAACCATGAGGGGAAATCATGAAAAAAAAAATATGAAAGGGAGTTCCAGTAAGGTATCCCCTTTAGGTCACAGTGTCATGTTTAAACATTGCTTCGGGTCAGGAGTTGACTTTTGGCAAACGGTACAGCTCTATACTTATCAGATTTGTTTGGATTTTAGCATTTTGAAAGGTCAGAGGTCCATTAAATTTAGACATCAGGTTGGAAGATTGCAGGTCAAATTTGAAAATGTTGGATCCACTGTAAGGGTAAATCATGAAACAAAATAAAATAAAACTGAACAATTAGACAAGAAACATGAGACCAAGTCAATTATACAAAAAAATAAAAAGGCAAAAGTACTTCACATCAAATTATAATTTTGCATAAGAATAATCAATACATTTCCATTATTCCCTCAAGCATAAGCATGGTAAGAAAAATGGTAAAAAAATTGTGAAAACAGATAAATAAAGATGTGGTATGAGTGCCAATGAGACAACTCTCCATCCAAGTCACAATTTGTAAAAGGTAAACCTTTATAGGTCAAAGTACAGTCTTCAACATGGAGCCTTGGTCACACAGAACAGCAAACTATAAAGGGCCACGAAAATGACTTAAAACCATTCAAACAAGAAAACCAACAGTCTAATCTATATAAAGAACAAGAAACGAGAAACACTTATGAACTACATCAACAAACGACAACCACTGAACAACAGGTTCCTGACTTGGTATAGGTGCAGACAAATGCAGTGGGTTAAGACTATATGATTTCGAGTTTTAAAATAAAAACCATTTTAAGATATAGATTAATTATTATTATCATAAGTTTATTTTGAACAAGTTTTTTGTGAGTATAACATCTTTTGTAGGTTTTTTCTCTTTTATATATATATAAACATTTTGATATAAATGTTTTGATTTTTATTTCAGGATGTCAGTTTGGAAAAATTAGCCACAGAAAGTGATCTCTTAGAAAAGGCTTATGGACATTATTTTGACTTGAAAATCGTGAACAATGACATTGAAGAAACAATAAGAACTTTAGAACAAGCTATAGACGAAGTGTGTTCATCACCACAATGGGTGCCTGTAAGCTGGGTTTATTGAAACAGATTACTGAGATTATAGTTAATAATAATGCCAAAATATTTATATATCAAAAACCAAATTTTTATAAAAAGTGCTTTTTGTTCAAGGTATGCAAAAATGAAGGAAGTGTTATAATTGTTGATAATGCTGTTAACTGTTGACTTCTAATACATGTTAACTTATGTTCACCGAATTACAGGAACAAAATGTTGACTTATTATACATGTTAATTAATGTTCACCGAATTACAGGAACAAAATGTTGACTTACAATACATGTTAATTAATGTTCACCAAATTACAGGAACTAAATGTTGACATATTATACACGTTAATAATTGTTGACAGAATTACAGGGAAATGTACATGGTGCCATAATAACGAGCTATAGACAAGAAATCAAGAATCCATATTTGTGATATGTACATGGAAATTGTATATAAAGTATGTACATGGAAATTGTATATAAAGTATCAGTAATTTTACACAGAGTTAATTTGTATACAAATAATCACACTAATAGTCAAAGGAAAAAAACCCTAAACAACAGAAGTGTCTTATTATGTTATTATATTTTAAGATGATAGTTTGTTTAAGACTTATGGAAAATTCATTGTAATTTCGAGATAAAATATCTATTTACTCAAGTTTTGATATTTATTTTAATTTGAAATTGATATATTTTAATCTGCTTGTCAGCATTAGTCAGGCTAAAGGATTCTTCAAGACATTAAGTTTCCCCTTGTTTCTTATCAAAAATACAATTTAAAAGATTTTGAATAGTTGTTAATTTCACTGGCAAAATTAAGTGAGAAATAATTTTACTGAGGAAATTTATTACAAATTTCCATTAAAGCATAAACAAATTTGGAATGATTTTAGATGATTTTGTAACAAGTTTAGCTTGAGTTAAACATTATAGTTATATTAACTGAAAGTATGTAGGAAATCAGAATGTTTGTTTTGATCAGCCTGACAAGTAAAAAGATGTCTGTTAGAAACTATTCATAGATAAACACTTTTAATTGTTTTGTCACTTAAAATATTTTATTAGGAGAAAAAAAAAATAATTTGTGAAATGTCAATTTTTATTATGTTCAGATTTGTGTAACAAGTTTATTATTTTACATTTTAAGTTATTCTTATCTATATATAGTTCACTATGTGTATTTCTATACATAGAAAACACATATTTTCTTAAGCTGTCTAACTTTGGCTTTAACTTATTTTGCCTAAGTCATCCTGCTTACACAAATGGTTATTTGTTAATTTATTTATGTCACTCACCAGATATCAATCCCTTAAGCCAGGCCCTTAAGGCTTCTTTTCAAACAATACAATTACACTAGTATTTTTGGGCCCTTTAAATCTTGCTGTTCAATGTGAGCTAAGGGTCTGTGTTGAAGGCCTTACTTTGACCTACAATTGTTAAATTTTTATACATTGTGACTTGGATGGAGAGTTGTCTCATTGGCACTCATACCACATCTTCTTATAAATACTTTAAAATGCTTAAATGCCAAATCTGCTTCTTTCTTATTGAATTTTAATCTGAAGAATAAAGATTTCATGGAAAGTCAGGATTCATCATTTCATGGACCACTGATCAACATTAAGTTTTCATTGTGAAGTCTATTACTTAAATACTGTGGAATGATTGTATAGCATATATGCCCCTTGGGTTGGATTAATATGACCTTGACTTCATAGTCATGGTTTGTAGGTCAATGTTAAGTTTTTATGAGGTCAAGTCAGACACTAAAAGTAGTAGGTCAACTTTATGACCTTGACTTATTTATGGATAATTGATAATGTTAAGTTTATCTGATACTTATAATAAAACCTTGATCTAAAAGACTTTCCACAGAAAATTCTATCAATATCATTTAAGCAGGCAATACATTTCAGCATGTGTATCCCTATTGTGTTTTAAAAGAATTTTAACAGGTTGTTAAGATAGAAGTTAATATGTTAGTATTCTAGTTTACTTTGCTGCACAACACAATGATTCAAATTATTGAATGATTTTAACTTATTTGGTTTTAACCACAGATTATTAAAGAGGTTTGATGTTGTATTAGCATTGGTCCATCTTATTTCCATGGAGACTATTTAACCCGGCCCCACAGTCATGGTCTATTACCTTTGAAACTTTTGCTTAGTTTACATGTAATAGTTTGTGATACGGTCAGTTTTGGGGGAACCACAAGTGATAGGTCAATGATATTTGGTATACAGTTGTATTAGCATTGCTATATCTCCATGGACATTGTTTGGCCCTGTACCTTCAGTCATGGTTCATTTACTGAATATTTTGCCTCACTTACATGTTAAAGTATTTCTATTTTAATTTCAACATTTGCATTAACTATCAAAATAACAAAAAGAGAGTTAGGGTTATGTGGTATTTGAAATGGCTGTCAGAATGACTTTTGAAATGAGCTTTAAAATCCTATATATCGTTTAATTTAATGTTCAAATAGTCATTTCACATACTATTTTAATTTGCTTCCACTTAAACATAGAAAAAGCCAACCACTGCCCTTAACCTTATTCCATCGTGATGAAGTATATGATATAGAATAATGTGGTCCATTTCAGAATATAATTGACACAAAGGAAAGTTGTCACAATTAATAATGTACAATTTTGACATTTACACACAAACACTGAAATAAAAAAAAATGTGTTTGTGTACCTGTAATGTTTTCTTTGTTGAATTAGAAAACAAGTTTTGGTAAAATGAAAATATAGAATTAATTATCCGATTATATGTGATAGTTATATAGAGCCAGTGAGTTGTAACAGATTAGTTAATAAAGGTTGTTATATATTTACTGCTGATATACAATAAAAATATAAATTATTCTTGTTATTTCGTGGTCGTCCTACCTCTATTATTCTCAAAATTAACTAAGGAACATTCATTTGTACATGGATAGATGTAAGAAGATGTGGTATGAGTGCCAATGAAACAACTCTCCATCCAAGTCACAATTTGTTAAAGAAAACCATTATAGGTCAAAGTACGTTCTTCAAAACTGAGCCTTGGCTCACACCCTACAGCAAGCTGAAGGGCTCCAAATTTGACTGTGTGAAACCGTTTAAACAGTAAAACCAGCGGTCTAATCCATATAAGAAAAAAACGGTATGCTTAGGGATATTAGATGTGGCTTGTTGCTGGAAATTGTAAGTCCTACAAAAACAAATCAGTGATACCGGTACACAAAAAGATATAGTACCCATATTAAAAGATACAAACGGATACTTGAAGTTCATTAGAAGAATTATCCTGACCATTTCTAAGAGACAATATGAAAGGTCAAAATCTTCAACAGACGAAAGCTATCAGAGCACAGTTAACCTCAAATGACAAAGATCTTAAAGATAGCAAGGTTGCCAAGGAAAAATCTCAGCACACATGAAAGTATAAAAAAAAAGCTTACACATAACAACCTCAAATGGAAAGGAAAGTTATAAACTATGTACAGGAATACAGCCCTGCACAGAATATTTAAAACCATAAAATTGAGGATGGAAATTGGGAATGTTTCAAAGAAACAACAACCCGATCATAGAGCAGACAACAGCCAAAGGCCACCAATGTGTCTTTAATGCAGCAAGAAAGTCCTGCACCCGGAGGCGTCCTTCATTTGGCCCCAAAACAAGTATGTATACTTGTTCAGTGATAATGGACATCATACTAAACTCCGAATTATACACAAGAAACTAAAATAAAAAATATACAAGACTAACAAAGGCCAGATGCTTCTGACTTGGGCATACATATAAACTCAGAAATTACTTCAACTTTTCTTAACATATTAAACAGATACCTGTCTCAGTTAAAGTTTTGTGAGAACTCTCATGTATACATTTCTTGCAACATATTGCAGTATTAAAATATTAAAAATATTCCAAGACAACTATTTTGGAGTTATTCCCTTTGAACAGATAAGTTAGCCCCAACCAACAGAACACTTTTTTATGTAAAAGTTGAACAGAAAAATCTTATGGCAACATTTATCTCAAGTAGTATTGAAATGTCCATTGCTTGAGTGCATTTTTTCTCGTAAGTATCTTTGTGAAATTGATCTCTGGTAAAGTCACTCACATATACGTGAACCACATATTGTTAGTAACTTGATTCCAGAGACATATATACATGTTCCAGACCGTATGCGTACTTTTTCAAAATACGCATACGGTCGGACCGTACGCGTACGGTCTGATTAACATCAAGAAGTTAGTCAAGTTTATTAGATACAAATGTATATATCAGATCAACAGAACTTATGTCTCAAAAAATTAATATAAAAAGTTCAATAGTAATGGAAATAAAAACTTAATATCTTAACTATTTAAAATAATCACGCTTATTTAATCTGTTAATCTCCTGTATTTAGCATGTCAGTAATTCGTTAACTGCATGCAGCCCATTATGCTCATTGAAATTGAAGTTATCGGAAGTAAACATAATGTGGGGAGACAATTGTTATAGAATATTTAGGAACTTTACAAAAAAAGACAAAGGAACATGCATGAACAAATCATGTTAATGTAAAAGAAAATATGACGTTCCTTGTGGTACATTTGTAGCAAGTGTCACCTTGGTCCAGAGTAACAAAATAGGATTCAGATATACAATTAAACAAATATTTAATGTCAATTGTTCGCTTATTCACTTTATTCATCTATTTGTAATAATAACAATTTGTATAACTAAAAATAAAGATTTTGATAAATGTTTGTTTAAATTTAACCCATATGATCCCAAAACATGTCTGCTCAGCTGGACCGTACGCGTATACTCATACGGTCCGACCGTATGCGTATGGTCGGACCGTACGAGTATACGTATACGGTCCGGACCGTACGTATACGGTCCGGACCGTACGCGTACGGTCCAAATACTCATATGGTCTGGAACATACACATATGTGTATATATGTCTCTGTTGATTCATACCGAACATGAATGAAATATTGATACAAAAAGGTCCTGATAGTTTCCATATTTCACTTGGGTGCATCAAATAGATTTCATAGAAAATCCATATTCCGCTATTTAACATGATCTAGCATTGGAATTACCGTCTAACTTGTGACGTATACAGGGGCGTAGCTGCCGTTAGGCACTTTAGGCACGTGCCTACACATATTTTTTTCACAAATACGTTTTTTTTTATTTAAAAAAAATAATAAACAACGTTGTATGTAGATGAACTCCAGTGAAGTTGTCACAACTCTAATTATCGAATGTCATGTGTACACTAGTCTCTCGTCCTTAGTGAATGGAATATTGGATTGAATTGAATGTTTTTATGTGTGTAACTTATATAGAAACTATAAACTAGAACTTTGGTTCAGATCATTTCAATTCTATCAACAAAAACTTGAATGAACCTCAACTTAGACACATGAATTTTTTATTAGTTGTTGTTAGTTTTCAACTAGCTTTCCACTTTGTCTTCACCCGACTTGCCAATGTTGGTTGGCTGTGCAGGATGTAAATACGTAGTCACGTCTGGTCAGAATGGGGAAATTTAATCTTATGCCTAGTTGTAGAGAGAATGCCACTCTTTGAGGAGTTCATAGTTGGTCTACTGAAAGGCAAAGTTTCTGCTATCCAATAATCCCTCATTTTCCAATGCATGGCATTTTCAAATTTCCAGACCTTCGTCCTGTACAACACATATTACAGGACTAAGCTCCCTGTTGTGTTTATTGTAAATAATCAATTTTATTTTTTTTGTTCTAAACTTGCATAAATATTTTACACTGGATGTTTAAAAATCAATCTATCAACTAGCTTCCAGTAGTTTTGAGTACTCTCAGATCTACGTGTAATGACCACAATTATTCAAATTCCTAAGCAGGTAGGGATTTTACAGTAGAGCGGGATATACAGAAATACGATTTTTTTTTAATTTTGTTACGTTAGTATGAACAGAACAGAACTTTTGCATTAGGCATCGACAATGTGTGTATGTGTTTGTGTGGCTAGGGTGAAGGTTTAAGAATCAAAAGATTAATGGTTGCCATATGTCTTTCTAGCCAAAAGAATACATGCCAAGAAATCCTCGCTAAAAATTCCGGTCGACCTCCTACGGCAGTCATTAGTAGCTAAAGATATGAACACGGTCATATACCAAATGGTCAATATTAATCATCCATGTAATTTGCTCTATGGGGTGTTTGCAGAATTTCAACGGAGGCAATTTCTTGGCATGGTGTTATTATATAGTAATATCAGTGTTTACGTGCACGTGCCTATTTTTTTTAATGAAGGATCGTCAATATATGTACTATCAATCAAGTTCAACGTATATATCGATCATAACGGAATAGATTTGAAAATACCAAACAGGGTGTACTGCTTAATTAAAGGGATACGCGGATCTATGCTGGGCAGTACATATTGTAAATATATTTTTTTAATATTTGATTTTCTAATTGTACTGCGTTATTTAATTCACCATTCAGATGTTATGGTTTCTTCGAACTTTTCATCATAAAATTGAGAATGGAAATGGGGAATGTGTCAAAGAGACAACAACCCGACCAAATAAAAAACAACAGCAGAGGGTCACCAACAGGTCTTCAATGTAGCGAGAAATTCCCGCACCCGGAGGCGTCCTTCAGCTGGCCCCTAAACAAATATATACTAGTCCAGTGATAATGAACGCCATACTAATTTCCAAATTGAACACAAGAAACTAAAATTAAAATAATACAAGACTAACAAAGGCCAGAGGCTCCGGACTTGGGACAGGCGCAAAAATGCGGCGGGGTTAAACATGTTTGTGAGATCTCAACCCTCCCCCTATACCTCTAACCAATGTAGAAAAGTAAACGCATAACAATACGCACATTAAAATTCAGTTCAAGAGAAGTCCGAGTCTGATGTCAGAAGATGTAACCGAAGAAAATAAACAAAATGACAATAATACATAAATAACAACAGACTACTAGCAGTTAACTGACATGCCAGCTCCAGACTTCAATTAAACTGACTAAAAGATTATGATTTCATCATATGAACATCAGGCACAATCCTTCCCGTTAGGGGTTTAGTATCATACCATCATAACATATATGAGAAGAACATAACCCGTGTCATGCCAACAACTGTTTTTAGAATAAATGTGTTTAGTTCCGATGCAAAGACCTTATCAGTGACTCAATATTAACGCCAAAATATGCAATCTTTAATGACTTGACAACAGTATCGTAATTATATCCCTTCTTAATAAGTCTATTCAAAGGTTTTGTAAGTTTCTGAGGTGAATACTGACACCTTTGTACTTTATAAAGAATATTTCCATAAAAAATTGGATGTGAAATACCTGAACGTATTAGAAGTCTGCATGTTGAGCTATATTTACGAATGATGTCTTTATACCGATGATAAAATTTAGTAAATGTTTTGACTAGTTTGTGATATCGAAAACCCTGGTGTAATAATTTTTCAGTAATACATAAATTTCTCTCGTTAAAATCTAAAACATTATTACATACACGAGCGAATCGTACAAGTTGAGATATATAAACACCGTATATAAAATTGAGGATGGAAATGGGGAATGTGTCAAAGAGACAACAACCCGACCAAATAAAAAACAACAGCAGAGGGTCACCAACAGGTCTTCAATGTAGCGAGAAAATAATATGTATATTATAATTACCATGATTAAATAACCAGAAAATTTAATATTTTTGTGCATACAATTTAGCAGCCAAAACGCTGAAATCCGTTTTCCTGAACCCTCTACCAGAGCCCTGGAACTGCTGGGGGCCTTAAGCGACCCCCAGACCCCCTGCCGATTTGTGCCTACAGTTGAATGAATACCTGGCTACGCCCCTGGTATACACCATTACCGTTTTCTACTTAACATTGTCGTCTTTTTCTGTTAGTTTATTTTTGTCCCTGCGGTATCTTTCGCCTCTTTTACATGTAAAGGGTGTCAATAGAAATAAAATACCTTATAATATATCAGGATAAAGGTTTCGAACAAAACATGAAACCTTTTAAAAAATGAAGGACACAAAGGACAAAACTTTGAGCAAAAGAAAATAGGTCCCGTATTGCTCACTTGGTCACGTGTTTGCATAAAGATGATACATTAAAAATGATTGCTAAATGAATGTGTATATTGAAAAGAAACTGTGACGGTGGACAAAAGTCTTGTCTTGGTGATAATTTCTGCTGTTCAGCTTTCAGTCTACCTATTATAATTTTCGAGATCTAAGGTGGAATCGTTTGTTTTGTCAATAAACATCATCATTTTAAGACAATTATTCACCAGAATGTTTTGTTCATTTAACTTATGTGTAGACCTTGTCCAGTCCTGCTCCGGCTGTAAGTGTTTAACGTCCGGGTTTATTTATTGTAGACTTGTTTCAACCAGAAACTAAAAAAGTGTGTAAATCGCCATTGAAAGGCAAGCACTTCTATTAGGGATCGACTGATGATTTCGACTGTGTTGATTTATTGTTAAGATTTTTCCAGGCTGATCATTTAGCCTCGCCTGCGAGGAAAGTCTCAGTGACAGTACGAGTCTTAGGGATTACTATACAGCGGAAGCGTTGTATGTTATTTGTATAATGCTTTATATTTTAGAAGTTAGTAGACAAGGATGCTTCATACTTTATATGTATATACCTTTAAGGCTTATGTTATGCAGTTATAGTCATGTGTCCATTTTTGTTGACCTCATTTTCATGGTTCAGCGACTGCTTTTGTCGTGTTGATTTCTCACATATTACGAGTGAGTAATAGGATAATAACATGTAATACATATAGGTTCCTTGCAAAATCGACAGCTTGAAAAAAAAATTGTTTTGTCATGTAAATTTTTACTTATTACGAGCGAGTATTAAGATAGCTATAAGTGGTTTATGAGCGGCACATTGACATGTCCGTCAGACAGATTTCCTAACCTTGACCTCATTGGGTAAAAAAAAGACTAGTTTATTTATCAGAAAACTGGAGAAAAGGATCTACTAGAAATAAAAATTTCCCATAGATACTATTTTTCGATTAGAAGAAAGCACCTATCAACAAAAGTATGCATGAATGTTTGACAAAGTTCTTGATATTTAAAAACGTTTACCCCGGCCAAGACTGTATCTTTATGTTAGCTCTTTATTATTGTAAACATATAATAGTGAGTCTATTCTGGTAATATTGGTGAATGTCTTGTGTAACCGCAAGACATTCATAAATTTATAAACCATAAATGCATTTTATTTTCATATTAGTTTCATAATAACATCATGTCCTGCAGACATATGGGAAAATAACATTCCTCCATTTAATAATTCTAGAAATGTGTGAATTATAGATATTATTATAAATATAAATTATAAACTAATTTTGTACTAGTTAAGATAGTAATTTATTTTATTCATATATTGATATTAATGTTATCTGGGACTATTATACTAATATAGTATGTCGCAGATGTTATTCGTAGTTGATTTTGCTAAATATTCTTCCTGGATACATAGAGATTTTAACAGGAAGACTTGATGGAATGCTGTAGATCTACATTTTGTTTCAGTAATATACGCGGTATTAATAAACCAAACTTGAATGTTTAAAAAAGAATTCAAGCAACAAAAATCCATTCCTAGAATTTTTTGATATACAAAACATGTTTGTACAGTATCAAATATTATTTTAATGGGTTCATATTGATTAAGGAAAGCCGATATTTATTCTGTGACATTTTGGAATTACATGTATAATTTCCATTTAACTAATTATAGTTGAGAACAAAAGCTGTAAAAGTATCACAAGGTAAATATAACTTTACTTCAATGAGAAAGGTAGATTTTAAAAGAATATACAAATAATGTCATCCACCTTCTAACAAACCTAGATTTTATTTTCTTTTATCACTTTGTTTCACTTGAGAATTGTTTTTTTCTATTACAAATTTAAAAAAGTCCGGCACCTTTATAAGAAAAAAAGAGATGTTGTGTGATTGCCAACAAGATAACTTTACCCAGAAACCAAATGACGTAGATAGTAGTAACAATAAGTCACCATACGGCATCAAAGGCAACAATTGAGTATTAAACCCAATTTACAATAATCTATGAAACTGACAACGAGGGTCGGTTGAAAACAAAACTTTACGACAAAAGAGATAATTTCAGCTTCCCACTTGTGAACTTTCCATTTCTAAGCAACATCAGTCCAGTAGCACCTGCATACGGAGTATATATCTCCCAATGTCGATACGATATTCCCGGGCTTGTATTTCCTATCATGATAGCCTTGATCGAGAGTTGCTGCTCACAAGGAAGCTATTAAACCAAGAGTTCCAAATGGTGAAGCTGAAATCATTCCTTCGTAAATTTTACGTAGGCCATCACGGTCCATCACGAGTTAGTGGACCGTTATGGAATTGCCGTTTCACAGATGATATCGGATAAGTTCCTGATGTTGTAATTACAATTCCCCCTTCTCACGAATGTGACTTACCAAATTAGATTATATACCGGGTTTGTAATAACATGAGCAACATGACGGGTGTCAAATCATGGTGGAGCAGGATCTGTTCACCCTTCCGGAGCACATGAGATCACCCCATGCGCGCAGTTTTGGTGGTGTTCGTGTTGCTAAGTCTAGTTTTCTATGTTGTGTCTTGTGTACTATTATTTGTCTGTTTGACTTTTTCTTAGTTAGCCATGGCGTTGTCAGTTTATTTTCGATCTATGAGTTTGACTGTCCCTCTGGTATCTTTCGCACCCTCTTCTATGAGACACCATCAGAATATGTACAAACCTGGCCATCAATTTTGCGAAAAGTCAGTTACCTTAACAAAACGCTGGTATACGTATCGTGCAAATCTTTAAGAACCTTACGGTGGCCTATAGTTGTTAATTTCTGTGTCATTTTGGTCTTTTGTGGAGAGTTGTCTCATTGGCAATCATATCACATCTTCTTTTTTTTATATACATATAACATAAGGATAACTTCTTTCTCAGTATACCACATAATAATCCTCATTTTAAGGTTCTTTGAAAAAGTAAGTGGACAGTTTTGACGTTAACTATTATTATGTTTTTGTTTGTTAGAAAATGAATTCCAGACTTCTAGTTTTGCTGCTGATTTCCATTGTAATCATTGGAACAGCTGAATGCTCGTTTTTAGGAGTGGGGACATGGAGACTTGAGGGCTGTAAAACCGTATGTCGTGATGTCTGCCATAAAGTATGTCCTGGGGGAAATATGAACAGATGCGAAAACAGATGTAGGAAGGAATGCAAGAAAGAGTGCGCACCGCCATCATAAATGGTAAGATATCTTCTATGGACTAACCGTCAACAGTTATTTCTTTTATAAAGGCTACGGTTTTATTTGAACTAGTAAAAGGTGACTTTAAACGTACTGTCTCTGTGAATTGTCTTTTAAAAGGCGAATGTCCGAGACCTTTATCAAATAGAACAGTCATTTGTTTTCCAGTGGTCATCAAAACTATTCACACCATAAAAAATGAAAACATCACGATATGAATATCATGCGTCCGAAGCGCTTTTCTAGTTTAACCTTCATCGGGACGCTCAAAAACGAATATTTGAAAGCCAAGGATTTATATGGTACATACAAAGAAGCTTATCGTCCAAAAAGGTGAAAATAACTAACAGATAACAACGCCAAATGGTCTCATCTGTTGTGAATTCCTTTATATAGTTTCCTGTGTGAAACTGAACTTTCCAAATTTAGAAAAGAATGATAATTGATGTCTATTAATATTGTAGCATATTTATTTTATTTTTTATACAGCCTTTCTAATCTTATTTCTTAATTTTCAGCTCCATACATGTACAGAACAGATGAAAATGATGTGTCAAAATAAAATAGAAATTTGAAATATATATTTCCTTGAATTCTATCAATCGATTCATGGGTAAATTTTCCAATAAATATTAAACAAACAAAAACAAAACCAATCATATTGAGAGTGAAACAGAATATGATGAATTGCATTGAATAAGTTCACAAGTAAATCCGGGTATATTTCTGCAAGATATCAAACGAGACATTCTTTAAACTTAACCTGCAGATTGTTAATATAAATACTTGACAAAATAAAGCCTCTTCCAACAAAAATATAAATCAAAAGCAACGCAAACCCAAGTAAATAAAACGAGGGTTCATTCATTGAAATTTGTCTAACATATTGAAGTTATCATTTGACTTGGAAAAATAAAACTTCTTTCCACAGAAATATGAATCAAAAGCAACGCAAACACAAGTAAAACGAGGATTCATTCATTGAAATTTGTCTAACATATATTGAAGTTATACTTGGAAAAATAAAACTTCTTTCCTCAAAAACATACATCAAAAGCAACGCAAACACAAGTAAAACGAGGGTCAATTCATTAAAATGTCTAACATATTGAAGACAAGTTATACTTGGAAAAATGAAGCATCTTCCCACAAAAATATAAATCGAAAGCAATGCAAACCCAAGTAAAACGAGGGTTCATTCATTAAAATGTCTATCATCTACCACTGTGCACAAAATATAGTTGACCCATCGGTCATAGTATATAAGAAACCAGTGGCGGATTCAAAGGGGGCGTAGAGGGCGTACCCCCCCCCCTTTTGCTGGCACTTTTTTTTTTATATATAAAATGATTAATAATTAGCCTAGACTTCGTGAATTTTGCTGTGTATTTAATTCTAATGCGACAGTTCTCCACTTATAAAGATATTTTTCGCTCGTATTCACTGCCGTAATATATATGTTATTGATTATGTCAAAGGATGACACCGTGAAAGTATTGAGCAAGGACGTATTAACTTTTTTATCACAATTCCACCCAACAGAAAATTATGCTCCAGTACACTTTTAAAAAAAACGGGCGTATTTTTTTTTTGGGGGGGGGGGGGGGGGCGTTGAGGATTGCATGTGAATCCCGTATCTGACCAGAAGGTATGTTCCGCCGAACTGATATAATGAATATTTTTTTCAAAGCCCGACTGCAACCGGCCTGCTGGGTGTGGCCTATATGACTCCATGTTTCGAACGTTATTTACAACTTCATTTTCGTTTCCGATTCATTCGTAGCCTTTTGGTTGATTTGTACCCCTCGATTCAATTGTTGGGTGAAACATTTCAACCAAACATTTCAATGGATAAAAATTTCTTGTTTGTTTTTCTTCGTGTCGATCGTATTGTAAATTTCATTGAATAAGCCGTATATCTTGTTCACAACAAGAAATCTGTAAAGTTATGCTAACTAAACATACAGCAAACGGAAATTTCCCATGTTCATTTTTTACTGAAAAATTCCATTTCAAATATATTAAATAGTACATAGCTTTGGATCCATTCAATCATTTTGTAATAGACAATCAATGTAGAGAATACGGAATACGGCACCAAAAATGTCCAGCCCCTACACTTTAACTAAAATGCATTTTACACTTATTTCATGTTTTTTTAGCAAAAAAAAAAGGTCCCAAAAAATTTTGCGAAATTAATTACTTCGCCCCCCCCCCCCCCTTTCCAAAATCCTGGATCCCGGCCCCTGGAAACAGGATTAACAAGGAAAAATTAACTCTGGTAAATGAGGTCAAGGTCAGATTAATTGAATCAGACAGACATGCACACCTGACTATCATTTCATACACCAAAAATTGTTCATCTTTTGCTTATATCATCTTAGAAAAAGACAAAAAAAATGATCTTTAAAACATTTACCGATGACCTTGAAAATGAGTTCAAGGACAGATGATACCTTTCAGACGGACAATGTACAACCATTCAATACACCAAATATAGGTGATTTATTGCTTAAAGTATTAAAAAATAGACTAAAACAAAAAAACTTTGACCGACGAAAACAGAGGTTGAGGTAAGGCGATACCTGCCAGACTGACATGTACATCATTATTGTTGTATTGACCTAGCTGTTGTTTTTCTCTTTTGAATAGTTTCACACTTTGGTCTTTTATAGCTTTCTTTGCTATGTACAGTACTGGTGTTGCACAAGGTTGAAGTGTTGTACTGTCTTTTATAGCTTCCTTTGCTATGTACAGAACTGGTGTTGCACAAGGTTGAAGTGTTGTACCGTCTTTTATAGCTTCCTTTGCTATGTACAGTACTGGTGTTGCACAAGGTTGGAGTGTTGTACTGTCTTTTATAGCTTCCTTTGCTATGTACAGTACTGGTGTTGCACAAGGTTGAAGTGTTGTACTGTCTTTTATAGCTTCCTTTGCTATGTACGGTACTGGTGTTGCACAAGGTTGAAGTGTTGTACTGTCTTTTATAGCTTCCTTTGCTATGTACAGAACTGGTGTTGCACAAGGTTGAAGTGTTGTGCCGTCTTTTATAGCTTCCTTTGCTATGTACAGTACTGGTGTTGCACAAGGTTGAAGTGTTGTACTGTCTTTTATAGCTTCCTTTGCTATGTACGGTACTGGTGTTGCACAAGGTTGAAGTGTTGTACTGTCTTTTATAGCTTCCTTTGCTATGTACAGAACTGGTGTTGCACAAGGTTGAAGTGTTGTACCGTCTTTTATAGCTTCCTTTGCTATGTACAGTACTGGTGTTGCACAAGGTTGGAGTGTTGTACTGTATTTTATAGCTTCCTTTGCTATGTACAGTATTGGTGTTGCACAAGGTTGAAGTGTTGTACTGTCTTTTATAGCTTTCCTTGCTATGTACAGTACTGGTGTTGCACAAGGTTGAAATGTTGTACTGTCTTTTATAGCTTTCCTTGCTATGTACAGGTTGCACAAGGTTGAAATGTTGTACTGTCTTTTATAGCTTCCTTTGCTATGTACAGTACTGGTGTTGCACAAGGTTGAAGTGTTGTACTGTCTTTTATAGCTTCCTTTGCTATGTACAGTACTGGTGTTGCACAAGGTTGAAGTGTTGTACTGTCTTTTATAGCTTTCTTTGTTATGTACAGTATAGATACATATACATCTATCATGCTGATCTTTTTTTAAAGTTACACTGTTAACCTTGCTCCTATGTTTCTAATGGCAACAGCAAAAACAAGAGGCTGTCACAACGACAGCAAACCGGATTTATTAACATTTATTTGTGTCCTGGCAATATCACAAGAACCATTACTGATGAATGGTGAAAGTGAAAATCGTCAATATCAAATTTGACCTCCATTTTGTCATCAGTATCAACATATTAAAATTTAAAAAGCTTAGATTGAATGGTTCATGAGTAAATGCAACAACGTGAATGGAAACGCCATTTTACGATCTTTCAAGAACCATAACTCCTGAACGGTAAAAGTCAAAATCGTCATTATTGAACTTGACCTCTATTTTGTCATCAGTAACAACATATTAAAATTTCAAAAGCTTTGGTTGAATGGTTCATGAGAAAATGCACGGACACGACGGGAAACTCCATTTTTCAATCTTTCAAGAACCATAACTCCTGATCGGTAAAAGTCAAAATCGTCATTATTGAACTTGACCTCCATTCTGTCATCAGTAACAACATATTAAAATTTGGGAAGCTTTGGTAGAACAGTTCATGCGTAAATGCACGGACACAACTGGAAACTCCATTTTTCAATCTTTCAAGAACCATAACTCCTGAAGGGTAAAAGTCAAAATCACCATTATTGAACTTGACCTTCGTATAGTTGTCAGTAATAACATATTAAAATTTTAAAAGCTTTGGTTGAACGGTTCATGAGTTAATGCACGGACAACATTTGATTGCCGCCCGCCCGCCGTACATCCCCAAATCAATAACCGACATTTTTGTCACAAAAATCCGGTTAAAAATGCTAACAAGAATGTGTCCCAAGTACACTGATGCCCCATCCACACAATATTTTTTTTATGTTTAGTGGACCATGAAAATAGGATAAAATCTCATATTTAGCATTAAAATTAGAAAGGTCTTATCATAGGGAACATGTTTACTAAGTTTCAAGTTGATCGGACTTCAACTTCATCAAAAACTACCTTGACCAAAAACTTTAACTAAAACTTTAACCTGAAATGGGACATACGGACAAACAGATGGACGGACCAGAAAACATAATGCCCATAAATGGGGCATAAAAAATATTATTGCAAGGGCATTAACTCCAAAACAGGTTGACAGATTTTTCTACAATTTTCAGAGTTGCTCAATCTTGTTCTGCTGATTCCTTTTGCAAATTACAATGCCCATTGTTTTAAGATGACAGCCTATATCCATCTGATGAGTTAAGCCAGCTGTCTTTTTCATTTGATTTTTTTATAGTTCGTTCTTATGTTGTACTGTTATACCACTGTTCCAGGTAAGAGGGAGGATTGGAATCCCAATTACATGTTTAACCCAGCCACATTATGTATGTATGTGCCTGTAGTTCAGTGTTTGTTGTTTGTTTATGTGTTACATATTTGTTTTTCGTTCATTTTTGTCGAGCCTGCAACTTTTGTTGCAGAAAGCTCGACATAGGGATAGTGATCCGGCGGCGGCGGCGTTAGCTAACTTCTTAAAAGCTTTATATTTTAGAAGGTAGAAGACCTGGATGCTTCATACTTTGTATATAGATGTCTCATGTTACGAAGTTTCCGTCAGTCATATGTCCAATATCCTTGACCTCATTTTCATGGTTCAGTGACCACTTGAAAAAAAGGTTCAGATTTTTTGTAATGTTGAATTCTCTCTTATTATAAGTAATAAGATAACTATATTTGATATGTGCGTACCTTGCAAGGTTCTTATGTTTGTCAGACAGTTTTCACTTGACCTCGACCTCGTTTCATGGATCAGTGAACAAGGTTAAGTTTTGGTGGTCAAGTCCATATCTCAGATACTATAAGCAATAGGGATAGTATATTCGGTGTATGGAAGGCCTGTAAGGTGTACATGTCCAACTGGCAGGTGTCATCTGACCTTGACCTCATTTTCATGGTTCAGTGGTTATAGTTAATTTTTTGTGTTTTGGTCTGTTTTTCTCATACTATATGCAATAGGTCTACTATATTTGTTGTATGGAATGATTGTAAGGTGTACATGTCTAGCGGGAAGATGTCATGTGACCTTGACCTCATTTTCATGGTTCAGTGGTCAAAGTTAAGTTTTTGAGTTTTGGTCTTTTTATCTAATACTATATGCCATAGGTCAACTATATTCAACTATATTTGGTGTATGGAAATATTTTATGATCTTTATGTCAGTTGCGCAGGTTTTATTTGACCGTGACCTCATTTTCACGGTTCATTGCACAGTGTTAAGTTTTTTGTGTTTTGGTCTATTTTTCTTAAACTATAAGTAATAGGTCAACTATATATGTTGTATAGAAGCATTGTTAGCTGTACATGTCTGCCTGGCATGGTTCATCTGACCTTGACCTCATTTTCAAGGTTCATTGGTCTTTGTTTAGTTATTTTGGTTAATGTTAAGTTTATGTGACAGTTGTAAGCTTTTTTATACTTAGGACTATCAACATAATATCAATGATTAGTATAGAAGGCGAGACATTTCAGCATGTGCACTCTTGTTTTATATAAATAAGGCCATTAGTTTTCTCGTTTCAATTGTTTTACATTGTCATTTTGGGGCCTTTTATAGCTGACAATGCGATATGGGCTTTGCTCATTGTTCAAGGCTGTACAGTGGTGACCTATAGTTGTTAATTTCTGTGTCATTTTGGTCTCTTGTGGAAAGATGTCTCTGACATTGGCAATCATACAACATCTTCTTCTTTATATAACGGAAAATTGGAGAAAAAAAATCTATTTCAGGGTCAGTTGCTCAACATTAGAAGTTAAATTTTTCTACAATTTTCATGGAACATCTTTTCATGCTGGACATTTTGAAAATACACACGTTTAACCTAGCTCATATATGGTTTTAAAAACAATAGCAAAGAAATGCCCCCAAAAATATATATACATGTATCAACATTTCAGGGGCAATACCTCCAAAAAAAGGCAAGTATATTTTCCCCAAATTTAGGGTAGATAGAAATTGTTGTGCTGATGACCATTGTTACGATGTTTTTCTCCAGTTGCTATAATTTAAGAATATATGCCAAAACAAGTTTGATTCCTATGATCTAGTTTTAGACACGACAGCCATGTCGGTTAATCAACCTGGATGAAAATCACAAATCTTGTAGTTGACATCTTAAAGATGAAACAGACAAACATTGATTCCAATTCATTGAGCATTTTCAGAGATTTTTAGGGACGACAGATGGAGGGACTCAAAGTGATGGAAAAAGCTCACAATTAAGACCAGCAATGCTAAAAATTATCTCACTTTTCTTCTGTAATATTTAACAGACCAAACCATAACTTTTTCATTTTTATAGGTATTTTAAAGAAAAACAGATTTTAGTGTAATATTTCTGGTGTAAAACCGCATGGACTCAGTTACCATGCATAGATTCAATTTTTTTATTATATTTTTTTTTTAATTTGTATTTTATACAAAAGTTGAGTATGAATTTCATGCCATTCAACAGGTACACTGGGAAGCCTTCCCAGTCTGAAATTGTTAATTGTTCCAAAATGTCCACTATGCCAAATATGAAATGTTGCATTGAAGACATTTGTTTTCTTTAGTCTATCTAGCTGCATTTGTGCATATTTTAATTGATTATCTACACTTCTGTGCTCATCTTCTAAAGAAAGAACTTGACGTTTATATTCATTGTACTCTTTCCAATACTTTTCTTCTTCGTCATCTAATGTTTTAGAGACTTTCTTCTCATCTTCTATCTTTTCAGTTATTTTAATTCTAATTAGGTTCAGCCTACATTTTGTACTATAGCCAGGGTGAGCTACATGTATATTAGCACAAACTTATCAAAATTAATAAAATAACATACACTTCAAATATGATTTGTGATTTTACTTCAATTAATATATTATAACAACATTATTTTACTTGCTAGCAAACTGTGATGAAACCCATGCCAACCCCCATTTTAAATTAGTCAACATAAATTTTAAGGCTTTTGTCCATTGCTCTTCCGAATTAAACTGTATTTTAATTGAATAGGATGTCCCTGTGCTATTGTCTTCTATTTTTCCTTTTTCCATTCTATAAGGAAGACAAAATCCTGTATCTCCTTTTTCTACCTCTTCTTTAAACTGCTGAAGACAATCAAGAAAAGCAACCATTGCTTGATCAAACTTTGAGTCCCAAAAGAATCTAAATCCTCCTGATCCGTACAAAGGCAATTCTTTGGATTTGTCGGTCAAGGATTCTATGTATGAATGATTTCCATATGGAACTAATCTGTATCTTTGAAATGTCAAGTTCATCTTCTTTGCCAAGGAATGTAAGAGTAGGACTGTTTGTCCCCAAGCTGCATTAATTTCATGCCATTCAACAGGTACACTGGGAAGCCTTCCCAGTCTGAAATTGTTAATTGTTCCAAAATGTCCACTATGCCAAATATGAAATGTTGCATTGAAGACATTTGTTTTCTTTAGTCTATCTAGCTGCATTTGTGCATATTTTAATTGATTATCTACACTTCTGTGCTCATCTTCTAAAGAAAGAACTTGACGTTTATATTCATTGTACTCTTTCCAATACTTTTCTTCTTCGTCATCTAATGTTTTAGAGACTTTCTTCTCATCTTCTATCTTTTCAGTTATTTTAATTCTTTCTATTTCAACATCTTCAAGCTGCTGTCTTAGTGCTTCTTCTTCAGATTTAAGTTGTTTCAATTCATCATCAAGAGCATTGTCATCAATATTTTCTTGTTTAGTATTCAAATTTTCTAAGAAATCCTTGTAATCTTTGCATTCATCTTCAGTAATTTTAAGTTGATGATCAAGCTGGTCTAACAGCGTATCTGTACATTCTTCACAGAGAGGATGGTCTACCTCAGATTGGCCAGACATAATGTCAAAAAGTATGCTAGAAACTTTAATTTTGTGTCCCAAAACACCAAGTGATTCTGGTCCAGTCTCTCCAAGCAGTAAAAAGTCAGTGTCTTCTTCATCGTAGACAGGGAAATTTGGTGAAATTGTTCTTCTTGATATTGCTTCAGTCTCTTTCTCATTCTCTTGCTGTGTGTCTTTGAAGATGTTTATGGTTTCATCAGCATCTTGCTTATGAACTAAGGGGGTGGTCAACTCTTGGATAAGCTGTGGGTCAAGTGTGTTGAACGAATAATCAAGCTTTAGAGGCTGTCGACATCTTTGACAAACAAAGCTTACTTGAGTGGAACTGCCATTGCCATTTGCATCCATTTAGATGATGGGAGGAATAAAAGTCTGTCAAAATCGCTTGTCGACTGCTTGTCAAAAATTACTTCCGGTTATCATATGATTATGAGAGGAAAATGTTACATCAACGCTGATTGGATGGAATGTTAAAATTAAGCCAATCGCTGACCGCGAGACAAAATTTTCGGAAATTTCAATGTTATGATTCGTTTTGGTCGCCTCGGACTTTATCAAGGAAAAATATGACAAATGGCAAATTGAAAAGATATAAGAGTCTTCAGAAATGGACTTTCTAACAGAAGGTGCATAATCTTAACAGTCTTTTCCACAGTTGAAAACATGTTATTGTTTCATTCTATGTTCATGCTTTCAAATTCTTAGTATATCTCTGACAGTTACATGTACAAGAAAAGGGTTGAAAGAAACAGTATGTCAAATAATTTAATTACTGTACTTCATATTAGCATGATTTTAACACCAAGGTGAAAATTGAAAATAGTCCTGACAAGAAATCGAAATTATGGTATAAAGGGTAGCCTGCTTTATTTGAAATCTATAAGGATGTCGGTTAAAAGGGATAATTCGGGATTTTTCACTTTTCATCTTATTATTTCAGGGGCGGATCCAGGATTTTGGAAAGGGGGCGCGGGGAGTAAAAAATAGTGTGCCGATCAGAGCGAGGCGAAAAAAATTTTGGGACCTTTTTTAGGCTAAAAACATAAAATAAGTGTAAAATGCACTTTTTAAATGGTTCCTGACTTTTGGCATGTATATTTTATAGTTGCTGTTAAGTGTAAGGGTTAAACATTTTTGATGCCGTATTCTCCAATACGACCGACACGAGTTAAGACACAAACTAGCAATTTCTATCCAAATGTTTGGTTGAAATGTTTCAGCCAACAAGGAAAGTGAGGGGTTCCAAATCAGCCAAAGGCTACGAATAAGTCTGAAATGACAACGAATTTACGAATGACAGTCGACAAATGGAGACATGAAGGCCTGACCCAGCAGGCAGGTTGCAGTCGGGCTTGTATTCAATATATATCAGTTCGGTGAAAGAGACATTCCGGTCGGATATAGGATTTACATGCAAACCCTGCCCCCTCAAAACTATGTCCGTTTATTATTAATCATGTTCATTTAATGCTAAATAATTCTGTTGGAAATTTTTGTTTTTTAATAGCAAATACGTAGATAAGATTTTTTTTTTCAATCCAGATAAATCAGGCTAGGAATTTGTTTTCTCAAACATCTCAGACTACGCGGACTCAAATCAAATGGTCTGGGCCAAAAATAAAATATTGTTTGTTTCCCCTCACACGACCGACCCGGTAAAATCAACGTGACACGAAAAATTTTATTGGCAATTCTTGTCCACTATTTTTTTTTTTTTTGCTATGTTGGTTATTAGTGATATCTTTCCGATGCTGTAGTCAACGATCGTTGGGTTTTGGTGATACCTTTCCGATGCTGTAGTCAACAAGCGTTTTAAATCAAGGTATTTTTGCATTGAAGCGTCTACATGATTCGGAATCAAGGAAAACAAACAAAATGCTTTCCACACGATTTGTCATCTAGAAATTGACAATGAGGGTCGGTTGAAGACAAAACTTTACGACAAAAGAGATGATTTCAGCTTTCCAATTGTGAACTTTCCATTTCTAAGTAGCAACATTCCAGCAGCACCTGCATACGGGGTATATATCTCTCAATTGATACGATATTCCCGTGCTTGCATTTCCTATCATGATTTTCTTGATAGAGGGTTACTGCTCACAAGGAAGCTATTAAATCAAGAGTTCCAAATGGTGAAGTTGAAATCATCCCTTCGTAAATTTTACGGACGCCATCACGAGTTGGTTGACCGTTATGGAATAACCATTTCACAAATGATATCGGATATGTTCCTCACGTCGTAACTACAATCCCCTTCCCTTTCATGAATTTGACCTACCGAATTAGACTATTTACCGGATTTGTAATCACATAAGCAACACGACGGGTGCCGCATGTGGAGCAGGATCTGCTTACCCTTCCGGAGCACCTGAGATCACCCCTAGTTTTTGGTGGGGTTCGTGTTGTTTATTCTTTAGTTTTCTATGTTGTGTCATGTGTACTATTGTTTTTCTGTTTGTCTTTTTCATTTTTAGCCATGGCGTTGTCAGTTTGTTTTAGATTTATGAATTTGACTGTCCCTTTGGTATCTTTCGTCCCTCTCTTGTTTGTGTGCAAGGGTGATCTTTTTTTGAAAATAAAAAAAAACTGAAGCATCTTTCAACCCGCTGAGTGCATCTTGATTTGCTTTGAAAAATGCTTTGTGTCTAACCTCTGTTCCTGTTTAAAGGATAAAATCTTAAAGACTTTGAGTAAAAATGGTCTGACTCGTGCTTTAAAATCTATCTACTTTGTCTTTGAACAGGTTGGGCACAAGTCAGGAAATGTGGGATACATGTATTCCCTGCTTTTAGGGAACGTCCCTGTTTTCTGGTGTAAAAAAAACCCAGTTTAAATGGGATTTCATTTATGGCATGAAAATTACAAAAGGACACATTTTAACGTTATAACTGCATCAGTAGAATTCGTAAATACTTATTAAAAGTATTTTAGGAAATACAAAACATGAATATAAAGTGAATCCTTGTTTCTTATAGAACTCGAAAAAACATACAAATCTTTGTTTAGGAATCAATTGACCAAGCTGCATGATCCAGGTGTAACTGAACATAACTGAATTATGTTCACTTCTATTGAAAATTTTTATTCATTGAATTTTAATTCCCAAGTGATTAACATACATGTATCTTTTTGTCATCTCATAATTGATGATCAAGGTATGAATTAGTGAACAAAGGAATTGTTTTGTTGTGAGTTATGCATCAAATTAGACTTGAAATAAGCTTGATTTTCTAACTAAAAAAACACTTGCTATCATTAAGCATTGTTATCACAAGTAGAATGTGCGCTTTTGTAGATTTCATTACATTAAATGAATAGGAAAAAAAAAGAAGGTCCCTGTATACTGTTTTTTTTTAACACCAGAAAACTGTGGTGTACACTGAATTAGAATACAGGGAATACCCCACTTTTTTTACTTCAGCCTTACCTGTTGAATTTTCTACAAATTCAATATAGAAAACCATATCAAGGAATAAAATAAAATAATTTGCCTACCTACCTACCCATACTCTAACAACCTCAGTCCGGAGAGGGGAAACAAAGATATTTTTAATGTTGGCCCTGTACCTTGGACTTAAATTCTATGTAGAGATTACTGTCTGGGGATCATTATTCAGCTATGTTATTAAAATGCTGGGGCGTGTGGGGTTAATATGTATTCGTAGGTAAATATATTGCTGTGAAACTTTTTTAATCGTGAGAGTGTAATAGAGTATAACTTTCTGTTTGGTGAAATTGTGAAATAGAAGTCAGTACATTCACTACATTCCATGATTCCTGCTTAATTCTTTGTCGCTTTGAAGGTGTCATGCTTGTCACCCTTGATGAGCAGCATAAGCAATGTGTTACTGTAATTTGAATTTGGAAATGACTGAGTGACGTTTTTTCGACGCACTGGTTAACTCCAGCGTAGCGAATCACATGACTTTGACATAACCAATAATATATATATATTACAGTAAATACGAGTAAAATATATCTGTATAAGTAACGAATTGTCGCATAAAAACAAAATACACGGGAAATGGCAAATTTCACTAAGTCTAGACTAGTTAATTATTTTCCAAAAAAAAAAAAAAGTCCAAGCAAAAGGGGGGGGGGGGGGGCGTACTCCCTCTACGCCCCCCTCTGAACCCGCCACTGATTATGTTCATAATACCATAAAAAACATATTCACCAAGTTTTATTTTGATATGAAAACTAATAAAGAAGAAAATTGGGAATTATTAATTTTATTTCTTGAAACTTCCTGACTTATGCGACATGGTTTAAGTCTTTTTGCATGCCGGGAGTGAAATTAATCTCATTTAAGTCTTGTTCGTTAACCATCTGATAACGTGATTTAAAGCGCATCGATGACTTTTGGTGTAGCTATTAACCAACGAAAAATAAGTGATAGCCATGCAACTAAATTAAATTGTGTGGATTTTTTTAAACAAATTTTAATAATAAAAGTAAATCATACAATAGAACATTTTTATGATTTTTTTTTTCTACAAATACTTTAAACAAACATATGAAACTGACATGATCGATAATGTATTAAAAATACATGTTTGTATTCCGACCTTTTTGCTTCATTCCAGCAAAATATTTCACTTGCTTGTACGTTGGAAATAAAATGTGTATTGTTTTGTGACACTAAGTGAATGTTACATGCATAGTTAAACTCAAGGTTATTATAAGATTAGCATTATGATAAATCTTTTGATCTTCCTTCAGTGAAATCTAGGCGTTACAGTTCACTGGCATTTCAGGTGTGAACAACATTTCGTATCGGAATGGTAAACGGGAGTCAGTCATAGTTTTAGACACATAAATGTAAAAATAAGAATTAAAATTAATTAACGGGATTAATAAGGTTGCACAAATTTATTATAAATAAAAATAGCCTTCAGAAGTTCTAAACACGAGTGTATGAACTAAAAATTGTACTATTTTAAATTAGAATCGACAACCTTAAATATTTCAAACAGATCATTAACAATTGCAATTATATAATTTAGTCCATCCAAAGCGATCTTTATTTACCTATTTAGGAATAAATGTTCTCATCAAAATATTTTAAATCTCACAACGCATGAATACTTCAGCTATTTGAAAAAAAAGATGTTTTAAAAAATTTAGGAAATTAAAGGATCTTCTTGGAATGAAATCGAAAAGATATTCTTTTCAAGTGTGAAAAACATCAACAAAATTTATGTATAATCGGGAATGTCCTTATCAAAAAAGTCTTCGTCTCACAACGTATATACTTTAGCTATTTGACCAACGATGTTTAAAAAAAACCAGAACAAATTTTAAGTCTTGTTTTAACTGGCAAGAATACCCCTAAAACGGACAAGCAGTTTATTCTTTAAATTGTTGTCATTGAATATCAAGAAAGAAAATAAATCCCGAAATTCATTTGAAACTTTGAAACTCTATAGTTTTTACTCGAAAATATTCACATCCCTTGGGGATTATTAGTGTACGCCCAGTTGCGTATATATATTACATGCATGCCAGAACAATTGTGATGATGACGAATTTCTTCCTTTATTCGAGAACAATCTAATTGATATATAAATCTGTGATTTTACTATGTCCATAACTTTGATGAGCCAAAGCAAGTTATATATCGACCTGTATTTAAATCAAATTGGCTCTCTTCTTCTTCTTTTTCTTCTTTTGGTATACAATAGTCTATTACATACTGTTGGCATACGTGGACTAGTCTATTTACAAAACTTTTACCCCAATTTACACAAAATGTATGTTTCTTTCTTATGTTCAATGTATACATATATATATTTCAATTTGTACTATAGTTCTGTAACTTATTATCCAGGCGTATAAACGAATAGTCGACAAGTGCGTACATTTTTTTAAATCAATATTTCTGATATGTTCCAATCTGTCCTTCACTATTGACAACGAGTATATATTACATTTTACCAAATTTACCCTTGGAAAAAGTATGTATATAGATTTTTATTTCATCAAATCTGGTGTTATTTTTGTATTATTTATATTTTTATAAATAATATTCTTTAGACCAGAAATGTTATTTATAAACAAGCATATGCATTAAGTAATGACTAGTTTATTATATCACTTTCAGAGACGCAAGACAGAGATATATATTATACACCTAATAGTTCAAAATGGAAAGTTATAAGTTATCGGCCATGTACACTGATCAATACCATTAGAAGTGAAACGATGCATGAACTTACAAGCCCGACAGGAAATCGCTTGAATACCTGGACGTGTCGCCTCACACCCCTCACAATACCTTTTGGAGTAATACCTTTAGCCATGCCCGTGATCAGTTGAGAGAAGATCCGAATTTATATGAATAAAGTTTATTACATGAAAGAATTATGAACAAATTAGATTTCGAAAAAACAATTCAATTTTCACGGAACACTTATTTATGATTTGAACTTTGACTTTTTATATGCCCGTCGTCTTTTAGACGGGACGTATTATGGTATACCGTTGTCCGTCCGTCCGTCCGTCCGTCGTCCACACTTCGGACAATAACTCAAAAACACTTTCACCAATTTCCATGAAACTTAAGTGAATTGTTTATATCTATTGACGTAAGCTCCCTTTCGTTTTTTTTTAATTTCAGATTTTAAGTTTTGGATTTATGGGGCTTTATTCATAAAAAAGGGGGGATTTTCAACACTTCGGACAATAACTCAAAAAGGCTTTCACCAATGTCCATGAAACTTTGGTGAATTGTTTATATCTATTGATGTAAGCTCCCTTTCAATTTTTATAAATTTCAGATTTTAAGTTTTGGATTTATGGGGCTTTATTCATAAAAAAAGGGGGATTTTCAACACTTCGGACAATAACTCAAAAAGGCTTTCACCAATGTCCATGAAACTTTGGTGAATTGTTTATATCTATTGATGTATCTTCCCTTTCAATTTTTATAAATTTCAGATTTTAAGTTTTAGATTTATGGGGCTTTATTCATAAAAAAAGGGGGATTTTCAACACTTCGGACAATAACTCAAAAAGGCTTTCACCAATGTCCATGAAACTTTGGTGAATTGTTTATATCTATTGATGTAAGCTCCCTTTCAATTTTTATAAATTTCAGATTTTAAGTTTTGGATTTATGGGGCTTTATTCATAAAAAAAAGGGGGATTTTCAACACTTCGGACAATAACTCAAAAAGGCTTTCACCAATGTCCATGAAACTTTGGTGATTTGTTTATATCTATTGATGTAAGCTCCCTTTCAATTTTTATAATTTCAGATTTCACTTTTCCGTGTTATGAATTTTTATGCTTAAAAAAGGGGGGATTTTCCAATTTTGGGACAATAACTAACACTTTCACAAAATTTTATGCAACTTTGATAAATTGTTTATATCTATTGACATAAGCTCCCTTTCCATTTTTATAAATTTTAGATTTTACGTTTTCTTAAGTAATGAATTTTTATACTTAAAAAAGGGGGATTTTATGAAACTTTGGTGAATATATTAATGTAACATCCCTTTTGATTTGTATATATATTTCTAGTTGATCATATAAATTCATTTAAAGTATAAAAGACAAGTTAAAAGAGCAACGGGCGTATCATGCGCTTAAGCGCAGCCCTTTATTAATTAATTCCGATATTAACAGTTTAAAAATAACAGACCATGATTATTTTAAAAAAATAAGAAAATTTTCCGTATCAAGTTAGTTAACTAGTTGGATAAAACAACCGTATGATTGACAAGATATCGACACGCAATTACGACTACATCAGGTTACTGTAGTTTTGGTCCTTAGACATATCGTTGTTTCAAATCGGAGAAGATGACAAAATGGCCGAACGCAGAGAATTGATACTCTAAATTTAAAATCGATGGTGATCTCTTATCTAGCAGAATAAAACTTTAATATCTATGAATTTGAGTGTTTTTTAACAGAATGGACATAATATCAATTTTTAATTTTTTTGCCAAGTTTCCTTTTAAAAGCTCATTAGAGCTTATGTTGTCTCTGTTTGTATACCTAGCCGACTCTTAATAATGCTTGATTATTATTATGTCTCCTACGTCCAAGAGATATGACTCTTTTAAACTGGGTCAGCTATTTATCGTTCCCTTCTGACGGACTATCATTGTTTCCTCAAGACCATACTCGCAAATGGTGTACAGGGAGAGCCGAAAATTAAATCCTTGCAATTTTCTTCCCGTAACGGGGATCAAACAAGGAACCTTTGTGTTAGTAGTCTGATGAACGTTACCTCTCATGTCACAGATTATGCTAATGTTATTGCGTCATAGCAAGATCTAGTTGTTTAAGGGGGTCCGTTACACACAATTTGACCTCAGGTCAACCAGCAGTAGATATTACTGGAAACCTTTATCTAATATGGTGTTATATACACCTTATCCCTATTTGTCCACCATTACTGAAAAATATTCCCGTAAAATTTTAACATCACAATACAAAATATCTGACGTCACAATGGAAAAGTGATTGTTGTATGACGTCAATACTTCAAGCATGACAGATTCCCAGGTTTGACAGTTGGGAATAGCAATAATGTGTATTTGTAAAAGCCTCCCTCATAACTTTGTAATGACAATGCTAATTTTTTTGCCATATTATCTGTTTCTGTAAGAACAAATATTTGTTATCATTTTTTCAGTTACAGAACAGCTACATTGTTCTGTAATATTTGTTCCAGTGCCAGTGGAAATTTATATTCAAGAATACTTCTTCAATTTGCAACTTATAGTATGAAGGAAATTAATTTAAATATGCCATGATATCCTGAAAACTCTATGTTGTTGCTATAACAGTAAACAAAGAAGAACCAACTAAGCCAACAGAGAACAAATAAACAAGTACAAACCCATACAACAGAACCAAAAAGTACCAGCCAACAGAGAACTAATAAACAAGTACAAACCCATACAACAGAACCAATAAGTACCAGCCAACAGAGAACTAATAAACAAGTACAAACCCATACAACAGAACCAATAAGTACCAGCCAACAGAGAACTAATAAACAAGTACAAACCCATACAACAGAACCAATAAGTACCAGCCAACAGAGAACTAATAAACAAGTACAAACCCATACAACAGAACCAATAAGTACCAGCCAACATAGAACTTACAAACAAGTACAAACCCATACAACAGAACTAATAAGTACCAGCCAACAGAGAACTAATAAACAAGTACAAACCCATACAACAGAACCAATAAGTACCAGCCAACAGAGAACTAATAAACAAGTACAAACCCATACAACAGAACCAATAAGTACCAGCCAACAGAGAACTAATAAACAAGTACAAACCCATACAACAGAACCAATAAGTACCAGCCAACAGAGAACTAATAAACAAGTACAAACCCATACAACAAAACCAATAAGTACCAGCCAACAGAGAACTAATAAACAAGTACAAACCCATACAACAGAACTAATAAGTACCAGCCAACAGAGAACTAATAAACAAGTACAAACCCATACAACAGAACCAATAAGTACCAGCCAACAGAGAACTAATAAACAAGTACAAACCCATACAACAGAACCAATAAGTACCAGCCAACAGAGAACTAATAAACAAGTACAAACCCATACAACAGAACCAATAAGTACCAGCCAACAGAAAACTTACAAACAAGTACAAACCCATTCAACAGAACCAATAAGTACCAGCCAACAGAGAACTAATAAACAAGTACAAACCCATACAACAAAACCAATAAGTACCAGCCAACAGAGAACTAATAAACAAGTACAAACCCATACAACAGAACCAATAAGTACCAGTCAACAGAGAACTTACAAACAAGTACAAACCCATACAACAGAACTAATAAGTACCAGCCAACAGAGAACTAATAAACAAGTACAAACCCATACAACAGAACCAATAAGTACCAGCCAACATAGAACTTACAAAAAAGTGCAAACCCATACAACAGAACCAATAAGTACCAGCCAACAGAGAACTAATAAACAAGTACAAACCCATACAACAGAACCAATAAGTACCAGCCAACAGAGAACTAATAAACAAGTACAAACCCATACAACAAAACCAATAAGTACCAGCCAACAGAGAACTAATAAACAAGTACAAACCCATACAACAGAACCAATAAGTACCAGTCAACAGAGAACTTACAAACAAGTACAAACCCATACAACAGAACTAATAAGTACCAGCCAACAGAGAACTAATAAACAAGTACAAACCCATACAACAGAACCAATAAGTACCAGCCAACAGAGAACTAATAAACAAGTACAAACCCATACAACAAAACCAATAAGTACCAGCCAACATAGAACTTACAAACAAGTGCAAACCCATACAACAGAACCAATAAGTACCAGCCAACAGAGAACTAATAAACAAGTACAAACCCATACAACAGAACCAATAAGTACCAGCCAACAGAGAACTAATAAACAAGTACAAACCCATACAACAAAACCAATAAGTACCAGCCAACAGAGAACTAATAAACAAGTACAAACCCATACAACAGAACCAATAAGTACCAGTCAACAGAGAACTAATAAACAAGTAGAAACCCATACAACAGAACCAATAAGTACCAGTCAACAGAGAACTAATAAACAAGTACAAACCCATACAACAGAACCAATAAGTACCAGCCAACAGAGAACTAATAAACAAGTACAAACCCATACAACAGAACCAATAAGTACCAGCCAACAGAGAACTAATAAACAAGTACAACCCATACAACAGAACCAATAAGTACCAGCCAACAGAGAACAAATAAACAAGTACAAACCCATACAACAGAACTAATAAGTACCAGCCAACAGAGAACTAATAAACAAGTACAAACCCATACAACAGAACCAATAAGTACCAGTCAACAGAGAACTTACAAACAAGTACAAACCCATACAACAGAACTAATAAGTACCAGTCAACAGAGAACTAATAAACAAGTACAAACCCATACAACAGAACCAATAAGTACCAGCCAACAGAGAACAAATAAACAAGTACAAACCCATACAACAGAACCAATAAGTACCAGCCAACAGAGAACTAATAAACAAGTACAAACCCATACAACAGAACCAATAAGTACCAGCCAACAGAGAACTAATAAACAAGTACAAACCCATACAACAGAACCAATAAGTACTAGCCAACAGAGAACTTACAAACAAGTACAAACCCATACAACAGAACCAATAAGTACCAGTCAACAGAGAACTTACAAACAAGTACAAACCCATACAACAGAACTAATAAATACCAGCAAACAGAGAACTAATAAACAAGTACAAACCCATACAACAGAACCAATAAGTACCAGCCAACAGAGAACTAATAAACAAGTACAAACCCATACAACAGAACCAATAAGTACCAGCCAACAGAGAACTTACAAACAAGTACAAACCCATATAACAGAACCAATAAGTACCAGCCAACAGAGAACTTACAAACAAGTACAAACCCATACAACAGAACCAATAAGTACCAGCCAACAGAGAACTAATAAACAAGTACAAACCCATACAACAGAACCAATAAGTACCAGCCAACAGAGAACTAATAAACAAGTACAAACCCATACAACAGAACCAATAAGTACCAGCCAACAGAGAACTTACAAACAAGTACAAACCCATACAACAGAACCAATAAGTACCAGCCAACAGAGAACTTACAAACAAGTACAAACCCATACAACAGAACCAATAAGTACCAGCCAACAGAGAACTAATAAACAAGTACAAACCCATACAACAGAACCAATAATTACCAGCCAACAGAGAACTAATAAACAAGTACAAACCCATACAACAGAACTAATAAGAACCAGCCAACAGAGAACTAATAAACAAGTACAAACCCATAAAACAGAACCAATAAGTACCAGCCAACAGAGAACTAATAAACAAGTACAAACCCATACAACAGAACTAATAAGTACCAGCCAACAGAGAACTAATAAACAAGTACAAACCCATACAACAGAACCAATAAGTACCAGCCAACAGAGAACTAATAAACAAGTACAAACCCATACAACAGAACCAATAAGTACCAGCCAACAGAGAACTAATAAACAAGTACAAACCCATACAACAGAACCAATAAGTACCAGCCAACAGAGAACTTACAAACAAGTACAAACCCATTCAACAGAACCAATAAGTACCAGCCAACAGAGAACTAATAAACAAGTACAAACCCACACAACAGAACCAATAAGTACCAGCCAACAGAGAACTAATAAACAAGTACAAACCCATACAACAGAACCAATAAGTACCAGCCAACAGAGAACTTACAAACAAGTACAAACCCATACAACAGAACCAATAAGTACCAGCCAACAGAGAACTAATAAACAAGTACAAACCCATACAACAGAACCAATAAGTACCAGTCAACAGAGAACTAATAAACAAGTACAAACCCATACAACAGAAAGTAACAGTCAGGGTTTCTCCTGGGTCAATTTTCTTTTTCACCACCTTTGTCAAAAAAATAATTTTCGTCACTCTCAATTTTTTTGCATAATCAACTAACAAAAACTCATGTTTTGAATATATCCATTTTACTGACCAAAAAATCAATTTGCTGTATTGTGGTCTCATTTAGTATAATTCTACATATATATCTATTATATGAACTACCGTGTAAAACTCAACTGGTACAAACATTCTTAACAATCTTTTTTTTTTAAAGGAACTGTACAAGTAAATTTGAATTTCAATGAAACCATCATATTTGACTTTTGAAAACATGCCATTTAGTGATTCTTCTTTAATCAGTTTATTTTGTGTTTGTATAATTTCCATGATGGTGTCACTCAGTGTCAGTTTATATTGGACTCATAGGTTTAAATGTGATTTTAATGTCTTTTGCCTTTATTTTATGATTTAAGAAATCTTGATTGTTTTAGTCTCTGTTTTAGTCTCAACATTCACCTATGAAGCTGGGCCTGTGAATTATGATGAGTTCCCACCAACAGAAGAACCTGTATACCTTATGGGAACCCCATACAGTACTCTATATGGTAATCATTATGTTTCTAATTCAAAGAAATCATTCATTCTATTTCTACATCAAAGTCATCTTTTAACATGTTTAATATGGAACATTATTTAAAAGTATATTATTTTATTTACAATATCTAGGTAGTTGAAGATATGAAATTGCATTTTTGAATTCAAGAAGATGTGTCTGAATTAATTGTAAAATTGCATAAATAAATCAAGGTAGACATTGCATTATTTAATAGATAGATATACATGTACATGAAGCAAGATGTGTTATCAGTGCCAATGAGACAAATTTCCATTCTTGTCAATGCACTTAACAAATTATTGAATTAAATAAGTTCAGTCATTATCCAAATTTATATCAATAGACCACTTTCGAGTTTGTCCTTCACCGGCAAAAACTCTTCAATTATGTGTGCCTTTATGATGTCATTTACCAGATAGAGGGGATCGCCTGTATCCCTGCACTATGAACAATCATCAAGCATCTTAGTGATCGTCATTGTGTAGGATAATAGAAATAATATTTGCTCTGTAGGTACTTAATCACAATTCCCTAATGACAGCAGTGCTGAAAGACAATTAAAAGAATTCAGTTTGCTGAATAATTCGTGCAATATAGCTTTATAGTTTTCCAACAACTTGTTCAACATTGGAACGGAAGTGATGACGCCCCTAAACGCACTAATGATGTTCACTAAAACCGAAGTTTTTTTAAAGGAAAAGCATTGAACTTGAAAGTTGTCTATTGATTTTAACACTTTTTGTTATGTACCTGTAGATTATCAATGCACAATGTACATATATATAATATTCATTATTTGTTCATATGGCATATTTTATCATGTTTTTACATATTTTCAGATTTAAATGAGTTAAAACTTGATTTCTTGTCCAGAATTTGGTTAACATACAGGAAAAACTTTCCAGCCATAGGTAATATAGAATTTTATTTTTCTTATTCAAGTTTATATAATTGTGATAATTTGGTTAAAAGTGACTTTCTAGGTTAATCATAATGATGACCATGTCTTCTACTTGAAATAAAAAGCTGTTAGTTAATCAACCCTTTATCTACCACAAGGCAAAAAATGATGAAGCAAAGAACAAGTGTAACTGTTTCATTATTTAAAGTGTGCAAATACCAGCTGGCAAATACATATATTTTGGAAAGATATTATTGAAATTCATACATATAGAGTTAGTGCAACTCCCATAGAAATGTCCATTTTGATCTGTATGTGACCTTTAAAATTAATTGACATTGCAAATTCAATTGTGATGTCAAGCACTTTTATCTTATGTATTGTGTGAATAATCTTTCTCTCTGGCAGATTCCAAAAGAAACTTGACTTTAACTAATTAGTAGTGTGAACATTTAAGGATAAATCGATGCTTTTACTATTTAAGGAGGAACTGGACCAACATTAGACACAGGATGGGGTTGTATGTTGAGATGTGGTCAGATGATGTTAGCCCAAGCTTTGTTAAATAGACACTGTGGTAGAGGTAGGATAGATTATCTATTGTTTGAACCAGGAGATATTTACTTTTATTTGAAGCCACCGTATAAGAACTTTAAATTTAGATTTTCTTGTGTGCATTTCTTATTGTTATAAATTGTTGAACTACGGACAAACAACAAAACACCTGAGATTTATTGTTTGGAAATGCTCTATGGGAAGAATACTATAAAGATTTATACTTTTACAGCCGATTTCATTGAGTGTGTAGGCAAAGGTAACCGTAATATCTTTGGTTAGCTTGCTTGTTAGCTGAACCGTGAAGTCATTATTAGGTCAGGGATACTACCCTCCTTTCAAAGTAACCTAGTCCAACAGACACATAGATTGGTTATCTGTCGGACTAGTCTACTGTTATAGGAGGATAGTTTACCTAACATGATAATGTCTTTGCGGTTCAGCTACCAAGCAAGCTAACAAAAGATATTACCTTTCCCTACACACTCAATGCAATCGGCTGTAAAGCTATCCATTTCAAATGCATTTCATGCTATATTTCAAGTCATAAGTCATAATAAGTTCATCTCATTGAAGTTTCAGTCATATTTAGATCCATAAACTTGCATATGTTCTATACATAAGAATAGGTGCTGAACCCAGATTATTAAACTTTACATAACATACCAAGGCAAAACACATTCCTAAAGCAATTGCACTTATAGATTTGCTGAAAATACATTTTAATCTTCCAAATTATTCATTTATTCAGAAATGTAAATAAAATTATTTTCCATATCAATCCCAATATATTCCAGTAACAATAAATCTGATGTTTGACTAACAATAAGGGGGATTCTTGTAATGAGATTTAAATATAAGGAAAACTTGTTATAAAGTTTATTCATTTCCCGAGTCATTTGTCATAACATCTCTTGTTATTTTTCAGATTGGAGATGGACAAGAAAGATATATGATGAAAAATATAGAAAAGTTTTGGAAATGTTTCTGGATAAAAAGAATGCATACTATTCAATTCATCAAATAGGTATACATTTACTTTCTGTATAGTTTTGAAATTTATATTATTCCAGACCAGAAAAAACATGAAAAACAACTCCAAAGAGATCAGTAAATGTCTGGACTATACATGCAATATTTAAAGTGCTGGCTAAGGAAATTTTCTTTCTAATCAGTGATTTTACTTGACTTGTTCTTATTCTTGTAAAAAAATTAGTGTTTATTTTACAACATCAGTTATTTATTTTTCCAGCTTCCATGGGTGTATCTGAAGGTAAAAACATTGGTCAGTGGTTTGGTCCAAATACAGTGGCACAAGTTTTAAAGTAAGTTGAGTTGATTTTACTTCTGCATTTAGAGCTCATCTAATTTTTAGATAAGGACTTGCTCAATTCTAACCGATTTAACTGTTTTTTACAATAATTTTTCAAATAAATAAATATGTAGTTTTAGTACATAAAATATGCTGATAAATGTATTTCTTTATCTAATTCTTGATTTATAGTACTCTAGCTGGGTTGATGTTTTTTTTATGCCCCACCTACGATAGTAGAGGGGCATTATGTTTTCTGGTCTGTGCCTCCGTTCGTCCATCCGGTTAAAGTTTTTGGTCGAGGTAGTTTTTGATGAAGCTGAAGTCCAATCAACTTGAAACTTAATACACATGTTCCCCATGATATGATCTTTCTAATTTTAATGCCAAATTATAGTTTTGACCCCAATTTCATGGTCCACTGAACATAGAAAATGATAGTGCAAAGTTCAGGTTAAAGTTTTTGGTCAAGGTAGTTTTTGATGAAGTTAAAGTTACATCAACTTGAAACTTAGTACACATGTTCCCTATGATATGATCTTTCTAATTTTAATTCCAAATTAAAGTTTTGACCCCAATTTCACGGTCCACTGAACATAGAAAATGATAGTGGGAGTGGGGCATCCGTGTACTATGGACACATTCTTGTTTATATTCAGCTTGTGAGTTATTTGATCTTGGTTCTCTATAGTTCCAAATTTAGTTATAACATCAAAATCTCTTGCTTTCCAACAATTTTGCTATTGTGACTCCAATAAAAAAAGACATTTATGTCTCATGATTTCATGTAGAAGGAAAACAAATTCTTTGCATATCATTGTGAAAAAACGATAATAATGCTTACTTACAATACTAAATTTTGTGCTATAGGTTTAGATAAAGATTGGCATAGATTAGAATGAACCATATGAGACGTATTCCTGCCTTAGTTAATGCTTTATATTTTTATTTTGACTTGAGTAAGGTTTTTTTCACTGTAAACAGAAAGATTTTTTAATTTAAAAAAAAAAGAGCTAGTTTTTCTTATTGTACATTGCCAAATTTTACTCATCAATAAAATGCACCAATAAAAAAAAACAGAGGTCTGAAGAAGTGACATAAGTTAAATGAAAATTAATATTGGATTGGTTTGATATACATATATTGCAGTTGCAATTGGCCATGTTTTACTTTTGAGTTGTTTTTAATTTAGACTTTCCAAATAATGGGAGATAACTCAATTGTTTCATAAGATGTGGTATGATTGTCAATAGGACAACTATCCATGAGACCAAATGATGTAGATGTAAGAAACTGTAAGTCACTAACCATCCAGTCATCAACAATGAGCAAAAAACATATCATATAGTAAGCACTGACAAGACAAAATGTAAATTAATTCATATGAGAAAAACCTAATTTATGGACAAAAAAATTAACTTTAAAAAAAAAAATTGAGAGACATATGATAAAGTACAATTTTGCTAGAAATAACATTTGAAGTAAAGATTTTATTTTTGTTGTAATAAATTTTCTCAAATGTTGACCTAAAAAACAAGTTTATATAGATTATAGACAACATAATTCAGTAACTTTTTTGTGCCAATTTGTTTTTATTTTTAAGAAATTTAAATTTTAATAAATGCCTCTTATGTTTATTTTTTGTAGAAAATTAGTAGTGTTTGATGAATGGAGTTCATTGGTGATTCATGTTGCTATGGACAACACAATTATAGAACATGATATAAGTAATGTATTGGATTTGATTTTTTCATAATTATCAAAGTTGTTAAAAACATTCTTGTATCTTAAGAATGAACGAAAACAAATCAGAAGAGAAAAAACAATAGCCTAAATTTTTGTTAAACAATAACTATACAAAAAAAATTAGCAGACAGCAATCTGATGTGACCCTATAGATAACTGGTTCCTGACGTGGGTCAGGCTAAAATAAATATGTAGGGTTTTACATGATTGAGAGCACTCCATACTTGGATAGTTGTGTAGCAACACTATGTAAGACAAACTGTAAAAATGAATTGTAAAGGGCTTGACTCATTAGTTTGGTAATTTACCATAAAAACAAATAACGAAGAAAAAAAGTAGTTATTTTCATTTAAATGTCTTTTATTTACAGTAAATTTCTTGCTGTATGGGCATCATTTGCCAAACTTTATGTTAATGGACAGATGTCCAGATTTTTGGACAGATTTACAGTGGTAGTTGTACATCCTAAAGTAACAGTGTATTTACATTTTTTGTGCTCATAGCAACTTATAGACATTTTAGATGAATTTGTGAAAAAGTTCAAACATACCATTAATGAACATTAAATAAATTTTGAAGTTTATTCTTTCCTTCAGAATGTTTATGTAAACCTGGTTATGAGAAGACAACATGTGATATATTAGGAATGAACAGTATGAAAGCTGGTGCTACGGGATGTAGTAGTCGTGCAAAACCACAAGACAAAAATAAATCTAGTCATGTTGATCCCTCAAAATGGAAACCTTTATTATTGATTTTACCGTTGCGACTTGGTTTAACAGATATAAATGCTGTTTATATAGAAAGTTTAAAGGTCAGTATCAATATTTACAGGGGGTAGATAGAATCATAAATAATTGCAGAATTTTCCTAATTTTCCCAAACAACATGGTTGCCATCATTGACAATAGAACATATGGGTTTAATATGGAAATCTATACCATGCAATTCTTGTAAATATCATTTCTTTACAAATCAAGAAAATCAATTACATGTATATCCATGTTTCATGAAAAATTGTCATTTTGCTCTCTTTAAAATGTTACAGGCTAAATGTATATTTGCCAAAAAATCAGGATTCCAGATTTGACAACAGTAGTACTGTTTGAATATATTTACGTTCATTACTTAGTCAAATAGAAAGATAACAGGAGACAATCCCTGTTCTGTCAATAAAATTACCCCAAAAAAAAGGTCTGTCAACTTATCAATTGTGTATGATTTTTTTTTACTTTTAAGTTTATGCCAAAAGTTATTCATAAGCACATACAATTACAATATACAATACACAGTATATATCAAAATAAACTGCATAAAATACAAAGTTTGATATATATAGATTTGTATAGATTGTATATAAATAACTTTTGTAAATTTTTTGTTTCAGAAATGTTTAAGTTTTACCCACTCTGTAGGTATAATTGGAGGTAAACCAAATCAGGCTCATTGGTTTGTGGGTTACGTAGGTAAGTACATGTCCAAGATTAGGGCCTCATTCGTTTTAACCACTAGGTATAATTGGAGGGAAACCATGACCTACGGCTGATAAGAGGTCTGATATGTTATGTTCTTTTTATCATATATATACTTCAGCAGAAGACATACAGACAAAAACTATTTTTATACGACCGCAAAAATTGGTCGTATATTGGTATCACGTTGGCGTCGTCGTCGTCGTCCGAATACTTTTAGTTTTCGCACTCTAACTTTAGTAAAATTGAATAGAAATCTATGAAATTTTAACACAAGGTTTATGACCACAAAAGGAAGGTTGGGATTGAGTTTGGGAGTTTTGATCCCAACATTTTAGGAATTAGGGGCCCAAATAAGCATTTTCTTGGTTTTCGCACTATAACTTTAGTTTAAGTAAATAGAAATCTATGAAATTTTGACACAAGGTTTATGACCACAAAAGGAAGGTTGGGATTGATTTTGGGAGTTTTGGTTCCAACAGTTTAGGAATTAGGGTCCAAAAAAGGGCCCAAATAAGCATTATTCTTGGTTTTCGCACTATAACTTTAATATAAGTAAATAGAAATCTATGAAATTCAAACACAAGGTTTATGACCATAAAAGGAAGATTGGGTTTGATTTTGGAAGTTTTGGTCCCAACAGTTTAGGAATAAGGGGCCCAAAGGGTCCAAAATTGAACTTTGTTTGATTTCATCAAAAATTGAATAATTGGGGTTCTTTGATATGCCGAATCTAACTGTGTATGTAGATTCTTAATTTTTGGTCCCGTTTTCAAATTCGTCTACATTAAGGTCCAACGGGTCCAAAATTAAACTTAGTTTGATTTTAACAAAAAATGAATCCTTGGGGTTTTTTGATATACTGAATCTAAAAATGTGCTTAGATTTTTTATTTTTGGCCCAGTTTTTAAGTTGGTCCAAATCGGGGTTCAAAATTAAACTTTGTTTGATTTCATCAAAAATTGAATAATTGGGGTTCTTTGATATGCCGAATCTAAGTGTATGTAGATTCTTAATTTTTGGTCCCGTTTTCAAATTGGTCTACATTAAAGTCCAAAGGGTCCAAAATTAAACTAAGTTTGCTTTTAACAAAAATTGAATTCTTGGGCTTTTTTGATATGCTGAATCTAGACATGTACTTAGATTTTTTATTATGGGCCCAGTTTTCAAGTTGGTTCAAATCAGGATCCAAAATTAGTATATTAAGTATTGTGCAATAGCAAGAAATTTTCAATTGCACATTATTCAGCAACAGCAAGAAATCTTTAATTGCACAGTATTGTGCAAAAGCAGGAAATTTTCAATTGCACAGTAGTGCGCAATAGCAAGAAATCTTCAATTTCACAGTATTGTGCAATAGCAAATATTTTAAATTGCACAGTATTGCACAATAGCAAGAAATATTTAATTGCACAATATTGTGCAATAGCAAGAAATTTTTCAATTGGAGTTATCTTTCTTTGTCCAGAATAGTAGTTGAATCAACTTAAATCATTGTTTTATACAATATACAATGTATATTCACTTTTACTACCAACTGATAAATTAAAACAATCTTTACCATTCAGTGATAACAAGCAATTTATTTTACATTTTAATATTTTATGATGTATTTAAATGAGTAGTTATTGTTGCAAACTCCATTAGAAATTTGAATTGAGATCAGTTTTGGAAAAAGGGAAAGGGGCATGTGAATAAAAAATGGGGTGGGGGTGGGGGTTAAATTTTTCTCATTTCAGATTTCATAAATAAAAAGAAAATTTCTTCAAACATTTTTGATTAATATTCAACAGCATAGTGAATTACTCAAAGGCAAAAAAAATATTTTAAGTTCATTAGACCACATTCATTCTGTGTCAGAAACCTATGCTGTGTCAACTATTTAATCACAATCCAAATTTAGAGCTGAATCCAGCTTGAATGTTGTGTCCATACTTGCCCCAACCGTTCAGGGTTCAACCTCTGCGGTCGTATAAAGCTGCGCCCTGTGGAGCATCTGGTTAAAATATTTTTTATAATTATTTTTGTTTTGCATTTTTCAATAATATATTTTCCCATGTTTCCTGATTCCAATTTTTTTTTTATTTAACTTTGTTATGTTTTACACAAAAAAAAATTGAGGTGTATTTTCCGGAATTTGACGAATGACGTCGAAATATAATGCGATAACGTTATAGAAAAGCATGCAATAAAAACCGGAAGCAGTTGATAACAAAAGTCTTATCACACGGTAAAGCAATTCTTCAAATTAAATGAATAAATATAGGTACAATTATACCATTATTTTCAAGTTAGATCCACACACTACACAAGTATCTGTTTTTTTCAGGAGACAAGTTGATATACTTAGATCCTCACACTACACAAGTATCTGTAGACTTAAATGACCATTTAAGTAACGATGACAGCTTCCATTGTCCTCACCCTTGTATGATGAATATTTTAGAACTTGATCCTTCTATAGCAGTTGTAAGTAATTTAATGTAAAACGGGTACTGTTAAAAGCATCAACATTCACTAAAACAATAACCTGATTGGATTAGAGATGAACAGCAAACCATGTCTTAATTTGGCATTATTCCTCAATACTAGCAAATAATTTGTCTTGTAATGACATCCTGCTAATCAATTCATAAAATATAGAGTTCTATCATTTTGATACTATGTTTTTAAAACTTTTTGTAATTTCCAATGTGGAAATCTTCATTAAAACAAATTCTGGCATTACACCCAAAAATGTCAGAAAGATTTGGAGACGTTTTATTGTAGTAATTTGTACTTGACCTATTTTCAGGGTTGAACTGCTGCACAGAATAAGAATTTTTACATGTATTTATTTCAGGGATTTTACTGTGGAACAGAATCAGAATTTGATGATTTATGTACAACTATAAGAAAGTTTATAACATGTGAAAGTCGAACACCAATGTTTGAATTGTACCAAGACAGACCACCACACTGGCCACCATATGAACCATACAGTGGGAAATTTCCTTCTTCTTCTGGTAATCATATTTAATTTGTTATAATATCTTGGGTCTTCCTAGCCACCATCAAATTATGATATGATTCCAGCACAATCTACTCTAAAGTAAACAGGCCTTTAATAAACTAACAATTATGATATGATTCCAGCACAATCTACTCTAAATTAAAGTAAACAGGCCTTTAATAAACTAACAATTACGATATGAATCCAGCACAATCTACTCTAAATTAAAGTAAACAGGCCTTTAATAAACTAACAAAAGTAATAATTAAACAAATAACAAATATAATTATTTACAGTCAACAATTGCCTTCAACACTGTCTTTACTTGAACCTCTATATCACCCAGTCTAAAAAGTTTAGAAGGTTTGCCATCAATAACAAATTCTGAAAATTAGAAAGAAAATATCCCATGAGACATCCACTGATTCCTGACTTGGGACAGGCCCATAAACACTGATTCCTGACTTGGGACAGGCCCATAAACATTCACAGATTAAACTAATTTGTTATGTCTTATCTCCCCCTCTTTTTTTAATTTTGATCTTGACAAAACAGAATGCTATCAAACTTTTTTTTTTATTTTGTAATACACCATTGATATAATTCCTATTGTTATTTTATTTTGTAATACACTATTTATATATTTCCTATTGTTATCTGTATTTTGTAATACAGTGTAACCTGTGTTATCCGACACACCAGGGGACCAGAAAAAAATGTCGGATTAAGCAGGGTGTTGGAATACTCAGTTTTTTTCTGAAAGGATAAGCATATTTTGGGACCATGAAAATGTGTTGGTTAATGCAGGATGATGGAATACTCCCGTGTCGGACTAGACAGATTACACTGTATACCATTTATATAATTCCTATTGTAATTTTATTTTGTCATACACCATTTACATAATTCCTATCGTATTTTATTTTCAGAATTTGCTGTATTGGATGGCACAGGTTGTGAAACAGATGATGAATTTGAGTTGATAGGTTGATGATAATGTCTGTGATATGTAATATTAGGACATAGTATAAAGATGTGTTCAGTGTTGTCGGCAACAGATAAGAACAAGTTTTCACGATTTTGCCTCAAGCAGCATCTATGATGTTTCATATTTTAACTGAATGAAAGTTGATACAGATTATTATTTTTCATAGTTACATTCAACTGTAATTTATTTTTTAAACCATGATTGTATAATTTGATACTAAGTTGTGAATATTACATGTTTTAGAGAGTATGTCATCTATAGAATTTTATTTTGATTTTTCCCTGTCTGTTCATTTTACCACAAGTTTATTTATGAATCTGGAAGTGAAATGAAATAATAAAAATAAATGTCCATCCTTTAGCAAAATAAAATGTATTAATAGTGAGCAGTGATAGTGTTTCAACCTATTACTCTTTAAAAAAAAATCTCAATAAGTCCAGGAATTGGCCAAACAAAATAAAGACATTTAGTAAGGGATGTAAGTTAATCAACAAGATAAAACAAAGCATAAAACAAACTCAATCAAATAAAAAAAAAATCTGAATTGTTCCCAAGTATGCCAATAGTTTGGTTAACCCAAAACTTTTTATCAAATGAATTTATTTAAAGGAAATTATGGATATAATGTTTGAATCTCACATATGCTTTCAAAAAAAAATATGAACTAAATTTGTTACTGTTATAAATGTGAAGTGATTGAATCTATCAGATTGTTTAAGTTAAAGATCATACAAAATTTTGTAGAAAAGGAATTTTAGGTCTAGTTGTTTGAAATTAGTTCTGTGATATACTAAATGTGATATGTGAAATGTTACATAAAATAGGTACCATGAGTTGTCACATCATGAATATTAACATTTCACCCCCACAACTATATGTTGAGTGCAATAGAATGTTTCACTTCTACAGAATTTCTGCTCATTGTTTTATATATTTATTTCAAAGATATGTCTTTTTCTTTTTTCAGACAGTTACTGTATAGATATTATACCATATGTAAATCAGTTCCAAATTATTCTCATATACTTTTATTTCCACTTTTAATTTTAACTACCTTTTAATAGTAACCTTTTACCATCTTATACACTACAGTGTAAATAAACTCAGTCTGTGCAAAAAAACTTTTATACCTTCTAGCAGGAAAGCACATTTCAAGATAATGCTATTACAATGTATCTATCTTCCAATTATTTAGATTATTCACTCTGAACCTACTTTTTACTATATATAGGCTTTAAATAGGGATAATATTTTTTTGCACAGACTGTTAATACTTAACCAATGCAGTTTTTATTTCCATCAAATATGGAGGAGACTTTGTAACTAAATTGTCTTCTGTTTCACCTGCTTTTGTCATTGTACATTTAGACTTAGTAATTGTTTAACAAAGGACAACCTTAAATGTATTTCCTTCAACATTGATGTGATACTTTAAGTATAAAGACTGATAATTTATTAATGTCTGCTGTTCCCTACAGTACCTCTAGAGCAAAGTTATTTTTAATTTTTAAATTTTTCTGTATTTCACTATTAAATGTATGAGGTTTTTTTTTTTTTGCAGTAAACTTTAAAAAACAGTCTGAGATTAGATTGATCAGACATCAATAACTTTGTCAAATCTTTATAGAATGTTATGAAAGCTTCTTCCAGTTCAAGGAAGAGTTTTATCTATTTTATTTATTTCAAATTGAGTTAGTCTTTGGCAGTCAACATTAAACTTTGATTCTAACAGCAGCTATAACAGGCCATACACAGCTTCTGGGGAACCCGTTACCAATATTTGTTTTGTTCATTTGTGATATTTATTTTATTTATATACTTCAGAGGAGAAAGGGCTGCTTGTGTTTTACCCTTTGAAAATCACAAGTAGCATCCTTCAGATAGACATTGGTATGTTGAATCATTTGAATACTGCCTTACATGTTTGTTCAACATTTCTATACTTCTTAAAGAAAATCATAATTGCTTCATTTTGAGAGGTTCTTGTTAAAATTAGATATGAGCCACAGCCCTACCCAAAAAGATGTTTGATTCGACCCATCTTTTTGTTTGTTTAAAGTAAAAGTGTGGCAAAATCTCTTATTGTGATAAGCTGTTTCTCATATTTCACTATGAAGTAGATTCCAGTTTTTTGGTGAAATACATTATTTCTGCTCTTTCATGGTAATCTTACTTTTATCATCCTATTCATTTAGGGATAAAGTTGTCATATATTTTAAATGATTGAATAATTTTACTATTTTGCCATTTCAGCAGTCATATTTCTTCTATATCTCTTTCTTTCTTGTGATTGGTATATGTTGTGAATGTTTTGTTATATAATTTCTTGGAAATATTTATTTTTCTGATATTGATATTGATGTGTATGTCATCTTCAATGATGATAGTTGTGATGTAGTACAAAATGTATGACATTATCCTTTTTAATTGTCTCATCAAGAATTATAACTCTTATGTATGAGGTGCTGATTTAGTCAAAATTATTGTATTTAAGGAGATCCTGAAATATTTCAGGACCTCCATTATTCAAATTCAGTGTATCAATAAATCATTGATGACATCTTGAAATAGAAATGGATGTCCTGAAATCTAACTATGAAGGTCCTGAAATTGAATTGAAGAGGTCTTAAAATAGTCTATAAACCGTGTTATGGAGGTCCAAAGATATACAATGAGACCTTCAATGGTTTATGGATAAACCTGAATGTCATGAAATATTACAGGATTTCCTCAAGTACAATAACTTTGACTAAATTTTAGCCTCATACATATGTCAAGTTTTTCTCCATCTTCAAGTTTTTTTTAAATTATCTACTAATTGCAATTGAAAATAATTGACCTTGAGTTTAAAATAAACTGTGATATTATATCTTGGTTTTGTTCTATTTCAACAGTCTATATAAATGCAAAGCAGTTGATTGGCTTTACTGATAACATAACATTTTATAATCTCAGTTTCACATGGAAGCCCTGTGAAAACATGTATCTTAGGGGCCAGCTGAAGGACTCCTCTGGGAGTTTCTCGCTGCATTAAGGACCCATTGGTGGCCTTTGGCTGTTGTCTGCTCTATGGTGGGGTTGTTGCCTCTTTGACAAATTCCCCATTTCCATTCTCAATTTTATCTTTTATTTTTTTTGGTAAAGATTGCATGAAATCAAATCAAAACCTTATGGTACCTACTTGATATCCAAATCTTCCAAGGTTTATCACTTTCTTTGAGATACACAAAATATAGTGCATTGATCATAACATTCTATACATCCTATCCATGAACATTTCCAGAAATTTATCAACGAAATATTTGCTCAGATATTTAATTCACAAAATGATGTTATACTTGTCAGGAAAATTAAGTAAATTTGGCAAGGGTTTTTGCAAGGAAAGACAAACAGCAATCTAATATCTGTTTTAAAAATTTATTTACAAGAATGTACATATTATATAAATGAAGCACTTATAGTAAGATGGCCAATATGTAGATTTGATATTAAAAGCAATATCTAGCTAAATAAAATCTTTGAATGATCCTCACTGATTTAAAGGAGTGTCTAGTCCATGACAGACTTGAACATTAAAACTCAATATATAATAAAAGACACTGCTATTTTCAGTGTTTGGTACAGGTTGGCTTTCACTGTGCACAACATAAAACTCTATGGTGGAAAAAACAGAGAACTCTTTTTGTCAGAATACACTGTCAACCATCCTACACACTATCCACACTGATCTGTGTCCACACTTGCATCTGTTCAAAAAATATCAATGATGTCATTGTTAAAATCTTCTTTAAAAATTTGAGTTATCTTCCTTTTTCCAAAATTGTAGTTGAATCAACTACAACCAATGCTTATACAATGCAATATTTAATTTGACTTCCAATTGATAAATTTAAGCAATTTTTACCATTCAGTGCTTACCAGAATTTTGATTTTTATTTTGTTTCATTTATATGTTTTCAAGTTTTGTGTGGTGTGACATCCATTTTTGTTGTGATGATGACATTATGTTGTCCTGTGCATCAGTTTCCTTTTCTTAAGTTTATCCCACTTCTCATTTTTATTCATACACAATAAATCTTAAAAAAAAAAACACAAAAGTAAGCTGAGGAATATCTAAGATAAACATTCAAAAGTAATTTACAAAATGAATATAGAAAACAATAGTTTACATTCAGATTTTTAGGTTAGAATATAAAAGTATATCATGTGTTTAATGACAGAGGAAAACAAAACAGCTTGAAGAAAACATTTATTTGTTAATAAACAGGAGGAGGTTTGATTAATGATAAGGCCACTAATTTGGCATCATGAATTTGAAAATCAAAAACTATTATAAATCTACCAACTAACAGGCTTTAAAAATTCACAGTATATTAGGCTATCACACATCAGTATTTCTATTTCTATATTTATTCTTGCATGTTTACATTAAAGCCCCCAGCATTTTGTGTTAATCTACCAAAATAACCTCATTTTGAGATCTTGTATTAATTTAGATATTTCTGTGATACCAAAGTTACCTTTCTGCACTAAAGTGTCTACTAATTTAAAATAATTTTGAAAGTCTTGAATTATTTTAAAATGATGTCTTTTATCATGCCTCCATTTTTCAGGCAACTCTGGGTTTATTCTTTCTGCTAAAATCCACTTATTTAAGCCTTCTGCATCCCTTTTCAAAACTTTTCAAAATTGAAATACTGAACCAATATCAACTAAATTTTGGGTGAATGATCCTAATGGTGTTTAGTGTTAAATTTATGTTTTTGTTCCAGTTACTTAACAAACATGACCACCATGGCTAAAATGTTTGTTTTAAATCTGAAAAAATTAAATCAGTAAGAGCAAAACTTATCAGTCAGAAAAAAAACAACAGAGATACACAGAAATTTCAAACAGCAAAAATTTTCAGCAAAGCCAGATTTACAAAAAATTCAACATTACTAATATTGCTAATTGATCCCTTGTAGGAGTTATTGCCCTTGAAAAATGGTTATTTTTAATGTGTTTTAATTTTTTGCGCAAACTATAATAGATAGAGAGAAACTTCAGACAGCAAAAATTTCAGCAAAGTAAAACCTACAAATAAGTCAACTTGACTGAAATTGTCCATTGATCCCTTATAGGAGTTATTGCGCTTGTAAAAAATATTTTTCCTAGAAACTATGATAGAAGAGAGGCAAGAGATACTGAAGGGAAATTCAAACTCATTAGTTGAAAATAAACTGACAATGCCATGATTAAAAAGACAAAACACAACATAGAGAACTATAGACTGATCAACACTAACTGGGGGGGATCTCAGGTGCTCTGGAAGGGTATTAGCAGAACCTGCTCCACATGAGGCCCATTTGTGGTGCTGATGTAAGTGCAAACTTGGTGATAAGTCTAATCCCTTAGGTCACATTTGGGGGAAAAGGTGACAGTATTGTAGTTACGACAATTGAAACATATCAGTTATCATTTGTGAAACAGATTTTCTGTATTTTGATAATGTTCAACCATCTCGTGATGGCGTAAGTTTAGTATATATAAAGGGATGATTTTAACTTGGAACATTTGGTTTATAAGTTTCTTTGTTAGTAGCAAACCTCTATCAGGGAAATCATGATAGTAATTACAAGCACCTGAATATCATATCAACTTTATTGGAGTTATTGCCCTTGAAAGAAGATTTTTACCATTTGTATTAGTTTTCCCAGAAAATATGATAGATAGAAAGAAACTTCAAACAGCAAAACTATTAATAATTGTAAGACCTACAAATAAGTTAACTTGAACGAAATTGTCAGTTGATCCTTTAAAAGGAGTTATTGCCCTTGAAAGATTACTGCATGTTACCAAATTTTAATGTTTCTTTTCAGAAACCATGGTAGATAGAAACTTCAAATAGCAAAACTAAAACAAGAACTACAAAAACAAAAACCACAATTTTCAGTCGATTCTTTATAGTATATTTTGCCCCTGAAAGATGATTTTTGCCAAATTGTTGTTTTTCCCACACATAGATAGAGAGTCAAACAGCAAAAAATTTCAGCAAACTACAAAAAAGGCATATGTACGAATTGTCAATTGATCCCTTACAAAAGTGATTGTCCGTCAGGATCTATTTCCAAATTTGTGACTTTTTCCAGAAACTATAACTTCAATCAGCAAAAATATTAGGCTAAGTAAGACCTACAAATAAGTCATTTGACCGAAATTGTCAGATGATTCCTTATTAAAAAGAAGAGCGAAAGTCACCAGAGGGACAGTCAAAGAAGTTATTGTTCATGCAAGATGATTGCTACCAAATTTTAAATTTTCATAGATTAAAACCCAAAACAGCAAAAATAAATAATACAATACCTACAAATAAGTCAACATGGCCGAAATTGTCAGTTTAACCCTTGTAAGAATCATTGTCCTTGAAAGATGACCTTAACCATTTTTTGTTTTGTTTTTAGCAGAAACCATGATAGATAGAAACCTCAAATTGTAAAAATGTTCAGCATAGTCAAACATACGAAAATGGAATTTTACCAAAATTGTCAGTTTATCCCGTTTATAGGAGTTATTGACCTTGAAAAATGATTTGTATCACTCGCAAAACTATAAATTATTAATAAATACTAGTAATTTTTCAATATATGGATATGCATAGTAAACAAACAATAAAATTTGAGGCAAAGGTCAGACGAACTCTGTCGGGTGGAAATCTAGGGGTTGGAACCCTATTTTTTTTTTGGACGATAAATGCATTTGAATTGGGACATTTGGTTGGAAACTCTCCTTTTATATCCTGCATTGGGAACCCCCTTTTGTAAATGACTGGATCCGCCCATGACTTTTGATATTTTTCGTATATAGTGTCTTGAGAAAAAATCAGGAAAAATGAAGAAACTAATTAACTATCAAAATCAGGCCAAGGTCAGATGAATCCTGCCAGACAGACACGTGACAAAAAGAGATAAGCTAATGGCATTACATAGAAAACTGAAGAACAGATAACACAGTGACAAATAGAGATAAGCTTGTAGAGTTACACAAAAAACTGAAGTTATAGCAACAAGAACCCCTCAAAAAACGGATGTAAACTCAAATGCTCACAAATGGCCCTACGGGTTATAGATTGCTGGTTCACTGAGGACATCCGTCGTGTTACTCAAGTTATCAATCACTAGTTCGCCTTCGATTCAAACTGCACAACATAGCGATCAGTAGATGTCTATTCCAGAACATTTATTTATCTAACACTGTAAGATGACAGAATGTGAAAAGTTTGCAATGAAAGCATGGGGTGTTTCCAAGACAAACGATAAACATGACCATGACTAACGTTACAACACATGCATTGGAAATTAATCTATCACAATCTATCTAGCAGTTAGAACCCCACACAAACTGGAGTTAAGTTTCAAGAACTCCGAGGGTATGCGGTTAATGCTCTACTAATGCCAATGGTGCTTTAGCTGTATGTATTTTGTGTGTTTTCGTTGTCTGTCAACTTCATGCTTCATTTTACCATTGTAATTTCTTGATTCAAGCATTACTGGTGAGAATTTTGTCGTACAAAATTGAAATCCTGGTATCTGAATTTTTGGTTCAGGTCAAGTAGAATTCTAGTGACAAATCGATGTTTTATATGTACTTCTTTAAGACACAACTGTATGAGTCACATATCTTATTGTCCATTGTACGCCGCCACATGTACTTGAATCTAAAAAAAATCCTATTAAATTATAAAAGTGCCTGTGTACTCTACGTGGAATGACTGTTGTATGTATTGTTTGCAGTGTAGTTATAATTATCTATTTGGAATTCACGGAGTGTGTCTAAACCCAGAGTGACTCAGAGCATTTCATACCGGGTGCGGAAACATTTATCTATTTGGGGAATTCACGGAGTGTGTCTACACCCAGAGTGACTCCGAGCATTTCATACCGGGTGCGGAAACATTTATCTATTTGGAATTCACGAAGTGTGTCTAAACCCAGAGTGACTCAGAGCATTTCATACCAATGTTCATTGTTGAAGGTGATGTGCTATTCTCTATGTTGGAATGCTGTCTCACTGGTGGTTGAGTAACATCACATGTAGTTCATATATGGTGACCATTAGGATAGAAAACTAGCTAATAATACTACTGGATGGTTTCATGGGATCTTCGATGAATTAAATGAACACAAGTAATTGATTTCAAATAAAAGATAATTATTAACAAGTTTTAATTTTAAACGAACACATATACAGTGGAATATATATTTTGTAGATGTAATACTGGCTATGTTTATCAACAAATGCATCCGACGGAATAACAAAAAATATCAACTTATATAATATATATATATAAAGTTCAACACTAAAATATTTAACATTTGTACAGAAAGTTTAAAATATATGTATACTGTACACTTTTACCACATTATCAATTCAAAATGAAGTGATTCAAATAGTTAATGCGAGATGTGAAGAAAGCACCTAAGAAACAAGCTTTTTCCCATATATATAATGAATGTACAGTATATACAGTCATGACAGTGAGACGGTTCTGTACATTTATACACTGAATACTAGAGGATTTTTTTGTAAAAGAACAATATGTTACATAAGCATATCCAAGTGATGCAACATAATCGGTTACGTTTTGGTGACCATTTTTCATACTTTGGAAACGATCTACCCTGTGGTAACTTGAACTTTTCCGACACAAGTTGAAGTGTTTGTAACATGAGCTCTGTATGCACCATTTAGTCACATGCACGAATAATTAAGTGTATTTAGCATGTAAATTAACCATTATTCAATATGACAGACAGAATCAATAAGTAAGTTTCTATGATTGCATTTTATGCGTAAAATCATGATGCTCTTGCAACAGCACAGGACTATTAAACAACTCGCCGCAGATACTACATGTATAAGATTTTGTGTTTATTTGTGATTCACTGTGAGTTTGTCGGAAATGCTGCTTCAAAATTGTCAATAATCTAAATCTTTTTCGACACAACAGGCATAAGTATGGTCTTGTGAGATTAGTTTTGTCTTTACGATAGTGGACAGAGAAAGTTGGAACGATAGAATCTGAGATATTATGAGAACTGTCTTCTTCCTCCTCGGGTTCTTCCTCCATTTTAACACCTGGTTTAGGTTCATTCCAAAGTTTGGATATTACATCTTGTAACTTGTGATTGGGTTTTCTGAAACTTTGTACATTGTGCTGTATTGTCGGACGTATAGGTTCAGGTCGTTCTATCTTTGGTGCCTGTTTGTTCTGGAACTGTTGCATAAACGCCATGTTAAACCGCGCTGTGTCTGGAACTGGCTGCGGGTTACATCCTGTTAAATGGTTCTGAGTGTGTTTGGTCAACTCATCAACACTACGTGTCCTAAAGAAGCATAAAGCACAAGCAAACGGACGGGAAGCGAAATCATCGAAATCCGAAACTAATTTTGCAAATCTTCCAGTTGTTGGCGGCTCCATCGTTACACCCGGTTCCATTTGACGTTGGATTGGTGGATGTTTCTTTCGTTTCGAAGGAACTACGGGACAAAAGTTTTTATTGGCGTCTGCGTGACCATTTAATGCTACGGCCTGATAATTAGCTACACCGGACTGAAAAGGTCTATCGTTATCTCGCTTAAAGGCCATTTTAAGCGGCGGCTTTCCGTTGCCATTCATTTCATCTTTTCCTGGTGACATAACTTTTTCGGAATTTGACTGATTTATCATACTAAGGTGATATTCAGGATGATTGTCACGGATATGACGCTGCATGTGTCCATATGTGATAAACGGCATTCTACAAACGTGACAAATATGACACTCTAAGTCGTGTTTCTTCACGTGACGGTCATATGTACTTTTATAGTTGGTTGCATATGCACAGAATGGACACTGATGACGCATGTGCTTGTAATCTTCCCGTTCTACATTTCTAGGAACTTTTGCCTCTTGTGTAGGAGATCCACTGTTTTCAAGTTCCTGAATAGACATATCCAATGCTAAGTCATAGTCGTCATTATATTCTAAGAAAGCACTATCGTCTTCCCTTATTTTCATTTTATGAATGTTTTTCAAGTGATAGTCCAATACAAGTTTCCGCCCGAAAGATTTGTTACAAAACTGACATTTGTGCTTGGCAATACCATCATCATCTTTGGAATCATCGTGAAACCCATTTGTTAATGGTTTGTCCTGTATTCCGTTCACCATCTCATCGTCTTTACTGTCTAAATCATCGCCATTGTGGAAAGTATTACCGTTTGTTGCTACCGCTGCATTAGTTTTGGACAAACCGTTGGTGTTTCCACATGATTGTTCATATTCATTACTCATTGACTTATTATGGCTGTCGTCTGTTTGAGTGTGTTCCTTATTTGTACTGGTCTGGTAATTCTCGTCATCACTTTCTATAATCGGTTCCGTGTGATCGCCATTTTGTTCAGAAGCTTGATCGCCGTATTCGCCATTCTGAGGGGTGTCTTTGTTATTCATATTATGATCAGATCTCTCGTGGTGTACAAGACTACCAGACGACATGAAAGGACGATTACATAAAGTGCATGTGAACTTTGCAACGTAATGTTTTCGAACATGACGAGTGAGTTCCGAACTTTGCATGGTTCCAAAAGTACACAATTTACAGTTAAATTTAGGTTTTTTCTCCTGTTTTGTAGCAACATATGTATCAGCATGTTCTCTTCTTTTATGAAATTCAACATTTCCAACTGTTTTAAATGGCATATTACATATGTCGCAATTATATCCTGCAACTGCGTGCTTCCGGACATGACGGTTCAAATCAGATTTATATCTAGTTTTATAGGCGCACATTGCACATTTGTAACGTTTTGGAAGATGTGCTTTTTTGCCAATCGGTCTAGCTGTTCCTGGATACGTCAGATTAAGTTTAGAATCTGTTTCATCAAAATCGTTCCCATTTGTTGGAGTTTTTAACATCATATTGATTTTAGAGTAATTGTTTTCATTAAAAGAGGCGTAGCTATATATACTGTCACCAAGCATTGACGGTGGAGCCCCTTTTGACATATGATATGACAGAGGAACGCGCGGTGACATGTTTTCCTTTATCGAGGGTGTTGAGGTGTTGTAATTAGAATCCAATGAAGACATTCCACCTTTAAGTTCATCTGAGAATGCTGGCGATGAAGGTTTTCTCAGATTATCAAAACAATTTGACTGACCAAAACCAAAACCAGATCCCGAAAATTCAGACGATGAATGACTGTATGAGGGTGTTTGTCGTCCATTTAAATCATGCATATCTTTTTCATTGTGGCCTGATGGATATTCACTTGTTCCATTTTCGAAAGCTGACTTTTGGAGGGAGAAATTTTCATCGAATCTGGTATCTTTTGACATGACTGCCGGACTGTTAGGTTCTACTTTAATACACACTCCATTAATTGTCTCCGGGTAGTTCTCGTCCATTTCTAAAATAAAAAAATTAAAATGAAACCAGGTAAGATCAGGTAAGGTGAATCCTGTCAAATGGAATGATAGTGGACATGTGTTTTGTAACTTTGAACCTGGAGATGTATACAATGCAATGTTAGTATTTATCAAATACAGTTGACTTACTCATGATAACTAAAATTGATTGATAGTTACTTAACGTCCAGTGGCAAATACTTCATGCATGTGAGGAAGACATGACAACTAGAAGAAATTATGTTGTATGTACGCGTAAGGTTGAACCATGAAGCAAGGTCAAGAATAACGGACAACCTTTAATTATTCGACATCTGTATACTAGATATTTTAAAATATCTTCTATCGGGTAAAATGGGAAGCTTTATACGAAAAAGCTACCACCACCACAACAAGCTCAGTGGCGGATCCAAATAATAAGGGGGGTGGGGAGACCGGGGGTATTTTACCATATGGTACCAGGGGCGGATGCAGGAATTTTCGAAAGGGGGGTGCTAACCCAGGGCAAAGGGGGGGTGCAGGGGGGTGCAAAACATATGTCCCGATACAAATGCATTGATCGGCAAAAATAAAGGGGGGGTGCGCACCCCCGGAACCCCCCCCCTGGATCCGCCACTGGGTACAACTTTTCCCATGATTTAAGGACTATGAAGCCCTTTGTTGTTTTGATCCTAAACATGTGAAAATTTTACAGAAAATCTAGCTTTCCCACTTTATCAGTTCGATCTAAATATCCCGATACTAAATCATTAAAATAATCGTATGAAATGCAACATATGATGTCCCTATTTAACATGTTTTTGAATACAGTAACAGTTGTACTAGTATTAATTAAAATAAAGTGAGTTATTAGTATTCAAAATCTGATAGAGAAAATCCCTGCAAAAAATATCATAGTTGGAGTTACAAAATCCCAATTTTCCATCAAATACAACATTTCTAGTACTGATGGTTTCTATAATCATTATAATGGTATATGTATAAAATGACTGGTCTTTAATACTCAACCAGATGCTCCGCAGGGCGCAGCTTTATACGACCGCAGAGTTCGAACCCTGAACATTGGGGCAAGTATGGACACAACATTCAAGCTTGATGCAGCTCTGAATTTGGATTGTGATTAAATAGTTGACACAATACAGGTTTCTGACACATAATGAATGTGGTCTAAGAACTTAAACTTAAAAACTTTAAATTTTAAATTGGACATTACCTATTATGGTCCAATATCCAAAATCTAAATACATGGTTAGATTCAGCATATCAAAGAACCCCAAGATTTCAATTTTTGATGAAATCAAATAAAGTTCAATTTTGGACCCTTTAGACCTCAATGTGGACCAATCTGATAACTGGGCCCAAACATAAAAAAATCTAAATACATGGTTAGATTAAGCATATATCAAAGAAACCCATATATACAACTTTTGTTGAAATCAAACAGTTTAATTTTGGACCGCAATTTGGACCAACTTGAAAACTGGGCCTATAATCAAAAAATCTAAATTCAGGTTTAGATTCAGAATATCAAAGAACCCCAAGGATTCAATTTTTGTTGATATCAAACAAGGTTAATTTTGGACTTCGATTTGAACCAACTTGAAAACTGGGCCCATAATAAAAATTATAAGTACATGTTTAGATTCAGCATATCAAAGAACCCCAAGGATTCAATTTTTGTTGATATCAAACAAAGTTTAATTTTGGACCCCGATTTGGACCAACTTGAAAACTGGGCCCATAATAAAAAATCTAAGTATATGCTTAGATTTAGCATATCAAAGAACCCCAAGAATTCAATTTTTGTTAAAATCAAACTTAGTTTAATTTTGGACCCTTTGGACCTTAATGTAGACCAATTTGAAATGGGACCAAAAATTAAGAATCTACATACACAGTTAGATTCGGCATATCAAAAAACCCCAATTATTCAATTTTTGATGAATTCAAAGTTTAATTTTGGACCCTTCGGGCCCCTTATTCATAAACTGTTGGGACCAAAACTCCCAAAATCAATCCCAACCTTCCTTTCATGGTCATAAACCTTGTGTTTAAATTTCATAGATTTCCATTTACTTATACTTTTAAAAGTTATTGTGCAAAAACCAAGAATAATGCTTATTTTGGGCCCTTTTTGGCCCGTTATTCCTAAACTGTTGGGACCAAAACTCCCAAAATCAATCCAAACCTTCCTTTAGTGGTCATAAACATTGTGTCAAAATTTCATAGATTTCTATTTACTTAAACTAAGGTTATAGTGCGAAAACCAAGAAAATGCTTATTTGGGTCCTTTTTGGCCCTTAATTCCCAAATTGTTGGGACCAAAACTTCAAAAATCAATCCCAAAATTTCTTTTATGGTCACAAACCTTGTGTTTAAATTTCATAGATTTCTATTCACTTATACTAAAGTTATAGTGCGAAAACCAAAAGTCTTCGGACGCCGACGACGACGAGGACTACGGACGACGACGCCAACGTGATACCAATATACGTACGACCAAAAAATTTCAATTTTTGCGGTCGTATAAAAATTCATTGTCAGTTTTACTTGTTTTGGTAGTATTGCACTTTCAAAATTCACAATACTCTTCCTTAGGTTCGGACAAAAAAAACTTAAACTTACAACTTACTACGAATAATATGTTAACTCAGATATATACGTTACTTGCTTGGTGACAAAACCAATTTAAAAGCCGAATGCTGGAACTATACAAATATTTAAGTCATTTGAAAAAAAAAGGCCCTTGCAGTGGAAGTCTCGAGTTTGGGAGATCGTGGTTTCGTTTACCGGCTTGGTCATCCCAAAAGGAATTAAGAGTTTGTATTTTCTGCTTCTCCGTTAACATGTGGCATTTAGGAGTAAGAACAAAACTGGTAGACTAAGGGTGACATATCTGAATGTGAATTGTTACTCTATGACCTGGCACATTATTGATTGTTTGACTGAATGTTGCGTCCAGTGGCAAATATTGCATGCATGTTCAGGACTACAACAAATTAACAAAACATACAATTGGGTTGTTCTTCTACTACAAAAATATGGGGATTTTTTTCTTAGTTCTCGAGATTTCAGTCCAAAAAGTCATCAAATGAATCGATATCTAAATTCCCTATTCTAAGTAAGATACTCGTGGTTTTTTTTTCCTAGTCTCGTCAACATTATTTTATGTAGCTCTAAAGGTTTTGTGTCCAGATATATGTGGCTATGGCATAGTATTTTGGTTTTGTTATTACAAGTGTTATATTTCCTATTTTGCAAATTCGGAATTTCAAAATATATCTATAACAATATAGGAAATATAACACAAGTCTAATTTTAAGCAAATTCTTTTGATTCTCTTTTGGAATGTTTAGAATTTAAAGCATATTTTCAACCAGCTTTCCTCCTTATTCTGTACAATTTCATAGATTCTGCGTATAAACACTTTTTATATAGTCCTAATTGACTAGTTTGCATGTCATTTTTCTTATTTTCAAATTGAATTTGGAAAAATGTTCAGCTCGATATTTCTTAGAAGAAACAAAGTTGCAACGGCTCTGTTATCGCCCTGTTGGCTTCAACATAAAGCAAACCCAGAATACAGAATTTTATATAAGCCCGCTTTTGATTGCTTATTTATTCTTTTTCTTTGTAAGATTCAAACTCAAAAACTCTTTGCCGACATCTTTTTCAAATCAAATTGCGTTTGAAAACATTGGTCTCAAGTGAATGTACCTGATGACTCTTGACAAATATGTCGTACTTTAGTTATAGTTTTATGTATATCTATATCCCATGTTCAGCAGACCAGTATCAAAGTTATGATAACAAAAACAAATTCATTAACCCTACTTGTATGTATTTATAATGGATAGTGTTTAGGACACAAAGTTCTACATGTGCATACGTCTACATGTACTTCGTTTTAAATGTACTTATTCAATATGTCATTATATAGACAAGCTCTTTAAGTGGGGCTACTTGCCACTTCGTTAAGGTTTCGTAAAAGAAACACTTATATGTCATAATTGTCAAATAAGTCACGTTCTTCAAATGTGAGCTCTTGCTAAAGAAAACAAAAATGTGAAAATGTTTGAACTGTCCAAAACGTGAGAAAGTGGAAAAGTATAGATGATACTACATGGAATAACTGTATTATAGTTTTGTTTTTGTCCGGCTGTTTATAAAAAAGAAGATGTCATATGGTTGCCAATGTGACAACTCTCCACAAGAGACCATGCAAATAACAGAAATTAACAACTTTATGTCACCTTCAACAATGAGCAAAGCCCATACTGCAGTCAGCTATAAATGGCCCCGAAATGACAATGTTTGTATGTTGAATGATCTACTGATATAATTTGTATTCAAAGATTTGTCTATAAATGAGTTCGAAAAAAGCCCAAAATCTTCTGAATTAATTTTATACACAAAAGAGTTTTAGCTCTACGTTGCATTACGCGAAATAAAAAAAAAAATATAATTAAAAAAAACACACGTGAACAAACAATGTGTTTCCTACTACGTTAGTAGTACATGGTAGACAAGTCATAACTGAGTGACCAGTCTGTGTCTCATGTTTTTCTCTGTTTTACTTTCAAATTGGTTTGAAACATTCTAAACTATTTAAAAAAAAAATAAGAATTCTTAAGCTTTTACTGACGGCTGACAAGCGAATTAGATATATAACATTACATGAGACACTTAAGACTTATTATTAATTTATAGATTGACATAATTTAATTGAAACATATGAAACAAAATCGTCTGACATGATGTCAAAACTAAATCAAACATAAATCATAAGTTCGAGCATTATGAGAAAAAATCCATTTAACGATATATAGAAAAGAATATTAAAAATCTGAAATTTTAATGTTAAACAAAAAGAATAGAATACATATGAAACGACTTAAAATCACAATTGCATATTCAGTCCCGTCTTTGCAAAAAAGTCTAGATTTACCGTCAATTCTATTTTTTTTTTCAGTACCTGTTTCTCAATGACGAGTCAGTTACCATTCATATGTATGTTTAACACAATTTGATTATGACTTTTTTGTTATATACTAGAACACACCCGTGATATCACGGGTCCGTGACTGAATTAAAGTATATAACTATGCGCAAGCCTTATTTTAGTATTAGTATTTCTGTTTGAACCCGTCGAACTGAAACAATAATATTAATTATTTGGAAAACAAAAGGTCCTAGAATGGAGTATTTTTTAATCAACAGCATTGTCCTATATAAGTTATAAATAAAGTTGAATTCTTTGCTTCGCTGTTTTACGTCATGCCCACTAACAAATTGAAAACTGTATCTATACGCCTTATTTTTAGTCCAGATTTTTAGTATTCGTATTGTTATCTTAGAAAGTCTTACTGATTAAAATACTACAATAGGTAACAATCTGACAATTTAGTAGTGTCAACCCTGTGGTTATGACCCGTGTATATAACATATTAATCCTGACTACAACGTTTGGTGGTGCGCCTGTCAGATGCGGAACGTACGGATAAGGTCATAAGTAACAGGTGAATATACTATTGGTATCGGTAGCGGACTCGACCCGGAACTTCTTAATCATTGGCAATATTAATTACGTGGAAAACAAAAGGGCCTGGAGTGGTGTAATTTTTAATCTACACCTTTGTACTATATTAGTTATATATAAAGTTGAATTCTGTGATTCGTCGTTTTTACGTGATGACGGCTGACAAATTGGACCTCGTAATTTTAGTATTATAGATATTTTTATAAATCTATTGCGCAGTATACTTATAGAAAAATTCGTAAGGGTTCCACGGAACTTTTGCTGTTAATCGCAGACTCAACAAAAATGAAGAAAAACATCAATAAAAATTTCCCTCTCTATACTGTCTTTTGATTGAAAGAAGCTTTCAAGTTTGGTAAAAAAATCCAGGATAGTTTATGAATCTAATAAATGTTTTATAAACTTTAACTGCAGACTGTATGTAATGTTAACCATTTATAAGTAAAATACGGAAAAAGTGAATTTTTTTTTTACAAAATTTACTTCTGAATAATATCTTATGATCAGAAACAAGCTTTTGTCTAAGTTTGGTAGAAATCCAGGATAGTTTAAGAACATTATAAAAATTTTAAAAACTTAAACCACAGAGTGAATGTTTTGTTTCTGGCAAAAAAACTAAGTCCATTTATAAGTAAAATACGGAAAAGTGGAAATTTATTTTTACAAAATTTTCTTCTTGATACTATCTTATGATCATAAACAAGCTTCGGTCCAAGTTTGGTAGAAATTCAGTATAGTTTAAGAAAGTTATTAAAATTTTAAAAACTTTAACCACAGAGTGAATGTAATGTTTTGTTTCTGGCAAAAAAACTAAGTCCATTTATAAGTAAAATACGGAAAAAATGGAATTTTATTTTTACAAAATTTACTTCTGGATACTTTCTTATGATCATAAACAAACTTCTGTCCAAGTTTGGTAGAAATTCAGTATAGTTTAAGAAAGTTATTAAAATTTCAAAAACTTTAACCACAGAGTGAATATTTGTGGACGCCGCCGACGACGACGACGACGCCGACAACGACGGAATGTAGGATCGTTTAGTCTCGCTTTTTCGACTAAAGTCGAAGGCTCGACAAAAATGATTTTGTAATCTCATTTCAATTCCATTTGGTTCTTGTTTGGTTCAGTGCTATTTTCATTTGACAATAAGAAGTAACAAAATTAATGTTAACCAGGAACTGGGGTCGTTATTGGCGAATACGTTATATAATTCGGAGAGCGGAATTAGGTGAAAAATGGACGATTTTACACTATTTTTATATATATATATATATATATAAGTGTGGACACAGATGAGTGTGGATAGTATGTTTGGGTGTTTGACAGTGTTTTATGATAAAAGTAGCTCTATATTTTTACTATATGTGTTGTTAACTGTGTTGCACGATGACAACCAACAGGAGCCTTGGGAGTGTTGTTTATTTTATATTTAGTTTAGCTTTTATGTTTAAGACGAGCATTAGTTACCAAATGATTATGATAGAATATGTTCCACATCATTTTATAGCTAGGAGAGCAACACATAATAGGTTTAATTTTTCGTGTGATTTCTTTAAATGGGAGCTTATATCTGAGAACATGATATAAGGAGCCTGTAATTCAATGGTTGTCGTTTATTTATGTGTTACATATTTGTTTTTCGTTTATTTTTTGTACATAAATAGGGCAGTTATTTTTCTCCTTTGAATTGTTTTACATTGTCATTTCGGGACCTTTTATAGCTGACTATGATGTATTGGCTTTGCTCATTGTTGAAGGCCGTATGGTGACCTGTAATTGTTAATTTCTGTATCATTTTGGTCTGTTGTGGAGAATTGTCTCATTGGCAATCATATCACATCTTTTTTATATGTATTTATATATATATATATAATTTCTAATCAATGGGACGGCTCGTTCTTCATGCTTCCCATAGAATCCATCACTGTGAGTTCGGGTATCATGCACTGTATCCCGGCTTCTTCTTTTGTTAAATATATCTTTCTATGCATAACATAATAAGATATTTTTTACTTTGTGTACAATACGATTAACATCATCGTGACTATATGTCCGTACATTTGTAGAAACTGGTTTATTAGAAAATCAAATTGTTCATTGTTATAAATCATAACATTAAGGCAAAACTTATTAAAAATAAGAGTAATAATGTTGACATAGCTTAAAGCTTATTTGGTCATCACTAGTTATATAGGTGTATGTAATTTGATTGAAATATCAGGAACAGTATTAAATGACAACTTGTCGTAAAATAAATGAAATAAATCATAATGTCGGAAGTTATTTTGTTATGTCATAAAAATGATAATTTATAAACACCCCGTGGTCAAATGTTCTTTTTTTTACATTACTTTAGGACTACGTTATCTAAGTCAATTTTTAAACTGTATTGGTGTATATCGATTTCGCTTCGGGAAATTTTAAGTTTGCAAAAACTAGTTTCATTTTTCAGAACTGGTTGTCTATGAAAATCGACAGGCAAAAAGTACCTTGTAAGGACAATATTAAGTATACTCAAAGAAATAAAACAATTAAAGCAGCCAATATAGTAAAACAAATCATAGAGGAAATATTTTTCGTTGAACAAAATGTAAATAAAAGAAACTCTCAAATAAAAGCACTGGGGCTCATTTCACAAAAATCTTTAATTTAAAAATGTTTAAGATGTTAACCTGAAACGTTCATGACTTATGCGTAGTACTTCTCTTATGCTTTTTTGTGTCTGGTCCCAGTGAACGGTTGTAAGTGTTTAATATCTTTAATAACACAATACACCTATAGATGAACATATTTATAAATCAATGTAGTTTATACACGAAAGAAAACAGATCGGCTTCTTAAGTTAATGAACAATGAGTAATGGCCCGTAAATAATCCATTTCTATTCGACAACATAAAAGTCAAGATGACATATTTCTGCAATAAACTTTTGCTTTTGTAAATGTTTGACTTCTTGTCGCTTATATTTGCATATAGAATTCGCATAAAATGCAGCAATTAATATAATTTTTCATAACGTACACTTAAGACCTCTAGAAACATAATAACATAACAATTGCATTTACTTGTATTTGTAAACGCATTACTTGTTGACAACTTCGTATTAAAGTTATTAATGACCTTTGTCGAATCAATATAAAACGGCCTCTTTGCCAAAAATAAAACTTAAGCAGCTTACACACTCACAATCTCAAAGGCGAGGTCGTGACGTATAGAGATATGTCTGCTTATAATCAACTTTACAGCAGACGTACCATATGCTTTTACGCGCCAGATCATATTACTTTATCAGTGCACGCTGTAAACTTTTTATCTAAAGTATCATTCTGAATATATATGTCTTATCCCGTATAATGTTTAGTCAATAATAAAGACAAAGTAGCTAAAAATTCGACAGAAATGAATAACAAATAGCTTAGATATACATAACGTCCTCGAAGCACATTGATCTATATAAATATATTGTAATACATCGACCTTAATAAATACTTTGTACAACACATGAATTAGTGAGCAGACTTTAATGTACTTTACAACTTTACCTATCTGAACTACATCAGAACTTCATTGTTAACTATATAAAACAAATCTTTTTAAAGTATCTGAAAACAAAAAAAAAGTATGAAAAGTTCTAAATTATTGTTAAAAGTCTCTTACCGTTGATGGATCTAGTAGTGAACTCTGCTGACCGACTTTTTCGTTAATAGTGTTTGCTCTGTTCCCACTTTATTCACCTATATCGTTCTCACTAGCTAAGTAGACTGAGAGTGTACAAGTATTAGCTTGGCATTATATCAAATCATGCTGTTGTACTGCGCACAGTCGGTTGATTGGCCCCAAGGCAACACGCGGAAACCTAGTCGTCTGCTTGTGAATAAAATGATATTGATGGATGGCTTATAGTCTTACTTAGAATCAGCTAATATTGCTTTGTATAAGCTAGCAAATCGATTATTCTACTCCACAAAAGAGTGTCTTGAATAAGATATTGAGGATATTGGCAAAAAATCAGTCGTCAGCTTGCTGCTTAAAGATGTACTTATAAAGTTTCTTAATACTGTTTATGAGTTTTTGTCAAATTGAACAAGCTTTTTCAGCTTTTTCATCGATTTTTTATGCACAGATGATGAAACAGTTGGGATTTTATGAATTTTCTCGTATAAACTGTTAGAACTTATATAACATGTTGAAACGCACTTTATAATGTAATAGAAACGTCAATTGATATTAAATACTTTTTGTATCGAACTGTTCAGTAGAAGACCCCAAGGGAATTACACGTATGAACATATGATTATCCTTCAAAGTTTGAAGTTTGCATTATAATTGCAGTGAAATAAAAATGATAGTGATCTAAGGCTGCAATTAACAAAACTATCCATTCTTAACTCGTACCTTTAGAGAAGCTTATGTTTGTTCATATTTTATGATGTTTTCAGCAAGACTTCTTTGTGAACAACCCCTCTTTTTTACATTGTGAAATAATAAATATATATGCTTATTTCGTCTGGACTGGGGAAATTTTACCTGTATTGATTTTGGTAGGTTGATTTATAGCGTATTTGTTTGTTCGTACGGGTTTTTTTTTATTACTTATCATTTGAGCATCTTCCAATTCCTAATTATGAACTCATGGCATTCTATGTGGAAAGTAACTTTCCTTAGTCGTGAACGTTTCACAATTTGTACGTTTACTAGAATGTGCTATAGACTACCGGGCTGAAGTACGTTCACTTTTCACTTTTTACTATTCAAAATTAATGAATAGTGAACTGTGTTTTTGCACTGGTCTATAGACTATAACGAAATTAAAGTTGCATTAACACAAACATCACTTTTACACGTTTTCAGATACCTCAAACTTTAGATTAATTTCAACTACATTTGTTATCAGCTTCTGTAAATGAAAATACCACTTAATAAATTTGGTTCGTCCAAAGCATTGTTCATCAGGAAACCAAAGCTAGGCCATGGTGTGTAAATTAAGATGGGTAAGGGTTTACAGATTATAGCATTAAAGGCAAAATATTAACAAGACAACAATCGTTAAAAAAGAGATAAAAGATGGAAAATAATGGTATGCTATAATATATAGAATCGGTAAAAATAAGCAAATTAAGAGAAAGAATTTGAGTAAATGGCCGAAAGAAACGACTAATGGAGAGAAAAAAAACTACAAAAAAAAAAAAATCGAGAAAACGTACATTTAAGTTATAAAGCCTTGATAGAGGAAACCGGTATAAACAGAATTTTCAAAAATTACCCCCAAGCAGACGCACACAAATATTCGAGAATAAAGTGACCGAAAGGGGACTAAAAGGAATATACCAATCTATCTAAGGAAGACTTTGCCTGAGGAAATTTTAACCTTGGATTAAAAAAATTGTACAGATATGTTACTAGTGAAAATGTAACAATATTTTGTATTTTGGTCCTACTTTTTATTGTGATGTCATTAATAAAACTTTTTAACACTAAAACAAGTATCGTGACGTGACTTGCGGGAACTTCTGAAATAACTCACAATTCAGTGGATATGGAATTATTCTCTCTTTCGATCGACGGACGATTTTAAATGCTTACTTGCCTCTCACAAATGCTACCGATTGCAATTAAATTTGATGATTGAATATAATAAATTTAGTCCCAGGTGACATCAAACAGTCAAATTTCATGGAAAATCCAGAAGCTGAAAACATCAGATAATTTAAATCTCTATTTTTTGGTGGGGTTCGTTTTGCTTATTGTTCAGTTTTATGTGTTACATGTCATGTTTACTATTGTTTTTCTGATTGTCTTTTTCATTTTTAGCCATGGCGTTAGACATAAGACATAAGACACACAGCTTTATTCAGAGTGGGTATAAGCATTGCAAGTACAAACATAAGCTCTGAAGAGCTTTTAAAACCGACATAACAGCAGTAAAACAAAACATACATATCAAGTCATGCAAACAAAACATACATATCAAGTCATGCAAACAAAACATACATATCAAGTCATGCAAACAAAACATACATATCAAGTCATGCAAACAAAATTAAAAACATATAAAGCAAGAGCTCATATCAGTGTAACATGCAGGCTAGTACAAGAGTTCTTTAAGCATCTTACAAGTTAAACACATACTAATACATGCAATTATGAGATAAAAGCACAAAAGCTAAGATAAAATGGTTTGCACATAAAAAGCACATTAAAAGCATATATAGATTAGTTAGTTACTAAATTAGCACAAAGCAACAGAAGCACTATAGTAAAGATAAGAAAATAAATTTACCATTCTGAAAATAAAGCATTAAACCAAAAATAATGAACAGAAATCAACTGCTTTTGCAGGCAAATCATTGGCATGAGCTGCCAGGCCAAGAATTTATCAAGGGCTTGAATTGATTTAAAGATGATTGCTTACGAAGCTCATCTGGCAGCTCATTCCAAAGCATAGCACCCGCATATCTTAAAGATTGTAGGCCATATGCAGTTGTTCTTACATGTGGTAGATCGGCTGTATTCTGGTATCTTACAGAGTAAGTGTTTTCCTTCAAATGTATTAAATCATGGAGATATACAGGACAATCTTTATTAATAATTTTGAAAACTTCAATAGCCAATGATCGCATTCTTTTTATTTTTAAAGATGGTAATTTTTATTTGCAGAGTAGATCAGTTTACTTTCGTTCCTCTTTTAAATTAAGAAATCATAAGACAGATACACAATTTTTTTTTCAAACATACAGCGCAACGGAATGATCTGGATGATGGCAGTTTAGAGTTTCACGGTTGCGGATCTATCCTGCAACGACTACAGTGGTGCATTTAATTAATGTCTGCTATTGAATCCTTATACAGATACAGATGCACAGTCTCTGTGATATGACGTATATACTAGTATTGAATTAAAGTTATTGTGCAGAGGCGGATTTAGGGTGGGCAGGGGGCCCACCTCCCTTTTCTGGGAAAAAATTTGGTTGCTTGTATAGGGAATCACTGAAGCCCCCACTTGTGAAAATTTCTAGATCTAGATCCGCCAGTGATTGTATACCTAAAAACCAAATTATAATATCTTGATCTTATTCAGAGACATATCATATCTTTATGGAATATATAAGTAATTTTTTTCAAAGACAAGTTCTTTTGAAGTACAGATAATGTCCAGTATAAAAACATTATCTTTCTTAAAGTTGGCACTGAGACTACTATAACGTGTTATAGTAGTCTCAGGTTGGCAGTAGGCATGGCGTTGTTACATATAGTTTTATTTTCGACCTGTGAGTTTACCACTGGTATATTTTGCCTCTCTTTGATTCCTCTTTTATAAATGATTCATCCATATATAACATTAAACATCACCAAGGATTTGTATAGTCCATACAAATCCTTGATTTCACCTAAAAAATTGTGGTTTTTTTTTAGTGGTGTCACAATAGTATATTTACGGAAATGAACCCACGTCGTTTTTGCTTTTAATATTGCACTTCCGGGATTCCAAAATATGGCGATTTTGCGATTTTATCAACATTAACTTTGCAGATGATTTAGAGTCTTAAAATCCATAATCTGACAACAGTTAGTTTATTGAAAACATAGATTTGACATTCATGATAACAAATGCTGTCTTTAAATTCAATTGTTCGACTTAAATTGTGAAACAAAATGTGTAATTTCAATTTCCCTTTCTGCAAGGGTACATTAAAAATTACAATCTAATAGCTATCTTCATTAATGTAATTTGGAATAGTTAAATGAAAAAAAACACCAAAATTATTTGGACTTATTTAAACTGTAATTGTACTGCTCCTAGCGGTGCCTTCATTGACAAATAAAACTTGTTGTTAAAACATAAATATATCACTCAGTCTACTCTTATTTCTTATAGTTTATTGAAAGTATGGGCAAATAAGGTCCTTTTACACCATTAAAGGTTGGAAACAGTCGCTATTCACTCAAATGGGTTATAATTACCTTTTTGTTAAATAAATATCCCAAATGCCTTTTAGCCAATGGGATATAATTTTACAGTACAAATAATTTTCATTTGCTTCGATCAACAGTAGCAATATTTTTTGGGAGCCACTTTTCGCGGTACCTCGAATGACTGAATAACACTGTTATTATCCGAATAACACTTGTAATGACCGAAAAACACTTGAAATTTTATAATATTAGCACATATTGGTGACTTTTAAATATTGTCTGTTAAATAATAGTATATTATCGTTTTAAAATACATTGATAATATACTATTATTTAAAAAGTAATGTTTAAAAGTCATCAATATTTGCTAATATTAAAATTTCAAGTGTTATTCGGTCATTACAGTGTTATTCAGTCATTCGTGTTACCCCTACTTTTCGTGTCAATAATCAAACATGTACATGTATATGGCACATGGAGTAAGGGAGATAATACAAATCAATACATGTAACAATCAGCCATGTCTTAGATTTATTTTCGGTTGCTATTTTGTTAGTTATGTTTAAGCAATTTTCTGGAGTGTTGGTCAGGGGTGGTAACTTTGCAATTAAATGTACCTCTTATATATTTATTAATGGCAGTTTCTGTAAGCAGTGTCTACATGTATCAATAAAATCAAATTTACATATGAACATGCATGAACAATGGACACTGATTTGATGTGATTTAATCATTGAAAAACAAATATGGTATTTTCTGCTTAAATTATAGATTATTTTTTTTCATTGTCAATTGTTACAATAGCTGTAATTTTTGCCAGGATTTTTAGATTTGTCTGCTTGTGGACCCTGCCTTCTCTAGAGTAACAATCAGATGATCCCTCATGAAAAAACAATCACAGTCAGATAGATGCTTTTGGTTTGCAGGATAGAAAGCCCCTTGTAAAATAACTATTGCAATGACAATCAAATCTAAATCAGCCATAAATCATAGTTAAAAAGATCTCTAATTCATGTTTACCAAAGTGTAGATGTGATTATTAATACATTGGTTCATATCATGGTTATATTCTTAGCTTCTAAATTATATATTTGTATGCTTACTACATTTTAGATACTGATGTGATGATTTAGCCATTATTTGTTTGCTTAGTACATTTTAGATACTGATGTGATGATTTAGCCATTATTTGTTTGCTTACTACATTTTTATACGACCACAAAAATTTAAATTTTTCGTCGTATATTGCTATCACGTTGACGTCGCCGTCTGCGTCGTCGTCGTCGTCCGAATACTTTTAGTTTTCGCACTCTAACTTTAGTAAAAGTGAATAGAAATCGATGAAATTTTGACACAAGGTTTATGACTACGACCGCAAAAATTTTAATTTTTCGTCGTATATTGCTATCACGTTGGCGTCGTCGTCCTTGTCGTCGTCTGCGTCGTCTTGCGTCGTCGTCGTCCGAATACTTTTAGTTTTCGCACTCTAACTTTAGTAAAAGTGAATAAAATGGATGAAATTTTGACACAAGGTTTATGACCACAAAAGGAAGGTTGGGATTGATTTTGGGCGTTTTGGTCCCAACATTTTAGGAATTAGGGGCCAAAAAGGGCCCAAATAAGCATTTTCTTGGTTTTCGCACTATAACTTTAGTTTAAGTGAATAGAAATCTTTGAAATTTTGACACAAGGTTAATGACCACAAAAGGAAGGTTGGGATTGATTTTGGGAGTTTTGGTTCCAACAGTTTAGGAATTAGGGGCCAAAAAAGGGCCCAAATAAGCATTATTCTTGGTTTTCGCACAATAACTTTAGTATCAGTAAATAGAAATCAGTGAAATTTAAACACAAGGTTTATGACCACAAAAGGAAGGTTGGGATTGATTTTGGAGTTAAGGTCCCAAAAGTTTAGGAATTAGGGGCCCAAATAAGCATTATTCTTGGTGTTCGCACCATAACTTAAGTATAAGTAAATAGAAATCTATGAAATTTAAACACAAGGTTTATGACCATAAAAGGAAGGTTGGGTTTGATTTTGGGAGTTTTGGTCCCAACAGTTTAGGAATAAGGGGCCCAAAGGGTCCAAAATTGAACCTTGTTTGATTTCATCAAAAATTGAATAATTGGGGTTCTTTGATATGCTAAATCTAACTGTGTATGTAGATTCTTAATTTTTGGTCCCGTTTTCAAATTGGTCTACATTAAGGTCCAAAGGGTCCAAAATAAACTTAGTTTGATTTTAACAAAAATTGAATCCTTGGGGTTCTTTAATATGTTGAATCTAAAAATGTACTTAGATTTTTGATTATTGGCCCAGTTTTCAAGTTGGTCCAATGGGGGTCCAAAATTAAACTTTGTTTGATTTCATCAAAAATTGAATAATTGGGGTTCTTTGATATGCCAAATCTAACTGTGTATATAGATTCTTAATTTTTGGTCCCGTTTTCAAATTGGTCTACATTAAAGTCCAAAGGGTCCAAAATTAAACTAAATTTAATTTTAACAAAAATTGAATTCTTGGGCTTTTTTGATATGCTGAATCTAAACATGTACTTAGATTTTTGTTTATGGGCCCAGTTTTCAAGTTGGTTCAAATCAGGATCTAAAATTATTATATTAAGTATTGTGCAATAGCAAGAAATTTTCAAAAATTGAATTCTTGGGCTTTTTTGATATGCTGAATCTAAACATGTACTTAGATTTTTGTTTATGGGCCCAGTTTTCAAGTTGGTTCAAATCAGGATCTAAATTATTATATTAAGTATTGTGCAATAGCAAGAAATTTTCAATTGCACAGTATTCAGCAATAGCAAGAAATCTTCAATTGCACAGTATTGTGCAATAGCAAGAAATTTTCAATTGCTCAGTATTGCGCAATAGCAAGAAATCTTCAATTGCACAGTATTGTGCAATAACAAATATTTTCAATTGCACAGTATTGAGCAATAGCCAGAAATATCTAATTGCACAATGTTGTGCAATAGCAAGAAATTTTCAATTGATTGGAGTTATCTTTCTTTGTCCAGAATAGTAGTTGAGTCAACTTAAATCATTGTTTTATACAATATACAATGTATATTCACTTTTACTACCAACTGATAAATTAAAACAATCTTAACCATTCATTGATAACAAGCACCTTTTGTTACATTTTAATATTTTATGATGTATTTAAATGAGTAGTTATTGTTTGAAACTCCATTAGAAATTTGAATTGAGATCAGTTTTGGAAAAAGGGAAAGGGGGATGTGAAAAAAAATGGGAGGGGGGGGGTTAAATTTTTCTCATTTCAGATTTCATAAATAAAAAGAAAATTTCTTCAAACATTTTTTTGAGAGGATTAATATTCAACAGCATAGTGAATTGCTCAAAGGCAAAAATAAAATTTTAAGTTCATTAGACCACATTCATTCTGTGTCAGAAACCTATGCTGTGTCAACTATTTAATCACAATCCAAATTTAGAGCTGTATCCAGCTTGAATGTTGTGGCCATACTTGCCCCAACCGTTCAGGGTTCAACCTCTGCGGTTGTATAAAGCTGCGCCCTGCGGAGCATCTGGTTGATACTGATGTGATGATTTAACCATTATTTGTTTGCTTACTACATTTTAGATACTGATGTGATGATTTAGCCATTATTTGTTTGCTTACTACATTTTAGATACTGATGTGATGATTTAGCCATTATTTGTATGCTTACTACATTTTAGATACTGATGTGATGATTTAGCCATTATTTGATTTAGCCATTATTTGTATGCTTACTGCATTTTAGATACTGATGTGATGATTTAGCCATTATTTGTTTGCTTACTACATTTTAGATACTGATGTGATGATTTAGCCATTATTTGTATGCTTACTACATTTTAGATACTGATGTGATGATTTAGCCATTGTTTGTTTGCTTACTACCTTTTAGATACTGATGTGATGATTTAGCCATTATTTGTATGCTTACTACATTTTAGATACTGATGTGATGATTTAGCCATTATTTGTTTGCTTACTACATTTTAGATACTGATGTGATGATTTAGCCATTGTTTGTTTGCTTACTACATTTTAGATACTGATGTGATGATTTAGCCATTGTTTGTTTGCTTACTACATTTTAGATACTGATGTGATGATTTAGCCATTATTTGTTTGCTTACTACATTTTAGATACTGATGTGATGATTTAGCCATTATTTGTTTGCTTACTACATTTTAGATACTGATGTGATGATTTAGCCATTATTTGTTTGCTTACTACATTTTAGATACTGATGTGATGATTTAGCCATTATTTGTATGCTTACTACATTTTAGATACTGATGTGATGATTTAGCCATTGTTTGTTTGCTTACTACATTTTAGATACTGATGTGATGATTTAGCCATTGTTTGTTTGCTTACTACATTTTAGATACTGATGTGATGATTTAGCCATTATTTGTTTGCTTACTACATTTTAGATACTGATGTGATGATTTAGCCATTATTTGTTTGCTTACTACATTTTAGATACTGATGTGATGATTTAGCCATTATTTGTTTGCTTACTACATTTTAGATACTGATGTGATGATTTAGCCATTGTTTGTATGCTTACTACATTTTAGATACTGATGTGATGATTTAGCCATTGTTTGTTTGCTTACTACATTTTAGATACTGATGTGATGATTTAGCCATTATTTGTTTGCTTACTACATTTTAGATACTGATGTGATGATTTAGCCATTAATTGTTTGCTTACTACATTTTAGATACTGATGTGATGATTTAGCCATTATTTGTTTGCTTACTACATTTTAGATACTGATGTGATGATTTAGCCATTATTTGTTTGCTTACTACCTTTTAGATACTGATGTGATGATTTAGCCATTATTTGTTTGCTTACTACCTTTTAGATACTGATGTGATGTTTTAGCCATTTTCTGTAAAAAGATATGCGGAGAAGAGAATGGTGAATCATGCTAAGCTACAGTACTATAAACAGAACTATTGTCTTGTTTGTATGACAGGACTGTTAGGATGCAGATGGCACCGTTACAAACAGTCAACAAGAGACAGTCGCAAGGTGATTTATCCTCTGTAATAGGTTAACATACATTATAAGGTTTCAGGAAGGAAGAAGCAAAAACAGACAAAATTTCATTATCAATCATAAGTAAAGAAACAAAACTGAACAGATACAAATTTCAAGTATTTTTACAACTTTATACAGAGACAATTTTTAAATCACATAAACCCTAAAAAGGATCTGATTGGATTCAACAGGTTTTATTGAAGATCAACAACAAACTCCCTGAGTGTAAAATAAACCTGATTAAACTAAAAGACTAGACACTAAGTTTCTGAACAGGACAATCCAGAATGAAACTGGGTCAACTAGTTTAAAACACAAATAAACTGTATTGTAGTACAGATATTTAAAAAAGTCTTTTTATGTTAATTTTTATCATCGACATCATATCATTATTATCATACACATTCAACTATTGTGTTGTAAATAGTATCTTTCTTGTTCTCTAATATACAATATGTTATAGCTATATTGAAATGATTAATTCACACAAATATTTGTTACTTTATTTGGTAAAAATAATCTGTTCAAGAAAGAGGATAGCAAAAAAAAATTGCAGGGGAATCCTTAGAAGTCTTGTGTTATATTTTGGAGTAAAAGTTTACAAAAGGAGATACAAAACAGTTGTCCAAAACCTTTTTAACATTTGTCACCGATGATTAAGGTAAAAAAAATATTTTGTTTCGTTATGCAATTTTCTTTTAAATTTACATAACATAAACAAGTACAACTATTTTTGTTTAATCAAAATGTATGTGTATGTTAAATTGATGATGTAAATATTTGTTTTCCAGAGAGATTTGGTTGTGTTTACACTTGTACTACTGACATTCCTGTTTATAGATTTTCTACTCTATTATGTCCTCATAGCTAAAAATGATGTTTATAACTTGAACTGGTAAGTTGCTATTTTTGGTAAGTAAAAAATACTCAGTGTAAATTCATTGTTACCAATTTTGTGGTTTTTGGTGGGTACAGATGAACCACAAATTTAAATGTTCAACAAATTACAAATTTTCAATCAGGGTCTATGCAGACGTTGGCAAAACCACAAAATTTTATATCTATGAAAAGGCAAGTTTTCCAAAATCCATGAAAATTAGTACCTAAGAAAAACAAATGTATTCACAGTAGTCTTATAATTGTTTTGCTTGAGACAAATGTTTCTGAAACCAAGATATATGTATGCCAACATAAATGCAGTTTCTGTGTCACATCATGTATAAATTATATAGAAAGGATCTATATTTAGCTCACATGGCCCAGATGTCCATGTGAGTTGTTACCATAACTTGCTGTCTGTCATCATCATAGGTCTTCATAAATCTTTTTCTTGTACTACTGGTTCATATTCAACCACACTTGGCCGAGATAACCTTTAATTATGGTGTCTTGTATAAAGTATATGTTTTGTTCCTGCCAATTGGAACCAAACTAGATCAGAATTGCCTTTGAGAATCTTTTTTAAAAAAGTCCACCTGCCAACCAACATGGCAATCATGACTGAAAATAGAAAATGGGGTTAAAAACATTGTTTTTTTCCATTTCCTATCGATGAAATCTTTTTTTGTTTTTTAGGTACATGTTTTGGGAGTTTAAGAAATGGATCTCAATACATACAATTCTGTTAGCTGTTGTTGTTACTTTGTTTTGTTATTTATTTTTGTTAATGGTGAGTAAAGATTTTAAGAACAACTATGATTAAACGGAGTACAACTAGTACTGTGATTAAACGGAGTATTATATTAATTTTCAAAAGGCAGAATCTCAAATTTTCAGTAGCTTAAGGTGGTACCTAACACTGCAGGGAGATAACTCTGTAAAATCAGCTAAACGTTTTAATTACGTTGTGTTGTTAAGGGAATATTGAGCTTCTCAATGATCAAAATTAGTGTTTTTCAAACTGCTATATAACCAGTGTATTTTTTCTGATTTTTATATTTTTGTCAAAGGGTCAAAGTAAATACTTTGTCAAAATTTCAAGAAAATTTAACGAGCCAAATTAATTTTAGTTAAAGTGTTGGGTACCACCTTAATAAACAGAAGGGGTTGAAAATAGGACAATGATTTGGCACTTTCTATTTGTACTAGTCCAGAGCTCTTGAACATACTTTGGAATTGCCTCTTATAATGTAAGATGGTGATCAGTTGACCTCTTCAAACATTTGACAATCTTTAACAGTTGCATATCATGATTACCAAGGAACTCAATTGCAGGATTGTCCATAGTATAAGATTTCTAAAACAAATTCCTAGCAATATGTCAACAAGGGTATGATATTTGCTTAACATTTTTACATTAATTGAAATACAATAGATTAACCAAATTTCTTAGATTATGATATCAATGATAATGCCTCCAAAGATATTTAGGGTATTAAACTGTGAATTGTGAACTATGATCATGTTCATATAACATTTTTCATTGCTGTCGTGTTTTAATTTATATATTACAGATTTTATCGGTGTGCCATGTGATTAACGGCCATCAGCTTTATACACATCCTGTCCATATAGTGTTTGTTGTGTTGTGTCTATGTTTTTGTATAGCAGTTACTGTAGTTTTAGATGAGTTATGGAAAACAGAATGGGCAGTTGTTTGGCTGTCTTTAAAGGTATATTGTAAAATAAATGTTAGCACATGTTAGTGCTTTGTAAATAGATATAAAAAGATGTGGTATGAGTGCCAATGAGACAACTCTCCATCCTTCTTCTTTGTAATTCCCTCCTGTTTAGGAGCACTCGGATGAGACCGATAAAAGTTAATAGTATCTGTACATTAAAACACACTATAAATCCTCTGTAAAATATGAATGAACAGTGTCCTCCACCATAAATACCAGTGTATGTACAACAAGTCGTGAATTTATATATAAGCATTAATATAGGGACTTTTAAAGTAATGTAATGTTAAAATGGTAAGAGACATAAATAAATTACATGTTCTTAAGGCTTGGGAATCATAATTTTAAGTAGGTGCTTTTTAATGCAATATAAAATCATAAGCATGATTAATTTGGATGTAGAGTAATATTATTTATTTAGGCTTAAACGCTAAATCCATGTCAAAATTTTAAAGGTAAATCTTTTTATATAGGTCAAAGTATGACCTTCAACACAGAGCCCTCACACTGAACAACAGGCTATAAAGGGCCCCAAATATGACCAACTGTTTAATCTTTGTAAAAAACGAGAAACACAGTTACACTTATGAACCACATTAACAAACTGCAACTACTGAACAACAGGTTACTGACTTAGGACTTTCGTGTATGGAATGATTCTAAGGTGTACATGTATTTCCAGTTTGATTTCTCTGACCTTGACCTAATTTTCTTGGATCAATAAAACTGATGAACATGCAAGAGTTAACTGTATGAAGTTAAGTTAAGTTTATGTGAAAGTTGTAGTTATACTTTATTATTTAGGACTATCAACATAAAATCAATGGTCAGTAAAGAAGGTGAAACATCTCAGTGGGTGCACTCTTGTCTTGTTTATTAATCATAAACTTTTCAGAAACTTTGAGTAAAAGAACAAACTGCATTTTGTCAAAAGATCATTGTAAGTTATACATTTCACCAGACCTTGATCTCATTTTCAAGGTTCATTAATTAAGGGTAAAGATTATGTTATATTTGTAAAATCACCTATACTAAAAGACTTTCCCGTAATATTTATTGGTGGCATCAATCTATTCAATTGTATATTTTATGTTTACAGATTACTGGTCCATTCCTTCAGATTGGAGTAGTTACACTAATGACTGCATTAACATGGATCATAGCCAAACAGTGGCTAACTTTGTCTACTTGTTGTAAGTTCTCTTCAATTATTTTTGCCTTGTCTTCAACTAAGAAGGTAAATCTATATTATTTTGTCTTTTTTTCCATCTTACTTCTGTTTAAGGTAGATTGGTTTGTATATAAATGTAATTTCATCAGTTAATACATTGAATACGAGTATTTAAAAATTATGTAAAATTGGAAAGAGACATTTCAAAATTTCATTGCTCTGATTTTCATTGTCTTATGAAAATGTAAATTTATATATGAAGACTATATATCATTACATCATTGAAGAATGTATATTCCATAGTAATTACTCTGTCTGTCTATCAGTGCTTCTATGTAAGATGATAAGTCTAGATTGCCTGAATAGCATTCAATACAATTACAGGAGGGATATATGGCAGTCACAATTTTTATAATTCCTTTATATATTGTAATGCTTTTTCTCTTTTTTTCTAGGTGTGCAATTTGTTTGGTTGACAGTTTATTTAATTGTGATGTCAGGACTGTACATATCACCACTATTTATAGAATCACCTTGTGTCAAGGTCATTAAAGATATACCTCATAAACCAAATATAATAGGCCATAGAGGAGCACCAGCTGTAAGTTTGTTGTGATAATATTCAATTTTAATTTAATAGAATAAGTCCGTAAGCTTAAATTGGCAGGTGTACAAAATGCTGAACAATTGAAAAAATTGAAATATTCAAGCACTGATCCTAATTTTAATTTTGAAAGGTGGACAGTTTCAAGATTTGTTCTTTCACACACTATATGAATGCCTATTTCAGAGGCACATCATTCAGTTTGATCATGTAAGAAATACATTTACAAGCTTGTTAGTGTAATTTTAGATATCAGTACTTAAAGCCTTGAAGTAATTCTAGAAAATATCTGGTATCAGACAGCCAGATGGGAGAAAACAAACATAGACCCTGATTTTCTGACCAAACTACAGTTTTAATCACTTATTTTTATATATTTATTGCAGTTAGCTCCAGAAAATACTCTAATTTCATTCCAAACTGCCATGAACTACAATGTATATGGTATAGAGACTGATATAAGATTAAGGTAGGTATTAAATAGAGAAAAGACACCTTGTTTGTTTTTTGAGACTCTATGTAATAATTTGATTTACAATGTAAACTAACTTTATGGCTGACAATTTGAGGTATTGTTGTTTGTCATACATATGGTTTGTGATAAAAAAAAATCATTGGTTGAGTATTAGAAAAAACAGTTTTGCCCTGCCTTATAATTTGTTAACAAGCTTCATGTGTGTGTGCTGTGACCTTTTACATTCATACACATCAACTACCTGCTAATTACTTATCTATTCCTACACAAAATGGCCATGTATGAAATGTTAATCACATTTTTCCTAACCTATAAATCAAGAGAGACTAGAATTGGAAACCAAACTCATTTTGAGCATGGTATGCCATGTGATGCATTTTCACATCCATTGCTCATCAACTTCATGAATACTTTAATTTACGTCTAAAAATTGCTGTGTTCATTGTATTCTTTGATTTGATATAATGACTGAGTTTTTCATTTGTTTTTCAGTTATGATGGAATGCTCTTTGTTTTCATGATTCCTTTATTTTACAGTTATGATGGAGTGTCCTTTGTTTTTCATGATTCCACATTTATTTTACAGTTATGACAGAATGCTCTTTGTTTTCATGATTCCACATTTGTTTACAGTTATGATGGAATGCTCTTTGTTTTCATGATTCCTTTGTTTTTCAGTTATGATGGAGTGTCCTTTGTTTTTCATGATTCAACATTTATTTTACAGTTATGATGGAGTGCCCATTGTTTTTCATGATTCCTTTGTTTTACAGTTATGATGGAGTGTCCTTTGTTTTTCATGATTCCACATTTATTTTACAGTTATGATGGAGTGTCCTTTGTTTTTCATGATTCCACATTTGTTTTACAGTTGTGATTGAGTTACCTTTGTTTTTCATGGTTCCTTTGTTTTTTTAGTTATGATGGTGTGCCCTTTGTTTTTCATGATTCCACATTTGTTTTACAATTATGATGGAGTGTCCTTTGTTTTTCATGATTCCACATTTGTTTTACAGTTGTGATTGAGTTACCTTTGTTTTTCATGGTTCCTTTGTTTTTTAGTTATGACGGAGTGACCTTTGTTTTTCATGATTCCACATTTGTTTTACAGTTAGGATAGTGACCTTTGTGTTTCATGATTTCACATTTGTTTACAGTTATTATGGAGTATCCCTTGCTTTTCATGATTCTACACATTTGTTTTTCAGTTATGATGGAGTGCCATTTAAATTCCTTTTATTTGATATGATAACTTTTATAAAGATATGATAACTTATATAAAGTTTTTCCTTTGTTTTTCAGTTATGATGGAGTGCCCTTTGTTTTTCATGATTCCACATTCCGTCGTACGACAAACATTGCTGATGTCTTTCCTGATTATATAGATAGTTCCGTATCAGCATTTAACATATCAGAAATAAAACAACTCAATGTTGGGTCTTGGTTTTTAAAGGCAAGTATTTCTTATATGATAGTTTTAATTCTTATAGTAATTAGTTAATTTTAGTTTTGACTAAAACAGATTCAGCCAGAAGCCAGGTGAGCTATTTACTTCCTGTGATACTTATGATTGAACACATCGTCAGTTGTGTTATAAAGTGTTTAAGGTGGTACCTAACACTACAGGGAGATAACTCTGTAAAATCAGCTAAACGTTTTAATTACGTTGTGTTGAAAAGGGAATATTAAGCTTCTCAATGATCAAAATAAGTGTTTGTCAAACTGCTATATAACCAGTGTAATTTTTCTGATAAAATGGTTGGTTCAAATTTTTTGAAATTTTTATATTTTTGTCATAGGGTCAAAGTAAATACTTTGTCAAAATTTTATGAAAATTAAACGAGCCAAATTAATTTTAGTTAAAGTGTTGGGTACCACCTTAAAAGAATGATACAATTTTTTTTCCTTGTGTTGTTGGAAACCAAGTAATATAGCCTCCTCCTTTATTCATCCAAACACATACAGAGAATAAGGAAATAATTTTTTGTATTTTTTTAACTGTTATTTGATAGCTAATGATCCTTATAATTAAACAATGATATAAAATTTTGTTTGTTTGATTAACAGGAGAATCCTTTTGGGACTGTTGGAGATTTGTCTGATGAAGAAAAGAACATTTACAACAGTCAGAGCATTCCAACGTTTGAGGAGTTGTTAACGTTTGTAAACAAGACAGATTTGATACTAATGATGGATGTATTCGGAACATCAGAGTGGCATCCAGAACACAACAGAACTATCGAAATTTACATGGAGATGATTAAAAACAGTGGTATTCCAAAATCCCGGGTATGTACATTAAAAGACCATCTGAGAATATAGCTGTGATCTGTGGTTTTGCTTTCATATGTGTGTCATAGGTTTCATATTGGTAAGATCTTTAATATACATGAATTACAAATATGTGTTGTAAGATGCGATAGAACTGAATTAGAATTGCAGTATTGAAAACAGTTCCATTGTTTGGTAGACTTGCAGGATCCCATAAAACTATTTATAGCATCAAAAAGACACTTCATAAAGAGAAAATGAACATTTATTTATCTTTTGTAATTTTGTAGGTATGGGTAACAGGTAACCACAAAGACTATAATGTAACAAGCATTCCTTTTCCTAAAACCAATAATCCTGTACAATATGTGATGCGAGATAACTTTACACATGTCAATTTTGAGCACCATATGCTCTCTGGAGAGGAAATTAAGTAAGTAAATGATATAGGTAACTAATGTTTCAACTTCACTTTTTCATTACCTACAGAAGATATGAATTATAAATGTATTATATTTTTTGTTTTTGGCAACAAGTATTGATATAAAGATAAGGTGATGTGGTATGATTACCAATGAGACAACAAGTATTGATATAAAGATAAGGTGATGTGGTATGATTACCAATGAGACAACAAGTATTGATATAAAGATAAGGTGATGTGGTATGATTACCAATGAGACAACAAGTATTGATATAACGATAAGGTGATGTGGTATGATTACCAATGAGACAACAAGTATTGATATAAAGATAAGGTGATGTGGTATGATTACCAATGAGACAACAAGTATTGATATAACGATAAGGTGATGTGGTATGATTACCAATGAGACAACAAGTATTGATATAAAGGTAAGGTGATGTGGTATGATTACCAATGAGACAAGTATCCAACTGTCCAATTACTGTAACATGGATGTAAGCAAATAAAGAGACTGTACAGCTCAAACTTTGAGCAAGGGGAAAAAAACCATTATATAGTAAATAGAAGCCCCATTCATGACAAATGTAAAAACAATTTGAAAGAAAAATTTAACAACCAAATTTATGAACAAAGCATTACAAAAAAAACCCAAATACGATAGAAACCACACAATTTTTATAAGTGTAACCATGTGTCTCATAATAATTCACAAATTGTGCATGGTGAATGTTATTAGTCATATTTTAAATTTGAGTTATCTCCCTTTGTCTATAATTGTAGTTATGCTGATTAATTGTTTAAACATCATCTTTTGTCTTGAAACAATATGATATGAAAAATTTATTTCTATAAAAAGATGATAATAATTTAAAACTTCTAAATATTATTGTAATGCTGTTAAATTTTTTTTCATCCACAGGGAATTCCAGAAGTATAACATTACAACCAATGTATTTCAAGTTAGTGCAGTATGGTTGTACTCCTTGTACTGGTGTATGGGTTTGTCCTCGGTCACTTCAGATAAATGCCATGTTCTAGAAAGGCTGAAGGAACCTATCTGGCATTTAGTAAGTATGACTGTGAAGAAACACAAATGAAATGATGGATAAAGGATGAATATGAACCACAGCTTTTGAATCACCATTAAATTTTAAGATTCAAAAGCCATTGCTCTCATTACATAAAGTTGAACACATTTAAATGCATAGATGAACCATGGGTTGTTAATCAATGAGACAGCAACCAAACAACTTAACTAGCAATGACATCAATAGGCCAACAATATAATCTTGACAAATGTTCTTCCAAGTCTGAATTGTCCTAAATAAGTAAAGATAAGCTATGAGTAAGTTCAACAGGGACTACCAAAGATCTGTTATCATCAAAACTTATCAAAGGACAGTTAAAACTATGAATTATTTGATATTATGGAAAGCCATAGATATTTTATCCTCTGATTTAACTATTTTCTTTCTATTTTACAGCCACCAAGGAATTATTTGATACTATGGATAGCCGTAGATGTTTTATCAGCTTTAGCTGTCATAACAATATTTATAGTTCAAAGGTAAATATTCCAATCATAAAAACAAAAAATGTATTAATATATCTTTTATGGGTGATGAAAGTCATATTTAACAGTGTGATATAACAATACAAAAAGTAAAGTAAATAGAAAAATGTTAGTATTTAAATAAAATAAAAACAAGTCTTTTTGTTGATGATTTTTTTCAAATTGATCATATTTTGATGTGAAAAACCTAGAGTTGGTACTTATTTTAGTCTGTTTAAAAAATTCTACCGAAAATTGTTACATATATCAAATGAAGTTATTAAATGTGATCCATTTATGTCCAATTACTGGTTCTAAATAAAATCTAATGAAGTTTTGATTAATGCTTGTAGAAGACGAATTCTGAGATCTACGTTCAGTCCTAAACAAGTATATTTTACTGATGTTATTATTGGTCCTAAAAGACCAGGAAATTAAAGATGTAAGGTATCATTCAAAGGGTTTTCAATAAAAATGGACAATTTATTATTTGTCTCTGTGCATTGAACAGCTTACTTAAACAAATATAAAATAATAAGTTTTGTTCATCAAGCTGAATGTAGGTTCTGTTTTCATTTACTTATATTAAATGGCAAATTAAAAGTAGAATTAAAAATAAAGTTCATAGCTTGCCTTATTTAACTTCAGGGAGACTATAAGAATACCTCTATCAGTCATGCTTTTTTTTTTACATTTTTTTTTTTTATAGTCGCTCTTCTTTTTCAACAGTAAGAGTCTAAAGAACTTGTATGTCATGTACTATAAGGAGCATGATCATTCTAAAAACGATGAACATGATTTAAGCTCACTAGATATCAATTTTGAAGGTGTTTAGAATAAACGTTGGATTATTATAGCGTCGATTGGGCTTCTAAAATGTTGTAAATTACAAAATTTTCAAGGAAAATATATCTCACAAACAGGCTTTGAAAATTTTGGCAAAATGCATGCTTCCATAATGTCGTATGCGAACTTGAACATTTTTGTAAATAGCAGTGAAATAAAAACTTTGACATTTCTGGATTATCCAAGAACTTAAATTATTTTCACAGAAATAAAGAAATGTACAATTATTTTTTTCTCAAAGCCATTCTACAATGATTTTCAAGTTTTCATACAACATTTTGGAAGCAAACTTTACAAACAGCTAACATTGGCAATTTTGTAATATGTCTTATTTCACACATTTTGATTGTTTTAACTGTATGCTATTTTGTAATACCAAAGATTTCCTTCCGCCCAGACCATTGGTGTCAAGAAGTATTTTTAGCCAAAAAAGTCATATATGACATTTTAGAAGCCCAGCGACGATAGGCACATGTTTGATCAAACTTTTTTCATTATTTTTCAATGATATAAGGGAGACAAACTTTGTAATCAAAGAATACCTATGATTTGAAACCATAAAAGAACTGTATAACAATACAGTGTGACCTGATTGACTAATAACAAGGAAGATTTTTTTTATTGAAATCCCTATTATAGCTGTCTATTTAACACCCTATTCTAATGATATCTAACACATGTTTCTTCTCTGTTGTTTCTATCTAAACTCCACGCTCTAATGATATCTAACACATTTCTCTTCTCTTTTATTTCTGTCTAAACTCCATGTTGATGTTGTGTACATCATAATTGTAAATAATATTTTGTGTCTATGCATAATAACTTCCCTGAAAGCTGGAGAAAACAGATGGATTTTAAGTTGAATCTTTGCAATGGAAAATGTCATTTCTGTATTGTGCACATGACAAATTTATTCCATCAGATAAGGTGAAATGTTTTCCATTTTGTTTTGAAATTAATTTAAAATTTTGAAGAATTTATATTATACATGAAAGTAAAATACATTATAATATCATATTTTCATTTTGCAAAAAGAATTCATAATACTCCTGTCATTATTGTTTTTATAATAAAAGCTTTCTAGGTCTGCATAAAAACCTTCTGCTTTCATGCTGTCACTTTTAACATGTTCATTTGTTTAGCAGAATTTCAAAAAGGGGAGAAAATATTGAAGAAAATCTATAAATTTCTTTTTTTCCATTTTTCAAATAATTCTAGAATTTCCTTATTATATAATATACTAACTAATATCTTTTACGATTTTCAAACTTTGTTCTATAAATCTTAGTTTAATCATCATTGACTAATATCGCTATGATACATATCGTTTATATACAATATTTATTACAAGATGAATTCCTGTCAGTCCTTAATGTTTGTGTTTATTGTTGAAAATAATAAGAAAGACGTAAAGTTTTCATGGCAATAATATTATCATAAAAGTTTTATTTTTGTGAATTTGAAATTTTGATATTTTTTCTATTTTTTCTCCAAATTTGGGTAAGAAAATGGATTCCACTTATTTATTAAATGTTGATATTGAAACTTTATTATTATTTGATGTGATTATGCATCATATGATATACATCATATATTAAATACTAAATCTCAACCCCATTGTCCCCTGACTTATAAATATTTACATTTTAAAGTTTGTAAGAAAGTCGGTTTAACAGGAACCATTTATGGTAAGTCTGTGATGTTTTGTGTGCAGTTGCTGTATCATCAGTAACATCAACGATCTGTGGAGATAGTAAAGCTCTAAATTCATAAACCATCAACGATCTGTGGAGATAGTAAAGCTCTAAATTTATAAACCATTGACTTATAATGGAGATAGTAAAGCTCTAAATTTATAAACCATTGTCTTATAATGGAGATAGTAAAGCTCTAAATTTATAAACCATTGTCTTATAATGGAGATAGTAAAGCCCTAAATTCATAAACCATTGTCTTATAATGGAAATAGTAAAGCCCTAAATTTATAAACCATTGACTTATAATGGAGATAGTAAAGCTCTAAATTTATAAACCATTGACTTATAATGGACATAGTAAAGCTCTAAATTCACAAACCATCGACTTATAATGGAGATAGTAAAGCCCTAAATTTATAAACCATTGACTTATAATGGAGATAGTAAAGCTCTAAATTCACAAACCATTGACTTATAATGGTTTACTAATGATTAGTTTGTTATAAGGATACTATTGACAATGGCAGCATTTAGTCCAGTTTTATTGTTGTTGAATTTACCTATGATTTTGCTAAATTTCAGAATTAACATGTTTCAGGTTTCAGTAATAGATAATTATTTTTTTAGGGAAAATGGGAAATAGATATAAGAAGATGTAGTATGAGTGCCAATGAGACAATTCTCCACCCAAGTCACAATTTGTAAAAGTAACTATTACAGGTCAAAGTACCTTCTTTAACTAGGAGGTAATAACTCACACCAAACAGCAAGGTATAAAGAGCCCCATAAAATGACTGGTGTAAACCCATTCAAATGGGAAAACCAACGGTCTAATCTATTTAAAAAAAAGAGAAACCAGAAACATTTATGAACGACATCAACAAAACACAACCATGCTTGATTTTTGGGGAGTTTCAAATTTATAATTTATTTTTCCAAGAATTTCAGATGACACCCTCTTCTACCACTCTTCAACAATGTATTATCATTCTTACTTTTTTTTATTCAGAATTCATCATAATGACGATGCCATAAATCCAGAAAGTGTTTCACTAAACAGCAGAATAAGAATTTCTGAAAATTTCTCATCTACTAGAAGTAGACGCTCTATGAAAGAAAAACTTTTAATGAAAGATGTAACAGCCGACATTTTTGATGACCCAGAAGGAGAGGATTATGGGATTGAAGCTAATTATACTGTCCAGTCATTAGACGGTCAAGCAATGGCCAGGGAATTAAGGTCAAACAGACAACAAGATGACAGAATTGAATTAACTTAAATTGAGGAATATATGTTATATTTATTTATATAATTGAAATATTTGTATTTCACACATAGATATTATTATTTTTGGCATGTATGAAGCATTATTGTGTGTAGGAATATATATGCTCGTTTAAAAACTGTGATAAAAAATGATATTGAGAATAGTTTGCTGAATATTTTACATTATTTTAAAGTAATAATTTTTTAAATCAAAATATGATGTTTTCTGAAAAATTGTGAAAGACTACTACTATAATCTATTGCTACTTCTACTAGTGGGTGTTTATGGATGAAATGGACCATCCTGGTCTGGTACAGTCAGCCCTGGCTTAAGCCTTTTGGGCATTTAATATCAATTATTTTTATCATTAGGTATTGAATGTAATGTAAGATGCTGAACTACAAGGAATTTTTCAGCGAATCTATTCTATTAAGGGGACATTAGCTATGAGATATACAAAAAATAAAAAAAAAATTTTTTTTTTGTTCAATCATCAATAAAAGTAAAAAGTAAAATAATAATTACGCTTTTAGGTTCAATTTTGTCAAAAATAAGGTAAGAAACATTGTTGATGAATTTTTCACTTGCAATTGAATAAATCGACCTCATTGAATACCTATTCATATGACCGCTAATTAAACCCCTTAAGTAGAGATTAGTTTATAGATATAAGAAGATGTGGTATGAGTGCCAATGAAACAACTCTCCATCCAAGTCACAATTTATAAACGTAAACCATATTAAAGGTCAAAGTATAAATGAATATTACTTTTTGATGTATAAGGCATGTTTCAGGAAAATGTTAACATTGAAAGTGAAAAATGGTGATCCATTTCGTCGACTGATTCTATCCACAAAAACTCAATCTTATACCGGTAAAAATGATGATGAACTTATTTTTATGCCCCACCTACGATTGTAGAAGGGCATTATGTTTTCTGGTCTGTGCATCTGTTCATTTGTCTGTGTGTCCGTCTGTCTGTCCGCTTCAGGTTAAAGTTTTTGGTCAAGGTAGTTTTTGATGAAGTTGAAGTCCAATCAACTTGAAACTTAGTACACATGTTCCCTATGATATGATCTTTCTAATTTTAATGCCAAGTTAGAGTTTTTAACCCATATATTGAACATAGAAAATGATAGAGTGAGTGGGGCATCTGTGTACGGGGACACATTCTTGTTTTCAACCTTAAACATGAAATGAAACAGATGCAGAAAAATCATTATCTATATATATTAGTGTTTATATCAGGTTATGTGACCATAGCAGTCTTTAGAGTATCTTTAGGGTAAACTATGGCGTCTAGACTAATAGACATATCATACTTTGTTAATTGTTTATTATACCCCGCTTTGAAAAAAAGGGGGTATACTGTTTTACATCTGTCTGTCAGTCCGTCAGTCCATCAGTCCATCAGTCCGTTAGTCCGTCAGTCTGTCAGTCCGTCTGTCCATCCCATGAATATTTTTCGTCACATTTTTCTCAGTAACTACACTACCAGGATTTCTGAAATTTGGTTTCAGGCTTGATATAAGTCAGCTATACCGTGTGATGCGTTTTCAGATTCATCACTCAACAACTTCCTGTTTACCGAACACTTGTTTGATTTTACACATGATAACCATGAAAATTTTTCGTCACATTTTTCTCAGGAACTACAATCCAAGGATTTCTGAAATTTGGTTTCAGGCTTGATATAAGTCAGCTGTACCGTGTGATGCGTTTTCAGATTCATCACTCAACAACTTCCTGTTTACCGAACACTTGTTTGATTTTACACATGATAACCATGAAAATTTTTCGTCACATTTTTCTCAGGAACTACAATCCAAGGATTTCTGAAATTTGGTTTAAGGGTTAATATAAGTCAGCTATACCGTGTGATGCATTTTCAGATTCATCACTCGACAACTTCCTGTTTACCGAACACTTGCATATTTTTACACAATTAATATTATCCACTTGCGGCGGGGGTATCATCAGTGAGCAGTAGCTCCCAGTTTCACTTGTTTCAGACTACTTGTTATTTTGATATACATTTTAGTGTGTCATAAATCAAATATGAGAATTTGAGTAAAATCAGTGAACTAAACAGCTAATGCCCCTTTAATTTCACATGCATGAAAAATATTGTTATATGTTTTTTTACTTTTATTAAAATGAGTGTCTTTGTGTATCATGTGTATAGCATTTTTAACTACAGCAGATGACATTTTGTTTATGAAATGTTATTGAATTGCTGAAAAACAACTGCCATTTCTTAGAAAATAACAGTTTCGTTGTATTTGATCTGTATTATGTACTTGTACTTTATATTATCTTAAATTTTCATTTGAACCAGAAAGTCTTAAGGTAGATTCATGGTATACCGCCATCTTGGATTGTACAATCACAGTACAAAATCGGTCTAGATATTTGACTAGATCTGCAAATTTAGAGACAGATTTGCAATTTAATGGTTAGACTGTTTATTTATATAAAGAAAACTTGTTAATTTATTGTTTTATTTAAAACATTTTAACAAATATCAAATATTTTGGTTTTTAAAATCATTGTTTTCAAATGAGCCATTTAAGGGAAGATAACTCTTTCAGTACAAAATTTATACTGGGCTAATATGGAATTTTTTTATTTTTACTTGTAGCAAGAAAACATAGTGTCACCGAACTAAAACAAGTTCGGTGACACTATGTTTTCTTTTTATTTTCTTAAAACATATTATGAAACCTATCTTCTCACAATTTATTTCAAAATTCTATCTCATAGAATTTTTTTTAAGCACACTAATGTGTTTTTTCATGAACAAACTAACCAAATTTAGTCAATTTTCAACGCCTCATAGCTTGAAAAATAGCACGGTGACCTATACTTTTTATTACATTTTTGAAAAAAGCATAGAAAAATCTTCATTTTGGCAAATTATAAGAAAATTCTGTCTCAAAAAATATATACTTATGATCTACCTTACATCTTCAGCAAAAATGAGTCTAACAATACAATGTTTGATATTCAGATTGGAAGACATGCATATGATATTTGCTGCTTATTTTAGGCATCCATCAATCAGTCTTAATTTTAGCCCACCTGTCCTATATGACTAAAATGAGTAGTTACTTTTTATTTTATCATCCATTCTTTGTTTGTCTGACGACTTTTTTCTCTCATTCTTTGGAGTTCACAGGTCAATTTCCTAGACTGATAATGGTCTTGTGTACCCTTTGTCCAGAAAAGTTGTGTTTCAAACTTTTATATCCAGTCATTCCATACTATTAGATAATTTGTTGATAGTTTATGAATGTCTTAGGGTTAGACGAGAGATGTTATTCCAAGCACTATTTTATGGTGCCTTATCACAAGATACTTTTCATCAATGGATTTTAACAGAGCAACATGACAGGTGTTATTTGAGGAACAGGAAGTACTGAACTTGTTGATCACCTATATAAAGGAAGGGGTATATTGTTTTACCTCTGTCTATAACACATTAGGCCATAGTTATTATATTTTTAGTTTTACGAAATTTTTTGACAAAACCAATGGGTAGGAGGACGAAAATAAAAAAAAACAACCGTTAATATCAAATTTTTTTTTTATTATTTCACCAGGAGATTTTCTACTAGTGTAACGAACTATTTTTTTTTTCTTGACAAGGTTTGAATTGAAAATCAATGTGCAACAACTTACTAAATCACCAAGAGCATAAATTTAGATTCTTTCATGCAGTTATGAACTAAAATTTTTTTTTTTTTGCATGAAAAACACTGGGTCGGAGGAGAAAAAAAAATAAAAATCAACATTTTTAATTTTATTTTTTTTCCTATTTGGCAAAAATTAGGGTAGGAGGGTTCGTAAAACTAAAAATAAAAAAACTACGGCCTTACTGTTTTCTCATCAAATACAGCTTCTTGGTATGGAACCATACTTCATCTGGTTATGCCATACTTTATCACCTGTTTTCACTTCCCTCAATATTCTACTTCTTGTATGCTAAAAAAATTATGTCTTAATATGGGAAAAATAAAAGTGAGCCATGGCTCAAAGGTAATCTTGTTTATTTTAGACATGGTGTCAGTGTTCTCCCCAGATATTTCATATAGCATCCTGGTAAACAAGGAATTTTGAAATACCATCTTGTTTCTAAAAATTATAGCATCACATCCATAACACATTCTATAAGAAAATCAATTCATATAGCATCACATTCAGAAATATAGCATCACATTACCATGATGCTAAAAGGCCCTGGGGAGAACACTGGGTGTTGTCTTGTTTTTTTGAACTTATGGTTTTGATGGCACTCCTGGTATCTTCTATCTATCTGTTTATCCACTAAACAAAAATGTGTCATTTAGAATTTAAAATCATGTGATTAGCTAACCATATCCTAAGCTATGGAAATTAAATCAATGATCTGATTTAATTTTCATTTTGAGGTAAAAACAATGAAATTACCCATAGTCATTTGGATCCAAAAACAGTTTTATTATATACTGCTTGTCTGTCAAGTATGTGGAACTCAGGAGCCAGAACTAAGACTTGGTGTTATTGAATAAAGGTTATATCCATGTCCTGTAATTGATTGATCATATATACTCAGATATCTAATTTACAAATATATTGTTTTGCCTAATTTAATGCCATGCTTAATGCTTACTTAAAGTAATCTTTAACTTCTCAGTGCATACCATCACTATGATTCACAAAATTGAAAATGATGAATTTTCTAAAATTTCTACCAGTTTTGTTGAGTAAGGTTTTTGAATGTTCATCATTCTGATTACATTCCAGTATTTCTGATTTTGTTTTTAATTACTTAGTATAGCTTATTGGAAAAGTTTTTACTTAATTTTAAATTGGTTTTATTTGTTATAACTGACTTGATTAAAGTATCAGTAAGCCAATCCTATTCAGAAACTTTCATATAAAAGTAATGGTTTCATGGGACAGTCACTTTTAACTGCATTCTGTTTAATGTTTATAGTCTTTAAATTATGCCAGAAGGAGGAATGACAAACTATTCTTATTTCACATTGCTTTCATTCTATGAGGTAACCAATGTAAAAAATAATGTTTATTTAGATATTGTTTCCAAAGAGGAAAATATGCATTTAAGGAGTAATATTGTATTTTAAACCTGTTGTATTTATTTTTTTACATTTATCAAATTCTAACAACTAATTTAAAAATAATTACAATGTTGCTTACTTGAAAGATACACAAAGAAATGAGAGTAAGAAGAAAATGAACTGTAGAGTTTACAATGTGTGACTATTTGAAATTTAAAAAAATTATTTACTAAATATTTTTTATAGCATATTTGTAATGTATAAATACCAGGTACTGTCACAAATTCTAAATTTTCTTCAATTTTTAACAAAGGATTACAAAAATTTAAGTAAGCACTATAGGAAAGGATGTAAAAATCCCTGTAAACAATAGAAAAAGGTTAATGTTAAGGTTATATTTTTTTTCCTTGAAATTTATCAAAATTGTGAGTAGACATCAATGCAATCGCCAAATCATTCTAGTGTCATTATGATTGAAATGACGTGTTGTGCAGTTCTCAAGTTTGAAGTATACTATAGTATATCATAGTTTTGAAGTGCATATTAACTTATGTATGCATGTATCTAAATATAAGTTTGCTGTTTAAAGGATAATATATTGTTATGGTGATATATCTTTGATAATTATTTGTAGGGTTGTTACAGATATTGTTTGCACATTTTTTTTTATGAAAACTATTTAATTACCTATTGCCATATCTGTCATACTGATGTACATGTATCATGTGCTTATATATTTTTTGTAGCTAATAAATACAAGAGAACTTAATTTGTAGTATTGTCTTACTTGCAGTTATAGGGGCCTCGGTGGCTGAGTGGTCTAAGTAGTTACTACTGTAATCACTAGCCAGTCAACACTGAGGTTGTGAGTTCGAACCCCGCTCGTGTGGGTGCACTCAACTTCAATCTTAATTGACTAGGATTGTCAGTTTTCCTATTGAAGGTCTGTGGTTTTCTACGGACACTCCGGCTTCCTCCACCAATAAAAACTGACAGCCATGGAATAGCCTAAATGTGGTGCTTAAAACTGGCGTTAAAACACCAAAAATCAAATCAAATTACTAACAGTTATAACTATATGATAATATCCAGCCACCACCAATATCTATGTTGTTCCAAACTTAAATTACAGGAGGCTAGAGTTTTGGAATATGTCATTACACTTATAAAGGACATATGCTTCATTCAGGATGTTCTTAGTTGATATTTCTAGATTATATAAAATATATCATGAGGGTCTGGAATTGGGTATCCAGAATAGAGAATATTGGGTCCAAAAATAATATCTCTGTACATATATATTATCAAAGTCCAGGCTTGTAAAAGTGCAGATTTAAGAGTTTTTCGTGATCGTGAAGACTGATTAAATAATCTGTGACCGCTGTTGATAGTAAATAGTAAACAAATGCTATTTCTAGTATATTTATGCAAGTCTAGCACAGTAAAACACAATAGGATATGAAAGTCAACAAACACATTACGGATAAAAGGAGAAGGAAAAAAGCTGTCCTGTCCCAAAGAAACTGGTTTTTAAGAAGCAGACCATCAAAGTTGGATAAAAGGAAAAGTTTTTTTCTATTAGGGTATACATTTAAGTTCAATTTTAAATTTGCCAGTATAATCTGCATCACAGGTTAAAGCATTGTTCTTTGAGAGATGTATGCCTAGTAGTATAAATGACTCATTAGCCAAAGGATAAAGTGTCATGATGGTCTCTGCAGGTAAAAAGACTTGCAACAACATTTTGTAGGTTGTAGGTGGCCTGTTGTTTGAAGATGATAGAATTGGTTATAGCAATAGGTATGGTGTTGTTTCTTTGTGATTTGAATGATGTAAAAGTATACTTCACATTAAGAGTGAGGTCAGTGGGCGGAGTTGACATGTTACTATTGCGTAGGGAAATCTAGGACACATGTGTATTTTAAACGTTTCATTAATTATATACCTAATACGGTAAGCATAACTGCACAAAAATGTTATCATGCTTTGACCCAACTATTATGATTATTAGTATGATTAATTTCGACACCGTCTAAATAACCATGTTAGTTGGGTCAAAGCATGATAACTTATGATAGAACACATCAATCCAATAATCCAATTAAGCCTGCTTTTCAATATTAGACAAGGTACTAGTCTCATTTGAATTATTAACATTTAACAAAATGTTAAATGAATGTATATAGGTAAAAAAATCTGAGACAAAGGCTTGTGGGACATGCTCATTAAAAAAAAAATTAACAATCTTCTCTTGCATCAATGATAACAAATGACTATTATTAACATTAGTTTATACCATGAAACAAAGCACCCTTTCTAACTTCAGTTTTCTCCATACAAAAACAGCTGCCTTATTCATATGTTTTATTAAAAAAAAAACAATGCATCAGTTTACTCCACCAAACACATCCGCTTCTCACATCATATTTTTTTACTTCACAAACCAACACATCTAATTTTGAGGTACATGCAAGCCAAACACTTGTGCGGCATCCATTAGTAATGTATTTTATAATGAGTTAATAGACTATTAAATTTAATAGACGTTTGTGCAACCCAGTCACTTGCATCATTTTTTATTTCACAAAACAACACATCCACCTCTGATCTCAGATTTACATCACAAAACAAAAAAATCTATGCTTATATAAGTTTACTCAAACAACTCATCCACCTCTTATATCAGTCTACCCAACAAAACAACACATCCACCTCTTATCTCAGTCTACCCAACAAAACAACACATTCACCTCTTATCTCAGTTTACCCAACAAAACAACTCATCCACCTCTTATCTCAGTTTACTCAACAAAACAACACATCCACCACTTATCTCATTTTTCTCAACAAAACAATACATTCACCTCTAATCTCAGTTTAGCAACAAAACAACTCATCCACCTCTCATCTCAGTTTACTCAACAAAACAACTCATCCACCTCTTATATCAGTTTACTCAACAAAACAACTCATCCACCTCTTATCTCAGTTTAGTCAACGGAACAACTCATCCACCTCTTATCTCAGTTTGGCAACAAAACAACACATTCACCTCTTATCTCAGTTTACTCAACAAAACAACTCATCAAACTCTTATCTCAGTTTAGCAACAAAACAACTCATCCACTTCTTATCTCAGTTTACTCAACAAAACAACACATCCACGTCTTATCTCAGTTTACTCAACAAAACAACACATACACCTCTTATCTCAGTTTACTCAACAAAACAACTCATCCACCTCTTATCTCAGTTTACCCAACAAAACAACTCATCCACCTCTCATCTCAGTTTACTCAACAAAACAACTCATCCACCTCTTATATCAGTTTACTCAACAAAACAACTCATCCACCTCTTATCTCAGTTTAGTCAACGGAACAACTCATCCACCTCTTATCTCAGTTTGGCAACAAAACAACACATTCACCTCTTATCTCAGTTTACTCAACAAAACAACTCATCAAACTCTTATCTCAGTTTAGTCAACAAAACAATACATCCACCTCTTATCTCAGTTTACTCAACAAAACAACTCATCCACCTCTTATCTCAGTTTAGCAACAAAACAACACATCCACCTCTTATCTCAGTTTACTCAACAAAACAACACATCCACCACTTATCTCATTTTTCTCAACAAAACAATACATTCACCTCTAATCTCAGTTTAGCAACAAAACAACTCATCCACCTCTAATCTCAGTTAACTCAACAAAACAACACATCCACCTCTTATCTCAGTTTACTCAACAAAACAACTCATCCACCCCTTATCTCAGTTTAGCAACAAAACAACACATACACCTCTTATCTCAGTTTAGCAACAAAACAACACATCCACCTCTTATCTCAGTTTAGCAACAAAACAACACATCCACCTCTTATCTGAGTCTAGCAACAAAACAACTCATCAAACTCTTATCTCAGTTTAGTCAACGGAACAACTCATCCACCTCTTATCTCAGTTTAGCAACAAAACAACACATCCACTTCTCATCTCAGTTTAGCAACAAAACAATACATTCACCTCTAATCTCAGTTTACTCAACAAAACAACTCATCAAACTCTTATCTCAGTTTACTCAACAAAACAACACATCAACCTCTTATCTCAGTTTAGTCAACGGAACAACTCATCCACCTCTTATCTCAGTTTACTCAACAAAACAACTCATCCACCTCTTATCTCAGTTTAGCAACAAAACAACACATCAACCTCTTATCTCAGTTTAGTCAACAAAACAACTCATCCACCTCTTATCTCAGTTTACTCAACAAAACAACTCATCCACCTCTTATCTCAGTTAAGCAACAAAACAACACATCCACCTCTTATCTGAGTCTAGCAACAAAACAACACATCCACCTCTTATCTGAGTCTAGCAACAAAACAACACATCCACCTCTTATCTGAGTCTAGCAACAAAACAACTCATCCACCTCTTATCTGAGTCTAGCAACAAAACAACTCATCCACCTCTTATCTCAGTTTAGCAACAAAACAACACATCCACCTCTTATCTGAGTCTAGCAACAAAACAACACATCCACCTCTAATCTCAGTTTATTAAACAAAACAACGCATCAACCTCTTATCTCAGTTTACTCAACAAAACAACACATCCACTTCTTATCTCAGCTTACTCAACAAAACAACACATACACCTCTTATCTCAGTTTACTCAACAAAACAACTTATCCACCTCTTATCTCAGCTTGTTACTCAACAAAACAACACATCCACTTCTTATCTCAGTTTAGCAACAAAACAACACATCCACCTCTTATCTCAGTTTACCCAACAAAACAACACATCCACCTCTTATCTCAGTTTACTCAACAAAACAACACATCCACCTAGCAACAAAACAACACATCCACCTCTTATCTCAGTTTACCCAACAAAACAACTCATCCACCTCTTATCTCAGTTTACCCAACAAATCAACACATCCACCTCTTATCTCAGTTTACCCAACAAAACAACACATCCACCTCTTATCTCAGCTTACTCAACAAAACAACACATCCACCTCTTATCTGAGTCTAGCAACAAAACAATACATCCACTTCTTATCTCAGTTTACTCAACAAAACGACTCATCCACCTCTTATCTCAGCTTAGTCAACAAAAGAACTCATCCACCTCTTCTCTCGGTTTACCCAACAAAACAACACATCCACCTCTTATCTCAGTTTAGCAACAAAACAACACATCCACCTCTTATCTCAGTTTACCCAACAAAACAACACATCCACCTCTTATCTGAGTCTAGCAACAAAACAATACATCCACTTCTTATCTCAGTTTACCCAACAAAACAACACATCCACCTCTTATCTCAGTTTAGCAACAAAACAACACATCCACCTCTTATCTCAGCTTACCCAACAAAACAACTCATCCACCTCTTATCTCAGTTTAGTCAACAAAACAACACATCCACCTCTTATCTGAGTCTAGCAACAAAACAATACATCCACTTCTTATCTCAGTTTACCCAACAAAACAACACATCCACCTCTTATCTCAGTTTAGCAACAAAACAACACATCCACCTCTTATCTCAGCTTACCCAACAAAACAATACATCCACCTCTTATCTCAGTTTAGTCAACAAAACAACACATCCACCTCTTATCTCAGTTTACCCAACAAAACAACACATCCACCTCTTATCTCAGTTTACTCAACAAAACAACACATCCACCTCTTATCTGAGTCTAGCAACAAAACAACACATCCACCTCTTATCTCGGTTTACCCAACAAAACAACACATCCACCTCTTATCTCAGTTTAGCAACAAAACAACACATCCACCTCTTATCTCAGTTTACTCAACAAAACAACACATCCACCTCTTATCTCAGTTTACTCAACAAAACAACACATCCACCTCTTATCTCAGTTTAGCAACAAAACAACACATCCACCTCTTATCTCAGTTTACCCAACAAAACAACACATCCACCTCTTATCTGAGTCTAGCAACAAAACAACACATCAACCTCTTATCTCAGTTTACTCAACAAAACGACTCATCCACCTCTTATCTCAGCTTAGTCAACAAAAGAACTCATCCACCTCTTATCTCAGCTTACTCAACAAAACAACACATCAACCTCTTATCTCAGTTTAGCAACAAAAGAACTCATCCACATCTTCTCTCGGTTTACCCAACAAAACAACACATCCACGTCTTATCTCAGTCTATCCAACAAAACAACTCATCCACCTCTTATCTCAGTTTACTCAACAAAACAACACATCCACCTCTTATCTCAGTTTAGTCAACAAAACAACTCATCCACCTCTTATCTCAGTTTACTCAACAAAACAACACATCCACCCCTTATCTCAGTTTACCCAACAAAACAACACATCCACCTCTTATCTCAGCTTACTCAACAAAACAACACATCCACCTCTTATCTGAGTCTAGCAACAAAACAATACATCCACTTCTTATCTCAGTTTACTCAACAAAACGACTCATCCACCTCTTATCTCAGCTTAGTCAACAAAAGAACTCATCCACCTCTTCTCTCGGTTTACCCAACAAAACAACACATCCACCTCTTATCTCAGTTTAGCAACAAAACAACACATACACCTCTTCTCTCGGTTTACCCAACAAAACAACACATCCACCTCTTATCTCAGTTTACTCAACAAAACAACACATACACGTCTTAACTCAGATTTACTTAAAAAACAAAGTAAATCCACCTCTTATCTCAGCTTAGTCAACAAAACAACTTATCCACCTCTTATCTCAGTTTACTCAACAAAACAACACATCCACCACTTATCTCAGTTTAGCAACAAAACAACACATACACCTCTTATCTCAGTTTAGCAACAAAACAACACATCCACCTCTAATCTCAGTTTACTCAACAAAACAACACATCCACCTCTTATCTCAGTTTAGCAACAAAACAACACATACACCTCTTATCTCAGTTTACTCAACAAAACAACGCATCAACCTCTTATCTCAGTTTAGCAACAAAACAACACATCCACCTCTTATCTCAGTTTACCCAACAAAACAACACATACACCTCTTATCTCAGTTTACCCAACAAAACAACACATACACGTCTTAACTCAGATTTACTTCAAAAAACAAAGAAAATCCACCTCTTATCTCAGCTTAGTCAAGAAAACAATACATCCACCTCTCATCTCAGTTTACTCAACAAAACAATACATCAACCACTTATCTCAGTTTACTCAACAAAACAACTCATCAAACTCTTATCTCAGTTTGGCAACAAAACAACACATCCACCTCTTATCTCAGTTTACCCAACAAAACAACACATACACGTCTTAACTCAGATTTACTTCAAAAAACAAAGAAAATCCACCTCTTAACTCAGCTTAGTCAAGAAAACAATACATCCACCTCTTATATCAGTTTACTCAACAAAACGACTCATCCACCTCTTATCTCAGTTTAGTCAACAAAACAACACATCCACCTCTTATCTCAGTTTACTCAACAAAACAACACATCCACCTCTTATCTCAGTTTACCCAACAAAACAACTCATCCACCTCTTATCTCAGTTTACTCAACAAAACAACTCATCCACCTCTTATCTCAGTTTAGCAACAAAACAACACATACACCTCTTATCTGAGTCTAGCAACAAAACAACACATCCACCTCTTATCTCAGTTTACTCAAACAACTCATCCACCTCTTATCTCAGTTTACTCAACAAAACAACACATCCACCTCTTATCTCAGTTTACCCAACAAAACAACTCATCCACCTCTTATCTCAGTTAACTCAACAAAACGACTCATCCACCTCTTATCTCAGTTTAGTCAACAGAACAACACATCCACCTCCTATCTCAGTTTAGCAACAAAACATTACATCCACCTCTTATCTCAGTTTACCCAACAAAACAACACATCTACCTCTTATCTCACTTTAACCAACAAATCAACACATCCACCTCTCATCTCAGTTTACTCAACAAAACAATATATCCACCTCTTATCTCAGTTTACTCAACAAAACAACACATCCACCCCTTATCTCAGTTTACTCAGCAAAACAACTCATCGACCTCTAATCTCAGTTTACTCAACAAAACAACACATCTACCTCTTATCTAAGTTTACCTCACGAAACAACAGATTATTTCTTATATCGTTTGTTTAAAAAAAACCAAACATATCCACTTCTTATATCAGTACACAACACCACAACAAAACCACGACTTCTTATATCAGTGAAACACGAAACTACATCCACCTCTTTCATCAGTGTACACCATTACAACATCACATCCACCTTTTACATAGAGGTACAACACAACAACAAGAACACATCCGCCTCTTACATCAGTGAACAACACGAACACAACACAGTCATCTCTTACATCAGTGTTCAACACTACAACAACAATCCCTCTCTTACATCAGTGTACAACACGAAGACAACAATATCCTTCTTACATCAGTGTGCAACACGGAAACAACACATCTGCCTATTACATCAGTATGTAACATGGCAACCCCGCATACAGCCTTTGCCTCAGTGTACAACACGACAACAACACACTTCAACCTTATAGTAGTGTACAACATGACAAAACCCCATCAGCTTCGTATATCAGTGTACAACACTACAACACTACAACAATACATCTACCTCTTACATCAGTGTACATCATTACAACAACACATCCACATATTACATCAATATACAAAACAACAACAACATAGCACCTCTGACAACAGTGTACAACATGACAACAATACATCATTATATCACATCAGTATACAAAACAACAACAACATAGCCACCTCTGACATCAGTGTACAACATGACTACAACACATCCACATATCACATCAGTATACAAAACAACAACAACATAGCCACCTCTGACATCAGTGTACAACATGACAACAAAACATCCACATATTACATCAGTATGCAAAAAAAAACAAAAAACAACAACATAGCCACCTCTGACATCAGTATACACCATACCATCATCACATCCACCTCTTACATTAGTATACAATACGACAACAACGTAGCCACCTCTGACATCAGTGTACATCACGCTAATAACACATCCACCTATAACATCAGTATACAAAACAACAACAACAACATAGCCACCTCTGACATCAGTGTAAAAATTGACAACAACACCACATTCACATATTACATCAGTATACAAAACAACAACAACATAGCCACCTCTGACATCAGTATACACCATACCATCATCACATCCACCTCTTACATTAGTATACAATATGACAACAACGTAGCCACCTCTGACATCAGTGTACATCACGCTAATAACACATTCACCTATTACATAAGTATACAAAACAACAACAACAACATAGCCACCTCTGACATCAGTAAACAACATGACGACAGAATCACCTCATGCAACACACCAACAACACTTCCACCTTTTATATCATTGTACAACACGAAAACAAATCATTTATTACATCAATGTTTAACACGACAACAACAACCCCCTTACATCAGTGTAAAACACGACATCAATCCATCCATCTATGACATTGGTGTGCAACATGTTTATTACATAAGAGTGCAACACGACAACCACACATCCAACTCTTACATCAGTGTGCAACACGACAACCACACATCCACCTCTTACATCAGTGTGCAACACGACAACCACACATCCACCTCTTACATCATTGTGCAACACGACAACCACACATCCACCTCTTACATCAGTGTGCAACACGACAACCACACATCCACCTCTTACATCAGTGTGCAACACGACAACCACACATCCACCTCTTACATCATTGTGCAACACGACAACCACACATCCACCTCTTACATCAGTGTGCAACACGACAACCACACATCCACCTCTTACATCAGTGTGCAACACGACAACCACACATCCACCTCTTACATCAGTGAGCAACACGACAACCACACATCCAACTCTTACATCAGTGTGCAACACGACAACCACACATCCACCTCTTACATCAGTGTGCAACACGACAACCACACATCCACCTCTAACATAAGTGTGCAACACGACAACCATACATCCACCTCTTACATAAGTGTGCAACACGACAACCACACATCCACCTCTTACATCAGTGTGCAACACGACAACAAAACATCAACCTATTTTATCACTTTACAAAACGACAACAGCTCATCCACCTCAGTGTTAAACACGACAATAACACATACAAATATTACATCAGTATTCAACTTGAAAACCAGGCTTCCACCTCGGACATCAGTATACAACACGACAACAACGCATCCACCTCTACATCAGTGTACAAAACGAAAACAATTCATCCATCTCTTACATCATTGAACAACGCGACAACAACACATTCACCTCGGACACCAGTGTACAACACGAAATCAACACGGTATCATCTGAACAATTATGATATATTTAAGACAAAATCCATGCCGCCTTAAAAATCTATTCAATACAATACAATTCACTAGAACCACCGCAGGTCTTCTTACTCTCTTCGTATATAACAATACAACAAACCTTGCCTTTAGTAACGAATCTTCCTATAACACATCAAACACGACTCTTGAATGTTTTTTCGACGAAATTGGCGGAATTGATCAACAAAATGATCAGCAATGCGATATTTTAAAATCAGTAAAAACATCCATTATTTACATGTTTAATATACAAAAATAACAAATAAAAAAGGTGAACAAACCACTACGATATGGTTATGACAATAGGAACTTTAAGCATATAGTTATAATCGTACATGGTTATGACAATAGGAACTTGAAGCATATAGTTATAACCGTACATCTAATTGAGCAATTGTCAAATAATGACTTGGTGTACTGCTTTTTGATCATCATTTACATTGTTTTTCATCCATTTGGAGCGTACAGAAAAAAGAATTAAAAAGCGAGAAGTGTTTCATCACAATATTGATTAAAAAGACAAACATTTATTTCTCGGTGTTTGTAGTCCTTTTTGTAGATCTGTATAAAATGGTCACATGTTTATATATACACTATTGTTCAAAATACATTTGAGTATAGTTTCATATAGAATGTCCTTTGTATATCTGTATGAAATGGTACATGTTAACATATATACACAATTGTTAAAAATATAATTGAGTATAGTTCCATATATTGTGGAATAGTTGGAGGGACATTGGTAACATATAAAGACACATTTCAACAAGCACAGTTTATAGTCAATGAATTTTACGTTTTCTTTAACACCACATCACCACATATGTCTATACCGACAACTTCCTCCCCTTTTAATTTAAATTCACATGCGTTGACGGCTTTGAATGGATCATCATTTGGTTTTGTTCCTTTGATCATGGCCGTTATAGGATCGCCATCATCATTAGTTAAGAAAAGACGTAATGTATTGGGATCTGGGTGGTTTCTTTGTCTGTTCAGATGATATTCAACAAAACCTGGAATGGATTTAAAATGAAAATAATCTGATATACATAAAAGTACATTATTACTAAAACAGGTTTTAAAAGAAGAGTGTAACAGTAATATGAAAATAAGGAGATTAATTGCAGAAAAATACTGCTAATTTATTGGGAGAGATCCGATTGCGCCAAAAATGCATCCTTTTGCGCCACAACTTTTTTTCTTCAATGATACGTTTGCGCCACATGTTTTCAAATTACATGGTATCATTTGCGCCAAATATAAAACATACGATTGCGCCAATTAGAAGAAAAATTACTTCCTTACTCCTTTATTCGGACTTCGAACCGGTAGTTAAACCGGCAAATGTTTACTTTTCTGTAACATGTCTTTTTCTTACTGCTGGTGCATGGATACCTCCCAATTTAATGTATGTACTAGCTTGTAACTTGACTCTCGACAGTTAAATTTTAGTTAGTTAAAGTGCTCGGCAAGCATCGCGCTTTAAATAATAAAATTAAACTGTCTCGAGTGGAGAAATATCGTAATACACTTGTTGCAGTGTAGGAATCTATATTTCTCTCTTTGTACATTGACTGTCTTATGCATTTTAAGTAATTTCTCTTCAGATGCTCATCTTCATTGTGAAATATCTCTGAACATATGATACGTTTAAGCAAAAAATAAGAATAAATATATAGTAATCATTAATATTTATGATAGATATGTGTACAGGTAAACTGGCGCACATGAGTTTCGAATATTGGCGCAATTGAGGCATTTGGAAAACAAAATTTGGCGCAAATGATAACCCTGAAAAATAGCAATTGGCGCAAAAGGACTGCTGCCAATTTATTGGCATTTTTTAATGAGTTACACGTTTTATTATTGTGTTGATATAAAAGACGGACAAAGTACTAGTTGTATGAAGAAATCAAAAGACGGGCAAAGTACTAGTAGTATGAAGAAATCAAAAGACGGACAAAGTACTAGTAGTATGAAGAAATCAAAAGACGGGCAAAGTACTAGTAGTATGAAGAAATCAAAAGACGGGCAAAGTACTAGTTGTATGAAGAAATCAAAAGACGGGCAAAGTACTAGTAGTATGAAGAAATCAAAAGACGGGCAAAGTACTAGTAGTATGAAGAAATTAAAAGACGGGCAAAGTACTAGTAGTATGAAGAAATCAAAAGACGGGCAAAGTACTAGTAGTATGAAGAAATCAAAAGACGGGCAAAGTACTAGTAGTATGAAGAAATTAAAAGACGGGCAAAGTACTAGTAGTATGAAGAAATCAAAAGACGGGCAAAGTACTAGTAGTATGAAGAAATCAAAAGACGGGAAAAGTACTAGCAGTATGAAGAAATCAAAAGACGGGCAAAGTACTAGTAGTATGATCAAAAACTAACAACTTTTCATTCATGTACAATTCATTCATTTAAACCATGGCTTCAATGTTGGTTATTCTCTGAAAACTTTCAGAAGGTTGAATAGATATTGAAAGAATATTTGTTTTCTCTCTTTAGTATCATCGATGCAGAAAACCTTGATCGAGTCATGTGAAGATCAGTATGGTACACCACTCCGGCCATTTTCACAACTCTCCACCAGAGACCAAATGATGTAGAATGAACAATTATCGGTATTTTACGAAATTCTCCTTTGATCTTACTGACTGATAATTTCCAATGTCAGCGCAGTAGAGTGATATGAAAAATTATCGCTAGAAATTAAGGGCGCACATGCTGTTGTCAATGAAATTAACAATGTAGTCATAGGTAAAATAGCGATAAACAGATTATCATTGGTCATCTCAACCTTTCTCGATTGCTTTTCTCACTTTAGCCACACCGGCTCAAGCGAGAAAATCCATCTCGTTGAAATGGCCAACGATACTTATAGATTAATAGATGATGTTCCGTTTATAAATTATAGATTACCGCATGGCATTCAACAATGAGCAAACTCCTAACACATAGTAAGCTATTAAAGGCCCCAAACAGACAAATGAAAACTATACCAATGAACTGGTTATGTAGACAATATACGATAAACAAATATGACATAGAGAAACAAACAACGACCAGTGAATTACAGACTCCTGACTTTGGACTAGCACATATAAAATGTGGCGGATTAAACATGTTTGCTAGCGCCAAACCTTCCCCCGTAAGTTCTTAACGTACTAGTTGGTAGAACAGCTCAATTTGTTGTTGAACATTTACTGAATGCCAATGAATCTGGAAGGTTTTATATAATTTAAGAAGCTAGAAAAAGGATAACCTTTATTTATTTTTATTTTTTTGTTTTATTTATAAGATTTCTTTTTTTCTGCATCAATTATTGCAGTGAAAACAACATGGGTAGCTGGGGATGAAAGGCTGTATACAATTTTAACATTAGTTGTGCGTCAAAAGAAATCGATTCTTACATGTTTTGTAAATTTCAATTGTATATACATTGTATAAAACTATGATAAGAAGACATGGTATGATTGACAATGAGACAAACTCTCCACAGAAACCTAATGACATTGAAGTTAACAGCATATATATAAATGTCAAGATTTTAAACGATTCCACTTATACTAGTTATTTCATTATTTTTTCTTTAATATGATACCAATGGAATTTAACTCACCATCTCCTTTTTCACCTAACGTGACTTCCTTCCATTGTTCCGGTAACAAACTGTCAATCAGACTCACCATTTTGGTTTTCCTCTCTGAAAATATAAAGTGTATAAGGGTCTCAGTAATATCATGGGTGGGATAAGGGTCTCAGTAATATCATGGGCGGGATAAGGGTCTCAGTAATATCATGGGTGGGATAAGGGTCTTAGTAATAACATGGATGGGTTAAGGGTCTCAGTAATATCATGGATGGGATAAGGGTCTCAAACATGCTTCATTAAAAACAGTAATATCATGGTTGGGATAAGGGTCTCAAACCTGCTTCAGTAATATCAGGGTCTCAAACCTGCTTCCTTAAAAACATCCCTCCAGCTAAGAGAAGCGATAAATATAGATTCTACCCCATCATCGAGTGTGAAAAGGTTATAGTTGTTTCTCTATACCTACATGGAAGAAGAGATACTAATCATTGAACCTTTTCAAATCTCGTATGCTCTTAGAGCAGATTTTCTGTAGTCACAGATTAAGATACATACTTTGTACAAGTTATAGTTACTATGTTATGATATTGTAATTATTATATTTATTTATGTTGGCCTAATTTTTGTTGTGTGGCCTCAACTGTGCAGTTTAGAAATCACTGGAAAATTCACAGATACTGATTGAATGATTGGAACTTTCCATTTGAATTACATAAGGATTCCAGAATGATCTTAATAAAAGATGCGTTATTTAAACTTCTACATTTTTCTGGAAACAACTTCCGTTGTAGTTTTCTATGACATTCGTTTCCTGAAGTGTTCTAGAGATTTCCGTGACACCTATATATATACAGACACTAAAGTTAAACTTTCAGACTTAGACATCGATAGACATTAGTATTCACAGCATTTGGATTGAAACTTTTATTCTGAAAACAACATCATACTGGATTGTGACCTTAGTAGTGAACGTATTATTCAGATTGGATTCCGAGAAGACTTCATGATACAGATAAAGATAAAAGATTGGACTCATATTTTGATATTTTGTGTAATACTTCTTGTAAACTTTTGTATAATAAATCTTGTTAAATTTTTAATTGATATGTGTCTTTTGTTGGCTACAACTTAAAGGTGATTTCTGACCGTAACAACTATTTTGGAATATATTTTCATGGTATTTATAAATTCTGTATTAGATTTAAAATTGAGCTATGACCATCCAAGTTAAATGGAAAAGTATTAAAAAAACTCGTCACATTTTGCCAGAAAATATAATGCAGCTTGCCAATATTTTTCAATTTTTATTTTCTTTGTCTCTGCTTTATTGATTAGACAAGACAAGAAAAGAATACGTTGCTATTTTGATTAAGCTGCACCTCGCTAGTTTCTCATCTTTCATCATTGCATTGTGAAATTAGTTTGTCAGATCTCTGTTGTTTTACATTAATCATCGGAATCCCTTGTATCGGAAAACACATTACCTCTTATAACAATCATGTTAATCATAGAACTACAATAACGGTCATCATAAAACTACAATGTAACAATACAATAATGATGGAACGCTGCAAGTTAATTGTTTGAATCAGTGAACAGTTTCACAAAGTCATGACCAATCATTTAAGTTCTACAGAAATAATAATGTCCTAATAATGTCCTACGAGTGGTTTTGTGAATAGAGTCTCAGCATACTTAAAATCAACTTTTATCGTACAATTTTTGTGTGAAAAAAAAACCAGTTAAAATTCTGCCAAAAACAGGTGATGCAGCTCACTACCACATGTAGATTGGTATGTCAACTATCTCCTGTATATATAAAGTAGAAATTTAAAACGACGAACGACAGTACATATAGCTTTACTTTTGATAGAACTAGACGAATATTATTGCCCAAATATTGAAAGCCATTCTAAACTTTCCGTTTAAAATGGAAATTGATCATGTCTTTTGAGTTTTTAACACTTAAAAAAATACAGAAGAACTCCTTATAAAGTAGAAAATTTAAACGATTCACGTCCGGGGTAGGGGGAGTAGGGGGGGGGGGGGGTACCGTGGGGTTCGTGAGATTTTTTTCGCAAATTAGTTTGCACTGGAAATTTGTTCATTGGTTATCAAACAAGAATAGGAGCTCGGTATTTTTTCCCTAAACAGTTTTTATTTAGTCAAATAAATTTCAGCATTTGTACAATTGAGCACACACAAGTTCTGTTTTTTTTTCACAGAACGCATTTGTGTGTAAAGTATCAGAAAGTGTTGCGATGATTTCAGTTGGTCAAATAAATATACATAATTAGTAACATGGCTATTTGATTATAACTTTTACATGTAATAAAATTGAGAAAGGAAATGGTGAATATGTCAAAGCGACAACCACCCGACCATAAAGCAAACAACAGCCGAAGGCAACCAATGGGTCTTCAATGTAGCGAGAATTCCCGCACCCGTAGGTGTCCTTCAGCTGGCCCCTAAAATATGCATAATAGTACAGTGATAATGGACGTCATACTAAACTCCGAATTATACACAAGAAACTAAAATTTAAAGCATCTATATAATGACACCCATTACGTTTCTGGTAATTTCTTCTTTTCGTCGAAAATGTTTTTGGTTATTACATTTAACGACCATGGAAGGTTTTCTTAAATTGGTATGTAACGGATGCCTGAATGTATGAATGAAATTATGGTTCAACCTGCATGAATACTAGGAAACTATACCATAATCAAAGTACTGAAGTACTGAACATCATGGTCCGACAAGCACTTGTCTCAGAAAAAAATCACATCTCTATACCCGAAAGTGAGGTTAATGTACAGATATAATTTTTTTCTGGGACAAGCTCGTGCGTGGATGATAAATTAATGACAGGGAAATTATTCATCCTCACCGTAATGACTATTATACTGTAGTGATACAAATCAGTATACTCTGGTTTATTGTTATATGTTATATTAATACTTGTATATTACAGTTACATCATTCTATCCTACTATATTAATAATAGTGCAATGCAAGTGCATGGTTGACACGTCACTCTTCTGTAATAATTCGATTTTTCTAATAGAATGGATTTGAGTAGGCATTCGTAATTTCCCACAAGAAATGTTTAAACATCCATGCAGAGTTATCGTTCCTTAAGATTGCAAACCTTTTTGAGATATTCTTCCGCATGTGCATAGGTATTTATGATTTTTCACTTATATGTATAATTGTAAAATTTATAACAAGCGACTAGGAATGTTACTTTACACTTGATGATTTCTACGCATTGTTCATGTTTATAGATCGGTTAAAAACCCGATACGAATACTACGTAGGGAAATCTAGGAGATAGCAATACACCGGAATGCCCTCACGGTCATCCTCTGTAAAACGTATGAAATTTATTTTTTTAAAGTATTAGTTCCCTGATATTTCTATCACAAAAACATATTGTTTATTTTACATTTTATACTTTAATCATTGTTTTTATATGTAGTACATAAAGGGCCATGTAATATTACGTTACATGTGTAATTTCTAGTGATAACAATATTATACTGTATTGCCTAGCTTTTGATAAGACTTAAAAAAAATCACCGAGGATCTCTTATTCTTTTATAATTTACTGATAATCTCGTTAATCCATCATCTGGCATTGGCTATTAAGCGAACTGTCGAAAGATGGAAACAATTAACCTGTCAGCCGAACACCCGTGTTGTCATTATCGGATTAATTATTGTGCACTTTATGATTAGGTCTGCTGCAATCTACATCTGCAACCGTCTGATAGAACACGATGACAAAGTCATGCAGCAGATGCTTCGCACGGTTATTAATTGAAGTGCGAAACAGAAATGACTTTTACTTATGAAAAAAAGTTTTCATTGAATAAATAATGTAATTCCATAATCAAACATTATTGTAGTGCCTTTTTCATTTGTAATTGGGATTGGTAACCTGAGATTTATAGATACAGAAAACTTAAAAATAACCAAACTTTTATACAAGTTTTAAAAAAGTGTTTGCGTAATATGATTAAAAACAAATTAATAATCTGTGTGGTACAATGTAAATTTTATTTTTGTAAGTCAAGCAAACATATCATTTACTATAAAGCTTATAGATAAGAACAGTTTAAAGATAATGCACATAATTTATAGTAATATAAAGGATTTCCTTTTCATAAGAAATCATAAAACTCCGAAAAATAATTTAGGCGAAAATAGATATCAAGAATATAAATATGAAGACACGGACTTACCCAACTTCTGAAGTACACGGATGATATTGCCAAGAAGAAATCCGTTACTTAATATATTAACATACAAAAATCAGGCATCTCTTAACCTGATTGATTTACTTAATTATGTATTGTGACATGATACTTAGGAAATGCATTAACTAATAATGCTGGTTTCTGATTGGATGCAGACCTTTACTACTACTTTCTGATTGGACAAATTAGGAATAATGTATTGAATGAAATAGAAATGCTCAGGGGGTTATTCTGTGTATAAGTTTAACAGCATTACCATAGATGTAATATGGTATGACTAAATCTGGTGTTTTCAACCGACAATGTCCATCTGTTATTTGTTAAAAACACATATGAAGCACAAGACATTGTTCTCTGAAACATGGATAGGGCAAACGTAGGTTTTGCCGGGTTTTATCGTGACCTACATTTATACGATAAACAAGTTACTTTTGATTTGTTGCAGGCTCAGGTTCCAGGGGAGGATCCAGTATTTTGAAAGGGAGTCGGCGAAAATTTTCTCGATAGTTTAATATCGGTGAAAAAACATGAGATTTTTAAATAGATTTTTTTTGGCGATCAAAAAAGGGAACGCACTATACGGACCCTATACTGATCCGCCACTGGTTATCTATTTTTTTTTTAAAGTAATACCTCTATAAATCGCAACTTTAAATATACATAGTATCCAAACTTAGATGAATAAACAATTTGGAAACAAAATAGTCAGATATCTGACAAATTTCAAGCTTATTTAACCAATTGTTAAACATGTACGCAAGTAAATTAAGACTTACTTATTAACGTTATATGTCCAATTTTCACCTTAGTTTAGGAAATACAGCGATGCCACAAACTATACAATCTTACACAACTTCCACTCCCTTCCTCTTGAAAAGAAAATATGTATGCGGACTTGTTATAATAAATCACATTTTCTACGTACTTGCCACTCACTCAACTTCAATCCTAATATTACACACTCATTTACTATCCTAGCATGTGGGAGGATGAACTTATCTCTGAAAAATTCATCAGTTTTAATAATTTATTTAAACAAATCGGAATGAACCTGTATCGAATTTATAGCATTCTTCTCATTTTAACACAAAACATATTTTTCACTTAATGAAAATGAAAATAAAAGAAGGACGTCTATAATTGACGGTCGAAAATTTCCGTTTTACTGTCTCCGCTACGCGTCGCCAGTAAACCTGCATTTGCGACCGTCAAATCGCCAATTAACGTTGGCAACTCTTCAACTACAGTACTGTAATTCAAAAAAATGGTATATATAACCCCGTGCGGAGCGAAGTGAAAAAAAAAATGGGCGATTTAATGCCTCGAAAAAGTTAGATAATTTCCGATTACTGGTCTTGACAGAACATTGCTCAAAATGTCAAAATATTTGAATAACAATAAACTCCCTTACAAAAAATATGGTGTCTTTGGAAGTAACTCTTAGATATTGTATTTAAGATGTTATTACAGAGGAAAACATAAGACTCGTGTAAAATCTAACAGACAATTATAAGATGGGATACCGCTTTACTATTCCGTTTTCAAAGGAGATGTAAATATTTGATTATTTACGCAGATCTTTCATTACCAGACTGTTAAATGAGATTTCCCGACCAGCTGTTGAATAACTAGATTACGTATTACATATCAAAGAGATCGGACATACCACAGACATCTGACATAATTCAGTGTTTTATATTTTATTTTCCAAATTATAGGGCTCATAAAGAGAATATACATTAGAACCAATAACAAAAGTAATTGAGTCAACAATAAAACATTACAATATGACATATACCGGAACATGACCAAAAGCCTCAATCAGAATCAAAGCAAAAATAAAAATAACAAACAAACAAACATACAATGATAATTATGTATGATAGCATACAACAATATCAAGACCAAGTTACATTTGTTTTAATGAATGATATCTAAGTAAAGAGCACAACACAGTCACTTATACCAAACAGACTATATATTCATCGTATATCTGCAAGACACAAGCGTACTAGTTTGGTTTTCATAAACACAGTTTACAAGAAGACAGACTTAAAAAGTGTCTGTTGTTGTTTACAAGTGTACAAAAAACCGGATTAGAGTAATTGTCTGTTGCTGTTTACAAGTTTACAAAAAGACGGATTAGGGTAATTGTCCGTTGTTTTTTAACAAGTTTACAAAAAGGCGGATTAGAGTAATTGTGTGTTGTTGTTTACAAGTTTACAAAAAGACAAACTAGAGTAATTGTTTGTTGTTTTTTACAAGTATACAAAAAGACAAACTAGAGTAAGTGTCTGTTGTTGTTTACAAGTATACAAAAAAACGGATTAGAGTAATTGTCTGTTGCTGTTTACAAGTTTACAAAAAGACGGATTAGAGTAATTGTCTGTTGACTTTTAACAAGTTTACAAAAAGACGGATTAGAGTAATTGTTTGTTGTTGTTTACAAGTATACAAAAAGACAAACTAGAGTAATTGTTTGTTGTTGTTTACAAGTTTACAAAAAGACAAACTAGAGTAATTGTTTGTTTTTGTTTACAAGTATACAAAAAGATGGATAAGAGTAATTACATTTTCCCGCGTTTCATTGAATAGCGGGAAACATTTGTATTAACGATGCGTATGAATTTTCTAATTTAGTCACGTGAAAAATAATGATATTCATTAGATAAAAGTAAATTGGTAAAAAATACACTGGCTATCAACCAATCAAAACCCAGCATTCTTAGATAAGGTGTAATTAAGTATACAAATGGATGGACTAAAGTCATTGTTATAATTGTTCATTTATACAGTAAACATAAGGACGGACTAGAATTACATGATTTGATGTGTATGACTCCAGTGATATTGTGTCAAAATTTTAAACTTATTTCAATAATTTGTAACAATAACAATAAAAGATGGACAAAAGATACTAGAGTTACAGTCAAACTCATAGATAGAAAATAAACTGACAACGTCATGGCTCAAAATGAAAAAGACAAACATACAAATAATAGTACAAATGACGCAACATAGAAAACTAAAGACTAAGCAACACGAACCCCAACAAAAACTGGCGGTGGTCTCACTGGCAGGTGCTCCGGAACGGTAAGCAGATCCTGCTCAACATGTGGCACCTGCATGTCGCGTTACTCATGCTATTACAAACCCGGTACTAGTCTTATTCGGTAAGTCACATTCATGCAAATGGAAGGGAATTGTATAGTTAAGACATAAGGAACATATATAATCAGTTTTATGCCCAAAATAAAGAATATTTTTCAAGCTAAGATTAAAACTATAAAGAAGTTTTTTTTAAATGAAGTGCTTTTCAATTTGTTAGTAAACGTTCCATAACATACCGAAGTTTCAATACTATCGACCAAAGTTTTAATTTGAAAATAAAATTGATTTATTTATGATAATTAATTTGTTTTTTTTTGTCATCATTAAAATACTTCATCAGATGGCAACCCGCTCTAGCAGCGTATCAATAAGGCACTTTATTGTAGCATTATAACCATTGTTGTTGATGTTCTGCACTAGAACAGTAATTTAAAGTGGTTGTGTGTATGTGTAATTAGACTCAGTTCTAGTAAGCACTCAAAACGAGCTACTTGACAATCAAGTATAATAAATAAAGCAACAATAAAACATATCATTACTTTTATCCTCCTCCTCGAACAAATCACTAACATCCTTCTCATTTATTGTCGGTATTTCGGTAGATGAGAAAGCAGAACATCAGAATGTAGTATTTGCATACATTAAATGTAAAGAACGTAAATTCCGTACGTTAGTAACCTATGTACTTAACACATTACTGTTGGTGTTAATATATACTCGGTCTTTGACCTGGTTTATTAAGGATTGGCAATGCTCTATCTTGCTCTATAATTTTACTGAAAATTATTCGTTTTGTGCTTAATTTAACATTTAATCTTCATCATTACGAAAGAGTAGATGTGTATACCATACATCAAACATCAATGAAATAGTTAAATTTACAAATGTATACAAAGCACGTTGTACTTCAGAGTAAGAAGGCATTTGATAAGAATAAGATAATGGGAAAACGAAAGCCATCTAATTTTTTAATACGAATCATATTCTATAGATAGATCGGAAACATATTACAGGACTCAAATGGAGGTGAAATGTATACTGTTAAAACCTGGTTTAAGTTATCAATCAGGATTTACAAATTTATGAGGCTTACAACTGGTATTAAATAGATAGACATGTTATAATCCTATATCGCCACGATAATGAATAACATCTCAACAAGTGAAATGACTGTTTGCATCAATGAGAAAACTTCAATACTGACTGAGATTATAGTAAAACGACTGAGATAATAGTAAAACGATAAAACGACTGAGACTGTAAGAAAACTACTGAGTAAAACCACTGAGACTGAGATTATAGTAAAACGTCTGGGACTATTTTAAGAGGCATACTGTAAAACATGGTATGGTACGATGGTATGGTATGTGTTATGGTATGATGGTATGGTACGAATACCATCATACCATGGTATGCATGAATGGTACCATGGTATGGTATGATGGTATGGTACAAATTACTATACCATGGTACAAATTATTATACCATTGTATGAAGCATGGTATGGTTTTTCAAAAGAGGAAATTTGGAAGTTAATAAACCTATTCTTAAACAGAATTTTATTAAATATCTGTTTTCTTTTCTTTCTTTTTTGACCTATTCCAAAACAAACTTTTTTTTAATGAGAAACAGGAACAAGAATTTTTGTTGAAAAACAATGTAAACCAAATATTTATTGGTTCAATTTTGAAATCTATGATCATTTCAAAAAACATCAATGCTAATGAGCATATATATGTTACAGTGAATTTGTATAATCAGGGATTATGTAGAATCCCTGATTTTTTAGGGATTATGTAGAATCACTAAAAACATTAGTGATTATATAGATTCCCTGAAAATGACAGTGATTTTATATAATCACTGATAATTTTAATTATTATTCTACACATTCCCTAATATGATTTCAGGGATTATCAATAATTAAAAGCTTCAAAGATGATATCTCAAACCAATTACACTAGTGGTTCCAGCAAGGATTTGTATAGTCTTACTATACAAATCCTTGGTTCCAGGAAAGAGAGATCCCAAAAAACTATTAATAGTCAATATTCACGAAAAGGCTGAAGAAGGATATCGCCTTGCTATATAGCATTGAATCCTGCTCGGATCTTTATACAAGAAATCAGTTTGAGGTTGCTGATTTCCCTTCATTGGTACAATTTGTACCTTCAGATGTTTGTGCTGAAAACTCTATTTCTCTGAGACGTGTCGTAAAATTTGATTTGATGTTGAGGACAAGGTTCATTTTTTTAAATTTGATATCGTGGTAAAAACAGATGTGAATTTGATAGATATGCCTGTAGAAAATCAGGGCAAATGTGTAATAGTCGATGCCATTCAAATTTAGTTTGTAAATAAAATGTTTAATATTAAAATATTATACATAACATTAACATTTATCAAAACGACTGTACGCATAAAAATAGTTTTAATGACAATTTTATTTTATTTCATATCCTCCACCTAAAAACAATTGCTAAAACAATACGATAAAAAGAATAATCATTATGCAATTTAATATTTTCATACTGACTTCATCAACCCGCCCGTGTGGGCTCGCTTGATATTATTAATACTAATACAGTCAATATCAAAAAGGGCTTGCTTGATATTATTACTGATAAAGTCAGCATTAAAAACAAAACATCAATTATTCTATATATATTGTGCTTATCATTTAATTATATTGTGCTTATCATTTAATTATTTTGTGTATAACATTTCAATATTTTTGTGTCTTTCATATTAATAAATTATGCCTAACGTTTTACAATATTAAGGTTATTATTATGATATATTAAGATTAACTTTTAAGATATTTCAATATGTTATATATTTTAGTATCATTTCAGTTATTCTGTATAATCCCTGACGTTTTTTCTAGTGATTATACATAATCCCTGAAAGTTTTAGTGATTATATATAATCCCTAAACTAACCAGTGATTATACATAATCCCTGAAAACTTTAGTGATTATGTATAATACCTAAACTAACCAGTGATTATACATAATCCCTGAAAACTTTAGTGATAATGTATAATACCTAAACTAACCAATGATTATACATAATCCCTGAAAGTTTTAGGGATTCTACATAATCCCTGATTATACAAATTCACTGTAACATATATATATGGAAAGCAAAACAATTACTTTTAAAATTACCAGTGCATATGAGCATATTAATATAGAAGATAGATCAATACTTTCTGCTTGGGTGGGTTTGGATGACTTTAAAATAAAACAGGGATTTAGCTTGTTGAGGAGTGCTGGCTGTTAACTTTAGGATACACTATAAATAGGAGACAGAAATGAACTACATTGGTTAGAGGTATAGGATGAGGGTTGAGATCTCACAAAACATGCTTAACACTGCCACATTTGTTACACCTGTACCAAGTCTGGAACCTCTGCTCTAGTCTTGTTTTTTTTAAATTTTGGTTCATTTATATGTTTCGGATTGTATTGTCACGTTTATTTTATATGAATTAGTACACATTTTTGTTCAGAAAATGGTCATATAACTTCTAACCTCCACCCCCTTTTTTGAAGTTAAATTATTGCTCCCTTGGGAGTCAGCTTCCGCCCGCCTCCTGTTGCAAGATTTTTTCGCTGTGTTAACAACTTTTTTTTTGTTTGCCTTGGGCTGTTTTCTACTCTCTGGTCGGGTTGTTGTTTCTTTGACACATTCCTCATTTCCATTTTAAATTTTGTGAAGGATTTACTATACTCAAATACAGTTACATATATGCTGTTCATGTCACTCCTTTGAGCAAGCACCGTAAAGAAATAAATGGACAGCAAATATAATGTGATTAGCGTGAATCTTAAAATTCTTGTAAACAACAGGTACATGTAAGAATAGTTCTCAGGGACAAATTATGTCCAAAAACACTTTAAGTGTCTAGTAACAGATTACAGGAATCCCATTTTCATAAACAGTAAACAACATTTCAAATTTTAACAGAACAGATAACAGCCAGTAAGTTGAAAACAGTTAACAGTTTAATTTTGTCTCAAATAACAGTTAAAAACAAAAAGGCAGAAACAGGTTAATACCAAAAAAGGTATTGCGTTTCGACGTTTTTTCGTCTAGCAAATTATTATAACCCTTTATTAAAGCTCAAACGAAAAAATTTCGTTCTTAAATATTGATGTAATTACAGGTCAAATATTAACAACACATGTCGATTATAATTGACCTTGAAATATATACATTTTAAAAAAAAACTATTCTGATCTCTATCTGCACAGAAATAGCTATCACTCTCAGCATGTATTAAAAAAATGAAATAAAATTGTTTAGTAAAAATCTCACATAATAAAAAAAGACTCATTCCTTGGTTGATATTGTGTACAAAATGTATTAACTTCCATAATGCATATTGTTTTTATGCCCCACCTACGATAGTAGAGGGGCATTATGTTTTCTGGTCTGTGCCTCCGTTCGTCCGTCCGTCCGTCTGTGCCTCCGTTCGTCCGTCCGGTTAAAGTTTTTGGTCGAGGTAGTTTTTGATGAAGCTGAAGTCCAATCAACTTGAAACTTAATACACATGTTCCCCATGATATGATCTTTCTAATTTTGATGCCAAATTATAGTTTTGACCCCAATTTCATGGTCCACTGAACATAGAAAATGATAGTGCAAAGTTCAGGTTAAAGTTTTTGGTCAAGGTAGTTTTTGATGAAGTTAAAGTTACATCAACTTGAAACTTAGTATACATGTTCCCTATGATATGATCTTTCTAATTTTAATTCCAAATTAAAGTTTTGACCCCAATTTCACGGTCCACTGAACATAGAAAATGATAGTGGGAGTGGGGCATCCGTGTATTATGGACACATTCTTGTTACATATAAATGAAGAAAACAATATACACTCTACAACATGTGGTATCTATCAACTAACATAGTATTTGTTAGTGACAGTTTAATTTGAAAGTATGGTGTTTTCTAATCCACACAGGAGATGCATTCACCTTTTATTCACATTTTTAGTGGAATTTCTTGGCCATAGATGTAGACAGAATATGCAACTGTTTAAAGTGTCATATTTCAAAACAATATAAAAGTTGACCATTGACAGAAGGTTATGCAATAAAACTTTAACTACATTATCTAGATTACAATCAAAAGATATGCAGTACTTCCCAAAATTTCAAAGAATAATTGACAGCTATTTACAATGTGTCAGAACAGGACATTATATCTATCTTATCTTAACTTAATAGTTATCTGAGATGTTTAAATTGAGTTTTCTCTTGTTTTCTGTTCACAGCTTTATACATGTAAGTGATATTCTATCTTGTTTGTCAACATCTATTTCGTAAAATATTATTCTAATAAATAAAACAGATACATAATGTCAACAAATAAAAAAAAAATCATAGTTCATATTACCTAAATTCATTTTTCAAAATTTCCCACTTCAAAAAAAACCATACCATGCTTCATACTATAAAGTTATACCATGGTATAATAATTTGTACCATGGTATAGGAATTCGTACCATGGTATAGGAATTTGTACCATACCATGGTACCATTCATACATACCATGGTATGATGGTATTCATACCATACCATCATAACATAACACATACCATACCATCATACCATACCATGTTTTACAGTATGCCATTTTAAGATTATTAAGCAAAGAAGATTATAGTAAAAACAACATATTTGCTGCTACGACTGATATTACAAACAATGTTATTATTTGACAAGTTCCAATATTACTATAAAAAAAAGTATGAGAAGCAAAGTCATTACTTTTTTCTTAACCATTTGGCTCTATTATTATCTATCAAAGAGCATAAGAGAAAGTTAAATTGCGTATAATCACTAAGTCAATCATTGCTTGAAATTAAAAGGGGAGATATGATAAAAGAGGGGCGAAAGATGCAAGGGGGACAGCCAAACTCATAAATCGAAAATAAACTGACAACGCCATGGTTAAAATCAAAAAGACAAAAAGACAAATAATAGTACACAAGAAACGAAGTAGAAAACTAAAGACTGAACAACACGAACCCCACCAAAAAAACTGGTGGTGATCCAGGTGCTCCGGAGGCAATAAAAACAAACGAGTGCCACGGAATTAAACACAAATGAAAATCTAAAAAGACAAACAAGTCCACATACACAAAACGCCAAAGAATAAGTATTAACTAAACCATACACAGGGATAAACTCATGAGGTCTGGAAGGGATAGTATTTCTAGCTCCACCAGTGATATCCATTGTGATACTCCTGTTAATACTTTGAAGAAACATATCCGATGGTGAGACAGTGAATTGGTATGCATGTCTCTTTTCATTACATAATTGAACTATCACCCATTTATAAAAAATAATTCTATAACCTTAGATAATACATCTTCAAATATAAAAGGTATTGAATATACGAAACACTTGATTACTGCGTATACCGAGAAATTTATATGCAGATGTACCTTAATAAAAACTAAAAAATCAAACGTATCTCTCTACCTTCAACAATGAGGAAAACATTTATGTTTACTTTATATACCTAACTTTAAGTTGAAAACACACATTTTATCTAAGAGTAAAAGATAACAAAACATACAAGGAAAGTAAGAAAGAACTTACCGTTACTTTCTGTTGGACTAAATCAATTGTAAGAGAAAAGTTAGAATGAATTAACCGTTTACCCCCCGTCAGTTATATACTCCAAACTGATTGGTTAATGACTGTCATTAATCTAATTATTATATTTGGCTGAACGGTATTATGTACCTTTGTCTATACTATGTATACACACTTGGCAATTCTCTATGTACAAGATTGACAGTGATAATATTTACTTAGGCAAAACCACAACTCTTGTAACAATGAAATAAAACAAAAGTTTGTGACAACCAAGTTAAGTCGAATAAAAACTTATAAGCTTTCTTGAGCAGTTGAATTTTCGCTTTTTATCTCGGGTCTTTAACTTATTTGGTGTTATACTATTGGTTTTGTTGTGAAATCTCCAAAATTCCCATCATATTTCTACATCAAAAATTTTAAATAGAAAAGATCATACAGATAAGGAAATCACATAGATCTAAATATCAAAATGCATTTCAGATAATAATAGATATGCACTACTCTGTAAAAAAAAGCCTCTTTAGTTATTGTACCGAACGACACTATACAAAGAAGACATTTATTGGATAATTTTATTTGTACCAAAGTAGTTTTTGATACAGCTCATGCAGTTCCTGTTTTTATTGCTTTGTGTAATAATGTTAATTTATACAAGGTTGTAAACAGAGAAACACAAACATAAAAAGTTGATTATATTTACTACCTCTCTTTGAGTGCAGTTAAGTAGGGACAAATGAGGAATCGAGGTAAAGTAGAATTAATCCTTGCAATGTTCTGTCACCGACATAAAAAAAAATATGTTGAGTGTACGCATGGTAAAAACTTATGACAGGTCAGAATCAATGTCAAAAAATGAAACTGAAAATGGTATGTTCTATAAGTGAACAACCATTTAATTAAGATAGTAGTAGTATTCGAAGTAATGACAAGAACAGGCCCTCGAAAAACGCAAGCATGAATCCGAGCATTGATTCATCATGAATTTCTGTCGAATTATGTAAGACGGTCTTAATAAGACTTGGTTAATTCTGCAATATACAAATGTTTTCAAATTCAACAGGACAAGTTTTTAATCATTATTATTCTCTTTGACAGACATGCCAAAGGCAAAGGAGACATACTGTGGTTTGTGTACAGACATACACAACTAGTGTATGATGGTTGTGAAAACATGCTATCTATCACGTATAGTACATTAATTTGAAATTTACAGGAGTCGTGTATGCAGCAAACTAATGTATTTTTTTAAAAGATACTTCTAGTTTTTATAATATTTATTCCTATCTCTGGTTATAAGTATATATTTGCAACCAGCCTTTGAAAATTAATCCAGACCGTAATTGATATATAATCGTATATATCATTATAGCTCCTTGTCGGAAATTGGACATGCTGTTGTGAATTGATTATTCTCCTTTGTGTCAGTAAATGCATCTCATTAAATCTCAATAATGCAATAAAGTGCAATCTGATAATAGATGTTAAACAATTTCAGTAGGAAACTATCTGTTTTATATCAAGATAATCAATTGTGTCTTTTCAGTAAAACTAATATACCAAACAATCTGTTATAATTGATTGATTGATGGTTGCTTTACGACGCCCCAACACAGAAAGTCTATATCGGCGACTATATGTTATGTAATTCAACGATATGTATGAATTTTGAACTGTTGACTGCATGCATATATATGTAGGACTCTAAAGTGCGATGGTAACGATAAAGTACGATGGTGTCTTACGCTAAAGTACGGTGGTGTCTCATGCTAAAGTACGGTGGTGTCTCACGCTAAAGTACGATGGTGTCTCACGCTAAAGTACAATGGTTGCCTATTTGCTAAAGTACGATGACACAAAAGAGAAAAGTTCAAGGGAACTAATGTTAAAAACAAGTCTTTTTGCAAAATCTAGTCTGCTATGATATAACATATAATGCGATAGGCTTTTACTTTACCGGTAGTCTTATGTGACTGTTTATAAATTAAGAAGACGAATTTTGTATTTGCAACTGGCAAGGGGATGTGTTTACATTAATAGGCTGTGTAAACATCAAGCTACATGCAATACGCCCTTCGTCCTGAACATGCATGAACTATTTGCCACTGGACGGAATAAATAAAATTTATTTTTCCCCTTTTTCGTAGCGAGTATTAATACATGTTATCTTTAACCAAAATGTACACACTGATGTTTTAATGGACAATTTCTGATTTACGCTTGAAAACGTGAACCTTCATTTTACCGATGTTTATACTCTTCAATAAAATCAATATATTAATGTTAACGTAAACATAAATTTGCATCTGTTCGCTTCCATTATTTATTTCATATTCCGGTATGTTCATTTTTGGTTATCCTGGTTCCCGGGACTACGTTCCAGGTATTAGCTATTAGCATACTCTCTCACGATATTGGTACAGTCGGAAACCAGGTTGAAATAGAACAAAAGAATCGAAGCTCTTTGTTAGAGAAGGCGATAAATGTTTACTGTAAAGTTTACTATACTGACAAAAAATTTTAAAAGTTAATAGAAACAAACAAAATTGCAATTTTCTTCTCAATTACGAGGTGTTTTATTTTAAAAACACCATTTGCATAAGTTTTCAATTTATCTAGTTCATAGTTAAGCAGAACAATTAGATATCAAGTCGACGACATGGGTATCTTTCAAGTTGGATGACAAAAATGCATAACCTCCGATTTTTTTGAAAAAATTACCACGGACGGAAACCATATCAATCTATTACATCAGTAATTTTCGTGTCTGCCCTTCCATTATGTGACTGAAGAAAAAAATCCAAAAATGGGTAACAATTGTATCGAAAAGAGAAAATTGAGTGCACCGTTTTATGTTAGGGCGTGTTTGAGTTGAGTATTTTGTCTTGATATCGTACAAAGCAAGATATTTCATACATCGTCTCGCTTCAAATTCTATTATTTGTATACATTAAAGCTACAGGTTGACGTTATAACACAAAAAAAATCACAGTACTAAAAGATGAAATATATAGGTCAAGTGAAATACCTATCTAATGAGTCACAAAAACAGAGAAGTGTGTTCGAATAGCTATTTTTTTACTGAAAGTACTTGACGACAGTCTTTCAAGTTGGATGATGAAATGCATATCTTCGAAAAATTCCAATTTTTTGTGTGTGATAACTAGAGTTTATAGTCTTCATACACGAAAAAAATCTAGTCTGCCCTTCCACGAAATATTTATTTAGAATTTTTTTAAATGTTTATGAATTTTCGAAAATTCCACTGACAACCGATCAGACAATAGTTTTAAGTTGAATCAATGCAGACAAGATTATTAACTGATGCTCATTAGCTAGTTGATACATTTGTCTTTAAAAATACAACTGACATATAAGGATCGTAATGGTGCAATATGGATAAATTTATCGGTTTCCAAGAGCAAAATTGGTAGCGCGTCATCCCTACAATGGCTTCCGTTTCTACGATTGTGAAAATGAACTGGCGTAATGGGGAGATAATTTTGACGAAGTAGGATCCTGACTTGGTATATGTGTAACATACTGAATATTGCGATCGGGAACCAGTCTAATTTTTGGTTTGTATTAACGACTGTTAACGTCATAATCCAACTATGTTTTGTACGTCTATACTTTGGCGGACCATCGCACTTTAGCGTATGAAGGCATCGGACTTTAGCGTAGACCATCGCACTTTAGCGTAACCATCGTACTTTAGCGTCCCCATCGCACTTTAGAGTCCTATATATATATATTGGGTACCTTGAAATGTCTTCATTAGAAATATACTTATTTTGCTGCAGACACGGCTTTTGTAAATTCCAATAAATTTACTGCGTGATAGGTATATATATTAATATAAAGAAACTGTGGTATTAGTGGCAATGAGACAACTTTCCATCCAAGAGAAAGCATGTTTTGACAACTATCATACACAAGGGACATATGTACCTGTACATAAATATCTCTCTTGTTTTGTCTCCTCCATTCGGCATGTCTGTCGAAGAGGACCGTAAATTATGTATGGTGCCCTATCATTCTAGAAAGATTGTCGGACTAGATGTTAGATATCCCTATAAAACCTTGTAGTCTATTACTGTTATAAAAGACACAAGTAAGAATAGAGGTATCACTGACAGACAGATCAACAAGATAAAGATCGACAAGATTGTATGTCTATGTACCATGAATATAATGATAGGTTGTCAAAGCATACTGTGGCTTGTACAGATGAAAGTTATATAGTAAAGTTCATTGTCTCCCTCAGCAAATATAGCACATTTGTAATAGAGGTATTACAAGACTCGGCAGCATTTTAAACTTGCATTCCTATAAAAAGAATATGTAGATATGATTGCAACCAGCCTACCAATTCTAAAACTGTAATTAAAATATTGTAAATTGGACCTGCTGTTGTGAATCAATTCTACCTCCTTGTGCGGGTTATTGCATCTCATGAAATGTTAATAATACAATAAAGGTGCAAACTGATAGCACAGATTACACAATATCAGGAGGAAACAATATACTTTATATATCATTAAACAATGTCTGAAGCAAACAACATGCTTTATATAATTAAACAATGTCTGAAGCAAACAACATGCTTTATATAATTAAACAATGTCTGAAGCAAACAACATGCTTTATATTATTAAACAATGCCTGAAGCAAACAACATGCTTTATATAATTAAACAATGTCTGAAGCAAGCAACATGCTTTATATAATTAAACAATGCCTGAAGCAAACAACATGCTTTCTATAATTAAACAATGTCAGAAGCAAGCAACATGCTTTATATTAAGCTTATCAATTATGCCAGTTCACTAATAAATAAAAGATGAAATACTAAAGTACATAACAAAAACAAATATATAATTTATATATATGCAACATATAAGAGATTGTATGAAAGTTTATTGGGATTAAAAATCAGAAATAACCCATATTTTGGTATTTTCCGATGAACATTTGAAAAAAGGTGCATAACTGTCATGTATAAAAAATCAGCGATAAGACGATTAACTGCCAAAGTCCATAACTATATAATGTTAGTCAGACAATAAGATGGTTACTTGCTTCCTGCCAGTCTAATATCGGTCAGATGATGATTACCTCCTTCAGACGATAAGATGATTACCTGCGTTGCGACAGTCAAATGTCAGTCAGACAATAAGATGATTACCTGCTTCGTGACAGTCAAATGTCAGTCGGACGATAAGATGATTACCTGCTTCGTGACAGTCAAATGTCAGTCGGACGATAAGATGATTACTGCTTTGTGAAATTCTAATGTCAGTCGGACGACACAATTAATAGATGCTTTCGAAACAGTCTAAAATACGTAAGAAGATAAGATGATTACATGCTTTGTGACTGTCTAATGTCACTCAGACGATAAGATGATAACCTGCTTCGTGTCAGTCTAATGTCCGCCTGAAGATAAGATGATTTCATGCTTTGTGACAGTCTAAGATGATTACCTGCTTACTGATGAATGTCGGTCTGACGATTTTGTTATTTTAAACCTCATATTTAACGTTAGAAAATATAATAATATATTTTTGGAATAATTCTAAAATTCAATTATATTTAAAAAAAAAAAAAAAAAAAAAAAAAAAAAAAAAATAGCTTATCAAACTCATGATTTTTGTAAAGTATAAAAGCTATGAGAGTCTTACATTTTTTGGTTTCAAATAACTAACGTAAAAAACTGGTTATAAAACAAAATTACAATTCTACATCAGTGATGTGATGAATGCACGTGCTCCTGATAATTAGAACAGCCATGCATTGTAATTAACCTGAAGAATCCCAAGGGCTTTTACCTCAAACTATTACAATTACTGCTTCTGTTTGAACAGTTGACTTTCTTTACCTTTGTTAAATCTGTTTTCCCATTTAACCGACTAATGCAATAATGGTTATGTTCGTGCCAAGATTGCAGTATTATCAAAGTTGTCATAGTTCTTGGTAGAAGCAAGGAACAATACCAAACTTCAGTTATGATTTTGAAAATAGATGTTTGCTTGATTGATTGTTGTTTGCTTAATGTCGACTGTCAAATAATTCATGTTTATTAATGACGAAAGCACATTTCAAATACCTGTAAATCTAATAGGCAGATTCTGTCGATTTGGTCGACCTTAACTAAGGAACGGAGAGTTTGAACAGTCATTGAAACAGAGGGTATGTTTAGTAGCGACTTAAACTTGACTTTTAAATGTAACAATCTCTTGTGGTTGTTGCATTTTTTTTTCTCATACAAAGAACGTATATATAGACCCTCGTGCATCGGATTTAACGGCTCTATTTAAGTATTTGAGTTGGATTTCTACATTGAACTTTGATCTCCAACAATTTCAACTTTGTATTTTCGTTTGTTTTTTTATATACCCCCAATTTCTCACTTCATATACATGGAATCTGAGCCTTCATGACAAAAGTCTATAAAAAATATGGCCGGTGACCATCAAGCACCAACAAGGTTACAATTGTTAAGTTTGGTTGTCCTCAGCCGCGTCGCAATTTTTTGTCTATATTCTTTTCTTCGATTAATAAATCTCATATTTGAATAACAAACCTTGCACTATTGTGTGTGTATAAATGCACTTACTTTAACTTAACTGGAAAATTATAGCAAATTAAAATCAATGTCAAAACTTTATATTTAAATGTATTTGTTTTTTGCGTTTTTGCCGATTTAAGTCTGCTGACTAATCGTCATTTTACAGGAGAAATATTTTAAGATTAGTGTTACCAATATTAAGTACAAACAAGATATAAATATATTTTTGTATCGATACAATTCAAAATGTTTTAAATATACGTGACATTAAATAGCATATATAGATAGATAATGGTAACATTTTCGATGATTACATGATTTTAACTTCACTATAACTGTTCTGAATATGCATGAAATATTTGCCACTGGACACCAACAACCATGAATCAATCGTTTGTTTTATCTCTCTTTTTCTGAATTGAGCGTTATTGTCTTTAAATGCTTTATAAAAATAAGAAGATGCAATATGATTATGAATGGGATAACTTTCAACCAGAGACCAAATGAGAAAGAACCAACTATAGGTCACCGTACGCTTTTCAAACAATGAGCAAAACCCATACATATATTTGCAAGAATATATTTATATATATATATATAGACGTGTTTTTCTATAAATACACACTAGTACGAAAATAGAAAAGGACAAATAGAAATAGACTAAATGATATACAAATAGTAAGTTTAGAATATGACGCAAGTGTAATTAAAGTCTTCATTGTATACATTGTTCTCTATCTGACGAATCACATTTTATATAATGTTTCTTTCATTGCATTACAGTTACCATTTTGACCTGATGAAGGTTGCCACATGTTTCAAGGGAGGATATTTCAATTATTGTTATCCAAATCATGAGTATTTGTACAAGAACTGTCAATATGTCAATACCTACACCTCTACTGGTCACTGATAGAACTGAAGGTACATTTTTAGCCGTGTAACCAAGTGAATAAAATGGCATGTGGAGATTGTCATTAAACATATAAACCAAAACAGTATTTTTATTTTTATTGTCAACATACAGTCTAAGGCAGTAGAAAAATTAAGGCGTCTTTACAATAGGCAAAGCTCTGACTCTGAGTCTAAAAGAGTTTTCAAATACGGAGTGTCTATTCGTCCGGCTAGCCGGACGAATAGTTAAAAATCTCTATTCGTCCGGCCATTCGTCTGCGGATGCGCAAATCTTTAATAGCAACAAAAATGTCATGTGACGCGGAAAGCGTCCCGGATGAGGTGTCGGATAACACACGCGGTGTCGGATAACACATGCGCGTATGCAATGGACGTTTTGAGAAATGGAGATCGTGATTTATATTTAAAGATGTCATAAAGAAAGCCAGTGAGAATGTGATTGCTTTAAAGAAATGTCTATAGGAGTGATTCCAGAACAGTAGCGTATACATGTTAACTGTGAGGAATAAGCCTGAAATCAAAGTGAAATTGATGATTTACCTCCGTTTACCTTATGGAGGCAAAACGCATTCGGAAAAACATACTATATCAAACTTGCTTGGATGCATTATTTTTAATTTATATTACAACGGAGATCTATGAAAACACTGATATGCCTGGACTGAGAATAAGACACCAGGGTTGGGGTATCCCCCCTTTTTTCTGTTGTGTCTAATTTTTTTTCTAAGAAAATCTTAACGAAAACACAATCCTATTTTTGGGGACAGGTAACACATGCCTGCCCTTTTCTCTAATTTCCTATGAATTAAAAATCGTCGAACAATTTAAATGAAGAATCGTGCATAATCATATGAGGGGCCTACTTTAACCAAACTTCATAGAAACAATAAATTCGGGATCTTTTGGAATCATAGATGAAGCCAATAATCATACCCAACTATATCAGTCCTATTCAACCACCTGATTAGCCGAATTGAGCTTCGAACCAAAACGATAGATAACCAGTATAGAACTGCATTCGTATTTTGTATCACAATTATTTCAAGTTCAAAGGCATTTTTTTTACGAGTTGTATCATTGTTTGTTTATCATATCGCAAAAATATTTATACATTTGATAAAAATATTTGGTATTTGTTATTATAATTCCGTAAACATAGCAAGACATATTTATCAATCGATAGATGCAGATGGGTTTCTACTTAAGTCTGTATTGATTCCACAAATAAACAGCTCCGTGTAGTAACAAAATAAACTCAAACAGGTTACTGCAACACAATCAAATAGACTGTGATATAGTAACCAGACCGATAAAACGAAATACAGTATAGATAAATAATATGATGCATGGGCGTATTTGTGTTAAACGTTCAGTTACAAATATTACATACAAACACTTGGACAAAACCATTGGTGTGACATAGGAGGAAACTTGCAATCACTAGATCGACATGCTAGTCTGGGTTGGGTTTTTATTTGATTAATATTTTGTTGAGAATTTCAAATTACTGAGACATATTTTTATGATTCCTAAGTTCTTTTTTTTTTTATCTTGCTCCTAATCGCCACGTGTTTTGCACGTGCCTCAAAAATGGAATGAATAAGCAAACTCTAAAATCAAGATTAAGGCTTGTGTACGATCAATTGAGGAAAGGTATTGTCCGTCAAACGAAAGCTGCATTTTTATACAGCCTGCTTGACCAAAGGGTTCAGAGCATTGACCACGATAAAGATGGTAATTTAATCAGTTTCTAAACAGCTCGAGTTCGCACAAACGTAGCTGTCGAACAAGTTAAACATTGTTGAGAGCTGAATTCTAGACGTATATATATATATACATATTATTTCATATTTTTTTTGCATATACATATAATACATTTATCTTTTATCATATACGTGAGTTTACTAATAAACATTTTTTTCATTTTCATTTGTTTGACGAATAGTACTTCCCTTATTCGGTGAACGATGAACGCATTCAATAGCTTAACTCCATGAACTTTAAATATTTCTAGCAATGATTCACCATTCCACAGACATTGCACGTACTGTCTTTTCAGTTAGGTCGGCATTCTTATAATACAGGTTTATTTCTAGGTTCGACACTCAAAAATGTTTATACGGAAATGATAATATCTCGTTTGAAGGAAACAAAATATCTGTTTGTGATAATACACTTCATTTATTCATGTTATTCCATTAAATTATTCATTTTGATCATGACATTCTGATATAAACATAAAAGCATTTGTTGCTACTTTGAATATACTAATTGAAACAAGTGTTCATTCAATTTCCTTCAAGTTATTATGTTCATTGTAAATATTTTTCAATTGATTTATGTATAATGAAACTTATATATATATATCTCTAAACTACGGAAAACCATTCATTCTTTTGAATTTTTTTTTTTGTATATATATTTTTTTACTCGAAGCTTTCAATTTTCTTTCATTTTTTTGTTTTTGTAAATGATTTCAATAAAGTGGTCAACTAACGTATAAAAATTAAGTCGGACAGCTTTTCTTCAAATAGAAATGTTCTGCTAACCTTTTTTACTTGCTATTGAACTTTTTCAGTGGCAACCGACAAACAGTTGTCAGAAACCGGAGCTGCTTATAAAATTGAGCAAGGAAAAGGGGAATATGTCAAAGAGACAACAGAAGAGCAGACAGCAGCCGAAGGTCACTAATGGGTCTTCAACGAAGCGAGAAAAATCCCGCACTCGGAGGTAGTCCTCAGCTGGCCCATAAAAAAAGAAACTAAACAAAACGACAATGGTACACAAATTAACAAAGGACTACTAGCAGTTACTGACATGCCAGCACCAGACCTCAATTAAACTGATTGAAAGATTATGTCTTCATCATATGAAAATCAAGTACATCCATTCCCCTTAGGGTTTTAGTGTCATACCATCATAAAATATATGAGAAGAACATAACCCGTATCATGCCAACAACTGGTTTTAGAATAAATGAGGTTTATTTTTTATGCAAAGACCCTATGTATTAGTGAATCACCCTATGTATTAGTGAATCAATATAAATACCAAAATATGCAAACCTTACGATTTTTACTTCATTGTAACGTGGGTGTTAATATTGTAATATTATTATAGATTTGTCACTTGCGTTTTTCTATACTGTTTTGTTTTATTTTGACAGGGCCGTAACTAGGGTTCGAATTCAGGGGAGGCAGGGGTTTGGGGCCGCCGATTGATGCCCCTTAGAGAGAGGGGTTGGGGGCGCAGCCCCCCCCCCCCGCCGATTTTTTTTTTTCGCAGTTAAATGGCTAAAAATGACCCGTTTTCCTTCGATTTAATTACTTTAAGAAACATCAGTATTGCTTGAACCTGGAAGCATTTTTTATGCACAACAAAGTTGAACAAACTGAGATTGCTGTTCGGGGTAAGCCAAGGTTTCCGTCTTGAAGGCCGAACTTTAACCTATAATTATTAACATTAAATACATTGTGACCGCGGATTTTGTTCTCAATATGGCTAAAAATCGCCCGCCGTTTTCCTTCGATTTCCTTACTTAAAGAAACATCAGTATTGCTGGATCCTTGAAGCAATTTTTTATGCAAACAATTATTTTCTGTATTTTTAAAGATATTTTTGTTAGAATTCAAACTGGTATGTTAAAAAACATATAAAAAGCAAGATCATAGAAAGCAATTTTTTTTTTGTCGAGGACCTTGAATTTTAATATTGTTGAAAGCTGAACAGACATGTATATAACTACAACCAGGGACTTTCTAAACTAGTATATACTTAGTTTAGAAAGTCTCTACTTCAACAAATGGGAGTGTTTAACTACTTAGGCATTGACCATAATGTTCTCGTACGATCGGCCGGGAGACGTTAAAAAAAATGACACAACAGCTGATTCAGCCGGTAACGAATTTCCAATATCATAACAGATTCACAATACAAAGGGAATTTCCTCTGCTTAATGGAGCCCCTAAATAAATGTGAATAGTTAAGTTTAATTCAAAATTGTCGAAAGCAAAGTTTCATATGTGTTCTCGTACGAATACCGAATAACAGACGGACGGCCACACGAAAAATAAAATACTGAAACGGTTCACTTTCGGTAAAACACTGTTAAAACTGTAAACTTGTGTTGTTTATAATATAAATTCAAGTTCTTCATGTACATATTGTCAATATTTCATTTTATTACTTCAAAAAAAAATTTTGCTGTAGAAAATTCAAGGGAGGCGAATGTTGACAATAAGATAAGATAAGAATTTTATTACTCTAACCAAAGAACCCATAAAGGGCATCATTTTACAAAACAATATGATTGGAAAAAGCAAATTGATTTGATTTGATTTCTTTATAAAGTCGAGCGTTTGGTTTTGCCCCTTTTTGACGGCATTTCTCTTGGAGTTCGATATTTTTTTTAAAGGAGACATATTATATGCCAGAAATAGCTCGGTTTTGATAATCTATTCTATTCTAAACGATTCATTATCTATAATACTACATAATATACAATAAATTGTAAAATCGTTTTACGCTGAATCCCACAAACGTGGATTTCTAAGCCATTCTAACGCGGAAAAAAAAATTGGGTTAATATAAAAAATAGTAATTTTATGGATATGAATATATAGATCAGCTTGCTATTTGTAGATACACAGCTGCACTCACTTTGAATTGTATAATGTTGTCTAAAATTGTTTCTAAGTTTATCATCAATCAAATGAAATAATTCATTAACTTCCACGGAAAATTAAGCAATGATAGTGTTATCGAATACACAGATCTCACTGCAGAAATACAGAAACATATCAACTTATTTCATCATCAGGAACGACAGGACTGGGTAAACGTAGTTTTGGCATGCATCACAAAGATAAATATTGCAGCAGATGCACAATTCACGATGTAACGATCAGCGGATAGGAACATCAGACAATGAAACATTTGTATGCAAACGATCAAAAACAGAAAAAAAAGAATCAACGGTCGGTTTAATTCTATTACATGCCTTTATCAGTTTTTCAAGCAAAGCATGTTCTTACGCATGACTCGTACATGTAAATTGCTAATGAAATTCATATTTTATATTTCGATTGAGATTATAAGGGTATTACATAGTTCTCTGAATATTTCCTTATAATAGAATTCATTCATCTCATACATGTGTATTTAAAAGTCTCTTGAAGTTTTTGAGGGTAAAACATCGCATTTTGAAAGGAAGAAAAAATAAGTGTCTTATAGTTTAGAAAAGATTAGAGAGATAAAGTAGAAAGTGTTTATAACCCAACTAAATGTGTATCTATTCTATCTTTGTCGTATGCATAATACGATAATTTTAATATACCCGCAGATATATATCTTATCGCTAATTGTTACACTTGACTTGACAATTTACGTAACTTGAAAACTATAGACGAATGTGTCAAAGAGACAACAACCCGACCAAAGAGCAGAAAACAGCCGATGGCCATTAATGGGTGTTCAACGCAGCGATTAAAACACCAATCTGAAGACATGTGAACAAGTTCAGTAAAATGGACTAAACTGCAAAGCAAATAAATGAACTAAAATCAAAAAAAAAAAAACCAACATACAATGCCGTAGAGGCTCCTGATTTGAGACAGGCGCAATAAAAATATATTTCGTGTTGGAGTCTATTTAAATACACTCTCCGAAAATTCTGGGACTGATGACTATTCTTTTGAGTTTTTGTATTGGTCTTTCTAGTAACGTTGTCTCGAGTTAGATTACATGGACAGTATAATTTGACAGCTTGTACTTAATTCTATTAGTTTATCTCTGAGTGATTACTATAACTCAGATGAAGGATAGGATTTAATGAGATTACGATACTTACATGACTCTTGTGACTAGCGTAGCTATGATAAAAAATGTTTTATAAGGTTTTTACTTCACACATTTTGGTTGACTACATGGGGCATAAAACTATGGGCATATTTGGAATTCTCTCGTTCGGTTGTAAAACCATGGTGAAAATGGGACAGGATGTATAGATACGCAGCCATTTATTTTTCTGGTTTATATATATATATTTTTATCATATACGATTCATTGTGGTAATCTTTTATAATAACTTGAAGTCTGATACTAAAATTGAAAGTATATGCAACTTGATAGTGACGTAAAAGTAATATCTTCATTAGGAGGCATATCCACAAATAAAACAAAATTACTTACCTAGCTTTCACAGATGCTTCCCTTCGACTACTACTTTACGATGCAGTTGTAAAAATGATATGAACACCGACCTCTCGTTAAGGAATACCACACCTGCACTGTAGGAAATGATTACAGCTTACTCTTATATCTTAGATGTTATTTTTATATCTGATATTGATACACCGTAATTGAATATATCATATTTTCAGCATGTGCTATCGCAGTTAAAGAAATAGAGCAAATAGTATGCTATCTGTATTATCATGTGCAACTTTTCTTAAAGATAATCAAGCCTATGGAACGTTATATGATCTCGACCAAACGATGAAATTTGCACCCTATTTTTAAAATATGTAAGTGGTTCATCGACTGTAGACTTGCTATCTGTTCCTTCCTAAAAACAATTCTTTAGTTGTGCCCCTTTAACAATTTAACTGTTATAACTAAGAGATTACCATTATACTGACATCTTTAGAGAAAGGGCAATCGGTATACTGGCAGTTTTTGTCTTAATGAATATTTATTTTACTGTTTAGTCTGTTTGATACATATGACGTGGATATGTACCTACATGTAATGCTTATACATCCCGTCAATGCGTTATTGTTCTATGATGATTTTTGTATTCTTGTCTTTTATTTTCTAATGTTCTTAGTCTATATGTTTTTTTTTGTATGTTTTTTTCATACATATGACGTGGCTCTATTCTTATAACCCCGTCATTGTTCTATTGGGATATTATAAAACATTTGGTACTCTTGTCTTTCATTTTTTCTAATGTTCTTTGTCTGAATGCTTTTTTTGTGTTTCTTTCATACATATGACGTGGCTTTGTACTTATATATCCCGCCATTGTGTTATTGTGCTATGGTACATTTTTGTATTCTTATCTTATATTTTTGCTAATGTTGTTTGTCTATATGCATATTTTGCGCTTCTCTGGTACATATTTGTTTGTTATTATATAGATTAAGATCATAACAATATGTTGACTGCTGAACCCCTATTTTTGACATTTTTACCTATGTCTGTTTGTTTTGTTCACTCATCGTTTTCAATGGAATTTGATGCGACTGTTATACAAGCGTTCGTCGTATTGAAACAAAAAGTATACACACAAAACAAATTAACTGAGTTTGATTTTTATAATTTGATACGCCAGACGCGCATTTCGTCTACATAAGACTCATCAGTGACGCTCAGATCAAAATGGTTAGAAAGCCAATGGTATTGTTGACCAAAAATTCCAAAAAATTGTCCCAAATACGGTTAAGGAAATCTGGGATAAAAAAAAATCTTTAGTATTTCGATTCATTCATACTTTTGTCAACAGTAAATTTATAAATATAACCGTATAATTGTTATTCATGTCAACACCGAAGTGCTGACTACTGGGCTGGTGATACCCTCGGGGACGAAACGTCTACCAGCAGTGTCATCGACCCAGTGGTGTAAATAGTTGTCAAATTCAGACGCATATAATCAACAACATTTTACAATAATGCAATATAGGAATTCATTATACCTGATGTGACCAAGCTGCAAATGTTTAAAATGGAAGTAGTTGATATAAATATCTTAAGTCATAGTATTATTTTTTTATTATCAATTTACTTTTCTTTATGTTAGAAACACCACGTCCACGCTTATGTTTGATTTTTATCTGAACTTTATACGCATTCTTTAAGCCAGTACTTGTGAAAGGATCACATTGGAAATAAGCTGTATTGTTTTTTTTTGTTTTTTTTCTTTCAAATCAGTTATTACATAGATATAATAACCATAGCTATGGGTATTACATCTATGGTTATTATAACCAAAGTATCAAACATACTCATCAAAGATACCAGATCTATACTTTGGTACGCTGTCCGCGCGTTTCGTCCGTACAAGAAAAAATCAAATATTACGAAGTTGAACAGCCTTTATAACGAATATTCCCAAATGTTGTATGCGAAAACCGGCTATGGAAATTTATATTTTGGGTAGAAAAAAACCTTACCGTTTTAAATATTTCAACATTTTACAAATAAAACTATATTACTTAAAAAATCCATTTGTTTAAAGTACTGTTGTAGGGACGTCCCATTTAGAATTTTCCTCGGAGTTCGATATTTTTGTTATTTTACTTTCCACTATCATGAGACATCAAGTATCCTATATATATATAAAGATCCTCTATTTCAGTAACTCTCATAGCCCTTAGCAATATTGCATCATATAATGCATGGCTTCAATCGTGAGTTATTTAGCATCTTATAAAGTTCTGTGTTAAATACTGTCTACAGTTATGAGTCATCTAGCATCAGATGAATAAAGACAACAGTAGTATACCGCTGTTCAATAGTCATAAATCGAATAATCGAAAACAAATCCGAGTCACAAATCAGCACCGAGGGAAACACATAAAATATAAGAGGAAAACAATGGACCAACAGAAACACTGAACTGCTACAAAACCAAACGTCAACATTCATGTATAGAAACTGACTCTAGCACCATGCAAACATGTCTTTTATATTAGGACTGTCTGGAATCCTGAGAAATCTAGTTTCAGTCTGTTAAAAGATATCTGGTATTAAGTATAAGATGTCCTCCGTTTCCACATGTATTGTATACAATTCTGTCACATGTTATATCAAAATAATATCTGAAATATCTGCAATATTTTTATACAATATGGGATGTGTCAGTTTTGTGTAAAGCAAGAAAAAATAAATTATGTTTTATATAATAAAGAATTGTGTGCTTAAACAAAAGTAAAATCACAAAAATAATGAATTTCGAAGAAAATTCAAAAAGGAAAATCCCAGATATATATGACCTTAGCCGTACAACTTTTGGAATTTGGGGTCATCAATGCTCTTCAATTTTGTACTTGTTTGGCTTTTTAACTTTTTGATCTGAGCGTCACTGGTGAGTCTTATGAAGACAAAACGGTCGTCTGGGGTATCAAATTATAAACCTGGTACCTTTGATAACAATTGGCTTGATTTTGTATTATATTTGTATTACATATAGTTAGTTTAAGTGTATACTTTTTGTTTCAATAGGACGAACGTTTATAATTTAAGATCTTATGAGCATGATTCAGAAAAAAGTTAAATCCCCAAAATACTGAACGCCGAGGAAAATTAAAAAAGGAAAGTCCATAATGACATGGCATTATCAAAAGCGCAATCACATCAAACGAATGGATAATAGTTATCAAAGGTAATAGGATTTTAAAAACTGTCATATTCCTGACTTGGTACAGGCATTTTCTTATGTAGAAAATGGCGTATTAAACCTGGTTTTATAGCTAGCTAAACCCCTCACTTGTATGACAGTCGCATCAAATTCCATTGACACAATGTGTGAACAAAACAAACAGACATAATAAGTAGAAATGTCAAAAATAGGAGTACAACAGTCAACATTGTGTTATCATCTTAATCACTATAAAAACAAACAAATGTAACAAAGAAGCATAAAAAAGGCATACATCGAACCCAATAACCTCATTTTGCTTTTTATTATACAATTTCAATTTATCTATGTAAAATCCACCCATAAAGGATTGTAACAATGGGACAGACACATAGTTGCACTCCACAGTTAGAAAATGAAAGTAAAATTGAACCACTAAATGTTTAATAAACTTGTATTCCTGTCTTTCTATCACATTAACCTAAATGTTTGTGTCATACATATGCATATGTATGTAATCAGTATCTTCCATAGATTTGATTTTCTAAAGTTAAAATGGTTAAATATAATTCCTTTATTGTTTATCCATGGCAACATTCTGCATTTATGTACCATAAAATATTTCAAAAAGGGAGGGGAAAATGTCACATATTCCCCCAAAATTTAGTTTAAACTAGAATTTCAATGCCTTTGAGTGATACATTTTCTGTTACTGTTCACATAAATCTACAAAGAGATAAAATAAAAAGTGGGTGTATTTCGCCTAATTTTTTCGTAAAATATAGTAGAAAAATATGAACTAATTTTACAAAAGGGTGGTAAAATGATTTTTTGAGAACTTTTTTTAATTGTGTATTCACTTCATGATAAAAGACCTAAAAGCACTAGTGGCCTTAGGTTTTTAAAAATAGCGAAAAAAGTAAACGGTCATGATACACATTCAAATCAATTTCTAAATAGTAAAATGAAAGTACTTCAGTTAACTGTGAATGTAGAACTTTTTGTAGTGTTTATAGAAGGTGGTGAAAATTCTAAAAAGGCTATTATTATCCCTTATGGGCCAGGAAATACTACCGTGCCACCTAAACAGCCTATATTACATACATTACATAATCTTGATATTAATATACATCCACTAGGAAGGCTATTTTAATCTGCAGCTATTCAACATTGAATTTTATTGCACACTATCTCTCATATTTGAAAAATCCACATGGGTCAAAATGCGGAACTACCCACCTTACTGTGGAGTGCTACCTATATTTAGATTAACATTAACTCTGACATAGAATCGCGCGTTTAACGTCACACAGGTAAATATAAAATAATTTTGTCGTTAAAGAAGACGGGATGTCTAAGTACAGAGTGACGTCAAATAGATATCACAAAAAACAGACTTAACACTAAAAGTAATATTAACAAAGACAAACAAAAGACTACTTATACATTTTACTAAGATGATAAACAACGTCAGTGCGCATAATCTATACTTCAAGACCATCAAGAAATGGGTACTGTATGGTCTGAGGACACGTTTGAATACAATACACTATGAGTTTTGATAATGTGTATATTAATGTTAGAGGAAACGTTTTTATATCAAAAACAACGTGTGCTTGTACTGTGTGCAGTATATGGTCAGATGACACGGTTTAATATTATACTAGATATGTCGCTATAAGGCACAATACTCAAAACTAAACTAGGCCTGTTTCACACGTTACGAAAGTGAAGCCTCGGTTTTTTATATTGTCCAAAAACGAAAAATGATAATTTATTGTTAAACATCATGTGCAAAGACAGGGAAAATGTACAGGTTGTACATAATACTGTGCACAGGACATATACATGTATATGAAAATTCATTAGACTATTTTCGAGTTCGTTGCATTGCCGTCAAAAGACGGGTTAAGAGAACATCGTTCGTGCGTTTAGGGACCTCCTCACTTCCTTCTCGTGTTGAAATAGCAAATGATGATATATTGCACGAATTATAAGGCTTATTAAAGTTTTATAATATATAATCAGCACTGCCGTCATCAGGAAATTGTGATTAAGTACTAACGGGACAAGCATGATTACTAGTTTATCCCGCATATTGACGACTACGAAGACTCTTGATGAACTGTAATACAGTGCAGGGATAATGCGGTCCACTCTTTCCGGTAAAAGTCGTCGTAAAGGCGATCATAAGTTTTATCGATGATGGACATATTAACTCGAACGTGGTCTTTTGTCTGCACTGTATTGAAACAGAGGTCAGATATATTGCAGTATTATCTCATTATTTTTGTTCTTATGGTCTATCATATCTTACGAACTTGACCATTAAAAAGCTGTGCGTAATAATATCAGCTTTGTTTTTATGATCATTAATGGATTCCTATGAGTATTAATTCTCTCGAGTAAATTATTTGTTATCAGAAAGCATTCGTTTTTGGTGTTTTTAATTTATGTTAATACTCCTGTTTATACTTGAATTTTTGATTCTATAATATTACCAGTTAGCGAAATTGCGCTTTTTAAAAATTTGTGGACTCCTAAATGATTCTAAATGTATATTTTATATATGTTTTCAATTCATTATGCATTGAAACTTTAGTCTCAGATTGACCAGTATATGTGTTGTATTTCATCTTTAATTTCACAGAACGAATATAGAGAGGGAGGGTTAATGATGATTATTTCCAGCAACTTTTAAAACAAATAAGTCTTTGAATCGACTACACCCAGTTGACATAGCTTGAAGAAATTGAAACATGTGATATAAAAAAAAAGAAATACATTTGAATTGTATTTCCTTATTATTTCTGTAGACAATTGTTTATCGATTGTTTTTTTTCTTATTTAGTCATGGCGTTTATCTGTCTATTTTCGACATCTATGGTTGAATGTCCGTCTATTATCTTTTGCCTTTCTTTTGGTCCAACTTATTTACTCCATATCCTGCCCTTTTAAATATTAGATATTATGTACACTTTATGAAACACATATTGGTATCGGGATGTTTTTATCTTACATAAAATTCGATATTAAACTACTTTTATGCAATCAATAATCAAAATTCAAATCACGGTTAAATGCCTTTCTCATACTTACTGAATAAAACATCGCATATCTAGGTCATGCTCTGTTTTGCCACTATAGAAGCAAAGAAGTTAACTCTGATAAACTATAATGAACTCTTCGCCTAATCTTAAATTCTAATATGACGTGCTTCTTTGGCTTTGTGAGCAAATCCATGCTCCCAATCCAATAAAATGTGTTTGCACTTCTTCAGGATAACGAATTTTATCAAATTATCATGCACTTAATAAATTTCCTTAACTTTAAAACACTTCCAAACTCTCAAATGGTGCACATGATGTTACTATTCATTTATAATGACTGTAATGTGTTGCATTCCGAAATTGACATATTTGACCTAGATACGACAACCATTTATGCTGGCTGTTCAAAAACTCCTCCCTCTGAAAAATCACAGTACCAGCCGTTTGCCTCTTTACAAACAAAAAAGGGAGGTTGATGGAAGAGCCTACACAAACACAAGATTTTACACTTATACTTACCGGACATAGAAATTACCTTAATTGTCCCAATCAGAATCGAAATGATAGATATCGCTCGGGCAAAATTAATCACGAATATAATGCCTACCCATGTTAAAACAGAAATAAATTATAGGTTGCATCAATTATTTCTGAAGTCTTTTTGGTTTATATCGCTGTTAACATTTCCATGGCTTACACATTTTTAGATTAATAATTTCGTGATGAAAGTAAACAAGGAAAAACTTTCAGACGAGCAAAGTTAATTACTATTTATTTTCATTTACTGACTTTTCCAAGTCTGGAATGTGATAGTTGTTTTTCATTCATTTTGGTGTGTTTGAACTTTTGATATTGACATTTGTTAAGGGATATCAGTGTTGGAATTTCTTTGGAGTGAGGTATTTTGTTATTTAACGTTTTACAAATACTGGTACGATAACTCTAACGTTGTGTTCTTTGTCCCCGAGTATGTCATAGGCTCAGTAGTCAGGTACTTGCATGATTTACAACATACATTTCTAAATCGTCCAGTTGATAAACAAAGTCATTAATAAGAAACCAAATTTCCAATTCCCTCAGGTAAAGTTTGCCTAAAATGGATACGGTCTTTTTCGGTAATTTTGATCAAATACCTCCTAACGTTTCTACATACTTAATATCCGTGAGCTACACATATTAGGTTTGATGTTCCGAAAAAGCAATTCTGACACTAGATTATTGTCATGTACCCACAACTAATGAAGATGACTATACTATACTACTTCCAGTATTTATATATGCTGTCGTACTCTGATTCGATTACTTAATTCTTTAAAGCAAACAATCGATTTATAAGCACCCATTTACAAGATTTCAGTGAAAGGAGTACTCTTTACGCTATTTATGGGTCAATGGTTGTATTATTATGATCAAAAACAATACACGGTATTTTACATTTAATTATTTTCCAGTTTATAGTTCTTTTATGTCTGCCTAATATAATGATTGTGTTTAGTAAAAGTTGTAATTCAAACATTTGCTTTTATTCATTTCCGTGATGCATGCTTCCATACGATAGAAAATGTAATTAACCGAAATCACAGAACTAGATACAAAGCTTTCCATCCGCGAGGCATGCTTTCATAGAATATGGATTACAATTATATGAAATCGCGAAGCAATGTGTATAGAATTCACCATCCACGCTATATACCTAGTTCGAGTAATTATCAGCTTAGAACTTCAGGAAAGTTTAGAAGAAATGTACAATGGAATAATTCGTCACTTGAGAAAGTGTTCGACAGAACCTACAAAGATCACAGAACACATTACATGAACAAACCAGAAGTGAACGATAAAGAAGACATTTCATTTATAACAGCGAGTGAACAACTTAGACGAGATTTTTCAGATAAACCATATACATCATTTTCTTTTGAAAATGACAGACCACATGGACAGGTTTTATTACGAGATGAAAGTATTGACAATCGTGGAAATTTTGGTTCGAAGGTTGAGTTTAAGCCTGATTTCAAACTAACGCAGAAAAAAATAAATCATGCACCAGGAGTAGATAACTACAGAACGACAACACATTCTCACGATCAGGGAGAAAGATTTAATTACAATCCAATAGGGGCTTATCCAACCCAACTTATACAATATGAAGCAGAGGATAAACTCCAATATCCGTTTCAATATAGTCAGAGAGAAAATGACAATACATACGATGTGGATAGGATTCCAACTTCTTATGTGAACGAAACTCATAGTTGTCAAAATAGTCCTTCCAAAGGTTCCATTGGCACAAATGTGAACCATATTCAAGAAAACAAGCGTTGTTATAGGAGCACAGAAACTGATGAAACCGATTTTGAAATGCCAAAGTGGGCGAAAGACTTACTGTCAAGAAAATCTTCATTTACTCAACGATTTCAACAAGTAGGTGAATATTTACAATACCATATATGAATAAGGTGATTTTAGGTAAACCATTGTCGTTTTCAGAAGTATATTAATGTGTTTTCTTTGAATAATATTGTTCAAAGAAATTATGAAATATCACGATTTCACTGATTAATACATTGTAATAACTATTTGACATAATTTTTTAAAAATTGAGAGAGACGGGTCAATATGAAATAAGCATTTTGACCAAATGGTGTTTTTGGCTCTTAACTTATTCAAATACCTGTTGTAAGTCAAGAGCCTCATCTTCTTTTATTCGTAAATTTACACAGTAATCAATTAGAAAAACATTTTTTTTAAGACAAGACGAAATGATCACAGTGTGGTAAATATAAACTGTAGTATGTACCTCTTGCTACTTATAATCAATAATATCTTTTATAATCTTAAAGTGTGTGTAATACATTCTGAATTAATCAAATTAGTTAATTTCCTATTTTTTGCATTCCAGGTAAAAGAATCAATACAGAAATGGTCTTTACGAATACGAAGCAATAGGCCATCGCGGACATATTCACCACGTGATCAGGTATAACTCCTGCTTTCATTTTCATTATACTTTTATAGAATGAATGTAACAAATCTATAATCAAAAATCTAAAACCATAAAATTGAAATCCAAAGATGTCTAAATACTTGAATAGTTAAGAATCTATATGACAAAACATGACATATAAAGAATAGCCAAATCAAATTGAGGTCAACATTGTGTGAGGGACTTGGAACAAAAGTATCATAATAATGAAAGTTTATTCACGGAAAAGTTGTGTAATTTATCAAGACCGAAGCACTGGTTACTTAGCTGATGATATATAGATTCCATTACTGCAACACGTGTTACGATATTTTCCCACTCGAGACAGTTAAATTTTAACATTTAAAGCGCGAGGCTTGCCGATTTTTTTTTTAAATAATCAGAACTGTTGAGAGTGAAGAAATATCGTAATACATAAAATATAGGGTTGAATCTTTTTCTTTAATGATTTTAATTATTCCTTTTTAAAGATTTGCAGAAAGTTATGTTCTTATACGCGACGACGTCATCAAGCTTGGTCACCTTTTTCAGAACGTCATAAAAAGGAACTTCAGATCAAATCAAGAAAAATTTAACGTCATATTTAAATTTCGACCAATCAACCATTTGGTGAAAACAGGGTTTTCCCTGATGAGGAGAAATAATTTTTCTCGCTACGCTGAAAAAATGTGAAAGTTAGCACAAAAATTAAAGAAATGGTATTAACCTCCACCACAGTTGTATTAACTATCTAATAGGAAATGAAAATAAAACTTGATAAATGCTGTGCTTGCGAAACGCTTCATTTGAAGGCCACCTTTATCAGATGACATAGAAATAGCTACGGGGCGCCGATTGTCTTTCAAAACTATGTGCTACAGACTTGTTTTGTGAGAACTTCAATTTTGTGATGACAAAATTCATTTGTGTAGACAAAATTAATTTTTGTCATGACAAAATTAATTTTTGTCATGACAAAATTCATTTTTGTAGACAAAATTCATATTTGTCATGACAAAAGTCAATTTTGTCTAAAAGGTATGCAAATATTAACATATTAACATATTTGCATACAAAATTGACTTTTGTTACCTGATATGGAAATTAAATCACAAAAGTCAATTGTGTGAGGTAAGATTCAATTTTGTGAGACAAAATTGACTTTTGTGAGACAAAATTAACTTTTGTGAGACAAAATTGACTTTCGTGAGACAAAATTGATTTTTGTGAGACAAAATTCAATTATGTGAGACAAAATTCAATTTTGTCAATTTTGTTGAGACAAAAGTCAATTTTGTCAATTTTGTTGAGACAAAAGTCAATTCTGTCAATTTTGTTGAGACCAGAATCAATTTTGTTGAGACAAAAGTCAATTTTGTTAATTTTGTTGAGACAAAAGTCAATTTTGTTAATTTTGTTGAGACAAAAGTCAATTTTGTTGAGACAAAAGTCAATTTTGTTGAGACAAAAGTCAATTTTGTTGAGACAAAAGTCAATTTTGTTAATTTTGTTGAGACAAAAGTCAATTTTGTTAATTTTGTTGAGACAAAAGTCAATTTTGTTAATTTTGTTGAGACAAAAGTCAATTTTGTTGAGACAAAGGTCAATTTTGTTGAGACAAAAGTCAATTTTGTGACGACAAAATTCATTTTTGTGACGACAAAATTCAATTTTTGTGACGACAAAATTCAATTTTGTAACAACAAAATTGACTTTTATGAGACAAAATTGACTTTCGTGGGACAAAATTGACTTTCGTGAGACAAAAATCAATTTTGTTGAGATTTTGTCAATTTTGTTGAGACAAAAGTCAATTTTGTCAATTTTGTTGAGACAAAAGTCAATTTTGTTAATTTTGTTGAGACAAAAGTCAATTTTGTTGAGACAAAAGTCAATTTTGTTGAGACAAAAGTCAATTTTGTGACGACAAAATTCATTTTTGTGACGACAAAATTCAATTTTGTAACAACAAAATTGACTTTTATGAGACAAAATTGACTTTCGTGAGACAAAATTGACTTTCGTGAGACAAAAATCAATTTTGTTGATACAAAATTCAATTTTGTCAATTTTGTTGAGACAAAAGTCAATTTGGTCAATTTTGTTGAGACAAAAGTCAATTTTGTCAATTTTGTTGAGACAAAAGTCAATTTTGTCAATTTTGTTGAGACAAAAGTCAATTTTGTCAATTTTGTTGAGACAAAATTCGTTTTTGTCAATTTTGTGTAACAAAAGTCGATTTTTTATGCAAATTAGTTCACAGAAACCAAACTAAACTAATTTGAATACAAAATTGACTTTTGTCGCCCAATTTTCAAATTAGGTAACAAAATTCAAGTCTGTGTAACAAAAATGAATTTTGTCATGACAAAAGTGACTTTTGTCCGCTGATAGATAATTTTGTATGACAAAATTTTAAATTTGTAGTATGATACAAATTTTGTTAAACTGAACTTATTTTTGTTGAACAAAAGTCACTTTTGTCCGTACAAAATTGAATTTTGAGTACAAAACCACAAGAGTCCCATTCGGCGCCCCGTAATAGCCACACACATCTTTTGAAGTATTAAAAAGCAAATGAAGGAGTTAAGATATACAGTTTTTAATTAAAAGTCTTTCTCCGGTCTTTTGGTGGTATATGTATTTATCTGCAAACATATTGATTTTATTGTTTAAGACACCTTCAAGGACTATACCTGATGGTACCCAGATAAATATATCAAGGTCAAATTTAGCTGACAAAGAAGATCAAGGAACACACCAAAGAAACAAGACAAATAATGTAGTAATGTGTATTTTAGGACTATTCCTGATAGTTGTAGCAGTTTTCCCCGTTATAAGTGTCATCTATATATGTAAGTATGCGTTTAAGTAGTAGTATAATATAATTGGGATAGTCATCGTTAACTATGTTAGTTTATAGCCAGCTGAAATATTTTGCATATGACATCGATCAAAAGTGCGATGCAACAGCTGTTGTATTTTTTTTTTCTCGCTAAGGAACATCACTCTTAATACCGATTGCTTATTGTCATCTTCGAAGAATTATTCCTTTTGAAGTATCTCTATTTTAAATGTCATTCTAATAAATTAGCGAAAAAAATTGTAAAAAATCAGTGAAGGAACGAAAAATATGTGTTTTAATTTTCAATGAGATCTATTCGTCATACCCTCAATGATGTAAATAAGTCAAGCTCACAAACAATGATGAGCAAAACCAATAACGTATAGCAATCTGTAAAATGCTCTTTCATACTAGTATCTTAATAGTGTGAAAAGTGGAAAACTAACAACCTTAATGAAGTAATTGACATTGTAAATTTGGAGAAGGTTCACGAAGGGTTAAAATTGGCCCTGATTTTTTTGTTTTTTTGTTTTTTAAATTGGGGCAAAAAATTACAAATGTCACATAGAAATACTTGTGATAATTCTACTAAGACAAAAATATTTTTTCTGTCACTTTCCTTTACTATTTATGGAGCAATGACCCCTTAAATGAGCATAATTTGTATTAAAAGGTCAATTTTGGTACTTTTTGTCCATAATTTTAATTGTTTTTGGCATAATTAACCTTGGCCTCCATCTACGATCCAAAATGTTTTTATATTGATGAAATCTATATCAAAATTGGAATCTTTCGGTTACAACACATTCTGGATCGTAGGTGGCGGCCAAGGTGTTTCAAAAGCTTTTAGGTCTGAAAAATGCACAAAATCATCATATTTTGACAAAATGTCCAAAATGGGCTTACTTTGGCGAATATCTTGTAGTCTTATGAAAAGAACTGATATATTTAGCATTTATACTTTTGAAATAGACCCATTTACGAACCAAATTGAGACCTTTTTGGTGTTTTATGATAAAGTTGATATTTTGTGCCATTAGTGAACCTTGTCCTTTGTAAAAAACGAACACAACATATTGCTGGGTTCAACAGGATTATGAATGCTAAACTATCCCTTCTAACCTGTACAGTGGTTTAACAGCAAAGCATAAGAGCATATTTATAAAGCAACTGAAAAATTTAGATTACTGCAAGGAGTAGCAGTATTTATGTTAAGTTATACATATAAACATTGATAATAAATCAAATATGATCGTTACGGACAATATTTATAGATTATCGTTGGTTATCTCAACGAGATTGATTTTCTCGCTTGATCCGGTCACGGCGAAAGCGAGAAAAGCAATCGAGTTGAGATGACCAATGATAATCTGTTTATCGCTATTTTACCTTTGACAACGTTGTCAATTTCATGTTAATTTCATTAGCAACGCAACGCCACGCTCCTTAGTTTCTAGCGATAATTTTCCATCTCAAGCGAGTAGCATGATATGAAAAATTATCACAAAAAAAGATCAAAGGACAAATGCACAAAATAGCGATAATAAATGATAATACTATATTGTAAAAAAGTATATTCTATAAGCTGTATTGCTTCTGAATAAAGTATTATTATTATCATATGATAAAAGAAGTAGTATACTACTGATGATACAACTGCATATGTTACATACTATGAATTTCTATTGATCTTTCAGATACAGACAAGTCAGATTACGGTAAGATACCTGATGGAACCTATATGAAATAGCATGTATATTTTACATACACTATTCAATAATGCATATAAATGAAACAAAATTGATATGTTTCTACGACAAAAAGCGTACTCGTACTTGTGTGACATCAGCCTTTTTAATTATTTGCATCGAGAAATGACTTTATTGAACAATATAGAACAATATAGAATAAATCATTAAAAAAATACAGCTCATAAAACGTTCGTGAATAAAGCCAGTAATTAAATCGATATTCATTTCGCAAAATAAAATTTTCGGATTCTGCATCTCTCTATAGCCTTCTATATGCACGTTCTACCTAATTACTAATGATCAACTTGAAGCAACCATCGATATTATAGTGTCGTCAATATAATACTTACATGAAGCAACCAAGTTGAAAATTGTAAATTGTCAAATACATTATCATCGTTTAATTTTGATCCACACAGAACTTTAATTGCAGTCTTTTTTTATTCACTTCTTCTCACAGACAGTATAGTAAGAACAATTGTGGACGTCAAATTAAATAATGATAGCTTTAGGATGCATTACTTCATTCAAGTATTATGTCCGAAAGATGTGATAGAATGTCTAAAGATGAAAATTGATATCAAGATAAAAAAATCTGTCACTTTCAGTTTATCTAAGATGGAAAAATATTTTGTTTCCAATGCAATTTAGCAGAAACATTGATGACAATGAAAAAAGTATTTACAAAAAAATACCGATCTCCATGGTAAATTAAAAAAAAGGGGTATATATAGATGTGGTATGATTACCATTGAGACAACTATTCACACGAGACCAAATGACAAAGACATTAACAACTATAGGTCTATATTACTATGTCGAAAATAAACCGAGGAAATGATGTGTTAATTCTGGTTAGTAGCTAACTAAACCTCTCACTTTTATGATAGTTGCGTAAAGTTATATTGACAAAAGCAGATGAGCATACCAAAACAGACATGATAAATAATTTTCTAACGATTAATTTAATTAGTGTTTGTTTTGTTTGCAGTAACGATTCAAATCAAGATGAGTTTTAATAGCTCGGTGTCCCAAAGTTTTGATACAGATGCTTTTAATCTCAGTATTTGTCAAGAGGTAATTTACGATTATATATTACACTAGCTGCCAAATTAATGTTCACCGATTTGACTCAAATTCTAATATTTTATTTATAACAATGTAAAACATTTGTCCAAACTATCAAAAGTATATAAAAAAAAAAAAACAATTTACCGGACATGGTCTCAATAAGATGTAGCTTCGTTTCGTGTGAATTTTAGCCAAGACGCCATCTAACTAACTATCGAGTTGGCCTTCTATGACCATATAAGCAATGTAAACATAAGCTTAGATATAAATAGATTGAGTTACTCGTGCAATTGGATTTTTATAGGTCTGTTAAATTTTGTATTATAGATTAAAAAAAGTGAGTTTATCGTCGTTTTTACCTTTATAAGATTTTTTTTTTTTGTGGATCGAATCAGTCAATCAAATTATTTACCTTTGTTTCACTTTCAAGTTTGACATTCTTTTTCTTTAAATAACCGTACATGGACAATGCATGCGTTATTCTACATCTTTCTACGGGGTTAAATTGGAGTTCATATATACGGATTTAATGAGGTCGAATTATTCACTTGAAATATACTGTATACATATAATGACTGATTATCCTTTCAGTGCAAATACTCTGTGTACAAATATTCGATTATTTTCAGATGAATTTGGCTTTTATAGCGGAGGACTCTTTCTTTGGCTGTAATGACACACGTTTTATGTAAGTAATAAAAGTAAATCACAAAAATACTTAACTCCGAGAAAAAATTAAAAGTCCTTAATCAATTGGCAAAAATCAAAAGCTCAAAAACATCAAACGAATGGATAACAACTGACTGGTACAGGCATTTTCCTCTATAGAAAATGGTGGACTGAAACTGGTTTTATAGCTAGCTAGCTACCTGTTACTTGTTTGTCAGTCGCATCAAATTCAAATATGTTCATACAAATTTATTAAGATTTTGAAGTTTACAAACAAGTATTTTACGTTGAAGAATATTGATTCAGAAAATAATTTTCGATGCAATAACAGGAATATATTTCCAAATGCATTGGATATTTTTTCAAATTTATATCTCCTTTTTTTTTAAAAAAAACCAACCATTGTTAACACTTTACAAAAATGAAAAAAAAAAATGCATTTAATCTGTTTTTGTTAATTTTCGTTTCTCATAGATATATCTACTTGACTATTAAGCTCCTATCACTTGACTGGGAAGAAAAAACTTAGTGCAAATTACGATATAAATTAAATATGTACATCTATAATTTACAGTTGAAATAGTATATTTAATAAAAAATGAGTTTGTCGAAAAAGTAAAATCACAACTACGAGGAAAATTCAAACGGAAAGACTCGAATCAAATGGCAAAATCTGAAGCTCAAACGAATGGATAACAACAGTCATTTTCCTACGCAGCAGTTGCGCATGGAAATCTTCACAAAGTTTTCAGTACGTACACATATATCATTTAGATATTGGAAGATGTGATATAAGTGCCTATGAGACAACTCTCCATCCAAGTAACAATTTATAAAAGTGAACCATAATAGGTCAAGATACAGCCTTCACACGGAGCCTTGGGTCCAAAAAATTACTAGTGTAAAACCATTCAAACGGGAAAACCAACGGTCTAACCTATATAAAAAAAAGAGAAACGAGAAACACTTATGAACATCAGGTTCCTGACTTAGGACAGGTGCAAACAATTTCAGCGGGATTAAACGGTTTAATGGTACCTAATAGTTATCAAAGGTACCAGGATTATAATTTAGTACGCCAGACGCGCGTTTCGTCTACATAAGACTCATCAGTGACGCTCATATCAAAATATTTATAAAGCCAAATAAGTACAAAGTTGAAGAGCATTGAGAATCCAAAATTCCAAAAAGTTGTGCCAAATACGGCTAAGGTAATCTATGCTTGGGATAAGAAAATCCTTAGTTTTTCGAAAAATTCAAACTTTTGTAAACGGTAAATTTATAAAAATGACCACATTATTGATATTCATGTCAACACCGAAGTGTTGACTACTGGGCTGGTGATACCCTCGGGGACGAATCGTCCACCAGCAGTGGCATCGACCCAGTGGTGTAAATAGTTATCAAAGGTACCAGGATTATAATTTAGTACGCCAGACGCGCGTTTCATCTACATAAGACTCATCAGTGACGCTCATATCAAAATATTTATAAAGCCAAATAAGTACAAAGTTGAAGAGCATTGAGAATCCAAAATTCCAAAAAGTTGTGCCAAATACGGCTAAGGTAATCTATGCCTAGGATTAGAAAATCCTTAGTTTTTCGAAAAATTCAAACTTTTGTAAACGGTAAATTTATAAAAATGACCACATTATTGATATTCATGTCAACACCGAAGTGTTGACTACTGGGCTGGTGATACCCTCGGGGACGAATCGTCCACCAGCATTCTCCTTTTTCTGAAACAATAGTATAACATCACAACATTTCTACATAATATCAGACTTGTGTATGTATGATTATATCAATAGATGTGCTACTTTTTTGTAGATTTACTTTGTTGGAAACAGATTTACTGTTAGTTTTTAAAACCGGCAATTTTCCAGGCGATAAAATTATAGTTAATACAGTAAACATTCATTTGATGGCGAGATTTGTAGATTCAAGTTTATACTATATACCGGATTCATTAACAATAGTAAAATATGAATTTATAAAGAAACGATTACTAGGTAGTCTTAGATTTATAAGGACTTCCAAATGAATGAAGAAAATGCGATCTTTTTGTACGAAGATGAACTAATAGGTTTTATAAATAAATGAAATTTGAGGTTCAAATAAAATCTGACATACATGAAGTGTAAAGACTTAGTATCAAAAGCACTGGAATCAAATATAGCATAAAATCATTATGTGACGCATATGTGTATGTTTTTTATATACAAAACATGGACTTTCTTATTATAGTCTGCAGTAGTTTGAATAATATCACTTATAAAATTATGTTTATTACTTAAATTAAGTTGGTTGAATTTCAGCAGTATAATTTTCAAATATAATTTTCGAGGAAATGTAATCTGTATTAGGATACTTAATGATGATAAAAAATAGTGTTCTTATGTTATTGACAATGAATAGTAGTATACCGTTCATAAATTCATAAATCGATTGACAAAAAAACAAATCCGGATTGCCAAACTACAACTTATGGAAACACAGCAAATATAAGAGGAGAACAACGACACAACAGAAACACAACACTAAAATGTAAATATACATACCAAGGCGATTAACATATACAGGTTTAGTGCAAAACTTTAAACATGCTGGAGACCGACCTGCTTTTTCTGCAATAATTTACATTTACCAAAATGTCATCATCCAAGCAAATTTGTGTTTGCTACATCTATCAAAATAACACTAGGACATGAGCACATACTTTTCAGCATCATAACCATATATTCTTTGTTTATGGATTTTTCTCCAAACGATATCGAAACCAGAAAAGGTTTTTAACCGGATTTTTGTGACAAAAATGTCGGTTATTGATTTGGGGATGTACGGCGGGCGGCCGGGCGGGCGGTCGGGCGGGCGGGCGGACGGCAATCAAATGTTGTCCGTGCATTAACTCATGAACCGTTCAACCAAAGCTTTTAAAATTTTAATATGTTATTACTGACAACTATACGAAGGTCAAGTTCAATAATGGCGATTTTGACTTTTACCGTTCAGGAGTTATGGTTCTTGAAAGATTGAAAAATGGAGTTTCCAGTCGTGTCCGTGCATTTACGCATGAACTGTTCTACCAAAGCTTCCCAAATTTTAATATGTTGTTACTGATGACAGAATGGAGGTCAAATTCAATAATGACGATTTTGACTTTTACCGTTCAGGAGTTATGGTTTTTGAAAGATTGAAAAATGGTGTTTCCAGTCGTGTCCGTGCATTTATGCATGAACTATTCAACCAAAGCTTCCGAAATTTTAATATGCTGTTACTGATGACAAAATAGAGGTCAAGTTCAATAATGACGATTTTGACTTTTACCGTTCAGGAGTTATGGTTCTTGAAAGATCGTAAAATGGCGTTTCCATTCACGTTGTTGCATTTACTCATGAACCATTCAATCTAAGCTTTTCAAATGTTAATATGTTGATACTGATGACAAAATGGAGGTCAAATTTGATATTGACGATTTTCACTTTCACCATTCATCAGTAATGGTTCTTGTGATATTGCCAGGACACAAATAAATGTTAATAAATCCGGTTTGCTGTCGTTGTGACAGCCTCTTGTTGAGAGTATACTTCAATAAGAGATTTCCCGGGACAACCAAGGAAGTAAAAACAATGTCTCCAACATAACCATTTGTTTATACCACATAAAAACCGAACGACATCTAAGGTCAGTACTCAATTTCTCTACTAAAACACGTGTTTATACCGTATGCCAAACCTTTTAAACTGAGTTTTACTGTGCGTATTGTTGTGCGTTTGTTTTTCTACATTGGCTAGAGGTATAGGGGGAGGGTTGAGATCGCAAAAAACATGTTTAACCCCGCCACAATTTTGCGCCTGTTCCAAGTCAGTAGCCTCTGGTCTTTGTTAGTCTTGTATAATTTTTCATTTTAGTTTCTTGTGTATAAATCGGAGTTTAGTATGACGTCCATTATCACTGAACTAGTATGCATATTTGTTTAGGGGCCAGCTGAAGGACACCTCCGGGTGCGGGAGTTTATCGCTACATTAAGGATTATGTACCCTTCTGTTGATTCAATGCTAAACATATGGAAATTTTATAGAAAATCCACAGCCTTTATCCTTGTACTATCATATTTGGCAATTCGATAACTGATAGATATAGGATTATTGCATGCAGTACTAGCATTGATTTCCTTAAAACAAGTTTATTAATGTAGTTATTGGTTAAAACAAATAAAAATGTGGACCAAATCAAGTACACCATTTAGGGTGCACTCGACTTTAGTGACTCTGCACGAGGTATTTTGGAATTTACAGGTTGGTTGGAACTTTTTGTAAAAAATAAACACTAGCACATCATAGAAAAGCAAGTGAGTAAGCTATGTTTCAAATTTTATAACGAAAATCTCAGTATTAAAGGCTGTGGATTTTCTATAAAAATCTTGGTTTATTTGCCACAACGTACTCTTTTTCTATTAAATGCAACAAAACAGTAAATAATAATGCATTGCATCAAGTTTCCCCCTAGATTATGTACAAAATAGCCTGTCACAATTATTCATCATATCTGTAGTTTTGATACAATTGATGTTTGAAAAACTCGTACAAAAATGGCTACAGAAGGGGTCATAAACCTTAAAGACCCTATGGTGGCCTTAGGCTGGTGTCTGCTCTATGGTCGGGTTGTTGTCGTTTTGACACATTCCCCATTTCCATTCTCAATTTTATCTTATTAACTTTACGTATATGCGGTTAATTAATGTTAATGAGACTTTCGAGCGCCTACTGTCATTAAAATAAACAAAATAAAACAACTGTCAAGGTTCCTGTCTAAAAACCTGGCACATTAACATGTATAATTTGAAAATTAAATTAAGAAAGATAAAAAGCAATATCTCCAAATGAAACAAACACTGATAATACTAACAGAAAAGTGTGTTGAGAGGTGTATGTTTATTTTTTCGTCTATGCCGTAAGAAAACAAATCTAAAATCACAAAAATACTGAACTCCAAGGAAAATTCAAAACGGAAAGTCCCTAACTAAATGGCAAAATCGAAAGCTCAAACACATCAAACGGTCATATTCCTGACTTTGTGAAGGCATTTCTTATGTAGAAAATGGGGAATTAAACCTGGTGTTATAGCTTGCTTAACCTCTCACTTGTAATATAGTCACATTCCATTGTATTGACAACTATGTGTGAACAAAACAAGCAGACATTATAGGTAAAAGTGTCAAAAATTAGGTGTAAAGCAGTCAGCATTGTATTGTGTTATAATCTTAATCAATATAAAATAATCAAATATGTAACAAAGAAGCACAAAAAGGTATATAAACAAAGAATATTACCAAAATTGAAAGACAATAATACAAAAATTTACCATAGCACAAAATCACAATAACAGGATGTAACGGTACAAATAGTTATCAAAGGTACCAGAACCACGTCATATGTATCAAGGAAACACGAAAACTTATATAGACAAAGCACATTAGCAAAAAACAAAAAAACGAGAATACAAAACTTATCATAGAACAATAACGGAATAATAAATACTGAGCCACGTCGTAGGTATCAAGAAAACACAAAAAGGCATAAAGACAAAGCACAATAGCAAAACTGAAAGACAAGAATACAAAAAATATCATAGAGGGTTATTATATAAAGGTTATTAACAAATGGACACCAAGGTCACCACCACAAACTGATTGGCCAATACGTTGTTTCGGTGTCTTAACCCTCTTGCTGCCGGAGGGACACATATGTCCAAACCGGCAGTGCCGGAGGGACACATATGTCCATGAATAAATTTATGCAAGCTTCTCATCAATGATGTATCTCTTTCAATTAAAATACCGAAGATCAAACAGGGTTATGTTTTTCTCCAATGGGTCCCAATTGTAGTGGTCATTATGTTGTGACGTCATATATCGGATAACGTCGTTGTTTGGCATGTAACGTCACAGACGTTGAGCTGTCGTATCTTCCGGCATATGAAATGCAACCTTGAAAAACGGTCGGCAGCAAGAGGGTAATGTATTAGTGACATCTCTTCGTGATCTAACAACCTAATCTCTATTATAGTCGTATCTGTTGTTTTACCAATGTGTCCAAATGTGTTCAAAATTTTGACAGTTTGACTAGAGGTAAATTCTCATGGCGGGTATTACATGCATATCTTGTGACGCTCATACTGTCGATGTATGCAGTCTCTCTCCTTTTGGGGTTAACCCTCTTACTGCGGGAAGGACATATGTGTCCTCCCCTGGCTTACTGCGGGAAGGACATATATGTCCTTTGAGTAAAAAAAAAACGATTATTTTTTTCCCTTTCGTAATATTTCTAAAAAAACACCTATTCCTTCAATTATTGAATACATTTTATATATTTTATTCATCATGTGGTTATTATTTTTGTTGTTGTTTTCTTTTTACCTATCTTTTCATAAAACGTCATCATTACGTCATATATTATTTGACGTCATTCGACGTCGTAATTGATTTGACGGCATGATAGCGCTATCTAGAATGAACGATTTGTATGCTTTTATTGATAAGATAAAAAAGAATCATAGTATGAAACAGAAGGAAAAAAAAGCCAACATCAACAAATGATCATTAGGCAATACAAATAAAACTATTTGCTAATTGGTTTTAGTTCTTGTGCCCAACAATACATAAATATTTAAAACAAATGTCCTTATTAACTCTTTTAGATTTGGAGGGATACATATATATTAAGTCTTGAACTTGATGATTGCCTTGGTTTTCTTACTTCTTTAAAAAACAAGTTAATTAAACAACGAAAAGTCTACGTTGGTAAATAAGTCTACATTAATTTACTGACCCGAATTGTAAATTTGGCATAAAATAGCATTCTGCATTTAAATGTTTTTTATGCATTATTAGCTATTATAAACTCTAGTTTATGTGCAAAAATTGATAGATACTATGGAGTTATTGAAAACCCGTTAGGAGCAGGAATCAGCCAAATAATGAGAAAAGCCTTTACCGTCAGCTAAAGAAGGCCCCGACATGAAAAAAATGTAAAATTAACATAAAAACTAACGGCATAATTTATAACAATGTAGTTTATGAAAAACATATGAGACAGACATGATCCAACGACAACCACTGAATTACAGACTCATGACTTGGGACTTGGGACGTAAACAAAAGAGTGTGCTATCTTTATTTTTCCGGTCATTTTTTTTTGACGAGTGTTGTTACCGTTTGAAATATTTGCTGCTGAAAACTTATGTCTAACTTAATCTATTTTGTGTTATAGATTTTTGTATCCTGCCTTTCAACCTTTCAGAACAAGTGTTCTTATTATATTTATAATTTTATAACGCGTGGATTGTAATGACTCGAAGTTACACCACATTGGAACTGTATTTATACCAATAGAAGATCAGAGTTTCAAATTTTTAACGGCAAATTTTGAAATTCCTTTACATTTATTCAATGAAGTAACACCATACGATGTTTAAATTTGAGACCAGTAAACATTTTTAAAACTCATATAATGATCTATCATGCTGATACTGAATAAGGTGCTTTAAACAAAAATCTATATGTTTTCCTTAGTATACTTCACGTGATATATCAGTTTGGGGGGGGGGGGGTAAAAATCGAAAGATGTAATAAAATAATAAAATATCTTTTCTAAATATGTGCAGATATTAGATTGAAGTACTCATATAAATTCGGAAGGGCCCTCTAATTATTTATTCTATAAATATATACATATTGATGTTTACAAATAGTATAAATATACCATTGAACAATAGTAATCAAAGAAATTAAGCAGTTATTAACGAAAATATTAGAACCGAACCTAAAAAACAAGAAACAGAAAAAAACAAACATGTAAAAATATAGCTAATAGCGCACACCATCCACAGATTCCAACACCTGAATAAAAAATACAGGTATGCAAAGATATTACAGTTAAGAAGGAATTTTATGGTGGTAATTAGTAAGCATGCAGGTAAAAATGTGTGTTTGATTTGGATTCGTCAAGCATCAATGTGATATGATAATGAATATGACAAATGAAATATGATATGAATAGATATAAGAAGATGTGGTATGAGTGCCAATGAGACAACTCTCCATCCGAGTCACAATTTATAAAAGTAAACCATGATGGGTCAAAATACATGCTTCAACACGGAGCCTTGGCTGACACCGAACAGCAAGCTATAAAGAACCCAAACAATTCTAGTGTAAAAAAAAAACGGAAAAACCAACGGTCTAATCTATATAAAAACGAGAAACGAGAAACACTTATGAACCACACCAACAAACGACAACTACTGGACATCAGTATAACTTAGAAAAGAATAAAAGTAGTAAACACAAGAAATATTTCAAGTGATGACACTAGCGTCGGTGCAACCATCATCTACACAGAAAAGGGAACAAGACGATTACAGTGTATCACTGATGGAGAATATTTACGGAGACAGGTCCATTTTATAGTATACATAGCAAAACATTTTACAGCATTGACATATTTTTGGCATCTTTAAACATTTCTATTAAAAAAAGGATATAAAGTGTGCATGTGTAATCACCATTAATCTTAAATGTGTCTTTCTTAAGAAATTAAGGCTGAATATAAATTGCGTCATAGTTAAGCCAATAAAATGGTTTTGTTTTTAGGTGTGGCGATATTTATGTTGGGGCACATACATTCTTTATAACATTATATCAACTTGAGTATAGTTAACCTAATAACACAGCACTATTTAACTCAGATTGGTTTGTATAACTTGCTAATCGTTTGACTTTTAAAAAGCTTGCCTATGCTTTGTTATACCAAAATATGAGAGCTTAGGGAGCTACCATTTGATTTTTATGGGGGGGGGGGGGGGGCTAGGATGAAAAATTTTGTCCTGCATTTTTTTTTTTAGCTGTAATCTCTGTCCTGCCTTTTTATTTTTCACTCTGTTTGGTCCTGCTTTTTTTTTTTTTTTTTTAGTTTATCCTGACTTTTTTTTACCAAAATTGTCGTCCTGACTTTTTTTTTGGCAATTGTCTCATCCTGCCTTTTTTTTTTACTCAAAATTCCTGTCCTGCTAATTATTTTCAAATTCCATCCTGGCCCCCCCCCCCCCCCCCCATAAAAATCAAATGGTAGCTCCCTTACTTCTTACGAATCAAAAAAAAGTGCACAATCACTTGCTATTGAAACGGGGTGATACACAGTTTTTTACATAAAGCACTAGCAACTGAAAGTTTCTGTAAATTTTGCGGAGAGAACGCAGAATATTGTGCGCATTTCCTTTTATAATGTCCCCAATATAAAAACCTTCGGGAGAATTCATGTTTGAGTTTTCAAAAATTGGTTAAAGTAAATGTTATCAAATCAGTATCATATGTAATTAATCAAAATAAAATGGCTGATGCCAACCAAATTTGTAAATATATAAGACAAGCATTTTGAATATAAAAAAAGGAGATGTCAGATGTGGTATGATTGGCAATAAGACAACTATCCACCAAAGTTCAAATGAAGTGGATATAAGTAGTACATTGTAATAACAGGCAACCGTACGGTCATTAAATTAACAATGAGAAAACCACAATTCAAAGTTCAAAACAATGCTTAGTGTCAGTTAGTCTACCAAAAATAAATAAAGAACTATACAAAAAATAGACTTTTAGTTATAGATACAGCATATAATAAATTTTCTCTTATTTTGCATTATGTTTTATTTACATTACTTGTCATGTTGTATATGTCATGTTTGTTGAAGTACACTTGGAATACGAAATACCATCTTTTTTTTTAATATGTGCTTTATCCAATGAAATGTTTGATTTGATCTAAGATGACCAACCAAAAATAAGTAAATCTGACTTAAAATTTTGTAAAGTATAGTGCTGTTTTGCAAAAACTGAAAGTTTTCTTCAAAACACTGCAAAGTGCTTGACTAATTGAATAGCGCAAAACTTCCTTAGGACGTGACGTGATCATCATTATGACGTTACGTTATGTCATGTAAATAACGTTATTTTTTGAAAAAAATAAACATCTATACTTTATGTTTCGTAATTCTTCAATTATTTGAGTTAACATGCTGTTATACAAGACTGAATAACAATTTACTGTTTTTGGTATTTTTTACTGAAATTGACCCGTTTCTGGGCAATATTTTGAAATTTCGCTACGCAGCAAGAGGGTTAATGCGATTACCTTAGTCTTTGTTTCTTAACTTAATTTGTCGCAAACGATTTACTAGATTTGAATATCAGTAAATTACTATCGCCGTAATATAAGAATAGCAAAATGGTTAGCCATTATTTATCAATTGAGCATTGGCATATAATTCGTTATTTCAACGTATAGACGTATTTACACTTGTATGCAAATTTGTCCGCCATTACGTAAAATCACACATGTTCCCGTAAACTTTAACATCATAATTCAAAACATTTGACGTCACAAATAAAAAGTAATTGTTGCTTGACGTCAAAAGGTGATTCGGAGTAGATCTAATATCATTTGGAGGCAAAATACAGTTAAATTCCAAAAGTGTAAATACGTTTATTCTTTCAATGTTTCAGGGCTTGGCGTGTGTTCCTTGGTCAAACGTGTGTTCCTTGGTCAAACGTGTGTATGCTGAACGTATCTTAGATGAAATGATGCACTTTAATGGAGTAAAATATGTGCATGCGCTTTTGCAATTCTGTCTCATAATAAATAAATTTGGTGTATTTACTGTCTTCTGATTGGTTAAAATTATTAGTTTTATTTTCAATGTTGTCAATTTTGATGGCGACACGCCCACTCTGACGTTGTGTATTCATACGCCAACATGTGTGTACGTTGTTATTGTTAATATAAATAATGTAAAATGTTCTTTGAGCCTTATTTTTGAAAGAAATTTTGTTACGGCCAGAAATCGCCTTTAAATTGTAGCCAACAAAAGACACAAATCAATAGTAAAATTTAACAATATTTATTATACAAAAGTTTACAAAAGGTATTACACAAAATTTACTGTTAACTTAACTGTCAAAATATGAGTCCAATCTGTTATCTTTATCTGTATCCGGAAATCTTTCGGAATCCAATCTGAATATTATGTTCACTACTAAGGTCACAATCCAGTATGATGTTGTTTGTAGAATAAAAGTGTCAATCCAAATGCTGTGAATACTAATGTCTATCAATGTCTATGTCCAAGTTTAATTATGAGAGTTTAACTTTAGTGTCTGTATATATAGTGTTGTCATGGAAAATTCTAGAACACTCTATAATGAAACATTGTGGAAAATCCTGGAAAGTTACAACGGAAGTTTCTGGAATAACGTAGAAGTTTAAATTACGCATCTTTTATAAGGATCATTCTAGAAAGTTCCAATCATTCTGTGATTGTTCCAGTGATTCCTTAACTGCACAGTTATAAGATTATTTGGTAAACAACTATCAGGCCATACAACACAAATTAGGCCAACATAAATAAACATAATAATTACAATATCATAACACCTCCCCCCTTAAAAGAAGTTTTAGTGTAACAAAAACTTATCATGAATAATATGAACAAAAATACGTAATATATACAAAGTGATTTAATAAGCTCTAGATAAAGCATCAGCTATTACATTATCTTTACCCTTAATATGTTTTACAATTACATCATATTCCTGTAACAATAAACTCCACCTAGTCAACCTCTGATTCTTGTTTCTCATTTTATGCATGAAGGTGAGAGGATTATGATCAGTATAAACAAGAATAGGATATACAGTGGGATTCAAATATACATCAAAATGTTGAAGTGCTGACAACATTGCAAAACACTCTTTTTCAATAGTTGAATAATTTTTGTGATGTTTATCCAATTTCTTAGAAAAATATGATATAGGTTTTTCAACATTATCATCTGTCTCTTGATATAAAACAGCTCCTATTCCTACATCGCTTGCATCAACGGCAAGTTTAAATTGTTTTTCAAAGTCTGGAGTAATCAGAACTGGACTATTAATTAAAAGTGATTTGCTATTTTCAAAAGCTTTTTGACAATTTCCGCTCCAGATAAATTTAGAATCTTTCCGTAAAAGATGAGTCAATGGTTGAACAACAGTAGCAAAATTTGAACAAAATTTTCTGTAAAATCCAATCATGCCTAAATATCTCATAAGTTGTTTTCTATTTGTAGGAGGTGGGAATTTGGAAATAGCTTCCACTTTAGCCATAATAGGTTTTACTTGACCTTGGCCAACTGTATACCCTAAATAATCAACAGTGGCCTGACAAAATTCACTTTTACCAAGATTAACAGTCAAATTTGATTTTGACAATCTATCAAAAGTATCATATAAATGTGTTAAATGCTGTTCCCAGCTATCACTACATACAATAAGATCATCAATATAAGCATAACAACAGTCTAAATCTTTTATAACATTATTGATCATTCTTTGAAATGTAGCTGGAGCACTTTTCATGCCAAATGGCATTACAGTATATTGAAATAAGCCATCTGGTGTAACAAAAGCTGATATTTCACGAGCTCTCTGTGTCAATGGAACTTGCCAATAACCTTTCAATAAATCAAATTTGCTCACAAATTTTGCTTGACCAATATTGTCAATACAATCGTCTATCCTTGGAATCGGATAGGAATCAGATTTTGAGACTGAATTTACTTTTCTGAAATCAGTCACGAAACGAAAAGTTTTATCTGGTTTTGGCACAAGGAGACAAGGAGAGCTCCATTCACTGTTACTCGGCTCAATAATATCATTGTCAAGCATATATTTAATTTCTTTTCTCATAACTTCAAGTTTGAGTGGATTGAGCCTGTAAGGATGTTGCTTAATTGGAGAAGCATCTCCGACATCAACATCATGACAAACAGCAGTGGTTTTGTTTGGCACATCTGGAAAAAGATTTTTAAAAGAAAATACCAAAGTTTTTATTTCTTCTCTACGATCAAAAGACAGATGTGCAAGTTTTGAATCTAAATTTGACAAAATTTCTGAATTTTTCAATCTAACTGTCTCTTCCATAGTTTTACAACTAAAAGTTGGTTCAATTACATCTGGTTTGTCATGATTGTTCTCAAAGTTAACCATGCCTAAAGTGGCAACTGGTTTACTATCACATAGTACATTAGTACGCTCAAAATATGGTTTTAACATATTAATATGACACACTCTATTTTGTTTGCGCCGACCTGGAGTTTTTACAATATAATTCAAATCATTAATTTTATTCTCTATTGTATAAGGACCACAATATTTAGCCTGTAAAGGATGTCCAGGGACTGGCAAAAATACAAGTACCTTATCACCAGGCTCAAATACTCTATCCCTGGCATCTTTATCATACCAAATTTTCATCTTGCTCTGTACATTTTTTAAGTTTTTCTGAGCAATTTGACAAGCAGTATACAATTTTTCTTTAAATCTAGATACATAGTCTAAAAGATTCAAGTCAGTATGTTCAGTAAGCCACTTTTCCTTAATCAATTTTAACGGTCCCCTTACAGTATGACCAAATACCAACTCAAAGGGACTAAATCCAAGGGATTCTTGAACAGCCTCTCGAACCGCAAAAAGTAGAAAGTGAACTCCATCATCCCAGTCTCTGTCAAATTGAAGACAAAACGTTCTAATCATGTTCTTCAATGTTTGATGAAAACGTTCTAAGGCACCTTGGGATTCTGGATGATAAGCACTTGATCTGTACTGAGCAATCCCTAACTGGTATACGACTTGCTGAAATAAACCTGACATGAAATTTGATCCCTGGTCGGACTGTATAGACTTAGGAAGTCCTACTAATGTGAAAAATTTGATCAAAGCTTTGACGATAGTAGGTGTCTTGATATTTCTGAGCGGAATAGCTTCAGGAAAGCGGGTAGATGTACACATGATCGTCAATAAATACGCATTTCCAGTCTTGGTCTTTGGTAAAGGTCCAACGCAGTCAATTAGAACTCTGCTGAAAGGTTCGTCAAAGGCTGGAATAGGCAGAAGAGGTGCTGGTGGTATTTTCTGGTTAGGCTTACCAACAACCTGGCATATATGGCATGATTTGCAGTATTCTGCGACATCATTTCTAAGTCTGGGCCAGTAGAAATGTTGCAATATTTTTAGGCAAGTCTTCCTTATACCTAAGTGCCCAGCCAAGGGGGTGTCATGGGCAAGACCAATAATTTCTTGCCTATAAACTTTAGGCACCACCACTTGGTATAGCACTCTCCATTCCTCCTCTGGGGTGGCATCAGGAGGCCTCCACTTCCTCATTAAAATGCCGTCCTGATGGTAATAGCAATCGGCCACTTTGTCTGCTTCCTCCTGTGGTTGAGCTCTCTGGCTGAGCTGAAGAACTTCAGGGTCTTTATGTTGTTCTTCAAATAAATTCTTTCGGTCTAATGAATGGCTGGTAACGTCTGGCCATGGCATAAAAACATTCTTGTTAACACTAGGTGGTTTTGTAATGGCCTTTTCTGAGCTACCAGGACCTTCAATGTCAGCTATAAAAGTGTCAGAAAGGTCCATGTAATCAAACTTGTCTTCTTGCAAAATCTCATTTTGTTGTTTTCTAGCCATCGCCCTAGTAACAACACAAGCTGGATACAATTCAGCATCATCTTCAGGTGATTTAAAATCCACCACCGGTTCACTGGTAACAATTGGTTCAGCAACCACTTTGTTCCTAGCTAGATCATTTCCTAGCAATAATGTAACACCCTCAACAGGGAGATTAGGACGAACACCTACAACAACTGGTCCAGTTATCAAATCTGACTTCAGATAAATACGATGGAGAGGAACATCTATACAACCTAACTCTACACCTTGTAACAAAACGGAGGCACCAACAGAAGTATTCTCGGACAAAGGCAACACACCTTCTAACAATAAAGTCTGAGAAGCTCCAGTGTCCCGTAAAATCTTAATAGGCTGAAGAGTGGTATCATCAACAATAGAAACAAACCCATCAGACATAAAGGGTTTGTATTCCTCCATGTAATCACAAAAACTGGACTTAAAAGCCTGACGCGCAGGGCATTCCAATGTACTGGTATTATAAGGTGTCGTACAAGCACTGGTCTTCGGCTTATTATCACGTTCATTCTTCTTCTGGAGTCTAAAACAATCAGCCATCAGGTGACCAATCTTCTTACAATAAGCACAAGTCAGTGACTTCTTCTCAAAAGTATCAAATTTTGGACTAGACATATTATAACTGGACTGACTCTTATTCTGTGCAACAGACTTACTATCAGTACGCTCATTGCTTTGATTTTTGTAATTTCCACTGGAAGTATTGACATTTTGACCCTTGAAACTTCTTTTATGTGAAAGAGTATAATTATCTAAAATGACAGCTGCATCATGTATCGACTCAACAGTTTTGTCGTCTAAATGTGTTTTTAAGTCTAAATGAACACATAGTTTGAACTCTTCTAATAATATCAATTGTCTTAGGTTATCAAAATTGTTATCTGTTTTCTTTGACGTAAGCCATTTGTCAAATAGATCTTCTTTTTCCCGAGCAAATTCCACATATGTTTGTGAATCAAACTTTTTATAAGATCTAAATTTCTGTCTATATGCTTCTGGTACTAGCTCATAAGCTTTCAAAACTTCCTGTTTTACCGTGTCATAATCAGAACTTTTTTCTGATGGAAGTGCGGAGTATATTTCAGCGGCCTTCCCCTCAAAAACACTTTGCAGCATCGTAGTCCAATACGGCATAGGCCATTTCAAATTGTTAGCAATTTTCTCAAACTGTGGAAAATATTTATCAACTGTTTTTTCACAAAATTTTGGAACCAAACGTATGTTTTTTGCTGCATCAAAATAATCTGGTTTCGAGTGAACTTTAGTGTTGCTTTCTTCTTTGACCATTTCAATTTTCAGTTTCTCCATCTCTAGCCTTTCCCTCATTTCAAGTTCTTTTAATTTCTCCCTCTCCTTCATTTCCAGTTCTTTTAATTTAAATTCATCTTCTTTTTCTTTTTTCTCCATTTCTAACCTTTCCTTCATTTCCAGTTCTGCCTGTTTTAATTTAAATTCATCTTCTTTTCTTTTCTCCATCTCCTTCAATTCCAGTTCTTTTAATTTAAATTCATCTTCTTTTCTTATCTCCAGTTCTTTTAATTTGAGTTCATGTTCTAATTCAAGCTGTTTTAATTTAAAGGCGTCAATATTTTCGACCTTAAGTTCAAGAGCCTCTTCACCTAAAATTTCTGCGTCAACTAATTTGTCTATAACCAAATTTTTTATAATTTGTTTTCTCATAGATACTTTAAAATCTAATTTCAGATGTTTAGCAAACAACACTAATTCCTCTTTCTTTAAATTATCAAAACTCTCCAGGTCTGGCGTTTTTAAAAATTTACCGGCATCAAATGCCATTTTGTAGAATTTTGTTGGCTAGTTCTTATAAAAATACTGAAAAAATTTCTATGAAGATTTTAACGTTATCCCGGACGAGCCCCCAATTTCTGTTACGGCCAGAAATCGCCTTTAAATTGTAGCCAACAAAAGACACAAATCAATAGTAAAATTTAACAATATTTATTATACAAAAGTTTACAAAAGGTATTACACAAAATTTACTGTTAACTTAACTGTCAAAATATGAGTCCAATCTGTTATCTTTATCTGTATCCGGAAATCTTTCGGAATCCAATCTGAATATTATGTTCACTACTAAGGTCACAATCCAGTATGATGTTGTTTGTAGAATAAAAGTGTCAATCCAAATGCTGTGAATACTAATGTCTATCAATGTCTATGTCCAAGTTTAATTATGAGAGTTTAACTTTAGTGTCTGTATATATAGTGTTGTCATGGAAAATTCTAGAACACTCTATAATGAAACATTGTGGAAAATCCTGGAAAGTTACAACGGAAGTTTCTGGAATAACGTAGAAGTTTAAATTACGCATCTTTTATAAGGATCATTCTAGAAAGTTCCAATCATTCTGTGATTGTTCCAGTGATTCCTTAACTGCACAGTTATAAGATTATTTGGTAAACAACTATCAGGCAATACAACACAAATTAGGCCAACATAAATAAACATAATAATTACAATATCATAACAATTTATTTATAATGAATGGCAATAATTTATTTTGATTTTATTGAACCATAAAACTAATTTTTGACTCTTCACATTTTACATAATCTGCAAATAGCCATTCATTAGATAAATTTTGCTGTGCAGAAATATGCTTTCATATAGCTTAGAAATGGAAAAATATTAAATACTAAACTCTTTCAAAGGGTATCTACACGTCTCAATCTTCAAAATCGCTTATCTTAAAATACTACCATCGCTAACAATGTTAACAATAAAAATCATGGTTCCCTTCTATCGATAAGTGTCATGCCAAAAAATACTTACATGTCCTCGTCTTTCCACCAACAATACGGTTAGGTCCACGTTTAATGGTCGCACATTTTCTTTAAATTTTGAAACTGATATTACTTAAAAACCAAACAGTATTATTTATTTACTCACATGAAACAAACCAGGATGCGGCATTCAGTACGTAGGTGAAACTGTGAGATATTTATCTAAACGCAAACAAGAATTACTGAATCGTTTCAAAATACGCAATAAATTCAAAAGTATCATTTATCAACATCTTAAGAAGCACAATCATCCTATTAAAAATTTAACCTTAAGAAGTAGTAAATAAGCAGCCTGGTGAATCTCATTCAAAGTTTGTACGATCACAGAAAATGATTGAATTAAATTGGATTAAAAAAATTACAGACAGTCTACCCTCTCGTTCTTAGTGATAATATCATGGGAATTGGTAATATATCAAGAATCGATTCTGTTAACATTTTGGATATAGTTTCTAAAACTGTTCGTAAAAATCGTTCTCATGGACGTAGAAAAAATCGCAATCAAAGAAAATTTCGGACCAACCATACAAATATTTCGGACCTAATTTCTATTTCAAAAAACAACGGCAGACATTATATGTTAACCCAGCTCTGTTCTTTACCTAAAAATAAATTAAATAAAATTTTAGAGGATTGCAACGCAATTTCATATTACAGTCCTAAGTATGAAATCGTTTAAATTATAATGGCATTTTGTTATTCTAAACTGTTTCCAAAAATTGATCGCCCTGAAGATCATAAAAAATCATTTTATTAAAACAAAATATGTCAATAAAGGTTTTGATTTTGTAAATATTGCCGGTATTTTTAACGACCGTTCTGTTCAAGACCAAATTCTTGGATATTTTGATAATACTGAACTCACTCTTGTTTGTTATATTTACAAGAAATCTACCCAGAAATATGTGTTTAATTATAGCCAATTGTGTAAAGATGTAAATATCATTGAAAATACACCTATGTCATGTAATTGCAGTAATTCCGAATACACTTATGGCCCCATTTCCCATGTCATAACAGGAGACCTTAACATCGTTCGCGTTAAAATCATTCCTCAGTGAAGGACCTAAATATCGTCCCCCGTCAACTATTAATTGGAATGAGTGTCGTAATATCATCCACGACTCACTCCGTACCTTCTGTTTGAAATGGGTAAAACGGGAAAAAGCTGACAAAAAATCTTTGGACTCCTTTTTTAATTCCGTTATGCAGACAGTTGATATTCGTATACAACATTTTAAAGAATATTTTACTGTTAACAACAACCATAAAAACCCTATTTTGCGTTTCAAACATCAAACAAAAAAACTAAAAGAACTAGCAAAGGAATTTGTTTTTGTCCCGGCTGATAAAGCTGCTTATAATATCATTATTGTTTGACATAAATTTTATATTGGGGTTCTGCAAAAGGAAATCACGAATTCACCAACATTCCAACTGACTTCATTTTCAGAAAAAGACATCTGTAACAAACACAAACTTTTAGCTACTTCTTTACAAGCAGAACCAAATACAATGAAAGTCCCAACTATGTACAGGCTTGCCATTGTTCCACTACTAAATTGTCTATTTTACTTACTAGTATACTTGGTACAATAAAAAAAACTCGATAATAAATTGTTCAAATAAGGCCTTTGGAAATAGTGGAATTAATTACTTTTGTAGTGTCAAAAACACGTTGGAAGTACTTGATAAATTGCATGCATATATTGGTTATTTTGAATCTGCTCAAAGTTTTGATTTTTCTACCCTATATTCAACTTTGTCTCATATTCTTATTAAGAAAAAAATCACATCCTTAATTAACTGGGCATTTAAAAAGTCAGAATGCGAGTACATATGTTCAAACTCTTTTAGGTCATTTTTTAGTAGCAATAAACAAATGAACTATTTGGAGATTCCGTATATCGTCAAGTTATTGGAATTCCAATGGGGACTAACTGTGCACCACTTATTGCGGACCTGTTTTTGTATTTTTATGAGTTACAATTTATGACTAAAATTAGCAAAGACCCATCGAAACAACATTTGATACAAAAATTTAACAATACGTTTAGATATTTGGATGATATATTGGCTCTCAATAATGACGACTTCAGTATGTATACTAAAGAAATTTATCCTGTTGAACTTACTTGAAATAAAGCTTATACTAACAATGACCACTGCCCTTTCCTCGATCTTGATATCTATATAAAGGCAACAGTAGTATACCGCTGTTCAAAACTCATAAATCTATGGACAAAAAACAAAATCGGGGTAACAAACTAAAACTGAGGGAAATGCATTAAATACTAGAGGCGAACAACGACACAACATAAAAATGTAACACACACAGCAACGGACTAAATCATTATACAAAATCCGATGAGAATAACCAATATAACATCAAAACCAAATACATGAATTTGGGATAGAAAAGTACCGTGACACGTCTTATGGTAATGTGAATTCACACTCAAAAATAGGAGAAAACAAACGACACAACGGAAACACAACGTAAAAATGTTACACACACAGAAACAAACTATGATATAACAATGGCCATTTTCCTGACTTGGTACAGGACATTTTTAAAGAAAACATGGTGGGTTGAACCTGGTTTTGTGGCATGCAAATAAATAGCAGAACGTATTATATCATAAACGGGAAGTTTAATACAAAAATTTATGATAAAAGAGATGATTTTTCATTTCTTATCGTTAATTATCCATTTTTAGATGGTGACGTTCCCTTGTCACCATCTTATGGTGTTTATATATCTCAACTTGTACGATTCGCTCGTGTATGTAACAACGTATTAGATTTTAGCGAGAAAATTTATGTATTACTGAAAAATTATTACACCAGGGTTTTCGATATCACAAACTAGTCAAAACATCTACTAAATTTAATAATCGGTATAAGGAAATAATTCGTAAATATAGCTCAACATGCAGACATCTTATACGTTCGGGTATTTCACATCCAATCTTTTATGGTAATATTCTTTGCAAAGCACAAAAATGTCAGTTTTCACCTCAAAAGCTTACAAACCCTTAAACAGACTTATTAAGAAGGGATATAGTTACGATACAGTTGTCAGGTCATTAACGATTGGATATTTTGGCTTTAATGTTGATTCACTTATAGGGTCTTTGCATCGGAACTAAACACATTTATTTAAAAAAAAAACAGTTGTTGGCATGACACGGGTTATGTTATTCTCATATATTTTATGATAGTATGATACTAAACCTCTAACGGGAGGGATTGTGCCTGATATTTATATGATGAAGACATAATCTTTCAATCAGTTTAATTGAAGTCTGGAGCTGGCATGTCAGTGAACTGCTAGTAGTCTGTTGTTATTTATGTATTATTGTCATTTTATTTATTTTCTTTTGTTACATCTTCTGACATCGGACTCGGACTTCTCTTGAACTGAATTTTAATGTGCGTATTGTTTTGCGTTTACTTTTCTACATTGGCTAGAGGTATAGGGGAGGGTTGAGATCTCATAAACATGTTTAACCCCGCCGCAATTTTGCGCCTGTCCCAAGTCAGGAGTCTCTGGCCTTTGTTTGTCTTGTATGATTTTTAATTTTAGTTTCTTGTGTATATTTCGGAGTTTAGTATGACGTCCATTATCACTGTACTAGTATACATATTTTTAAGGGGCAAGCTGAAGAACACCTACGGGTGCGGGAGTTTCTCGCTACATTGAAGACCCATCGGTGGCCTTCGGCTGTTGGCAGCTCTTTGGTCGGGCTGTAGTCGCTTTGTCACATTCCCCATATCCTTTCTCAATTTTATTTCCTATATCTTTTTACCGGTATGGTTTTAGATATAGCAGCAACATAAGACTAAATTATAGGAAGAATGTTGACGGTGCATTATAGACTTCGTCGGTGATTCAAAGCAAAAAGAACATCTGCATTTATTATAAGCAATTAAGTTTATTTTAGATGAGTTTTAGGAAATAATCTTAAGTAGGTTTGAGTCAATAATTCAGATTCGTGACAATGATTTGAAACAAATCTGAAATGCAGAACACATAAGGGCCTATAGGAATTTCAACAAGCAAATAGAACTGTAAGAAAAAATGAAAATAAAGGACACATATACTATATTTTGAAAAAATGTGCCTTTTTCTATAATAAAGGAATGGTTGAAAAATAATTTTGATATTGAGGAAGTACAAAAAAGTAAACTGTTGTTTTTCTCATTATTTATAGATAAGATCCTAATTTCCTGTATTTGTCTTATTATTTAGTTTCATACTCAATAGGCTGCATCAACAGTTCACGATACAGTAGTTCTTATCTACTAAACTCAATAGGCTGAGTCAACAGTTCACGATACAGTAGTTCTTATCTACTAAACTCAATAGGCTGCATCAACAGTTCACGATACAATAGTTCTTATCTACTAAACTTAGTCAAAATGAAAGCTCCACAATATGAATTTAAATGCACACCATTAGAAATATCGGACAATATTGTTTTCAAATACTTATATTGACGATAAATGACGACAATGACCTGGGTTTTGTAAACTTTAAATGGTAGTTTGAAAATGTTCATAATAATAGGATTATTGATCTGTGATCAGTGATCAGTTTTCAAAATATTATTGATTTTAGTAGGTATAATACGAGGTATTCTGGAGGAAACTTATAACATTTGTTAGTTAAATTTTAATTAGAAAGGTAATTACACAAAACCGTGTAAACAAATAAGTACCCCAAACAAAATAGGATCGATTGTATTACAAAAATCTAATGCATAACAAACATTGTAAGGTTAAAATAAAGACATCCAGAATATTTAGATGTATCAGATTACTGAAGTTAATAAAATAGAATTTATATATTTATATAGCATTGGACATGGCTTGTTTTTAAACGGATAAAACAATAGACCGTATTATATGTATATGTTTACACGGTTTATAATTTTGATCAAGAGATACCCAGTTATTATTTGTAAGGTCAAAACATTTTAATGGCTTTACATGTAATCGTTTAAAACTGGATTATAAAATGTATGGAAAAAGTAGTAAAAATTTACCTTTGGGTGCTTCAGGATTTTATGATTATCCGAAAGAAAATTCAATACCTTATAATAATGACAGGCTTGATGATGCAGTTAGTTTGGATTATTCCCAAGCCCTTAGTGGATTTCAAAGATCAGATTTTGTAGCAAGTGGTGACTACGCTAGCAGAATTGAACGAACCTCTGATAGGCGACGTGATATCGACTGTCGTGAAACAAGCGGTGACTATGCTACAAGAATCAGAAGTTTTACTCAAAACCTTACAAGTACACCAGATCTTCCCGTTCGCAGAAATAGTGGAGCATATGCTCAACGGATTGGAAATTCATCTCGTAATGAAAAGGAAATATCTCATAAGGATCAGAGATTTCATGGGATGGACAAACTTGGACGAACTATGCACATTGAAATATCTCCTAAGGATCAGAGATTTCATAACACAGGGATGGACAAACTTGGACGAACTATGCACGGTGAGCGTGTCTATGAAAACCAACTCTTTAAAGATAAATATGGAAATTACTATCCACCACCTATTTCGGAAGACGATGTCGGACTGCAAGGTCTAGAAAGTCCGCGATCAATACTGGAAACAGCAAGATCATTTCCGGTAGGATTTGAAGCATCAGATATGTCAAGAAGTGGTCCATTTATTTCTCCGCCTGGTGAATCAACAGATCAAGGATCTTTTGAAAGACATAAAAAATCATCCCAAAGACAACAAATGAGGAGGAACTCTACTCCAGATGAACATTTGGAAAGTGAAACCCCCGCATGGGCAAATCGTCTTCTTACGAAGGAATCTTCCTTATTGTCAAAATTCAGAAATGTAAGGAAAAAAATTCTTTCAGTTAATCTTTATTTGTAATCATTTAAAAACGTCTATTCTTATAAACTTTATTACTACTTAATATTTCTTTACGTGTATCTTTCACTTGTGTAAAGAGCTGTGTTTGTTTTGATACCTTTGTATTTTAACTTGACATTATCAGTAGGTAATGGGTATACAGGATATGTGTTAATTAGACAGCAACCTCTAGACAAAGATTATCAAAACACACATAGAGCAAGTTAAGTCATTTGGTTTACTTTTAGAATATTATTCACTAAACAGTTATTGAATGTTATAGATGTTGAGATAAAGTTTGTTTTGCTGTGTTAAAACAATGCTCATACAAGATACAAGATAAAACATATACATATGTTACAATCGTTAAATTATTTTGCATTAATACAGTGTTTAATTGTTTAACTATATGCTTTGAACCGATTGAGTAAATAGATAAAATTGTTTGATTTCAGATGAAATCAGCAATAAATAAATGGACTCTCAGACGTATTTCTAAACCAAAAACATCGTTCATTAAAGGACAGGTGTGTATCTTTTATGTAGTTTGATTGCTCAGTATAAACACTCGTGCAAGTTAATGATTAATAAAGAGTCTGAGGATTTTTTTCCGGATTGATCATTTATGTTCATCTGTTGCTATGAATGGTCATGTTCTGATCTTGCGAAAATGTGCACTTTTTATACATTTTCAACCTTTTATACATTTCCATCCTGTCTTTTGCAAAGCTATCTATTTTAAGTTCTTTCCACGGCCGAGTTATTTATTTCTAATTTTACTGCACATTATGGATGTGCAATCTACGTAAATGTTGACAGCATTTGATTCCCAAAAAGGTTTAAATCACTGCATTCTTGAATATATGCATATATAATATGAGTGATAATATGACATACGTTTGTCAATACGTTCAAACTGGTATTTGTTGGGCGTTTGATACCTCGGTGTCCTGCTGATGATTAATTGCAGTTTCATTGACAATAAACGGTAACGTCTTATCTTTGGGAGTTTTCACTGTTTTCATAACGTTATGCTGTAATCATTTCATCAAAATAATATTCCTGGTATGATTGTGTTGCATAATATCTGTTGAATATATCAGAAACAATATTTCACAGCTGTAGTGTCAAGGCTATCCGTATTATGTAAAACGGTTGATCTGTATGGAATGGCATTAAATATAGAAAGAAGAAAATAGCTTTAAAGATTATGTAATCTGATGTATATTTATGGAAAAACCGTTTCACAAATGATATCGGATATGTTCCTTACGTTGTAACTACAATCCCCTTCTCTTTCATGAATGTGGCCTACCGAATTAGACTTATTTACCGGATTTGTTATCACATAAGCAACACATGTGGAGCAGGATCTGCTTACCCTTCCGGAGCACCTGAAATCACCCGTAGTGTTTGGTGGGGTTCGTGTTGTTTATTTTTTTAGTTTTCTAAGTTGTGTCATCTGTACTATTATTTGTCTGTTTGTCTTTTTCATTTTTAGCCATGACGTTGTCAGTTTGTTTTCGATTTATGTTTAGTATCTTTCGTCCCTCTTTTTTAGTTATCATTGCTTTTTATAGTATGCATCTTTTGGGAAACATTATATCTTTTTTATATACAATATACGTGTTACAGTTTTTTAATGTAATTTCTTTCTTTCTTTTTTCTTGCTACAGGGCCCAAAAGTATTAAATCTATTTGAAAGCATTGATGTGTTGAGCTCTTCAAGTACCCAAGATCTACTTCCTCAAAACCAGAGTAAAGAAAAAACAAATAACATCGCTTCATGTTTTTGTGGATTATTTTTAATGATAATATTTGTGTTTCCTGTTATTCCTGTGATTGTGATATGTAAGTAATTCGCCCTGTTTATGTGGCCATCGTTATCTCTTTTTTTGTTTGTTTTATTAATACCAACTATTTGTAAATAGTATATCAAAAAGTTGCTACCTGCATATGACTTTTTAGAATATAATTAAATATGATAAAAGTAATTAGTAGTATCTTCGTCACTCTACTTTCTTGTGCAATTTGTTTCATACAATTACTAATTACTATGCTATAATATATCCATGAATAATTCATAAGTGACATGCAACACAAACCAATAAAAAAGGCTGAGTTAACCACAAAACAGAAGAAGAGCAGGTTCGCCAACATAATAAGAATTTCTGCTATCCAGAATCAGTAAATCATCCAAAAAGAAGAATCACAAAATTAATATCGAACTCAGAAACATCAAACGAATGGACAACAACTGTCATATTCCTGACTTGGTACAGGCATTTTCTTCTATAATCAATGACGGATTTAACCTCGTTTACTAGCTAGCTAAACCTCTCACTTGTATGACAGTTGTAATAAATTCCATAATAATACAACGATGTGTGAACAAAATAAACAGACATAATAGGCAAGCATGTTAAAGTAGGAGGGTTCAACAGCCAACATTGTGTTTTAATCGTAATCACAAACAACAAACAAGAAGGTAACAAAGAACACAAAAAAGGCATATAGACAAAGCAAAAATGAAAGACGAGAATGCAAAAATCTACCATAAAACAATTTCACATGACGGGATGTGTAAGACCAGAGCAACGTCTTTGGAAATTGATACAGAATATTTATCAGAAATATAGAGGGAAAATGATACTCAGTAGTTTACAGATCCAAAGATAGTCGAGTGTCTCAGTATGTCATGACATTAATTGGTTCTATTGAGAGACAGTTATTGAAGATAGACTTCGGCAAATAGGGCCTATTTGTTTTCTTTTCGCTTTTCCCTTCGATCTTTGTAAAACCTTTTCAATATGAAGCAAGTTAGTGTTGTATATTATCCTCCTTTACCATAAGTATAGGAATATATTAAAATAAAACCATTTCATAATATCCACTCCTTCATAATTTAGTTTATCCTTTTCAATATCGTCTGAATTAACCATTTTTTTTATACTTTTCAGTCACAGATCCTTCCGATTTCGGTAAGTATTTCAGAATTGCAACTTACCAGACAAATAAAACACAACGTCGTAATCACTTGAATATTCCGATGGTTTGTGTCATCTAACTATCCATTAGTTATTATAATTAAAAAATATAATAACAAAAATACCGTAAATATTTTTTTCTTTGTTGTCATTGTAAAATCTTTAGACATATGAAGTTCATTTTCGAGTTCATAAATTTTCTTTACTTTTCCACAACTGTTTCTATTTCATATAATTCAGACAAAAAGATAAATATATCTGTATTTTATTTATCAAAAATCCTTGAATCTAAGACTTCAAAGTCAGAAATATTCAAGTTCTACATTTTCAATCAAGAGAGGACAGCATAAATAAATTGACAAATAATTCCCTTGAAATGCACACCAATTTGAATATCAAAATTGACAAAACACAGTTTTTGAAAGTAAACGAGATATACCGGTTTGTAATCTTATGGATAGAAGACCAAAGCACTCGGTACCCGATAACCGGAATCATGTGTTAGATATTTTGAATTCTACGTGATTAACAAATATTTTACGTAGATCTAAAACATATGAAGCAAAGACTACAACAAACAATCTTATAATTTAACGATACTGATTCATCATTGATAACATTCACATATAATAGTTACCAGGATTATAATTTAGTAAGTCACATAACTTACTTTTTATTATTATCTTTTTAATGTCATATAAAGCAGTCTTTTCTTTGTTACATATTTGTTTGTTTTAATAGTACAGCTAATGATTTTTTCTAATAAATTTTAGCTCAAATTGAAATAACTATAAAATTCAGTGGATATTTGGATGCTAATTTCGATATTAGAATCATGGAACAGGATATATGTCGTCAGGTATGTGAATTATATTTGACATTGTTATTGCTTTAAAGTTGGAAGTTAATTCACTTCACAACGATTCAAAAACAAGATATATTTAATGTTTCCAAAGGTTGGAATTGTTGCGGTGCTGGTCCCATTCCGAAAGTAATTTAATTCTGTAGTATTTTTATTTAAGGAATGACTGTAATATTTTTTCTGTCTATGAAGAAATAACATAAAAAAATTGGTGCACACTGAATAACGCGCGTAGCGGGTTATTTAACAGTGTGCACCACATTTTTGATGTTATTTCGAATAGACAGAAAAAATATAAGTCATTTTTTATAATTTAATTCTAAATTCCTTTTTAAACCGTAGAAAACCATGAAAAAACGTTGATGACGTCACGGTCACATGACTAAATTATGTCTATGGGCTCATAACAAAATAACGTCAGCCAATCAGAAGACGCGTTACATCCAAAATTAAATTATAATATAAATTATTAGAGTATAACAACTATGCCATGGAACATATTTACCTGAGGTTTATATCAATGGACTAGTAAATCTAGGCTGCAAATGTCAGACTATAAATATTTACCTCAGGTTTATATCAATGGACTAGTAAATCTGGGCTACAAATGTCAGACTATAAATATTTACCCGAGGTTTATATCAATGGACTAGTAAATCTGGGCTACAAATGTCAGACTATAAATATTTACCTGAGGTTTGTAGTTTATATCAATGGACTAGTAAACCTGGGCTACAAATGTCAGACTATAATACTCATTATGGACTCAAATGTTATTCAAACTACATTGCATTTAGCAAGAGTTTTACTTATGCAAATTTAAATAATAACATTAACGATACCAATTTTTTTTGTACCAGATGCGCATTACGACAACCAATGTCAAAAATTTCGAGTCCAGATTATTTGCATATGTTCCCGATCCTAATTTGTGATATAACACTTCAAGGGCTTCAAAATATGTCTAAGACTTTTCTTATATCAAACCTGAACTACATACATACAATATTTAGAGGAAAGGTAAAATGGAAAAGTACAAAAATAGGATACAGAAGTCTGAAGATCTCAAATAACATGTAAATATGATAGTAAAAATACTGCAAATAACTCCGATGCAAATTCAAAAAGGGGAAGTCCGTAAAAAGCGTCAAAAGTCAAACGCTAAAAATCGACGAGCCACACCCCATATTAAAAAAAGACAAAGACAAACAAAGGACTAACAAAAAACAACAACACAGTGTTAAGAACAATACATTATAAAATGACAAAAACTTCGACCAATGCAAAAACCTCCTTCCGATATAAATACTATTAATGAAATATTCCATCTATAAAGTTGACAAAATACATGTGATTTTTTTCTCTGCAAAAAGTTGTTCACTTAGTACAATTATTATACGCACATTATATGTACGTATAAATAGTACATCTTCTATTTATGAAAATGTAGATAGAATCTTAAAGTTATGGTCAATTAGCAATGATTATCAATTTCGTTCAACACAAGAAACGCTTTTTCATTCGACACAACATGGTTCATTCCATTTTCTTTCAATTTAATGGGTTGAAAATAGTTATCCCATACTTGAACTTTAATATTAAATAGCAAATGTCATATACATGTACCATCAATTCAATATTTTTTTATAGAACATATACTGGAAGGAGGGGGTAAATGTTGTTTTGTACTATGCACTTTACATGAGAAGGAATGTATATAATTGAAAAAGAATACCCATATTTTTTCTTTTATATTCCAGATTGATACAGCTTTTTCGTCATACAGCAGTTTTTATTCCTGTGGCCTTATTAATATCAAGTTAGTACAAAAATAAGTAAATAGCAAATAAAGACAATTAACAAATGTTCAGAACTCAAAAGAAATGTCAAATGTCAAATGTAATTTCATTTTTCAATCCCTTCTTAACTATTTTTTAAACAGTTAAAATTCATTATTTATTATTTCTTTTATCATAGCCGGTAAAGAATATTATTAAATAAAGCTGAATTCATAAAATCAGATCATAATATATTTTTCAATATAAGACGTAAAAATAAAAAGAGGTAAAATTAAGAGCAAATACAATTATCTAAAATGATAAACTTTTTAAAAACTTTGGATATGATATTTCAAATTTCAAAATGTTTAATTATGACACATGTGTCAAACAAAAATATTAATGTTTACAGCCACCATGCATTTTTGAATAATTTTATTTTTTGGGTGGTATTACAATCTAAAAATCTAAAGTTTCTGTGACTTGTGTCGATTGAGACTACTTTTATCCTCATGATTGTCAAGCAAAATCCGATAACACGACACACAAGAATCATGAGTGTGTAAATTGCTGTATGAAATAATAAGATTTTATTTTATTGCAGGAATGGATCTATTACGGCAAATGTTTCCCTTCTTTTTCGTGTCTCAAATATACCAAACGAACATGTCATTGAAGAAAATATTAACAACCATTTGACAACTGTTCGAACAATAAGCACATATGCATACGAAAAAAACTCTACAAAAACAATAAAATATACATTTGTTAAACAGAGGCTTGTGGGTGAAATGCCTTATACAAGAGGTAAAACAACAATAGAACAAACTACTACTCCAATATTATCGACATCTGCGACAAAAACAACTACTACAATACCATCGACAACTGCAAAAGAAACTACTACTACATCACAAGTACAAACAACAGAAGTAGATACAAGTACACCTGTTACAACTAGTTTAACAACGGAAGTAATGACAGCAATAGAGACAACGAGGTCAGATACCACATCTTCAAATGTCCAAAAAACAACCGAACAGCCGACAACCACTGAAGGACTTACAACATTAACGACACCAAGTACTATAACACCACAAGCTACCAATCCTGATAATGTAACTTCAAGTGAACAAACAGCTACATCTACTAATAAACATTCAACAACAAAAATTCCAGAAACTACAAGTAGTACAACTTCCTAGCAGGCTTTAAATAAGAATTTTCAGTGAATGAGTATTGTGTAGAAGAAATGCGTTTCTGGCGTATTAAATTATAATCATGTTACCATTGATAACTATTTAGAAATACCAATAAGCGGGAGGTTTGTCTAGCCATAAAACCGGGTTGTTTTTGTTAAAATGTCATGTACCGAATATGGTTAGGATTATGGCAGTTCTTCAAATAGTCCGTTTCTATGAATGTTTCCGTTTGTTTAAGTTGCAGTCAATTATTTCTGTTATTTCTGTTTTTTTCTCTTATAGTTGATGTGTTTCCCTCGGTTTTAGTTTGTTACCGGATTTGTTTTCGCTTAATCGATTAATGACTATTGATCAGCGTTATACTACTGTTGCCTTTATATTATATATCACAATGAACCTGAGATTATGAACACCGGTATTTCCAAAAAGAAAATGTTTCAGATCTTGATTATTTAATTGGTTTTGATGGACGATTGAAACAAGAATTTATGACAACAGTAATGCATTCAACTTTTAAATTGTCAACTTCCGATTTCTCAGCAGTAACATATCGTCTGCTCTGTGGTATGGCATTTAAATGTCTCAATTGATACAAAAACTGCTTTAACAGAGTTATGAGGAAGAACAATTGAAATCGACACTTATGTGCGTAACAGTCACTATCACGAATTAGTTGTTCGGTACGATGAATAGGTGTCTCAAAACGGCATAGTTTTTGCAGTTTAAGATCTTTTAAGATAAGATTGATCGTTTAATCTTTAATTTTATCGATGGTGAATTTTTGACTGAGTGTTTATTAATATAAGGGAGCAACCATTTAACTTCAAAGGGGTTGTGTTTAGTCAGAAATTAAATTTTCGTCGATAGCGCGATCATTTTTATTTAGTTTTTCGACGTTATCAATCAAATTGGTTTTTTTTTCAAAATTAAACCTATAAGGCTTGGTGAAAATTTCGATTCAGAATATATATATATTTTTAAACATGCCATTCCTCGCGCCCTCCCCTTTGAAGTTAAATTGTCGTTCCCTACGGCAGCTGATGCGCTCCTTTCGAATTTCATGCGAAAATGTTTAGATATCTGCTTGTATTGTCATAGTTCTTTAAGTGCTTATAAAGTTTAACCATTCATAAGTGATTCATAACATTAAAAAACAGATCTTCAAGAAGAGAGGCAAAGTGAATCCCAAATCATGTTACCAATCACTTAAATGGTACACTTTTTTTTCTCGAAAACAAATAGAAATGTTAACACGCAAATAAACTTTTAAATGTTTAATGTAGATTTGCTCAACACTTTTCTAGACTCAAAACGCCTTCAACTTGGCATATACGCACATTAATTGTCGCACTAGACGTTACTGCTAAGAAGCCTTTCTATATTTTTATTAATTTTGGATTTGTTGACTAAATGACTATCATAAAAACCCCGAATTTGGCATAAGAGGTCATCTAAGTACTAAAATCTATGACAAACGATACTTAATTTTGAAATAATCAATTTCCCCCCACCTTAGTAGCAATATACTAACTTCATTTACTTGTGGGATATACATTTCCAACATCATTCGATATTCTAGAGCTTACAGCTACTACTGAGATTGTATTAAACGTCGCAATTGTCTGAGAAAAAAGTTGTTGAACCAGGTTTATGTCAAAAAACTTCTTGTCCCTTTTCTAAAAAATCAGAAGACATAAAGACCTTGTTGATAAATATTTCATATCAACTTCACAAATAGAACACGATTATCTTGGAGCATAGATTCTAGGTACTGACGTTGTTTGTCATCTTTGTGAGTAATATGAACTCCAGGAAAATTAGGGATGATCTCAGGTTTACTGGAAGGGAACGCAGATCGTGATGCATTACTGGCTCCAGTCGTGTCGCTCATGTGGGTACAAATTCGGTTATAAGTTTCATTCGGTAATGATGTCGAATGAAAAGAGAACGGGTATATCGAACATATTCTTTGACTTCTGTTACATAGATACAACCAACTCGTGATGGAGTCCGTAAAAATTTCGAAGGATTTTACTTCTTTCCCTTGTAAGATTATAAAGAGTTATGCTTGCTAGGCATTGTTTACAAAGAATGATAATAACAGAAATATTAACAACTGTAATGATGTCAACAAGAAATGAGAATAAGATTAGATTTAGACATTTTATAGTTATTAAGATTATAACACAATGTTCATTGCTGTATCCCTATTTTTGAGATTTTTATGCCCCACCTACGATAGTAGAGGGGCATTATGTTTTCTGGTCTGTGCCTCCGTTCGTCTGTCCGCTTCAGGTTAAAGTTTTTGGTCAAGGTAGTTTTTGAAGAAGTTGAAGTCCAATCAACTTGAAACTTAGTACACTTGTTCCCCATGATAAGATCTTTCTAATTTTAATGCCAAATTATAGTTTTGACCCCAATTTCATGGTCCACTGAACATAGAAAATGATAGTGCGAAGTTCAGGTTAAAGTTTTTGGTCAAGGTAGTTTTTGATGAAGTTAAAGTTACATCAACTTGAAACTTAGTACACTTGTTCCCCATGATAAGGACGCAACGTTAGATATTGCTACTACCACGAAAAATAGCGTTAAGTACATATTTGACGGGAAAATTTTTATAGACATGCTGAAATAAATATTTCAAATTATACATGGAAATAAAGATTGATTCTTAAATTTTCACATTATGATAGAGAGAGAATAAAAATATAATAGTCATAGGCTTAGGAAGACACAGATTATCCGAAAACGTTTACTTAGCGTTGTCCCATGTAACAAACTCGAAAGATAAAACTCGAAAAATTCGCGAAATGTTCACTCAACTATTCGAAATTTCGCATGAACATTCTATGACGTGATATATTTCAGTATTGGTTAACATGGCTGTCTCCATTTAAAATTTTCATACATATTTTCAAAAGAATATGATGTACGGAAATGTCCCTTTAGAAATTTAATTCGAAAACTTGAAACATTTCAGTTCAAAAATAAAATTTTGACAGATAATTCATTAAATTGTAAGGACAATCGTTTTGTACTTAGTGTTAGCTCCCAAAATTCGAATTGAAAAATAAATTAAGCTACATATTCAATTCAAAACAATAGATTTGCAATGTCTTGCAGAAATGTCCGAGTTAAACTTTCATGCCTTCACAAAACTTTTACGTCCAAAAAAACAGAGATTTGATTTCGTGAAGATTATTTTTCGGCTTTGATAACTATACCAATAAAAAGTACTTTTAATGTTGAAGTTGGTACACCAAATAGCATTAAGATTACAGGGTTATCTATAAAAAATACGGATTAATTAAAATGTTTTGCAAGTTTGTCCGTTATCATAATTTGACGTCGCAACAAGCGTAAAATGCTAGGGACGGCATGAACTGCATTCGCATGTTCCTTCCTCCACTAAATATAAATGTCCTGCTTTCAACAAAACGAAATGATGCACACATTACAAAAATTCACATCTATAAGACGGTCAAAAAGTAAGAAAACTTCAGTATCATAAGTATAAGCTATTGTATGTCACTGCTTGAATAAAATCATACTCGGGTTGAGAATATATGATGCAGCAATATTCCTCCAAAAACACATAATTACTAGCAGTAAAACTGAATATCCCATGTTTATTATAAAATCATATTGGATTATATTCTCACGGCATTTATACTTGTGTGTTATACTTTGCATTTACCCAAAAAGGAAAGCAGGAAGAATTAGATAAAGCGCGTTTCCAATTTAACGTTATTTTTCTGTTACACTGAATGGTAGCAATATCTGACGTTGCGTCATGATCTTTCTAATTTTAATGCCAAATTATAGTTTTGACCCCAATTTCACGGTCCACTGAACATAGAAAATGATAGTGCGAGTGGGGCATTCGTGTACTATGGACACATTCTTGTTACCTTATATGTCTCACAGTTTGTTTCATTCACACATCGATGTCAATATATTGGAATTTGATGCGAATGTCACACAAGTGAGAGGTTTAGTTTGCTTTAAAACCAGGTTTAATCAACCATTTTGTACATAAGAAATTGCCTGTTCCAGGTCAAGAATGTTACAGTTGTTGTCCATTCGTTTGGTGTGTTTGGGCTTTTTATTTTGCCTTTTGACACGGATTTGTATGGTAAAAAGGACTGGAATTGCTACTATAAGAATCTTTGCTTTTGATAAGGGACTTTCCGTTTCGATTTTCCTCGGAGTTTTATTTTTGTGAATTAACTATTTAAATAACAACGCAATTTCTTTGTTAGCAATGAGTTAACAAGTTTACGCTTTATCAACTTTATATCAGTGAATGTGAATAAGGTGATAAATGTTTTCAAATAACATCCGAGTTCATATTTAGTAATATATTTATATTATATAATGTTATCAACAACTGACATTTTTATTTGACTTAATTGAAGTGAAGGCTGTGCAAGGTACACTCGGGATAAAATATATTCAAAACATTTGATCGTAGAAAAAGGTATTTATAAATGCATATTTATTTTAACAGTAAATTGTAAGTTATGTTCAGTATTTTGGTCATGTATTATCCACTGCTGTAGATTCATTACTTCTACTCAGACTTTTCATTTGCAGTCAATTAATCGTCTGTTTAAAGAACAATACATGCACCGAATTCTCTGAAAAAAACTGTACTGAATCTATTGAACAAGACTGGTTAATTTAGTTACTAAAAAATCAAACGCTTTAGGATCAAAGTAATACGAAACAAGAAGACATTCTTATGTATTATACCTCATTGAAGAGAGGGAAAAGGATTGAACAATAGTAACAACAAATTATCATTTTGCTAAACATATTTTCTTTTTCTTTTTATGCCCCACCTACGATAGTAGAGGGGCATTATGTTTTCTGGTCTGTGCGTAGTCGTCCGTCCGTCTGTCTGTCTGTTCGTCCGTTCGTCCGTTCGTTCGTCCGTCTGTCCCGCTTCAGGTTAAAGTTTTTGGTCAAGGTAGTTTTTGATGAAGTTGAAGTCCAATCAACTTGAAACTTAGTATACATGTGCCCTATGATATGATCTTTCTAATTTAAATGCCAAATTATAGTTTTGACCCCAATTTTACGGTTCACTGAACATAGAAAATGATAGTGCAAATTTCAGGTTAAAGTTTTTGGTCAAGGTAGTTTTTGATAAAGTAGAAGTCCAATCAACTTGAAACTTAGTATACATGTTCCCTTTGATAAGATCATTCTAATTTTAATGCCAAATTAGAGAATTTATTCCAATTTCACGGTCCACTAAACATAGAAAATGATAGTGCGAGTGGGGCATCCGTGTACTGTGGACACATTCTTGTTTATTATGTATTAAATATACACGTTTCTTTAATTCGAAATGACTACACTTGCAAGTATATATATATATATATATATATATATATATATATATATATATATATATATATAAAAAGAATCCCGTTACACCAAAAGATAACAAGACATATTTATGGAAGCATAAAATTAAAATTTGCCTATCACTGACACTATGGAAGAAAATTTACAGAAAAATCAAATATTCACTAAAAGTAACGTTAAGCATATAAAACTTATTAAAAAACAAGAAGTCACCAATTCATCGAAGGGAAGGATCTTTATTACCATTGTTCTTTATTTATAGTCCCCAAGGTCAATATAGACATGCAGTTTGAATACCATTCTTTGCTCTTATCTTTCTAGTTTTATAATACAAATGGAAAAAGAGAAGATTTACTGTGTGTCGTGTCGGAAGAAAACAAACACAACGAATTTAGTACCTTACACAGATCCAAAGTCTAAGAAAAGGATGCTCAAAGGCACTTGTACTGTATGCAAGAAAGGAAAATCAATGTTTGTTTGACATTGACACAGTTTACTTTCAGTACACAATTATTTTTATAGGAGATTGTTCAGTATGATTTGTTTTTATTGTACATTATAACTATACATCTTATATACAACTAAATGTCGATATCACTAATAATAAACTAAAAATCTTATTATTACCTTAGAACTCCTGAATATGTTATATTAGCAGACTCGTTTTCTTAAATGTTAAAAGAACAAAAGCATAAAGCATAATAAAAAAAGTTTGGGTATGGAATAAGAATAAGAATAAGAATATTTTATTTCCAATTAAAGGGCCCTATAAAGAGCTTACTTCAGTATGTATGTAGGACATTAGCGTATGGAACCACGTACTTTAGCGTAGACCATCGCACTTTAGCGTGACCATCGTACTTTAGCGTCCCCATCGCACTTTAGAGTCCTACATGTATACTAAAGAAATTTATCCTGTTGAACTTACTTTAAATAAAACTAATACTAACAATGACCACTGCCCTTTCCTCGACCTTGATATATATATATATCATTAACGGAAAGCTAATACTAAAATTTATGATAAAAGAGATGATTTCTCATTTCCTATCGTTAATTATCCATTTTTAGATGGTGACGTTCCCTTGTCACCATCTTACGGTGTTTATATATCTCAACTTGTACGATTCGCTCGTGTATGTAACAATGTTTTAGATTTTAACGAGAGAAATTTATGTATTACTGAAAAATTATTACACCGGGGTTTTCGATATCGCAAACTAGTCAAAACATTTACTAAATTTTATCATCGGTATAAGGACACATTCGTAAATATAGCTCAACATGCAGACTTCTTATACGTTCAGGTATTTCACATCCATTATTTTATGGAAATATTCTTTGTAAACCACAAAAATGTCAGTATTAACCTCAGAAGCTTACAAAACCGTTAAATAGACTTATTTAGATGGGATATAGTTACGATACTGTTGTCAGGTCATTAAAGATTGCATATTTTGGCTTTAATATTGATTCACTTGTAGGGTCTTTGCATCGGAACTAAACACATTTATTATTTATAAACCAGTTGTTGGCATGACAAGGGTTATGTTCTTCTCATATATGTTATGATGGTATGATACTAAACCCCTCACGGGGAGGATTGTGCCTGATATTCATATGATGAAGACATAATTTTTCAATCAGTTTAATTGAAGTCTGGAGCTGACATGTCAGTTAACTGCTAGTAGTCTGATGTTATTTATGTATTATTGTCATTTTGTTATTTTCTTTGGTTACATCTTCTGACATCAGACTCGGACTTCTCTTGAACTGAATTTTAATGTGCGTATTGTTATGCGTTTACTTTTCTGCCTTGGCTAGAGGTATAGGGGCAGGGTTGAGATCTCACAAACATGTTTAACCCCGCCGCATTTTGGCGCCTGTCCCAAGTCAAGAGCCTCTGGCCTTTGTTAGTCTTGTATTATTTTAACTTTTAGTTTCTTGTGTACAATTTGGAGTTTAGTATGGTGTTCATTATCACTGAGCTGGTATATGTGTGTTTAGGGGCCAGCTGAAGGACGCCTCCGGGTGCGAGAATTTCTCGTTGCATTGAAGACCTGTTGGTGACCTTCTGCTGTTGTCTGCTCTATGGTCGGGTTGTTGTCTCTTTGGCACATTCCCCATTTCCATTCTCAATTTTATTTTAAACAACATTGTTTAATACTATTAAAAATCCTATAAAAGGCCAGGACATAATCAGATAATACAATTTACATCTTTAAAATATACCATTTAAAATCATATACCAAAATATGTATATGTGTGGCTAATTTGCATTTATTATTTTTGAACTTCTCCTTATCTCTAGATTTTTAGATAAATACTTTCCTAAACATTTATACACATTTAAATTTTCTTGTGTAAATAGCCATAGAAACTTTGAAAAATTGTCTAAAGATTGAAAATTATTACAATTTAGAGAAATTTCAGTAAAAAACTCATTTCTGTTATCAATAATATAGTAGACATTCAGTTACAAAGTGTATCTCATCTTCAACTTTATTTAAAGTACAGTATAAACATTTTCTCAGTGTCCTATTCACATAAAGTTTGGCATATCTATCAGTCTCAATCCTTAATGGATGAGCGCTTATTCTAATTTTACAGATTGATTGTCTTAATCTAAAATCTTTTAGATCCAAATATTTTTCAAAACAAAATAGAGTTTTAAAGGAAAAATAGGTAGTAAGTTTACCTTGATCTGATTGTAAAACTTTATTTCTATTTTCCTTCCAGAAATGGAGATAGTTTTTATATAGCTTATCTTTGATAAATTTTGTGAAAGAGTAGATACTGGTTTTTAAATTACATGTTTGTATGCCCAGCTTTTTTAAAATACAGTCTATACTTGAAACCATGTATTCACTTTATTATTGTGAAGTTCTTTACTACATAAATATGCATCATATAATAACATGTTCTTAGAATTATCGAGTCGATGATAATGTTTCAACATTGCTAATCTATACTATTAAACGAGAAGACCTCATTTTGGGTGTCGCTTCTCCTCCTTCCACAATAAATTAATCATCATGCCTCTGTGTCCTATAGGTAACATGTATAGTCGCATTTGTCATCCATTCTTATGATCATTCAGTTGGGGTTATTTTGGGATAAAAACGAAAAAGAATGCGTCCGGATATTTTCCCGTCATTGGACAAAACTTTAAGTCAGATTAGACTTCCGGTTTGTGTTTTTCTGTACTCTGAACATAAAAAGACTATGAATAAAGTATATAAATTTGCTTTCTGCTGTCATTTTGAGTTCTAGCATGTATCATCCTTGCTTAACGTGTTTCAGTTTGGGTTAATTTGGGAGGAAAATATGGTACCGAAAATATATATGCATGTTCATAGAGTACAGAAAAACAGAAGGTATAAAAATCGGTATTTGGAAAATAGGGGGAGGGCAAAAAAAGTGCCCAGTCCCTAAGTACCTTTGACTTTTGATATCTCTCCTGAAATTCTCCAGTCAGTATAATTTTTTTTACAATTTGCATACGCTCTATTTCCCCGCGATTTTGCGGGTGTGTTCTATTATAATATAAAAATACATTGGGTATCTCCCTAGTTCAGAAGTCACAGCAAGATTACTGGATTTCTTATTTACACCTAGAACATATTTCATAAATTTGATATGTGATTTTTCAGATGTATCATTTGAAAACAAATTTTCTAAAATATATTGATCATTTTTCTTACATGCAGCTGAGTTTACAGTAAACCTATCCCAGACTTCACATCCATAGGTTAAAATTGGTTTTACAGTATGGTCATATAAATGAAGTAAAGTTGATACACTAGGGTTTGACGATGACATACATTGTTGTAATTTAAAACATGATTTCATAGACTTTTTATACAGTTCATCTTTACATTGAAAAAAATTTCCACTGGGTATAAAAGTGGTGCCCAAATATTTATAATTATCTGTATATAAATCAATAAATGTCAAGAATTGAAAAAAATAAAAATACTGGGCAAAATAATCTACCATATTCACAATTTTTCTTTCATTTGTTTTAAAGAGAACGTTTGTTATCCTGCAATTAAGCTTTCGTTATGTTTAAGTAGGTGTGCATAAACTATTTGATTTTGTGCTTGTTCTGTGCTCATAGGAAATTTAGTTTTGGAAGAAGTTATCAATATTAAAAGAGAAGATGTGGTGTGATTGTCAATGAGACAACTCCACAACAGACCAAAATGACACATAAATAGTAACTATAGGTCACTGTACGGCCTTCAATAGAGAGCAAAGCTCATACCGCATAGTCAGCTTTAAAAGTCTCCGAAATAACAAATGTCAAACAATTCAAATGAGAAAACTAACGCCCTAATGCATGTATGTACACAAAAAAATTATATTCAAGTTGATATTCAAACTTACAATTCGAAGTCAAACTGACAATACCATGGAAAAATACGATATTGCAACCAAAAGACAAACCCTACCGCAAAAGGAAAAAACGGGAGGATTCCAGGTGCTCTGAAAGGGTAAGCAGATCCTGCTTCATATGTTGCACCAGTCGTGTTGCTCACGTAGGTACAAATTTGGTAGTAGGATTGATTCGGAGATGTCAATTTTGAGATAAAGATCGAGGGCTGGATTGTAGTTACGACAATTGGAACATAACCGAAGTCATCTGTAAAACAAATATTACATAAAGGTCCAGTAACTAGTGATGGATTCGGTATCATTTTGGGAGGATATTACTTCAACTTTACTTCTTGGGACCCTTAATTTGTTGCTTCATTGTAGGCAGCAACCCTCTCACAGAGTAGAATTCTTGAATTTATCACACTCTTTAAAATTTGCAGTTTGAGATCTCTTTAGTGATTATAATTTGGTCATCTGTTCAGAAATAGCCATGATCTTATTTTGCCCGTATCTAAGAGTACAAAATTAATTATAGGAAATCATAAGCTATTAAAGTATGAAAGACATAGCCTAGTTTGGTACAACTCTTTCCAAATTGTTCAGGATCAGATGCCACGGTTTTAAATGATTTAATAAAAGTGGGTTGACATATTGGTTAGGTTAGTTAAACGATCTTATGTTCGGGATCCGATGCATTGTTGCTTTATATATATATATATATATGTATATATATATATATATATATATATATATATATCTGTGTGTGTCTCAAAATAGGATATCTAGATTTCCGTTGAAAAAAGATAGTTTGTTTGTTAGGGCTATATTTTTTCAATGAAACCTACCACTTGAAGAAATTTAAATGTGTAGCCAAAACGTACGCCCACCATCAGCATGCAGCTCTGATTAGCATGGGTGTTTGAGATGTCCATATCTCTTGACAACCTTTTGGACATGATTATCTCTAGTAATAATAAACATCATTTTTGTTTTTCGTTTATTTATTATACATAAGTCAGGTCGTTAATTTTCTAGTTTGAATTGTTTAACATTTGTCATTACGGGGCATTTTAAAGCCGACTATACCGTATGGGTTTTGTTGGAGAATGTACTGATGACCTATATATATTTGTTAACTTCTATGTCATTGTGTATCTTGTTAATTGTTTTCTCATTGACAATCATACAACATCTTTATTTCAATATAAACCACCATATTAAAGAAACACGGCAAACAGAAAAATAAGTACCATATATGTAGCAAATAGCTCCGTGAAATAGATAATTAGCAAACGGCCAAAAAAAAAAAGAAGAAGCAAATTGAACACACCGAAAGTTTTGATAGTAATGCTGTAATCTAATTCATGGTTATATTATCCCTAGTAAAAATACATGGAATCTCTCCGAATTGGGTTGCATTTTATTATATGAGATTCAAATTGAAGATTTACCCATTTTTCACAAAATGGTATGATCAACTGCATGATCATATGGAGAGAGCAATTATTTACCAATTAAAATATTTATGTTCCCAGTGTTAAACGACATAGTAAAAATTAACTTAGTTTTTAAATTGAAATTTTTATCAAGTCAATTTTGATATTAAAATTTGAAAAATTTTACTGAAACTCGAAATTGAAATTTTCCAAACGGAAAAAAAAATCTACAATGAAATTTTTACTTTAATCTTCTTCCAAGTAAGGAACCGAATTCATATTGAAATGTTATATAGTGTGGCCGAAACGAGCTGGGGAGGTAGTGTGGCCTATATGGCAAGCCAAAGTGAACAAAAAGAGCTATTTTTTATATTAAGAAATAAATTTCTAATATAAAAAAGGAATTGTTTTTCTCCTTTAAAAATTCATTTTCTAATATTAAAAATTTATTTTTTAATATTAAAAAATATATTTTCTGATATCCAATAATCATGATTTTCTAATATTAAAAAAAAATGATTTTCTAATCTTATGAAAATGATTTTCTAATATTAAAAAATGATTTTTTTAATATTAATAAAAACTATTTTCAATATAAAAAAATACCATAATTTTTATATTGTTAATATTGGAAACTGATTTTTGGTGGAAGAAGACTTCAAGTCTTCTGAAGGCCAATGGTGCCGACTTTAAAATCTTTGAATTCTCCGTATGCCGCATTCGTTTCTGTGTATTACAATTTCATAACAACTTCTGATTCCTGACACCGATTTTTACACATGATTAAGCATCTGAATCATCTAATTTGTAAATTAGGATTGAAAAACAATCACTATCGTATTAAGGGACAACTCGCCCTGTTTACATGTTCGCCCCTTGAAGTTACGAATTTGCAGACAAGAAGATTTTGTTTTTAATAAATAGAAAGGATCTATTTCTCATTAAATTGTTGTCTTTATTCATTGTTTTCCTTTGTCATGTGAATTAGATGCCTTTCTACTTCAAATGGTTTGAATCTATTTATAAAATTATTCAAGACTCAGTTGACAAGAGCAGTACGTTGCTGTTGGGAGAATTTTGATTAAACTCTAAATGCTCATAGAAGAAGAAATATAATCTAAACTGAATGTACCTCCTTCTGAATAATTTATTGCAATATAATTTAAATTGCTTTTGACAAGAGAAATCTGACTTTTGTCAGAAATATTTGTTTCACATGTGCAAAGGTAATCACGTGTGGCGGCCATATTGGTTTGTTTACAAATATGTGAAGAAGCCTCTAGAACCATGACCTAAACATAAATAGTCTTCCGAAAACGTTGATGCAATACTATTTTATCAATCATGATTATTTTCATAAATTTAAATTTGATTATTTAAAAAAATAAAATTATAACAATTACGATTTTAGATTAGAGATTGTACACAGACATGCTTTGATCTATTTATAGCCAAATTAGGTTACCTGTGTGAAAATGTAAATAATGCTTTGAATGGATATTAATTTGTTTACTAAACAAGTAAAGACAAACTATGGATGGAAGATAATAATTCACATAAATATTTCAGGACATTTGATTTTGATTTAGTTTAATAAATATAGGATTTAAAAACTGCAAGTGCAAACAAACTCTTCTCCTTCTTCTTCTTTTTTTGGCTTAAAACTTTACACACTTCTTTGTTATATTAATCTAAACATCTGTATACTTTTTGGTGATGATTAAAAAAAAAATGTTCAGTTATTTAGTATTTTGTTAAAAAGGGGGGGGGTTTACATGTCGCGCCGTATCTCAAAAACAATTTATGATTATTGCTTAAAACTTTACTCACTTCTTTGTTATATTAATCTAAAGATCTGTATACTTTTTGGTTTTGATTCAAAATTTTATTTTAGTAATATTTAGTTTTTTTGAAGGAAAAAAGAGGGGTTTCATATGTCCCTCCGTATCTCAAAAAACAATAAATGGAACAAAGCAGACTGGGTTAGTGGGGCTGCTTTTATGGTAATTCAAATTACTTTTTATTCACCTTCTTCCACCTCAGAGCTATCAGCTCTTTGATTTTTTATATTAGAAAATTCTTAATATTAACTGGGAACAGTATATAGAATTCAAAAAGATTATATCTTCATTAAAAAAAAAAAAAAATCTATTAAAAAATCGACAACACCGCCAGTCAAAACCAGAGTCACTTGCACGATTTATGAAAGGCAAATATGCGATGATAAAATTGTTCACCAATGACACGGATTTTCAAGTCATAGTTGTTCCCCTTTGTTCAAGGTATGCTGAAAACGAAAGAAGATATTTATCTAGGGTTTAAGCGTATTATCATAAAAACCATGTAAGATAATTAATAGATTCTAAAAACGACTAAAAAAACTACCTTATCGTTAATTTTTCAGCTGATAAAAACGAAGAGCATACACGTCCGCATATGTCTTGGACAGTCAAGACAGTTTTGAAATATTTGATAGAAGCAACAACTGATATGACCCTTATATGTGCACTGAAATCCATCACCAAAGATAAAAAATAAAGCTCAGCATGAATTTCATTACAAAATTGCTAGTCCGAGATTACTCTGACGTCTAACGGCTGTGTTACCAGACAAGCTGGGGCCGTGGGACGTCAGAGCTCGTCCCAAATAAAAAAGTGGATATTTGCCCACCCAAAATAGATGCCCTGCTTCGTCGCTTCTGGTGCCGATTGAGGGCCTTTGAATTATATGAATCGGGCATCAATCTGTTCATTTTTCATTTATCTCTTCATTTATGTAAGTTTCACCTACCTGCCAACCTTTATTTTTCCATATTTTAACAGTTTTCATAGAGACCCATCGATTTCTGCATATTAATATGAATTGTTTCAAAATATTGATTTAACTCTGAGACTATTATATATACTAATGCAATTTATTATGGCCCAGCTTTACTTTGCATATATTTTTTGATGAGAAACACTGAATTTCATACATAAGATAGTTTTTAATTAAATTGTAATTAATATATATCATAATTTCTTCATCTTTTTCAAATTTTGACATAAAAAAATAATCTTTTTAGTGCTAGATATTTAGTTGGTAGTTTCTCACAAGAACCTTAACTTCACCAACTTTGGATTTGAACTGTTACTTTAATTGTATACTCAGATATGAATTGAACGATATAAAAAGAACATTATTTACATATGCCCTTATATACTATAGTAAAATCCAAGCATTGTAGCGCAGTGCGCGTAGGAGCACTTCTCTTTCAAATCTCACCACTTCTCCCTATCAGTTTCAAAAAGAGAAGTCACTTCTCCCTATGATTCTGAAGTAGTGTGAGCCCTGAATATATTGATAATAATCAGTGCAATTTAGGGGGAAAGCTTACTGTTTTCCGATGATTTTGTCAAGTGTAGAACCAGTGATTTTCCTGGTGTTTAGGGGAAGGGTCCTGGGGCCCATGCAATTGGGAAAAAAATTATGGTTTGGGAAAAATATGATTGGTCTTTACGACGGCGGGCACACGGCATAAGCCGTGTGCGCCTCGCTAGGGGGGTTTGGGGGCATGCCCCCCCAAGAAAATTTTGAAAATTAGGTGCAAAATCCTGCATTCTGAGAAGGATTAACTGCATGAATTGCCTACAAAATAAGCTATCTTTTTAAGGAAAAGGATTAAAAATAAAAGTTGAATGTGTCTGAGGACACATTTGCATGCACTCAAGCTTTGTAACTTTACTCTTGAAAGGTAAAATATTCAACCTATCCCTTCTGATTCTATTTATAATGATGAGAATCTATAGAAATTCTAAAAAGACACATTTGAAATCTGAAGCATTTATTTTTTAGTTTTATTTATAATTCCAAGTTTTCCTTCATGTTTATTTTTAAACATGTCAACTAGTTGTTCCAGTTCTGTATCTGAGAGTCGGTCTTTTCCTTCTTTCACTTGTTTCATCAGAAGGAAGTAGAAACGACTTTTTGAATCTAAAAGCTTCCAGCTTCCGGCATTTACTACCGTCCGCCGCCTTTAGCTTCTTTGTGTAATATTTGGAATTATGAGACATGATCTACGTTCATTTTGTTTACATTATGTCTCATTTTTTTGCTTTGTCATTGAATTATTCATTCGGATGTTTCAAGCGCAAACGTGACCAGAATATCGTAGATTGCAATGCAATCCAAAAAAGATTGCAAACCAATCATCGTCTTAAGTGAACGATAATGATAACTCCCGAAATACCCCGAACGCTCAGAGATTTGTCAACAAAATAATACACGATACGGAGATACGACAATAACAAAATCTCGCAACGATGTCCATATACGATTGGGAATTTTAGAGCTGAAAATTGGGAAAAAAAGAGCATATTTCTCTTTGGGAATGGGGCCGAAATTCGGCCCCAAAATGAGGGTTGGAAAATCACTGAGAACACATTAAACAGTTAACTTTCCTTAAAATTTTAAATGACTTATTTGAATTGCTCTTCCTTGACCGAGTACCAGGATGTCCTGCCACAGAGAAGGTAACCTGTCGAAAAAATATAAAGTCTGGAGTCAATAGTTGGTAATTTGAAAATGGACTATTGTACTTACAAAATGTATACATACTGTGAATTATAGTATATGCATTTTGGACACTGAATCTGCTACACCAATGAACAGGAATTCCACAGTTGGCTTCCCTTTGATATCCATGACAGTTCTGTCAGTACCATTGATGAATTTAACAGCTTAAATAATAAATATATTTAGAGGACAATTACTATTAAAGTTGTAAAAATTGTATCTCGTCTGTTTGTTTGGTTTACAAACAACATATTACATTTTAACTTATGGATTTGTCACATTTAGACCAGTCACCTAAATGAGATATAATACACATACAAATATTTTATTGGCACAAACTCACTATATTTTTAAAAATAAATGGTTCAGACCTATTGTAGATATATTAATATTAACAGACGTGATAGAATTAAAAGTTTCATATAAATATATATATTATTATTAAACAATTCCTTACATGTACAAAAAAACTTGTGTATTTAGACAATCAAATATAAAAGAGGAAGACAGTGATAATGCTGAGCTATAGTTTACCAAAAGAGATTTTTTTGAACTGTAAACACTGCATTATTAATAAATGAATTGAATTTAATACAAATATGTTTCCAGTGCAATATGCTTTTCAATTACAGCAGATTTTTTTTTTTTACAAAGTCAGTGATTATATTACTTGTTCATTTCAGGTCCTAAATGGCTATGCCACCAGATCATACTAACATCAGCATGTCTGCTTCTCTTCCTTCTACTGAGGAGAAGACAGAGGAAGTAAGACCTGTTCAAATGTCAATTGATTCCACAGAGAAAATGTCTACGGAGGATAATAATGAAAGTTCTAGTAACACATTCAAGTCATTCTTGGAAATGGAAGAAGGCCCTGATATCATGTATGGCCCTAAAGAAAATCCTGAAAGAACAAATAGTCCAATTGTTATGTATGGTCCAATGAACAATGCAAGTGGTGAAGACTATACCAGTGAACGTTTTAGTAAAGATCTCAAAGGTATAAAAGAATATAAGTACTCTCTTTTCTATTTCCATGGGATTTAGAGCTTCTCATTTTGTATAGATATTTTCATTGATTTTAGTTTAAATGACCTGGCTATAGTATAGGCATGAAGTGTACCCTAAACCATTATTTCCGTCCGTCCATCTTTCTGTTTCTCTGTCTCATTTTTGTTTCTGCTCTATAAATTAAGTTTGCGTCATGCAAGTTTTATTACCTCATGGACATTGCTTTAGAACCATAACTTGCTGAAAGAGTTTGAATTTGGTCAATTACATGTACTTATCAAATTCCTTTTTCGATGTACCATAGTCAAGTTTATTGTCAAGGTCATTTATTTTTGTTCTTTCAAAGTGAACAGTGAGTTGGAGAGGCATGTTTTGTTTCATCCAAATGTTTGTTAGTTTGTCCCTATGTCAAGGTTCTGATGAACAAATGAATGGAACTACAAATGACAGAGGTATGATCTGTTTTCAGTTGATGCATTACAAAAAATGTATGTGAATCAATGAAAGTCATCACTGAAATTAGATGAACCTGACCTACTTGTACATTTTACATTGAATGACTTTGGTGAGGTTTGCATAACGGTCCAGATCTAAGCAATATTTTTTCCATTTAGTCCTATTATATATGAAAAATTCTTGATAAATATATATGTCAAGCTACATCTACATGTCATGACATGTAGGTACATGTATTATAAAACAATTTAACTGTACGCAGGTGTCTTTGAAAGGATACTGTAGTTCCCCACAGTATAAAGTATAAAGGGTTTAATATGACTTTTTTTGTCTTTTCCATTTTGGTTATGCGTTAATATCACACTTAGCAACTACAAATAAATTAAAAAATTATATAATCTGAAGTCATTAGATGCATCATGTTTAATTAGTGGCAACAGTGCACTCTAAAATTAGGTGATTTATCTTTTTATGTAGAATGACTGGATTATAGTTTCTATGTGAAGATCCAGATTCAATCAACAAAAAATCACAGAGGAATGATCATTTGGAAGTCACAAATAAAAAAAAAATATTATGTAGGTGTTGATATTGTAATTTGTATGTGAAAATGAATATGAATTTCATTCTCTTGATTTCATTCAGAAATAGAATATGAATTGAGTGATTGATTTAAGCCTTTTGTTATAAAATGAAAATGATCATTTTCATTACAAATTAAGCAGATGTAACACACTTTTGTGAAGTTTCAGACTTGTCAGTTAATGATGTTTTTCTTTCATTCCAGATTCAACAGCATCTGCAGGTCAATGTGGGCTGTACAATCTTGGCAATACCTGTTTTATGAATGCTGGACTCCAGAGTTTAATGGCTACTCCACCTGTTATCAGGTACTTTCTACAACACCATTTAGAAGCTGTCGGGAGTCACAACTTGGCAGAACAGTTCTCTTTATTTGTAACCAAGTTTTGGAGTGGAAACTTTTCTATTCTTTATCCGAAAGATCTGAAAACAGCTTTAGGACATATACATGGACAGTTTAAAGACTACAGACAGGTAACCTTTAATTTTAAAATTGTTTAAGATTTTATGCATTTTACAAAAAAAAATAGTTCAAGAACATCAAAAGTATGCAATAAAAAAAAAATACTGTGAAGAAATTGTTTACAATCCTTTTTGTAGCTTGCAGACTGTGATATGATATGTTTTGCATAGCTGGTCACTCAAGAATAATAGACAAGTAACACTTGTCTGATAAAATTTCTTCATAAGTGTTTATTTCTGTATATTAATCAACTTTGTGGTTACTTTTTCCCTGAACTTCATTTGTTAACCATTGAACTCAAATATAAATGCATTCTGAAGAGCCTGAGAAATGTTGCCAATACACATAAAAAGAATATACAGACACATATTTTATTTTGGCTTTTTAAAAATAATATCAACGAGAAACCAAATGATGAAGATGTAAACAACTCAAGGGCACTGGTAGGGCTTCAACAATGAACAAAATCCATATGTTATAGTAAATTATACATGGACCAGGCAGTACAAACAGATTGAAGTTAGAAAATCAATGGTCTGATATGTGCAAGAAAGAATACAAAAATCTTATATGGCAGACAGCAACCATTAACCATTACAATAAGCTCCTGACTTAGATCAGACATATTCATATAAATAATATAATAGGGTTTAACCATGTTTGTGAGTGCTCAACTATTTCTTAGCAAAACATAAGAGCAATCTCTAAAAATCAGTTGGAAAATTTGACTCATCAGATCGGCACCAAGCATGCCGAAACACTAACAAAAAGACAAGAGACAGTAGGTACAGAGTTAAGTTGTATAAATTTGATATCAACTGACTGTAAATTTCTTTTCAGCATGATTGTCAGGAATTTCTAGCTTTGCTTCTCGATACCCTCAATGAACAAACAAAAGTTGGACCAAATACTTCTTTCTTTATCACTCACAATGATCTCAATAACTCTCAAGCAGCATTGGCTTGTGAGCACCATACAACAGAACATCGACAAGTTTCTGTATCCATGGAAACTACTTCAAACAATGCTCAGACTCAAAGTGAAGAGGATGAGATGTTTCCAATGCCGCTGACTCAATTGAAGGTTTCAACAGATGGAGAACTTTTGGAAGATTTACATTTGAATAATACATCCATTTTTAAGAAGAAAATGCCTTCAATTGAAAAGTTTTATGCCAAAGAGACTAAAACTTTAAACACAAATGTTCTTATATCAGAGTCCCCAGAGGATTCATTGAATTTTGACTCTTCTAAGTATGCGAAAGCTGACAATTGTCCTGTGGTTCACAATGACATTAGTGTAAGTCATGTAGTCAATGAACCAATGGTAGTAATGGATTTAAAAAGGTGTCGAGTAAGTCCAAAGGGGGTCAAAGATATCAATATCTATGCTGACATGTGCAATAAGAATGTTAATATGTACTGTGATGCATATGAAGAAAATGAAAAAGTGAAAAGATCCAAATTTGATACTTTTGAAAAGAATTTTCAGCATCAAGCTTTCAGTAAGCTGAACTGCTTACCGGAAAGTCCTGATGAAACAGATTGTCTTTCAGGAAAAGGGACAAAAAATAAAAAAATGAATGAAAAACATCAGATGGTTACTATGGATTCCAGCAATCAGTCAATGGCAAATCAGGATGTCATTTCAGAAAAGGTGAACCTTCACCTACAGTTCAAGGACAGCAATGAACAAAGACAGGATATGTGTTTAGGAGGGGCAGCCTATGATGCAGAGATTGATCAGGATACGGATTCAGTTGATGCTATTGAACAAGATGAAGAGGAGGATGCTGATACAGAACAAGATCCCTCAGAAAAACTAAACATAGAGGAAGATTTTGAGGATGGGGAATGGGACAATGATAAACTAATCCGATTGGCTGACAAACGTTGGCTTGACCATATCATGGATAATCAGAGTGTAATAGTCAAAACATTCCATGGACAGTATCAGTCATCTGTAAGTCTTTCTTTTCTAAACCATCAGAAATGTATATTTGTAATTCTAAGAATATATGTTCACATTTTCTCTGTGATTCAGTTGACTCTTCCTTTATGGTCATGTAAGTGCAGGTTGTTTGATTTCTCTTTTTAAAAGCTTAATAATTGTTCCAGTCTTCCCAAACTTTTTAAGTTTCAATTGTAACTTGCTCTCTAAATAAAACAAAAAAAGTTAAATGATATAATTACAGTAAGGCCTCAAATAAAATATTGTTTGTTTCCCCAATCCCGACCTACCCTGCATAAATGGTCCAAACCATAAAATTTTATTGTCAAAACTAAGTCAAATATTATTTTATACATTTCTCATTTTCAATTGTTTTCAGGCTTTCAGGATCGACCGATATTGATTCAGCTTTTCGAAAAAAAAGTAATATTATCTCCCTACCTACAAGGTACCTACCCACACCTGGCTTGACAGGGTCGGGATTGGGGAAACAAACAATATATTAATTTTGGCCTGAAGTCAATTGATTTAGTTAATTCATAAAAAATAACCATTGTATTTGTCGATAAATCAATAATAATTTTAACTGAAAAGACTGAACTTAATATTTTTTATGAACCATGTGCAATTGCATTACATGTGTAAAATAATCATATATGCAAATGGTCTCACAGGTGACATGTGGTGAATGCAGTCATGTATCGGTGACCTTTGAACCCTTTATGTACCTGTCTGTTCCTCTTCCAAGAGCAAATGAAAGACAACTTTGTAAGTAACTTATAAAATAGATTAAGATAGATGTAAATATGGTTTATACATTAATGAGACAGCAAATCATAAAATTAAATAAAACAAAACAAAATTTCAAAAAGATTAACATCCATTATTTAATAGTGACTATACTCTAATTGAACCTCTTAATAACAGAGAGACTAGACAAGATATGAGTTAAATTATCAGAGACTGCCAAAGACCTTATGTTGGCACAAATCAAAAACACTACAGATGAGTGTCTAGATTTAACAATTTCTAGTTCAATGGAAAAACAGAGAATAAGAAGAACAAACAACAAAAATCTATTTAGAAAAATTTGTAAGGGTTCCAAGGAACCCCGTGTCTCGCCTACTGTTTGCTGTTAGTTGCAGACTCAACAAAAATGAGGGAAAAAAAACATTAAAATTTTCCTCTCGATACTATCTTTTGATTGTAAGAATTTTCCAAGTTTGGTAAAAATCCAGGATAGTTTATGAATCTAATAAATGTTTTAAAAACTTTAACTGCAGACTGTATGTAATGTTAACCATGTTAACTGTCCAGAAGAAGTCCATCTACAAGTAAAATACGATAAAATTTTTTTTTTTTTTACAAAATTTACTTCTGGATACTATCTTATGATCTGAAACAAGCTTCTGTCCAAGTATGGATAGTTTAAGAAAGTTATAACAATTTTAAAAACTTTAACAACAGAGTGAATGTAATGTTTCCTGGCAGAAAAACTAAGTCCATATGAGTTCGTGGTCTAGTGGTTAAGACCGATGGCTACAGTGCTGAAGGTCCCGAGTTCGATTCTCACTCGGGGTGCTAAAAATATCAGTACATCAGAAGGGTAATTTTCACCCTCTCACACACATCTCTGGTACCCAGACCGGAGTTTAAACTAGAATGGGTACTTAAGGGGCCTCGGTTGGTCAAAGTTGTCCCCTACTTTGACCTAGAGATCAATCTTCTGATATCTCTCTGGTTTGTCTGTTTCCACCGAGTGGCCCGAAGGTTCTCTCCGAATACTTCGGCTTCCTCCACCATAATAACTTCCCGGTGTCCTACACGCTCCCTTGGGCGGTGTTGGGTGGGGATTGTTCTGGTGGTGGGATAATATTGTAAAGGACACATCTCCATTAATCCTTAGGGAGTGTACATGGATCCGCTGTACCCTTGCAATCAATCAAGGGGTGCGTCTATATTGGCGGAATCTCGAGTACATACATATATAAGTAAAAAAATAAATCGAATTTTATTTTTACAAACTTTACTTCTTGTTACTATCTTATGATCATAAACAAGCTTCTGTCCAAGTTTAGTACAAATCTAGGATAGTTTAAGAAAGTTATTAAAATTTTAAAAACTTTAACCACAGAGTGAATGTATTGTTTCCTGGTAGAAAAACTAAGTCCATTTATAAGTAAAACACAGAAAAAATGTTCAGGAAATCAGTGAACCATAGCTAAATGTCAAAACAATGACAGCATGAATGGTGCAGAAAATCAGTGAACCATAACTGAATGTCAAAACAATGACAGCATGAATGGTGCAGGAAATCAGTGAACCATAACTGAATGTCAAAACAATGACAGCATGAATGGTGCAGGAAATCAGTGAACCATAACTGAATGTCAAAACAATGACAGCAGGAATGGTGCAGGAAATCAGTGAACCATAACTGAATGTCAAAACAATGACAGCATTAATGGTGCAGGAAATCAGTGAACCAAACAGATTCTAATGAAACATGCATGTAATGAATGTTATTATAGATTTTTAAATAACATTGCACTAAAAACAATATTCATTCTAAACAAAAACCTTTAGTTCAATAGATATATAAGAAGATGTGATATGATTGCCAATGAGACAACTCTCCATCCAAGTCACAATTTGTAAAAGTAAACTGTTATATAACCATTTACAAGTCTGTTCTAGCCTCCTTCAACATTGTTAAATATTTGTTTTACATTTTCAGGTGTAATGTATTTATCAGTAGACAATACTCCCACACAATATCTCATGACAATGGATAAGAGGGATTGCATCAGTAAAGTTAAAGACATTCTCCGTCATATGACTAAAACAGACAACAATGTTATAATGGCGGAAGTTTTAGACCATCATGTAGCTAGAATAGTTGTAAGTTGATTGATTATTCATATTCTGTCATGACGAACAAAGGAGGCAGTAAGATTTAAACCATCTTTTGGTACCTGAAATGGAAAAGCTAAAATTCCTCAATTTTGTCAAAGGCAAATTTATATAATATAGAATGATGTACATGAAGTCAAGTTAATTATGTGTCAAAATTTCATTAATATTTTTATTATGCCCCATTGATGGACATTATTATCCTCTGTCCGTTTGTCATGCTTCAGGTTAAAGTTTTTGGTCGAGGTAGTTTTTGATGTAGTTGAAGTCCAATCAACTTAAAACTTAGTACACATGTTCCTTATGATATGGTCTTTCTAATTTTAATGCCAAATTACAGAATTTCCACTGTTTTCAAGGTCCATTGAACATAGAAAATGATAGTGCTGATGGGGCATCTGTGTACTAGGGACATATTCTTGTGTTAAGCTAATTTGTTTCACAAAATATATCTAGTCATGTACATGTTGAAGATTTCTCTGTAGAAAAATACAGGTACATTAGTTCCAATCTTCTTTAGATTTCTCTGTAAAAATATACAGGTACATTAGTTCCAATGTTGAAGATTTCTCTGTAGAAATATACAGGTACATTAGTTCCAATGTTGAAGATTTCTCTGTAGAAATATACAGGTACATTAGTTCCAATGTTGAAGATTTCTCTGTAGAAATATACAGGTACATTAGTTCCAATGTTGAAGATTTCTCTGTAGAAATATACAGGTACATTAGTTCCAATCTTCTTTAGATTTCTCTGTAAAAATATACAGGTACATTAGTTCCAATGTTGAAGATTTCTCTGTAGAAATATACAGGTACATTAGTTCCAATGTTGAAGATTTCTCTGTAGAAATATACAGGTACATTAGTTCCAATGTGGAAGATTTCTCTGTAGAAATATACAGGTACATTAGTTCCAATGTTGAAGATTTCTCTGTAGAAATATACAGGTACATTAGTTCCAATCTTCTTTAGATTTCTCTGTAGAAATATACAGGTACATTAGTTCCAATGTTGAAGATTTCTCTGTAGAAATATACAGGTACATTAGTTCCAATGTTGAAGATTTCTCTGTAGAAATATACAGGTACATTAGTTCCAATCTTCTTTAGATTTCTCTGTAAAAATATACAGGTACATTAGTTCCAATGTTGAAGATTTCTCTGTAGAAATATACAGGTACATTAGTTCCAATCTTCTTTAGATTTCTCTGTAAAAATATACAGGTACATTAGTTCCAATGTTGAAGATTTCTCTGTAAAAATATACAGGTACATTAGTTCCAATGTTGAAGATTTCTCTGTAAAAATATACAGGTACATTAGTTCCAATCTTCTTTAGATTTCTCTGTAAAAATATACAGGTACATTAGTTCCAATCTTCTTTAGATTTCTCTGTAAAAATATACAGGTACATTAGTTCCAATCTTCTTTAGATTTCTCTGTAAAAATATACAGGTACATTAGTTCCAATGTTGAAGATTTCTCTGTAGAAATATACAGGTACATTAGTTCCAATGTTGAAGATTTCTCTGTAGAAATATACAGGTACATTAGTTCCAATCTTCTTTAGATTTCTCTGTAGAAATATACAGGTACATTAGTTCCAATGTTGAAGATTTCTCTGTAGAAATATACAGGTACATTAGTTCCAATGTTGAAGATTTCTCTGTAGAAATATACAGGTACATTAGTTCCAATGTTGAAGATTTCTCTGTAGAAATATACAGGTACATTAGTTCCAATGTTGAAGATTTCTCTGTAGAAATATACAGGTACATTAGTTCCAATGTTGAAGATTTCTCTGTAAAAATATACAGGTACATTAGTTCCAATGTTGAAGATTTCTCTGTAGAAATATACAGGTACATTAGTTCCAATGTTGAAGATTTCTCTGTAGAAATATACAGGTACATTAGTTCCAATGTGGAAGATTTCTCTGTAGAAATATACAGGTACATTAGTTCCAATGTTGAAGATTTCTCTGTAGAAATATACAGGTACATTAGTTCCAATCTTCTTTAGATTTCTCTGTAGAAATATACAGGTACATTAGTTCCAATGTTGAAGATTTCTCTGTAGAAATATACAGGTACATTAGTTCCAATGTTGAAGATTTCTCTGTAGAAATATACAGGTACATTAGTTCCAATCTTCTTTAGATTTCTCTGTAAAAATATACAGGTACATTAGTTCCAATGTTGAAGATTTCTCTGTAGAAATATACAGGTACATTAGTTCCAATCTTCTTTAGATTTCTCTGTAAAAATATACAGGTACATTAGTTCCAATGTTGAAGATTTCTCTGTAAAAATATACAGGTACATTAGTTCCAATGTTGAAGATTTCTCTGTAAAAATATACAGGTACATTAGTTCCAATGTTGAAGATTTCTCTGTAAAAATATACAGGTACATTAGTTCCAATCTTCTTTAGATTTCTCTGTAAAAATATACAGGTACATTAGTTCCAATCTTCTTTAGATTTCTCTGTAAAAATATACAGGTACATTAGTTCCAATGTGGAAGATTTCTCTGTAGAAATATACAGGTACATTAGTTCCAATCTTCTTAGATTTCTCTGTAGAAATATACAGGTACATTAGTTCCAATCTCCTTTTTTTCAGGATGATACAACTATGTTAAGATACATTAACAGCTCATCAAGGAAGTTATATGCTTTTGAGATTACCCCTTTTACAGCGATGTCAGGTGTTAGTGGAATAGAAACACAAGTCTCTTCTGTAACCTCTGTGACCTCTGCAGCAAATAAGTCAGATGACATTTTCAGTCAAGTTGGAACTTTTACTGCATCAAGTTTGTACAGAAATTTTGGAAACAGTTCATTTGCTACGGGAACAGCTAGTACAGAGAATGATAACTTTGTGGAATCTGACGTTAGTCCTGATGTTGTTATAGAGAATGATTGGGGAACTGAATCAACACTTCAATATTCATGGCCAGAAAATACAAAAATATCTATGGGTATGTTGTATATAAACATTAAACTGAGAGAAAGGCTGATTAGATATGACAACACAATTTTTGACCAGTTTAAACAATCTCCAATAATTTATAAATCGATGTATCACGAAAGTATGATGCACCTATTTCTCTTGTACTGACCATTTTACATGTAAGTCAGAAGCAAAACATATCTAAAATCCCTTAATTTGACATGGTGAAAGACAATTAAGACATATCAGGTTAAACCATTCAATTTTTCAATAAAGGTAGTTTTGGTCATATCTCAGTGAAGACATATCAGGTTAAACCATTCAATTTTTCAATAAAGGTAGTTTTGGTCATATCTCTGTGAAGACATATCAGGTTAAACCATTCAATTTTTCAATAAAGGTAGTTTTGGTCATATCTCAGTGATGGTTAGTATGCATGTTCATTATAATGTGAACTTTTTATGATACCTGGTATATGATTTTGATCAATGCTGGGCATGTTAAATTTTGATACCTCTGTCACAGATGTCAATAAGTTGTAAATATGCCCACACCATAATTTTGTAAGTAAACTCAGTAAAGGTAGTGTTTCAACATGCACATTCTTAATCATCTTAATTATCAAAGAAAGAGGTTACTATATTTTTTGAAATTTCTTGAATGCTGCTTGTTATAAAACTTTTTTCCAAATCTTTTCAGACTCTAAAGAATCTGAAGTGATTAATGGCACAAATGACATTACTATTGGACAGTGGTCACTTCAAGAGGGTAGCACACCATTAATAGTGGATGAGGTATCGGATGTCCAGTGGTCTTCGGTCACTACCTTAGAAGATGATGACAAGCAGTTGACCACAGATCAAAATAAAGTCAGTCCAGATCTGTCTAAAGACCGAGTTGTAACTGTAGACCAGTGGAAATCATGCTCAATATGTCTAGAAGAATTGGCTGATTCTGAGTTACTAGTTCATAAAACATGTGGAGCTACTTTCTGTCACAGCTGTCTTGAGGTAGATAATTTGTAGAAATTACTTGATTAAACCTTTTAAGTATACATGTATCTTTTTTATAACTAAATGGATAATTTTCATTATAAAACTTATGTACATATATATTTTTCTGAAGAAAATTCTTTAATTTGTCCACATTTAGAAGAAGTTTACTTTTTTTTATTTGCTTGCCAGGAAGCAATTTGCCAAAATATTTTCCGTATGCAAGTGACCTTGGCATGACCCTTCCTGTAAAAATCTGTTGATTGTAATACACATAGATCTGTCATTGAAATAAACTATTATCTGATTGTACATGTTATACACATGCTCAATATCCATGCTTCTTTGTTGGTTGATTACTATAAGGTGACAATTGGTAAACTACGGCTTCAAAACAGGACAAATAATTAGCGGCCATATTTTCACTTCATAACAGACAGAGGAAAATAATTGACAATTATACGATATATTTGCGTAAAAAATGATAAAATCTTGCACAGAAGACTAGGTTTATGATATATACTACATTGGTTCAAGAATTGGAAAAGCATTATTTTTCACCAGTCACTCATTTCATATGACTTAATTTACAAATGCATAGTATTGAAAAGATTGAAAGACGAACATAATTAAAAAATAATAATAAGGAGGAAAATAGAGATTGAATGTATTAATACCATCATGATGCTAATTTAAACTGATAAGATTTAAAGTTTTATTAAAAAGCTTTTTTGAAGACTATTAGATTTACAAGATTTTTTTGCATACTATATTTCAATTTGTTTTCTTTTCAGATGTCTTTGCTGCATTATGGTCAAGAGAACTTTCTTTGTCCTGTGAGTACTATTTAAAAAAAAATAAAGTAATGTTGTGGAGATCAAATCTATACATGGGTGCTTTTATGCACCACACAAAAGATAAACACAAATCTTCAAATTCACAAAAGTAAAATTTAGTAAATGCAAGCTAACAGTTTCTAAATGGGGAACTTTATTCTTTTATAGTATTTTTATATCAGACTGGAAATCCATATTGTTAGAATCAAACTGTTTTTAAAATGGAAAAAAATTTAAACTTTATTACATCCTTTTTTTTCTGTTAGACATAGTTTTTATTCTTATGATTGTAGTCTCTTTATTTTAATAGGTGTGTTCCTGTGCTGCAGTGATGACAGAAGACTTTACTCAGTTGGCTGATTCAGATAAAAACAATGAGGAAAGGTATAAAACATATAGGAAAAATTTTGTTCATGCTCATATTCATGTAGAATACAACATTAAATTAGTTTAGGGTGTTGGTAATTTTCATCTCTGAACCGTCAAGATTTACTGATTTTTGGTTGCTTTACATCCAGTGGCAAATATATTTCATGCACTAATAGGATTATTTTCAAAATTGCATTTGTCTATTTCAAAATACAAAAAAAGTACTAAATAAAGAAAGATACTTAACCTAGAACTATTTTATTTATGTTTGTATAATATTACTCTGTGTCAATACTTTTGTATAATATTACTCTGTGTCAATACTTTTGTATAATATTACTCTGTGTCAATGCCTTTTTTATGTATATATTTTAGGATGTTACTGGTGGATGTAACTTTCTGTCAGACAGTAGGAGAACAAAGGAATTTACTGGGTCACCCACGTGTACTATATCTATCTAGTCAGATGTTTGGATCTCACCTGTACGAGTGTATTGAACAGATTGTCCCTGATGCTTGTCAGTTCAGTTTGTTGACAACAGATGCACAGGTAAGTGTTTACCTGAATTGTCTTCCCCTTGTCACCCACATGTAGTATATCTATCTAGTCAGATGTTTGGATCTCACTTGTATGAGTGTATGGAACAGATTGTTCCTGATGCTTGTCAGTTCAGTTTGATGACAACAGATGCACAGGTAAGTGTTCACCTGAATTGTCTCCCCCTTGTCACCCTCATGTTCTATATCTATGTAGTCAGATTTTTGGAGCTCACTTGTATGAGTGTATTGAACAGATTGTTACTGATGCTTGTCAGTTCAGTTTGTTGACAACAGATGCACAAGTAAGTGTTTACCTGAATTATCTCCCCCTTGTCACCCACCTGTACTATATCTATCTAGTCAGATGTTTGGATCTCACTTGTATGAGTGTATAGAACAGATTGTTCCTGATGCTTGTCAGTTCAGTTTGTTGACAACAGATGCACAGGTAAGTGTTCACCTGAATTGTCTCCCCCTTGTCACCCACATGTATTATATCTATCTAGTTAGATGTTTGGATCTCACTTGTATGAGTGTATAGAACAGATTGTTCCTGATGCTTGTCAGTTCAGTTTGTTGACAACAGATGCACAGGTAAGTGTTGACCTGAATTGTCTCCCCCTTGTCACCCACATGTACTATATCTATCTAGTCAGATGTTTGGATCTCACTTGTATGAGTGTATGGAACAGATTGTTCCTGATGCTTGTCAGTTCAGTTTGTTGACAACAGATGCACAGGTAAGTGTTGACCTGAATTGTCTCCCCCTTGTCACCCACATGTATTATATCTATCTAGTCAGATGTTTGGATCTCACTTGTATGAGTGTATGGAACAGATTGTTCCTGATGCTTGTCAGTTCAGTTTGTTGACAACAGATGCACAGGTAAGTGTTGACCTGAATTGTCTCCCCCTTGTCACCCACATGTACTATATCTATCTAGTCAGATGTTTGGATCTCACTTGTATGAGTGTATGGAACAGATTGTTCCTGATGCTTGTCAGTTCAGTTTGTTGACAACAGATGCACAGGTAAGTGTTGACCTGAATTGTCTCCCCCTTGTCACCCACATGTATTATATCTATCTAGTCAGATGTTTGGATCTCACTTGTATGAGTGTATTGAACAGATTGTTACTGATGCTTGTCAGTTCAGTTTGTTGACAACAGATGCACAGGTAAGTGTTGACCTGAATTGTCTCCCCTTGTCACCAATGTGTACTATATCTATTTAGTCAAATGTTTGGATCTCACCTGTATGAGTGTATTGAACAGATTGTTCCTGATGCTTGTCAGTTCAGTGTGTTGACAACAGATGCACAGGTAAGTGTTCACCTGAATTATCTCCCCTAGTCAGATGTTTGGAGCTCACTGGTATGAGTATTGAACAGATTGTTCCTGATGCTTGTCAGTTCAGTGTGTTGACAACAGATGCACAAGTAAGTGTTCACCTGAATTATCTCCCCTAGTCAGATGTTTGGAGCTCACTGGTATGAGTATTGAACAGATTGTTCCTGATGCTTGTCAGTTCAGTTTGTTGACAACAGATGCACAGGTAAGTGTTCACCTGAATTGTCTCCCCTTTTTTTAGCTTACATGTGGAATAAAGGCAAGTGTTTGAAATATCTATTTGACATCATATGAACCTGAACTATTAAATCTTGTATATTTATGGTTTGAACTTTAATTTTACATTATTCTAATGTTACCTTTTAATTTATGTAAATGTTTATTGTGATAGTTGTCATTTATGAATATAAAACCTGATATCTTCCACTTTTATGTATGGTTTTCTTGACACTAAATACTTAGATTTTAGTCTTTTATACACCAGCTTATTTCAGGGCTTTTTATAGCTGACTATGCGGTATGGGCTTTGCTCATTGTTGAAGGCCATACAGTGACCTATAATTGTTTATTTCTGTGTCATTTTGGTCTCTTTTGAAGAGTTGTCTCATTGGCAATCATACCACATCTTTTTTATATTCATATTATCATGAGTTCATTCATTTTTCCATTCATTTTAATTTCTTTCAGTAAACTTTAGAAAAATAAACATCTATTTCTAAATTCAGAATGTATTATTGTTTATTTGTTTCTAGGGGAGTAGATGTTCTAGATGTGTATACACAGCCAAGTGTACAGGATGTATTTTACCACGTGATGGACAAGTATCATTACGCCCTGGTGATACACTTTGTGTTTGTCTCGATGATGTTCGGTTATCTGTGATAGAGAGAATGGAATCGTCTGCCGATCATCCATCCATGATGGATCTTAGACCCACTCTACCATTGTCCATATATGATTGTATTCAAGCTTTCACTGAAAGGTTTGACTTTATTACTTTATTTTCTTTAAACAGCCAACATTTTGTATTTCAATAAATAGTAGATTTAGTTTAATAGTTAATATCACTAATGAGGGTTTGTTTCTTTGTTGAAAAATCAATACAAAACAAATGTCAAGTATTATATTTTATTTATATATGAGAAATAATTTTAAATCATGAAGGTTGATTTTCAATATTCTTGTATCATTTCAAGTAGATGCACATTAAGTAATTGATTTGTTTAAGAATAGGTTGTCTACTAAGTACACATATCCAGAACAGCTATTATTATGAGACACCAACTGACTAAGTTACATATCATTCAACAGAAACGTGCAGAACATGACATTTTTCAATAGGAAGACACCCAATATTGAAAATCTATAATTACACATGGAAATAGAATATTTGAAACAAAAGCAAAAAAGACCAAACAATCTGAAAATAAATACAACAGGTTGCAAATGCACACTGAATTGAAGGACTGATGATAGCTGTAGATAAGGTGGGAAGATAAGGACATGATAGCTGTAGATAAGGTGGGAAGATAAGGACTGATGATAGCTGTAGATAAGGTGGGAAGATAAGGACTCATAATAGCTGTAGATAAGGTGGGAAGATATTGAAGGACTCATGATAGCTGTAGATAAGGTGGGAAGATATTGAAGGACTCGTGATAGCTGTAGATAAGGTGGGAAGATATTGAAGGACTGATGATAGCTGTAGATAAGGTGGGAAGATAAGGACTGATGATAGCTGTAGATAAGGTGGGAAGATAAGGACTGATGATAGCTGTAGATAAGGTGGGAAGATAAGGACTGATGATAGCTGTAGATAAGGTGGGAAGATAAGGACTGATGATAGCTGTAGATAAGGTGGGAAGATATTGAAGGACTAATGATAGCTGTAGATAAGGTGGGAAGATATTGAAGGACTCATGATAGCTGTAGATAAGGTGGGAAGATATTGAAGGACTCGTGATAGCTGTAGATAAGGTGGGAAGATAAGGACTGATGATAGCTGTAGATAAGGTGGGAAGATAAGGACTGATGATAGCTGTAGATAAGGTGGGAAGATATTGAAGGACTCATGATAGCTGTAGATAAGGTGGGAAGATACTGAAGGACTGATGATAGCTGTAGATAAGGTGGGAAGATATTGAAGGACTCGTGATAGCTGTAGATAAGGTGGGAAGATATTGAAGGACGGATGATAGCTGTAGATAAGGTGGGAAGATATTGAAGGACTCGTGATAGCTGAAGATAAGGTGGGAAGATATTGAAGGACTCATGATAGCTGTAGATAAGGTGGGAAGATACTTAATGTAACTATCATAGATAAAAGATTCTTATATGTACTGCTCTCATGACTTCTATTTTGCATTTTAGTGAGACGTTAGATAAGCATAATCCTTGGTTTTGTCCACGCTGTCAACAGAATCAGTGTGCTAGTAAAAGTATGACAGTATGGAGATATCCTGATGTACTGATTATACATTTAAAAAGGTAGGTAGACCTGTGTATTACCATAAACTTCATAAAATGATCTTGTAATTATTTTAAAATTTTCCATATCTTATTGACCATTGGACTTATTTTTTGGCAGTTTACGTTACACTTTTAACCTGACTTCTGCTACAGCAGGCCAGGGATAGGTTTGCTATGAACCCTAAACAAACTATTAATGTTTTAATGAATAATACATTATTTATCTTCAGATTTGTGTACCATGAGATGGTTAGCGTTAAAGTAGACAGTGAAGTAGACTTTCCATTGGAAGGTCTTTGTCTTCCTCGACATATATCAGGACCAGTCACTTGTGATCTCACTTATGATCTAAACAGTATTGTCTGTCATTTTGGAGGTAGGTTTAAATTATATTGGTTTATAATATAGCAAAAAGAATATGAAAACCTGAAAAAAACAGCAGTTATTTGTGTACATATTTATTATACTTGATAGAAATAAAGATAGTTATAATGAATAGCCTAATTAAGAATACTCCCCTTTGATATGTTGTTGTTGCTCAGTTTATCTTTGGAATCTTGTCTCATGTTTCTCTGTTGATGTTCATTTAACAGTTAAGGTACCACAAACAAAAAACAAGCAAAACTCATAAGCAAAGGCAATTTGGTAGGGATTTCATGGCAAAAGACAATATTAAAGGAACAAATTTACATAGCCTATATCATTAGCTGTTTAAAAACATATGATCTTGTTAAATACTATTTGTATGTAATTGAATATTTACTGAATATGCATTACAAGAAGTAATTTAAGGTATTGCACATTTTATGGGTAAGATAATTTAACAGATTTATTTCATTAATGTTATATAATGTATTGCTTTATGAAAAACAAGGAAGTTTTGTCTTAGGAATAATTAATTTTATTGGTTTTTTAGCTCACCTGGCCCAAAGGGCCAAGTGAGCTTTTCCCATCACTTTGCGTCCGTCGTCGTCCGTCGTCGTTAACTTTTACAAAAATCTTCTCCTCTGAAACTACTGGGCCAAATTAAACCAAATTTAGCCACAATCATCATTGGGGTATCTAGTTTAAATAATGTGTCCTGTGACCCGGCCAACCAACCAAGATGGCCGCCATGGCTAAAAATAGAACATAGGGGTAAAATGCAGTTTTTGGCTTATAACTCAAAAACCAAAGCATTTAGAGCAAATCCGACATGGGTAAAATTGTTTATCAGGTCAAAATCTATATGCCCTGCAATTTTCAGATGAATCGGACAACCCGTTGTTGGGTTGCTGCCCCTAAAATGGTAATTTTAAGGAAATTTTACTGTTTTTGGTTATTATCTTGAATATTATTATAGATAGAGATAAACTGTAAACAGCAGTAATGTTCAGCAAAGTAAGATTTACAAATAAGTCAACATGACCGAAATGGTCAATTGACCCCTATAGGAGTTATTGCCCTTTATAGTCAATTTTTAACCATTTTTCGTAAATCTTAGTAATTTTTTACAAAAATCTTCTCCTCTGAAACTACTGGGCCAAATTAATCCAAACTTGGCCACAATCATCTTTGGGGTATTTAGTTTAAAAAATGTGTGGCGTGACCTGGCCAACCAACCAAGATGGCCCCCATGGCTAAAAATAGAACATAGGGGTAAAATGCAGTTTTTGGCTTATAACTCAAAAACCAAAGCATTTAGAGCAAATCTGACAAGGAGTAAAAGTGTTTATCAGGTCAAGACGTTTCTGCCCTGAAATTTTCAGATGAATCAGACAACTGGTTGTTGGGTTGCTGCCCCTGAATTGGTAATTTTAAGGAAATTTTGCTGTTTTTGGTTATTATCTTGAATATTATTATAGATAGAGATAAACTGTTAACAGTAATAATGTTCAGCAAAGTTAGATCTACAAATAAGTCAACATGACCGAAATGGTCAGTTGACCCCTTTAGGAGTTATTGCCCTTTATAGTCAATTTTTAACCATTTTTCGTAAATCTTAGTAATCTTTTACAAAAATCTTCTCCTCTGAAACTACTGGGCCAAATTAATCCAAACTTAGCCCCAATCATCTTTGGGGTATTTAGTTTTAAAAATGTGTGGCCTGACCTGGCCAACCAACCAAGATGGCCGCCATGGCTAAAAATAGAACATAGGGGTAAAATGCAGTTTTTGACTTATAACTCAAAAACCAAAGCATTTAGAGCAAATCTGACATGAGTAAAATTGTTTATCAAGTCAAAATCTATCTGCCCTGAAATTTTCAGATGAATCGGACAACCCGTTGTTGGGTTGCTGCCCTTAAATTGGTAATTTTAAGGAAATTTTACTGTTTTCGGTTATTATCTTGAATAATATTATAGATAGAGATAAACTTTAAACAGCAATAATGTACAACAAAGTAAGATTTACAAATAAGTCAACATGACTGAAATGGTCAATTGACCCCCTAAGGAGTTATTGTCCTTTATAGTCAATTTTTAACAATTTTTATAAAATTTGTAAATTTTTACTAACATTTTCCACTGAAACTACTGGGCCAAGTTCATTATAGATAGAGATAACTGTAAGCAGCAAGAATGTTCAGTAAAGTAAGACGTACAAACACATCATCACCAAAACACAATTTTGTCATGAATCCATCTGCTTCCTTTGTTTTATATTCACATAGACCAAGGTGAGCGACACAGGCTCTTTAGAGCCTCTAGTTTTGGTTTTTTTTTTTTATACAAAATTTTTATATAAGATGTTCATTAAGTTTCATCAAGTTTAGTTATACATAGACATTATGTTTTAAAGAAATAAGTACATATAACAGGCTCTATGTTTGTCACTCTAATCATAACAAGTTTTTAAGTCAAACTAAGGTTTTATTTCATTTATTTCAGATTTAAACTCCGGCCACTATACTTGTTTTACCAAACATTCACTAGATAATACATGGTATTATTATAATGATGAGAATGTCACTCAGCAATCTCCAAAAAAAGAAGATTTCAAAAATGCTTATATCTTAATGTACCATAGACGAGGTAAGCACTATATTATTAATTTGTTCATCCCCACCCTTTATTACTGGATAAGTGTTGGATGAATGAGGTAGCACTATATTATTGAGTTTATTATCCCCATCAATTATTACTTGATTATTTGTGCATGACAGTCATAGTCAAGATTAAGTATAGGTACTTGTAAATGTGCACACATGACAATCACCATATTTATAGTTTCATGTAGTCTGTACTTTAATGAGCAAGTGTCTCCTGGTTGAGCGTGCTACCAATTAAGGTGGTTTTAGATCTATTCCTCCTGGTTGAGCGTGCTACCAATTAAGGTGATTTATTCCTCCTACATTCAGCACCATAGACATCAAAATTGGTATTTGCTGTTTCTCTTCAAAAATGTCAAGCTAGTGAAAGGTAAAACAGATCAATGTGCTAATGTAGAACATCAGAAGTTCACATTTATATGTCAGTCACATGTTCTTCTGAATATGCATGTTTTTTAGTTGCTGTTGAATGTTAAAGCATCCATAAAGTTATCAATCTTTACTCTTCTCACAAATACACAAAACTCAAGTTTCAGAGCAAAAAAATGCAATGCACAAAATAAGGTGCAAGTTCACAAGAGGGTTAAAATTCTAATTACAAATCATTGTTCTATTTTAAAAAGCACAATACACTTCATACTATTTGTTTCTCAATATAGAGATGCAGTTATTATTTGCATGTACTTTAAAGTGAGGATTTGACTTCTACCATCATGAAGATGTTCTGTGATATTTTAACCACTGACTCATTGATGACTAATAACTAACATTTCACTGTTCAATTTCAAGTTGTAAATCTTAATATACAGTATTAAATAGAAATATAGCATTAACATTATTTGGTTTAATGTTTCAGGGGCAAATTTTTCTATGCCAGATCTACCTCCTTACAACAAAACAGAACAAGATTAAAGAGCTGTGATACTAACTGATAGTTAACTAAAATTGGGTTTTCCTTCGTCCCTTTTTGGCCAGTCCAGTTTTACAGTTACTGCCCTTGCCAAACTGAGATTATTTTTATAATAAATGTATCATGTACTTTGTAATTATCTGAGATATTAGGCAGCAACCATTTGATTTTCTGGGGGGGGGCTATGGTTTTTTTTTTCTGTGCAAACTTTTTTTTTCGCCTGCGGCGAAAAACAATCTATTTTTTTCGCGACAAGTCGAAAACAATTTTTTTCTTTCAATTTTAGCATTACATATAGTGGCAGCTGAGGGTGACACAAACAATTTTTTTTTCTCAGAATCAAAAACAAATTATTTTTTTCTCCAAAAACTGGAAACAAACTTTTTTTTCCAAAAAAAACCATAGCCCCCCCAGAAAATCAAATGGTTGCTGCCTTATTGCTTTTCTGTTGTCCTTGTGGTCATTTATTTATGTAGATAACTTCATACCAATGATTTAATTTATTCTAATGCAATATGAAATGCAAGGCTACTTTTGATTAGATGATGTTTCGTCAACAATTCCAATGCCTATTTTGATTGGATGATGACTGGCCATCAATTCCTCAGTTGAAGTTTAGAGTTTTTGGCAACAATGTTGCTCATTTAAGTCCACATTTTCAAAATAATTCAAATGTTTAACTAGGAATAACAGCCCCGTGTTGGAAGAGTTAGCAAAGGGAATTTATGAAACACAGAACCGTCGTCAATCATTTATTTTAAAAAAAAAATGCTTTTCTAAAAGGATTTGTTACTAATATTTCTATGAATTTGGTTTTCCAAACATTTCAAACACTTCAATCAAACTTTTAGGAAGTTCCAACAACACATTCAAGTTTCCATGAAAATCTTTTCACATACTATTATTGATTTACCTGTTATTTTGTTTTTGCCAATAAGACCTCAGGTAGAAGAGAATTGTTTCTGTTGTCATTTTTGCCTTATGAACAATGTCAGTTTTGTGATCCTATTTTATTGAGATTGTACTTAAATATGTGTTGTTTACAACGACAGAGATCACAAATCTTTTTATATAGTTTTCTATTATGCTTTGTCAGAAGCTTTAGTTTGAAAAGAGAATCATTTAAGATAATGTCAACTGTAAAGTTTGTCTCCAATGTTTGAACGATAACAGTATTGTATACCATTGATTTTTGTAGTCTTTCAACTTGTTTACCCTTTATTTCTGTGATGCTTTCAACTCGTACAACAACTAATTAACTGGTATGCTCCTGTTAAAAAAAGTGTTACTTGTTACTTTGAAGTGATATAAAGTTGAGATATAGAAAAGGAATAAGGTCTTCAACATAAATAATGATTTTCATTTATTGATTTGTCAGCTTTGAATATTTTGTCAAAAAGTATATCCTCAAAATATCTGAAAGTACAAACTAAAAAGAATGCATATTGAAAAATCTTTTAAATTTCATGATAATCTATGTTTACTCACATAGAAAAGCATGTTTTAGGAAAAAGAAATACTCATTCAAAATTTCAAAACTGTAACATTCAATCCTTATATTATACACAAAGGTATATTTCCAGTGTGAAACATGACTTCTGTCAAATTTTAAAGACTTTTAAATGATTGCAGTACTTTTTGTATATCTTCAATAACAGAAAATAAAGGGAGACCATTTAAAACCATTCTTGGCCATGTAGAAGAAGAATTTAACTCGCAATTATTTATATGCAAGTTTTTTTATTTATTGCTTTGTTCAAACTGCTTCAATTTTTGGTATTGATAAAAACAATGTAATAATATCTTAATTAACAGTCAATGTTTTATTTATTCTATGTTAAAGTTATGTACAAAACTTATTGTGAATATTACACAAAATCATGTTTTTTCTCCTATGTTCATGATGCTGTTTAGAATTATTACTAGAGGTACAGTGGCTGATATTACAGTCAGAAGGCATGCTGATTTCTGTATCAGCAGATTAGGTACTGTTAGCCTGCTGTCCTTTATCCTTTGTACCTCTTGTTACTAGAGGTACAGTGGCTGATATTAGAGAGTAAAAATGCATGCTGATTTCTGAAATGTTCAATATGATGTAAACTTTAACAAAGAATTTTGCCAAATTAAGGTTTTAAAGCAGTTTACTGAATAAGGAATTGTGGAAATGATACTTAGGCCTTTTCTGTTGACACATATTCTTGGTTTAGGCTTGTTGTCCTATGGACACATTCTTGTTTGAGGGATGATGTCCTATGGACACATTCTTGTTCAAGACATGATGTCTTATGGACACATTCTTGTGTTAGGCATGTTGTCCTATGGACACATATTCTTGTTTGAGGGATGGTGTCCCATGGACACATATTTCTTTTGGATGCTGTAATAGTATGGAAATCTGAAAAGTCCTTGTTTGAATATGTAATCATGGATTTGGGAGAATCAGTTTCATGTTTTCATAATACAATCATTTTTGTACTAAACTAACATTATAATGGTGATGAATTTACTTATGAGCTTCAAATCATAGTTTTATTGTCTAAATATAGTCTTTCAGAATTAAACATTATGTAAATTATTTTGTTTGTTACTTTATAAAAGACAATATTATCACCAATATATATGGGAACCAACTAATAAGACCTTTCCGTGGTAAATAAATATAAAGGTCAAATGCCAAAAGAATATGCACAAACATAGCTGTATGTAATATGGAATTCATGAAAGCATTTGTGTGTTTTTACAGGTGTAATACCACCATTCATTTCCCCAGTTAGTCTTCGTTTCATTTACACTTTTCAAAAAATTGTGCAGAATTGTCTTTGTTTCAAATAAAGAAATACTTGGCCTGAGAAAAGTTTTATCCTGTTCAGTACTATAGAAAACATTTTCCATTACATTCATTGCATATGAGAAAATAAAAAGAACACATAATATTTCAAATGGCTAAAATCGTCTATTAAATCTATATATGAGTTTTTCTCTCAGATGATGATTTTCATCCTTGTTTTTTAATTACCCTTGTTTGAATGTTTTGTGAAAATTATAGTTAATAGTGAGATACAAATAACTAAAAATATCAGTTGATTCCTTATAGGATTTATTGCTCTTCAGAAATGATTTTTACTAGGGATGTCAACTCGGTGAAGATTTTCTAATTGATTATTCTTTAGATTTAATAAGTGATACTCGTCGGTAAAACATTTACAAAATGGACACACAAAATAATAGGTAGTTGTCTTATGAACATAAAATCCTCATTATTATTACCTAGGACTAGATAATAGTCCAAAGAATTTTATACCATAATTAATAGCTCATTTACTACATGTAGTAATTATGTAATCTGGCAATCTTCTTCTTCTTTCGTAATTCCCTCCTGTTTTGGAGCACTCGGATGAGACCGATAAATTATAACAGTATCTGTACATTAAAACACAATACATGTAAAATATGAATGAACGGTATCCTCCACCATAATAACCACTGTATGTACAACAAGTCATGAATTTATATATAAGCATTAATATAGGGACTTTAAAAGTAATGTAATGTTAAAATGGCAAGAGACATAAATAAATTACATGTTCGTAAGGCTTGGGAATCATAATTTTAAGTAAGTGTTTTTAATGCAATATTAAATCATAAGCATGACTAATTTGGATGTTGAGTAATATTATTTAAGTAGGCTTAACGTTAGTTTAAAATGCTAAGAGATAATATAATTAGCATCTTCCTTTAGCGTGAGAATCATAATTACCAAGGTAGCTAAATGTTCTTATAAGATGAAATTTATAAAATCTGAAATCATGACTTTGATGTTTTAGTAGTATTATTTTGATTGGTTTAAATAATCTAATCAAGTAAGTAATTAATATCTATAGAAAAATTATTACTCAAACAACAGTATTTGGGAAACTGTAAAAAAAAAACCCAACATTTTATGATCAACAAAAAGGGTGCATGATGATTAGAACTTATTGATGCCTTTAATCATTTTCTGAGAGGAGACACAGAGTAAAACAAATTTGTTCTTATTTAAAAATATTATCTTGTCATCTTTTCTAAGACAAGGCAATTTCTCAACTTTGTTAGGTAACTAACAGTCCTACCGATGAAAATATATACTCTGAAGGTACAGAGGCAGGGGAATGACAATAGTGTAAGCCTAGAAAATGTGCTCATATGAGTGGCGGATCCAAAGGGGCGTAGAGGGCGTACTTGGTCTTTTTGATTTTTTTGTAACGTAAAAATGATTTATCCCACTAGACTTCATGAACTTTGCCATTTCCTGTGTATTTAATTTTTATGCAACAATTCTTTACTTAATTTAAAGATATTTTTCGCTGGTATTTACTGATTATGTGAAAGTCATGTGATTCGCTATGGTGGAGTTGACCAGTGTGTCAAAAAAACATCACTCAGTCATTTTGACATTCAAATTACAGTAACACATTGCTTAGGCTGAGGGTGACAACCATGATACCTTCAAAGCGACACAGGATTGAGCAAGAACGTAGTGACTTCTATTTCACAACTCAACCAAACAGAAAGTAATACACTATTACACTCTCAAGAAAAAAAAAAATCCACAGCAATATTATTTACCTACGAAAACATGTTCAACCTCAAACGCCCCAGACTATTTTAAAATGACATGATAGTTGAATAATGATCCCCAGTCAGTATAAGCTCTAGATAAATTTAAAGTCTAAGGTAAGAACCATTTGATTTCAGGAGGCAGTCTAAGGTATTTGAGAGAAAAAAAATCTGACTCTGATTTTTGCATTAAATAAAAATTCTCGCCGTATCTTGATTGAAAACAATAATCTTGTCCACTTTTTTGCTATTTGCGAAAATTTCCAACAGAATTATTTAGCATTAAATGAATATGATGAATAATTCACGGGCATATTTTTTTGAGGCCGGGGTTTGCATGTCTGACCGGAATGACAAATTCCACCTCAATTATATCAGTACATAGCTTTGGATCAATACTATCATTTAATGATAGACAATCAATAGGGAGATTACAGCATAAAAAATGTCCAACCCTTACACTTTACAGCAACTATAGAATATACATGCCCCACGCCAGGAACCATTTAAAAAGTGCATTTTACACTAATTTTATGTTTTTGAGCTCAAAAAAGGTTCCAAATTTTTTTTTGACTCGCTCCGCTCAGCAATCTTTAAAAACTCCGCCCCTGCTTATTCATATACCCATTATCTGTTTGGATGAATTCTAAATGACCGTTAAATGCAAACATTCGTATGGTACATTACTAATATTAATTTTTATCAATTTTATTTCCTGGGAGATGCTCTCAATAAAAATATCTTTTGTTTAAGCTTAAGAAAGCAACACTCAAGTACATCCCTTATTTTTATACGATCCCAAACATTTTTTGGGGATCGTGTAATGGTATGTTGTCCTTGTCGTCGTTTGAAGACACATTGGTTTCTGGACAATAACTTTAGTTTATGTCAATGGATCTCTATGAAATTTTTTAATTAGGTTCAATACCACAAAAGGAAGGTTGGGATCGATTTTGGGGATAATGGTCCCAATGGTTTAGGAATTAGGGGCCCAAAACAAGCATTTTTCTAGTTTCAGGATAATAACTTGTGAATAAGTATTTTGATTACTTTGTACCACAATGTTTAATACCACAAGTAGAAGGTTGGTATTCACATTAGGGGTTATGGGGCCAACAGTTTAGGAATTAAGGGCCAAAAAGGAGCCAAAAACAATAATGTTTGTAGTTTCTGGACAATATCTTGTGTGTAAGTGTATGGATCTCTCTGACATTGTACAATAAGGTTCCATACTAAGGAAAGGATGGGGTTTAGTCTTGGGGTAATTGTTCCAAGGGGGGTCTCCAAAAGATGGGTTAGGGGTTTGGGGGGGGGGGATTTTTCCAATATTTTGAAGGTCTTCATATTTTTTTTCAAAATATTTAAATTTGGAATTTTTGAAAAGTTTCAAGAAAAAATCTTCAGTTGCACAGTATTGCACAATAGATTTGTAAGATCTTTGACCACATTTATTTTGTGTCGGAAACCTATTTTATGTCAAAAATTTGATTACATTCAAAATTTAGAACGTATAAAGCTTGAATACTGTATCCAAATTTGACCCATCTGGTCAGAGTTCAACCTCTGTGGTCCTATCAGGCTGCGCTCAGTGAAGCATATTATTGCATATATTATTTTCTTTTATTAGGAAACAAAATATCAGAAAAAGTGTATCTTTGAATAGTAATACTGATCCCGCAAACAAGTCAACACAGCCTTTATCATCAATTTACCTCTACATGAGTAATATGTTTTAACCCATTTGTAGCTCACCTTTCACAAAACGTGAGCTATTGCCATTGCTTGGCATCTGTTGTCATTGTTTGTTATCATAAACTTTTAAACCAAATATTCAACAACTGGGCCAATTGGTACCCTTTAACTGAATGTTTGTTTTAGTGAATCTAGTGTACCCACAGATTTCATCCACAAACACAAATGTTTTTTTGTTGCTAAAATTAAAATAGGGCTTCAATGTCATTTGGCCTCTTGTGAAGATTTGTCTCATTGGCAATCATACCACATCCTATTTTTATATCTAGGGGGTAAAACTAAATTTTTGGGCTTTTATCTCAAAAACTAAAGCAGTTAATAGAGCAATACTGACATTGGGTAAACATTATGTATTGCCTTTGAAGTTGACAGCCTATTTTTAGCTCTCCTGTCCATAGCTTTTCTCATTACTTGGAATCTGACATCCATATTTATTTTTTGTTTTCTTTTACAAAAATCTCTACCTCTGCAATTATTGGGTCAATTAAACTCAAATTGAACCAAACTTTGCCACAATAATCATAAGGGTATTTTATTTAAAATGTGTCCAATGATCATGATCCTGCCAACCAATCTGGCTAAAATAGAACATAAGGGTAAAACGTACAATTATTAGCAAGGATTTGATTATTTCTTGTAATAAGAAATCATACAACTCATTATTGGAGTTATTGCTCTTAGGTGATGATATATATATCATTTAAAGTGTATGTTTTATATCTTGCATACTATAATAGATAGATAGAAACTTTAAAGCCAGAAGTGTCAGCAAGACAAGATCTACAAATAAGGCAACATGACTGAAATCGTTGGTAGACTCTTTATTGAAGTTGTTGTCCTTTAATGATGATTTTCACCATTTTTTGCACCTTTGTCTATCATCTTGAAAACTAAAATTAGATAGATAAAAACTGTAAATAGCACAAAAGTAATACAAAAAAAAATATTTCCAGTTTTGACCATAATCTCGAAAACATTGATATATAGAGAGACAAAATTTGACTGGCGAAGAAGTAGGTCTCTTGTTTTACGACTGTACCAGTCTGGATTCGACCAAGGAACCCCTTGGACAGAAAGATACTGCTCGAGATAATGGGGTGATCCGCAAGCTCAACTAATGGAGTGCCATAAAACATATATTTGTAAAGAGAAGCACCACTTCACTGGAACGTCATTTTTAAAACGTTAATTTCTCAGTTATTTTTGTTATAGGATAAGTATATTATGAATATGGGATATCTCTAGTAAAGATGGCATGTCCGTCAGATAGAGTACGCCTGACCTTGACCTCAGAGATCAAGGTTAGATTGAATTAGTTTTGTGTTCAATTCCGTATTTTTAAAGATATTTCAGCAACAGACACTGTCACGGGTCAGCCAAGGATAACGCTTCGGTTGCCTACTCTTCACTGAGTAAATTTTAAATAATTTTAACTTAATCTGCCAATGGTTCAAGAAAATATCTTGGGATAATTATAAGGTACACATGTCTTTGTAAAAGGTTTCTTCTGATCTTGACATCGTTTAAACATTTTTTATGGTTCATTGTTTAAATATTAAGTCAATGTTAAAAGTGTTCATATAGAACACAGAGGCATGATGATTAATTAATCGTGGAAGGAAGGGAAGCGACACACAAAATGAGGTCTTCTCGTTTAATAGTATAGAATATAGATATATTTTTACATTTAATGCAATGTTGTATTATATATTATTGAGAGATAAGAGTTAAATAAAATATTAAATTGAATTGTTGAACTGAAGTTTGATTTCCAATTAGAATAGAGAATGGAAGCGTAAAATGTTTCAGACAAGATCAGACAACAATCCCACCCAAGAGCAGGAAACAGCCTTGGGTCACTAATGGGTCTTCAAAGCAGCGAGAAAATTCCACACCCACAGGCGGGCTTCAACTGACCCCAAAACAACAATGTACATGAGTTTAGCGAAAAAGACGTCACAATATACTCCCAACCATATATATAATTCTTATGTATAGGACTCGTCAATGGATTTTTTGACTAGACAATAGCTCACAACGTATTTTAAAAACTGAATGAAGTGTATTGGTCATTATCACATTATTTCTCGTTGATTCTTAAAAAACAAGAATGTGTCTAAAGTACACGGATGCCCCACTCGCACTATCCTTTTCCATGGACTGTGAAATTGGGTAATTATCTAATTTGGCATTAAAATTAGAAAGATCATATCATAAGCAACAAGTGTACTAAGTTTCAAGTTGATTGGACTTCAACTTCATCAAAAACTACCTTGACCAAAAACTTTAACCTGAAACTCCCACTTTCATTTTCTATGTTCAGTGGACCGTGAAATTGGGGTCAAAAGTCTAATTTGGCTTAAAAATTAGAAAGATCATCTCATAAGCAACAAGTGTACTAAGTTTCAAGTTGATTGGACTTCAGCTTCATCAAAAACTACCTTGACCAAAAACTTTAACCTGGACGGACGGACGGACGAACGGAGCCACAGACCAGAAAACATAATGCCCCTCTACTATCGTAGGTGGGGCATAAAAATAGTAGAAAACATCAAAGGTACAATTCAGTATAAGTCGTAGAACAACGACACCTTTGCAATGTGTAATATGCCTTTTCTTATAATTCATATTTTACTTTTTTTTCTTTATAGAATAGAATAGAATAGAGTATTTTTATTTCCCAAATTACAGGGCCCATAAAGGGCATAAAATCAGATACAATTGATTTACATAATTGGTATCAACAACAATGCGGCATATAAATATATATTTAGTATATAAGCATTGGTCAGAATCCGAGCCAAAAACCACATATATATTGTGAATAAAAGAATAGAATTACAGATTTGACATGTATTTGACCTCTTTTACCGCTATTTCAATAACATTTCTAAACATCTTCATCATGCCGGCCGCCGTGTCATTATTTTAGAGTCCATTATACTCAATATTCAACATTTTTCATATTATCTTGTCATTATATATCCGTTCCTGAACAAGCAATTGTGATGATTTCATCTTACTTGAAGAGGGAAGGCGCAGATGTACATACAGATTTTGTAATCGCCACACGTCATTCGTAGATAAGGTTTCTTACAGGAATAAAAAGATTATCGGTTAAATACTTCTTAAAAAGTAGTTAATAATTCTTTTATCTAATTCATAAATTTGGAGTTATCAGATTGTTTTCTTAACTAATTGTGATAAGTGATAAAAAGTCTATTTTTATCCCCAAGTAAAATTTGGGATTAATTTTAACACATTCAAATGAATTGGACGGCTTTAGCTCCTGCAAGACGTAATTTTATTAAATGGATTGATATACTGCAACCAACATTTAACAATAGAAATATACAATGCTCTATCTGGAACTCGTGTGAAAATTCAGAAGTTGTCGACTCGAATAACTTTTCAAATTCTCTGAAATGCATTTCCACTACAGACAGTATTCATGAAAACATTAAGCAGATTTGTCTTATACCACTGACTATTCTGATTATTGCCATCAATGTCTGTGTTTTGTTGGTGATTGCTGTAAACAAAAAATTTCACAACACGACATACATGCTTATTGCGGCTCTGGGGTTTGCAGACCTTTGCGTTGGCTTTGTCTCAATTGGAACTCTTGTAACAAGAGCTTCAGAGAAAACTCTAGACTTATGCTTGGTTCGTATTGGTTTTACTATAGCTGCTTGTATTGATTCTTTGTTAGTTCTAATGCTTATTGCGATAGACAGATACATCGCTGTTTTTAAAGGACTAAGATATATTCAAATAGTGAAACGGGAAAGAGTGATATTTGGAATTTTTTTGGTATCAATTATTTCTATTGCTGTTGGATTCTTGCCATTAATGGGATGGCGTGTGTCAACGTACAATAAATATTGCTCCTTTTTGTATGTTGTACCGGCTAACTACATAATTGTATTATTTTCCAGCTGCGTTTTTATTCCAATTACAGCCATGTTTGTGATCTATGGGAGATTGTACAAAAATGCGCAAATTCACATAAAAAGAATTGAATCTATTGAAAACATTACTCAGCCTAGATTAAGTAACGGACAATTACGAATTTCTGCAAGGACAGCAAAATCTTTGAAAACTCTCACCGTTGTGTTTGGATGTGTTCTATTGACGTGGATGCCTTTTTTGATCACATCTATCGCACAGATCATCTGTGGAGACAAGACTTGTTTTCTTAAGGACATTGTCGGGACACATTTGCTGATATTAGGATTTTCAAATTCATTTTTGAATCCAGTAATATATGCTCTTGGGACAAAGGATTTTAGAGAAACATTTGTCCATACTTGTTTTGGAAGATTTCCCTGTTTTAATCAAAGACCGTCGCGGTCGCGGTCCAATATCTACCCTGTATTATCTAGAACACGACTTTAGTGCATTGAATTTTAGCATTGGCGAAGTTACGATTTACTTTAACGTAATGATTACAAATCCTTTTACTAGAATATTTATTACCAGTATACATATGTTACAATTCCCGCCTGTTAACAAGGAATAAAATTTTGAAAATTTCGACTTAATTGCTTTCTTTGTAAATATCTTGTCTTTAGTAATGATAATATCTCTATGTTTTGTTGAATATCTTCATATTAATCGAAGTATATGTTGATGTTTGTTTACTTTCCTACCTACAAAACATAAGCAATGAGACGGGTCCCTTATATACCTAAATTTTGAAAGGATGGATGGGTTTTCTAATTTTAGGTCAGCGTGACAGTTATCTTAAAAAGTGTCGTCTTACAAATTTCATTGAAATTGTTATCCAGTGTTTGAAACTTGAATTACAACTAGGATATGCTTGATTTGCATGGTGGGTATTATTACTATTATTTTCATTTTTTACACACAATTTGGCTCAGACGGGGATTGATGATTGATATTCTCTTTGTTAAACAGTTTGAAAGTTTATTAAAAAGTGCTTTTTACTTCTCTTTGTCAACTGTAACCAAATTGGATGCCACCTGACGATATTCCCCAAACGCGTCAAATTAATATTTTTGTCCATCTGATGAGTTTAATAAGCCTTTTCCAACTGATTTTTATAGTTCGTTCTTATGTTGTACTGTTATACCACTGTCCCAGGTTAGGGGAGGGTTGGGATCCCGCTAACATGTTTAACCCCGCCACATTATTTAAGTATGTGCCTGTCCCAAGTCAGGAGCCTGTAATTCAGTGGTTGTCGTTTGTTTATGTGTTACATATTTGTTTTTCGTTCATTTTTTTATATAAATAAGGCCGTTAGTTTTCTCGTTTGAATTGTTTTACATTGTCTTATCGCTAAGTGGAGGGTAGCGTATCAGAACAGAGATTGTCTTATCGCGGCCATTTATAGCTCACTATACGGTATGGGCTTTGCTCATTGTTGAAGGCCGTACGGTGACCTATAATTGTTAATGTCTGTGTCATTTTGGTCTTTTGTGGATAGTTGTCTCATTGGCAATCATACCACATCTTCTTTTTTATAAATGAAAAAAACTGACTACATTCCCAAAACACGTCAAATTAAATTAAACAACAGACTGTATTCCAAAAAAACACGGCATATCGAAACACATACCTGAATGTATTCCAAAAACACGTCAAATTGAATGACACACCTGACTGCATTCCAAAAACACGTCAAATTGATTGTCACACCGGACTGTATTCCAAAAACGCGTCAAATTGAATGGCACAACTGACTGTATTCCAAAAACACATCAAATTGATTGTCACAACTGACTGCATTCCAAAAACACGTCAAATTGAATAACACAACTGACTGTATTCCAAAAACACGTCAAATTGAATAACACAACTGACTGTATTCCAAAAACACGTCAAATCGAATGACATAACTGACTGTATGAGACTTCAGAATACCTTTATATAGATTATTTTGTGGTGCTATATGTTTCAGTTGGATTTGTTATTTGGTTGGAAGCCTTCTGTAGGCACGGGATGATGGGAGAGTTCAGCATGCAAGTTGTTATTTGCGGATTATTCTATGAAGTTGGCCGCTGAGCCGGACTCAATCTTTTCCAGACAAAGAGTAAAACAACATAATAGTAAACGAAAATGGCACAAGACAATGATATTCAAAACGCAAAATCACATATAAGAAATATCAACAAACTGTTGTCTAACGGCACAGGTTCACGAAGAAGTCGGCCACATGAGAGGATCTGAAAACCTATTTGACCTAGCTATTTTCAACACCGAAACGGTCGGTGGTAATGACATAAATGTCATCTAACTTTAAACCATGCTGTCTTTTCTTACAAATTGTGAAAAAGTTAAAGACGACCTTAAAGCCGGCTATGATTAGTGATCATTAATAAAGTTCAAAGATAAAAGAGAGGTACAACAAAAAACGGAGTCCATATTCCTGGGAGAACATCGCATGATTTGAACACCACTGATTAGAAACATATTCTTCAGAAGCATAGACAAAAACAAATACTATGTAGAACGATCTTAAAGTTAACAAATATAAAGGTACCTTTGAAATGATCACAAAATACCGTTAAAAGATCTTAAAATGTTAGACTACAGGGGCGGAACTTTTTATGAGAGGGGGACTCGCTGACTGAGCTAAAAGAAGGGATGGGTGGGGGCTCCAGTCATGCTTCAGTGATTCCCTATATAATCAACCATTTTTTTCCCACAAAAGGGGGACCTGGGCCCAACAGGCCCCACATGGCTCCGCCTATGAACTATTAAAGACAAGCCTATGAACAGTCACTCAGTATAAAAGACAAGCCTATGAACTACAAAAGACAAAATTTCGTAGATCTACGGGAAATTTCAGAATCTAAAATATAAAAAAAAGGATCTCATTTAGGCAGCAACCATTTGATTTTCTGGGGGGGGGGGCTATGGTTTTTTTTTCTGTGCAAACTTTTTTTTTCGCCTGCGGCGAAAAACAATCTATTTTTTTCGCGACAAGTCGAAAACAATTTTTTTCTTTCAATTTTAGCATTACATATAGTGGCAGCTGAGGGTGAAACAAACAATTTTTTTTTCTCAGAATCAAAAACAAATTATTTTTTTCTCCAAAAACTGGAAACAAACTTTTTTTTCCAAAAAAAACCATAGCCCCCCCCCCCAGAAAATCAAATGGTTGCTGCCTTAGAAAATGTTGATAGTACCCAGTTCTAAGCTAGTTTTCATGATTATTAATCTTGACACACGTGTGATGTTGTGTGTCAAAATCAAGACTTTACAGCTTGACCGTAAATTTTACATAGTTCGTCCGTCTATTACCTGGGCAATTTACTATTTTTTGGCGGGAAAAGATCCTGATGCTGGAACTGATTACATGAATGATGAAGGGTAAACAACCAAATGAATTTCAACCTGTTCTCGTGCATTCCAATGATGTATTTGGTCTCAACTACAACAAATAACATAAATTTTAAAATTAAAAATACACAAAACCCCTTACAAATATAGATTTATTTCGTCTTCAAGCCATTGTTCAACTACTAAATTGTCTATTCTTCCTACCAGCACCTGATAATAAATTGTTCAAATAAGGCCTTCGAAAATAGTGGAATAAATTACTTTTGGAGTGTCAATAACTCGTTGGAAGTACTTGATAAATTGCATGCTTATATTGGTGATTTTGAATCTGTTCAGTTTTGATTTTTCTACCCTGTATACCACATTGCCTCACATTCTCATTAAGAAAAAATTCACACACCTAATCAAATGGGCATTCAAAAAATCAGAATGTGAATATATATATGTTCAAACTCTTTTAGGTCATTTTTTAGTAGCAATAAACAAAAAAACTATGTTAATTGGACATGCTTTGATACTATATATCCCCGAGGAACCAGTAATGACGCACCTAACGTTGTGTTTGTCTCTGCATTTAATCTACCATTTAAAAGAAAAAGAAATACGGAATAGAATGAAAGGTTGATCACTTGTTAATGTATTTCAATCATTAAACAGTTGATTTTTGAAACAGTAAAAGCAATAAAAATCATGTTTGCTAACATTACAAACGGACTGTCAACTTATGATGGGTACCAGTAATGACGCACTATAAACAAACCAGTAAAAACCACTTGCAGTGTACCTGGTGTTCGATAAATTGCTTCAATCCGGATAATTTAAAGTTAACACTATTCAACAAATTTAATTTTAATAACAAATGTTGACATTTACAGTCACTTTTATGATCATGTTGATAGCAACACAATTTTTTTCATTAATTTAATTGTAACCTATATTTTATTTCAAATTTTATATAAAATTGTTCAAAATTTATCAAAGTGACATATATATTCCATATACTTGAAAATAAGAAGTAATTGCATTCATAAAACAACATTGACATTAAAACATTTATCAATGTATACTTCGTACAATGAATGAAAAAAATCGATAAACAATAGAAAATTATATAAGCGACGATCATTTGTTCTACAGTGATTCCCGCTTAAATGTAAAACTATGTCACATGACAGTCATATGATTTGAAAAACACAAACTGGGGCAGCATGTGCTTACATACTTTTGCCGGCCAAAGTGGATTTAGGACTGATAATCATTCTGGGAAGGGTCGACTGTTTTTTACCTCAATAAAATGGCGGAAATTGCATTATCTTTACTAATTCAAGCAATAATAACATTTCTGGACAGAGTTTGAGGCATCTATGTTGTAGTCATATGACCTTCACCATCATGTTATGAATAGTAATTATCGATGACGTCACAGCTTTTGTTTAGAAATATAAAACCCAAAACTAAATTGGTGCGTCATTTCTGGTCCGCGTCAAAACAGGTACCAAGACGATATGCCCTTGAATTTTTACTAGATAACATTTTTGTTCGCTTTGGGGATTCCGTATATCATCAGATTATCGGAATTCCAATGGGGACTAACTGTGCACCACTTATTGCGGACCTGTTTTTGTATTGTTATGAGTTACAATTTATGACAAAAATAAGCAAAGACCCATCGAAACAACATCTGATAAACAAATTTAATAATACTTTTAGATATTTGGATGATATTTTGGCTCTCAATAATGACGACTTCAGTATGTATATTAATGAAATTTATCCTGTTGAACTTACTTTAAATAAAGCTAATACTAACAATGACCACTGCCCTTTTCTCGATCTTGATATCTATATCACTAATGGAAAGCTGAATACTAAAATTTATGATAAAAGGGATGATTTTTCATTTCCTATCGTTAATTATCCGTTTTTAGATGGTGACGTTCCCTTGTCACCATCTTACGGTGTTTATATATCTCAACTTGTACGATTCGCTCGTGTATGTAACAATGTTTTAGATTTTAACGAGAGAAATTTATGTATTACTGAAAAATTATTACACCAGGGTTTTCGATATCACAAACTAGTCAAAACATTTACTAAATTTTATCATCGGTATAAAGACATCATTCGTAAATATAGCTCAACATGCAGACTTCTAATACGTTCAGGTATTTCACATCCAATTTTTTATGGAAATATTCTTTATAAAGCACAAAGGTGTCAGTATTCACCTCAGAAACTTACAAAACCTTTGAATAGACTTATTAAGAAGGGATATAATTACGATACTGTTGTCAAGTCATTAAAGATTGCATATTTTGGCGTTAATATTGAGTCACTGATAAGGTCTTTGCATCGGAACTAAACACATTTATTCTAAAAACAGTTGTTGGCATGACACGGGTTATGTTCTTCTCATATATGTTATTATGGTATGATACTAAACCCCTAACGGGAAGGATTGTGCCTGATGTTCATATGATGAAATCATAATCTTTCAGTCAGTTTTATTGAAGTCTGGAGCTGGCATGTCAGTTAACTGCTAGTAGTCTGTTGTTATTTATGTATTATTGTCATTTTGTTTATTTTCTTTGGTTACATCTTCTGACATCAGACTCGGACTTCTCTTGAACTGAATTTTAATGTGCGTATTGTTATGCGTTTACTTTTCTACATTGGTTAGAGGTATAGGGGGAGGGTTGAGATCTCACAAACATGTTTAACCCCGCCGCATTTTTGCGCCTGTCCCAAGTCAAGAGCCTCTGGCCTTTGTTAGTCTTGTATTATTTTAATTTTAGTTTCTTGTGTACAATTTGGAAATTAGTATGGCGTTCATTATCACTGGACTAGTATATATTTGTTTAGGGGCCAGCTGAAGGACGCCTCCGGGTGCGGGAATTTCTCGCTACATTGAAGACCTGTTGGTGACCCTCTGCTGTTGTTTTTTATTTAGTCGGGTTGTTGTCTCTTTGACACATTCCCCATTTCCATTCTCAATTTTATTAACTATTTCGTAAAAGCATATAAATGAGTACCATAAGGTTTATGACCCCTTCTGTGGCCATTTTTTAACGAACTTTTCAAACTTTAATTGTATCAAAACTACAGATATAATGTATAATATAGATAGGCCATGTTGTACATATACCTAGGGGAAACTTGATGCAAAGCATTATTATTTACTATGTCATTGCATTTAATAGAAAAAAAAATTTTCATATGTTTAGCATTGAATCAACACAAGGGTACATAATCCTTAATTTCATAATTTCATAATTTGGCTAAAGGATTCATAAATCATGATAACAAAACCTGGAACAGTGTTAACAAAACAGACTATAATTCTTGCCATACAAAAAAAAAGCTCAGACATATATACTAAACTACTATGTCTCTGAAAATCTCCCTCTCAGGATTTTTGAGGGTGGTAATAGGGGGGGGGGGGGGGGGATGACATTGCTGGGAAAATAAATATTGGGGAAAAACGAAGCATGAGAAATGAAATCATAAACATTAAGGAAAAAGTTACTAAAAATTATTACTTAGTCATTCTTGGAGACCGTGCAGTCATTATCAATGGACATGAAGACCCTGCAGTCACATTTTAGCGTCCCCTCTAGTAGCATCTGATTTGAAAAAAAATATTATTCATAGTAATTTGAGGGACTATATTACATACCATACATATACAATACAATTGAAAAAGTTGAAATCAAAATTCTATTAGATTTATCATAACACAGGTTTCAGAAGGTACAAATGCAGCATCCATGGTGACTTTGAGTTAGTCCATATTTCCAGTTTTATCACATGTAGGACAAGCACGAGAAATTAAAAAGAGTACCAACACAGATCAGATAATTTTTTTTTAGAAAAAAAGACAACCCCCACCCTGAAAGTAGATAGTTGTTCTTTAAACTGTTTAGGGATTCAAATTAATATTTTTCACTGAAAGTCATGGAGAACAAGAAAGTGGAAGGTCCACACCTAAGGACAAAAGACCTAATGATATAAATCAAACTATTCTGATAATTCACAGTACAACATATTTTTTGTTGTTCCTAATGCTTAAAGTGCTTAGAAAAAAATATCTCAAAATTGGTAGCAATCTCACTGTGAGAAGCAAGTCAGCCATGGGTACAGCTTAAATACTCAAATATGTCCATTGCATAATCTGAACTAATGAAATACATTTTCACACCTCCAAATGCATTATTTTTTTATTTTAATGCTAAATGTTGATTTGATAAATATTCAAAATACACACTACTCAAAAACAAATATATATGGGTCAAGTGAATTACCTTTGTGAACATAGGCGGATCCAGGGTGGCGGCCTGGAAAAATTATGGTATATTATATTGGGACTCACTGAAGCATGACTAGAGCCCCCCCTTTTTAGGTCGGTCAACTGCCCCCTCTCATTATTAAAGTTCTTGATCCGCCTCTGGTAAGAGAATCTTAACAGAGTAGGTTTGTTTGAATAACAAAATATTATTAAACTAAAAGTCCACTTCATATTCATCAATTATTTGGAGTTTCTTAGTTATTTAATTACAATTTATTTTTACTTCTAATCTTAAAATATTGAATTTCAGTACAAGAATAAAAAGATGAAGTATGATTGCCAAAGAGAAAGCTATAGTCCAAATATAATTGATGTAAGCAACTCCAGGCTATTACAAAGATGAAAACCCATACAATCATGACAATCACATAGTCAGGCTCTTAGATGACAAAATGTGAAACAATACAAACAAGAAAAAAAAAAAACAATCAGCCTGATTGATGACAATTTTTTTTCTTCCAGTTTTTGAAAAGGAAAACCCCATGATGTTGTCAGACATGCGAGCATTTCTTAAAAAAAGTAAACTAAAGTTCTGTTTCTTTTAAGATAATTTTGTCGGGTCTAGAGGGTGGACTTTTCTTACAGGTATCCTCATTTGACTGTACTTCTTTTCCCAGTATTTTAAAATAGTTTTAATATTGTAGGGTTATAAATAAACACGTACATATTGGACTGACAAATAACTCCAGTAGAAGAATGTTTTTGAAGTGTAATAGAAAAATAAGGTTACTTGTCTATGGTCCGACCATATAAGTATAATACTCGTTTGATTATTAACGGGCTGGACCATATGAGTATTTGAACCATATAGGTATATTTTTTTTCAAATTACATTATAAACTTTTCAATAATACAAAAACTTTATCTAAAAAAACAGTGATGGTTACATGACAATTTATTAATTTTATAATCGAAAAACTACGTAAAAATTAAGCATTGATGCCATAGTTGGTTTCAATCGCTAGTTACATTCTTGCATGTAAGCTTGGTGTGCCATTCACTTCCAAACGGTATCATAGCTTTTTATCTCACCTGACCTGAAAGGTCAAGTAAGCTTTTCTCAACACTTGGCGTCCGTCGTCTGTCGTCCGTAAACTTTTACAAAATTCTTCTCCTCTGCAACTACTGTGCCAAATTTAACCAAACTTGGCCACAATCATCCTTGGGTATCTAGTTTAAAAATTGTGTCCGGTGACTCGGCCATCCAACCAAGATGGCCGCTATGGCTAAAAATAGAACATAGGGGAAAAATGCAGTTTTTGGCTTATAACTCAAAAACCAAAGCATTTAGAGCAAATCTGACAGGAGGTAAAATTGTTGATCAGGTCAAGATCTTTCCGCCCTGAAATTTTCAGACAAATCGGACAACCTGTTGTTGGGTTGCTGCCCCTGAATTTGTAATTTTAAGGAAATTTTGCAGTTTTTGGTTATTATCTTGAATACTATTATAGATAGAGATAAACTGTAAACAGCAACAATGTTCAGCAAAATAAGACCTACAAATAAGTCAACATGACCAAAATTGTCAGTCAACCCCTTAAGGAGTTATTGCCCTTTATAGTCAATTTTAACAACTTTTACGTCATTTTTTGTAACTTGTACAAAAATCTTTTTCTCTGAAACTACTGGGCCAAATTTAAACTAACTTTGCCACAATCATGGTTTAAAAAATGTGTCCGATGACCCCACTTGCCAAACAAAATGGCCGACATGGCTAAAATTAGAACATAGTGGTAAAATGCAGTTTTTGCTTTATATCTTTGAAACTACATGTAAGACATTTAGTGCAAATCTTTCAAGATTTAAATGTCTATCAGAATAAGATCTATCCCCTCACAAAATTTCAGATGTATCCTACAACCCGTTGTTGGGTTGCTGCACTAAAGTTGGTAATTTTAAAGAAATTTTGCAGTTTTTGGTTATTATCTTGAATACTATTATAGATAGAGATAAACTGTAAACAGCAATAATGTTCAGCAAAGTAAGATCTACAAATAAGTCAAATGACCAAAATTGTCAGAGAACCCCTTAAGGAGTTATTGTCCTTTATAGTCAATATTGAACAACTTTTCGTCATTTTTGTAACTTGTACAAAAATCTTCTTTTCTAAAACTATGGGCCAAATTTAACCAAACTTGGCCACAATCATTACTAGGGTATCTATTTTTAAAAAGTGTCTAATGACCCCGCCTACCAACCAGGATGGCCGACATCAGTGAATACAGTAACAGGTGAGCGACACAGGCTCTTGAGAGCCTCTAGTTTGCATTTGCAAGAAATTTGTGCACAATCCTTTTCATTTACACCTTTTGTTTGCGAGTGAAAATGTAGCCTTTTTGCAGCTGCGTACAGTGATACTGATGTCTTTTGCCATTCTGATGTCTACGGTGTTTTTAAGAAGCTCTAGATCTCAAATATCGTAAAATGACTGCAATACACCATATTCACAAGACAACTTAAATAAACTATGTTACTTTCCAGGGAGTTCATTAAGAAATTGGTAATGACTACTAATGACTATCGGTATAAAATGCTTTAACTATAAATTTGACAATTAAGTAAAATTAACCATGTGAAACTTCTTATTTTTAATTAGCTTGTTTTTTTTATTATAATGTAATAATAAAATTAACTATATGAAAGCGTCTTTTTAATGAACGGTTATACCATATGAAATGTTTAGAAGTATTAAAAGTAAACTGTAACAGAGTGTTAATTACCCAAACCATACGCGTACAGTCAGACCATATGAGTATATACCCATTTGGTCCAAATACTCATATGGTCCAGAACATCTACACATATAAAATAAAGGACTTTATACATGCTTGAACATCTAGTTCTTTATCATGGTAACTGAATTTTTAATTAAGGGGTATTGCACGATATCATCAGTAATAAGTTTATATATTTGAAATCTTTTTTAGGTTTGTGTGTATTAAACACCTCATATTTCAACTAAATATGGTGTTAGAAGTTAAAAGTCAGTGTGAGCAAGAAGAAAAAGAAGCTTTGGTAGATGATTATGAAAATGACCCATATAAGTATTGATCTATGTAGGTAAAGAAGAAATAGACTATAAATTTGTATTTTCAGTTTAAATCTTTTTTGCATGTAATCCACCTTCAGTAAGCATATGAAATAATAAACATGTAAACAATAGTTGTTGGATGACATTCATGATGTTTATATCACTATCAGGTAACACAAAAACTTTGTTAACACCTTATTAAACTATTAGGACATTCTACAGGTATTGAAAATCTGGAAACTTTGTTTACTTATGTTTAATACTCTATTAAGTAGCTTTTGTACCTATATCAATATAGGAATATGATTACTGATGTTTATATTGTGGGAAGAAATACTATATAGCGTGTAAATATTGGATAGAATGGATATTTTGTAAGATCTTTAATGTACATTGTATCAATTAACTTGATAATTTAAATAGTATACTCAGATACTATCATTTCTGTAACAGCTTGCTTACAGTTTGTTTATCAAATTTTAATAAGGTCAGTATTTTTGCCTTATTTGCACTTTTTATGTTCCTTTTTCACCTGAGCTGTCAGATTTCATCCAGAATTTGCATATTTAATGACATGAATAATGTTTCTGTAGTAGTGAATGTTTCAAATTTAAATATTTTGGGATTTATTTTTCATTTTCTACTGGGTTAGCATTGATATTAAACTTGGAACTTAAAAGCTAGTAATAATAATCCTTTAAGTCACAGATAGTGAGGAAATGATAAATATCCATGTATATTGGAAGAAAAAAGTTTAATGTTTAATGTTCAATGTGTTTGTATTTGAAATGAAAGTAAGTGAAACAACTGTTTTAATGTTTCTTGACTTTATATTTAATACTAGTATTTGACCATTGCAATCTTTGAATTTACTTTACCACAAATTTCATCAAATTTGATTAACAATGAACTGCTTTTCTTTCTTGAATTACTCTGGTAAAGAAAGAGGTCGTACAAATTGAGGCAAATTGGTCCCTGAATTTGAAAATGAAAAAGTATTATAAATTTGCCAATTATAACATCCTTTAGTTGTTTAAAAAACTGCAATCACATAAAAAAGCTTTGATAGTATTTCAGCAGTATCTTATGCCTGTGGATGTCATTGAATGAAATTCAGTACAAGCTGAACACAGGTTTCAAAGTTAATTTCCCACACTTTTTTCAAGTATATAAAACAAGTAAATTCTCTAAATTCTTGATAATCCAAAATCATGAAGTATTCTCATTTCAAGGTTTAAGAATTGTTATTCAGACTTCATGAGTTACCAAATTCTTCTAGAATGAGATCTTTAAATAATATACTTTTTAGCATAGCACAAGCATATTCCTTGTAATACTTTAAAAGAAAATTCAAACTGTAATAATTTTAAGTTAAAAAAATGTAAAAAAAAGTCATGTATTGATATGCTTCTTTTTGAGACTACAGCATGGGAGTAATTAACCTTTACAAGTCTATAGTTTTGTATTTAGATCCAAATGTTTGCTTTTCACCTGTTTCTTCTAAGGCAGGAACATTTGAGTGCATTTTTTTTTTTTTTAAGAAATTTGCTTTAGAAACATGAAGAACTTACTAGTTATATAACTATACATAAATAAGATTAATGGTTGATTAACATTTTGGAAATGTTACATTTTGCAAATGTGACAACCATATAAACATGTTATCAAGTTAAAAAACAAATAATCAATTGCGACCAAGTATTTAAAATTGATCTGATAAGTAATTGTGTGCATGAAAATTGTCAATCTACTCAGAATATATATGTATGTTTTAACCATGATATATATTTTAAATATAATTTATTTCAGGTTAATGTTTCGGTATTTGGTATTCTGTCGTTTTAATGATAACATGCTGATAATGCTTAAAAACAAAATTCAGGTTGTATACTTTTTCATTAAATTGATTTTTTGTTATAATGGTCCTATTATACTATAGAATAAAAAGATTTATATTCTTAATCAACAATGTAATTTGAAGTGCCAAAGTTTCTTTGCAGATGTATCCATACAGGAAAATGTCATGTGCCTACAATAATGAATGAAGAACAGTAAATCTCTTCACGGACTACGATACCTGTACGAAAAGTACAGTTGTAAGGTAAACAGTCTTTGAATCTCTGCAAAAAGAGATGCTTATTTTATTCTCTATATTTACTAGACCCAAAGCAATGCATTGGTTAAAAATGTATCAATATAAAAAAGTATAGTTTATAATTGCAGTTCATTAGAAATTTACATATCTGGAGTAGAATAACTTTAGAAAACTCAAGACCTGCATCTGACCTAGGAATGAATTGATGAATTTTTTAAATAGTTTAACAGATTTATTTTTAAATAAAAAACAAATGTGTTTATGCTACACTTGTTAGTTGAAAAGTTGTAGCATGAATAGAATTAAGAGCCTTTAAATTTTGAATTGAACATAAAAATATTTACAATCAGATCAACCACCCATGAAGTAAGTTTATGGCCACTTGGTAAGCATGAATTACCTGACACCTTTGGTTTTAATATTTCAACCCTCCTTGTGTTTACTATTGTTTACTTTTGTATACAAGTTGTCAAATTTTAATGGGTATTTTGACATAAAAAATTAGTACATATATTTAAAAATCTTTAGTTTAGTTTTGTAGAGTATTAAATAACAAAACACTGTACAGTAGTTTGATAGTGTACTTTGGGACACTTAAGTATCCTTTTTTCAGCCTGTATTGTTACTATATTATCAGTTAACCCATTATTCCTTATACATATCTTGATCAGAAATGAAAGATGCAGATCATGGGATTTGGGAAAAAGTGGGGCTTGAGCCCTCAAAAGTCAAAGATCAGTTTGATACTTGTAAAAAGTTCATTTATCATTTATGTAGCTTCAAATAACATGAGAGGGCAGGTAACTGATTCAGAATGATGATTTGTTTTAGAAAAAATGTGAAAAATGAGGCTTTTCTATGTTTATAGAGTCATTTTAGATGGGTCTCTGAAAATAAGGCAACTGCACCACATCTTACCTAATACATTTTTTTGTGACAATAAAGTCATTTCTGTTTAAATGTCTGCAATGTCTGAAGTTGGTCTGTATATCTCAGGTTATTAAAGATAATGGTAACTTTGAAATTTGATTTCAATACGTTTGAAGGTGACAGTGACTCATATTGGTAAAGTATAAAAGTACTTATTGGTGAGATTTTGATGAGACCATTTTATATTTTCATGCAAAAAATGATTTCTTGTTGGTATCTGACTAAAAATAGTTTTCGAAAATTATGGGGCCCATACATGGGATTAACAATCCCTACTTCAATGCTACAGTTTTTACAAGAAAATTTGTTCTAACATATTAAGAAATATGTATCCTTTAGAAAAGGTAATTGAAATTGTATTTTTTTTTATCTGATTTTCAAGAATTTGAAGATAAATGTGATTTCAAAGAGCTAAAATGAAAAAAAGGTGCTATTAAAACCTTGGAAAGTGTCCCTAAAATTCAAAGAAACAAACATTAAATATTTTGAAACATTGATATTTTTTAATTGATAAAAAACTACATGTATTTATTGATGAGTACATGTTTGATCAGAATAAGTAATATCTGAATAAAACCCATCTATCACATTCTTCCATACATATAATTCTGTCAACAGATGTTGACTCAGTGTCAGCTTGGTAGAATTAGTCATTTTATGTACATGTTTATAGTAAGAAAAAGAACTGTTATAAAACCTTCTGGTTTATACTATGGCATGTGGTTTGGCTTGTATAAAGGAGGTTGACGAGGTAGGCTTTTGGGTAAATAACAGGGGTGGGAGAAGTGGGTAGTTTTAGTTAAAAGAATTTTATGCAATTTTCATTAAAACATGTATTTTAAAGTTGTGACCTTTCAGTCAAATAAAATATGGCATTTTTGTTTAGTTTGAGAAAATTTATATGATATTTATTTTAAAGTGTACTGCATTCTACAAAAATGTTCTATCAACAAGTTGTACCAGTCTATGGTGGCACAAGGTCATGTAAATATGAAATCAAACTATCAGCTTATTTCAGAGAAAAGATATTAGTGACTTATATTTTCATTTCAACTTATTATATTTTTAGGCTGCCATGGGAATTTATTATATTTTATACAGACTGCAGGGGCAGATCCAACTATTTTCAAGGGGGTTTCCAACCCAGGATAACAAGGGGGGAGGGGGTGTCTTACCATATGTCCCCATTCAAATGCATGGATAGTAAAAAAAAAAGTGGGGTTCCAACTCCCCTTTTGGATCCGTCACTGGACTGACATGCGTAATTATTATATTTTCATTTTAACTTTTTAGCTCACCTGGCCCGAAGGGCCAAGTGAGCTTTTCTCACCACTTGGCGTCCGTCGTCCGTCGTCGTCCGTCGTCGTCGTCCGTCGTCGTCGTCGTTAACAATTTACATTTTGAACTTCTTCTAGAGAACCACTGAATGGAATGGAACCAAACATGGCATGAATGTTCCTTATGAGGTGCTGACCAAGTGTTGTTACTTTGTAGCCGATCCATCATCCAAGATGGCCGCCAGCGGGGGACTTAGTTTAACATAGGACCCTATGGGAAATGCATACAAATGACTTCTTTTAGAGAACCACTGAATGGAATGAAACCAAAAATGGCATGAATGTTCCTTATGAGGTACTGACCAAGTGTTGTTACTTTGTTGCCGATCCATCATCCAAGATGGCTGCTAGCCGGGGACTTAGTTTAACATAGGACCCTATGGGAAATGCATACAAATGACTTCTTTTAGAGAACCACTGAATGGAATAAAACCAAACATAGCATGAATGTTCCTTATGGAGTGCTGACCAAGTGTTGTTACTTTGTAGCCGATCCATCATCCAAGATGGCTGCCAGCAGGGGACTTAGTTTAACATAGGACCCTATGGGAAATGCATACAAATGACTTATTTTAGAGAACCACTGAATTGAATGAAACCAAACATGGCATGAATGTTCCTTATGAGGTGCTGACCAAGTGTTGTTACTTTGTTGCCGATCCATCATCCAAGATGGCCGCCAGCGGGGGACTTAGTTTAACATAGGACCCTATGGGAAATGCATACAAATGACTTCCTCTAGAGAACCACTGAATGGAATGAAACCAAACATGGCATGAATGTTCCTTATGAGGTGCTGACCAAGTGTTGTTACTTTGTTGCCGATCCATCATCAAAGATGGCCGCCAGCCGGGAACTTAGTTTAACATAGGACCCTATGGGAAATGCATACAAATGACTTCTTTTAGAGAACCACTGAATGGAATAAAACCAAACATAGCATGACTGTTCCTTATGGGGTGCTGATCAAGTGTTGTTACTTTGTAGCCGATCCATCATCCAAGATGGCCGCCAGCGGGGGACTTAGTTTAACATAGGACCCTATGGGAAATGCATACAAATGACTTCTTCTAGAGAACCACTAAATGGAATGAAACCAAACATAGCATGAATGTTCCTTGTGGAGTGCTGACCAAGTGTTGTTACTTTGTAGCCGATCCATCATCCAAGATGGCCGCCAGCGGGGGATTTAGTTTAACATAGGACCCTATAGGAAATGCATACAAATGACTTCTTCTAGAGAACCACTAAATGGAATGAAACCAAACATAGCATGAATGTTCCTTATGGAGTGCTGACCAAGTGTTGTTACTTTGTAGCCAATCCATCATCCAAGATGGCCGCCAGCGGGGGACTTAGTTTAACATAGGACCCTATGGGAAATGCATACAAATGACTTCTTTTAGAGAACCACTGAATGGAATGAAATCAAACATGGCATGAATGTTCCTAATGTGGTGCTGACCAAGTGTTGTTACTTTGTAGCCGATCCATTATCCAAGATGGACGCCAGCGGGGGACTTAGTTTAACATAGGACCCTATGGGAAATGCATACAAATGACTTCTTTTAGAGAACAACTGAATCGAATGAAACCAAACATTGCATGAATGTTCCTTATGCCGTGCTGACCATGTGTTGTTTCTTTGTAGCCCATCCATCATCCAAGATGGCCGCCAGCATGGGACTTAGTTTAACATAGGACCCTATGGGAAATGCATACAAATGACTTCTTTTAGAGAACCACTGAATGGAATGAAATCAAACATGGCATGAATGTTCCTAATGTGGTGCTGACCAAGTGTTGTTACTTTGTAGCCGATCCATTATCCAAGATGGCCGCCAGCAGGGACTTAGTTTAACATAGGACCCTATTGGAAATGCATACAAATGACTTCTTTTAGAGAACCACTGAATGGAATAAAACTAAACATTGCATGAATGTTCCTTATGAGGTGCTGACCAAGTGTTGTTACTTTGTAGCAGATCCATCATCCAAGATGGCCGCCAGCAGGGGACTTAGTTTAACATAGGACCCTATGGGAAATGCATACAAATGACTTCTTTTAAAGAACCACTGAATGGAATAAAACCAAACATGGCATGAATGTTCCTTATGAGGTGCTGACCAAGTGTTGTTACTTTGTAGCCGATCCGCCATCCAAGATGGCCGCCAGTGGGGGACTTTTGAATGAAATTAAACATGTTCTTTTCCTTATCAATGAGGTTGTGTTGTCACTTTTAGCCAAATTTTATATTTTTTCATATGATTTCAAAAACCCAAGTAGAATCAGGTGAGCGATACAGGCTCTTGAGAGCCTCTAGTTATATTTTGTACAGACTGACATGGGTAATTCCAACTCCACAGATAGTTTACTGCAGCAGTATGAAGGTAAAATAGAGATCATTGAACCTCTCAATCTGAAGGATTATGAAGACGATGATCATCAGGAGGACACGGATAATGAAGAGGAGGATAGCGATGATGAATTCTATGATGCAGATGAATTCAATGAAAAGGTAAACCAATTAGTATGTAGTGTTTCCATGACAAAGATCTAAATATGCATGCCAATAGATACCAATATTTCCAATTTTATAATTTTATAATTATTGGAAGCAAAGGTACACATATAAGGAACTAGTTTTTATGTACACAAAAAAGAAACTGGTTTTCATGTATACACAAATTTAGAAAATACTGATGGAAACAATATTTATATACAGATAAAAGAAATATATTAGGGACGACATCAAAAGATTGATGTAGGATAAAAAACTTAAATCAAATAGTTTGGGGGTGGGGGGGTTAAAATTCTGCAAGTTTTGTATATCTAAAATCGATTTTTACATATATCCCTATTGGTAAATCAATTTTTCCCAAATTAAGTTAAGAGAGGGGTGGGGGGGTACTCTTGACTAGAAGATTGTCAAGGATCCTCCATATGGAAGGCATTAGACTGATAGTGTCAGATATGGGGGGGGGGGTCGTCAGTGAAAAAACTATGTGAATTAAGTTTTTTATCCTACATTGAACTTTTGATGTCGTCCCTAAGTGGTCTGAGTACCTATGAGACAACTCTCTATGCAAGTCATAATTTATAAAAGTAAACCATTAGTATGGAAACTGAACCAAATGCTTGAAGACTAGAGCATTGCTTTAAATCATTCCTCCATTAATTCCTATTAATATTTATGTTATTGTTATATTATGTAGCGTCCTCCCACACTGATTGATGTATCCATTGTTTCCAAGCTTGTGACTGAAGTGGAAGAACTACTAAACCATGTGACAAGACAGGATTACCAGGCTGCTTTTGATGCAGCCAAAATATTACAGCAAGTCAATATAGGTAAAATATTAGTTAATTTAGTTTTAAATATTACAAAACTCATATTAAAGGTATGACAGGGCCACTTTTTTAAGCTCCTTGAATTTCAAAAAATCCTAAATTATTTTAACTGTGACAAATAAACCCATCATATATTTAGAAGACATCACATTTTTGGATTTTGTCTTACATATTGGCATTAGAGCCTCAAACTTACATTTAGTGCTAAACCTCATGAATTGACAACAAATAGCCTCATTGAGGTCTTGTCATTAATTTTGAATATGAGCAACACGTTTTCACCAAAAATATGTTTTACAAGGATATTATTATGTGTAAAATATCTTTTTAGGTAAAGCTGCTGCTCATATTTATTTTTATTTTGACCAAAAACTATGTATGAAATTACTATTTTAGATCAAATAAATAAATTTCCAGACTTCTTAGTAACATAACATGTGATCTCTTTCTGCACTAAAATGTCCAGATTAAATTAGCCTGTTCATTTATAACAATTTTGAAGGCTTAAGTGAGTTTACTATCTTTGCAATTTCCCTGACCAAATGATGGTTCTTATCATTCCTCCTCCTGTGGTTTGAGTAGTATTTGAATACTGCAAAATTCCTTATTGCTTATGTGTAGGAAATTAAATGAAAATTGAACAATAGTCAGATTTGAGACCCTACGGTACCTACCCTTTTTTTTTAGTAAAAAAGTAAAACATAGATAAGAATTAGATTTTAAAAAATAATGAAAGATATATTAAAATCAGGAAATTCTGTTATTAGTTATTTCTATACATTGAGTAATTGGTAAAATTATCTAAGGTTGAAGGGAAAAGCTTTAAATCCAGTTATGGATCTCTGTGTTAGTTATTGTATACTACCTATAAATGTTGGTAAACTTAACTTAATCCTAAAATAATCTTCTTAAAATAAACATGGGTATAAGAATTCTGTCCATATATTAAAGTCATTACAACATAGCAATGTGACAAACAGAAGTAGAACAATTATAGAAATTACAGGTAAGTTTGTCCATTATATAATATTGTCCTATAGAAATTACAGGTAAGTTTGTCCATTATATAATATTGTCCTATAGAAATTACAGGTAAGTTTGTTCATTATATAATATTGTCCTAGATGATATTTATAGCACATGTTACAAATATGACTATATTCTTGGAAGCATGCCTTTTATTTGACTCTTAAATATGTTTCAAGTTTTTCATGTTATATAGCTAAACTTGTGATATCCTTTTGACCCACAAAATTTGGTCACATTTTCTTAGGAACTATAAACTTGAGGTTTCATGTGAAGCATACTTATGCTACATGACACTTCTCTAATTTTCACATTTCTTGATATCATGTAGTGAAAAATCTGTACTTGTTCGAAATTTAATAATGAGGTAAAATTTTCTGTTTCTTTCAAGTTTCCTATTATGAGGTCATGAAAAAAGGCAACCATGTCTGATGACGTTGCATATGGAGGATAAAACTTTCTTCAAATCTCTATAAAGGAAACATTAAAATCATAAGAGGAAGAAATCCCACAACTATTAATTGTGTTTTGCAATATTATTCTGCTCTCAACAATTAATTTTTAATTATTTAAAAAGCTTGGATAGCCTCACACTTATATTAAAGTTAAGTTTCGATATGAGAAATATCGTAATCACTTGTTGCAGTCATTCAATCTATATTTACATTTTAGAGATTTGTGATTTGTGATATATTTGTAGGATCTGCCTTTACTGGTGACAGAATTAAATCTTTGGAAATAACATCAAAACTGCAAAAAGAGAAATTAAGAAATATCAGACGACAACTTCCTCAACCTAAAGTTAGATACTCAAGCTCTAGTCCTTCCAGGCTCAGTTCAAGTGGAGATGACACTGCATTATCAGGTCAGGGGACGAAAACTAATAGAACAAATTCAACTGGTCAAGTTAGACAAAACAAAAGTGATGATACTTTGAACAAAGTTGTATATACCAACAAGGGAAATAACTCCACACAAATGCAAAAGGATGTGAATAAGTCCAAGAGTGAGAACAACAATAATGTTAAACCTATGACATCGTCCTTAACCAATCAGGTGGGGGCTGTTCCTGATTTGATAAGAGTGGCACCAGATTTAAATGGAGATACTTTAGTTTGGGACGTTGATGTCTCTGATATAACATCTAAAAGATCTGTGAAGAAGCCAGGTGATTTATCTATTCATGATTATTCAGGATTGCACTTTAAACAAATGAATTTAATAATGATTTAAAGTCCTCAACATTTGAAATATCATCAATGACATAACTTAGTTTTTATTTTGATGTAGAAACAATAAATTATCAATAGTTCTATAAAGCCTCAAGATTCTGAACTGTAAATAAAAGATTATTTCTTGAAATAACACACATTCCATCCCTTATATTTTAGTTACGATACTTGTTGTCATAAAAGACGACTGAATTATTGAAGGTTATAACTAATCTGTGCAGGATAAAGTTTCAAGTGGTAGAGATCAAATTTAAAGGTAGTAAAAACAATGAGAAAACTAATCCAATCCTCTCATCTATACTATTAAACGAGAAGACCTCATTTTTGGTGTCGCTTCTCTTCTTTCCACAATAAATTAATCAACACGACTCTGTGTCCTATATGTACAGTGCATAGTCGCATTTGTCATCCATTCATATGATTATTCAGATTGAGTTATTTTGGGAGAAAAACGAGAAAAAAGGCATCCGGATATTGTCCCGTCATTGGACGAAATTTTAAGTCAGATTATACTTCCGGTTTGCTTTTTTCTGTATACTTAGAACATCAAGTAGTACGAATAAAGTGTATTTTAATTCTGTTCAGAGTTTATTAAATGGAGAGGGTCTGTATACTATGTCAATTGACCACCATGGATCGATTACTAAACTAAGAATTGAAAGTAAATACACTTTATTTATATAGTAATATACAGATAAGCGCTAAAATTATTCATACCTTTTCTGAAATTCTCCATTCATTAAATATTTTACAAAATTCATTGATTACAAAAAAAAAGATGTGGTATGATTGCCATGTTGAGACAACTCTCCACAAGAGACCAAAATGACACAGAAATTAACGACTATAGGTCACCGTACGGCCTTCAACAATGAGCAAAGCCCATACCGCATACTCAGCTTCAAAAGGCCCCGAAATGACAATGTAAAACAATGCAAACGAAAAAACTAGCGGCCTTATTTATGTACAAAAAAGGAACGAAAAACAAATATGTAACAGTGGCGAATCCAGGGGGGGGGGGGAGGTTCCGGGGGTTGGAACCCCCCTTTTTATTGGCCGATCAATGCATTTGAATGGGAGCATATAGTTGGAACCCCCCCCCCCTTTTACTTTGGGTTGGGAACCGTGCCTGTGTAACACACAAACAAACGACAACCACTGAACTACAGGCTCCTTACTTAAATGTTCATAACATACTAAATGTATGTTCATATTGAAATTGATAGAAAACCAAAAATTGGGAATTTTGGAAATAAAGGAGGAGGTATAAAACTTCTAACAACACCTAACATACTTTTAACTCCGCTCTGAATGCCCGCGATTTCGCGGGTGTGTTCTAGTATATTTAATTCTGGAACAGCCCTTAATAAAAATCTGTTTTAAATGTGTTACAAATTTCATTAATCTTGTCATATTGAATCCCACCAGCAAACTGCCTTAATATATGCATGTGTTTAGACTATTGTTGTTTTACAGTATTGCCTAGTGAGAGAGAAGATATACTAACAGATTATATTCCACCTACTGTTACTGCTACATACTCACAAATTGCTGCTCGCAAAGTCATGGACCAAAAGAGATGGTTAGTTCCTAGATTTATATTTTTAGTGAGAATAAAACAAATAAAATTGAAATGTTGATAAAAAGAAGTCAGCAAATGATGATATTTTTAGTAAATATAATCAGTGCTTGTTACTCTCTTTATTTCTGCTAATATTTTTGGAGTTAATTTTTTTAACCAGTGGGTACCTGTTTAAAGATTTAAATTCCTATCATGGATAAATCAAAGTAATAGAGAGTTTGAATAATGCTAGAAAAAGATTCCCACTTCTTAATTTTGAAGTTTATAAAGTTTACATTGTCTGCATTGCACCATGATATTACTTCAGCTGGTTGAAGCTGTTATATGATGTTAAAGTGATTTATTTGATATAAACTTTTTTGATTTAGGATTTGTATGAGCAGACCCCAGTACAGTAAATCATGTGGTATTTCGTCTGTTGTTTCGTGTTGGAATTACCTCTTTAGTACTTTAGGACATGGAAGGTTTGTATGAATTCACAATATAATTATTAATTTTGTCCAACAAACGTTGTCTTTTTTTAATTTAATATATAATACATTGGGATACATGTTATTATTGGTCTAGCTATAATACTATAATTGAATTATATACTTGGAATTTGAGCTTAAATTTTATTGTGATGTATGTTATAATTTATTTATTCTGTTTGAAATTCTTCATGGATAGCTGCCTTTCAGTCCTTCATGAAGAAAACAAAAGTTTGTTTGTGATTTTGATTCAGCTATTTTAAAATGAAAATTTTATTTACTGTCAATTATAGCTGGGTAGTAAATTATGCAAACATAAAGCAGAAGTAATATGTTATCATTCCTTAATTGAATTTACCAGTTACTTTGAAAAAGAAGCTATGAATATATATTTGTTAGCTTTTATAATGATATAAGAATATATCTTGGGTCAAATAATAAAAAAAAACAACTCCTTATACATTTTGTTTTACAGCCTTTCACCAATAACTCAAGAAGAAGCTTTATTATTTTTGGGATTTAAACCTCCGTTTGGTGAAATAAGATTTGGGCCATTTACTGGAAACATTACTCTTATGAGGTATTTACATGTTGGATGAAATAGAAGTTAACAAATCAATATGAAAACATGCAGTCGCTTCTCAACGAGTAAAATAAGGGAAATAAGATATGTGTCTAAAAAGTGAATAACAATATGAAAAAGTTATAAATAAAAGTACAGTGACCAACCAATGTTTTCAGGAATAAAATCCTTCTTTAGTAAACGACAACTTTTAAGACGGTGATTTAAAATACTTTTTAGTTGTGAAATATAGAATATATTGAGAGAAAATTATTGGTTTTAAAAGGGAAATTATGAAAATTTTGAACTTTCCTCAGTTTTTCAGTGAAAGAGTATGATGATAATTGTTTGTGCTTATATGTATATACATGGTAAGGGGAGATAATAAAGAAAATTGGATATTTTTTTCATTATTCAGTAATTCAGTAAATAATGGTGCACATTTCCTGTCTGTCCCTATTTTAAAGTCACAAAGGAGTAGGTCCGGTAAGGGCTGATTTTGGCCTCAAATTTCAGGTTCATCTAATGAAAGTTTTTGGACACTTTTTAAACACTAAAGTGTCTATTTCAATTGATTCAATTTGTTTATGCAAAAGATTTTAACTGATTAAGTAATTAAAAACGCTCTGATTCAAGCTTAAATATGAAAAATCTATCAAATATGCCAAAAAAAGTCACTTTTCAGATAGTTTTTGTCAAAAATGAAAGTGGCCGTGTTCATCCTCAACCTTTATATATGTTTTGTATTTTTATTAAATACAACTTACATTTCAATATTATGAATGAACACGAATGCGGCCACTTTCATTTTAGACGAAAACCGTCTAAAAATTAACCAAAAGGCTAAAATTTTGAAGATTTCAGTAATTTAGCATGACTTAATGATTCTAGAACGCGATATTTGTGCATTGTATTGTCAAAAACAGCTCATATTTATGTAGCAGAAGCATTTACTTTCCAAAATATAGCTGAAAGATTACATTTTCACAATTTTCTAAAACTGCTATATTTTGGGGCCAAAAAGGGCTCTTACTGAACCTACTCCTTTGGTTTCTGGATGATAAGAACTGCTCACTAAATCCTTCATAAGGTGTTGGACCATAGAAAACAGGTTAAGTTTAATTTGGGTGGGATTGATATCGATGGTTTAAGAGTTGTGCCCCTTAATTATCTTAAATATTTCTGGATGATTATGTTAATATTGATTGACCAAATATTTGGCATTTACAGTAAAAAGTTTTTTCTGCTATCAAGGGTATCTGTGGATCAATAGATCACTCATTTAATTTCCAGAATAGTTTAAAAATCAGTTGATTTCAAACAAGTAAATGATATATGCTTCTCAATTATATTGCTATCTTACATTCATTACAGATGGTTTAGACAGTTGAATGACCACTACAAAGTGAAAGGGAGGTGTTTTAACCTTTACAAGCCACAGGGTAAAAATAAAACCAGTGGATTAACATCAGATGAAGCTCTAGTCATATTAAAGAAAGGTCTTGAGGATCCTAATATAGCCTTTATATACCACTGCCAAAATCATTACTTCTGCCCTCTTGGTTACGAAGATACTCCATGTAAAGCTGAGCAAGCCTACAGGTAAAATATCTACATCACCTTCATATATCTTCTATCGTATTGGTTATGAAGATACTCCATGTAAAGCTGAACAAGCCTACAGGTAAAATATCTACATCACCTTCATATATATTCTATCCTATTGGTTACGAAGATACTCCATGTAAAGCTGAACAAGCCTACAGGTAAAATATCTACATCACCTTTATATATATTCTGTCCTATTGCTATGAAAATACTCCATGTAAAGCTGAGCAAGCCTACAGGTAAAATATCTACATCACCTTTATATATCTTCTATCGTATTGGCTATGAAGATACTCCATGTAAAGCTGAGCAAGCCTACAGGTGAACATATCTACATCACCTTTATATATCTTCTGTCCTATTGCTATGAAAATACTCCATGTAAAGCTGAACAGGCCTACAGGTAAACATATCTACATCGCCTTTATATATATTCTGTCCTATTGGTTATGAAGATACTCCATGAAAAGCTGAGCAGGCTTATAGGTGAAATATCTTTATAATACTACTGCGTTAATAAAAGCAGATTCAATGTGATTTTATTGAAATGTGTGGAAAGATTGCCAATGAGAAAATATCACCCACAGATCGAAGGATGTGGATGTGAATAGTCTTTAACTATGAACAAATTCCATACTGTATATGTATAAAGGTTATAATGACTCTGAAAGCATGTGGTGGGGTTAAACTTTATTCATGAGCAACCCTTTCCTGACTTGGGATAATGTTAACAACACACCATTGTAACTAGCCGTTAAATCAGTTGGAAAGGGCTTGAATCATCAGCTCAAACAACAATAAACAAAAAGTCTACAAACAAGTTAATTAACAAGGAGTACTGACAGTTAAAAAGTCAGTTGAAAGCCAATTTCTTAGTCTTAATCAATTATTGTTTTTTTTTTTCAGTGGTGAATTATCTCAGGAAGATTATAACACATGGCTATTAATAGGAGATCCTAGTAGACGACACCCATGTTTACATTGTAAACGGTCAGTACTTAAAAGAATATAATGAATTTAAATTTAGGTCCATCAATTGTTAGTTAAGGATAAAAGACTAATGTTCATCCAGGAAATTGATGTGTCTGACTGTCTCTTCTATGTGATAACCTGTAACATTAGGATAATAATTGTCTTTTCAATTGTACAAAAGATCTAATTTAAATGACTAATGTTAAGTGTGCTACCTTTTCACAAATTTTTGAAGTTTACTGTGACCTAAATATTCAGCAATATTTATAGGTATGTTCAGTCTTTTGGAATATGCACTTATGTTAGATTTGTGAGGCTTTAAATTTATGGATCCCATAATTTTCTATAAAAGGGATAAACGTGGAGATGAAAATTTACAACATGCAATAGCACCAAACACTATTTGTTTTCAAGGACAATACATTTGTATTTTCTTTAAAGCTATGTTGTTAATCTCACCAAACTTTCAAGGGAATATACAAAGAAAATTAGTTTAATTTTAAAAGGTATGAAACTGTTGGAAAATGATCTTAAGATGAACCATTAGATGTTGGGACCATTAAACATAAAAATAGAAAAACTGATCTTTCACATTTTTTTTCTTTTGCAGATGGGAAGATATATCAGTAGATCTTAATTGCACTAATCCAGATTATGTTGACATACGACGGCTGGAAAAGGGACTACAAAAACGTAATACTAAAAAAGTTGGAGGAAACTTGCATTGTATAATGGCATTTCAGAAATGTCAAATGCCTCAAACTCATGCGTCTCGCAGAACTCAAATTCCTGTTTTAGGTGGTGCTGTTAAAAGATCCTCTTCAGGGGGAAGACCAAATACAAGCCCTGCCAGAAGTTCCAGTCCACCACAACCAGCTGGAGGTTCACCCATCAGTCCTGCTAGTCCTAGTTCTTCTCGTTTCGGTTTTGTTCAGAAGGATATCAAAAGTGGATCAGAATCTGCATTTAACTTTCAAAACAAAAACCTAGGTAATTTGAAAAAGAATCCTAATGATTTAGATTATGAAAAATTGATAGCAAGCCAAGTGAACAACGAAGATGAAGATGAAGTCTGTGAGGATGATACAGAAACTGAATCTGTTATAAGTAACGACTGAGGCTATAAGTAATGACTGATGTTATTTTTATATGCTGTGTCGTACCACTAAAAAGTATTTATTACTGCTACAAAAATATCACACAAAAAAAGATTTTATGTTGATATGGAAAATTTAGGCAGATACAAAGAAAATATCCTGTTTAAGAATAAGAAATGTGCCATATTTTACTTGAATATTTTAAAATTTTCACCACATTCTGGTGTTGTTTTCGACTGCAAAGAACAAATTTTTTTTGTTCACATATACCAACATTTAACTGTTTAATCATATCAGATTGCAGACACATGTTTTTCATTTTGATAGATATATATTAATGTTATGATTTTTTGTGAAGTATAAATTTATTATTATTTTCATACAGGATTGGTATATAATGACTGGGTTATTTGCCCTTGCATAAATTGATATTTTGTGGTTGTAAGCATGACGTGTGCGTTCATTGTGAATGTAATGTATTCATACCATATGGTTTTGTCTATTGATGAAGATTGTAGTGGAATCCTATTTATGGATCAGCCCTAATATATAATTATTATGCATGTAATATAATATTTATAGAGGGGGGTTGGAGTGGTCCTGATCTTGAAATCCCAGGCTTAAAAACATGGAATTCTGAGGTCCCCAATTAAAAAAAAAAAATCTTGACATCTCAAAATTAAAAAAAAAAAGAAATCCTGGACCCTGAAAGGGTTAATCCTGATATCCTATGCTTAAAAACACCCGATCCTGACGTCCAGAAAAAGGTCCTGTCCCCCTCTTTTATCAATTTCTTACCATTTAAATAATATATTTGTTTTTCTTTATTTTGAAATTGTTTTTGTTTGATATACAACACAAAATAACAAATAAAGATGTAAAAATTGATCAGGTCAATATTTTCTACAATTAAAAAGATTTTTTTTGTCTTAAATTGGAGTTCTAGGAATGTCACAGAACATTAAATGTTCACAGTAATTAATATGGCGACTTTCAGTTTATACTGTATGTACGTCAATAGTTAAGAGGATGAATTTGTAAATGTTGACTAAATTTAAAGATACTTGTGTTTTCATTTATTTAAATGCAAATGATATTACCATTTAAATCTATTTTATATTATTGTGTCACATTAATTGTACTTCAATATCTAATTATACTTTATACATAATACTAATAAAATTATTGTTTATGAGTTAGTCTTTCATGCAATTGTAGTTTTTGTTATGCCCTACCTACGATAGTAGAGGGGCATTATATTTTCTGGTCTGTGCCTCTATCCGTCCGTTCACTTCAGGTTAAAGTTTTTGGCCAAGGTAGTTTTTGATTAAGTTGAAGTCCAATCAACTTGAAACTTAGTACACATGTTCCCCATGATATGATCTTTCTAATTTTAATGCCAAATTATAGTTTTGACCCCAATTTCATGGTCCACTGAACATAGAAAATGATAGTGCGAAGTTCAGGTTAAAGTTTTTGGTCAAGGTAGTTTTTGATGAAGTTAAAGTTACATCAACTTGAAACTTAGTACACACGTTCCCTATGATATGATCTTTCTAATTTTAATCCCAAATTAAAGTTTTGACTCCAATTTCATGGTCCACTGAACATAGAAAATGATAGTGCGAGTGGGGCATCCGTGTACTATGTACACATTCTTGTTTACATGTACTATGTCAACGTCAATAGGGTTAGTAATGGCACTCTTCATCTGATATTTTTAAAAAAGTAGTCTGATGACTAAAATCATTTTGGGGTATCTCTTATTAAATTTCTTCAAAACTTCAAATTTGTGATACATACCTGTAGAACATAATAGCAATACACCAAGTGAGTCATTTTATTAGCAGTCTGTTACAAAAACAGCTGGCTATATAACAGCAAAAGTCTGAAATAAAAATAAACACCAACTAATTCATACATAATATAAACAAAATACATCACCATTCTATGTATAAGATGATATTCAAAAGAAAAGATCATCATGTATAACTAGAAGTAATATTTCTGTACTACTAAGAGACAAATCATTATGAAACCTGTAATCTGTGCATAGTGAATCACCAGAAAACTGTTTAATCACAGGCACTTGTCTTAGATAAAAAATCCTATATTCCTTAATATTAAGGTATATATAAAAAAGATTTTTTTTTGTGAGACAAGTGCCTGTGCCGGTTTAATATGCACATAGACCATTTTGAGCAACACAGGCTCTTTAGAGCCTCTAGTCTTCACTTGCTGCTGCATTACCATGGGACTTTAAATTTTTTAGGAAAAGATTGCATGAAATGCAATCAAAACCTTATGGGACTGGCTTGATACCTAAATCCTCCAAGGCTGATCACTACCTTTTTTGATACACAAAACATAGTGCATTGATTGTAACATTCTGTACATTCTTTCCATGAACATTTTCAGAAGTTTATCGATGTAATATATGCTCAGATATTCAAGGCACAAAAGGATGTTTCACCTGTTAAGAAAATTGCATAACTTTTGCAAGGTGGAGGAATCTAATATCTGTACTAAAAATATAAATTATGTCATTGTTAACCTCATCTTTAATAAAATTGGAGTTATCTTCCTTTGTCTAGAATAGCTCTTAAATCAACAACAACCAATGCAATATTTAATTTTACTTCCCACTGATAAATTGATCCAATCTTTACCTTTAAATGCTTTCAAGCACTTTGATTTATAATTCATTTGGTTTTGAACCGATTCAATGTGTTAAAAATTTTGACCTGTCCCTTAGGCCAGCTTAAACAAAGTCTATGTTCCCATAACTCTGTAACACAATTTTTTGCAATTTATGCAACTGCATCATCACTGACCATGTACACACTTTATAATTTATTCTACTATGGTATGTCTGGACCAGTGTCTAAAAATAATATATTGTTAGTCCACTGTCACAAGGTTACGCTTCAATCACCTGACAAAGCATTGTTTGGGTATACTTCTTTGAACTTATCACCTGATAAAGCAGTATTTGTGTATACTTCCTTGAACATATCACCTGACAAAGCATTGTATGTGTATACTTCCCTGAACATATCACCTGACAAAGCATTGTTTGGATATACTTTCCTGAACTTATCACCTGACAAAGCATTGTTTGTGTATACTTCCCTGAACTTATCACCTGACAAAGCATTGTTTGGGTATACCTTCCTGAACATATCACCTGACAAAGCATTGTATGGGTATACTTCCCTTACCTTATCACCTGACAAAGCATTGTTTGGGTATACTTCCCTGATCTTATCACCTGATAAAGCATTGTTTTGGTATACTTCCCTTAACTTATCACCTGACAAAACATTGTTTGGGTATACCTCCCTGAACATATCACCTGACAAAGCATTGTATGGGTATACTTCCCTTTATTTACTTATCACCTGACAAAGCATTGTTTTGGTATACTTCCCTAAACATATCACCTGACAAAGCATTGTATGGGTATACTTCCATGAACATATCACCTGACAAAGCATTGTTTGGGTATACTTCCCTAAACATATCACCTGTCAAAGCATTGTATGGGTACACTTCCATGAACATATCACCTGACAAAGCATTGTTTGGGTATACTTCCCTAAACATATCACCTGACAAAGCATTGTATGGGTATACTTCCATGAACATATCACCTGACAAAGCATTGTTTGGGTATACTTCCCTGAACATATCACCTGTCAAAGCATTGTATGGGTACACTTCCCTGAACACTATGTTGAGTCACTAGGCAGGGTTCTGCAATGCATGAATAGTCTCTGGTGCCCCAGGAAGATAGATTAACATGATGAACTTGAATATATTTACAACCAAACCATTATATCAAACAGCTTTGTGTAGATTTAGTGCTAAAAACCACCATGTGCTTTACATATATCAATAAGAAGTTTTAATGTCCTACTTTATAAAATGGCTTTAAATTGCCATTAATTGCAATTAATTAATAGTCTTAAAAACTCTGTTAACAATAAGTCTTAAGTAATGGTAACTTTAAACATACTCAACATTTTCATCCATAGTTGTGAGACTTAAATAAAATATTGTCTTGTCTTGTCTTGTCTAGTTTGATAGTTTGATATTTTACATTTATTTATTCATGCATAAGTTGTCCCACTTTGTTTGGAATCTCTCATCCTCAGAGGTGAATTAAGGGAGGGGGAGGTAGGGACATCAATTGAATTGGCCCTTCCTTAATTTGTCAAATGACAATGGTGAATTAAAATAAATTTAAAGGGAATTGCATGCCCTTTCTAAATTGGTAAAGTATGCATGCAATGGTGTATTTAGATAAATTCAAAGGCCCTACCTAAATTGGTAAAGTTTGCAATGGTGAATTCAAAGGGGAATTGGCCCTACCTAAACTTGTAAAATTGGCTTTGGTGTATTTAGATAAATTCAAAGGCCCTACTTAAATTGGTAAAGTTTGCAATGGTCAATTCAATGAATTTCAATTAGGAATTGGTCCGGACTAAATTGGTAAAGTTGGCAATGGTGTATTTGAATAAATATTCAAATGCCCTGCCTAAATTGATAAAGTTTGCAATGGTGAATTCAATGAATTCAAAGAGGGATTGACCCTACCTAAATTGGTTAAGTTTACAATGGTGAATTAAAAATAGATTAACGTTAGTTTTCAGTTTTAATTGTTTTACATTGTCATATCAGGGCCTTTTATAGCTGACTATGCAGCATGGGCTTAGCTCATTGTTGAAGGCCGTACTCTTATGGACAGTTGTCTCATGGGCAATCATACCACATCTTCTTTTTTATATAAAAGGGAATTGACCTAACTAAATTGGTAAAGTTGGCAATGGTGTATTTAATTAGATTAAAAGGGAACTGACCTAACCAAATTGGTAAAGTTTACAATGGTGTATTTAAATAAATTAAAAAGGGAACTGGCCCTACCTAAATTGGTAAAGTTGGCAATGGTGAATTTAAATAAATAATTAATTCAAAGTATATTGGCCATACCTAAACTGCTTAGATTTGCAATGTTGGGTTTTAATAATTCAAAAGGATTATTAATTGGCACAACCACTTTCCCGTTGCAGTTGGATTGATTAATAATTTGTTTTTGTTCTGAATATAAATGATAATATGCGTCAGTGGTTATATTTATTGTAAGACTTTGTCCTGGCTCAGTGAATTTTGATATAGTGGTTATACATGTAACTCTCTAGGTTTTACTAGATTGTATTATGAAAACTCTGTGCTGTGTGATAATTGGTTAAATAAGTCATATGTCTATTTTGGAGGGAAATTCTATTGTTTGGTTAGAATAGGATTTATTTTGAACTGAATGGTGTTATGCTGTTTGTATTCATATTTGGTGGACAGCTTCATTTAATTTTGTTAAAAACATAAGGTCAGTTTTCTGAACTTTATTGATAGGGATCTCTAGAAACATGCACATGTAAAAGAGTTGTATAAATAGCATACACACATACAGCTACTGCCTAAATTTGAAATATTTTTATTGCTATACATTCTGGACACTTAATTCCTATAGTTCAGTTACTTATTTTAATTGAAGTCTTCAATATTTGCACACATTTCCTATAGTTGTGCAAGGATTTGTATAGATTCACTATACAAATCCTTGAGTTGTGTTAAACTAGTGTCATGCTAGAATTAGAAGTTGTAGACTGTACAGATATTAAATGATATATGTACATGTATTTGTACATGTAGCAACAAAAGGTTCAAAAGAATGTCTTTGAATTATACTTAAGGATTATGTACCCTTGTAAGGGAGCTACCATTTGATTTTTATGGGGGGGCTAGGATGAAATTTGAAAAAAATAGGCAGGACAGGAATTTTGAGTAAAAAAAAAAGGCAGGATGAGACACTTGCACAAAAAAAAAGTCAGGATAAACTAAAAAAAAAAAAAGGCAGGACCGAATAGAGTGAAAAATAAAAAGGCAGGACAGAGATTACAACTAAAAAAAATGCAGGACAAAATTTTTCATCCTAGCCCCCCCATGAAAATCAAATGGTAGCTCCCTAATGATTCAATACTAAACATATAGAAAATCCACAGCTTTTATCCTTATACTCTAATGTTTGGCAATTTGATGACTGATAGATATATGATTATTGCATGCAGTACTAGCATTGATTTCCTTAAAATAAGTTTATAAATGTAGTTTATTGGTGAAAACAAATAAAAATGTGGACCAAATCAAGTACACCCTTTTAGGGTGCGCTCGACTTTTGTGACTCAGAACAAGGTATTTTAGAATTTACAGGTTGGTTAGAACTTTTTGTAAAAAATAAACACTAGCACATCATAGAAAAGCAAGTGAGTAATCTATGTTTTGTAACAAAAATCTCTGTATTAAGCTGTGGATTTTCTATAAAAATCTTGATTCATTTGCCACAAAGTACTCTTTTTCCAGTAAATGCAATGAAACAGTTAATAATAATGCTTTGCATCAAGTTTCCCCTTGGTATATGTACAAAATGGCCTATCTCTTTTATTCATCATATCTAGTTTTGATACAATAGAAGTTTGAAAAGTTCTTACAAAAATGGCTACAGAAGGTTCATAAACCTTAATGTTTGTATTAAAATGCAGATAAAATTTAGTTCATTAGACTTATGTAGGTTATATTTTTATTTTGTACAGGACAGAATGTTGATGTTTTAATGATCTGGTGATGTTACTGAATAATAGGAGATGGACATTTGTACAATATACATGGTAAGATCAATAACCATATTTTTATTATGGATTTTAAAAAAGTTAGTTGCCTTGAAAATAGTTGAATTTTCGAAGTTTTCTTAGATTGCTTGTGTTCTCAGTAAATTTAAATAGGGATAATCATCTTTTAGAAAATTTGCTGCATTTTTGTCGAGCCTGCAACTTTTGTTTAGGGATAGTGATCCGGCAGCGGCGGCGGCATTAGCTAACTTCTTAAAAGCTTTATATTTTAGAAGGTGGAAGACCTGGATGCTTCATACTTTGTATATACCGGTAGATGCCTCATGTTACGAAGTTTCTGTTGGTCACATGTCCAATGTCCTTGACCTCATTTTCATGGTTCAGTGACCACTTGAAAAAAAGTTCAGATTTTTTGTAATGTCGAATTCTCTCTTATAAGTAATAGGATCACTATATTTGATATGTGTGTACCTTGCAAGGTCCTCATGTCTGTCAGACAGTTTTCACTTGACCTCGACCTCATTTCATGGATCAGTGAACAAGGTTAAGTTTTGGTGGTCAATTCCATATCTGAGATACTATAAGCAATAGGTCTAGTATATTCGATGTATCGAAGGACTGTAAGGTGTACAAGTCCAACTGGCAGGTGTCATCTGACCTTGACCTCATTTACATGGTTCAGTGGTTATAGTTAAGTTTTGTGTTTTGATCTGTTTTTGTCAAGCCTGCGACTTTAGTTGCAGAAAGCTCGACAGGGATAGTGATCCGGCGGCGACGGTGTTAGCTAACTTCGTAAAAGCTTTATATTTTAGAAGGTAGAAGACCTGAATGCTTCATACTTTGGATATGGAGGCCTCGTGTTACGAAGTTTCTGTCAGTCACATGTCCAACGTCCTTGACCTCATTTTCATGGTTCAGTGACTACTTGAAAAAAAAAGTTAAATTTTTTTGTAATGTTAAGTTCTCTCTTATTATAAGTAGTAGAATAACTATATTTGGTATGTGCGTACCTTGCGTGGTTATAGTTAAGTTTTTGTGTTTTGGTCTGTTTTGTTTATACTGTATGTAATTGGTCTACTATATTTGGTGTATGGAATGATTGTAAGGTGTACATGTCTAGCTGGTAGGTGTCATCTGACCTTGACCTCATTTTCATGGTTCAGTGGTCAAAGTTTAGTTTTTGAGTTTTGGTCTATTTTTCTAATACAATAAGCAAGAGGCCAACTATATTTGATGTATGTAAATATTTTCTGATCTATATGTCAGTCGCGCAGATTTTATTTGACCTTGACCTCATTCTCACAGTTCATTACTCAGTGTTAAGTTTTTGTGTTATGGTCGTTTTTTCTTAAACTATAAGCTATAGGTCAACTATATTTGTTGTATGGAAGAATTGTTAGCTGTACATGTCTGCCTGGCATGGTTTATCATATTTATCAGACCTTGACATCATTTTCATGGTTCACTGATCAATGTTTGGTTTTCTTGGTTAATGTTAAGTTTATATGATAGTTGTAATAAAGCTTTACATTTAGGACTATCAACAAAAAATCAATGATTATAGTGCCTAACAAGATTTTGTGAGGTAGACGAAATTGACTTTAAAACGATCGTATTGACTTTTGATGTGCAGAAATAGGCAGATCGGACATATTTTGACTTTAGTTACTTACTTCTTAAGTTTGGGATTAATTGTAATCAACATATTCCAATGAGACTGAAAAATGTTTTTTTTTTTATTATGATAAATAATAATTTTACCTGCCGTAGTCGTGCGTAAAATATATTTCGGTATTTCTCTTACGAAAATGACTTGTTTAATGGAACAAAACGTATTATTTGTAAACTTTCTCTTTACTCTTCACAATAGGCTTTTAAAAAATAACCTTTCAACTGTATATTCCGAAAATTTTGTGAAAATCGAATAAGTGGCAATTCTTACCTTTCATACCTTAACTTTCATTGATAAAACATAATATTGACTCGTCCAGTGTCCAGTTTGAAGGTCATTTTAGTTACCGTACACATTCATGCACGTTCTAATTAATCAATAGTCATGTATGAAAAGCATAAACAAGTTTGAAGGTAAACTAATAACAACTTAATCCAATCAAATTGCCTACGATTCAATAACAATGACCAGTCCACATCATAAAAATGTATAGGGGTAAACTGGGTAGGGAGAAAATGTCAGATATATTAAGTTCATTATTTTGCAACAACGAGTAAAAATTTGTTAACCAATAGATTTGTTATAATTTCATAAACATGTCGTTATGTATTGGTATAGTTTTTAGATCTTTCATTAGCGTATTTAAGGCTGTAGAAAGTTTGGCCTTCAAAAGTCAACATAATCATTGACTTTATACAGAAAATTCGCCTTTTTAAAACATTGAATGTTTCACAAATAATACGCGACAACAAAGCAAAATCATTTCTTAAAACACTGCAAAAAAAATCATTCTGATTGATACAGTGGTATTGTCATAAATTGCACTGGAATGAACAGTTGTACATCAAACGTCGAATTCCCTCACACAATGTTATCACACACTATAGTAAAGAAGGCAGGACATTTCAGTGTGTGCACTCTTGTTCTTATACTGTATGTAATAGGTCTACTATATTTGGTGTATGGAATGATTGAAAGGTGTACATGTTTAGCTGGCAGGTGTCATTTGACCTTGACCTCATTTTCATGGTTCAGTGGTCAAAGTTAAGTTTTTGAGTTTTGGTCTTTTTTTCTAATACTTATTGCAATAGGTCAACTATATTTGGTGTATGGAAATGTTTTATGATCTATTTGTCAGTCGTGCAGGTTTTATTTGACATTGACCTCATTTTCACGGTTCATTGCTCAGTGTTAAGTTTTTGTGTTTTGGTCTGTTTTTCTTAACCTATATGCAATAGTTATAGGTAAATAATATTTGTTGTATGGAAGAATTGTAAGCTGTACATGTCTGCCTGGCATGGTTCATCTAACCTTGACCTCATTTTCATGGTTCATTGGTCAATGTTTAGTTTTCTTGGTTAAGTTTATGTGACAGTTGTAATAAAGCTTTATATTTAGGACTCAACATGATATCAATGATTAGTAAAGAAGGCAAAACATTTCAGCGTGTGCACTCTTGTTATGTTTTGGTCTGTTTTTCTTAAACTATAAGTAATAGATCAACTATATTTGTTGTAATTGTTAGCTGTACATACCTGCCTGGCATGGTTTATCTGACCTTGACCTCATTTTCATGGTTCATTGCTCAATGTTTAGTTTTCTTGGTTAATGTTAAGTTTATGTGACAGTTGTAATAAAGCTTTATATTTGGGACTATCAACATAATATCAATGATTAGTAAAGAAGGCGAGATATTTCAGCGTGTGCACTCTTGTCTTGGTTAAGTCTATTTCTTAGAAACTATGAGCAATAGGTCTATATTTAGTATATTGAATGATTGTAAGATGTACATGTATTTCTTGTTTGGTTTATTTGACCTTGACCTCATTTTCTTGGATCATGTTAAGTTTATGTGATAGTAAAGAGCAGTAAAGCTTTATATTTAGAATTATTCAAATAACATCAATAATTAGCATAGAAGGAGAGACATTTCAGTGTGTGCACTCTTGTAGATCAAGTTAGAATTTCGTTTATGGTGAACCACAAGTGGTAGGTCAATCATATTTGGTATGCTGTTGTATTAGCACTGGCACATCTCATTTCCATGAAGATTATTTGGCCCTGCCACCTCAGTCATGATCTATTGACTTGAAACTTTTTTTATCTTACATGTCTTAGTTTGTGATTAGGTCAGTTAATGATATTTGGTATGCAGTTGTATAAGCGATGGCATATCTCAATTTCATGAAGATTATTTAGCTCCACCCCCTTAGTCATGGTCTATTGTCTTCGAAAATTTTGCTAAGTTAACTTGTATTATTTTGTAATTGGGTCATTTCAAGGGGGACCATTTAAGGTAGGCAAATGTTAATTGGTGTTCAGTTGTTAATCATTAGCACATCTCATTACCATGGTTAATATTTTGTCCTGCCCCCTTAGTTATGGTCTATCCACTTAGAAACTTTTGCTTAGTAAACATGTATTACTTTGTGATTAGATCAGTTTAAGATGAACAGCTAATGTTAAGTCAATGATATTTGGTATGCAAATTTATAATGTTTTGTTTTTATTTTGTTGTTTATTGTTTGTTTAAACTTGTCTTGACACAAACATTGTAAATGTTTAATGACAATAAAATAAAATCATAATTATAAAAAACTATACACTTATCAGCGTTCAAGTTCTTAGAACAAGTACAACACAAATGTGACAGAGAGCACCTTTTGTTTGAAAAGTAGCATTGATTGCAGTATTGATTATACACTATTTGATTATAGATAAAAACATTATCTTTCTTATGTATATCATTTTATTGTTGAAGCAAGAGTGAATCTTATCATTTAACCAAGGATTAAACAAAGGAGTTAGATTTATCCACAAGATGAACAGAAAATAAATTTTACGAAAAAAAAAAATAATCTGGCAAACTTGAACCAACGACAATCATGTTCATTTACTAATTTTAAAATGTTTCAACTGAACTTTGCATATGAATGTTTTGTTTTAGGATGATTTAATTCCAACATGCAGCATAATGTAGGATTAAGAATCTTATTTTTTTTATTTTTCAGTATATAGTGAGAAGTTCAGAACAAGATATTGCTTGAAGAGGAATCACAGCAGCAAAGAGTTCAACTTTTAATAAATTATCTTAGTACAGCACTGAATCATGGGACAATAATTCATATTTGATTGTTATTACAAAGAGTGGATGTATCTGACTAGCATTTGTATGACATTCGTCATATGAAGACTTACAAGGCAAAGAATCAGATGTTACAAACAAATGTGTGAACATTTAAAGGCATGAATATCTTCTTGTGATTTGAAGAAAATTTGTTTTAGATACTAACTGTGTATGAATTGAAGGTTGTTCTTAATACGTTTTTATATATATAGTTACATGATTGTAACCTTTAATCAATTAAAGAAGAAAACAGAAAGGTTAGAAAAGTGTTTTTTTTTTCATGCCACTTATTACATAATTCTTATATACTGATTCTTGATTGATATGCTTAGAGACATACCACACAAATAGACCTTTGGAAAATGTATATATGTATCCTTCCATTATCTTTATTTTATAGATTCTATAAGATGTTTTTGTATGACACATTGTATATGTGTTCATAGATTGATTTACTGGAGTTAATACCACACTTGTTTCATTTGTAAGCAACACAAAATATACAGTTGTCCTCTCAGCCAAAGATGACACTGGAGATGTGATATGATTGCCAATGAGACATGACTTACTCCATAAGACCATGTATCAAAGATAATGAATCAATAATAAATTATCATGGATTTAAATACATAAGAAAAGTCACCACATTTGAATACCATTAATTCTGTAAGTTATGATAGTTTACTGTTATAAACTGTTTTGACATCTTCATGTATTTCTGTTGAGCTGTATTGTTGAGTTTCTGTCACACTGTGTTTACCCTATGGTCACAACTTTTCCCATAATTTCAAAAACCTTTAAGAATGAAATTGAGAATGGAAATGGGGAATGTGGCAAAGAGACAACAACCCAACCAAAGAGCAGAAAACAGCAGGCTCCAATAAAGGGTCTTCAATACAGCCAGAAAATCAGACACTCAGAGGTGTGCTTCAGATGGCCCTTAAACAAAAATATTTACTTAGTTCAGTGATAATGGACTGGTTAGTAAAACTTGACAATTATGATACCAAGAAAAAAACTTATAATTTATTGTACCGATATTATTGAATTGCATTACGTTCTTCAGTTGTTGTATTTAAAATTATTTTCGGTGACTGACATGAAAAACAAAACATTATGTATAAGTAAGCATTGGATACTTGTGTATACATATGGGAAGTTAAGTCGCCATCTGTGTTTAGGGTTCACAGATACTATACCTCCCATTCAGGTATAGTAACGTCCCCTACATATGTACCACAATGCATCCACAAACTGAGGCGTCTCAGTTTGACCGAAAAACATATATATTCTACAGCACACCATATGTACCAAGTAACCGCTATTACTGGTTTAAATTTGGATATTCAACTGTTTTTGTAAAGTTTTTAAATTAGGATGTTTGACCGTTTTTGTAAAGCTTTCAAATGGGGATGTTTAACTGTTTTTGTAAAGTTTTAAATTTGGATATTCAACTGTTTTTGTAAAGTTTTTAAATTAGGATGTTTGACCGTTTTTGTAAAGCTTTCAAATGGGGATGTTTGACCGTTTTTGTAAAGCTTTCAAATGGGGATGTTTAACTGTTTTTGTAAAGTTTTAAATGGAAATGTTTAACTGTTTTTGTAAAGTTTTTAATGGAAGATGTTAAACTGTTTTTGTAAAGTTTTTAAATGGGGATGTTATACTGTTTTTGTAAAGTTTTTGAATTGGGATGTTTTACTGTTTTTGTAAAAGTTTAATAAGGGGATGATTTACTGTTTATTGTTAATTTTTTAAATGGGGATGTTTTTACTATTTTTGTAAAGATATTAAATTGGGATGTTTAACTGTTTTTGTAAAGTTTCTCAATTGGGACGTTTAACCGTTTTGTAAAGTTTTCAAAAAGGGATGTTTAACTATTTTTGTAAAGTTTTCAAATTTGGGATGTTAACTGGTTTTGTAAAGTTTTTAAATTGGGATGATTTACTGTTTTTGTAAAAGTTTTAAAAGAAGATGTTTAACTGCTTTTGTAAAAGTTTTAAAAGGGGATGTTTTTCTGTTTATTGTAAAGTTTTTAAATTGGGATATTTAACTGTTTTTGTAAAGTTTTTAAATGGGGATGTTTAACTGTTCCTTGTAAAGTTTTAAAAGGTGATGTTTTACTGTTTAATGTTCAGTTTTTAAATGGGAAGTTTAATTGTTTTTGTAAAGTTTTTAAATGGGGATGTTTTTACTGTTTTTGTAAAGTTTTTGAATGGAGATATTTAACTGTTTTTGTAAAGTTTTTGAAGTGGGACATTTAACTGTTTTGTATAAATTGGGATGACTTACTGTTATTGTAAAGTTTTTAAATTGGGATGTTTAATTGTTTTTGTAAAAGTTTTTTTAAAGACAATGTTTAACTGTTTTTGTAGAAGTTTTAAAAGGGGATATTTTACTGTTTATTGTAAAGTTTTTAAATGGGGAAAGTTTACTGTTTTTTGTAAAGTTTTGAAATGGGGATGTTTAATTGTTTTTGTAAAGTTTTTTAAATGGGGATGTTTAATTGTTTTTATAAATTTTTTAAATGGGAATGTTTAATAGTTTTTCGTAAAAGTTTTTAAATGGGGATGTTTAATTGTTTTTCGAAAAAGTTTTTTTAAATGGGGATGTTTAATTGTTTTTGTAAAGTTTTTAAATGGGGATGTTTAATTGTTTTTCGAAAAAGTTTTTAAATGGGGATGTTTAATTGTTTTTCGAAAAAGTTTTTAAATGGGGATGTTTAATTGTTTTTCGAAAAAGTTTTTAAATGAGAATGTTTAATTATTTTTCGAAAAAGTTTTTAAATGGGGATGTTTAATTGTTTTTGTGAAAGTTTTAAAAAATTGTGATGTTTAACTGTAAAGTTTTTAAATGGGGATGTTTAACTGTTTTTTTTGTAAAGCTTTTAAATGGGAATGTGTAACTATTTTTGTAAAGTTTTAAATGGGGATGATTTAATATTTTTGTAAAGTTTTTAAATGGGGATGATTTATTTAATATTTTTGTAAAGTTTTTAAATGGGGATGATTTAATATTTTTGTAAAGTTTTTAAATGGGGATGATTTAATATTTTTGTAAAGTTTTTAAATGGGGATGATTTAATATTTTTGTAAAGTTTTTAAATGGGGATGATTTAAAATTTTTGTAAAGTTTTTAAATGGGGATGATTTAAAATTTCTGTAAAGTTTTTAAATGGGGATGATTTAATATTTTTGTAAAGTTTTTAAATGGGGATGATTTAATATTTTTTTAAAGTTTTTAAATAGGGATGAGTTACTGTCTCTTAATGTTTGTAAATTACAAAACTTCAAAATTGTAAATGGGATATTTTACTTTCCACATTTTAATTACCTTTTTTTTTTACTCTTTTTAAAAAAATAACATCTTGGCTGGATACCTCATGCCAAAGTCATAACAGAGAATTGAAACTGGTATGTCGAAAGGAAGAGTCAGGTGTCTTACAGTGGGTATATGGAAAGGGAGAGGCAGGTGTCTTACAGTTGGCATTTGTCTTGGTCTACAGACCCCTTTAGTCCAGATAATCCACAGCTCAGCTGGCCAGTACAAGCAAACAGGTTAGTTTATAACATTTGACCTTTTTAGCACTTTCTTTTACATTTAGAATTTTACCTATTTTTGTCGAGCCTAGGACAAAAAAGCAAGACAAAGCAATCCTATTTTCTGTCATTGTTGTCTTAAAAGGTGGCGGCTTCCACAAATATTTACTCTTTGAAATTTTAATAACTTTCTTAAAATATCCCGATTTTCTACCTAACTTGGATAGAAGATTGTTTATGATAATAAGATTGTATCCAGAAATAAAATTTTATTACCTTGACCTCATGGTACTTTGGTCAATATTATTTTTTCTCCATTTTTTGTCGTTTTTTTCAATTATAATAAGCAATAGGTCAATTATAATTTGTGTATTGAAATATTGGAAGGTGTATATGTCTGCCTGACAGCATGGATTGTATACCGATGATACTGATTAAAAATTGATTTTACTCCTTTAGGTTGCTCTTCCTAAAGCGAGTATCAGGATGTCCTTCCGCAGAAAAGGTAACCTGTAGATAAAATATATTCTCCAAGGTCAAAAATCGTTAAATTAATATAAGTCTATTGGCTTATTGTTGGTACAATACTGAATTACAATCACCACAAGGTATAATACTTATAACCTAAATCTTCAACTGTATTCTTAATATGGTCCTAAAAATTAGTACCGTCAGTACAAGGGGACCACCATCTTTGTTTGTAGGATGATATAAAAAAAGAAGATGTGGTATGATTGCCAATGAGACAACTATCCACAAAAGACCAAAATGACACAGACATTAATAACTATAGGTCACCGTAGGGCCTTCAACAATGAGCAAAGCCCATACCGCATAGTCAGCTATAAAAGGACCCGATAAGACAATGTAAAACAATTCAAACGAAAAAACTAACGGCCTTATTTATGTAAAAAAAATGAACAAAAAACAAATATGTAACACATATTTTTTTTTAGTCATGCATTTTATTTTATTGTTCATCAAAATTATAGATATTGTGCTGAATTTCGGGTAGGACCTGTGCTTTATGATGGTAAGTATTCAGCTGTGCAAAAGAAATTGGATGTTACTGCTCTAGAAAACAGTGGGGATATAAACTTGATAAAATTGGAGATTTCACTTCTGCTATAGCCATATATGAGTTAACCCTACCATTTTAACAAAAGATTTCCATAGGCAGATCCTATTTTGATAGACGGATCCAATGGAACTAAAGTTCTAAACATTGTTGAGGAAAATCGGCTAAACTACCTTCTGAAATTTGATTGTAGAATAGTAGCTAATTCTCCCCAATCACCACTTTGGCTTATTTGTTATTTTGCCTTTGAATGACGCTGACGATTTTATGATCAACCTTTCTTTTGACTAGAAGATTGTCTAATGTGTGTAAAACCTTCCTTACACCATCGGTTTCTTGCACACCAATCTTCAATGTTTGTTATCTTGACTAGAAGATTGTCTAGGATCCTTCATAAGGAAGGCATTAGACTGATAGTGTCAGATATAACCATCCTGACACCATCAGTATCCTGGACATCAATCTTCAAAGACTATACTCTTGACCAGAAGATTGTCTAGGATCCTTCATAAGGAAGGCATTAGACTGATAGTGTCAGATATAACCATCCTGACACCATCTGTATCCTGGACATCAATCTTCAAAGACTGTACTCTTGATTAGAAGATTGTCTAGGATCCTTCATAAGGAAGGCATTAGACTGATAGTGTGAGATATAACCATCCTGACACCATCAGTATCCTGGACATCAATCTTTAAAGACTGTACTCTTGACTAGAAGATTGTCAAAGATTCTCCATATGGAAGGCATTAGACTGATAGTGTCAGATATAACCATCCTGACACCATCAGTATCCTGGACATCAATCTTCAAAGACTTTAGGGAGCTACCATTTGATTTTTATGGGGGGGCTAGGAGGGAAAATGTTGTCCTGCTTTTTTTTTTTAGCTGTAATCTCTGTCCTGCCTTTTTATTTTTCACTCTGTTCGGTCCTGCCTTTTTTTTTTTAATTTATCCTGACTTTTTTTTACCTAAATTGTCGTCCTGACTTTTTTTTTTTGCAAGTGTCTCATCCTGCCTTTTTTTTTTACTCAAAACTCCTGTCCTGCCTATTTTTTTCAAATTTCATCCTAGCCCCCCCCCCCCCCCCCCATAAAAATTAAATGGTAGCTCCCTTACTCTTGACCAGAAGATTGTCTAGGATCCTTCATAAGAAAGGCATTAGACTGATAGTGTGAGATATAACCATCCTGACACCATCAGTATCCTGGACATTAATCTTCAAAGACTGTACGCTTAAATAGAAGATTGTCTAGGATCCTCCATATTGAAGTCATTAGACTGATAGTGTCAGATATAACCATCCTGACACCATCAGTATCCTGGACATCAATCTTTAAAGACTGTACTCTTGACTAGAAGATTGTCTAGGATCCTTCATAAGGAAGGCATTAGACTGATAGTGTCATATATAACCATCCTGACACCATCAGTATCATTGACATCAACCTTCAAATACTGTACTATTGACTAGAAGATTGTGTAGGATCCTTATAAGAAAGGCATCAGACTGATAGTGTGAGATATAACTATCCTGACACCATCAGCAGGCGCGTAGCTGCCTTTACGCAAAAAATCATTTGCTTGCACATGTTTTTCACAAAAAAAAAAAAAAAAAAAAAAATCCTGAAATTGAATTTCGGTTTCCGGATTATCGTGTCTGGCGGTGTCTGTACTTGCAACTACAATCACGACACAAAGTTTAACCCCGGTAGAAATAAAAAAAAAATGAAGAAGCTAGATTTTTATTTTAGCAAGAAGGCAGCGGATAACGAAAGCCAAAACGTTTTATCTAATTCGCCCATCAATTATACAGGCTCAATAAAATCACCTTGAAAACATCTTAGATTTATTTCCCTTACTTATAAGTCAAGACTTAAAAGTAGCCATTCGATTTCGTATTCCCATTGTCATTTCGTCCAAAAGACTATTGATTCACCTAGGGTATCTGTGTTACAAATGACCTTCTACCGTTGTCGTAGAAACCTCTCATTTGATTTTAAAATGACCCTCGTGAGAAACACCACGGGTGTCTTGCAAGAAGCAGGACCTGCTTACCTTCGGAGCACCGGAGGTCGCCACATTTTTTCGGGGTCCGTGTTTTTCATCTGTAGTTAGTTTTCAATGTTGAAAGTTTTTGCTTGTCATTTTGTGTCCTATCTGTTCCCGGGTTTCCAAATTACGAAACCCACTCAGTTGGAAGGCAAACGCCTGAATCTGACAGATAGAGGTCAATTTGTCGACAAAAAAAGAACCCGTATGTAAAATGTTTACGCCCACAAACAGCGCCACCTATAATTTTTTCTACGGCATCTTTGAGAACGATGTCCCATTCTGTAGTAAATTAAAATATTAAATTAACTAAAACATAGAAAAGTAAGTGTAAAACACAAATTGAAAGATATATTTGCAGATGACTGTTTATGCATGATACGCTGGCAATGTGCGCAATGTCCTTTAATCCAAGACTGAAAATTAGTTTGTTTCCTACGTCAAGATGGCGGATTTCAATGTTTACATTTTTGCACCTATTTATAATCTGACAGAATTTCGTATCCAATCATTTATTAGCAATTTTATTATTGATCTTTGAAGATCATCCAATGGCATTTGCCGTTAGAAAGTGGCTACACGTTACCAGCCGTCGTTACAAAGTAGCCATGTGTTTTGTGGGGATACCTTGGGAATGTTGTGTATTCAAAAGTTACGGTAAAAATCAATGTTATCTTCCTTATATTTCCATGCATACACAATTTATAACAGCAAATACATTCTTAACAGACCCCATAACGTAAACGGACATATTTAACTGTCTGCTTGAGCAAAAATTCGTGTAAATAAGCCTGATGGGTCGTTTTCAAGCACAGCAGACAAACACGTGGTAGATTGTTTATGTTTGACAGTTTGTTTACTTGAATTGCACGTTGATGTTACTATATACTTACCAATAACCTTTATGGTGTTATACTTTCAATAGTTATATAATAAATCTTACCCAAGAAATACGTCTAGGTAGGTGCAGGGACTTCTTTTACTTGGTCCTTAACTAATGAGGGTGTAATGATACATTACAGCATTTTTTGCATTTGATATATTTCATGGACATGTACATTTTGTGTACACAAAGAACAATAAAGTAAATGAACGTACATGGGTTTAATTCCCTCCCTAGGAATATATTTTGACTCTCATGACAGGTTGGAACAAATAGAGCAGATAGCAATTGACAATAATGTAATGCTAAAATGCTGATTGATGGGGTCAAATCATCAATATAATTTTTTCTAGTATACAGCAGCTCCTCTAAGGGTTAGTAAGGGTACTTTACTAAAAGTCCAGTGGCTAAGTCCTGTCTTTTTTGCCTCTGATATTTTCTAATTTATATTATAATTTCTAATATTCTCTTGTGCATGTAGTAAGGCAAAAGCTATTGTTACTCTTATTTTCCTCATTTGCCTTAAAACAATGGAATGTATTAATTGTTGATGTATGTCAAGTGACTTGTAATTTAACTGTCACTGCTAACAGAGACTTGGACTCTGGTGATAAGTTTCCAGGCTGTTATGTCATTGGCAACTATACCATAAATGTCAGTTTCCCCTTTATAAGTTTTTAAGAAAAGAATTTAATTATAATAATATAATAATAAGTTAAAAAAAGTTGTAAAAAGTTAAGCACAAGTGACAAATCTAATTGGCTTTTTATTCAAGAAAACCTAGAGGCATTGAAAAGTGACTGTGTTGCAATTTAAAATAAATGGTTTGAACTCAGAAAGTTATCAATATATATAGAGAGTACAGATAATGTTTTAATTGGGCATTTGGGAATATTTGCCTGTTAATTGAAGATATAATTATTATATGCCTTTTCAAATATATGTGTGGCTCTGAACTAGCTGTGGTTTAAAATCTAAGAATGGAGTTGGTTATCTCCATATTTATTTGATTTATATCAACATCATTGATCCATTATATATACACATATATAAATCATTGTAATACATGTACATTACTTTGCTCTTCATATGCCCTTTAATTTGAATAAAATATCTTGTCTTATACCACAATTATTTATTTTAGTACTGACAGGTTAACTTTTAAAAGCATTTGTAAAGTAAGTGAGTTGATGACAAGCTTAGTCAATGATTGTAAATCCAGATAATATCATTTTTTTTTATAAAAGTAAATAATGTGATTAAACTGGTTATCTCAATTAAAAGAACTGACATTCTGCTTTGATACTATGAGATTATTTCTGATATCAGAATAATAAATTTCTTTTTGAACTTTGTCCTTTTTCAAAAAAATTCTGAACATACTGTATTTAAGTGAAGTCAGTTTTGTTTTTGTTTAAGACTACTATAACATGGGAGGTGACCACAATCTCTATGTTATACATTGAAGTAGTCTCAGGTTTTTGTAGTCCAATTGACTATGTATTTTAGTGCAGGTAAATGTGAATTTGGATTAAATTTGAAGTTGATTCAGTATATCTAATGACATAATACCACTATTTTATTTCAACTAAGCATTTTCAAATTTTATTTACTGGTCAGCTGATGTTATTATCCAATCAATAATTGATTATCAAGCACTTAACAGTTGGTTGCAGGACTTTTGAATTCAATTATAAGAAAGAAGAAAAAATATAAAGCAAAACTTCAAATATTTATACATATAACAGGATTTATGATAACTGCAGGATATATCAGATTACAATACAGCTTTTGTTCAGTGATCTTTGTGTTGATTATTATGTTTTAAATCCCTTTCTGGTTCTTTGAATGTTCAGATTTTTTCTCTTGATTAAGGCAAGCAACAGAACTTGTACAACTTATGTAGTTTCTTATCTCAGGGTGAATCCAGAAAATTTTAAACATAAGTGGTGGTATTCTCAACCAAGGATAAAAAGGAGGGTTCCAACTATATGCATGATCCCATTCAAATGCATTAATCTTCCATAAAAAGAGGAGGTTCCAATCATCAGACTCCCTGAGATCTGCAACTGTATCTTAAAGCAGCTATAATAAAACAAAAATTGTACATGTACTTCTGGCTACTTCAGATTGATTTTATTTTCAATCTATGGTAATGGTCACAATTTTGAAGACTATATACATGTATTTCCTTTTCCCCCCATATTTGTGTTTAAATGTAATCTTCTGCTTCTGCTTCTATTGTTACACAGGTTCTTCTGACAAATGACTGATAAACCCATCTTGTATCTACTAAAAGGGTGTTTGAGAATATATACAATATATTCAAGTTTCAGAGAGTCAGTCTGATATAAAATGTTGGTAAGTGTCTTCTTTGGAAGTGTTCAAAAACCTGTAAGAACTTGAACTTCCATGACTATTTTAATGTTACAACAGTAGAGGAACATGGAATATTGAACGGTATTCAAGAACTCGTCGAAATAGATCTGCAATCATTAATTTTACTCATATTTACTATTGTGAACTTGCAATTTCCTACGATGCGCGTACCGAGTTATCTCCCTTTGATCTCCGCTTCGCCACGAATAATCTGACAGAATTGCGTATCCGGGGTTTTTGTGATCTGATATTGTAATATTAGGAGCAAAAAATGGTTTTACTTCATATTTTATACCTCTCAACACGTTACCAAACCTATTTAAGGATTTATTAAGGATTTTCCGTGGACCTACGCAAATTTTCAGAAAAAAAGTTTCACTTCGCTCGTGAATTTATAACATTTTAACAATACTTTTTTATTATAATTATATAAAATAAGAAAGCTTATTCAATCTAGAATTGAACACTTTGATTTTTATTAATGTACGAGTACAAATAAGACGATACGAGTCCAAAAACCACGAGGCATGCACGTTTACAAAAAAATCGTAAACTCTGACCTTTTATCACGTGACCAATGTCTTGAACTTAGAAGCCATTAAATCGTTTGCCGTTCAACTGACTAGGATGTTACTATCGTTTCTTGAAATATGGTATAGTAAGAAACAGATAGGGTATTTATCATTTTCATCATAAAATGGTTTTTGCGTAAAGGCAGCTACGCGCCTGCTGATGGTGTCAGGATGGTTATATCTCACACTATCAGTCTGATGCCTTTCTTATAAGGATCCTACACAATCTTCGCTCGGCTCAAAAAATTTTCGCCTCGCTCCGCTCGACGATATATGCTTGCACTTTATTTCAACTCAGCTACGCCCCTGATCAGTATCCTGTATATCATTCTTCAAAGACTGTACTCTTGACAAGAAGATTGTCTAGGATCCTCCATATGGAAGACATTATGCTGATGATGTCAGATATAACCATCCTGACACCATCAGTATCCTGGACATCAATCTTCAAAGACTATACTCTTGACTAGAAGATTGTCTAGGATCCTTTATAAGGTAGGCATTAGACTGATAGTGCCAGATATAACCATCCTGACACCATCTGTATCCTGGACATCTGTGAATCTTCAAAGACTGTACTCTTGACTAGAAGATTGTCTAGGATCCTTTATAAGGTAGGCATTAGACTGATAGTGCCAGATATAACCATCCTGACACCATCTGTATCCTGGACATCAACCTCCAAAGACTGTACTCTTGACTAGAAGATTGTCTAGGATCCTCCATAAGGAAGGCATTAGACTGATAGTGTCAGATATAACCATCCTGACACCATCTGTATCCTGGACATCAATCTTCAAAGACTATACTCTTGACTAGAAGATTGTCAAGGATCCTCCATATGGAAGGCATTAGACTGATAGTGTCAGATATAACCATCCTGACACCATCAGTATCCTGGACATCAATCTTCAAAGACTGTACTCTTGACTAGAAGATTGTCTAGGATCCTTATAAGAAAGGCATCAGACTGATAGTGTGAGATATAACCATTCTGACACCATCTGTATCCTGGACATCAATCTTCAAAGACTATACTCTTGACTAGAAGATTGTCTAGGATCCTTTATAAGGAAGGCATTAGACTGATAGTGTGAGATATAACCATCCTGACACCATCAGTATCCTGGACATCAATCTTCAAAGACTGTACTCTTGACTTGAAGATTGTCTAGGATCCTTCATAAGAAAGGCATTAGACTGATAGTGTGAGATATAACAATCCTGACACCATCAGTATCCTGGACATCAATCTTCAAAGACTGTACTCTTGATTAGAAGATTGTCTAGGATCCTTCATAAGGAAGGCATTAGACTGATAGTGCCAGATATAACCATTCTGACACCATCTGTATCCTGGACATCAATCTTCAAAGACTGTACTCTTGATTAGAAGATTGTCTAGGATCCTTCATAAGGAATACATTAGACTGATAGTGCCAGATATAACCATTCTGACACCATCTGTATCCTGGACATCAATCTTCAAAGACTGTACTCTTGATTAGAAGATTGTCTAGGATCCTTCATAAGGAAGACATTAGACTGATAGTGTGAGATATAACCATTCTGACACCATCAGTATCCTGGACATCAATCTTCAAAGACTGTACTCTTGACTATATGATTGTCTAGGATCCTTTATAACCATCCTGACACCAATAATGTTTTAGACATCAACCTCTACAGTCTAGGATCCTCTACTGTCTTCCAATTCATCATGTTGGTTTTCTGTCATGAGATGAAGCAGAAGATTTGGGTTCTGAGCTGTCATCATGACTAGAAGATTGTCAATGATCCTCCATAAGGAAGGCCTTAGAATGATAGTGTGAGATATAACTATCCTGACACCATCAGTATGTTGGACATCAATCTTCACAATCTGTCCATCACCACTTTGGTTTTCTTCAATGGGATGAAGCAGAAGATCTTAGGTCAGCTATCCTTTAGACTAGAATGTTTTGGGATCTTTTTTGGAAGGTATAAGACTGATAGTGTGAGATATTATATACCCTCTTCCCATTCACAATTTTGGTTCAGCTGAGCATAAAACTTCATTTCCATTGCATATGTCAGTAAAAGTCTATCAAAATTAATCTAGCAAGAAAATTTTTGTTAAGAGAGTAGGTTGACTTCTCATGTGGGCATTAGCAGAAGTGAATCCTCCAATTTAAACTGGATTTTAGCCCACTGTTTTCTGGTTTGACATTTTTGAGTTTTTTGTAACCATTTTTCAGGAATAAAATTTTATAACATGAAAAAGTAATCTGAGATAGGATTTACCTTCAAAGGGAAGTTTTAATTCAATGAAAGATAACTAAAAGAGCATATAGTAAAAATAAATTGAGGTTGAAATTTAAATTAAAAAAAAATGTTAGAAAACTAAATTTTAGGCTGATTTAATAGATTTGTAAAATATATATTCATGTTAAATTTCAATTCTTCTGTATGTTATTTCAGCAACAATGTTTACATGGATGTGGAGTAAGACTTGGTCTAATACTGCTTATATATAAGTAGGTATATACCGTCTAGTGAAATACATTTTATTTTCAGCATATAATTTAAAGGAAGCGTTCTAGTTTTTTTTAAAGTTGTTAGAGGTGAGAAACTTTTTTTCTTCATATTTTTACATTTTTATGACTTTGAAGTTTTTAAAGATTTGAAGTAGATAGTTATCAAAGCTACCAGGATTATAATTTAGTACGCCATGTGTGTATTTTGTCTACATAAGTCTCATCAGTGACGCTCATATCAAAATAGTTATAAAGCCAAGCAAGTATAAAGTTGAAGAGCATTGAGGATCCAAAATTCCATAAAGTTGTTTCAAATACAGCTATGGTAATCAATTCCTGGGATAAGAAAATCCTTAGTTTTTCGATAAATTCAAAGTTTTGTATACAGGAAATTTATGAAAATGACAAATACAATTGATACTCATGTCAATGTCAAGTAGATGTCTTGATTTTTGTGTTTTTGGGATGTTGTCACATTGTTTTCCCTTCATTTTCTATCACCGAATTTGTTATATATGACCTATTCCTATATGTACTGTGGATTTCGTATTAATCTTCATGACTGAATTTTTGTGTATGTAGGTGAACAACAAATATAAATAATAAACAGAGTGCAAGTTTTCTATAGGCTTGTATGCAGACTTTTTTGGCAAAACACAATCAAATTCCTACAAAAATACAAATGTTTCTGAATAAATGGAAATTGTTACCCACAAAAATATAACTGTCCATCAATCCATGAGAATTGTTACCAACAAAAATACAACTGGTCCTCAATCCATTGAAATTGATCTCCACAAAAATTAAAGGAATCCCCAATAATATACCTACAATATTTGAACACTGATTTTTTTTTAACAATTTCGAATGACTTATCATTTTACTTTTTAGGCCAGCTTTATTAAAATTAGTCAGTATGGATTGATGTTTAAAATAGCCATTGGAGCTGACTTTTAAGGTAAGAAAGGGTATTGCAATAGTATCCCCTGGTGAATGCAACACCTAGTACCTTTGGCAGACAGACAACCCTCAAACTTAGTAAGATAGTCTGCCATCGTGTGTAGTTGATCACCATTTTGATTCAACCATTTTTACAGGAATTTAACCATTATTTGTCTATTGTACCACCATTACACATTCCTCACTTATACAGAGCAGGGGACGTTTCACCACAGCAAAGCAATCTTGTTTTTATTTCAGTATTATTTTGTGACTATACTTATAGTAAATGTTTTAAAGATTTCAATTGATTACATAGATGTTATGTGTTGTATTGTTGGGATGATGTCACATTGATGTGTTTCTCCTTTTACCTTGAAATATTATAAATCACTTATTTCTATATCATGTACAAGAATATACCAACAGAGGTATTATAAACAATTTTGATTGACCAAGACATTTCATATTCCAGGGTACAGCATTACAGCTTGTCCACAAGGATTCATGTTGGAAATAACCATTGGCATTGATTTTTAAGGTAAGAAATAGCTGTTACAAAGATTTATAATAACATTAGATGTATGTTTCATTATAATACGTTATTTTGATTGGCTACACAGCATTCTCGCGTTATTCCTTATTCAACTCATTACACAATAAGATTTATCATTCATGATGACACGAGGTCCCACTATAAAGTGCACAGGTAAATAAATAAAAACTTGATAAAAATCGTGTTTTCATGATCCTTGCTGAAAAATGTAATTATAAGTATTGAATGCTTCTTTTTGTAACTTCATAGGGTTGTAAAAAAGTTGACCGTGTGCACTCTTGTTAGAATGAAGCGCGGAAACAAAATGTACTCCGGTAACGCTTTACACCCAATGAAGTTGCAAAAAGAAGCATTCAATTCTTAAATTGTTTGTATTTAAAGAGCATGTACATGATCAGGGTTTTTATAATCTTCTTACAATCTAACGTTTTTTGAAAGGATGTGCCAAGATTTAGGAAGTCAAAACAAATTATTTAAGGAAGTGTCTCTTTCTTTTGTTATCGAACGTTTGTTTATTTGGTTAAAGTTTTTTCTTGGTTATAAAAACCTGCTGTTCAATATGTATAATATGGATCTCTTTAAGAATATTTGATGAAAACTTAACCTTTTTTTTGTAATTCCCAATTTAAATCTCTGAAATAAAGACATTAGTATAAGGGACGACATCAAAAGATCGATGTAGGATAAAAAACTTAAATCAAGTAGTTTGGGGGTGGGGGATCAACATTGCTGCAAGTTTTGTTAATCCAAAATCGATTTTACATATATCCATATAGGTAAATTGATTTATCCCAAATTAAGTTAAGAGGGGGAGTGGGGGGGGGGGGGGGGGGGGTAGTGAAAAAACTATGTGAATTAAGTTTTTTATCCTACATTGAACTTTTGATGTCGTCCCTGAGAATACCGCTGTTCAAAAGTCAGAAATTGGTCGAGAGAAAACGAATCCGGGTTACAAAAAAAGCATATCAGCAGAACAACAGAACGATAAAGTGCAACAAAAACAAACATACATAGAAATTTACTATTTGATATCAACTGCCATATTCCTGACTAGGTACAGGACATTTTAAGAAATAAATATGGGTGGAACCTGGTGTTATGGCTATAACCAATCCTCCCGCTTATGTAATATGCCAGAAAAATTGAAAATATCTTAATTCTTTTTCAGTCTATCGTTACCATTATTACTGTGGCTGCATAAAAGAATTTTTGTCTTAATGTTGACATACAGTTGGCCAACCTTGCATGTTGACATTTAAAGGACACAGCTTTCAATAAAGTTCATCACAACATTGTGCTAGCACTTGATAACAACTGTCGTGCTATTCTTGTAATGTTAGACTTATGTGCTGCAAGTTATTGACCAGCTGATTCTGATTGAACATCTTGAATACTCCTACAGAATATCTGATAATGACCTTTCATTGACAAGATTTTACTGAAACAACAGAACATAACTTATCTCTAATAAATATTGATAATGATGATATGCAGCTACATTTTGGTGTTCCACAAGGCTCTCTATTAGGATTGTAAATGTACTCTTTGGTTTTTTTTAAACGTATTGATGAAATCGGCATATGTCACAATATGAACTTATATTCCTATGCTGAAGATAATGAGGTTTATCCTGAATGAACTAAAGACTAGAGGCCGGTTTGACTAATATAAATGCATAGACGAATTCAAATTAAATATGCTCACAGTTAGTAATCTTTAGTGTGTAATACTCCCTTTGTTAATAAGGTATATAGGTAAATTACAGTTGTAATGATTATTCATTTATGTAATTTTATGTAGTTTTATTGTATCAACCTTTTTATTTTATCTGATGTGCCATTTTTAGTTTGTTAATTGACAAGATTATTCAACATTGCTAGTCTGCCCATTCATGAAATTTTTAAGTGTGATTTGAAAATAGCCCCCTCCCCTCGGACAACGATTTCAATTTTTTAAGTGATATTTTGAAATCTAACATAAATTTTAGTTGAAGGAACCTGCAAGATAAGATTTTTCTTTGTTTAATTTGTAATGATCAGTTAAAGAGGATAACATTTGTTTATTTGTCCATCATCATCTTCTATCCAAAACTTCGTCCTGAACATGAATACAATATATGACACTGGACGTAAAGCAACCAACAATCAATCAATCCAAAAATCCAATAGATATAATCTGAAAGTGATTCATGTATGAAGCGTTGGGTTTTGAGAAATCACAGAATAAAATGATTTATAAGAGCAAGATTTTAGGGATTGCTGCAGTGATTTGATAAGATAGACATAGTTTGATTCCTATGGCACCTTCATCAGAATTAAAACTACAGAGGTATACTAAAGCCTGAAAAGAAAATTTGTATTTCACAATTTCACAATGTCATCATCAGGAGAAATTATCAATAGGGAGTGAAAGTAGATGTGAAAGTTAACTGGATCAAGAAAGTTGAATAAAATATGTTTTTTTTATAAATTTGGACGACATTTTACTTGCAATTATGTATCATTTCCTACATTGGACATAGTACAGACTTGCAGTCCCGTACCCTTTTCAACACTTGAAGAAGTATGTACGGTTGTCTGAGCGAAGCCAATTGGAAGCATGTACCTCTTAGTGAAGCTAATTGGGAGTGTACCCTCTGTCCTTGCGAAGCCAATTGGAAGCAGTGCATATATATCTCTGTCTGCTAATGCCAATTGGAAGTAATGTACCACTGGCAGAGCGGTCCCAATTAGAGGCATGTAACTCTGAGCGAAGCCAATTGGAAGCATGTACCTCTGCAAAATTAATTAAACACTTTTAAACAAATTTTATTTAACATTCTTTTTAAAGTTTACTTTCATACCTACTTTCATTTTCTATTGATGATTATTCCCCCTGTTGACACTTTTAAGTGCGAATTATCACGTCACCATTTTGTACTCATCTGTAGTTCTTATTCTGATGAAGGTGTCCTAGAAATTAAAACATGCAAACATCGTTAAATACTCCAACAATCCCTGACATATTGTTATAAATGATTTACAATTATCATAAATGAATCTTTTAGGCAGCAACCATTTGATTTTCTGGGGGGGGGGGGGGCTATGGTTTTTTTTGGGAAAAAAAGTTTGTTTCCAGGTTTTGGTGAAAAAAATAGTTTGTTTTGGACCCTGAGTAAAAAAAATTGTTTGTTTCACCCTCAGCTGCCACTATATGTAATGCTAAAATTGAAAGAAAAAAATTGTCTTCAATTTGTCGCTAAAAAAATAGATTGTTCTTCGCCGAAGGCGAAAAAAAAAGTTTGCACAGAAAAAAAAACCATAGCCCCCCCCCAGAAAATCAAATGGTTGCTGCCTTATAGACCTTTCAAATGAAAAAAGAAATTTAATATGCATTATCCACGTAGCAGGTGGTGCGTTCAACTCAAACTTCCTACCAATACATCTGTCTTCTCTCCTTTCATCCTGCCATAAGGAAAGCAACAGAGCTTATAGTGACTTTAAACACCAATCAATCAATCTACTTGGGTTTATGAATTCATAAGAACAAATTGTCTGCAACTATATCAGTTTGTTTATTAACATTTGTAAATATAAATAATCATAATATCCTTGAAATACAAGTAATTATAAGGCACCTAATAGAATTTACTAGAAACAAAGTACATGTACTTTTAAAATGTGGCACAAAATATATTTGAACAGAAGCATAAAGTACTTAATATGACACCAGTTAGATTTTACTATTTATAAGTACTTAAAATAACACCATATAGATTTGAATAGAAACATAAGGTACTGTATATGGCACCAAATAGTATGAAATAGTTCATTTATCATAACAAACATAATGTAAAAACATCTGTTTCATTGATGCATGAGCTCTGTATCTGGCAAAAAAAAAAACTTATTGCATGTTTTCATTGTATTTAGTTAATTAATCTGTATGCAAATTACAACATCATAATTTGTGAACAAATATATCTATTTTCCTTTGTTTTAACACAAAGAATTCATTTTTTTTTATCTATTTTCTATTTTGTCATTGTTAAAGCTTATGATACTTAGTGTTAAGTAAGGATAAAAAAGGGGAATAATCCATTATAGTAAAAACATAGTTTTTGTTAAAAAAAAATCAAAACAGTGCTGAGATTGTAATCAAAATGCATATATATACACACAATAAATGGTCGTGTGGTCTAGCGGGACGGCTACAGTGCAGGCGATTTGGTGTCACGATATCTCAGTAGCATGGGTTCGAATCCTGGCGAGGGAAGAACAAAAAGTTTTCGAAAGCAAATTTACAGATCTAACATTGTTGGGTTGATATTTAAGACGAGTTGTATACACACAATAAATTATACATATATATAGATACAATATGCTATTACAAATAGATTTCCAGTGTCAAATGTGATGAGTTAAACTTAGTATTTGTTAGAAATGTTATTTTTGTGCTAGGATTGTTATGAAAATTTATATATAGGTATGTGCTGCTTATAATTCCAAATTGATTTGCTATGTCAAAACTGTTATGAAACTATATTTACTAAGATCATATCCTATGAATTTTTATTTTCTAGTGTTAAAATAAAATTCATGAAATTTGAAACCCTTTTAAAGAAGCAGTCACATCAGGTTTAGGAATTTTGGTCAGATTATTATTTTTGAACTCCTATGGTTTCTTCCTATGATTCAGTGTAAAATATTTTGCACTATATCACCCACTTTTCTTTTCACATTTAAGACTTCAAAAGTTCATAAAAGGTCATTTACCAAAATCTAAGCAGATTCTATATTTCTTTTCTTAAGATTTTAGACCCAAAGAATGCCAATGCTAATTAGAAGGTAAAAGTCTGAGTCAGCCATTTCCCATCATTTTTTAAATACATGTATTAGATATCAAATATCTTGAAAAGGAGTTCAACAATCATCACTATTTTTAGCTTATTTTGATCCTTAACTAATACGCTCCTCTCTGCTTCATAGTACCAATTTAAATTTCACCGGACTACTGCTTATTTTGTTTGTATATATATGCCTCGCACAAAATTGTACAAGCTTGACAATAGTTTTCTTGTTTTTTTTTATAACAACTAGACAGCATGAACATGTGCACTTGTTATTTTTTATAAAAACATTAGGGAGGCAGGTAGTGTCATTTATGCATTTTGAATTATGATGCAAAAGTTTCCCTCATTTCAAGGAATAGCAAGAAAACTTGTTAAGAAGTGTTAAGTTTTTGTTTAATTATTATTTAAAATATGGAATGTTGTTTTTTTTTAATGATAATAGACTTTTTTAATACTATCAAAGCATTTGATAGGTGAAGACACAGGTTTCCAACTTTTTTCCACGAGTTCACTCGTTTTAGTTGGTTTTTCCTGACCAGCAGGGTTGTCGATGATAACGATTTTGCCATTTCTTTCTCTCTCAAATACATTTTCTTATTAATAATTGTTATTTATGCTTATGCTTATGAGTTGTATTAATATATATTGTTTTAATAAATATTAAAATCCAGTACCCTACTAGCTGTCTGGGTTATTGGCAATATATATTTGTAGTTTGCGAAAAGATGTTGCTAGTGAGTTGGGTCACAACATATAAAGGTAACATTATTCTTGGATATGATGATATAAACACTTATTTTGTGTCTACTTCAGTCGCCAGTTCTTCCTCATAATTTAGTACATGTCACCAAATCTTAATTTCCATGTTCGACACTTTGGTGTCACAATTAGAACCGAATCTGCTAAACCTTCCGTGGGCACTCGAGTTAACCCCCTGGTTGTCGAGCCTGCGACTTTTGTCGCAGAAAGCTCGACATAGGGATAGTGATCCGGCGGCGGCGGCGGCTACGGCGGCGGCGTTAGCTAACTTCTTAAAAGCTTTATATTTTAGAAGGTAGAAGACCTGGATGCTTCATTCTTTGTATATGGATGCCTCATGTTACGAACTTTCCGTCAGTCACATGTCCAATATCCTTGACCTCATTTTCATGGTTCAGTGACTACTTGAAAAAAAAGTTAATATTTTTTGTAATGTTAAATTCTCTCTTATTATAAGTAATTGGATAACTATATTTGGTATGTGCGTACCTTGTAAGGTCCTCATGCCCGTCAGACAGTTTTCACTTGACCTCGACCTCATTTCATGGATCAGTGAACAAGGTTAAGTTTTGGTGGTCAAGTCCATATCTCAGATACTATAAGCAATAGGTCTTGTATATTTGGTGTATGGAAGGACTGTAAGGTGTACATGTCCATCTGGCAGGTGTCATCTGACCATGACCTCATTTTCATGGTTCAGTGGTTATAGTTAAGTTTTTGTGTTTTGGTCTGTTTTTCTTATACTGTATGCGATATGTCAACTATAATTGGTGAATGGAATGATTGTAAGGTGTACATGTCTAGCTGGCAGGTGTCATCTGACCTTGACCTCATTTTCATGGTTCAGTAGTTATAGTTAAGTTTTTGTGCTTTGGTCTGTTTTTCTTATACTGTATGCAATAGGTCAACTATATTTGGTGTATGGAATGATTGTAAGGTGTACATGTCTAGTTGGCAGGTGTCATCTGACCTTGACCTCATTTTCATGGTTCAGTAGTTATAGTTAAGTTTTTGTGTTTTGGTCTGTTTTTCTTATACTGTATGCAATAGGTCAACTATATTTGGTGTATGGAATGATTGTAAGGTGTACATGTCTAGCTGGCAGGTGTCATCTGACCTTGACCTCATTTTCATGGTTCAGTAGTTATAGTTAAGTTTTTGTGTTTTGGTCTGTTTTTCTTATAATATATGCAATAGGTCAACTATATTTGGTGTATGGAAATATTTTATGATCTACATCTTAGTTGCTCAGGTTTTATTTGACCATGACCTCATTTTCACAGTTCATTGCTCAGTGTTAAGTTTTTGTGTTTTGGTCTGTTTCCTTAAACTATAAGCAAACAACCATATTTGTTGTATGGAAGGTGTAATTCCTTTTTATATTCATTTATTTATTTTTAATCAGAAACAATTTGAATATTGAATACAAGAATCTTTTTAATGGAAATATGAATAAATCATACATTTTTGTTATAAGTAATAATTACTGAACACTGATTAAATGAAACTTTGGAAGGTGTGGAAATGTTAGAGCATTAGCTCACTCATGCATGAACATTTGTCCTGTACTACAGTTCACCACAACCATATTAATTAATCGTTTAAATGTGTACAGATTGAACAATATTTTCTTTCCACAAAGTTAAAGAATAACATTTACAGAATTGTTTTATACATATGATCTAAGATAAGTATACTTTGGTTTTAAATATAATCATGATTTGATGGTAGCAAATATAAATTAAATGGCTTAAGTTAACATATTGTTAAAATTTATCCTTTTTGCAGATCTATTATTTTCAATAATTACTAGAACACACCCGCGAAATCGCGGGCATTCAGAGCGGAGTTAAAAGTATGTAAAGTGTTGTTAGAAGTTTTATACCTCCTCCTTCATTTCCAAAATTCCCAATTTTTGGTTTTCTATCAATTTCAATATGAACATACATTTAGTATGTTATGAACATCAAGTTAAGTAAGGAGCCTGTAGTTCAGTGGTTGTCGTTTGTTTGTGTGTTACATATTTGTTTTTCGTTCCTTTTTAGTACATAAATAAGGCCGCTAGTTTTCTCGTTTGAATTTTTTTACATCGTCATTTCGGGGCCTTTTAAAGCTGAGTATGGGGTATGGGCTTTGCACGTTGTTGAAGGCCATACGGTGACCTATAGTCGTAAATTTCTGTGTCATTTTGGTCTCTTGTGGATAGTTGTCTCAACATGGCAATCATACCACATCTTTTTTTTGTAATCAATGAATTTTGTAAAATATTTAATGAATGGAGAATTTCAGAAAAGGTATCAAAAGTTCACATGAATAATTTTAGCGCTTATCTGTATATTACTATATAAATAAAGTGTATTTACTTTCAATTCTTAGTTTAGTAATCGATCCATGGTGGTCAATTGACATAGTATACAGACCCTCTCCATTTAATAAACTCTGAACAGAATTAAAATACACTTAATTCGTACTATTTGTTTGTTCAAAGTATACAGAAAAACGCAAACCGGAAGTATAATCTGACTTAAAATTTCGTCCAATGACGGGACAATATCCGGATTCCTTTTTTCTCGTTTTTCTCCCAAAATAACTCAATCTGAATAATCATATGAATGGATGACAAATGCGACTATGCACTGTATATATAGGACACAGAGTCGTGTTGATTAATTTATTGTGGAAAGAAGAGAAGCGACACCAAAAATGAGGTCTTCTCGTTTAATAGTATAGATACATGTATTCTTATTGATTAAATTAGTTATTTTTTTTTATTAAAAGCATAAAATAGTAATATTAGGCCAGGATTTTTATAATTTGTTGGTTTACGGATCCGCCGACCCGATTTTGCCGATTTCGAGAATAAAAATAAAATCGAATTTTCAGGCTTTTTTTTATTCTCGCCGACCCTTACGAATGCATTATCCCTGAAAAATAATTAAAATATCCTTTTTAAAGAAATGAAATGCATTAATCACTAACAGAAGTGATGACACTTTCTGTTGTGAAAAATGAAACTTCCAGTTTACGTTTCTAAAAATAGACAAATCAATTATTAATGACCTTGAAATGTCGTTTGCGCAAATAATTTTGCGGAACGAAACCGGTGTTTAAAACCAATTACACAATAACTTCGTTTCCCTTATTTGTCACCGGTCCGTAAGATGCATGTTCTCATAGAAATAGACTTGTCCAAATGTGGACAGGTGGAAGTTCAAGACATCAAGTTAAAGTACTGAATTTTAACAAATCATTTGATATTTTCTTGTTTCATAGATAATAAAAAAATATCGTCCATTTGGATAAAAAACGGGAATGCATGACAACAGATTATTTAACCTGATATTCTGAATCTCGTTTTCCAGTGGACGAGTCTATTACGGTTTTGACACGTGTTGAAACTTATTTTCGTACGACGTTTTTATTTTGTTTTCTTTATCAGTTTTCGTGCTTATTATTTTTCACCAAGTTTTGATTAAAAGCTAAGTCAAATAACTGCCGTGAATCTGTTTTTCTTGTTTGTGAAATCTTTGTCCGTGTGTAGGATTTAATAATGTCCCCAATGAAATAGTGTCCATCGGACATTATTCCCTAGTAAATATGGTCCCTGGACAATATTTACTTATTTATATGTGTCCTGGACACATTTTTCTATGAAAAACTGTCCTCGGGTACGAAAAAGTGTCCATGAAAGTGGACATAATTAAATACTTTACTTCTGTGATAAGATGTCCACCACATTTTGAACTTTTTTTTATATATATGATTAAATAACATCCATTGCTAAGTTATATTACTAAATGTTTTCTTATCAATTCTTGCTAATTTTTAATACACTAATTTTGTTACTTTGACAGGAATTACTTAAGTTATCTCATTGGCACTCATACCATGCTGATCTTCTTTAATTTAGATTATTATAATATATATATATATATATATATATATATATATATATATATATATATATATATATATATATATATATATATATATATATATATATATATATATATATATATGTATATATATATATATATATATATATATATACAATTATTCAAAATGAAATAAGAAGCAGGTGTAGGTAAACAAAAAAAAAAATCATTTTCTAAACTTCATGTCAAACAATTAATAATTGAATTACAAACATTTATATCATTAGAAATATTCATATATGCTTAGATTTGTATTATCAAGATATTTCTTATAACTTATATAATTATACATTTCTCTGTATTCCTTTCCATCCATTTTTTGTTTTGTTTATATTAATCAATTTCTAATGAAACTTTCTTGTTTTATCAAAATTCAAGCATAATAAAACATTATAATGACCATTGTATTACTTCCCTTGGAGGACACAATTTGTTAATAATAGTAGGATTTAATAATGTCCCCCATGAAATAGAGTCCTCTATTTCATAACATTTTGTAGTCAAGTGGACACCATTTCATAGATATTGCTATGATAATGTGTCTACTTAGGGGACAATATTCCATGGCAATGGACATTATTGAATACCTTAATTCTATGAAAAAGTGTCCATATGGACACTATTTCCCAGGACACTATTATGTCTTACACGTGTACCACCTTTTTTTTTTACCGGAAATTATTAGACAATGTCATGCGATGTCTCTTACAGCTGAGCAATAATATAATTATTTCATCAAACTAAAATTTAAAAACGATGTCAAAATAGTATGACAAACATATTATTAGAAAGGTGAAATATATTTTTATTTTGCATATCAGTTTTCTGTCTTGAAAATATTTTTTTTATTTTTTTTCCGACCGACCGACCCGACTTTTTCATGGAGAAAATCCGTAAACCAACAAATTAAAAAACCGTGGCCTTACTAAGTATATAGAATGATAGATGTGAGAAATATCAATTAATAATATTTTTAAGCTTAATTATATTATGTAACAATGTCCTTTTACAATAAACAATTATACCCTCACTTTAAAAAAATGCAGGTATACTGTTTTACCTCTGTCTGTTCATTGGTCAGTCCATCAATCCATCTACCACTCCGTCCATCCATCCGTCTGTCCTTTTGTCTGTCTGTCCATCACATGAATATTTTCATCACATCTCTCTGAGGAACTACATTACAAGGATTTCTGAAATTTGGTTTCAGGGTTTATATAAGTTAGCTATACCTTGTGATGCGTTTTGAGATTCATCACTCAACAACTTCCTGTTTACTGAATACTTGTATCATTTTACACATATTAGCCCAGTTGAAAAGTTTCGTCACATTTTTCCCAGGAACTGCAATACAAGGATTTCTGAAATTTGAGTTCACCATGTGATGTGTTTTTAGATTCACCACTCAAGATTTTCCTGTTTACGAAAATATTTTAAAACCAGTTGCTCACAGTTTCACTTGTTATACCCCTTGCAACGAAGTTGCGGAGGGTATAATGTTTTTGACCCGTCCGTCCGTCTGTCCATCAGTCCGTCCGTCAGTCCGTCAGTCCTGTTTCTTGTCAATGCAACTCCTCTGAAACCACACAACAGAATTTCACGAAACCTTTTCAGATAATAAGGACATACTATGTAGTTGTGCATATCGACGGGAAATTGCGATTCAATTTTTTTTTCTAGGAGTTACGCCCCTTTGAACTTATTTACTTTAATGTACTACTGCAACAGTTTGTCATCGCAACTCCTCTCAAACCACACAACAGAATTTCACGAAACCTTTTCAGATAATAAGGACATACTATGTAGTTGTGCATATCGACGGGAAATTGCGATTTAATTTTTTTTCTAGGAGTTACGCCCCTTTGAACTTATTTACTTTAATGTACTACTGCAACAGTTTGTCATCTTTACTCCTCTCAAACCACACAACAGAATTTCACGAAACCTTTTCAGATAATAAGGACATACTATGTAGATGTGCATATCGACAGGAAATTACGGTTCAATTTTTTTTCTAGGAGTTATGCCCCTTTGAACTTATTTGCTTCAATGTACTTCTGCAACAGTTTGTCATTTCAACTCCTCTGAAAACACACAACAGAATTTCATGAAATTTTGTAGATAATAAGGACATACTATGTATATTGACAGAAAATTATTATTTAATATTTTTTCTTATACAATTTTTTTTCTTATACTTATTTAATTTCTCCAATGACAATGTGGGGACATGGGGTATGTGAGCGTGCTCACTAAGGTTCTTTAATTTGCTTAGGGCTCAGCAAAACAAAAGAATGTCATCAAATATTTATTGCCCTTTATTGCTAGACAGTTACTTTCTATTTGGTTATAATAAATATTCATATTAAAGGGGCACTAGCTACGAGATATATAAAAAATCTAATCTATTATTTTTTTATCAATCAATAATTAAATGCAAAAAGTGAATATTAATTCACTTTTAGCAGCCAGTATAGTTCAATTTTGTCAAAATAAGCTAAAAAACATTGATTATGAATTATTTACTTGCAAGTGAATAATTTAATTTCATTGAATTTGTATTCAAGTGACCTTCAATTTAACCCCTTAGCTTGAGATAGATAACAAGTGAAATGTATATGTAAAGTTATTTAAAGGAAAAGAACTTTTTAATAGTTTGGACAAATGTTTTACATTGTTTTAAATCAGATATGAGAATTTGATTAAAATTGGTGAACATGAATTTGACAGCTAGTACACCTTTAAATACACATGGCCATGCAAAGTTAGCTACATATTACCTTTTTATATCAAATGTCTGATACACAAAGGTAAGTATCATGAGGGTAGTAATGCCCTTTACCATCAGGCGTCAAAAGGCAATTTCAGCTACCGTTAGCGTCAAATTGATTAAAATCTTCAACTTCGTACTTTATTTGGCTTTTTAACTTTTTTGGATTCGAGCGTCACTGATGAGTCTTTTGTAGACAAAAAATTAATGTGATACAGTTAACTCTCGTTGTCTCGAACTTGGTTGACCCGAAATTTCGGATTAGTCGAAGTTTTCACGTGGTCCCAAACTTTATTCCATACAAAAGTATGTAATTCCTGATGAGTCGAAATTTCGGTTGAGTCAAACTCAATTTACGGTCCCAAGGTAAACTAAGTATTCAAAATTCATTTTTTATCTCGAACTAATACACATATGTCAAAACATGACCTCCGGGATTTAAATGGATTGCAGAGTTAATCTGACAATACACGTGTAATTAAATTTCCAGTCACTGACCACTGTATTGATTTATGACATGCTATTTCCATGAGTGTTTATATATTTACCTAAGATTATCTTTTATAGAATTTTGATAAATAATTAGTGATGCATTGTTAATGTTCATGAAAAAGTATTTAAAATGTTTACAAAACAATTAATTTGTGATTTACACTAATGAGCTTGGGTGTGTATAAAGTGAGGATTATGGCTTCCGTTGATGATCACCTAAAAACTACTCAAACGGCGTCTTTGATCTTGTTATACTCTCTTGGAAAAGCCATAGGATTTTTTTTAATTGAAACAATTGAATAAGTAAAAATAATGTCATTATAATAATAAAAGACTGTGACATACAAATACATCGATCTGATACTAGAATATTGATCCCCTCGCCATATTCACCCGGATTTATTTTAGCTTTACCAAGCTAAGCAAGAGTTGTGTCCCTTAGATTGTCGAACTTCCGGTGTTCGTTTGAGTCGAACTACGTGTATCTCGAAATATTTCTCTGGTCCGGCTGACTTCGACATAACGAGAGTCGACTTTACGTCGAAATCATTTGATTTTTGTATTGTCTAAAAGAAAGTGCATATTTTATCATCATGCACCAAAAACTACCGTTAACGGTTATTGGCAAGAATTTTTACCGTAATTGGTCCTGAAGGTACCTACATTACCACCCTCTATCATATGCATGACATAGTGAGCAACTCTTTGTTGCGATTTGCACATGTGTCATTTAGTGACGACATCAAGTGGTCAATGAAGGATAAAAAACTTAATTCATATAGTTTTTTTCGCTGACACCCTTACCCCCTCTAAACTTAATTTTCGAAAAATAGATTGACCAATATGGATATATATATAAAATCAATGGCAATTAAATGAAACTTGCTGCAACTTTGACCCCCTCCCCCAGCAATTTATTTGAATTAAGTTTTTTATCCTTCATTGAATTTTTGATGTCGTCCCTTATACATTGTGTTTTACAGATATGTATATATGCAATGAATGCAGCAAATCTTACAAGACTAGAAAAGGTCTTCAAAACCATGCATGTAATATATGCCAACTATGTAGAAAAACCTTTCCATCAGCACAAAAATTGAAAAGACATAATTGCAAACAACAGATATTAAACAAGGAGATGCTGAAATGCCAACTTTGTAAAAAGGAATATTCTACAGAGAATAGACTAAGATCTCATAAATGCTCATATTGCCAGATGTGTTCAATTCTTTTCTCAACATACCAAAAATGTTCCAATCATATCTGTCGACATGCAGGAAAAACCTTGAATACAGAAAATGAAACAAAAGATGAAGTAAAGAATAACACTCAAAAGACAGATAAAGTAAAGAATAACACTCAAAAGACAGATAAAGTCAAGAATAACACTCAGAAGACAGATGAAGTCAACAATAATACTCAGAAGACAGATGAAGTCAACAATAACACTCAGAAGACAGATCAAGTAAAGAATAACACCCAGAAGACAGATAAAGTAAAGAATAACACTCAGAAGACAGATCAAGTCAACAATAACACTCAGAAGACAGATCAAGTCAAGAATAACACTCAGAAGACAGATAAAGTCAAGAATAACACTCAGAAGACAGATCAAGTCAAGAATAACACTCAGAAGACAGATCAAGTCAACAATAACACTCAGAAGACAGATCAAGTCAAGAATAACACTCAGAAGACAGATAAAGTCAAGAATAACACTCAGAAGACAGATAAAGTCAAGAATAACACTCAGAAGACAGATAAAGTCAAGAATAACACTCAGAAGACAGATCAAGATCTTGTTGCACTTGATGTTATACATGAAATCTTCCAATTTAAACCGATAAACTTGACATGGCAAATGAAACATTGCACAAATTTAGGGTTAAGGTTTGAGAAATCATCATATCCATTGTATGATTTAACTGCGCCAAACATAATTGGAAATCCTAAAGACTTACAGAAAATTATAGGTGATGGAAACTGCTTTTACAGAGCCATTTCTTATGCTATTACAGGAACTGAGACAAATCATATCAAAATAAGATCTGCAATAGTTAATCATATCCATCACTTAGGGACAAATCTTCATTCCCTTCTACAACATGGTCAAACATGTTTTTCTTATGTACTGCAAAATCAAATAAATATTCCAGGAAGTTGGGCAACAGAAGTTGAGATTTTTGTAGCATCTAATTTATTAAGAACTCATATTTTCACCTATGTCAACACTGGCAATAACTCATATAAGTGGACCAAATTTGATGCAAACTACCTAAATCCAAATATTATAACAGATGAAACTGGTATTTATCTAAACCATACAAATGGTAATCATTATGATATTGTTTTGTCAACCTCAACAGTTCATAAAACATTACCCTGTGGACATTTTGATGAAAAAAGGGAACAAAGACAACCAAAAAAACAAGAATCTGAAAAATTTGGAGAAAAGAAAATAAGGAAAACAGAGTATATGAGAAAATTCATGCAAATGAAACGATCCAATACAGATTATGCAGAAAAGGAAAGAATAAGTCATCAAAATCGAAGACTAGAAAGTAAATTTAAACATTTTGAAGTAGACTACAATAAAAAGAGAAGGACTAATCCAGAGTTTGTTGCTTTTGAGAAGGCACACAACAAAAAGAGAAGGACTGATCCAGAGTTTGTTGCATTTGAGAAGGAGCACAACAAAAAGAGATGGACAAATCCAGAGTTTATTGCCAATCAGAAAGAGCACAACAAAAACAGAAGGTCAAATCCAGAATTTGTTGCATTTGAGAAGGAGCACAACAAAAAGAGAAGGTCAAATCCAGAGTTTGTTGCATTTGAGAAGGAGCACAATAAAAAAAGAAGGACTGATCCAGAGTTTGTTGCATTTGAGAAGGAGCACAACAAAAAGAGATGGACAAATCCAGAGTTTGTTGCCAATCAGAAAGAGCACAACAAAAACAGAAGGTCAAATCCAGAATTTGTTGCATTTGAGAAGGAGCACAACAAAAACAGAAGGTCAAATCCAGAGTTTATTGCATTTGAGAAGGAGCACAATAGAAAGAGAAGGACTGATCCAGAGTTTGTTACATTTGAGAAAAACCATAATAAAAGTAGAAGAACTGATCCAATTTTTATGAAATTTGAAAAAGATTACAATAATAAAAGAAGAAGTGACCCAACCTTTAAAGCCTTTGAGCATGACATTGACAGGAAACGCAATAGTAGTATTAACAAAGCTTTAGATTTACATGAATTGATTGATGCATTTCATCATGAGGTTTCAACAGCTTGCATTTACAGATGTACATCATGCGACCAGCTGTGGTTTAAGGAATCTGTTGAACCAGTTGAAAAACTACAAAATTTGAAAGAACCCTTATTTTCACAGTGTGTTCGAAAGAAAAATAGTATTGATGGATTTGAGTATGTCTGTCGCACATGTTTAAAATCTTTGAAGAAGGGTAAACTGCCAAATTTAGCAATTTATAATAAACTAAATTTCCCGTTAAAACCACAAGTTTTGATGCTAAATTCTCTGGAAGAAAAGCTTGTGGCACCAGTATCAACATTTTTTCAAATGCGTGAACTTCCCAGTGGAGGTCAGTTTGGTATTCAAGGAAATGTAGTCAATGTTCCAGCTGATAATATGTCAACTGTTAAAATGCTTCCAAGAAGACTGCCAGAGTCACAGACAATACCAGTAAAATTGAAAAGAAGATTAAGATACAAATCACATGTAATGTTTCAGAATATAAGACCACAAAAATGTATAGATGCAACAAAATATCTTCTGACTAAGCCTTTGTTTAAGCAGTACGTCACGGATGGACTTGATGAGAAATGGCTTACTGAACATATGCAAAGTTTAGAAAACACAGATTGGGATACATTTATTGAAAAAAATCCAGAAACAAATCATCCTCATCCCGTTAAATCACCTGAAATAAAAAACAAACAGAATGAAGAAAAAACTAAAATGAAACAAGAGACAGACAAGACAGAAGAAGATGACCTATGGAGTGAATATGATGATGATTTTGTTAATAAAGATGATATGGAAAAACAGCAGGAATGTGATGGGGTCTATGACACAATGTTATACCCAGAAAACTTAGATAGTCAGAGAAATATACTGTCATTTGCACCAAGTGAAGGTAACTTACCAGTTAGCCCTTTTGGAGATGCTATTGAAGAATTGTCATTTCCTGGTTTATTTTGTGGTGAAAAACGTCCATCAAACAAAGAACGAACAGTGTCGGTGAAATATAGCGAAATATGCAAGTCCGAACTACGCCAAAATGATCGAAGAGCAGCACAAAATATTACTAATATCTTTTTCAAAGCCAAAAAAATTCAAATGAAACAAATTCAAGATAAGGTTTGGTTGTCACTACGACGAGTAAAAACCAAAGGAAAGAAAATTACAGCAAAAGATTTAAAAGACGAAAGCAATGTCGATACTTTGGTAAAGTTAGATGATGGTTACAGAATATTTAGAACACTACGAGGATCACCACCGTACTGGGAATCTGCCAAAAAAGATTTATTTGCTATGGTTAGGCAATTAGGTTTACCAACTTGGTTTATTTCCCTGTCATCAGCAGAAACAAGATGGAAACCACTATTAAGGTCACTTGGAAAAATAATTGATGGAGTACAGTATTCAGATGCAGATATAAATACCATGACCTGGCAAACTAAATGCCGATTGGTGCGATCTGATCCAGTCACCACTGCTCGCTACTTTGATTACAAAGTACAAAAGTTTTTCCATTCTTTTTTGAACTCATCTCTAATGCCTCTTGGGAAAGTTAAAGATTTTTTTTATCGAATAGAATTCCAACAAAGAGGTTCACCACATGTTCATTCAGTTTTATGGATTGAGAATGCACCCTTCTTGGAAATAAACGAAAACAAAGATATTGAAGACTTTATATCTAAATATATCACCACAAATAGAAATTTGCCAGTTCAGGATGGACAACAAGATTTAGTAAAATTGCAAATGCATAGGCATACACATACATGTAGAAAGCAAAAGAAAAAAACCTGCCGTTTCAATTTTCCACTACCACCTATGAAAAAGACTATCATTCTAGATAAACTGCCATCAAATATGACTCCTAAGGAAGTGAAGAGACACGCAAAGGGCTATGAACTTATTCAGAAACGTTTAGCACAACAAATGTCCTTAGATTGTACTTTTGAAGAATTTTTGCAAGACATCAAAATGACCGAAGATGACTATATTCTTGCCATTAGATCATCTTTAAAAGAAACAAAGGTTTTTTTAAAGAGAGATCCAGAATGCATTCGCATCAATGGGTACAATGATACTGTATTGCAAGCATGGATGGCTAACATGGACATACAATTTGTTACCAATGCATTTGCATGCTTAATGTATATTGTAAACTATGTTAGTAAAGGACAGAGAGGGATGAGTAACCTTTTAAGAAGAGCATGTGAGGAAGCTCACAAGCAAAATAGCTCTATGAACAATCAAGTAAAAACTATGGGTAACAAATTTTTAAAACATGTCGAAATATCTGCACAGGAGGCTGTTTACATAGTTTTACAAATGAAGCTGAAAAATTCAAGCTGTGGACATATTTTCATAAATACATCTCCCCCAGAAGAACGTCCATTTATTATAAAACCAAATGAGGAGTTACAAAAGTTGCCAGATAACAGCACGAACGTTCAATGTGACAACATTATAAAACGATATTCTCAGAGACCCAAGAAGGTAGAAAGTATATGTTTGGCAGATTTTGCAGCATGGTATGACCTTAGATCAGAAAAGAAAGCAAAAACAGATAAATTGAAAAATGAAGAAGAAATTGAGGAAACTGACATTGAAGATAATTTGGAAGATGAAAACTTAAGTCAAGATGAATATGACCCTGAAAATGATCCTAAAACTTTAAAATATAGGAATGGAGTAATTTTAAAACACAGAAAGAAGAAAAAAGTCATCAGATATGTAAGATATTCAAAGACAAAAGACCCTGAAAATTTCCATCGAGAAAAACTTCTTCTTTTTCAACCTTGGAGAAAAGAAGAAAGGATTATATATCCCTTTGACACATATGAAGATAAATACAACAGTGTAAAAGAAGGTACTGACTGCAATGCAACTCAATATGAACATCATGCTGAAGAAATTGAAGAAGCTGAACATCTTATTGAAAATGAGTTAGAAGAAGAAGCATTTGACGAAGTTGCCCCTGTAACACAGCATATAGAACTGAAGGATGAAGATGAAAAAGAATCTGAAGACCTTCATCAGATGGGTGAAGACATCTTCACACAATATGATATTGCCAATGATTTACAGTGTACAGGAACAGATATAGAAGAAGAAAAATTAAGAAACAGATTAACTGATACAGAATTTAGAAATATGTGTAGGTCATTAAACCAGAAACAAATTGAGTTTTTTTATCATGTGCTTAACATATCAAAATCTGATGACAAACAATTTATGCTTTTTTTAAGTGGTGGAGCAGGAGTAGGAAAAACAAGACTTACAAAATGCATATACCAAGCACTAATAAAATATTACAATACAACACAGGGAGAAAATCCAAATCAGAAGTCTATTATCCTGGCTGCACCAACAGGTAAAGCGGCGTATTTGATAGGAGGTGTTACATTGCATGCAGCATTTGGAGTTCCAGCAAACCAGGGATTTCAGTATCGTCCATTAAAACATGAACTTTTAAATACATTTAGACATCAACTTGAACATCTTCATCTTATTATCATAGATGAAATTTCAATGTGTGGATCAAAATTATTTTGTTTTATCAATCAGAGAATGCAAGAAATTATGGGTGTATCAAAACCATTTGGAGGGATTAATATCATCACTATTGGAGATCTTTTCCAACTTAGGCCAGTAATGGATTCCTGGATTTTTAAGCAACCTTCTGGCAATTCTACTGAAATTTTATCACAAAATGTGTGGAAAGAAAAATTCATGTTTTATGAACTGACAGATATAATGAGACAGAAAAATGATAAAACATTTGCAGAGATACTTAACAGAATAAGAGAAGGAAACCAAACTGTTGAAGATGTGAATTTTTTAAAGACAAGAGTAATACAATCTGATATTCCAGAGTATCCTACATTTGCCACTCATCTGCTTTACCACAACAAAAGTGTAGATATGTATAACAACAAACTGTACAATGAGTGCAAAAACCATAAAGTCATAGTGAAATGCAAAGACATAGTAATAGGAGATATATCTGCAGAGACAAAAGAGGAAATTAAAGGAAAAGCAAAGGATTTTGAAATGGGACTGTCCAAAATGTGTGGTATAGCTGTTGGAATGCGTACAGAGTTAACAGTTAACATTGATCTATTTGATGGATTAGTTAATGGAGCTGCTGGAGTTATCAAAGATATTGAATGTGTGTGTTCCCAACCAGATGTTATATGGGTAATATTTGATAATGATGAAATTGGAAAAAATTTGAGAAAAGATTTCATGAAAAAAAAGAAAAATTGGACTCCTATCAGAAAAATATCCAGAGAATTTCCTGTAGGAAAGTACAAAAGTATCAAAATTTCAAGAAAACAGTTTTCATTGAGATTAGCAGCTGCAAAAACTTTACATAGATCTCAAGGTGACACTCTGACTGAAGTTGTAATACAGTTGCCAACACGAAAAGAATGTCATATGCATTATGTTGCATTTAGTCGTGCTGAAAAGGCTGAAAACATGTTTATACTGGAAAATGTATATGAAAACAACATTACAGTATCTCAAGAGGTAAAAGAAGAAATGGAAAGACTCAGAACAGAAAGAAATATGTTGCTTTCCTTTACTCCCTTGTATTGTTTAGATAAATCAAAATTTGTCATATGCTTTCATAACAGCCAATCACTACACTTACATATAGAGGATGTTAGAGCTGATTTTAACTTTAGAGAAACAGATGTAAATATGTTTGTAGAATCTAGATTGTGTTCAGAAGATAGTGACATTGACTATAATCTACCAGGATTTAGATTGTATCGCAATGACTTTTCTAAAAAGAGAACAAGTTATGGCACTGTTGCATATCTCAAAGAATCATTGAAAGCAGACATAGTCAAAATGAACATTAAAAGTATTGAGATTATGAAAATTATCAATCCATTTCTTCAAATTGTTTGTATATATTCCCGTCCTAAAGAATCAGTTGGCAATCTGTTTAGTGCAATGCAGAATCTATGTTCTTCTTTAGATCATAAAAAAGTTATTGTCATAGGCGGGGACTTCAACTGTGATATTCAGAATCCATCACAAAGTACGAAAAGGTTATTAGAATATATGAAGCTTCAGGGGCTTTTTCAAATTGTTAATCACATTACTACAGACGGGAAAACAATTCTGGACTTAATATTCACAAACTGTTGTGCAGGAATTCAATTTGGAACATTAGAAGCATATTATAGTTATCACAAACCAGTTTGGATAGCTTTAGATAGTTTTGATACCAGTTTCTAAGCAAAAGATTATAATAAAAATTTATCAATATATAACTAGGTGGTGATACACTATCAGTTATAACTTGGACAAGCAGTACCAGCATCTCTAGCAGCTCACTATCTCATCACACATATTGTCTATGACGGTACTTATACAAATATCATCTAAATGGTCTCTCCATCTATACACAAATAACATCTCAGCAGTTGTTGATCTCTACAAACATATCATTTCTAGCAGCACTTTCTTCCTACACAAAAATCAGACTGGAAGTTCATCATCTCTACACAGATATCAACATAGATACCATCTCTGGCAGTTCATCATTACAACATAGATAACATCTCTGGCAGTTCTTCATGTCTACATACATAACATCTCTGGCAGTTCTTCGGGTCTACATACATAACCGTACTTGGCAATACGACTTTTTTAAAGATTATAACTCGGTGGTGAAACACTATCAGTTATAATTTGCCAAATATAATTCATGTCTCTGTCAGTTCCAGTTATAATTTGCTGAATTTAATTCATGTCTCTGGCAGTTCATCATGTCAACATAGATAACATCTCTGGCTGTTATTCATGATTACAAACATAACATCTCTTGCAGTTCTTCATGTCTACAAACAAAGCCGTACTTCGCAAGAAGACTGTTTTTTTTTAATTATAACTAGGTGGTGAAACACTATCAGTTATAACTTGGCAAATAGTTTTCTGCCAGTTCTTCATATCAACATATATAAAATCTCTTGCAGTTCTTAATGTCTACATAGATAACATCTCTAGCAGTTCTTCATGTCAACATAGATAACATCTCTGGCAGTTCTTCATGTCTACATAGATAACATCTCTAGCAGTTCTTCATGTCAACATAGATAACATCTCTGGCAGTTCTTCATGTCTACATATATAACATCTCTGGCAGTTCTTCACGTCTACATATATAACATCCCTGGCAGTTCTTCATGTCTACATATATAACATCTCTGGCAGTTCTTCATATCTACATACATAACATCCCTGGCAGTTCTTCATGTCTACATATATAACATCCCTGGCAGTTCTTCATGTCTACATAGATAACATCTCTAACAGTTCTTCATATCAACATATATAAAATCTCTTGCAGTTCTTCATGTCTACATATATAACATCTCTTGCAGTTCTTCACGTCTACATATATAACATCCCTGGCAGTTCTTCATGTCTACATAGATAACATCTCTAGCAGTTCTTCATGTCAACATAGATAACATCCCTGGCAGTTCTTCATGTCTACATATATAACATCCCTGGTAGTTCTTCATGTCTACATAGATAACATCTCTAACAGTTCTTCATATCAACATATATAAAATCTCTTGCAGTTCTTCATGTCTACATATATAACATCTCTGGCAGTTCTTCACGTCTACATATATAACATCTCTGGCAGTTCTTCATATCTACATATATAACATCCCTGGCAGTTCTTCATGTCTACATATATAACATCCCTGGCAGTTCTACATGTCTACATATATAACATTTCCGGTCATTCTTCATGTCAATATAGATAACATCTCTAGCAGTTCTTCACGTCTACATATATAACATCTCTGGGACGTTCTTCATGTCTACATAGATAACATTTCTGGCAGTTCTTCATGTCAACCTAAATAACATGTCTGGCAGTTATTCATGATAACAAAAATACCATCTCTGGCAGTTCTTCATGTCTACATACAAAGCCGTACTTTGCAATAAAACTATTTTTTGAATTATAACTAGGTGGTGAAACACTATCAGTTATAACTTGGCAAATAGTTTTCTGGCAGTTCTTCATATCAACATATATAAAATCTCTTGCAGTTCTTAATGTCTACATAGATAACATCTCTAGCAGTTCTTCATGTCAACATAGATAACATCTCTGGCAGTTCTTCATGTCTACATATATAACATCTCTGGCAGTTCTTCACGTCTACATATATAACATCCCTGGCAGTTCTTCATGTCTACATAGATAACATCTCTAGCAGTTCTTCATATCAACATATATAACATCTCTGGACGTTCTTCGTGATTGCAAAGATAACATCTCTGGCAGTTCTAAATGTGAACATAGATAACATCTCTGGCTGTTCTTCATGATTACAAACATAACATCTCTGGCAGTTCTTCATTTCTACATACAAAGCCGTACCTCGCAATAAGACTGATTTTTTGAATTATAACTAGGTGGTGAAACACTATCAGTTATAACTTGGCAAATAGTATTGTGACAGTTTTTCATGTCAATATAGATAACATCTCTGGCAGTTCTTGATATCAACATAGATAACATATCTGGCAGTTCTTCATGTTTACAAACCTACATCTCTGGCAGTTCTTCATGTCTACATATATAACATCACTGGCAGTTCTTCAAGTCTACATAGATAACATCTCTGGCATTTCTACATGTCAACATAGATAACATCTCTGGCAGTTCTTCATGTCAACATAGATAACATCTCTGGCAGTTCTTCATATCTACATATATAACATATCTGGGACGTTCTTCAAGTCTACATAGATAACATCTCTGGCAGTTCTTCAAGTCTACATAGATAACATCTTTGGCAGTTCTACATGTCTACATATATAACATCTCTGGCAGTTCTTCATGTCAACATATATAAAATCTCTTGCAGTTCTTAATGTCTACATAGATAACATCTCTAGCAGTTCTTCATGTCAACATAGATAACATCTCTGGCAGTTCTTCATGTCTACATAGATAACATCTCTAGCAGTTCTTCATGTCAACATAGATAACATCTCTGGCAGTTCTTCATGTCTACATATATAACATCTCTGGCAGTTCTTCACGTCTACATATATAACATCCCTGGCAGTTCTTCATGTCTACATATATAACATCTCTGGCAGTTCTTCATATCTACATATATAACATCCCTGGCAGTTCTTCATGTCTACATATATAACATCCCTGGCAGTTCTTCATGTCTACATAGATAACCTCTCTAACAGTTCTTCATATCAACATATATAAAATCTCTTGCAGTTCTTCATGTCTACATATATAACATCTCTGGCAGTTCTTCACGTCTACATATATAACATCCCTGGCAGTTCTTCATGTCTACATATATAACATCTCTGGCAGTTCTTCATATCTACATATATAACATCCCTGGCAGTTCTTCATGTCTACATATATAACATCCCTGGCAGTTCTACATATCTACATATATAACATTTCCGGTCATTCTTCATGTCAACATAGATAACATCTCTAGCAGTTCTTCACGTCTACATATATAACATCTCTGGGACGTTCTTCATGTCTACATAGATAACATTTCTGGCAGTTCTTCATGTCAACCTAGATAACATGTCTGGCAGTTCTTCATGTCTACATAGATAACATTTCTGGCAGTTCTTCATGTCAACCTAGATAACATGTCTGGCAGTTATTCATGATAACAAAAATACAATCTCTGGCAGTTCTTCATGTCTACATACAAAGCCGTACTTTGCAATAAAACTATTTTTTGAATTATAACTAGGTGGTGAAACACTATCAGTTATAACTTGGCAAATAGTTTTCTGGCAGTTCTTCATATCAACATATATAAAATCTCTTGCAGTTCTTAATGTCTACATAGATAACATCTCTAGCAGTTCTTCATGTCAACATAGATAACATCTCTGGCAGTTCTTCATGTCTACATATATAACATCTCTGGCAGTTCTTCACGTCTACATATATAACATCCCTGGCAGTTCTTCATGTCTACATAGATAACATCTCTAGCAGTTCTTCATATCAACATATATAACATCTCTGGACGTTCTTCGTGATTGCAAAGATAACATCTCTGGCAGTTCTAAATGTGAACATAGATAACATCTCTGGCTGTTCTTCATGATAACAAACATAACATCTCTGGCAGTTCTTCATTTCTACATACAAAGCCGTACCTCGCAATAAGACTGATTTTCTGAATTATAACTAGGTGGTGAAACACTATCAGTTATAACTTGGCAAATAGTATTGTGACAGTTCTTCATGTCAATATAGATAACATCTCTGGCAGTTCTTGATATCAACATGGATAACATCTCTAGCAGTTTTTCATGTCTACATAGATAACAATTCTGGCAGTTCTACATGTTTACAAACCTACATCTCTGGCAGTTCTTCATATCAACATAAATAACTATTCTGGCAGTTCTTCATGTTTACAAACCTACATCTCTGGCAGTTCTTCATGTCAACATAGATAACATCTCTGGCAGTTCTACATGTCTACATAGATAACATGTCTGGCAGTTCTACATGTCTACATAGATAACATCTGTAGCAGTTCTTCATGTCAACATGGATAACATCTCTAGCAGTTTTTCATGTCTACATAGATAACAATTCTGGCAGTTCTACATGTTTACAAACCTACATCTCTGGCAGTTCTTCATATCAACATAAATAACTATTCTGGCAGTTCTTCATGTTTACAAACCTACATCTCTGGCAGTTCTTCATGTCAACATAGATAACATCTCTGGCAGTTCTACATGTCTACATAGATAACATCTCTGGCAGTTCTACATGTCTACATAGATAACACCTGTAGCAGTTCTTCATGTCAACATGGATAACATCTCTAGCAGTTTTTCATGTCTACATAGATAACAATTCTGGCAGTTCTACATGTTTACAAACCTACATCTCTGGCAGTTCTTCATATCAACATAAATAACTATTCTGGCAGTTCTTCATGTTTACAAACCTACATCTCTGGCAGTTCTTCATGTCAACATAGATAACATCTCTGGCAGTTCTACATGTCTACATAGATAACATCTCTGGCAGTTCTACATGTCTACATAGATAACACCTGTAGCAGTTCTTCATGTCAACATGGATAACATCTCTAGCAGTTTTTCATGTCTACATAGATAACAATTCTGGCAGTTCTACATGTTTACAAACCTACATCTCTGGCAGTTCTTCATATCAACATAAATAACTATTCTGGCAGTTCTTCATGTTTACAAACCTACATCTCTGGCAGTTCTTCATGTCAACATAGATAACATCTCTGGCAGTTCTACATGTCTACATAGATAACATCTCTGGCAGTTCTACATGTCTACATAGATAACATCTGTAGCAGTTCTTCATGTCAACATGGATAACATCTCTAGCAGTTTTTCATGTCTACATAGATAACAATTCTGGCAGTTCTACATGTTTACAAACCTACATCTCTGGCAGTTCTTCATATCAACATAAATAACTATTCTGGCAGTTCTTCATGTTTACAAACCTACATCTCTGGCAGTTCTTCATGTCAACATAGATAACATCTCTGGCAGTTCTACATGTCTACATAGATAACATCTCTGGCAGTTCTACATGTCTACATAGATAACATCTGTAGCAGTTCTTCATGTCAACATGGATAACATCTCTAGCAGTTTTTCATGTCTACATAGATAACAATTCTGGCAGTTCTACATGTTTACAAACCTACATCTCTGGCAGTTCTTCATATCAACATAAATAACTATTCTGGCAGTTCTTCATGTTTACAAACCTACATCTCTGGCAGTTCTTCATGTCAACATAGATAAATAAAGGCAACAGTAGTATACCGCTGTTCAAAACTCATAAATCCATGGACAAAAAACAAAATCGGGATAACAAACTAAAACCGAGGGAAACGCATTAAATATAAGAGGAGAACAACGACATAACACTAAAATGTAACACATATAGACAAAATCCCACGAGAATAACAAATATAACATATATATATAACATCAAAACCAAATACATGAATTTGGGATAGACAAGTACCGTGACACGTCTTATCGCAATGTGAATTTACACTCAAAAATAAGAGAAAACAAACGACACAACGTTATAATGTAATACACACAGAAACGAACTATAATATAACAATGACCATATTCCTGACTTGGTACAGGGCATTTTTAAAGGAAAAAATGGTGGGTTGAACCTGGTTTTGTGGCATGCCAAACCTCGCACTTTTATGGCCATGTGAAATATAACATCAAAATGACAACACAGGACTACAATATAAATAAATTGGAGAACACAATTGACAAAGAATCACACGAACAACAGCCAACAAAAGGCAACAAGTTCAAAATTTTAATACGCCAGAAGTGTATTTTGTCCACACAAGACCTATGTGTGACGCACAGATACAAAAGTTTGAAAGCCGAAACGAGTACAAAGTTGAACAGCATCGAGGACCAAAAGATCAAAAAGGTTGTGCCAAAAACGGCAAGGGTTTTCTGTTAAGTTACCAGAAAATCCCTATAATTTAGAGTAATTTATACTTTTGCAAACAGTAAATTTAATAAAATGAATATTCAAAAGATGTACATGATATAAATTTAATAAAATGAATATTCAAAAGATGTACATGATATAAATTTAATAAAATGAATATTCAAAAGATGTACATGACAGTTCTACATGTCTACATAGTTCTGCTAGATAACATCTCTGGCAGTTCTACATGTCTACATAGATAACATCTCTGGCAGTTCTACATGTCTACATAGATAACATCTGTAGCAGTTCTTCATGTCAACATGGATAACATCTCTAGCAGTTTTTCATGTCTACATAGATAACAATTCTGGCAGTTCTACATGTTTACAAACCTACATCTCTGGCAGTTCTTCATGTCAACCTAAATAACATCATTGACAGTTATTTATATTAACAAGAATACCATCTCTGGCAGTTCTTCATGTCTACATACAAAGCTATACTTCACAATAAGACTATATTTTGAATTATAACTAGGTGGTGAAACACTATCAGTTATAACTTGGCAAATAGTATTCTAACAGTTCTTCATGATATTTTAATACTTCCTGGGCAATATGAGCATTTGTATGAAATATTGAACATCATCTGCATTTTCGGGCATTTTAACTGATATAAAACATCGCAACAAACTTCAGGTACTTGAGGGATCAACTTGAACCTTATATGTATATGTAAGTCAGTTTAATTAATTTTATTTATCTAATAATTTTGTATATCCTTATATATATATATATATTTTTTCTACAATACTATCACTACTTTTTGCCTCATTCAAGAGAAAAACTCACTGTTGGGGCTATTGTCATGGCTATGTCCATATGTTTGTCTGTCCACATAATGTTGGTTATGTCAACATTTTTGCATCCCATAAACAATCTGTTTCTGGGTCTTCCTTTTACTATTGATATTTTGTAATACTTGTTGGAAAAAATATTAAACAGAACATTATGACCTTTTAAAAATAGCCAATTTGTGCTGATCAATGTCCATTCTAAGGGACCAAAACATAACTTAAAAACATACCTTCCAATCAAGATTCAAAAGAAAAAGAAGTGACATTGGGGTCAATTAAACTTTTTTTTAAATAGGTGCTCACGAAAGTTAATTTAAAATTAAAAACCCTATGGATAGTTGCATTTTGTATCATACTTGATGTAATATGTATACAATATGTATTCAATAAGCATGTTGAAATTTAAAAAAATTACTAACACTTATTTATGTAAAGTATAAAGAATATTATATGATCAACAATGAAATGTCTTTTTATTTTATATTTTATTGACTGATTACACATCTACTTTTAATTTATTTACCTAATCCTGACCTAATGATGATTTTTAGTTCACTTCTTAAATCTACTCATTAAAAGTAAAAACAATTTTAAAGTGAGTATAGTCTTATAATTCTAAATTCATAAGGAATAGGATGAGTGTTTCTAAACTAAAGAAATATATTAATGAACAACCTGAAAAACCTGAGGGACTGCAACTTAAAACTCCAATATTAGTATCTGACAGTAAAGGATTTACATTGAGGAATAATTGTTTAGATTATGAATTTCCTTTAGAATTGTGGTGTTTATCATCTGCAAGGACTAAAGAATTAGTGGATATTATAGATCTACGTATTGAAAAGGCAATTAAACGCCATGGTCATATAATTTTGTATATATGGTCAGGAACATGCGACATTAGTTCGAAATTTGGAAAATACATTGAAATTCGATCCAAAAACTTTTCAGTAGTAGATAGAGTCATTGAACAATATCATAGAGCAATAGGGATTGTAAATAAATATCCAAATAAAGCAGAAATCAAATTTGTGGAATGCCCTACAATTTCATTTAAAATATGGAATAAAAATCATGGAAAATTTGATTCAAATTTGTATATATGGGATGATAAAATTGCTACAAAACAAATCAATTATTTAAATCAAGAAATAAAAACTTTAAATCAAAGATTGTCAAAAAACAATTTAGCATTTAATCAGTATTTTCTCAGAAGCAGGAAAAAAAAAGGAAAAAAAACAAGGTATTCAGTAAATGCAAATTTGAATATAGATGGAATCCACCCTGGAAAATATTTAAGTTTATCTTGGACTAAATATCTACTGAAAGATACATACAAAGAATGTTTTGTAAATCTTCACTCCTCTGATGAAGTATCATTCTCAGTTGAGGATCCTGATATCACATGTTAATTAGACAGGTAATATTATTAGCAATAACGTAACTTATTATGTTAAATTTTAAAATCTTGTAATTTCTCAAAATAAAACACCAATTGTCATTCGAAATAAAGCTTTAATTAACAAACCGCGTGGAGTGCCCGCGGTATATAAATAGGCCTCCAATTCAGAATATATTAAAAAAAAAATATGTACATCCTGTTTCATTTATATGTACCATAGCTAATTTGTAATGCATTTCAAGGGTTGTGTATTAAACAGAATCATATTTTGTCATCTGGGTTACATGCAAGGTCGGAGATTATTCAAACAAAGATTGTCTGTCTGTCAGTGTCGGATCTTGTAAATGCTCTTAAATGTACAATTCTTGCCAGATTTCTATAAAATATGTATCAAATGTTTAAAGTATCAAATATTTTTTATGGCAATATGAAATCTTAGATCACTGTACGTCCTTCAACCATGAGGAAAATGCCCTATTATTATATGAATAAAACAATCCAAATGGTCTATTTTATAGCAATTCAATTTATGAAATACAAATATAACATACTATCCAAGATATATGTTTATTTAAACAGATATAAATCAAGCTTTGTATGATAAGCTATTGATTTTTAGATATTGATTTGACTTTTTTGTTACCTTGTATCATATCATGATTTTATAGTCCAATTTGGAATTTGCATGAAATGTGATAGTACTAGCAATGCAATCCACAGGCACTACATGATGACTTGTATACAAGTTCTATTTAAGTATTATATATCTCTGAAATATATTGTTTATTTTTTCAAGTTAATCATTTACAGCTATCAATGTTTATTTATTATTATGATTAATTTTTACTGTCTCTTTTTAATTTACATGCATTACTTCCCTTTAAGGAAAACTAGACATTTATATTACTTTCAATTCCCAATTAATCTTTTCAAATTATTGTAAAAAGATAAAGTTTATCCATATGTAATATCATCATCTTCAACTTCTTTCATGTAAATTAAAAAGAGATGATTATTTTTCCTTTATTAACATCATCTTTTTTTTCAGTAAACAATGGGGAAAATAAACAAAGCCTTAGAAAAGGTCAAATCAAATGCAATAAATCTCAGTAGGAATATTAATGAACTGAAAGTAATTCGCAAACAACACCCAAACAAAACAGCAGATTGTGTAAAAAATATTACAAAATCTGCCAGGATAATGAAGGCTTCCATTAGGTCTTTTTCCTCCTTATTCGCTAACTTCATTATTGGAGATATTGATAGTTCCCTGCAACTGGTTCAAAAATCATCAAAAGAGTTGCAGGATGCTCATAGAAATATGAACTTACCTTTAATGGAAGAATCTCTGAATGAAATTGAAAACAATTCAGAACTCTTGCCAAAGGAAATTGACCAACTTCAAGATTTCATAACAGCATTTGAAAATTTTCCACAATTTAAGGCAAGTCTTCACAAATTCAAATTAATAACTTAATAATTTTATTTGATGAAACAAGTATTTAATATGTAACTAGATTTATCAATAACAACATAGTATATACATGATATAAACCAATTTGAATGCATAAAAATATTACAAAGCCAAAACAATTAATATTTAAATACAAATAACATTTTTAATCTGTGAAGTAATGTTTCAATTAGCAATTTATTATATTACCTTGTTCTTTTGAAAAGACACTAACAAGATTTAAGATTTATTTTATAGTCCAAATAGATAAGACATTCAAAATCTAACAAATGTGTTTACCCCTACAGATATCTTTTTAAGATTTATGGTATAAGAAAGTTAATATCAATTTTTCATTGCTTTAATGAATATTTTTTTCACAACAGGATTCGCAAGATACAACACCATTTAGAAGCTGGCAATTTGATTACCCCTCAAAAGGCATGTTCACATTTTAAAATTTTGATAGCTATAATAAATTCAAAAATAGTTATTCTTCTGATGCATATTACAATGTAATAATAAACCCAAACTAACTTTTTGATAAAAGATGTGCAAATTATTAATGTTTGGACTTGAACTGTTTTTTACAATCATTTCATTAAGAATAAAAAACTTCAATTAATTAATTTGATATACATAAGATCCACAAATAATCTCACATTTATGATTTTAAACAGAAAGAAATATTGCCTGAAGATACCCCATCTACTAGTTACAGCACTGGCACAAGTAATGTGGAACCAAGTGATAATGATGAAAAGGCATGATATTCTCTATCTTAATTACTCATATCAATGTTCAATTGAAATCAATCATTCATATAAAAAAAAAATATTTAAAAAAGTAAAATAACTAAAGTATCTCAATTAAATTGAATGAAATTGTTACAACAAAATATTTCCAAGAGATTTATTGCATTACAGATTTTACATATGACCAGTTTGTTTCTAATTATATTATCCCTAATAGGTTAATAGTGAAGTTGATGGTGATGATGATACCACTGATAGTGAGGAAGAAGATGCTCTACTGAGTCAGCTGCCAGAAATGCCACTATGAACTGATTATATTTATATTACTATTGTAATTTGTCTTCAGTATAATGATATGTATTGTAAACTATAATGTTTGTCATATCCATGTAAGAAAAATACATCTTTGTTTATAAACATTTTTAATAAATGATTTTTCCTTTAGATATCCATCACAGACCACAAAAAGGTAACAGCATTTCTTGTGGATCTGGTATCAAGAAAATTCCTTTAATCCAGTAACAGTTGATAATAATAACTTTCCTTTTCAGTATTCATAATGTTTTCATAACATAACTTTATCACATGCCATACTATGTTACTTTTCAGCACTTAACTTCCAATGCTTGTGTTCAGATATTTTTCCTATATTGAAATCTAACAATTACACTATCATTGTTCACCTCCATCTTTAGTTACCATTATCAATATAATTGAATATCACTTGTTTCAATCTTAACCACAGTTATCTATCATACCTCTATATAGAACAAATACAAATGGTAATATGAATACACTCTGATAGTTGTGTCATCAGCAATATCAGCAGCGCTTTTGTTCATACAGGCATCAGCAGCAGCGACATTATCTCATTATTTACAGATTAAAATATATAATGTTTGTCTGATTCAGATTGCATTTACTTTCAATGCAAATACAAGACAGGCGAGACATTTTTGTGTGTCCACTCTTGTTTTCAGTAAGGGTCGTGTTGATTCCTATGTAGTGTTTTGTAGAATTTTGTTTGTCATACATTGCTCTTCAACTTTTGCCATGATGTTTTGATATTGTTGCCAACTAATAAGTTTAAAATCCCTTTGAAATCTGCGGCCTGTTTTAAGTAGTCAGGAGTATACCCCTATTAATGAAGTCTGTACTGACTCAACATGCATGAGCTTAAGGTATTAATTGAGATATGTGCACATTATATGATGGTACTAAATAGATAGTACTATTCAGACATGGGGAAATTGACAATTGGAAAGTTAAAATCATCCTTTTAGAAAGATTTTGGTTTGAAGGCGTCAATCTGTGTCAATATCAAAGTAAAGGTCAAAATATGAAGCAAACATCTTGGTTTCTGTAGTATCCTTTATCACAAGCTCACTGGGGTATATGAAATGTAAGTACTGATTGACTCACAATTGGGTTAAAGAGAAACAGGAAATCTTCAATATATCTGACTTTGAAATCAAAGAATTGAGCAAAATGTTTTTGTTGAGGTGTCCATGTCCAACTGACCTTGTCCTCATTTTCATGGTTCAGTGTTTACAGTTAAGTTTTTGCATTTTGGCCTGTTTTTCTAATACTGTAAGCAATAGGTCTACTATATTTGGTATATGGAATGATTGCAAGTTATACATGTCTAGCTGGTAGGATTTATCTGACCTTGACCTCATTTTCATGGTTCAGTGGTCAAAGTTAAGTTTTTGGGTCAACTATATTTGGTGAATGGAAATATTTTATGATGTACATGTCAGTGTTGCAGGTTTTATTTAACCTTGACCTCATTTTCACTGTCATTGCTCAGTGTAACCTTTTTGTGTTTTTGTCTGTTTTTCTTAAATTATAAGCAATAGTTCAACTGATTTATTTATTTTTTAATATGGTTATAGTATAATGTGTTCCAAAGTATTCTTAAGACGTATCATATACTGAGTATTCACACCACTAACTTGTAAATGTTTACTATGTCTTCAGGGCCGTAGCGTAATGGAGGCAAATGAGGCAAATGCCTCACTTTTGAAACGACGACCAAACTTTTGAAGTGTTTTTTTTTTTTTTATTATGTATTTTACATTATCATTATGCGAGTTTCGAGTTTCAAATAATCTACCGGCACACTACATACAGTGTGTCCAATCTGTAGCAGCGATTGCAGCTATTACCATAGCGGTGGGGTAAAAAAATAATTGTTCGAATACAAATCAAAATAAATAAATTGAAACAAATCTTAATGTCGTTACAAAACTGGTTGAAGACGGGTTCTTTAAAGAGAAAAAAAAAGATGAAAAAGGTAACTCATGAGTATAAACACCCCTATAAGTATGCTGGCTTATTACTTTCCTTGGTATTTTTGAATCGATAACGCTATATAGTTACCAATTTTTACACTATCAACTCACTGAACAACAAATGCTATAATATTGCTAAAATAAATCATTGACCAAAAATATAATAATTATTTATAATTAATTCAAACAAAATCATGAAGCGCCTTTCTATGGAAGTCTTTAATAATCATAAGGCAATTCATGATTTTTTTTTTTATCTTTAATAAAAGTATGAAATATATTTTTGGTATTGTTTGAAAATATTTTTTTCGTGTAACTTTCTTTTTCTGATTATGATCAGCATTATCTGGTTGTATGCTAGCTAGTGTGTTCAATTGATTCTTGCCGTACGGTAGGTCGTGGTTTCGAACCCTGGTAGGTCAAACCAATGACTTGAAAATTGGTAGAATAATGTGTCCATGTCTTCCAGCGGAATGTTTGCAGGTAACTTGTGATCACCTGTGACATTAGAACGTCAACAATCCGGTTAAGTAACAATGTTGGTTTAGAGTCTTCTCTGTACCTATTCTTATGGTTAATGATTATGTATAATAAATATATCCTAATGATGCTTATAACAAGTTCTCGTATTTTAGAAGCTTATAACTTGCTGAGGGGGGGGGGGGCAAGGGGGGGTCACAATAACAGCAAAACAGCAAATTGATTTGGCTTATAACAGATAACAAGGAAATAAAATGGACAAAAACAGATAACAGTAAATGAAATATTAAAATTATTCTGGACCTTGACAAATCCAGTATTTCTTATTACGGGTATAATCCTTTGTAATAAATTCCATTTTCTATGAACATGTTTTTAAAATTATGTATCTAGAATGTGTTTACTACTAAATATATTTTTATACGCTCGTTTACAGGATGTATTATGGAATACTGTTGTCTGTCTGTTGTCAATATGTCTAATATTGACTCCAACTCTCTTTAACCAATTTGCATAAAACATTTGGAAATTGTTTATATCTATTGACGTGAGCTCCTCTTCGTATTTCATAAAGTTCAGATTTTAAGTTTCTGCGAAATGGGGTTTTATTCAATAAAAATGGTGTTTTTTTTTCAGTTTTCTGATAATATCTCAAAAATCCTTTCACAAATTTGCAAGGAATTTTGGTGAATTGTTACTATCTATTGACATGAGCTCCCTTTCAATTTTTATAAATTTTAGATTTTACGTTTCCGAGTTAAGGGGTTTTGTTAATTAAAAAGGGGGGATTTTCCAGTTTTCGGACATTAACACAAAAACGTTTTCAGCAGTTCTCATGAAACTTTGCTGAATTGTTTATAGCTATTGTTGTAAGCGCCCTTTTTATTTTCATTCATTTTAGATTTTATGTTATTAAGTTAAGGGGTTTTATTCATTAAAAATTGTGGTATTTTCCAGTTTTTGGTCAATAACTCAAAAATGTTTTCAGCAGTTCGCATGAAACTTTGGTGTATTGTTTATATATATTGACTGAAGCTCACTTTAAATTTTTATAAATATCTGATATGACATAAAGAAGTTAACGAATATTTCAAAAAGGGCGACGGGCGTATCATGCGCTCATGGCGTAGCTGTTTATTTGTAATAGAATACTTTTTTTCAGCATTTATTTTTATACAGTTATAGAAACTCACACATGCTTGTAATTTAAATAGTGTGTAATAAAATTGAGAATGGAAATGAGGAATATGTCAAAGAGACAAAAATGATATTTAGTAAAAATTCAAGGGCTGTTATGGTATTCAATTCACCAGAGACATATAATACAAAATATATGTCTCTGAATTCACATAGTTCTTGTGTTTTTTGCTACTAAAAAATGACCTAAAAGAGTTTGAATATATATATTCGCATTCTGACTTTTTCTAAATGCCCATTTAATGAGGTGTGTGAATTTTTTTTTAATAAGACTATGAGGCAAAGTGGTCAGTATATAGGGTAGAAAAATCAAAAGCACCAATTATAAGCATGTCATTTATCAAGTACCTCGAACCAATTTTAACACTCCAAAAGTAATTTATTCCATTATTTTCAAAGGCTCAATTTGAACAATTTTTTATCAGGCTATTGATTGGACCAAGTGTACTAGTAAGTAGAATACATAGTTTAGTAGAGGAGCAATGGCTTGAAGACGAAATAAATCTTTGTTTGTAATGAGCTATGTGCTGCTTCGGGACCCAGTACATGGTTAGAACTTTCATTGTACAATGTGTTTGGTTCTGCTTTGAAAAGAATCACAGAGCTGAGTCAATGTACCATATTATATAAAAGGTTAACTGGTTTTAAGGACCAAGTCCTTAATTGAGATTCTTGTCAGATATTCCTGGCCATATGTTTTCCTTTTTGTCATATTAATAATTGTTCTGATTTAATATGTTGGTACGGGAAACAAGGAACATTATCCTCATACAAAAAAATAAGATAATTCTAAATACATGTTCCAAAAAAATGGAATTTATAATCATAAGGTATACTGGATATCATACAGGGATTGTCCTGGACCTCACTTCTGTAATGGGTATATGTTAATGGAATCCTTCTCCGATTACGGGACCAACATATTACTAGTGGTAGACCCCAATGTCCAATGATCTTCAATTTCTACCGAATATTGGCTGTCAAAAAAATGCTAACATTCCAATTTTCAATAACAGTTAACAGCAAATACATTATCACAATAACAGATAACAAAAAAAAACTAAAATCCCAATAACAACTAACAATGAATAAGACAATAACAGCTAACAGCAAATATATTTTCAGAATAACAGATAACAAAGAATTAAATTGCCCCATAACAGCATAACAGTTAAACCCCTTGCCCCCCCCTCCTTGCTGTTGAACATAAATATATATATATACATAAAAACGTGTGTTGAAGCTTTTTGATAGTACAGGTTACAGGAGAATCGGAAAGTTTTGGTTGACCAACAGAGATTAACTTTAATATTGAAACTTGTTTTGCTACTTACTAGGCTAGCTAATAAAAATAACGCATTTCTGTTATTTTTGTTTTGTTTTATTATAAATAGTAATGCTGAAATAAGCTTCTCCCGTTTCAGGCCCCCCGCTACGGCCTTGGTCTTATTTGCATTATGTCAATAGTATAACAATGCAATACATGTCATGTCATTCACTTATGTCTTGTAAAAATGTATGTATGCACTGTAGTTTGAACACCAAAGAGATCAACTGAATTTGTTTAATGGCAGAATTGAAATCTGTACATGTCTGCCTGGCATGGTTCATGTGACCTTGACCTCATGGTTCATTGGGCAATGTTTGGTTTACTTAGTTAGTACCAAAAAAAGAAGGTGTGGTATGATTGCCAATGAGACAACTGTCTACAAGAAACCAAAATGACACAGAAATTAACAGTTATAGGTCACCGTACGGCCTTCAACAATGAGCAAAGCCCATTCCACATAGTCTGCTATAAAATGCCCCGAAATAACAATGTTATTTCATAAACTACTTCAAAGTATTGTACCAAAATATATTTTTAATATAATATTTTCAATGCACTCTAATACAAAATGTAGAATTAAATTTTCTAATGGTCTTAACCCATCATTTGAATCAAACTGTGGTGGTTTAACAAGGAGATGTATTGAGTCCTCTTTTTTAAAATTTTTTTATAAACGACATAGTTAAAGACTTGGAAAATATCAATGCAGATCCATTTGTAGTTGATGATGTTTCATTAAATGCACTATTGTATGCCGATGATATTGCATTATTATCAGATAGCACTTGAAGAGGGTTTGCAAAATTGTCTCAATACATTAAGTAATTATTGTTCTTCTTGGAAATTACAAGTCAATACAGAGAAATCAAAAGTAATGGTTTTTTGTCGAGCCTGCAACTTTTGTTGCAGAAAGCTCGACATAGGGATAGTGATCCGGCGGCGGCTACGGCGGCGGCGTTAGCTCACTTCTTAAAAGCTTTATATTTTAGAAGGTGGAAGACCTGGATGCTTCATACTTTGTATATAGATGCTTCATGTTACGAAGTTTCCGTCAGTCACATGTCCAATGTCCTTGACCTCATTTTCATGGTTCAGTGACCACTTGAAAAAAAAGTTCAAATTTTTTGTAATGTTGAATTCTCTCTTATTATAAGTAATAGGATAACTATATTTGATATGTGCGTACCTTGCAAGGTCCTCGTGTCTGTCAGACAGTTTTCACTTGACCTCGACCTCATTTCATGGATCAGTGAACAAGGTTAAGTTTTGGTGGTCAAGTCCATATCTCAGATACTATAAGCAATAGGGCTAGTATATTCGGTGTATGGAAGGACTGTAAGGTGTACATGTCCAACTGGCAGGTTTCATCTGACCTTGACCTCATTTTCATGGTTCAGTGGTTATAGTTAAATTTTTGTGTTTTGGTCTGTTTTTAAAGGCAGTGCTTTAAGGCCTGACTTTCAAGTCATGAGGTTCATCTTTTCATACGCAATCTATGCAGGGGGTCTTTTGGCCTGAAATAGATCCGGAAATGTTCGAATTTCTCCTCTTCTTTTTGTGGTATGATATGGTTTTTGTTTCTTTCATTTACATTGGGGACTAAAGAAACGATCAGTGTGTATTGTTCGTTTTATAGAACTTGTTATTAATGTGTATTTTGCATTATAAGCAGTCAACCTGACTACAAACTATCATTATTTGTATTCCGTGTGGAAAGAGGTCGGGTCAATTTCGAGTGTTATCTGACATCTAAAGATTTTTTAATTAGTTCAGACGTTGATATAACAATGAAAAGTCGACTGAACATGATTAATATTGCATCTTCTATACTTCAAAGCGGAATTCGGTTTATAAACGAGAAACCGTAAAGCGTTTTCAATTTTGGTATTAGTTATGTATGTTGTCTACGTATTATCCTGGTTCCCGGTACTACGTTCTGGGTATTAGCTATTTGATATATCTGATGTGTAACATTACGATCAGGTACCAGCCAATCTACGTGTGTATGTGTACATGATTTCTCGCCAAAATGACCGACTTACCGCTATGGAAAAATAGTCCATAAACTTTCCGTATAATGATATGCAAATTCATAATTAATCGTAACTTTTTTTATCTTTATATAATAAATATAACAAAATGGATTCCACAAAATTGAAAATAGCATTATTTTACGAGGATTTCTAATATTTTTTTCACTTCCGGGCGCAGTAATACGTATGTTTTGAAGAAACTCGAAGAAATTGACAAAGTGAATTGAGAAGGAAACGGATAGATATACGTCCTTGCTATCAGGTAAAACAATTTAAATGTACAGAAAAAACACATTTACTTCACACAAATAGTACAGGCTTAAGCATTTTATTGTCTTATACACGACTGTAGTCTAGTGTTTAAACGACGGCGGTGACCTACAAGGTACGGGTCATACTGGGTCAAGTCTAAATATGTAAACATATCCACGTGCTATTAGGTAGAAAGCATCGTAATGCAATATCTACAATTTTTCCCTCCTTTATACATCGTTTAACCAGATATATTTCTCTTTCAAATACACTTAAACACGGGTTGTATGTACGTATCTTTTCTAGTGTTTTCTTGTCCTTATTAAAGTTCATTTGTTGATGTTTAAATATTTTTGAACGACTGAACACAGGAGTGAATGAATGCAACAATTATATATGGGCGTTTTTCAATAAAAACGTACTTTCTTGTCCTAGCCACTTTAAAAAAAATGTGTTTGATCTTTGCAAGTAATTTTTTGTGCAGTCAGTACATTGAATTAGATATAACATTTTTAAGCAAAGAAACAGTTTATTTTTTAGAGGGATTGATAAGATATTGATTCCTGAATGGTCCAAAACAACCAAAATGGCATGTCCCTAGACCGCCTGTTCAACATTCATACTCTCAAATATCGTAAAAAAATGTAGAAATAAATATTAATTTTACTTAATATAAGTTCTTCAATAATTCAAAAGTATGTTTAGAGCCAACATATTTTAATAAACAGCTTTTAACATAGGATTTTTTATTTTAGAAGGTGTGTCCCTAACACAATGTCCACTACGAAACGAAGTCATTAAAACTTGCTTATAAACAGTTTTATAAAATCAATGTAATTTTTTGTTTGCAAGAGATATAAACATTAGGGTCTTACAAAAGAAGTGATGCTTTTATAACGGCAATTAAACTGTTGGTAAGAAAAATTGAGCACATCAAATGGACCAGAGTGATACCGTATTTTTGTAAATGTCCACTACGAAACGGGTCAAATCTCCTTCAGTAACTGGTTTAAAACTTATGAAAAAAATATCAGTGTACAGCTTAATAACGCTTTGATGAATACAGTCAGCCTTGTTACTATTGCAATATTGGGGTTGTGAGAAAAAAATAAAACATGTGAATACGTCCCCTACGAAACGGTCCCCTATGAAACGGTCCCCTATGAAACAAGTTTGGGAGAAAAACGTTTCGTAGTGGACACTACCACTACCATGCAGTCTTTTTTTACTCTTTTTCAATTAAATTCGTGAAAAGCAAATAACAAAGGTTAGTTTCATGTAATTTTTATTATGTTTTTATTAACATAGAATAGGGTTGATGTCAACTACGAAACTTTTTGTCCACTACGAAACGGTTTTGTCAACTACGAAACGCATCAAAATGTCCACTACGTAACATGAGTTGTACCTTCATATGTGAAGTACTGTCTAATCTTTATCGATAAAAAATGGTTCTCCAATTCAGAAAAAAATGAGATTTTCTAGTATATAAAGTAAACAAACTGGAATGTCTATAGGAAACATTTAAAATTGCAAAAATATGTGTGTTTAGAAGCAGTTTCGTAGGGGACAAAAGTCCCCTACGAAACAGTACACAAATTATGAAAATAATATAATTTTAAAGAGTATTTAAGATTGCACTTTTTGTTTACAAACAAGTCTATAATAGAGATATTCAAAATAACTCTTGAAAATAAATTTTAGACTAGTTGATTTTCCATTTTTTTTAGGTCTGAAAGGAACGCTTTTATTGAAAAACGCCCATATACTGAAGACATGGGCTGTACAATGATAGTGTACGTATATCATACTGATAATTATTCTAGCAGTAATTATGTTAATTTAGGATGTAATGACAGGAATTCATGAGCTATGCCTCAGGCTTTCTGAAAAAATATCAATGACAATGTAAACAGGAACAAAACATTGACACGAATGATGCTCTCTTCTATGTTATAGTTATTTAGGTATGTGTGTTGCACAAGTTTCAAAAAAACTTAAGTTATAAAACTTTTTTTCAGGGCACAAACCCACTTTAAAGAGACTTGTCTACTGCCATACCCATCCTATTTTCATGCACCATTTGCAAGCAAGAGACTGAACGGTTTGCAAAATTAAAAATCAGGACGGTGTCCAATTAAACCAAAAGAATTAAACTGGATGAATATTGTAGGAGAAATCTAGAGGAAAGTTTTGATTTGTGAAATTGGTTTTCCTGAAAAGTCATTCATCCTAGCCTGCAGAAAGGAACTATAACTGTCCACCACCAACTGACGAGCTAATGTTGAGCTTCCCATATGGAATTACTCAAATACCATCAATGTCTATGTTTTCAGCACAGATTTCACAAGTTATGACACAGCTGTGCTTTTTTTTATACCTGTTAAAGAGATGTATACTAAATTTTATTTTTTTTATCAATAAATATATCTTGTGTCATTTAAGAACTTGTATTTTGCCAAAAGATGCATACTAGTGAATGAAAGTGGTGCAGTTCATTTTGCTTTGGTATATAGAATTGAATTACAATTGTTCATGTTATTGGAATGCATATAAAAATAAGGAGATGTGGTACAATGTATATACATGATATTTAGTGAGTTTATCAAGCAAAAGTGAATAAGAAATAGGTATAAGCAGTTACAGGTACTACTGTACAATCTCAAACTATGAGAAAAACTCATACCGTAAAGAGAATTTCATATTTACAAGTAAGTTTTGTTTTTGCGTTGAATAATTTTCTTCTATTGTTTTAATTGCAAATATGGGAAGTGTTTAAAATGCTAATGAGACAGCTGTTATGGCCACAGAGCCTTAATTGAAAACTTCTTTTTCATTCATACCGGTAGATTTTGCCTGGAGTTAGAAACATATCTGCCAACTTTTCAAAATGCACATGGGGGTTTTACGTGAAAGATGGTTCATAAAGTCATACAAAACCTTCAAGGGGGCCTTCAAATGGAAGCAGGACAAGTCGCCCCACTGGCTAATCGCCCACTTTTAAAAAAAACGCCACAAACTGATTTATCAAATCGCCCCACATGTGAAATTGGTTAAATCATGTTAAATATTACTCCTGCCAACCCGCCCTACTTATAAAAAAACGGTAATATTTAGATTAATATATATATATATATAATTAAAAATAAAAACTCGCACCACTTTAATGCATTGTAATGAAAACTAATCTACACAGAATACAAACAAACCGAAAATTTATTTAATTACTATTATTGATATACATTTGTACTGAAATTATAATTCTAAAAAAAAATGTATTGTTGAAGAATAACTAAGTTTTGAAGCTTAGTTATTTGCATAACAATTGAAAAGAAACCTGTTAATTGTATCATAATGCAATATAAGGAATTTAACTTATATTCAACGGGATAACATCTTTTTCCATAAGTGGGGAGAGTTGGCATTACTAAATTCATCCTGGTTAATAATATATTTATCTAGATTTCACCGATTTCCATTAGGTTGGACCAGTTAGCAGGAGTAATATTAACGGAATTTAACTTATATACAACGGGATAACATCTTTTTACATGAGTGGGGCGAGTTGGCATTAGTAAATTCTTCCTGGTTAATAATATATTTATCTAGATATTATCGTTTTCTATTAGGTGGGGCAAGTTGGCAGGAGTAATATTAAGGGATATAACCCATTTCACAAGTGGGGCGATTTGGTTATCCAGGTTGGGGCAGTTTTTTTTTAAAGTGGGGCGAGTTAGTGAAAAAGTGGGGCTATTTGCTAATGGGGCGATTTGTCATGGATTCCCTTCAAATATATTCTAATGTGGTTTTTGGCTTCTTCGTGCATAAACAAGCTCATTGCCATTGTTGAATTAATTGTTTTCTTTAAAATAGTCGACAAAATTGCTCTTACAAAATTTTCATTTGGGAGCCTCGAGCTCGATGGGGGAAATACTCTGCAAATACTGACAGATGGCAGGTATGGTCATCAAAAAAGTTGATGTGTTACTATGTACATTTACCATTATGTTACTTGATGTTCTTGCTATACACACAGTACAGAGACTAGTCAATCTTTGTGAACTATTTTTTATGGGAGTCATAGAATATGCGTATACAATCAATAATTAAAAATAGTCTATTTATATTGAAAAGGAAAAGTTCTTATATGTCTAAAGAAGAGGGACGAAAGACACCAAAGGGACAGTCAAACTCATAAATTTAAAGCAAACTGACAAGGCCATGGCTAAAAATGCATTTCATGGCGAGGCACAGAAAATATACTGTAAACAGTAGACTATAGATATAGGTGAACTAGGTACAAAAGAACTCTAAATCTTAAATTCTACAAACCACCTCTGTTCTATGGAAGATAATGATATAACTGGACTAGAAATACACACAACCTGTAATTAACTGCCTTTACAGCGCTTTCGCGCTTTGATTCTCATACCATATGCAATAGGTCTACTATATTTGTTGTATGGAATGATTGTTAAGTGTACATGTCTAGCGGGCAGATGCCTTGTGACCTTGACCTCATTTTCATGGTTCAGTGGTCAAAGTTAAGTTTTTGAGTTTTGGTCTTTTTATCTAATGCTATATGCCATAGGTCAACTATATTTGGTGTATGGAAATATTTTATGATCTTTATGTCAGTCGAACAGGTTTTATTTAACCGTGACCTCATTTTCACGGTTCATTGCACAGTGTTAAGTTTTTGTGTTTTGGTCTATTTTTCTTAAACTAAGTAATGTGTCAACTATATATGTTGAATAGAAGCATTGTTAGCTGTACCTGTCTGCTTGGCATGGTTCATCTGACCTGGACCTCTTTTTCAAGGTTCATTGGTCTTTGTTTAGTTAGCTTGGTTAATGTTAAGTTTATGTGACAGTTGTAATAAAGCTTAGCTTTATACTTAGGACTATCAACATAATATCAATGATTAGTATAGAAGGCGAGACATTTCAGCGTGTGCACTCTTGTTAATTCAAACGGAAAGTCTTTTCTAAACGAATTTTATTGGCAATAATGGCAAATCCTTAGAGACAGTTAGTACTTATTGTTACTTGGGTATTAATATTAGATATTATAGCAGTTTTAATGTCGCCATCACTTCGCTTATGGAAAAAGATAGGAAAGCATATTTTAAAATAAAGAAAACAATAGGATTAAATTAACCCTTGTAATATTCTGAAAAAACTTTTTGGTTCCTTAGCAGCCCCTATTCTCCTTTATTGTAGCGAAATCTGGGGGATTATTTTCACATTTAAAAACAGTGATGCCTATGAAATGTTGCATATAAAATTTATTAACAAAATCTTAGGAGTGCACTGTAAGGCCCCGAATGCCATGATGCATGTCGTTCCAAATTTGCAAGACTGCCATTGAAAAATAGGATAATGATATCTTGTATTAAATTCTTGGACTATTTAATCACTTCAGAAGGAAGTTTAGTTCACCAAATATATAATGCTACAAAAAAAGCAACTCATGGGTTAAAAGGTTAAATATTATTATTCAAAACTTAGGTATATCATATTTGTCAAATGATAACCTTACTATTAAACCCCTGTTTGGTTTTATAAAACAAAGACTAATTGACCAGGGTTTTCCGGAACAACATGCAAATATTTCAGCATCTCCAAAATTAACATTTTTCCAGAGTGTTTACAAAATGAGTGAACGGGCAGGTTATGTTGTTATAGATCAGATCGATCATCATTGTGTAAAATTAAGAGTTGGTGCTCATTACCTTGCCATTGAAAGAGGAAGATATTAAAAAGTGCCCAGAGATCAAAGAATTTGTATAATCTGTAAAAGTGGCGAAATTGAAAATGAACAGCACATGCTGCCACACTGCACAGGTTACTCCAGTATTAGAGAGACTTTTGTATTTAAAATGTTTAAAATTACAGGAAAAAATATAACCACATTGTGCGATAAAACCAACGTGTATATTTTCCCCAAACGTGTCCGTAATATTCAATTTTCCCTCAAACGTGTCCGATAATTGTTATTCACCAAAACGTGTCCATTGTTATACGCCAGAACGTCTCGCGTCTTTTAGCGCTAATACATGTATGTCCTAAATGAAATCGATATCATAACGTTATAAAGGGGGAAACAGTTGATGAGGTAGCCATTTTTTAGCATAAGTTTGATCACTGCCGGTTTTTATATATTGTTGATCATAAATGAAATTTAATCTGTATCATATATGAATTAAATTTTGACTGAAATTTCTTATTGTCCAGTTGCAAGTATTTCATGCTCGTTTAGAGCGAACATACAAAAAATATAGTGCAGTTGAATTAATCGTTTACTGTGTAAATTATTTGTTAATTATAAACTCCGGTGATGTCTTTTGTATCAATCCAACGGCGATCTTTCAGCAAAATTTACTTCTATTTTTTTCCACAGTTCTGATATTTTAAAAGCTCACACGATCACGAACATAACGTCCAGTGCCAAATATTTCATGCATTATTTAAACGACATCATGTTAACAATACATATACGGTAGATAGGTTCTACAAATGTATTATCATACCGGGAGCCAGTCCACATTTTTCAACGTGACTGGTATCATACAGTACTGTGATAATGAATACATGTATCCTGTTGAATTGTTTAGTACAAACTCCCTGCATGGACGATATTACCAGCTACAAATATTACAATAAAGGAGATATATCGTTGATTACAAAAAAACAATCCTGCTATGAAAAAAGGGACTGCTATTTTAGTAGCGGTTTCTGGAGAAGAGGTGTAGTAATACAAATAGATAAGTGTCCTAGACGAGGCACATTTCACACTGTTAAAGATGATATAATATATTTTTTTATTTCATATAAACAGACACCAGATAAAAATGGTACAATAAAAATGTATTTTTACTAGCACTGGTTCATTTTATCAATATGATCCACACTGGTTGTTAACTACCGTAATTGCAAAAATTTGTACTGTATAAACTTTAGACTGTTGATTGCGTATTGTCCAGTCGCAAGTACTTCATGCATATTTAGAGGGAATATCCAAGTTTTAATGATTTTACATTTCTAGTGTATAAATTAACTTTAGACTGTTGATTGCGTATTGTCCAGTTATTTGTATTGATTTAGATAAGGAAATTACTTTTGATGAGGTTCATAAAGTTGTAATGAATGCAAAAAATTGTAAAAGTGCAGGAATTGACCTTATTCAAGCTGAATTTTGTAAAAATATCTCTATTATTTCTATTTTACATAAATTATTTAACTTATGTTTCAGTTCTGGTAATGTACCAAATATATGGAATAAGGGAATTATAACCCCAATACCAAAATGTTCTACATCAGATCCTAGAGACCCCTTATCTTATAGGGGCATAACTCTAGCCCCATTCACATACAAGATGTATTGTAGTATTTTAAATGAAAGATTAGTCAAATGGTTAGATGAAAGGGGAATAATTAACGACGAGCAAAACGGTTTTATGAAAGGCAAAAGTACAATTGATCATATAAGCACTATAACATCAATAATAGAAACCAGGAAAAAGTGTAAATTGTCAACATATGTAGCTTTTATAGACTTTAAGAAAGCATATGACTCAATTAATAGAGTTTTTTTGTTTAACAAACTGGAAAATTTAGGTATTAGTTCAAAATTTATGTATTCTTTAAAAGCTTTATACTCTAATGTAGAATGTAGTGTACGTATTAATGGTAATATGACTGAATGGTTTAATGTTGATTCTGGATTGAAACAAGGTTGTGTTTTATCATCTATAATGTTTAATATATATATAAATAATTTGGTTGAGGATATTAATGCTTTGAATATTGGTATTAACATAGATGAAGAAAAATTAGCTATATTGTTATATGCTGATGATGTTATTTTAATGGCAGAGAATGAAGAAGATTTGCAAAAAATGTTGAATGTGCTTAATACATGGTGTCTGAACAATGAGCTGACAGTTAATATAAATAAATCTAAGATCATGCATTTTAGAAATCCAGCTGTTTTACAAAGTAAATGTACTTTTTCTATTGGTGGTAATGGTTTGGAATGTGTAAAAAGTTACCAATATTTAGGCTTATTACTGACTGAATTTTTAGATTATCAGTTAATGGCTAAGGCAGTAGCGAAGTCAGCCAGTAGAGCATTAGGATTATTAATTGTAAAGAGTAAAATGCATGGTGGTTTCCAGCACAAAATTTTTTCAAAACTGTATGATACAATGGTATGGTCAGTTATTAGTTATGGTGCAGGTATTTGGGGAACCAGAGACTTTTCCTGCATAAATGCAGTCCAAAACAGGGCCATGAGATTTTTCATGGGGGTTGGCAAATACACTCCAAATGATGCCATAGCAGGTGATATGGGCTGGAAACCTCCATGCGTTAAACAATGGTCAAGTGTCTTGAGACATTGGGCTAGGTGTTCCATAATGGACCCACACAGGATAAATTTTAAAATTTTTAAGTGGTCTATACGAAAGTGTAATACTAGAATTAAAAACTGGAGTTTTAGAGTTATAGAAATGTTAAAATTGTATAATTATGAGCAATATTGTAATTTTGAATTAAATGTATTGAACAAAAATTGTATTAAACAAATTGAAGAAGATGTATTTGATAATTTTAAATCAAATTGGTGTACAAGAGTTGCTGCATATGCAGAGGGAAGTAAATTGAGGACTTACAAATTGTTTAAAAATAACTATTGTACTGAAAATTATTTGCAAAATATTTTGTCATTAAAAAACAGAAGTTCATTTGCTAAATTTAGATGTGGGGTAGCTCCACTAAAAATAGAAACTGGAAGATATGAAAGGAAAGAAGTCCACGAGAGGACATGTTTTAACTGTAGCTCTATTGTTGAAGATGAACTACATGTCATTTTAAAATGCCCATTGTATGTGGATCTAAGACAAATCATGATACATGAAGCGATACATTTTAATGAACATTTTAACCTTTTATCAGATAATGAAAAATTTATATTTTTATTTAGTAATGGCAATGTTGCTGCTATAGTTGCCAAAACCTGCAACAATATTTTATTAAGAAGAAATAGTATTTTATTTCACTAGTTCTTAATGAAACAAATGTTTTACTATCATTTAGTAAAAATGTATATTGTGAATTTTAATTATAAATTGTAAAAATATTTTTATATGTATATAATACAATGTATATCTTAAAAGTCTCTCATAAATCTTTTTAAGATTGGTACATGCAATGCAAATGTTTTAATGTTTTAAATCTATGTATGTGAATCTCATTTTATGTTTGTATGTGGTGAGACTATAATAAAATATTGAATCTGAATCTGAATCTGCAATTGATTCATGCATATTTAGAGAGAAAACAAAAGTTTTATTGCGCAGAGAAAGGGAAATTTTGACCAGGTATATGTACAGTTTTGATAAACATGATTGCTTACAATTTATATACGACATAGCCGAAATGACACCCCCACTTTTACCCAGTTTATACTGCCTGTTTAAAAAAGACCTTACGACTTTATCTGTTTTTTTTAATGAAATGGTAAAATTATTATACGATAATGAAATAGCAATAACCAAATACACGTGATATGAACACGTTTGGGGGATTGGACACGTTTGGGGATTAGTTGAAAAATGGACAGTTTTGGGCGTTTATACAGTTGACACACTGTGGTGCCCATACATGTCATACTACCGATGTTTTGCAGTTCAGTGACGTCGATGTGGACACGTTTGGGGGAATTGGACACGTTTGGGGGGAAGGATACGTTTCTAAGTGTTACATATATACCAGAAATAGACTGGACCCAGAACTGTTCCCTGTGGGACACCAGGAGTAACTGGAGCAACATCTGATGACTCTCCATCCAAGACAACTGTTTGTGTTCGGTTTGATAAAAAGGCAGCGATCCAGTTAATTGTTTCATTTTGTATACCATAAAAATGTAGTTTATATAAGAGTCTTTGATGTGGGACTTTGTCGAAGGCTTTGGCAAAGTCCGCAATTATAAGTTCTGTTTGGGTGTTATTGTCTGAATTTGAAACTAGTTCTTGTATGAAAGATAGAATTTGTGTTTCACATGATCTAGAGTGTCTGAAGCCGTGCTGGAGGTCGTATAATAGGTTGGTTTTTTTCTAAAGTCGTTAATTAAAATGTTTTGTTATGATATGTTCCTTGACCTCATTTTCTTGGATCATATTAAGTTTATATGATAGTTGTAGTAAAGCTTTATAATTACTCAGAACTATCAATGATTAGTAAAGAAGGCGAGACCGATTTCAGTGCATTCTTGTCTTTAGGTCGTTGAATGGTTTTGCATTTCAACTAAGAATAAGAATAAGAATTTTATTAGTATAAAATCCAAACAATAGGATTGTTACTAAAATACAAAACAAAAACTAAAACAAACAGACAGACAGGCATATTAATTACACTTGAAACGATAGGCATTAAACACTACAAACATGTAACATTGAAAGAAATGTTTCAACTTGCAGTGCGAACTGTTAAAACCGTTATGTTAGTTGGTACAAGTCTATGTTCCTTAGTGAAAAAATAGTTATTAAATTATCATGTTGTAAGACATTAAGTCTATCTGTTTTAAAGAGTAACTTAAAGAAATATTTAAAGAAATTTTTTTTTAAGGTACTGGTATAAAAGAAGGGATGAAGGAAAAATAACTGGAAAATTGATTTCAAAGATAACTTTTTTACTGAAGAGTATATGAATTTAAAATCTTTTGAATACAGAAAAGTATTATGTAAAGGAGTAGGTCCAGTAAGACCCCTTTTTGGCCCCAAAATATAGCAGCTTTACAAAATTGTTAAAATCTAAACTTTTAGTTATTTATTGGACAGTAGAATGTTTCTGCTACATAAATATGGCCTGTTTTTGACAATACAATGCACATATATCGGGAAATAGCACCATTACGTCATGCTAAATTACTGAAATCTTCACTATTCTAGCATTTCAGTTAAATTTTAGACGGTTTTCGTGTAAAACGAAAGTGGCCGCATTCGTGTTCTTTCTTAATATTGAAATATAAGTTGTATTTGATGATAATACATAACATATATAAAGGTTGAGGATGAACACGGATGCGGCCACTTTTATTTTTGACAAAAACCATATGAAAAATGACATTTTTCGGCATATTTGGTAGATTTTCCAGAGGGTATCACCAGCCCAGTAGTTAACACTTCGGTGTTGACATGAATATCAATAATGTGGTCATTTTTATAAATTTCCTGTTTACAAAACTTTGAATTTTTTGAAAAACTAAGGATTTTCTTATCCCAGGCATAGATTACCTTAGCATTATTTGACACAACTATTTGGAATTTTGGATCCTTAATGCTCTTCAACTTTTTACTTGTTTGGCTTTATAAATATTTTGATATGAGCGTCACCGATGAGTCTTATGTAGATGAAACGCGCGTCTGGCGTACTAAATTATAATCCTGGTACCTTTGATAACTATTCCATATTTGAGCTTGAATCGGATCGTTTTTAATGACTAAATCAGTTAAATTCTTTCACATAAACTAATTGATTCAAATCAAATAGACAGGGTTGAGATCTCATGTTTAACCCCGCCGCATTTTTGCGCCAGTCCCAAGTCAGGAGCCTCTGTCCTTTGTTAGTCTTGTATTATTTTTAATTTTACTAGAGTTTCTTGTGTACAATTTGGAGTTTAGTATGGCGTTCATTATCACTGAACTAGTATATATATTTGTTTAGGGGTTAACTGAAGAACGCCTCCGGGTGCGGGAATTTCTCGCTGCATTGAAGACCTGTTGGTGACCTTCTGCTGTTGTCTTCTCTATGGTCGGGTTATTGTTTCTTTGACGCATTCCCCATTTCCATTCTCAATTTTACTTAAGTGTTTAAAAAGTGGTTAAAATCGAGTTTCGTCAGATAAACCTGAAATTTGAGGCCAAAATCGGTCCTTAACGTACATTGCTATTTTTAATGTAACAATAACGCAATGTAACATTAGCCTCAATAATTTTTGTTACATTCGTAATTAATCGGTTCCTTACCCAACTTTGCATTCCGGCAATTAGTCTCCAATGTAATAATATTTTTATTAGGCAGTGGCTATTTGACCGGCACCGGCAAAATAGCAAATTTGCTATTTAGCCGGCACTGAATAAAACTCCAAAAACACATTTGTAAATACATTATTAAAATATATTTTTTTCTAAAATATTTATAAAAAAGTTGATTTTCAAATCTGTGTAAAATCTATGGTTTAAATATCCTGCCAGTGATAAAAATAGTGTTATGCAAAACTACATCATATAACAGACATGACAGACAATACCATAGTTGCTTGCTTGGTGTTAATCATGAAAAATCCTGCATTCTCACAATTTCCTCGGACTTAACATGACCTCACAAAAATCATATTTTCAGTAGTTAAAAATCAACTTTTGAAACTCAATATATGATAAATAAATTTGAAGAAAAAAATAATTAGAGAAAAACAAATTTCTAATGTGTATTTGGTTGAGCTAGATTAATAAGGAACAGCGTCTGTGTAACTTACATGACATTTTTTAAATGAGAAAATACAAAAATAGATACAATTACATTTTTATGTTTTAATCTTTTTTTCAACTTTTAATTCTCAAATATAATCATGATAATTATAAAAATCAAGGACCATTTCCCAGGCTTTCCTTTCTTATACTGAAAAAAAAGGTGTCTGATGAAATTTTTTTCACAGTTTATGTTCAAAAGACCAAGCCAGATCAGATAATCGCTTCATTATAATTGTATTTCTCAAGTCTTCTCATGGTACTGAAAGCTAAGACCATTCTGCCATTGCATCGGCTACACAATTACAATGCTGGTTCTGTAAATTAAAAGAGTATACTAGTTTCCAGAATGTAGTATATACGGCTACAAAGTGACTATTATCATATTTGTATTTTTTACTTTTAAATTTATCTTATTATTTCACTTCTATTCTTAATAGATTCACCATATTTTTATTTTTTTCAAATTTTCCATGTGTACGCAACATATTTTTTCTTAGTTTTTTTTAGATAAGAAGTTTAAGTGTTTATATGAGCAAAAGTAACAAAAGGTTTTGAATAAAAAAATTTGATATTTAATTATTTTTCTTACATTTTAATGCCAGTGAGATTATTGAGATACAATTTAATCAGTGCCGGCTAAACAGCAAATTTGCTATTTTGCCGGTGCCGGTCAAATAGCAAATTTGCTATTTTGCCTGTGCCGGTCAAATAGCCACTGCCTTTTTATTATTGTTACATTTCCATGTAACCGTAGCCAGTGCCATAATTCATCGAAAAAAATAAAACATATCATTGCAATTAAACATCAACAAAAACTAGTAAATACCATTTTAAAATATTTATGGAAAACTATGTATTCATCTGAAATGATTGAATAGCACAGATTTTTGAAAGTTTGAAAAATAGTGTTTTAAACAATCTTGCCTCATAAAAACTTGAGGCCATGAAAAGAAAATTTGAAGTTTTATTACTGTATAGTAGTTACGATATAATCCATTCATCGTTGTATGGTGTTGGAATCCGGTGAAACACAAAATGTCTCCGTTTACAGTTCATTTTTTTTTTTTTACATTTATAATTTGTCATCAAAAAGGCTTCTAGGATTATCTTTTTCGCCTAATGCATAGAACATTATGTGTGATGTTTGAATAAAACAAAAACATGCCAAGAAATCCTAGCTAAAATTCCGGTGGACCTCCTACGGCACGAACAATATAATATTCACCATTATGACTAGGCACTGGCTACGGTTACATGGAAATGTAACAATAATAAAAATATTATTGTTACATTGGGGACTAAATGCCGGAATGCATGGTTGGATAAGGAACCGATTAATTACGAATGTAACAATAATTATTGAGGCTACGGTTACATTGCGTTATTGTTACATGAAAAACAGCAATGTTCGATGGGACTAGTAATATGTACTAAATAATAAAAGTTGAGGACATTATCTCATATTTACAATACATACAAGTAAACCATACAATTTTTTGATTTTTTTATAGTACGTCCTCCATGGATTCTGAAATCGGACTCGGACATCTCTTAAACTGAGTTTTACTATGCGTAGTGTTGTGCGTTTGTTTTTTCTACATTGGCCAGAGGTATAGGGGAGGGTTAAATTGAGATCTCATAAAGATGTTTAACCCCGCCGCAATTTTGCGCCTTTCTCAGGTCAGGAGCCTTTGCATGGTCTTTGTTAGTCTTGTATGATTTTTTATTGTTAGTTTCTTGTGTACAATTCGGAGTTTAGTATGACGTCCATTATCACTGAACTAGAATACATATTTGTTAAGGGGCCAGCTGAAGGACGCCTCCGACGGGTGCGGAGTTTCTCGCTACATTGAAGACCCATTGGTGACCTTCAGCTGTTGTCTGCTCTATGTTCGGGTTGTTGTCGCTTTGACACATTCCCCATTTCCATTCTCAATTTTATACATGTATACAGAAGTTCACAGTGTTAGTTCACAGTTAGCAAACTTTGCTTTTGATGTATCAATTTTTGGTAAGTGCGTTTGTATAGCTGTATGAAATTTGTGTCTTGATATTGTTTCAGTTTCGTTTCAAACGCATCCCATGTTAAGTTTTGAATTTTTCACCCAAACAAAATTGGTAATAGGAATCTCTTCATCTTTTGTTCAAAGTATAATGACAGTTATACGAGTAGGTGTGCAGTTAAATACTTAAAAGTGAACAGTTTTCTCAGCCCGAGTTTTCAACAACAAACCATTGAACTATATTTTTCGCCTATAGCACTACTAATTTGAAGTAGTATCTTTTAAGAACATCAAATCCATTAATACCTAAAACTATTTAAACACCATTTGTTGAATAATAATATTCATTATTTATTATTATAACAAGTATTATTTAGTAGACATAAATGAATTAAGCAACAAAGCTATATAGAAGATTTAAGTTTAATAAATCTAGCGTACATTGCTGTTTTTCATGTAACAATAACGCAATGTAACCGTAGCCTCAATAATTATTGTTACATTCGTAATTAATCGGTTCCTTACCCAACTTTGCATTCCAGCAATTAGTCTCCAATGTAACAATAATATTTTTATTATTGTTACATTTCCATGTAACCGCAGCCAGTGCCTTATGACTATGAGGTCGAATCAACTTGGGGCCGAATCAACGTGGGACGAAATGAGACGGATTCTCTTGGGAGTATCTTTTTAAAAAAGTCATTCATTTGTAGATCTCAATTTTAATGTGATTGGTTAATGATTAACTTAAATTAAACGATGTAGAACCTACATATAAATTGTGAAAGAAATATTGATTTTAGATTAAAATAAATCTTTCTTTTATACATTCTTTCTTTTATACACACCTTATAAAATATTGATATTTCCGGTGTAGAAAAGGACAATTTACAGACGAAATGTTTACATTATTCTGGTGGGATTAAGGAAAACAGTCTTATCTTGTACTGACAACCATTGCCATCCTCCGAATCTATCATTCATTACGTATAGAAAAGCTTGACTTCTCGTATAAATCTTAGAACCTGTTTCCTTTTCAGAAAGAACTCTTAAACGTTTCCCTCACGTGGAAAAACCACAAACTATTTACGAAAAGGTTACATCATATGCAAATTTAATTACATGTGAAAAAAAATAAGGATACATTTACAGATTCATACTGAACGTAGAAAATTTCCCTTTTTCTTCCTCATGGAACCACACAGGCATCGAAGCGTACTGAGCAGTTCTAGCTTGCATGTACATATAACTTGATGTAAAGACAGTGAAATATTTGGTCGCTATTAAGAAGAATGGAGAATGATAATCACAGGTCTTCGTCAGATCTTGGTTTATCTCAGGCATTGGGATTTCAGGATTTTGATTTGCAAGAAAATCATATATGGTGTGATCAGTGTAAAAGTCTTAAACAGGTAATTTATTTGTCAAAGACTATACCCTCTGAATGAAAAACAGCAGTGTGGTTCTTTTACACTTTGTTTTTGTCAGTTATAAGAGCTTATAAATGTTCTTGTTTTGTGACATGCTGACTTCCACTAAGCATGCTGATTAGATTTGCTGTGCATGTAATGATTTTTGGGATACGATTGCTTTCAAGCAATCTGTAGACTTATACCAGTGGCTCAGGTCTATCTATAACATCAACCATTTTATTCTAAACACTAAGGAACAGCTTAGATTCTTATGATTGTCTTGCTTTAAAAGGTAGAGACAAACAAAGGGATTAAACTTGAACAACTTTCCTATTGTGTTCTTTTCATAATCTTCATGTTTGACATTTCCCTTGACTTATATGCCTGTTTTTAACAACACGGAAAATCAGATTTGAGCAGTATTTATATTTAGTGTTTTTATAAATTTAGAAACACATCAGAGGGAATTCTCCAGTTTTGATAAAAATGCGAGAGTTCTCTGAATTCCGATAAAACTATTTCTGTCATATAAGAACTGAAGTGAAGTTTTTCTTATATGTCACCGTTATGAAACTGATATTTGATATTGTAGTTCAATAAAGAAATAGAGAACCATCTAGGTCGTTTAATTAACATTTAATACGTTCTCGCTCCAGAAATAGAGAACCATTTAGGTTTACTACAGGGTTTGTTAAGGTAATACTAATTGTGTGCATGCGTATAGTTTTCCTGACTTCAAAGGATATTAGATTGAATGGTTGCTCTGGATTCCTTACTCAATTGATTAATTCAAAACCCATGTGATCTTTTCTATGTATGTCTGCTATTGAGGGTTATTGTCGTTGCATAATTGTCGAGCCTGCAACTTTTGTTGCAGAAAACTCGACATAGGAATAGTGATCTGGCGGCGGCGGTGTTAGCTCACTTCTTAAAAGCTTTATATTTTAGAAGGTGGAAGACCTGGATGCTTCATACTTTGTATATAGATGCTTCATGTTACGTCAGTCACATGTCCAATGTCCTTGACCTCATTTTCATGGTTCAGTGACCACTTGAAAAAAAAGTTCAAATTTTTTGTAATGTTGAATTCTCTCTTATTATAAGTAATAGGATAGCTATTGATATGTGCCTACCTTGCAAGGTCCTCATGTCTGTCAGACAATTTTTACTTGACCTCGACCTCATTTCATGGATCAGTGAACAAGGTTAAGTTTTGGTGGTCAAGTCCATATCTCAGATACTATAAGTAATAGGGCTAGTATATTCTGTGTATGGAAGGACTGTAAGGTGAACATGTCCAACTGGCAGGTGTCATCTGTCCTTGACCTCATTTTCATGGTTCAGGGGTTATAGTTAAATTTTTGAGTTTTGGTCTTTTTATCTAATACTATATGTAATAGGTCAACTATATTTGGTGTATGGAAATATTTTATGATCTTTATGTCAGTCGCGCTGGTTTTATTTGACCATGACCTCATTTTCACGGTTCATTGCACAGTGTTAAGTTTTTGTGTTTGGTCTATTTTTCTTAAACTATAAGTAATGGGTCAACTATATATGTTGTATAGAATCATTGTTAGCTGTACATGTCTGCCTGGCATGGTTCATCTGACCTTGACCTCATTTTCAAGGTTCATTGGTCTTTGTTTAGTTATCTTGGTTAACGTTAAGTTTATGTGACAGTTGTTATAAAGCTTAGCTTTATACTTAGGACTAACAACATAATATCAATGATAAGTATAGAAGGCGAGACATTTCAGCGTGTGCACTCTTGTTTTAAATCATATGCATCATTTAAATTAAAATAAGTGTTGTCCACATCGTAGAGCTTTTACTACAACAGCCCTTCAGGCGAAATGAAGTCTTCCATATATCGTTTCGAGTTGTCTCCCTTCCGGAAGTAAATTCCGTCAAATCTGAGAGATAAATATATATACGATACAAATTAACTCTTTCTGTCGATATATGTCGTATTATATTCAAAATGATCGCAATTAAAAACGAGGGATGTGTACGGAAAGAAGTCATGACCACTCCCCCAAAGGAAATTAAATATTTAAAGAGTTAGGAATGGGTTCCTCCTAGAATTAACGTAGGAAAATAGGTGATAAGATTATAAAGATACGAAGTGAAATACCTTCTCTCGTGACTGCTGTGGAAAGTAAACTTGGAATTGATAGTACAAAAATAAAACACAATAGGCCTAAGTACATTGTTCATACACTTGTATCTGGGATTGGTTATTTTGTAACTATTCAGATTACGTAAATTACATTTTACATGTGCAGTTGTCTTTGAAAATAATATTATCCAGCTACATGTATACATGTGTCAATGAAAACAATGGCAATCGTATCCCTCAGAGCAATCTGCTCTTTGATTTTTTGTTATGAATGTTTATAAATTTTGTATATTAATGTAGTTATGTAGGTCATCCAATACCACAGAACTTGGGTGACAATGGAAATACAAAGTCTGTAGGAAACTTACTCCCCTTACAGATGGATACTTATCATGCTCATTGATGCTTATTATTATACTTTGTGCATATCCTTTGTTTTTTTGATTAAGATCCTACAAAGCATTTTATTACTACAATACTTCATACCCATCATCTTAATTGAGTAAGGAGGAACCACAAACGAATCAAAGATGTTTATCGATTGTCTCAAAAAACAGAATCTTGCTCTTGAAAAAGTACAATTTTTATCCTTATTCAATAAAAAATAATTTCTTAGGTTTAATTTTACCCTAATGCTGTTCTCTTTGAATTTATATATAGATGCTAATATAACATTTCTTCAGGTCAATTCCAGGATACTCTCCAAAATTCTTCAGAGATATATACACACATTTGTACATGAACATTGACTGTATTTTTACATTAAATTCACACTGTCTAATATTTTCATTTGTTATTACAGGAATTAAAAAAATTGCAAGATGAACATGCCTTGAATTACAGCACTCTTAAAAAGAAGATTATATCTACAGAGTAAGTTCAACACCTCAATCTGTCTTAAATACAAGATTTAGATAAGCTTTATTTACAGAGTACAAATGGAAATACTGATGAAAAGTTGCATTCACATGAGACATTAATAAGTAATGTAATTTGAAGGAAAAACATTTATGTATATACATGTATAAATTAGAAATGTTATGCATAAACAAACAATAAACAAATATAATACATGCAGAATTACAGATTATAAGCAACTGATTTATTTTTTTTACTCTATTCCTGTCATTTAACTGTTTATTTTATTTATCAATAAAAGGAGATATGGGTTGTATGACAAGGAGACAGCAACAACAGAATAGAAATATATCAAGAGGGCAACATACAATACCGTTTTTATCAATATTAGAAAGTCATCGTAACTCTATTTCAATCTCTAGTAATCTATAGTCCATAAAAGCAATGAACAAATAAGATTAGTAACCAAGAAGATGCACACTAAATTCCTCAAATAACAAAAAATATTTAGAGATGTCCTATGACAGTCACATATATATGTATGACAACCACTGACTTGGTGCTGACACATAAATATGTATCTGTTATGTCTTTATTAAGACTTAACCAGCAGCAGCTTATGTCATGTATGTATGGGGGATTTTGTTACAAAAAATAATGTGATTTGTATTCAAGTCGTGTATGAGGAAATCATTAACAAATATTTATTTTTCTACTTCAGTTTGCTGATAAAGAAGTACAAGTCTAAGTGTGATGATATCCTTTTGATATTATGATCTGTAACTGGCATGATATACTGGTTTTACTCTATCCCTCAAATCAAATCTTTATATTTGTAAGCTATATCCTGTTACACATTTTCAGATCCCTTACTTTTTTACTTCCTAGTTGCCAGTTACATGTATGATTATGTACATTACATTGATGAAGTTTTGTTGCACTTTATTCTTTTGTTCTTACCAATTACATATAGCTTCTATAAATTGGTACAAAGTTTATTATGTGCTTATCTAGTTTCAGTTTTCTATTTCCACTATGTTTGGTATATATAGTTCTTTTCTTTTAAAATTAAAGCAATAGTATAATTTTGCAATAGTTCATACCACTTAATTTGTTTGTAAAACACACATTAAATTTCAAAGTAAGTCATTCTGAATGTTTAAACAGAAATTTTACATGAAAATAAAAGAGGGTATTTTTGATTATGGGTAATTTGGTACTTTTTCATAAAAGTATAATTCTAATAGATTTGGTACTCTTTTTGTATACCTCAACCTATTGAAGGATCTCACACACATGTAGAAAAAGTAAGAAACGAAACGTTTTTGCTTCTTAATTAGGTAATCATGGAATTTGGGAACTTTTACAATATAGTCAGAGTTACTTATGCATAAGCCTAGTGACAAAATTTGATGAAAATAACCTGTTCTATGTGCCAAAGGCTTTAAACACATGTGTATCTTAATTAATTAAAGATGAGTAAGTGTTATTTGCTCTGAATCAATTTATAAGGTACATGTACTATTAGAACTCTACTATTTATTCTCGTTTAAATTTGTTTTCAACTGTGATCTTTTTTAAATGAAAGTTTCCTTAACAAGATACATTATGACGTGCAAAACAAGAGACATGAAGATTTCTTTAAGAAATATGAAGACCTTCAAAGGTGAGTATTGATAAAAAAAAAAATTCTTCAGAAAATTGATATTATTACATTGATTGCAATGAATTACACTGATTTCCCAGTGAAATAAAAACCGATAATTTCACATGTGAAATATAAGTGGTTATTTCACTCCTCTGACGTCATACAACAATAGAAGTTGTCAAGACGTCGGATCAAAACAAATTGTGAATGCGTAGAAAAAGATACAGTTCCTTACAATTTCTATATTAATTTCATTAAAAAAAGCCATTTGCCATTGTAATAAAAAAGAATAACTAATCAAAGAATTCAAATATAAAAAAAATATTCAACTCGTGACCAAACAACACTGATAATTAACTCATGCGCTTTGTGCATTCGTGAATTAATGTGTTGTTCAGTCACTCGTTAAATATTTTTCTCTATTTGAATTCTTCGATAAGTTATTCTGTAAGTATTTAGATAACATTTGAAACAAACATATTTTAATGTATATACAATAAAAAAAAAGTCAAAAAAGGTTTTCAGAGGAAAAGCTCCAAGTTCCAACTGTTTGCTTTTTATTTCAATGGTAATTAATAGAAAAAACTGAACTTTAGATTTATGAAAATATTTTTTTTAATACAAATCCTTTTAAATTTTCAGGGAATCAGAAACTTTGAATACACAGCTAGGATCTACTCTTCAACAACTGGAACCATTGCGAAAGGTCAGTATGCAAATATTCTTTATATGGGAATAATCACAAGATATAGACTGATTTCTGGGAATCATTTAGATAAAGTTTATATCCGAATACAGAATTTCAAGATAAATTCCTGAATGCCACCTTCTTTGTATAATTATTTATTAGAAATACTTAAATATGCCTTTTGGTCTTTTGTGGACAGTTGTCTCATTGGCAATCATACCACATCTTCTTTTTTATACTTATTGAAATTGAAAATTCATTGATACATTGATATGAATACATGTAGTATGAATACATGTAGTATTTGTGTAAAATCTGAAGCATGGAATACTGTGGAATCATTTATTTTCGTGGGTATCAATTTTCGTGGATTGCTTTAAATCTTGCATTTTCTTGGATATTTAATTTCATGGTTTTGCCAATCTCTGTATACAAAGCCTATTGGAAATATGCTATTCATTGAACTTTTGAATTCAGGGTTTACCTGTACCCACAAAACCCAAGAAAATTGGTATCCAACGAATAATAATGAACCCACAGTAATAATGAATCCACAATAATAATGATTCCACAATAATAATGAATCCACAATAATAATGATTCCACAGTAATAATGAATCCACAATAATAATGATTCCACAATAATAATGAATCCACAATAATAATGAATCCACAGAATGAATCCACAATAATAATGAATCCACAGTAATAATGAATCCACAGTAATAATGAATCCACAGTAATAATGAATCCACAATAATAAGGATTCCACAGTAATAATGAATCCACAGTAATAATGATTCCACAATAATAATGAATCCACAATAATAATGAATCCACAATAATAATGAATCCACAGTAATAATGAATCCACAGAAATAAGAAAACTGCTTTTATCAAGATGTCACTGCATTATCATTCAAAACAAAACCACATTAGTTGTAATGAATACGTACGGAATGTAATTTATAAATAATAGTTTTGTTTTTTCTTCTTCAGGCCAAGACCATCCTAGACACTGACAATAAACAGAAATTACAGGAAGTACAGTCCTTGAGAGATCGACTGGCTGGATTAGAGGTAGGTAGTCATTTGCAAAGGTTAGCATGGTTATAATCAAATAAATTATACAACACTCATACTTAGTATATACTGCTAATATGCAGGAATTTTATTTTGGTTATTTGTAGAATAAATGCAAAAAGTATTGAGACTTGAATCAATTCAGAGCTTTTATTATTATTTAAGAGTTAAAGTCATCTCAATGCTAAAAAAAAAAGGGAAGTTTTATTTTCACGTAATTGCATATAATTATTCTATCACAATGCAGTGAGGGTGAAAATAAATTCTTTTCCTCTTTGTATTTTAGTCAGTTTATCTTTTTGTGGTGAAAATGCACAGATTCGTTATATTTTGTTTGTTGATTGCATACATAAAATCTTGGTATATACTTTATATGATAATTTCTTTAAAAAGTTATAATGGGAATGTCTGGGTGTTTTTGCCAGCCTATATCGGAATTCAAAGCATAAATGAAAAACAAACAAAATGTATAAAAGATCTGCAAAAAGTATAAAACACTATTTTAATCATCTACCATAAAGTTTTCACATTTAGTTTGACTTTAAATGTAAAAAGTGACACCTTTGTCTAAATTCTTTTAATAAAAACACTTACATTGATAGATTTAGCTTCTATATGTCTCCTGCAATGCCCTTAGAATTCTATTCATACTTATTGTTCCATGCAAGATAGAATTCAAGTAAACATTACAGATTGTGCAAAAGTCAAATTGCACTATGTAGCGAATATTTAGAAAACAGGGAAAGATTGAGGTTCGACATGGATCAAACATTTAAGACCTATACTGTGTAAAATTTAAGTTTTAAAATTTCAGTTGACACTACGACAGTATGAAGAAATGAGTAGAGAGACATCCACTTACAAAGACAGATATGATGTATTAAAGAAAGAAAACCAGAAGAAAATACAGAACTTGGAAACAATGTAATTTAAATAATTAGTTTTATTCCAGAAATTTTATTCTTATTTAAAAAAGAATTTACAGTTGAAATAGTAAAGCATGCAAATCAAAAGTTTAAATGCATTGTGTGCAAACTTTATTTGGCTGTTTGATCAGACATTATAATTAAGATTGACACTTAAGGGGGCTCGCGGGTACAAATCATTTTTTTTAATGTAGGATTTCGCTTTATTTTTCTATATATGAACTTTATCATATACTAAATAGAAAAATAAAATAAAAAAAATGGGGTCACCATTCATTTAAGCTAACAATCTGCCTTTGAAAGAAGCATACATTTTTGTATAGTTACTTTTTTTCTGTTGAACTTATAGGAGAAATAGAGGTAATATCGAAATAAAAAAAGAACTAAATTACAGATATTGCCTTAATTTTACAATAGTTTATTGTGAGTACAGCTTATTAGAAAAAAAATGATAAAAAATATAGGTCACCGATGAGTTAAAAAAAAGATATTTCAATAATAATGCAAAAAATATGGCATTTTTGCACCAAAGGGAGATAATTTGGAGCTTTTTCAATGACATATACATTTTAAATGTCATCTGGGGCAAAAACAAATTGATTTTCTTGATTTTTGTTCCATTTGATCGACTTACAACTGATAAAGTAATAAATAAAATTTGTAATGAATTTTTTTTTTTTAATTTTTGTTGAAATTTTTGTACCCTTGAGTCTCCTTAAATTCAATGGGTAGGTGGAGTAACAGTCTGTTTACTATATATTACAATACAAATCATTGACCTATCCATTCAATTTAGGCGTCAATCTTAATTACAATGCTTGAGCAAGCAACCCAACAAAGTTAACAAAATGTTGTAATAGACTGTCATTTGAATTTATTCTCATATGGTTGGGATCTGTTATCCCTTCCCCGAATTAAGAAATAGTTCTTGTATAAGGACCTCTGAAGACATTTTGGCCATATAAGGGATATAAACATAAATATAGATATAAAAAGATTGAGTGAACTCGTGCAATTGGATTTTTCTAGGTCTATTTAATTTCATATTATAGATTAAAAAATATTTGTCATTGTTTTTACATGCATAAGAATGATTTTTTTGTGTATGGAATCAGTCAATCAAATGATTTACCTTTATTTCACTTTCAATGTTGTCATTCTTTACCTTTGAATAACTGATCACCCACGATTCATGCGTAATCTATCTCTAGCTAAGAGGTTAAATTGCAGTTCACATGAATACAGATGCAATGAGGTCTAATTATTCACTTGCAAGTGAATAATTCATGATCAATATTTCCTAGCTTATTTGGACAAAATTTAACCATACTTGCTGCTTAAAGCAAATTATTATTTCACTATTTCACTTTTATTAATGATTGAACAAAAAATAAACTTTTAAAATTGTTTATATACAATAGTCTGTGTTTTTAACATAATACTGTTTTCAAAAGTCAAGGGTTGAGATCTGAACAAAATCTCCAAAAGGAATTGATTTTGAGTGCTATAGCTTTTCTATCACTTTTCTTAAAAAAATGTATATAACCAATATCTATTTTATTTTCAGAAATCAGAAAAATGAAGCGCTGCTGAATAAAGTGAGAGGTAAGATTCTGATGATTAATTAACCAATCAGTTTTTAGGTCACATGGGACATACTTAGTATTAAGATGACTTGATATCTATTTGCTGAGTCAAGAAATAAAAGAAGAAATCTTGCAAATATTATTCATAAGTACATGTTTTTATTTATGTTTGATTACAACTTCCTATTTTACAAAAATATGTGGATATTTCTTTTTAATGTTAAATATATTTACTAGATCTATAGACATAAAAATACATTTAGAAATTATTTTTTATCTGGATCTTGATAAATGCAGATTTAGATTATAATACAGTATTTAGTCTGTATCTAGACCTTAAATAAAAATGTTATTATTTGTTCAGGGACCATCTGTTTTGAATTTTACTTGGAGTTTAGTACTTTAAAAAAAAATATCATATGACCACAAAATTAATTTCACAGTCGTATGTTGGTTTCACGTTGTCGTCATCTGAAGACATTTGGTTTTGCACAATAACTTTAGTATGATTAAATAGAAATCTATGAAATTTAAACACAAGGTTTATGACCACAAAAGGAAGGTTGGGATTGATTTAGGGGTTATGATCCTAACAGTTTATGAATTAGGGGCAAAAAGGGGCCCAAATAAGCATTTTTTTAGTTTCCAGAAAACACATTATGTTATGTTGTATGGATCTCTCTGAAATTATACCACAAGTTTCCATACCAAAAAGGGATGGTAAAAATTGGCTTTTTTTGGTTTTGGCTAAAAATGTTCAGGAATTAGGGGGAAAACAAGAGTGTCCTGGTTAATGGACAATTACTTCAGTATAAAACATAATTTGAAAGCAGTGGAAGGGAGGTAATCCCAACACAATTATATGTTTTGATTACCTCCCTTACACTGCATTTAGATTATGTATAAAGAAATGTTGTGTTGTCTTGAGATGATTGGCTGTCAATTTACAAGAAAATAGAAACAACAATTTTTTTTTTTGGGGGGGGGGGGGGGGGTGGGGGGGTCAATTCCCAACAGCATAGTGTATTGCTCAAAAGTAAAAATGAATATAAATTGAAATCACATAACCAATTTAAGTTCTTTGACTACAGTTTTTCTGTGTCAGAAACCTATTACTTGTCAAATTTCTAATTACAATCCAATCAGACCTTTATCAAGTGCAAATATTGTAACTGTTTTTGGCCCAACTGTTCAGGGTTGGACCTCTGGGGTTGTATCCAGCTGAGCTCAACGAAGCAATTTTTTATACGACCTCAAAATTTTTTGGCGTTCGTATAATGGTATGATGTTGTCATCATCTGTGTCGTTGTCGTCGTCGTCTGCATCGTCCAAAGACACATTTCATGTCCAGATAATAACTTTAGTTTAAATTAATGGATCTCTATGAAATTTAATGTGAAGGTTCGATACAACAAAAGGAAGGTTGGGATTGATTTTGGAGATCATGGTCCCAACTTTTTTGGAATTAGGGGCCCAAAAGGGGCCTAAAACAAGCATTTTTCTACTTTTAGGATATCAACTTGTGTATAAGTATGTCAATTGCTTTGAAATTGTACCACAATATTTTATACCACAGGTAGAAGATTTAAACTGATTTTTGGGGTTATGGTCCCAATAGTTTAGGAATTTGGGACCAAAAAAAGGGGCCCAAATAAGCATTTTTGTAGTTTCCAGTCAATAACTTGTATTTAAGTGTATAAATCTCTCTGAAATTATACCACAAGTGTCCATACTACAAAGGGATGGTTATGGGGGGTTAAGAGTCAAATCATTTACCAATTAGGGGCAAAAAAGGGGGAAAACAAGGGTTTTTCTGGTTAAAGGACAATTTAGACAATTTAAAAGCAATGTAAGGGAAGTAAGCCAATTCTGTTTAAAGAATACTGTTAGGCATAAATTAAAATATTGTTTGTTTGCAGTTTACCGACCGACCCTTGAAAATCCTCCCGACTGTGAAAATTTTATTGCTTTATATTTGAAGAAATTTTTTTTAATACTTCTATTGATGCGATCCGGAACTTTGGGTCCTTTCCAGAAATGATTTAAAGTCTGGGTCAATTACGCATTTCAAGTTCGGTTTTTCTTAGCTTCCCGTCAAGCGTTCATGTGACCATTTAATGATAAAGCACATGGAAATTGTTTACAGGTATTCATGAAGTCACGGAGGAGTACTTTACGCTGTCGTCTCGTGTCAATTTTAAGACAAATAACAAACAAAAAAGTTTATTAGTAAACTGTTTATACAGATTCAGGCACATGTAATGATGTGTGATGATATCATTGACGATGATGCAGCGGATATTCATAACTGACACGATAACCATTCTGTCTCAAACAAATCGGGTACAGAATCTGTGGAGCCTGACTTTATGGAACCAATTTCAGTGGTTAAATAATTCGACAGCAGCTTGAAGTATGGCATATTTTCTACAAATCGTTGTGAAGACGACAAAGATGAAACCACTCCTCCGTGACTTAAATCTTCATGGATATCTGTAAACATGCCTGTACGGAGGAAGGGCTCATTTGAAATGTTAATGGATATAGATCATGCCAAATCAATAAGAAGCAACCCTAACTACACAAAGATGTAGATAAAATGAATGATTAGCTTGAAAAATAAATATACTCTCTCTATATTAAATCTATCTTCGATTGCAATGAGTATGCTCCTTTAGGATAAGGGGGGCTGCCCCACTCATTGCAATTATTCTCTTTCTTACAATATTAAATATACCCAAACTGTGTGGCCTGTGTGAATTCAATTAAAACATGTCCTTAGGAGCTATGCTGCCAATTTTTTTTATGCATTAAAAACATTTCAGTACAGACCATTTACTTTTAATGGGGTGCTATGGATTTCACCCCAAACTTTAGATTTCTTTGGTTTTCATTAAAGCCTGGCAAAAATATAACCTTATCACATATGATTAAATATTGTTAGAAATATGAAAACAGTCAAATGTCTTAATACTTTTTTTTCAAGTTGCCTTTTTTTCAATTGAGGAAGATTCAATGGTTATTCTTTTTTTATTAAAAATACACTCTTTAATACGTTGTCTTACAAATCTTTAATATCTACATTTTTCTGATGATTATACTCTACTCATGAAAACATTCTAGTCAAGAAGCATACATGTCTGAATATATTTCTTTAAAACAGTTCTAGTCATAATGACATTCCTTGTTTATAAGTGTTCCAGTATTTAATAATTATACCATATTTTATGTCATAAATTGGATAATGACACTATGTTAAAGTTTCAGTTTTGGTTAAAAAGTTTTTTTATCTGAAAATGCCTGTTCATTTGATGTTGGTTTTCAGCATGTCCAGTGTTTGTTGTTTTAAAATGTTTTTTTTTTCTTCACAAGAAACTTGGTTTAGTGTAACTGCTTGTTTAAACTGTATTTTGGCTGATAAAATGAAATATTTTTCCTACCTACCGACCCTTCAGTCTGAAGGTACAGTCGGAAAACTGCAAACAAACATATTTTTAAGGTTGGCCTTATATATATATGTTTGATGACCTCCCTTATACTGCTTAAAAATAATGTATTAAGAAATGATGATTGTCTTGAGATATATTTATTTAGAAATGTTAGAAGTTACTACTTTAATTAATAATAATTTTAATCATGACTGTATGTCATTTTATATTTTAATATTTTATGATGTATTTAAATTAGTAGTTATTGTTTAAGGGGATTAATATTCAACAAAATAGTGTACTGCTCAAAAGCAAAAATTTGTTTTAGGTTCAATCTGTGTCAACTAATCACAATCCAAACTCAGAGCTGTATCAAACTTGAATGTTGTGTCTATACTTGCCCAAACTGTTCAGGGTTCGACATCTGCGGTCGTATAAAGTTGTGCCCTGCGGAGCACCTGCTTTTTTTCTGAAACCAGATTTCATTAATTAATTTGGTAATGTATGGTGGGCAGGCTGCTGACAAACAGTGTCTGTGCAATAACTTGAAGACACCTTGAAGAAAGCTTTCAAAATTTAGTAAAATTGTTTCCTTTGACTAAATTAAGGTCAAGTTTAATTATCACAATTTCAGCTTTTATCATTGTTGAGTTGTAGACCTTTAAGTAGTAAACAATGATACTTAGATTGATTAAGGCCTTTCCATTTCTGAACCCTACACAAAATCATTTTTTTTTTTATCCAATTTAGGGTTTCAGTTTTGCAAAAGTATTTTTTTCCAGAAATATATGGTTTTCTGTCAATTTTGAGAGCCTTTTTGTTTCCAAGTCAGCAAGGAAAAAAAAATTAATTAGAGTTATCCCTCTTTGTATTGGTTCTCTCCTCACATGTATATAAGTTCTTGATGATGTTTTGTCGTACAAGTGAGAGGTTTAGCTCTACAAAACCAGGTTCAATCCACCATATTCTACATTTGAAAATGCCTGTACCTAGTCAGGAGATGACAGTTGTTGTCCATTCGTTTGATGTGTTTTGACATTCAATTTTGCCATGTGATTAGGGACTTTCTGATTGAATTTTCCTAGGAGTTCAGTATTTTTGTGATTTTACTTTTTGATATTTGAATGAAATCATTTTTGATTTAGAAAAATGTATTTAGATGCAGGGGTCCTAGGTTACTACTTTATTAATGTTATTAAGCACAATTGTGAGCAAACCTACACAAAGTCTGGTTTGCAAAAAAGCCTTTGAAATGTTATATTACTTAGACATAAACATAGTTTTACTGATGATTTATTCAACATTCCATATTTACATTTTTAAAAATTATATCTGCTCGAGGGATTATATTGGTTGAGGATTGATATGGTGTGTGAAATTTAAAAAAGCTATATGTTATTATCTATTTCACGGGATACTTTTATGACTCACACATGCACCTGTTCTAAGTCAGGAGCCTGTTGTTCAATGATTGTCGTTTCCTGATCGGGTTAATAAATTATCTTGTTTCTTGTGTTTTATATATAATAGACAGTTGGTTTTCTGGTTTGAATTGTTTTACACTAGTCATTTTGGGCATTTTATAACTTGCTGTTTGGTGTGAGACAATGCTCCGTGTTGAACGCCTTTCTTTGACTTTTATCACATTGTGTATTAGATGAAGAGTTGTCTCATTGGCAATCATAACACATATTCTTATTCCTGTGCCAAAACAAAATCTCAATTTATAGTGAAAGATATCAAAACAAGTTCTAACAAGACAAACATATCTAATATGGGCTTCCCTTAAAGAAGACAAACATATTTAATATGGGCTTCACTTATCAAATAGGTTAATATACAACTAACAAAGTGGATAATTACAGTTTAGAGTTAAGCCTTCCAATTGATATTTTATAGTTTGTCTTTCTATGTTGTGATGTTATACTATTGTTTCAGAAAAGGAAGAAGGTTTGGTACCATTAAAACGTTTAATCCCACTGCAAATGTTTGCACCTGTCCCAAGTCAGGAATCTGATGTACAGTGGTTGTCGTCTGTTTACGCGTTCATAGGTGTTTCTCGTTTCTTGTTTTTATTTAGATAAGACCATTGGTTTTCCTGTTTGAATGGTTTTACATTAGTATTTTTTGGGGGCCCTTTATATCTTGCTGTTCAGTTGAGCCAAGGCTCCGTGTTGAAGGCTGTACCTTGACCTATAATGGTTTACTTTTATAAATTATTACTTGGATGGCGAGTTGTCTCATTAGCACTCATACCACATCTTCCTATATCTATCTATGATAGTATCATTCTAAGAGTACTCACAGTTATTGAAAGCTAGTTCAAAGATGTCATAAGAAATCTGAGACAAGCTTGACTCTATGCTAATATATAGGTAAAGACAGGATGGATGACCAGATTAAATTGTTAATAACTTGATAGTACATGTAATACTATTGTAGAGTTTGTGTTGTATTGCATTGTAGCTTGTTGGTTTTTTCAAGAAGTAAGAAGTAATCTATGGTCCTCTTTTCATTGGGGTATACACTCTTGCTACACTTGAAAATTAGTCTCAGTCACATGTAGATGTTTGTTTTGGATGCTTTACATTAGGTGGCAAATATTTCATGCATATTCTCAAAATATTCTCTCAAGTGGGTCACCTGAAGTTTGGTTGCATGAAACGTTTGCTGTATTTTAATCTTGTTAGTAAAAAAGTCTTATTTGAAGGCTGATAGGTAGATCATCTTTAGTTGTTAATAGGGTATATGTAAAGGTATGCTGGCAAAACTGTTACTTGAATAACTTTCTTCATAATGTACTGTATGCTCATGGCCTAAAGTTTGAAAGGTGAATAACTTTCTTCATAATGTACTGTCTGCTCATGGCCTAAAGTTTAAATGATGAATAACTTTCTCCATAATGTACTGTCTGCTCATGGCCTAAAGTTTGAAAGGTGAATAACTTTCTCCATAATGTACTGTCTGCTCATGGCCTAAAGTTTGAAAGGTGAATAACTTTCTTCATAATGTACTGTCTGCTCATGGCCTAAAGTTTAAATGATGAATAACTTTCTCCATAATGTACTGTCTGCTCATGGCCTAAAGTTTGAAAGGTGAATAACTTTCTCCATAATGTACTGTCTGCTCATGGCCTAAAGTTTGAAAGGTGAATAACTTTCTCCATAATGTACTGTATGCTCATGGCCTAAAGTTTAAATGATGAATAACTTTCTCCATAATGTACTGTCTGCTCATGGCTTAAAGTTTGAAAGGTGAATAACTTTCTCCATAATGTACTGTCTGCTCATGGCCTAAAGTTTGAAAGGTGAATAACTTTCTTCATAATGTACTGTCTGCTCATGGCCTAAAGTTTAAATGATGAATAACTTTCTCCATAATGTACTGTCTGCTCATGGCCTAAAGTTTGAAAGGTGAATAACTTTCTTCATAATGTACTGTCTGCTCATGGCCTAAAGTTTAAATGATGAATAACTTTCTCCATAATGTACTGTCTGCTCATGGCCTAAAGTTTGAAAGGTGAATAACTTTCTCCATAATGTACTGTCTGCTCATGGCCTAAAGTTTAAATGATGAATAACTTTCTCCATAATGTACTGTCTGCTCATGGCTTAAAGTTTGAAAGGTGAATAACTTTCTCCATAATGTACTGTCTGCTCATGGCCTAAAGTTTGAAAGGTGAATAACTTTCTTCATAATGTACTGTCTGCTCATGGCCTAAAGTTTAAATGATGAATAACTTTCTCCATAATGTACTGTCTGCTCATGGCCTAAAGTTTGAAAGGTGAATAACTTTCTCCATAATGTACTGTCTGCTCATGGCCTAAAGTTTGAAAGGTGAATAACTTTCTTCATAATGTACTGTCTGCTCATGGCCTAAAGTTTAAATGATGAATAACTTTCTCCATAATGTACTGTCTGCTCATGGCCTAAAGTTTGAAAGGTGAATAACTTTCTCCATAATGTACTGTCTGCTCATGGCCTAAAGTTTGAAAGGTGAATAACTTTCTCCATAATGTACTGTCTGCTCATGGCCTAAAGTTTGAAAGGTGAATAACTTTCTCCATAATGTACTGTATGCTCATGGCCTTAAGTTTAAATGATGAATAACTTTCTCCATAATGTACTGTCTGCTCATGGCCTAAAGTTTGAAAGGTGAATAACTTTCTTCATAATGTACTGTATGCTCATGGCCTTAAGTTTAAATGATGAATAACTTTCTCCATAATGTACTGTATGCTCATGGCCTAGAGACTGACACAGGCCAAAGCTGCCACTTTTTAACTTCCTATTCAGAGCTGAAGTGATTGCACCTACATAAGAAGTTCACTCTAAAATAACTCTGTACCCTGAAGCTACTCATAGGTGCATTAATAAAAACAACCACCTAACCTATTTAAATATATATCTTTATTTCTGTTTAATATAATCATGATAATGTAAACCAGATTTGAACAGATAACATTGATGTTTAAAATGATAAGTTTTCTTTTAAATAAACATTCAGACCATGATAAAATGACATGCATGAAGATAAAAATCTGTTCAAAATGTTTATATTGATATACATTGTACAACAAGTGTAAGGTCAGTCAATAAAAATTATGCAGGATTTTTTTTTCCACTTGTATATTACAAAAAATATCGGAGAAGGACCAATTTTTATTATGATTTATAAAAAAAATGTATGCTGTCAAATCCTCAGAAAGTATTTTGAAATAGTTGAACCAGACCTGATGTCTAAAATATTTCTGGGCGGATCCAGCCATTAATAAAGGGGGAGAGGGTCCTTACCCAAGATAAAGGGGTGTTCCAACTATATGTCCCCATTCAAATGCATTGATCATAAAAAAGAATGGGGGTCCAAGTTCCAGCCCCCTTGAACTCACCCCACCCCCTGGGTCTGCCACTGATAGTACTAGTATGTGTTGTCGCTTTGACACATTTCCCATTTCCTTTCTCAATTTTACATAAACAAATTATATAAATTAATAAATAAAGCTTATCTTACCTAGCTTGTTGAGAATGAACAAGGAAATTATGTTTCCTGTTTACATATTTTTAAGTAGATGCATGTCAGAGGAAAACTATACTCAGTGAAATATACAAATACATATGTTTTCTGGTCTGTGCTTCCGTTCGTTCGTTCGTCTGTCTGTCTGTCCTTCCATCCGTTCGTCCCGCTTCAGGTTAAAGTTTTTGGTCAAGGTAGTTTTTGATGAAGTTGTAGTCCAATTAACTTGAAACTCAGTACACATGTGCCATATGATATGATCTTTCTAATTTTAATGCCAAATTAGTGTTTTGATCCCAATGTCACGGTTCACTGAACATAGAAAATGATAGTGCAAATTTCAGTTTAAAGTTTTTGGTCAAGGTATTTTTTCATTGAAGTCCAATCAACTTGAAACTTAGTATACATGTTCCCTGTGGTATATCTTTCTAATTTAAAGGCCAAATAAGAGTTTTTACCCAAATTTCAAGGTTCACTAAACACAGAAAATGATAGTGCGAGTGGGGCATCCGTGTACTATTGACACATTCTTGTTTGTACAATGTATTGTTAAACTTATTTTGGAAATAACTTTCAGAAAAAAACATAAAAATCAAAAACCATATCTTGTGTAGTCACCTAGAACTACCGAGCTACATCGGTTATCATCAGTGATCTTTTCAAATTCCATTAGAAGAAAACAGTTGTAAAATTGTAAAAGCATAAACAGGTTATTTCAATTTATTTCTTTAATATTTTAATAAAATTTTCCAATGAAATATTAAAAAAAAATAGTATGAGCGATTTGAACATTTCTTCTACCATTAATATTTTAATAGTATTCTTTCAACATTCCATGACATTTTCTCCCTGTCCACACCTCATTTAAAAGCAAGAGGTCGCTTTAATAAAATTTGATGAATTGTGTTTGAAATAAATGAATCGGTGGAAGAGAAGTCATTAGTAGATTAACATGTATTTTACTCTATGTTAAAATTACAAATTTAAAGAGATAGGGAAATTATCAAATAATTTATAAAATTGACCACAAGACTGAGAACCACCTGATAATTTATTATATATAATGACACCATAAAATGATGTTTATACATCAATGGATATTACATTCTTCACAGATGAGTTATACAAGCTTACATCACAGAGATTTATGATATTTTTTTTCCACATGAATGGCTGAATCCTTTTTCAGAAATTATTTATTTTATAGTGAAGAATGTAATTTAGTATAAGTAAATGCCATTTCTTTGAAAGTTCTTTGAAAAAAGTTATGAGTAAGGTGTACTATAATTGCATGATGCCAGTAAAAGTTGCATTGATGGAAACATCCAACTATAAAGCATTTCTTTTAAGTTTGGCATTATGTTTACGATTTTTCACTGTATGATATGCAAAACACATGAAAAATATAACTAGCAAAGCTGCATTAATTCCTATTACAATCATCCCTTCCGTGAAATATGTTGGCATGGTGTAAACCTTGAGCTCAGCAGTGGCATTAAATTCTCTCATTTTAGTTGTACAGATGTATTCTCCTCCATCAGTTTCCACAGCTGACTCGATGTGTAAAGTATTTTCTGTAACAATGCTAATATTAGCTCTGACTTGTGGAATGAGGGTTTCATTGGTATACATCCACACGATATCGGAATTGATTGCAGAGTTATTTGAGCACACAAATTCTGCTGATTCACCAACATTTTTAGCTAAAACAGCTGGTTCTATTGTTAACTTGTCCATTTCTTCTTCCTCTCCTGAGGCCGATTGGAATGTTAAACAAATAATCAAAGTAAAAAGGCCTAAAACTGGTAATTCCATCTTCACAATTTCTAAGGAAATGTATAATTGTTCTGAAAAAGAAAAAAAATGAAATCTAATGTTAAACAAGCAGAAAATGATAATAAAGATAATAATAAGGACTAATTAATCCACTTTCATATTAATGTTATTTGAAAGTGGTTTTTGTTTGATTAAATATGAAATTGGCAATGTTACGCTTATGTTGAATCATTCTCTGTTAAACTATCTATAAATATTTTTATACATTTTGATATTTTCCCCATGGGTCAACTGATCTATAGCTGAATATGTTCTATTAGATAAAATCCAGTCAATGATTGTGGATATTTTAGTTAATGCCCAAGAATCTATTTAGACTTAGAACTATTTTAATAACTTGCCATAGAGTATGGTCGCTTGACTTTTATTGAAGACTGTATTGGGACATATTTATGTCTATTTATGGTACTTTTGTTTTGTTAAGTTGCTGTCTCATTGTCAGTTATCCCCGTTTATTGTAAAATATAAATGAAATGATGCAAATGTTAAGACTTCTTACCTGTATTTGAGTTATTTTGGCTGATATCAAAGCTATATAATTTTACTGTTTAGGTTCGGTAAACACATCATTTAAATAAACACAACTTGTTCAGTGTATTCTATACTCCATATATTAAGATATCTGACACAGTTCATTTAATCTCCTTACCTGCACTACATTATTCAAATGATTAGGGTAAGTGAAGAGACAATTTTTATCAGTTGTCACATGTTGATATACTATATACAAGGGAGCATATCAAAATAGACAACAATGCCTTGGTTTCCTGTATTTCATCAGAGGTCCTTGAAGGGTTAATGAGTTTTAATAGAAGATAATTATGCATATAAACTGTAATTTTTTTTAGGATTGCATATTTTTATTTAACAAAATAATTTTTCTTCAGATGAAAACAAGAATTTACGGTCAGATGGTTCAAATCAGTTGAGAAAACAAAGAAAATTGGAAGAGAAAATGAAAAGGCTTGCTGTGAGTACTGAAACATTACTTTTATCATGAGTTAATTTATTTAAAAAAATATTTATTTATTTTGGTTTTTTTTTGTGATAGCAGATTTTTTTACATCTTCTATGTGTTTTTGTGAGCAGATAAAATGCTAAGATGAATAAAATGCTATTTTGTTGAATTATTCTTTATTTTTGTGTGAGTGTAATTTATCACACACATATTAGTTACCATAATGTAATTGAATTATAAGTCTTTGACAGATTGTTTTTATATTATAGGATAGAGTGGAAAGATACTGGGGGATACTGAGACAAAATGGTAAGATTTTAAGTACCAATGTATCCTTTAAATTATGTTTTTTTTTATTTGTACATAGGAATATGATTATACAGAGTTACCTAAATAAGTGCTGATCGTGTGACATACTTTTTTACAGTAATGCAAGTTAACCCTATTGGAGTAAAAGTAGGAATGGATGAAAAACGGAGAAATTTGGTATTTTTTTCTCACTAATTTTGTGATAAAGTTGAAATCCCTAAAATTTCCCACTTTTGGTGAATTTGATCTGTAAGGAAAAACCAGCATGAGTGACCAAAAAACAAAAGTAAAACATTGGTAACAAGTGTGACTTGAAATGGGGAGATTTAAATCTGGACAAAACTTCCAAATAAAATTTGGCTAGCAGATGTGCTCCTTGGAATGGAAAAGTATAAACTCTGTGAAAATATACCAGTTTACATCCTATTCTCTGAAAATATACAGCTTACTACAATAAGCTTAAACATAATATTAAGGACCTTCATAAAACTCATCTACTAGACAACTCAAATATGTTTAGTATAGGCAAAACTGAAACCTGTGAGGCCAATACTTGGTTAAGATCAATTCTTGGTTAAGATGAGCTGTACATATAAAAAAGAAGATGTGGTATGATTGCCAATGAGACAACTGTCCACAGGAGACCAAAATGACACAGAAATTAACAACTATAGGACACTGTAGGGCCTTCAACAATGAGCAAATCTCAAACCGCATAGTCAGCTATTAAAGGCCCCGAAATGACAATGTAAAACAATGTAATGTGCAAGCTTTTTTGTTATATATCAACAGGATTGTTACCAAAGGGAGAAAAGAAACTTCTTACAGATTATGGAGATTTCTCAGTGTCACAAGATGAAGAAGGTACAGTAATTGTATAAATTGACTTTAAATTTGTTTGCCTAGTATGATTAAAAATCTATTGATATTACCCTGCACATATGTTCATAAATACACAGATTTAGCTTGATTGACAAAAAGTATAGAATTCCACTGAAACTGAGGGGCCAGTTGGAATTTTGCAGTGAGGTGTGAGTTTTATTTCTCTTTGAAGGTCTCACTCTGAATTTCAGAGGTGATTTTTTTTGGGGGGGTGGGGAGTATTCAAATGTTCTGCACTGTGTATATTTAAGTACCCATTATTCTGTCTTCATATTTTTATCCATTTTTAACCGGATTTTTGTGACAAAAATGTCGGTTATTGATTTGGGGATGTACGGCGGGCGGCCGGGCGGGCGGGCGGGCGGGCGGGCGGGCGGGCGGGCGGGCGGGCGGGCGGCAATCAAATGTTGTCCGTGCATTTACTCATGAACCGTTTTACCAAAGCTTTTAAAATTTTAATATGTTGTTACTGACAACTAAATGAAGGTCAAGTTCAATAATGGCGATTTTGATTTTTACCGTTCAGGAGTTATGGTTCTTGAAAGATTGAAAAATAAAGTTTCCAGTCATGTCCCTGCATTTACGCATGAACTGTTCTACCAAAGCTTCCCAAATTTTAATATGTTGTTACTGATGACAAAATAAAGGTCAAGTTCAATAATGACGATTTTGACTTTTACCGTTCAGGAGTTATGGTTCTTGAAAGATTGAAAAATGGAGTTTCCAGTCGTGTCCGTGCATTTACGCATGAACTGTTCTACCAAAGCTTCCCAAATTTTAATATGTTGTTACTGATGACAAAATGGAGGTCAAGTTCAATAATGACGATTTTGACTTTTACCGTTCAGGAGTTATGGTTCTTGAAAGATTGAAAAATGGAGTTTCCAGTCGTGTCCGTGCATTTACACATGAACTGTTCTACCAAAGCTTCCCAAATTTCATTATGTTGTTACTGATGACAAAATAGAGGTCAAGTTTATTAAAGACGATTTTGACTTTTACCGTTTAGGAGTTATGGTTCTTGAAAGATTGAAAAATGGTGTTTCCAGTCGTGTCCGTGCATTTTCTCATGAACCATTCAACCAAAGCTTTTGAAATTTTTATATGTTGTTACTGATGGCAAAATAGAGGTCAAGTTCTATAATGACGATTTTGACTTTTACCGTTCAGGAGTTATGGTTCTTGAAAAATTGTAAAATGGTGTTTCCATTCACGTTGTTGCATTTACTCATGAACCATTCAATCTAAGCTTTTCAAATTTTAATATGTTGATACTGATGACAAAATGGAGGTCAAATTTGATATTGACGATTTTCACTTTCACCATTCATCAGTAATGGTTCTTGTGATATTGCCAGGACACAAATAAATATTAATAAATCCGGTTTGCTGTCGTTGTGACAGCCTCTTGTTCTCATTTCTTTATTAATGATTTTAAAAAATTCTCTCTTTTCTGTATTATATATACACCATAGTCCATATAAGTTAAAACATTCTCTCTTTTCTGTAGTATATATACACCATAGTCCATATAAGTTAAAACATTCTCTCTTTTCTGTAGTATATATACACCATAGTGCATATAAGTTAAAACATTCTCTCTTTTCTATAGTATATATACACCATAGTCCATATAAGCCTATTATAAGGACAGGAATGTTTGGCTGATTTACCTTCTCGGTGAGCAAATTTCTAACACAATGTCAAAAAATGTAAAGCCATGTTTTGCAGGTTTTAAAATACGATATATAATCAACAACAACTTATGTAATCTTTCTTTACATTAATATACAATGTTAACATGTGATAAAAGGCATGATGATACAGACAGTGAAACCTCAAAAAGTGCAGTAACACCCTCATCTGCCCCTTTCAATTTCTAGCTATAACACTGCTCTTGTTGGTCTTAAATGAGGAGCCACAGATTAAATTGGACAAATTGAACTGAATACATAGGAAGTAGAATAATCTTGTTGTGATATGTTTTTTGATAAGAAATGTTATCTTTCAGAAAATGTAGATGAGGAAAACAAAGAAGAAGAGGAAGAAGAATCGAATGAGAGTAATAAATTTCCGTGGATTTTCAGTCCTTTGGTTCAGGCTTTGTCACCCCTACCTCCATCACCAATGCCTTGTCGGATGGTAAGTTACTGTGTATAAATCTTATCCTATCAATAGACGTTTTCACAGCTACCTCCATCACCAATGCTTTGCTGGAAGGTAAGTTACTGTGTATAAACCTTATCCTACAAGTAGGCCTTGTAACCCCTACCTCCATCACCAATGCTTTGTTGGATGGTAAGTTACTGTGTATAAACCTTATCCTACAAGTAGGCCTTGTAACCCCTACCTCCATCACCAATGCTTTGTTGGATGGTAAGTTACTGTGTATAAATCTTATCCTATAAGTAGGTGTTGTTACCGCTACCTGCATCACCAATGCTTTGTCAGATGGTAAGTTACTGTGTATAAATCTTATCCTATAAGTAGGTGTCACCGCTACCTCAATCACCAATGCTTTGTCAGGCCACATTTTAAAGAATGTCTGTTTCCCCTCCCTCGGGTCTACTCTTTGTAAACAGACCAGGCGATAGGTAATATTTTTTTTTTTCCAACTGGATGTCATGGATGGTTTGACTTGTCCACTGGAGGCCACTTATCAGTTGTTAGTGCTCAATTTGAGTGTATTTATTTAGATTATCAATCCTTTTGATAATAGTAATGCACACAATGCATTTGACGTCCTAATGAGAAAAGCTAATACTCAGGCAAACTCGAAAGTGCCTTCCAAACTTGATGAAACAGCACCAAGATTTACTGGTAAGTATGTTAAAATTATTTAAGGTAAGAATTTTCTTTATTTTCTTGAAGGCTTGAGATGGTGTATGGTTCATGTCATTATAAATTAACCTGCCCCACACCAACTCAATTTCTATCTACATCCCAAACTTTTGGCCTGGAAAATGGTGTGGGAGGGGCTAAAATGGTAACTTCCTAGGCGGAATGCTGCCGAAATTTTTTACAGGTGTGGACTTTGCTATTTACTATATGTCCATCTTCAAAGGTAAGTTTACGACGACGACGGACATATAGTGAATAGCAATAGCCCACATAGATGAGCTAAACAATTAATCACCATCATGTTTGGTATATAATATTTCCCCTTTACACCTACAAATTTTTCGGAGGGTATCACATAATACCTCGCCACAACGTGTGGCGGGGTATAAAAAATGACAAAGTCCACACCTGTAAAATATTTCGGCAGCATTCCGCCTAGGAAGTTACCATTTTAGCCCCTCCCACACCATTTTTCCAGGCCAAAAGTTTGGGATATAGATAGAAATTGAGTTGGTGTGGGGCAAGTTAATTTATAATGACATGAACCATACACCATCTCAAGCCTTCAAGAAAATAAAGAAAATTCTTACCGTAAATAATTTTAACATACCTACCAGTAAATCTTGGTGCTGTTTCATCAAGTTTGGAAGGCACTTTCGAGTTTGCCTGAGTATTAGCTTTTCTCATTAGGACGTCAAATGCATTTTGTGCATAACTATTAGTCTGATTATTGTTTTTGTCATTTGAAGGTGGTGCGTCCCTTATAGTGTCCAATTGGACGTATTTGAGTCTCTTGTCAAAACCATGAACAACTCTTATTTCATCAGCAAAATCGGGCTCAAAAGTCACACCGTTAGCCATCTTATCAGACACAGAAACTGTCACTTCATCTTATTTATCTATGTTGTGACCATCAACTGTAGTTAAATCGTTCAACACGTCGTTCCATGTGCACCTTTTTGAAAAGCTGTATAATCTATTTACCACGATGAGTAATACCTTTGACGCGTCCTTGTACTTAATTCGTACAGAAGACGACAATGCGATCTTGTCGCCCATCTTTCAAGCAGACAGTTTACCCTCGATACATACCGCTAAATTGATAGATAACTCCAGAGAGTTCCGGGAAGACTTCCGATAATATCGGAACCAATGTCGGAATGGAAACGAATTATTTTCGGGAATAAAAAAAAATCCGATTTTTTTGGGGCAAATAATTTTTTGACTCAGGGGCTTATTTTTGACCCGGTCGGGGCAAGGGGAAACAAACATGTTTTTTATTTTGGCCTCAGGGGTGAGGAAATATTTGCTGTGGGCACTTGTCCCTGGGCAAGTAAAACTGTAAATTTCACTTGTCTGGAAAAAAGTTACTTGCCCTGATGGTTCCAATAAATATTGAAGTATTTCAGTGTTAGCTAATACATAATTCTTAGCACTGTTTTGCATAGGAAAGTAGGTTAACATCTATGGGACAAAAACCTTACAGCAAACCAACCAATGAAATGACATGTAAAAGTCATTTTTGCAGCAGTTTTTGAATAAGAATTGTAGCCAGTAGATACATATAATGATATACATACATACGTGCACTAATTTAGAGGACAGTGAGTGAAGAAATGAAAATTAAATAATGGATTAACTATTGAATTTTTTGGTGTTTCTGTCAACTGACACACTTGGTTTTTTTTTTTTTATAATTGTCTTAATGGGCAATTAAAGCATCCCTTCTATTTACCACTCTGACAATAAATATAAAGACAAACTGAAAATAATTTTATTTTCCAAATTTCCATCCTACGCGACTCGGGTTCACATACTTATTTTTATTTATTTGGTTAATTGATCTATTTCCTTTATGTAATATTCAACATCATGAACATTGGTGTTTTTACTTGCTGACCATTGGTTTCTTTTACATAAATTGAACATCTTTACACATTTTAAATGTATTCTATATTTTTGTTGGATTTGAACTTTGTCTCTATAACTTTTTACTCGTCCACGGGCAGCTTAGACAAAAACAAATACTTGTCTGGTTGTTCAAATGTACGAGTCGGGCGAGTCGGCCATAGCATTTCCACACCCCTGTTTGTAGGATTGTAAACATATAAATATAGGTCATGTCACCAACACCTGTAGTAAGTGGCCACTCCCTTTACTCCATAATGACGCCTTTTGACGCCTGTGTAGTACCTCAGTTGAAACGCTATGTCTCCAAAATGTCTGCATCAGACTTAAAAAAAATTGTATCCAATATGAAAAGGAGATTCATAGGAATATCTGACTTGAATTTTATTGATGAAATATTAGTTTTCACAATGCATTAACACTTTAAACCTGATGATTTTTTTACAGAAAAAAATCCTATGCGAATCAAGTATTTTAAAAAAAAATATCCATGGAGTAAAGGGTTAACAAAAAAATTGGGACTTGGTCCTGCTGTTTCGGGCAGTGTCAACAATGTATTAGTTTGTGATTAGGTCATTTAAAATTGAACCCAACCCCTCATCATAGTTCATTGCTTTGAAACTTTTGCATAGAAAATAAAATGAAGTGGTATTATCGCCAATAAGATAACTCTCCACCAAAGACCATTTGACTAATAAGTTAGCAACTATAGGTCACATCAACAGGAAACCAATTCTGCATAGCAAGCTATAAAAAACCCTGAAATGACAATTTTTAAACAATTTTAATCAGAAAAGGAAAGACCTGATTTATGTACAAAATAATGAACAAAAAATAGAAATAATACACAGCAGCAAACTACAACCACTGAATTACAGGCTCCTGACCTGAGGCAAGCACACACAGAATGTTAAAATTTAATGGACCCCCTTTGCAGTCATACCACACCTTCTTAGTTTTTTACTCAGTCTATTAGTTTAACATTACAATGAAACTACAAAAAAAAATCCTCTTTTCCTAATTAATTCTTCTAAACTTTTTTTAGAACAAGCCTTTGATATGTAATATGGAAAGTGATGAAGAAAACATTGATGATATGGCAAATATATTGGAATCTGAACTTCTTAGGTCATCACCTGTTTGGCAAACATCAAGGTCACAGTCCTTACTGAGGAAAGTTCAAACACTATCACCATTGGTGGAAATCAAACAAAAACCAAAAAATAAAGTTTCAAATACTAGTAAAAATGACAGAAAAATAGAGTTACTCAAATCAAACTCTTTTATAAAGATGACTGAAGGTGAAGGTGAAAGTTTGTCAGATTCAGATTCTGAAAATGTGATATCTAATGAAATGGATGTAAACTTCACTGCAAAACAATCACATGACAACTTTAAAGTGTTATCATTGGATAGTTTGGAGAAACCTAATGAAAAAGGTGACAATTTAGAAAAAGTGTTAGAAAGTGAGAAGACAAGAAGTGAAAAATCTGATAGCAAAGTTGAACTGAGTGAACATTCTGCATTTAAGAAATTCAACCCTAAAACAATAAAAGATATGCCTATAAAATCTAAAGCAGTAAAAATAACTGAACCTGTTCAAAAAGCAGCTTGCTTAGAAGTTTATCCTAATGAATTCATACCAGTCAAACCTTCAGAGGACAAATGTGTTGACAAAATAAATAAAAACAAGCCCTCTTTGAATACATCTCGTAAAATTGAATTTGCTGAGAAACCAGCTGGTGATGAATTGAAAACAAAGAATGCAAATAGATTATCAGACAAAATAAATAAAAGTGATACAAACCAGAGGACTGATACAGGTTTTATTGACAATAATAGTTTAAAAGAGAAGAAAGATTCTGGTGATAATGGATTTGATTTAGACGACTTAGTTTATGACAATTGTAATTTGGAAGATAATTCAACGAGAGAGTTTTGTGAAACTCCAAATTTGGATGATCTCCCTTTGGTAAAGAAAAAGGATGAAAATATTATACATCAGCAAGAAAAACCTCTATGCAAATCAGATGACAGTCAACAGCGATCTCATACAGAAAATACTCAAAAAGATTCTTTACACAAAAAGTGTGCTAAGGATGAAAATAGAATACAAACTTCTGAAAAATTGACTAGGAGTATGATCAGACAGGAAAGTGGTGGTTTTGCATTGAAATCACAATCTTCTTTAGAAAGTGAGAATTTGTATTCAAAATCTTCAAGTAGTCAAGTTATACAAAATGAAATATCGAGAACTGGTGATCTTTATTCTAATGAGAACTTGGATGCAGTTGTGAAAGAAAAAATTGATATAGAAAAAGATCAAAACCTCAAAACAAAGGATGAAATGACTGTAAATAAAATAGTGCAGAAAGAAAGTGCAGCTAAACATTCAGATAGAAAAATATCTCATCAGGATAGCTTAGGATTTAAAGTTGATATCATTGACAATCATGTGGATAATTCAGATTGTAATTTAAATACTGAATTGAGGACAGCACATGCTGGTTTGGAGGTGGTTAATGTCGGTGAACCAAATGTTGATAAGGAAATAGTTTCCTCTGTTATTTGTGAAAAGAGTGAAAATCACATATTAAAAGAAAAATATTTGAAATTTATTGAATCAAGAAGATCTAGTCAGGATAGTATTGCAGATACAGAAAGGATTTCTGCTGATATTGAACTGAAAATGTCTTCTAAGGGAGATAATAAAAATGGTGATAAAAACACGGAGAGAGATAATTATCAAACAAACTCAAGTGAGAAAAGTAAAATTATAGATTTGAAAGAAGACTTACCTACAGCAAAAGTTAAGAAAAAAAATAAGGATAAGAAGAAAGTTATTGAGAAAAACAAAATAAATGCCATTGGACAGATTTGTAATTCTGCAAGTGAATCTAGTCAAGTAAACATTCCAACAAAGACTCTCCATCAGTTAGTTCTACATGGATTAAATACTAAAACTGTTCCTTCGTCGACAGTTATATCACCAGATATACACAATGTTTGTTTAAAGATTGACAGTCAACCAAAGTCTTTACATTCACCGTTACCACTTTCACCATTAACTGTTTCACCATTTGATTTTACCATTCCAATGATGATTTCACCACTACCTCCATCACCAGCTCGACAAAGTGAACCAGTTTCACCACTACCTGGTTCCCCGTGGATAGAGGATGATGTCTCAGAAACTCATTCAAACAGGAGTACACCCATCAATGTTCCAAAGAAAAGAACCAAGAGTAGGCCATGTAGCTTCTCATCAAGTGTGCCAATACATGCTATACATGTTAAACCTATCAGTGCCTGTACCTCAGCCTCTACTAGTACTGACCAGACCAGCAGTGCCAAGAAACCAGTACCTGCTGAGAGAGATCCATTAACATTAAACAGAAAGCAAAGAATTAGCAGGTAGTTATTCGTTGTTAGAAATAGTACATTTCCTATAGAAAACATTAAGCCAAAAAACAAAACAAATGTCTGTTTAAGTAACATTTGAAATAAAAAAATTGGGCAGGTAGTTCGGTATTTTCATTAATACTAAAATTTTTGGCGTCATGATTTTCAGTCTGTAATCCTTTTTGTTGTGGTCACAGTTGTCCATGGGCGGTTTTTACCTGAATTTATAATGATTGCATTATTAGTCCACTACCGACAAAGTTGAAGGGGGTCTTTAGGTTTGCACTCTGTTTATATGTGTGTTCATCCGTCAGTCCTACAAATCAGTTTTCCACACTGTTTTCTTCTTGCTTGAAAATATTGATTTGATATTTGGTATTTTGTTTGAACATGACATGTTACAGATCAAGTTCAAATTTTGTTCCTGTCTGATAATTTTGTACAGAGTTATGGTCCATGGAATTTGAAATTTCACTCAAATAATGGGTTTTCCATACTTTTTTTGTCATGCTTGAAAATATTGATTTGATATTTGTTATATAGTTTTATAACCACAAGTTATAGATCAAATTAGCATTTTGTTCCAGTACAATTGAAATTAAACCAGTAGTCGGTTGACTATGTATTGCCATTCAATTTTCATATACCCTTTTGGTCATTCCAGAGACATGGGATTTTGTTCATGAAAAAAAATCCCATAATGAACACTTACTTTGTTTAGTATGCTTAATTTTATTTCTTCAAAACATTACACTTTTGTTAAGATTGACAAAATAAAGCACTGTTTTGGTTTTGAAATTTTCACAGTTTGTTGTTTCGAAGTTAAGGACTTCAAATTTTTCACATGTTGAACCATAACATGAGCATGCTTTGTTCAATTCACTTGGAACTTTACACAATTGTTGGAATTTTTAGAATGACAGATGGTTTAATTATGCAAATCATACACATTTAAAAAGTGTCAACATGGTAAATTAACCTTATAATATTTTTTTTCAGAGTTCCAAAACAAGGAGCAGCCCTAAAGCGAAAAAGTTTAGAACCTATAGCAAGTGAAATCAAAGACAAGAAAAAGGTTTGCTTTTCTGTCATATATTTTATGTTGACAGGGTTTTTAATGTGTTTTAACTCTAGCATGTCTAATGGTATAGAGAATGCAGTCCAGTAACTTTAACTACACTTTTTAAGATTTATTCTTTTCTTCACGGATTTATACCATTGGCAGCTGTTCATCTGTTTTTAGACATACCTTTTATCATAAGCATACATATAAGATATCTCTGTGGTCTCTGCTTTATTAAAATTATATTTATTATAATTATACCTCATGTTTGATATGAATATAATAAGATGTTGGGTAAATGTATTAATTAAATTGCAGTAATAAAAAAATGCCATTAACAACCAATTCTGCAACTCGTGGAAAATGTCAAGATATGTCATAAGACAAGTACTGACAAGGTTCGCGACTATTGGATAGTGACGTTCACATGACAATGTGGCAAGGATAAACAACCTGGTATTTTGTATTTTGAATTATAAGCCAAATATCACTGTCAGACCATTTTTAAAAGGAAATCCCTCGTGCTGTAGAATGATAACTATAAACATGTTTGATTCTCTAGGGAAGATACATTGTTTTATATCAATTTATTTATGTTCGATTCTACAGTGTACAAAAGAAAAGAAATCTGAAACCCAAGAGGAGAAGGTTGTCTTAAAGCAGGAAACAGGGTATTGGAAAGGTAAGATGATCTGGACTAAAACGTCAGTAACAATTAAAATTGAAAAGTCAAATGGATATCATAATGCAGCCTTCAACAATGAGATATGTCCATACTGCATCGTCTGCTTTTAAAGGCCCTGAAATGACAAAAGTAAAAGTATTCTAACAAGAAAATTAATGGCATAATTTATCTACAAAAAATGAAGAAAAAAAAAATCTGTAACACTACAACAACCGCTGAATTACAGACTCCTGATTTTGGACAGGTACTTACATACAGAATGTTGTGGGTAAAACATGTTGCCTCTACTATAAAGTATGAAACATTCTATTTATAAACTCTGTAAGGGTCATATGATCTTGTAATTTCTTACTGTTGGTCACCATACATGTTTTTTCAAGCTACAGTTAACCATTTTTAAAAAGCTAACGAAATTTTGTTTTTAATTAGCAATATGAAATATTATTTATGACAAATGTATGTATATTTTTATTTAGTGATTTTATGTATTTAAAGTGCTTTTCTTTGAATACAATGTTATAAACTGATAACAAACACCAATATTGAAAAGAGAGACTGCAATAAAATTTACCTTCTCTTGACTGATATTGTTTGCCAATACCCCTCCTTAAGATGATATGTCAGTTTAAATAAAATTAATATTGTTTGATATAGTTAAGTTAAACATTCAGAATTTAATATATAGCATTATTCATTTGCTATCAAGTTGCTGCAATCTCTTTTATTCTCTTGCAATGGTGAAATATTATCAACTTTATTTAATAAAGAAAATATTTGAAAAGTACAGCAATCTGAAACCAGGTTATAGATATGGTATATAATTCTAATCTACAAATATTATATGTTGTATCAAAATTTCCAGATTTTCATTACATTTTCAGATGTTGAAATATACCTACAGCAGTATATATGTTTGTACCACATGACCCCAGAGGATATCAAGGTCAAGTTACTGACAGACAAAGATCCTGCCGCTGTACTGCCTGCTGTTATATTATGGACAACACAGGTATATATTATCTTTAACATATTATTCTGTATATTTTATTGGATTATCAAGTTTTGAAAGAAATATTGCCCATCTAAATAAGAGGTTAGAATATTGATTCCCAAAATGAAAGTTATAAGTGGTTGCCTTACAATGTTGATGGATATATATTAAGTTCAAACTCTAATCTGAAAGCTTTCTATCAAAGTATACCCTATAATCTTGAAACTTGGAGCCAAACTTCATTAAATGTACATTTGTGTGATGTGATATAACAATTAATCTATACTTTAATTTTTGCAGTATTTGAGAAGTGGTGAGGAGGAGATGTTAAACAGTATGTATAGATCCTGTAAAAATAAAGAGGAAACCAAACCAGGACCATTCCTCACTACACAGGAGTCAAGACTTGTAGATCTATTTGTTTACATAATACACAACAACATTTGGGTATGTTTAATGTATTCAAGTACTGTAAATTCAGAAATTATTGTGCGCATTTATTATTGTGATTTTGTCATTTAAGACTTAAATGCGATTTTTATTTTTACGATTTTGAGAAAAGTTGTGTTTAATTCATATAAAATATTTCAAAATGCGAGTTTAGATTATTGCGTTTACAACTCTGTTGCATTTTCCCCAATAATAAAAACCTCGCAATAATTTCTGAATTTACAGTAGATATGAGAAGATGTGGTGTGAGTACTAATGAGACAACTCTCCATCCAAGTCACAATTTGTAAAAGTAAACCATTATAGGTTTATATATTTATTTATTGGCAGGTAGTCAATATTTGAGGCTGAGTTTATTTTTCTATAGGAAGACAACTAATTTCATGAATAAAATGAGAAAGATATTATTTGACTGCAACTTTTTTAATGAGTAACAATTTTAAAAGACTATGAAAACTGTAGATAGATATTTATTGGACTCCAAGTTCTATTTGTCATAAGCATTTTTCTTTGAAAGATTACAGATGTATTTCATATTGTTTTAGAAATGTCTGCATTATTTTGCATTTTTGATGAATTTTAGGTTGAGTTTAAGACGAGATTGTTGGATGCTTTGTGGAATTGTATCATGCTGAGAGATGTGGTAACCATACTAGGAAGAACAGCACTCTGGTAATATTTAGCATTGGGTTTTTTTTTAGGGAGGTTTTATCATTATTTTTTTCTAAAAGAATTTTTGTAAGTTCAATAATTCAGTAAAAAAATAAAAAAATACCCATGCGGAATTGTTTAAATAGCCAAATAAAAATTTTTATAGCAAATCTTCCATTTCTGTCATTAAGTTTTTTCCTTTTATATGAAAGAAGATGTGGTATGATTGTCAATGAGACAACTCTCCATCCAAGTAACAATTTATAAAAGTAAACCATTAAAGATCAAAGTATGGCCTTTAACACGGAGCCTTGGTTCACACCGAACAGCAAGCTATAATGTGTTTCTTGGTTGCAAACATGAAAGTTTATTATTGAATCGGCCAATCATAATTACAAAGAATATATATGTAAATGTTAATTAGATGAAACAAAACTAAATATGGTTGAGTTGAAGAATAAAATAAATAAATACCAATTTCTTGAATAGATACAATAGACTCTTATAAGTCATTATATTGTTAGAAGTGTTAAATTTATAAGTTAAGCCACAATGTATACCATAGGTGTATTTATACGACCGCAAAAATTGAAAATTTTTTGGTCGTATATTGGTATCACATTGGCTTCGTCTTCCTCATCGTACGAAGACATTTGGTTTTCGCACTTTAACTTAGTAAAAGTAAATAGAAATCTATGAAATTTAAACAAAAGGTTTATGACCATAAAAGGAAGGTTGGGATTGATTTCAGGTGTTTTGGTCCCTACAGTTTAGGAATTAGGGGCCAAAAAGGGCCCAAACAAGCATTTTTCTTGGTTTTCGCACAATAACTTTAGTATAAGTTAACAGAAATCTGTGAAATTTTAACATAAGGTTTATGACCTTAAAAGGAAGGTTGGGATTGATTTTGGGAGTTTTGGTCTCAATGTATTAGGGGCCAAAAGGGTCCAAAATTAAACTTTGTTTGTTTTCATCAAAAAATTAATTATTGGGGCTCTTTGATATGCCGTGTATTCAGATTCTTTGTTTTTGGTCCTGTTTTCAAATTGGTCTACATTAAGGTCCAAAGGGTCCAAAATTAAACCTAGCTTGATTTTAACATAAATTGAATTCTTTGGGTTCTTTGATATGCTGAATCTAAACATGTACTTAGATTTTTGATTATGGGCCCAGTTTTTAAGTCGGTCCAAATCGCTGTCCAAAATTATTATATTTAGTATTGTGCAATAGCAAGAAATTTTCAATTGCACAGTATTGCGCAATAGCAAGAAATCTTCAATTGCACAGTATTGTGCAATAGCAAGAAATCTTTAATTGCACAATATTGTGCAATAGCAAGAGAGATCTAATTGCACAATATTGCGCAATAGCAAGAAATTTTCAATTGCACAGTTTTGTGCAATAGCAAGAAATATTCAATTGCACAGTATTGTCCCGTTTTCAAATTGGTCTACATTAAGGTTCAAAGGGTCAAAAATTAAACTTTGTTTGATTTCATCAAAAATTGAATTCTTGGGGTTCTATGATATGCTGAATCTAACCATGTATTTAGAGTTAGGATATTGGACCATAATAGGTAAATGTCTGATTTAAAATTTTTAAGTTTGTAAGTTTAAGTTCTTAGACCACATTCATTCTGTGTCAGAAACCTATGTTGTGTCAACTATTTAATCACAATCCAAATTCAGAGCTGTATCAAGCTTAAATGTTGTGTCCAACTGTTCAGGGTTTCTACCTCTGCAGTCGTATAAAGCTGCGCCTTGTGGAGCATCTGGTTGTTGTTATATTACTTTATATACATCTATTGTTTACATGTGTGTAATAATAGATTAATTATGTTTTATTCATATTGTTAAAATTGTATGTAGAGAGCCTTATTGAAAATTGGTTCAATCCAAATGAGTTACTTACTTTAAATAAAGATATTATTATTATTAATATCATATTGCAAAGAAAAATGATAAAGTCCAAGTTTGTGAAAAATTTTGGTCTCCTTTCCATGTAATATTTAACTAAGTGTTGTTATCATATGATTAGTTAAGAGAAAACAAATAAGTTATTAACTATGAGCCAATTTTATGTCTTTAAAATAATTGGTTTGATTGGTCAATGAATATCAAAATTTATTCCAATATAATATCCATTGTCCAATCAACTCTTTTTTATATAGTAAACAAACTGTTACCCCACCTCTCCATTAAATTTAGGTGTCAATCTTAATTACAATGCCTGAGCAAACAACCAAACAAAGTTGGCAAGCAAGGCATTTAAACTCTTGGTTTGCATGCTTTAATATTTTAACTGTAACTTGATAAATTAGCTTGCAATTTAAATTATTCTTTCCAGCAATGTGTTTTGAATATTTCCCGGAAAAATTACAGTTTTGTAACAACTTTTATTTCTCAATTTCAGTCGAATGTTCACAGGAATATGCCAGAAAGAAGGTAAGTGATTTAAAAAATCTATCAAAAAAAATTATCATTGGTATATATTTACAAATAAGGAGATGTGGTATGATTACAAATGAGACGACTATCCACAAAGTTCAAATGAAGTGGATGTTAGCAATCATAGGCAAACATACAGTCTTCAACAATGAGAAAAACCCATACTGTGTTGTCTGCTATAAAGGCCCTGACATGAAAAATATGAAATAATTCCACTTAGAAAACTAACAGCATAATTTGATTGTTTTTTGGTATTTGAATCATAAAACAAAATTCCTTTTAAAGATACAAAGGAACCTGTAATCCTATAGCATGGTGAGATGTTGCCTGTTCAGGGGTATATAGCAGTCTCCCAATTTAATAATATCACCGACTCACTCACTTCATGCTTCAGTGACAATTATTTTTATTTTGACTTATGATTAATTATCTTATACAATTTGCAACAATTTCAATATGCAGCTTGTGCTTCTGACATATCTGTTTATTACATTTTGTATAACAGAATGGTTTGATGAATGGGTGTCTTCCTCGAATGCCAACATTTTATATGTTACCTATTCCTTGAACGCCAACAAAAAAAAATCAATAATTTCAAACTACTAAAAGGATATTAGAGATTTATTTAATTCCATATCATTTTAAATATTTTATTAGTTGATATGAACTATATGAACTTTTAATTGAACAATTAATTAAACTTAACGCTTGTAATGGACTTAATGTGGTAATTGCTTGTAATTCTTATAATAATAAAGCCCATATGTATGGTAGGAACCAAGAACTGTGTCATCAACATAATTTATGTGGCTAAAACATAACCAGCAAAAGCTTCTATTTTCTTCTCTTTTTGTATATCTTTATTAAATATTCAGCAAAGCAATACGTTTTATTCTCTCTGTACATTGACTGTCTAATGCATTTGAATTCATTTCTTACATTTGGAAAACAAAAATTGGCGCAAATGATACCCCTGAAAAACAGTAATTGGTGCAATAGGATTGCTGCCCATTTGATTTAGCTTCCTGGAATTTACCTATTGTTTAATTAATATGATTGTTTTGATAAGCATGCACTTTTGTTGTGATAACTACTTGCACCTATTCCTTGAATGCCAACATAATTTAACAGGTAAATTGTCTGTAGATCAAAAGATGTTGGCATTCAAGGAATAAACCGATGAATGTACTTTCACTTTGCGGTTAATTTTGTTTACATTTATTTGATGTTTTTTTCAGGAAATGTTGACTTTGTCAGAGTACTGTTTTACCGTATAGTAACCAGTGGTTATCCAAGGTATATAACCCTTGGTTTGTCAATAATAGGAGTTTGGCCTGAAGTCTTGTACAAAACTAATACAGGTCAGTTGGATATCTAAGTGGTGCAAACTTTATTCTATCAATCATTGGGGCATTGTAGCCTGAAATCTACAAATTAAATATCAGCATTTCATGAAAATAAGACAATATAAAGTTCTAGTTTAATATCTCAAACCTTTTACTTAAGGTCTTTCTAGTATTAATTAGATAATGCATAATAAATATTATCAAAAATAGCCCATTAAATTTGATAGCAAAACAGACCACACTTTTCATACACAAAGACAGACAACAATGACCATTACATAGTGCAGGTAGCCTGACCATGTGTAGGCACAATTGTGGGGAGTTTAACCAGGTTTAAGTGATCAAGTTTTGCTCTTATTTTCACAGGAACTATACCAAAGCTTGCTCAAATCTTGTATTAAGCTTTATAAGAGCATGCTACAATATGTTATGCATTTTCATATCAGTTGGCTGTCATCTTCCTGTTTACCAAAAATGTAAATAGTGATCATTAGTGAGCATAGTTCATAGTCCATTTTGTTTTTTCTTTTCAGATCCAAGTATTTTGCTGACAACATTTGAATTTTGCATTATGAAAATTTTACTAACAGATAAAGAAAAACATGAAAAGGTAAGAAATTGTTTATGGTTTGGATGAAGTCCAAAACTGTGTTATAGTAAGGTGATACTTTTCTAAATAATATAGAACTGAAGGCACAATTGATCAAGAATGTACATGGAACTGAAGGCACAATTGATCAAGAATGTACATGGAACTGAAGGCACAATTGATCAAGAATGTACATGGAACTGAAGGCACAATTGATCAGGAATGTACTCTAAATAATATAGAACTGAAGGCACAATTGATCAGGAATGTACTCTAAATAATATAGAACTGAAGGTACAATTGATCATGAATGTACTCTAAATAATATAGAACTGAAGGCACAATTGATCAGGAATGTACTCTAAATAATATAGAACTGAAGGCACAATTGATCAGGAATGTACTCTAAATAATATAGAACTGAAGGCACAATTGATCAGGAATGTACTCTAAATAATATAGAATTGAAGGCACAATTGATCAGGAATGTACTCTAAATAATATAGAACTGAAGGTACAATTGATCATGAATGTACTCTAAATAATATAGAACTGAAGGCACAATTGATCAGGAATGTACTCTAAATAATATAGAATTGAAGGCACAATTGATCAGGAATGTACTCTAAATAATATAGAACTGAAGGCACAATTGATACATCAGTACATCAGATGTCAATTCAATCAACTAAGAAAAGATCATTACAATTGACACAATCAAAAAATAAATAAGTACAGAAAAAAAACCAACAACTGATCTATTTCATTTTAAACAAGAAAGTAATAGAAACGATTGAGCTGATCGATAGTACTATGCAATAATGTTTTGTTGTTATAATGATAATGATACTTATATTGTAGGTGATTGTCTGTTACTCGTCATTGTGTAATTGGTCAAAACCACAAAACATGGAGGCTCCTGCAGTGATGAGGATATTGTTACAAGAGTTACTGAAAATTACTAAACAAGATGAAACTGACAGTGTTATTTCTGGTAAATATTAACTCATTCATTCTTATCTGATATATTTTATTTCTGGTAAATATTAACTCATTTATTCTTATCTGATATATTTTATTTCTGGTAAATATTAACTCATTGATTCTTATCAGATACATCTTTATTTCTGGTAAATATTAACTCATTCATTCTTATCTGATATATTTTATTTCTGGTAAATATTAACTCATTCATTCTTATCTGATATATTTTATTTCTGGTAAATATTAACTCATTGATTCTTATCAGATACATCTTTATTTCTGGTAAATATTAACTCATTGATTCTTATCAGATACATCTTTATTTCTGGTAAATATTAACTCATTGTATCTTATCAGATACATCTTTATTTCTGGTAAATATTAACTCATTGATTCTTATCTGATATATTTTATTTCTGGTAAATATTAACTCATTGTATTTTATCAGATACATCTTTATTTCTGGTAAATATTAACTCATTGATTCTTATCAGATACATCTTTATTTCTGGTAAATATTAACTCATTGATTCTTATCAGATACATCTTTATATCTGGTAAATATTAACTCATTGTATTTTATCAGATACATCTTTATTTCTGGTAAATATTAACTCATTGTATCTTATCAGATACATCTTTATTTCTGGTAAATATTAACTCATTGATTCTTATCAGATACATCTTTATTTCTGGTAAATATTAACTCATTGTATCTTATCAGATACATCTTTATTTCTGGTAAATATTAACTCATTGATTCTTATCAGATACATCTTTATTTCTGGTAAATATTAACTCATTGGTTCTTATCTGATACATCTTTATTTCTGGTAAATATTAACTCATTGATTCTTATCAGATACATCTTTATTTCTGGTAAATATTAACTCATTGATTCTTATCAGATACATCTTTATTTCTGGTAAATATTAACTCATTGGTTCTTATCTGATACATCTTTATTTCTGGTAAATATTAACTCATTGATTCTTATCAGATACATCTTTATTTCTGGTAAATATTAACTCATTGTATCTTATCAGATACATCTTTATTTCTGGTAAATATTAACTCATTGTATCTTATCAGATACATCTTTATTTCTGGTAAATATTAACTCATTGATTCTTATCTGATATATTTTATTTCTGGTAAATATTAACTCATTGTATTTTATCAGATACATCTTTATTTCTGGTAAATATTAACTCATTGATTCTTATCAGATACATCTTTATTTCTGGTAAATATTAACTCATTGATTCTTATCAGATACATCTTTATTTCTGGTAAATATTAACTCATTGTATTTTATCAGATACATCTTTATTTCTGGTAAATATTAACTCATTGTATCTTATCAGATACATCTTTATTTCTGGTAAATATTAACTCATTGATTCTTATCAGATACATCTTTATTTCTGGTAAATATTAACTCATTGATTCTTATCAGATACATCTTTATTTCTGGTAAATATTAACTCATTGGTTCTTATCTGATACATCTTTATTTCTGGTAAATATTAACTCATTGATTCTTATCAGATACATCTTTATTTCTGGTAAATATTAACTCATTGGTTCTTATCAGATACATCTTTATTTCTGGTAAATATTAACTCATTGATGCTTGGTGTATGCCCTATATTTTGTGTGTGTGGGTGGGGGGACTAAGTGTTAACACATTGATGAATACACTACATATGTTATTTCTGGTAAATATTTACTCATTTAACTTCATTTTATGTTGTTTCTATTGATGACTGCAATTGAACACTGTAAATAGTGTTAAGTACTTTAATAAATACATGTTTAGAGAATATACAGCTGAATTAATGATTAAATACTCTCACTTGAAGGAAACTTGCTCTGATTAAAAAAATCAGAAGGTCATTTAAAAAGTTAATGCATTGTATTGGTAAGATTAGATTGGAAACCCAAATGAAAATTGACTTGATATATTCTGATATATTTACAATAAAGTAAAGAATTGTTAGCAGTATGAATGATTCTCTTATAGACAAGCCATAATTTTTGATGTATAAATATATTACTTTCTTTTGATTTTAATATTTCAGACCAACAATTTGAGGTTTACAAAAGTTTGGAATTGTTGCTGTTAACAGAGGACTCAGAATTCTTCAAAAACAGTTTTACTCCAATTTGTTTGAATCAGTTTTTCCAAAAAATAAAGGGAAATGCTAATATGAATGGAGGATTTCCTCTAATGTACATTAAAAGTATTGTCAACATTGCTGGTAAGTAATTGTTTGAAATCAAGGAATCCAAAAGACCAAAGCAGGAGACAATTCATATTTTACTTAATTTTTACAAAAGGAGGTCCCCTTAAATCCTACAAAACACTTCTGTATTCCATTTCTTTACTAGTAAAAAACACACTGTTCCACTATTTTCTAATAGTTCATACAAAATCTGACTAATGTAAGAATGACAACACACACTCCTAACACAATAGAGATATTAAAAGTTGACATCTTCAAAATCAGTATCCAGATATTAATAAAATAACACAAAATGCAGAGCAAGATTCAAACAGGAATCAACAACACAAAAATACAAGAAAATTAAGATTCAATTCATCCAAAACAAGTTTAACTTCAGAAAAATTCAGAGCAAGAATTAATACAAAATCAAGATAAGGTTCTTGAATAAAATCTGTCAGTGACCTCAGTGGCGGATCCACAACTTTTTATAAGAGGGGCCCTCTGACTGACCTTAGGGGGGTCCTGCTTAAGTCATGTTTCAATGATTCTCTATATAATCAACCATTTTTCCCCACAAAAGAATGGGGCCCTGGATTTGCTTATACCCTTTGTACAAAAAAAATATTTACTGTGGTTTGACATTGTATTTGTTGCTAGGAATTTCTAAACATTTGTTATTACCATGGATACCAAAATGAATCATTAATATGTCAGTTGCTTATTATGCAGCAGTAGTATATAGATTATTATTTCATGATTTAAGATTGTATAAAGATTTTTTTAAAGATATTTTATATTTGAATATGCCTTTAATTTTCATTTTACAAGATTCTCAAATATTTTTTATTTCAACATTTTGAATGCAACCAAGGCTCACATAAATAAATTTAATTTTGAAAATGTTACATATAACTTTTATGCTCACTAAGATAAAGATAAAGGCAATGAATATATCTAGCAAATGAAAGTACAAATGTTTAAAATATAGTTTATTATCTGAAAAATTATAGTAATATAACTTACATTTTTTATTCCTCTTTTAATTTCAGCTACTATATTGGGAAGAAAAATGGATCCTAAATTTGCAGCAAAAAATACTAGAAAATTTATGCTTGGTCTGTTGTTATTGGCAACAGTTTCCATGGAAGCAAAAGAACTTATTGCCAATGCTTTGTTGGATATAGCATTTATAACTCCTATGCCTATTTTTACTCAGTTAAAAGAATGGTTTCAGAAAGACCAGAAAAGCATATCTTCTCAACTGAAACATCGTATTGAACATACTAGAACTGTGTTGACATCATATGAAGGGAAATTGTCTTCCTTTTCTTTTAAATGATGTCCCCAATCTCTTTCTTTTTACCATTTATGCATGTTTTAAATTTATAACAGTATTAGAATTTTCTTATATTTGTTGTATTTTATTATTGAATTCATGTATGCATTTAAATCGTTAACCATATTTATTAATCGTTTCCTATAATATAGGAATCAGTTGTGGCAAATTTTCATGTTCTATGTTTAATTAGCATCTAACATTTCAGAACGAAGGATCACAATATTTTCAAATTACTATTGTTGAAGCCAAGGCTTCTAATGAAAAAAATAATTACGGATAATGTAATTATTTCAATGTGTACAAAACCTTATTTAACTTGTTATATTTTTCAATATACAATTAAATAAACTTGGAGGTCTTTCATAACTGCATTTCCTGAAGAAAAGATATTAAAAAAAAAGATGCAAAATTAAAAACCAATTTTCTTTGATGTTCATTATTTTACCATTTTGCAGTGATTCATGTAAAAGTGTAGAAAATATTATGAGTTATGAAGTCTTGTTCTTAATTTATTAATTTAGAAGATTTAACAGAGATGTGGATACCATATATTGACAGCTAGGCAAACAAAAAATCCATGGTATCCCATTTATTAGTATTTCACTGTAAAAAAGTTTTAAAAAATCACTGGATGCAATGAAATTTCAATAAAATATATCCGGTACACATTTCAAATGTTCTATACTTACTTAATCATCACCATTTGTTTTTCTATTGTGAAAAATTTATAGTACCAATTCATGTTCTTTGAAATTTGTATTTTTTATATTGATGTTGTCATCAAAGGAAAATGTTCTTAACACTTGCTAGGCAGAGATTAGTTCTGTGAAATTTTATCTTGTTTATTTTTATTTTCTCAAAAGACTGAAATCTTGTTTAACAAATGAGTACATACATTGCTCATGAAAACGTAAAATGAATCTTCATGAAGCTTTACACCACAGTTATTGTATTATATAATATTCATATTCAATGAAATTGTATCTTGAAACTTTGGGGAAAAATGAACTGTAGACATCAGAATGTTGAATAAAAAACTAAATATTATCATCATATGTATATTACATAGAAATACTAAGTATATACTTGGATAAGAATAATTGTGCAATAAAGTGGCAGCTTCAATATTAGATGTATTCATACACATTTTTCTTGGCTTGAATGTTAACTTATTATTCCGGAACAAGACAAATTTTGTAATCTTAGATCACTTATTTTTCAATTTTAACAGGAATGAATAAATTTTGTTTGATACTTGTTTGCAAGTTATCAAGTGAAGCACCTACATGTATATGTATTGAGACACACTTAGATAACTCATTTAAGTTACTGCAATTGACTAATAAAACAGAATTGTTTTCTTAGAAATGTATCAAGATATTTGAGGAGCTGTTTCATTCATATCTTTTATTATTTTTCAATTATATTGAAAAATTTTCTTAAAAAGTTTCGTGAAGATAATATTTTCAGTTAAGGTTGAAAATGTGAAGTTGAATTGTGTTGTTATTTTTTGCGTATAAACCAGTGCTATGATTTTAAATATGCATTTGAACTTGTTTGTTTGTTATATTTGATAAATTTATATGACAGCTTAAAATATCTTTGTTTTCATTATGCCTGCATGCTAATGAAAATTGCACCAAAAGGTTTTTGGACTAGTTTAAAGATGCACTACTCCTGCAAATAAATTTCAGTATTACTACTTTAGATAACTTCAAAACTATGACACTCACCAAACTACGATGAATTGTGTTTGAACAATAAGTTGATATTGTATGATTCTCTACAGATCTTACTTCATACAAATGTTACCTTTGACATGAATGTTATTCTCAATAGGCCAGTTCTGGGATACAGTTTTCAGATGAATCTCTCACGTGACTTCCATTACCATGTGACAAAAATGTATGCATAGAAATTTTCTACACATGTTGAACAAACGGGTGAAATTTTTATACGACCGCAAAAAAGCGGTCGTATATTGGTATGACGTTGGCCGTGGCATCGTTGTCGTCCGAAGACACATTGGTTTTTGCACTATAACTTTTGTTTAAGTAAATAGAAATCTATGAAATTTAAACACAATGTTTATGAACACAAAAGGAAGGTTGGGATTGATTTTGGGAGTTTTGGTCCCAACAGTTTAGGAATTAGGGGCCAAAAAAGGGCCCAAATAAGCATTTTTCTTGGTTTTCGCACAATAACTGTAGTATAAGTAAATAGAAATCTATGAAATTTAAACACAAGGTTTGTGAACACAAAAGGAAGGTTGGGATTGATTTTGGGAGTGTTGGTCTCAACAGTTTAGGAATTAGGGGCCCAAATAAGCATTTTTCTTGGTTTTTGCACCATAACTTTAGTATAAGTAAATAGAAATCTATGAAATTTAAACACAAGGTTTATGACCATAAAAGGAAGGTTGGGATGATCGATTGATTTTGGGAGTTTTGGTCCCAACAGTTTAGGAATTAGGGACCCAAAGGGTCCAAAATTAAACTTTTTGTTTGATTTCATCAAAAATTGAATAATTGTGGATCTTTGATATGCCGAATCTAACTGTGTATGTAGATTCTTAATTTTTGGTCCCGTTTTCAAATGGGTCTATATTAAGGTCCAAAGGGTTCAAAATTAAACTTAGTTTGATTTTAACAAAAATTTAATTCTTGGGGTTCTTTGATATGCTGAATCTAAACATGTACTTAGATTTTTGATTATGGGCCCAGTTTTCAAGTTGGTCCAAATGGGGGTCCAAAATTAAACTTTGTTTGATTTCAACAAAAATTGATATGTAAGGCCAACTAAAATTAATTAGTAGATTTTCATCCAAATTTTTGAAAAAAATGGGGCGGGTGGGAGGATTTTATTTTTTAAATTTTATTTCATATGAAACCTTTTTTTCACGTGTTATTCGATCATATATGCAAGTGTAATAATAAGATTATATCATGTAAATACATCATTAGGTATCGTGTATAAGACAATAACAATCAAAACCAAGGAGTAACCAAAGACTCATAAAACAAAAAAACATTTGCACCAACAGTTACAAATAATAAGTAGGAAACAACACAAACTCCACAAAAAACCAGGAATGAAATCAGGTGCTCCGGAAAGGTACGCATTTCCTGTACCGTATACGGCACCTGTCATGTTATTTGTTTGTTCTGTTCGGTAATGATGGAAGGTTGTTATGACTGAGGAAGAATATCACTGAGATATAATTTCTGACACACTTTTGTCATAATGGCCAATCAGCTCATGATGGCAACCATACTTGAGTGATGACCTTAATTTGATGATTCATAGCCCTGTCTTAGCAACTTTTGAGAAAGCAGTATTCCTCGTTCAACAAAATCAGCGTACATGTACTTTGAGCTAGCTCTAGAGTAACGTATCAATATTGAGACACATTTACTCCATATGCTGGTGCCGCTTTTTCTAATTCGTATTCAAGTATATATCTCTGATTGGCCACCACTGTTCTACATGTAATTGCCGCTTTAGAAACCTATTTTATAGTAAACAGCAGAAATGTGAGGAAATGCTCTCTTCAGTTGGACTACCTACATGAAATATATTTTGCTTTCTAAGCTATGTTCTGTTGTCCGAATAAAATGAAGCAAATCCATTGGTATGCAACATGAGTACGATAAGTACAGAATAAAATGAAAACTCAACCAGTGTTGAAATAATAGGGTTGGTCCTTAATATGCAAGATGCAAATATAATTACAATGTAGAACATAGTTGTTTAATGACTCTATCGTGGGTATTGGGACAGAGGATGTTTGCTGGGTTTTTTTTTTTTACAAAAAAACGAAAGGCATGGATAAATTTATTCCTAAGAGCTTGCTGTAAATTAATAAATTAAAAATGCGTATGTTTGTCGATTTTTTGAACTCAATATACGGTCATTAATCTAAAAAGTTCATGCTTGTGTCAATTTCTTTATTCCAGTCAAATGTGTTTCACGATTCTGACGCTTTTGGGTTTCCTTCACAGTCCAAATTTCTTGACACAAAGTCATTGTATAAATAAAATAAATCCAAGGTGTTTTACTCGCAAACATTTGTCATTTGTGACATAGTGTACGGCGATTTGCGTTCTTGGACACAGCGAATATTTCACGCCCTTCTCATAATCAATCTTTTAATTTATTCTCGGTAAATGATGTTGTCATCATAGATCAGCAGAATATATCGACTTAATCATCCAGTTAAGCAATACGAAAACCGAAATTTAAAACAGGAAGTTATAGGGAAAACGGTACTATTTATTCTGCCATAGGCGACAATATTAACATTTTCTAAATTTACAACTTTTTAAGATAAAAACTTGGATAAAACAGTAAAATGTTGTGTTAGTACTTTATTATTGTGTTTTAAAAATTAAAGCCAAATAGTAGCATGACCAACTTCCAACGGAGCTTGTTTATGTTATCCATGCCCACCGTCATTTTGCACCAAATTTATGAAATTTTGCAAGTCTTTTCAAATAATTCTCTAGAAAATATTTCAATAGGTTTCAAAATTTATGTTGTAAATATACACACTGCAGTTATTCATAGATAAATAAAAAATATATTGTACCCTTACATCCAATCACAGCGCTCCTAATTTGACTTCCTTCACCTGCCTTGGGTACACAAAAGGCCAACCTAATGCTGGGAAAATTAAATACTACCGTTTTCCCTATACTGTGACATAAAGATATAAAGAATTCTTATGACATTATTAATGCAATACTGGGCTATTGTGAAAACCTTGGCTATAATAAATACTTGTATGTCCCCAGTACTTAAAGAAACATAGATCATTTTATGTCCCCACCCCTACATGCTGGTTTACCTCATTCTCTACTTCTTTCAGAAAAGCCTTAATAAACAACCTGTATCCAATCATATCTTATCTTATTTAAAAAGAATGATAAATAGTTCCATTTAAACAGATAAAATGGACAGTTCCATTCAATTTGTATTCATTTTATCAAAAATTTACAAGAAATGCACAAATTCAAGATTTTTCATACTAATCTCCATTCCATGCTTTAGTATATGCCATATTGTGGTTAAAATTTTTAGAGCTTGTTTTAAAATCTATTATTCTGTCTTGAGATGATGAAAACAAAGATATTAGACACTTTAAACATTAAATATGCAAACTACTCAGCTGTAAAGTTGTCTTTGTTGCCTGTATTAATCAATGAAAAAGCTGAATTATGTCACTTGGGAGTATTAATTTCCAACAAAAGTCCTTTCAAACAGTAGAAAATGAAAAATTATTTATGTCTGATATAATAAAAGAAAGAAACTACAAAATGAAGCACTTTTGAAATATTTGCTGCATGCATTATCAAGAATGTGAACAATTCTTTACACAGGAGAGTATAAATTCTATGTAAATTTAGCCTCAAGTGGGCCTCTTTTTTTCTTAGATGAACAATTCTAACACTGAAAATGCTTCCAATGTGACCAAATATTGCCTAATTCCATAAACAGTACAAACTAAACCAGACAATTTCCCATTTTAATAGATTATGTTTACAGAAATACCCAAGTGATACATTTAGGGAATTACGCAGCAAAAAAGGCAAACATTTCAGTAAAAAATATTTGTCGCGACTTGAATTCTGGTGTTTCCAATTGAAAAAATCATTGCGAAAGGTGAAATCAAATACAAAAGAACTATAATATGGTGCATTTTACACAATATAGTTAGTATTGACATCCTAGAATAAAGTTTTATATCATTACCAATCAATTTGACCTATCATGATGACTCAGCACTTTTCTCAACACAGTATTGTTCTCAGTGAAAAAATTCTATTCTTTGTGATAAAAATCAAATGTACTAATCAAAAGCTTCAAAATAGTATAAAAGAATTGAAGTCTTAGTGACTTTGATTTCCCTTGCTATCTTCAGTATACTGTGACATAAAGATATAAAGAATTCTTATGACATTATTAATGCAATACTGGGCTATTGTGAAAACCTTGGCTATAATAAATACTTGTATGTCCCCAGTACTTAAAGAAACATAGATCATTTTATGTCCCCACCCCTACATGCTGGTTTACCTCATTCTCTACTTCTTTCAGAAAAGCCTTAATAAACAACCTGTATCCAATCATATCTTATCTTATTTAAAAAGAATGATAAATAGTTCCATTTAAACAGATAAAATGGACAGTTCCATTCAATTTGTATTCATTTTATCAAAAATTTACAAGAAATGCACAAATTCAAGATTTTTCATACTAATCTCCATTCCATGCTTTAGTATATGCCATATTGTGGTTAAAATTTTTAGAGCTTGTTTTAAAATCTATTATTCTGTCTTGAGATGATGAAAACAAAGATATTAGACACTTTAAACATTAAATATGCAAACTACTCAGCTGTAAAGTTGTCTTTGTTGCCTGTATTAATCAATGAAAAAGCTGAATTATGTCACTTGGGAGTATTAATTTCCAACAAAAGTCCTTTCAAACAGTAGAAAATGAAAAATTATTTATGTCTGATATAATAAAAGAAAGAAACTACAAAATGAAGCACTTTTGAAATATTTGCTGCATGCATTATCAAGAATGTGAACAATTCTTTACACAGGAGAGTATAAATTCTATGTAAATTTAGCCTCAAGTGGGCCTCTTTTTTTCTTAGATGAACAATTCTAACACTGAAAATGCTTCCAATGTGACCAAATATTGCCTAATTCCATAAACAGTACAAACTAAACCAGACAATTTCCCATTTTAATAGATTATGTTTACAGAAATACCCAAGTGATACATTTAGGGAATTACGCAGCAAAAAAGGCAAACATTTCAGTAAAAAATATTTGTCGCGACTTGAATTCTGGTGTTTCCAATTGAAAAAATCATTGCGAAAGGTGAAATCAAATACAAAAGAACTATAATATGGTGCATTTTACACAATATAGTTAGTATTGACATCCTAGAATAAAGTTTTATATCATTACCAATCAATTTGACCTATCATGATGACTCAGCACTTTTCTCAACACAGTATTGTTCTCAGTGAAAAAATTCTATTCTTTGTGATAAAAATCAAATGTACTAATCAAAAGCTTCAAAATAGTATAAAAGAATTGAAGTCTTAGTGACTTTGATTTCCCTTGCTATCTTCAGTATAGGGAAAACGGTACTATTTATTCTGCCATAGGCGACAATATTAACATTTTCTAAATTTACAACTTTTTAAGATAAAAACTTGGATAAAACAGTAAAATGTTGTGTTAGTACTTTATTATTGTGTTTTAAAAATTAAAGCCAAATAGTAGCATGACCAACTTCCAACGGAGCTTGTTTATGTTATCCATGCCCACCGTCATTTTGCACCAAATTTATGAAATTTTGCAAGTCTTTTCAAATAATTCTCTAGAAAATATTTCAATAGGTTTCAAAATTTATGTTGTAAATATACACACTGCAGTTATTCATAGATAAATAAAAAATATATTGTACCCTTACATCCAATCACAGCGCTCCTAATTTGACTTCCTTCACCTGCCTTGGGTACACAAAAGGCCAACCTAATGCTGGGAAAATTAAATACTACCGTTTTCCCTATACTGTGACATAAAGATATAAAGAATTCTTATGACATTATTAATGCAATACTGGGCTATTGTGAAAACCTTGGCTATAATAAATACTTGTATGTCCCCAGTACTTAAAGAAACATAGATCATTTTATGTCCCCACCCCTACATGCTGGTTTACCTCATTCTCTACTTCTTTCAGAAAAGCCTTAATAAACAACCTGTATCCAATCATATCTTATCTTATTTAAAAAGAATGATAAATAGTTCCATTTAAACAGATAAAATGGACAGTTCCATTCAATTTGTATTCATTTTATCAAAAATTTACAAGAAATGCACAAATTCAAGATTTTTCATACTAATCTCCATTCCATGCTTTAGTATATGCCATATTGTGGTTAAAATTTTTAGAGCTTGTTTTAAAATCTATTATTCTGTCTTGAGATGATGAAAACAAAGATATTAGACACTTTAAACATTAAATATGCAAACTACTCAGCTGTAAAGTTGTCTTTGTTGCCTGTATTAATCAATGAAAAAGCTGAATTATGTCACTTGGGAGTATTAATTTCCAACAAAAGTCCTTTCAAACAGTAGAAAATGAAAAATTATTTATGTCTGATATAATAAAAGAAAGAAACTACAAAATGAAGCACTTTTGAAATATTTGCTGCATGCATTATCAAGAATGTGAACAATTCTTTACACAGGAGAGTATAAATTCTATGTAAATTTAGCCTCAAGTGGGCCTCTTTTTTTCTTAGATGAACAATTCTAACACTGAAAATGCTTCCAATGTGACCAAATATTGCCTAATTCCATAAACAGTACAAACTAAACCAGACAATTTCCCATTTTAATAGATTATGTTTACAGAAATACCCAAGTGATACATTTAGGGAATTACGCAGCAAAAAAGGCAAACATTTCAGTAAAAAATATTTGTCGCGACTTGAATTCTGGTGTTTCCAATTGAAAAAATCATTGCGAAAGGTGAAATCAAATACAAAAGAACTATAATATGGTGCATTTTACACAATATAGTTAGTATTGACATCCTAGAATAAAGTTTTATATCATTACCAATCAATTTGACCTATCATGATGACTCAGCACTTTTCTCAACACAGTATTGTTCTCAGTGAAAAAATTCTATTCTTTGTGATAAAAATCAAATGTACTAATCAAAAGCTTCAAAATAGTATAAAAGAATTGAAGTCTTAGTGACTTTGATTTCCCTTGCTATCTTCAGTATACTGTGACATAAAGATATAAAGAATTCTTATGACATTATTAATGCAATACTGGGCTATTGTGAAAACCTTGGCTATAATAAATACTTGTATGTCCCCAGTACTTAAAGAAACATAGATCATTTTATGTCCCCACCCCTACATGCTGGTTTACCTCATTCTCTACTTCTTTCAGAAAAGCCTTAATAAACAACCTGTATCCAATCATATCTTATCTTATTTAAAAAGAATGATAAATAGTTCCATTTAAACAGATAAAATGGACAGTTCCATTCAATTTGTATTCATTTTATCAAAAATTTACAAGAAATGCACAAATTCAAGATTTTTCATACTAATCTCCATTCCATGCTTTAGTATATGCCATATTGTGGTTAAAATTTTTAGAGCTTGTTTTAAAATCTATTATTCTGTCTTGAGATGATGAAAACAAAGATATTAGACACTTTAAACATTAAATATGCAAACTACTCAGCTGTAAAGTTGTCTTTGTTGCCTGTATTAATCAATGAAAAAGCTGAATTATGTCACTTGGGAGTATTAATTTCCAACAAAAGTCCTTTCAAACAGTAGAAAATGAAAAATTATTTATGTCTGATATAATAAAAGAAAGAAACTACAAAATGAAGCACTTTTGAAATATTTGCTGCATGCATTATCAAGAATGTGAACAATTCTTTACACAGGAGAGTATAAATTCTATGTAAATTTAGCCTCAAGTGGGCCTCTTTTTTTCTTAGATGAACAATTCTAACACTGAAAATGCTTCCAATGTGACCAAATATTGCCTAATTCCATAAACAGTACAAACTAAACCAGACAATTTCCCATTTTAATAGATTATGTTTACAGAAATACCCAAGTGATACATTTAGGGAATTACGCAGCAAAAAAGGCAAACATTTCAGTAAAAAATATTTGTCGCGACTTGAATTCTGGTGTTTCCAATTGAAAAAATCATTGCGAAAGGTGAAATCAAATACAAAAGAACTATAATATGGTGCATTTTACACAATATAGTTAGTATTGACATCCTAGAATAAAGTTTTATATCATTACCAATCAATTTGACCTATCATGATGACTCAGCACTTTTCTCAACACAGTATTGTTCTCAGTGAAAAAATTCTATTCTTTGTGATAAAAATCAAATGTACTAATCAAAAGCTTCAAAATAGTATAAAAGAATTGAAGTCTTAGTGACTTTGATTTCCCTTGCTATCTTCAGTATAGGGAAAACGGTACTATTTATTCTGCCATAGGCGACAATATTAACATTTTCTAAATTTACAACTTTTTAAGATAAAAACTTGGATAAAACAGTAAAATGTTGTGTTAGTACTTTATTATTGTGTTTTAAAAATTAAAGCCAAATAGTAGCATGACCAACTTCCAACGGAGCTTGTTTATGTTATCCATGCCCACCGTCATTTTGCACCAAATTTATGAAATTTTGCAAGTCTTTTCAAATAATTCTCTAGAAAATATTTCAATAGGTTTCAAAATTTATGTTGTAAATATACACACTGCAGTTATTCATAGATAAATAAAAAATATATTGTACCCTTACATCCAATCACAGCGCTCCTAATTTGACTTCCTTCACCTGCCTTGGGTACACAAAAGGCCAACCTAATGCTGGGAAAATTAAATACTACCGTTTTCCCTATACTGTGACATAAAGATATAAAGAATTCTTATGACATTATTAATGCAATACTGGGCTATTGTGAAAACCTTGGCTATAATAAATACTTGTATGTCCCCAGTACTTAAAGAAACATAGATCATTTTATGTCCCCACCCCTACATGCTGGTTTACCTCATTCTCTACTTCTTTCAGAAAAGCCTTAATAAACAACCTGTATCCAATCATATCTTATCTTATTTAAAAAGAATGATAAATAGTTCCATTTAAACAGATAAAATGGACAGTTCCATTCAATTTGTATTCATTTTATCAAAAATTTACAAGAAATGCACAAATTCAAGATTTTTCATACTAATCTCCATTCCATGCTTTAGTATATGCCATATTGTGGTTAAAATTTTTAGAGCTTGTTTTAAAATCTATTATTCTGTCTTGAGATGATGAAAACAAAGATATTAGACACTTTAAACATTAAATATGCAAACTACTCAGCTGTAAAGTTGTCTTTGTTGCCTGTATTAATCAATGAAAAAGCTGAATTATGTCACTTGGGAGTATTAATTTCCAACAAAAGTCCTTTCAAACAGTAGAAAATGAAAAATTATTTATGTCTGATATAATAAAAGAAAGAAACTACAAAATGAAGCACTTTTGAAATATTTGCTGCATGCATTATCAAGAATGTGAACAATTCTTTACACAGGAGAGTATAAATTCTATGTAAATTTAGCCTCAAGTGGGCCTCTTTTTTTCTTAGATGAACAATTCTAACACTGAAAATGCTTCCAATGTGACCAAATATTGCCTAATTCCATAAACAGTACAAACTAAACCAGACAATTTCCCATTTTAATAGATTATGTTTACAGAAATACCCAAGTGATACATTTAGGGAATTACGCAGCAAAAAAGGCAAACATTTCAGTAAAAAATATTTGTCGCGACTTGAATTCTGGTGTTTCCAATTGAAAAAATCATTGCGAAAGGTGAAATCAAATACAAAAGAACTATAATATGGTGCATTTTACACAATATAGTTAGTATTGACATCCTAGAATAAAGTTTTATATCATTACCAATCAATTTGACCTATCATGATGACTCAGCACTTTTCTCAACACAGTATTGTTCTCAGTGAAAAAATTCTATTCTTTGTGATAAAAATCAAATGTACTAATCAAAAGCTTCAAAATAGTATAAAAGAATTGAAGTCTTAGTGACTTTGATTTCCCTTGCTATCTTCAGTATACTGTGACATAAAGATATAAAGAATTCTTATGACATTATTAATGCAATACTGGGCTATTGTGAAAACCTTGGCTATAATAAATACTTGTATGTCCCCAGTACTTAAAGAAACATAGATCATTTTATGTCCCCACCCCTACATGCTGGTTTACCTCATTCTCTACTTCTTTCAGAAAAGCCTTAATAAACAACCTGTATCCAATCATATCTTATCTTATTTAAAAAGAATGATAAATAGTTCCATTTAAACAGATAAAATGGACAGTTCCATTCAATTTGTATTCATTTTATCAAAAATTTACAAGAAATGCACAAATTCAAGATTTTTCATACTAATCTCCATTCCATGCTTTAGTATATGCCATATTGTGGTTAAAATTTTTAGAGCTTGTTTTAAAATCTATTATTCTGTCTTGAGATGATGAAAACAAAGATATTAGACACTTTAAACATTAAATATGCAAACTACTCAGCTGTAAAGTTGTCTTTGTTGCCTGTATTAATCAATGAAAAAGCTGAATTATGTCACTTGGGAGTATTAATTTCCAACAAAAGTCCTTTCAAACAGTAGAAAATGAAAAATTATTTATGTCTGATATAATAAAAGAAAGAAACTACAAAATGAAGCACTTTTGAAATATTTGCTGCATGCATTATCAAGAATGTGAACAATTCTTTACACAGGAGAGTATAAATTCTATGTAAATTTAGCCTCAAGTGGGCCTCTTTTTTTCTTAGATGAACAATTCTAACACTGAAAATGCTTCCAATGTGACCAAATATTGCCTAATTCCATAAACAGTACAAACTAAACCAGACAATTTCCCATTTTAATAGATTATGTTTACAGAAATACCCAAGTGATACATTTAGGGAATTACGCAGCAAAAAAGGCAAACATTTCAGTAAAAAATATTTGTCGCGACTTGAATTCTGGTGTTTCCAATTGAAAAAATCATTGCGAAAGGTGAAATCAAATACAAAAGAACTATAATATGGTGCATTTTACACAATATAGTTAGTATTGACATCCTAGAATAAAGTTTTATATCATTACCAATCAATTTGACCTATCATGATGACTCAGCACTTTTCTCAACACAGTATTGTTCTCAGTGAAAAAATTCTATTCTTTGTGATAAAAATCAAATGTACTAATCAAAAGCTTCAAAATAGTATAAAAGGATCAGTATATATAGGGAAAACGGTACTATTTATTCTGCCATAGGCGACAATATTAACATTTTCTAAATTTACAACTTTTTAAGATAAAAACTTGGATAAAACAGTAAAATGTTGTGTTAGTACTTTATTATTGTGTTTTAAAAATTAAAGCCAAATAGTAGCATGACCAACTTCCAACGGAGCTTGTTTATGTTATCCATGCCCACCGTCATTTTGCACCAAATTTATGAAATTTTGCAAGTCTTTTCAAATAATTCTCTAGAAAATATTTCAATAGGTTTCAAAATTTATGTTGTAAATATACACACTGCAGTTATTCATAGATAAATAAAAAATATATTGTACCCTTACATCCAATCACAGCGCTCCTAATTTGACTTCCTTCACCTGCCTTGGGTACACAAAAGGCCAACCTAATGCTGGGAAAATTAAATACTACCGTTTTCCCTATACTGTGACATAAAGATATAAAGAATTCTTATGACATTATTAATGCAATACTGGGCTATTGTGAAAACCTTGGCTATAATAAATACTTGTATGTCCCCAGTACTTAAAGAAACATAGATCATTTTATGTCCCCACCCCTACATGCTGGTTTACCTCATTCTCTACTTCTTTCAGAAAAGCCTTAATAAACAACCTGTATCCAATCATATCTTATCTTATTTAAAAAGAATGATAAATAGTTCCATTTAAACAGATAAAATGGACAGTTCCATTCAATTTGTATTCATTTTATCAAAAATTTACAAGAAATGCACAAATTCAAGATTTTTCATACTAATCTCCATTCCATGCTTTAGTATATGCCATATTGTGGTTAAAATTTTTAGAGCTTGTTTTAAAATCTATTATTCTGTCTTGAGATGATGAAAACAAAGATATTAGACACTTTAAACATTAAATATGCAAACTACTCAGCTGTAAAGTTGTCTTTGTTGCCTGTATTAATCAATGAAAAAGCTGAATTATGTCACTTGGGAGTATTAATTTCCAACAAAAGTCCTTTCAAACAGTAGAAAATGAAAAATTATTTATGTCTGATATAATAAAAGAAAGAAACTACAAAATGAAGCACTTTTGAAATATTTGCTGCATGCATTATCAAGAATGTGAACAATTCTTTACACAGGAGAGTATAAATTCTATGTAAATTTAGCCTCAAGTGGGCCTCTTTTTTTCTTAGATGAACAATTCTAACACTGAAAATGCTTCCAATGTGACCAAATATTGCCTAATTCCATAAACAGTACAAACTAAACCAGACAATTTCCCATTTTAATAGATTATGTTTACAGAAATACCCAAGTGATACATTTAGGGAATTACGCAGCAAAAAAGGCAAACATTTCAGTAAAAAATATTTGTCGCGACTTGAATTCTGGTGTTTCCAATTGAAAAAATCATTGCGAAAGGTGAAATCAAATACAAAAGAACTATAATATGGTGCATTTTACACAATATAGTTAGGATTGACATCCTAGAATAAAGTTTTATATCATTACCAATCAATTTGACCTATCATGATGACTCAGCACTTTTCTCAACACAGTATTGTTCTCAGTGAAAAAATTCTATTCTTTGTGATAAAAATCAAATGTACTAATCAAAAGCTTCAAAATAGTATAAAAGAATTGAAGTCTTAGTGACTTTGATTTCCCTTGCTATCTTCAGTATAGGGAAAACGGTACTATTTATTCTGCCATAGGCGACAATATTAACATTTTCTAAATTTACAACTTTTTAAGATAAAAACTTGGATAAAACAGTAAAATGTTGTGTTAGTACTTTATTATTGTGTTTTAAAAATTAAAGCCAAATAGTAGCATGACCAACTTCCAACGGAGCTTGTTTATGTTATCCATGCCCACCGTCATTTTGCACCAAATTTATGAAATTTTGCAAGTCTTTTCAAATAATTCTCTAGAAAATATTTCAATAGGTTTCAAAATTTATGTTGTAAATATACACACTGCAGTTATTCATAGATAAATAAAAAATATATTGTACCCTTACATCCAATCACAGCGCTCCTAATTTGACTTCCTTCACCTGCCTTGGGTACACAAAAGGCCAACCTAATGCTGGGAAAATTAAATACTACCGTTTTCCCTATACTGTGACATAAAGATATAAAGAATTCTTATGACATTATTAATGCAATACTGGGCTATTGTGAAAACCTTGGCTATAATAAATACTTGTATGTCCCCAGTACTTAAAGAAACATAGATCATTTTATGTCCCCACCCCTACATGCTGGTTTACCTCATTCTCTACTTCTTTCAGAAAAGCCTTAATAAACAACCTGTATCCAATCATATCTTATCTTATTTAAAAAGAATGATAAATAGTTCCATTTAAACAGATAAAATGGACAGTTCCATTCAATTTGTATTCATTTTATCAAAAATTTACAAGAAATGCACAAATTCAAGATTTTTCATACTAATCTCCATTCCATGCTTTAGTATATGCCATATTGTGGTTAAAATTTTTAGAGCTTGTTTTAAAATCTATTATTCTGTCTTGAGATGATGAAAACAAAGATATTAGACACTTTAAACATTAAATATGCAAACTACTCAGCTGTAAAGTTGTCTTTGTTGCCTGTATTAATCAATGAAAAAGCTGAATTATGTCACTTGGGAGTATTAATTTCCAACAAAAGTCCTTTCAAACAGTAGAAAATGAAAAATTATTTATGTCTGATATAATAAAAGAAAGAAACTACAAAATGAAGCACTTTTGAAATATTTGCTGCATGCATTATCAAGAATGTGAACAATTCTTTACACAGGAGAGTATAAATTCTATGTAAATTTAGCCTCAAGTGGGCCTCTTTTTTTCTTAGATGAACAATTCTAACACTGAAAATGCTTCCAATGTGACCAAATATTGCCTAATTCCATAAACAGTACAAACTAAACCAGACAATTTCCCATTTTAATAGATTATGTTTACAGAAATACCCAAGTGATACATTTAGGGAATTACGCAGCAAAAAAGGCAAACATTTCAGTAAAAAATATTTGTCGCGACTTGAATTCTGGTGTTTCCAATTGAAAAAATCATTGCGAAAGGTGAAATCAAATACAAAAGAACTATAATATGGTGCATTTTACACAATATAGTTAGGATTGACATCCTAGAATAAAGTTTTATATCATTACCAATCAATTTGACCTATCATGATGACTCAGCACTTTTCTCAACACAGTATTGTTCTCAGTGAAAAAATTCTATTCTTTGTGATAAAAATCAAATGTACTAATCAAAAGCTTCAAAATAGTATAAAAGAATTGAAGTCTTAGTGACTTTGATTTCCCTTGCTATCTTCAGTATAGGGAAAACGGTACTATTTATTCTGCCATAGGCGACAATATTAACATTTTCTAAATTTACAACTTTTTAAGATAAAAACTTGGATAAAACAGTAAAATGTTGTGTTAGTACTTTATTATTGTGTTTTAAAAATTAAAGCCAAATAGTAGCATGACCAACTTCCAACGGAGCTTGTTTATGTTATCCATGCCCACCGTCATTTTGCACCAAATTTATGAAATTTTGCAAGTCTTTTCAAATAATTCTCTAGAAAATATTTCAATAGGTTTCAAAATTTATGTTGTAAATATACACACTGCAGTTATTCATAGATAAATAAAAAATATATTGTACCCTTACATCCAATCACAGCGCTCCTAATTTGACTTCCTTCACCTGCCTTGGGTACACAAAAGGCCAACCTAATGCTGGGAAAATTAAATACTACCGTTTTCCCTATACTGTGACATAAAGATATAAAGAATTCTTATGACATTATTAATGCAATACTGGGCTATTGTGAAAACCTTGGCTATAATAAATACTTGTATGTCCCCAGTACTTAAAGAAACATAGATCATTTTATGTCCCCACCCCTACATGCTGGTTTACCTCATTCTCTACTTCTTTCAGAAAAGCCTTAATAAACAACCTGTATCCAATCATATCTTATCTTATTTAAAAAGAATGATAAATAGTTCCATTTAAACAGATAAAATGGACAGTTCCATTCAATTTGTATTCATTTTATCAAAAATTTACAAGAAATGCACAAATTCAAGATTTTTCATACTAATCTCCATTCCATGCTTTAGTATATGCCATATTGTGGTTAAAATTTTTAGAGCTTGTTTTAAAATCTATTATTCTGTCTTGAGATGATGAAAACAAAGATATTAGACACTTTAAACATTAAATATGCAAACTACTCAGCTGTAAAGTTGTCTTTGTTGCCTGTATTAATCAATGAAAAAGCTGAATTATGTCACTTGGGAGTATTAATTTCCAACAAAAGTCCTTTCAAACAGTAGAAAATGAAAAATTATTTATGTCTGATATAATAAAAGAAAGAAACTACAAAATGAAGCACTTTTGAAATATTTGCTGCATGCATTATCAAGAATGTGAACAATTCTTTACACAGGAGAGTATAAATTCTATGTAAATTTAGCCTCAAGTGGGCCTCTTTTTTTCTTAGATGAACAATTCTAACACTGAAAATGCTTCCAATGTGACCAAATATTGCCTAATTCCATAAACAGTACAAACTAAACCAGACAATTTCCCATTTTAATAGATTATGTTTACAGAAATACCCAAGTGATACATTTAGGGAATTACGCAGCAAAAAAGGCAAACATTTCAGTAAAAAATATTTGTCGCGACTTGAATTCTGGTGTTTCCAATTGAAAAAATCATTGCGAAAGGTGAAATCAAATACAAAAGAACTATAATATGGTGCATTTTACACAATATAGTTAGGATTGACATCCTAGAATAAAGTTTTATATCATTACCAATCAATTTGACCTATCATGATGACTCAGCACTTTTCTCAACACAGTATTGTTCTCAGTGAAAAAATTCTATTCTTTGTGATAAAAATCAAATGTACTAATCAAAAGCTTCAAAATAGTATAAAAGAATTGAAGTCTTAGTGACTTTGATTTCCCTTGCTATCTTCAGTATACTGTGACATAAAGATATAAAGAATTCTTATGACATTATTAATGCAATACTGGGCTATTGTGAAAACCTTGGCTATAATAAATACTTGTATGTCCCCAGTACTTAAAGAAACATAGATCATTTTATGTCCCCACCCCTACATGCTGGTTTACCTCATTCTCTACTTCTTTCAGAAAAGCCTTAATAAACAACCTGTATCCAATCATATCTTATCTTATTTAAAAAGAATGATAAATAGTTCCATTTAAACAGATAAAATGGACAGTTCCATTCAATTTGTATTCATTTTATCAAAAATTTACAAGAAATGCACAAATTCAAGATTTTTCATACTAATCTCCATTCCATGCTTTAGTATATGCCATATTGTGGTTAAAATTTTTAGAGCTTGTTTTAAAATCTATTATTCTGTCTTGAGATGATGAAAACAAAGATATTAGACACTTTAAACATTAAATATGCAAACTACTCAGCTGTAAAGTTGTCTTTGTTGCCTGTATTAATCAATGAAAAAGCTGAATTATGTCACTTGGGAGTATTAATTTCCAACAAAAGTCCTTTCAAACAGTAGAAAATGAAAAATTATTTATGTCTGATATAATAAAAGAAAGAAACTACAAAATGAAGCACTTTTGAAATATTTGCTGCATGCATTATCAAGAATGTGAACAATTCTTTACACAGGAGAGTATAAATTCTATGTAAATTTAGCCTCAAGTGGGCCTCTTTTTTTCTTAGATGAACAATTCTAACACTGAAAATGCTTCCAATGTGACCAAATATTGCCTAATTCCATAAACAGTACAAACTAAACCAGACAATTTCCCATTTTAATAGATTATGTTTACAGAAATACCCAAGTGATACATTTAGGGAATTACGCAGCAAAAAAGGCAAACATTTCAGTAAAAAATATTTGTCGCGACTTGAATTCTGGTGTTTCCAATTGAAAAAATCATTGCGAAAGGTGAAATCAAATACAAAAGAACTATAATATGGTGCATTTTACACAATATAGTTAGGATTGACATCCTAGAATAAAGTTTTATATCATTACCAATCAATTTGACCTATCATGATGACTCAGCACTTTTCTCAACACAGTATTGTTCTCAGTGAAAAAATTCTATTCTTTGTGATAAAAATCAAATGTACTAATCAAAAGCTTCAAAATAGTATAAAAGAATTGAAGTCTTAGTGACTTTGATTTCCCTTGCTATCTTCAGTATACTGTGACATAAAGATATAAAGAATTCTTATGACATTATTAATGCAATACTGGGCTATTGTGAAAACCTTGGCTATAATAAATACTTGTATGTCCCCAGTACTTAAAGAAACATAGATCATTTTATGTCCCCACCCCTACATGCTGGTTTACCTCATTCTCTACTTCTTTCAGAAAAGCCTTAATAAACAACCTGTATCCAATCATATCTTATCTTATTTAAAAAGAATGATAAATAGTTCCATTTAAACAGATAAAATGGACAGTTCCATTCAATTTGTATTCATTTTATCAAAAATTTACAAGAAATGCACAAATTCAAGATTTTTCATACTAATCTCCATTCCATGCTTTAGTATATGCCATATTGTGGTTAAAATTTTTAGAGCTTGTTTTAAAATCTATTATTCTGTCTTGAGATGATGAAAACAAAGATATTAGACACTTTAAACATTAAATATGCAAACTACTCAGCTGTAAAGTTGTCTTTGTTGCCTGTATTAATCAATGAAAAAGCTGAATTATGTCACTTGGGAGTATTAATTTCCAACAAAAGTCCTTTCAAACAGTAGAAAATGAAAAATTATTTATGTCTGATATAATAAAAGAAAGAAACTACAAAATGAAGCACTTTTGAAATATTTGCTGCATGCATTATCAAGAATGTGAACAATTCTTTACACAGGAGAGTATAAATTCTATGTAAATTTAGCCTCAAGTGGGCCTCTTTTTTTCTTAGATGAACAATTCTAACACTGAAAATGCTTCCAATGTGACCAAATATTGCCTAATTCCATAAACAGTACAAACTAAACCAGACAATTTCCCATTTTAATAGATTATGTTTACAGAAATACCCAAGTGATACATTTAGGGAATTACGCAGCAAAAAAGGCAAACATTTCAGTAAAAAATATTTGTCGCGACTTGAATTCTGGTGTTTCCAATTGAAAAAATCATTGCGAAAGGTGAAATCAAATACAAAAGAACTATAATATGGTGCATTTTACACAATATAGTTAGGATTGACATCCTAGAATAAAGTTTTATATCATTACCAATCAATTTGACCTATCATGATGACTCAGCACTTTTCTCAACACAGTATTGTTCTCAGTGAAAAAATTCTATTCTTTGTGATAAAAATCAAATGTACTAATCAAAAGCTTCAAAATAGTATAAAAGAATTGAAGTCTTAGTGACTTTGATTTCCCTTGCTATCTTCAGTATAGGGAAAACGGTACTATTTATTCTGCCATAGGCGACAATATTAACATTTTCTAAATTTACAACTTTTTAAGATAAAAACTTGGATAAAACAGTAAAATGTTGTGTTAGTACTTTATTATTGTGTTTTAAAAATTAAAGCCAAATAGTAGCATGACCAACTTCCAACGGAGCTTGTTTATGTTATCCATGCCCACCGTCATTTTGCACCAAATTTATGAAATTTTGCAAGTCTTTTCAAATAATTCTCTAGAAAATATTTCAATAGGTTTCAAAATTTATGTTGTAAATATACACACTGCAGTTATTCATAGATAAATAAAAAATATATTGTACCCTTACATCCAATCACAGCGCTCCTAATTTGACTTCCTTCACCTGCCTTGGGTACACAAAAGGCCAACCTAATGCTGGGAAAATTAAATACTACCGTTTTCCCTATACTGTGACATAAAGATATAAAGAATTCTTATGACATTATTAATGCAATACTGGGCTATTGTGAAAACCTTGGCTATAATAAATACTTGTATGTCCCCAGTACTTAAAGAAACATAGATCATTTTATGTCCCCACCCCTACATGCTGGTTTACCTCATTCTCTACTTCTTTCAGAAAAGCCTTAATAAACAACCTGTATCCAATCATATCTTATCTTATTTAAAAAGAATGATAAATAGTTCCATTTAAACAGATAAAATGGACAGTTCCATTCAATTTGTATTCATTTTATCAAAAATTTACAAGAAATGCACAAATTCAAGATTTTTCATACTAATCTCCATTCCATGCTTTAGTATATGCCATATTGTGGTTAAAATTTTTAGAGCTTGTTTTAAAATCTATTATTCTGTCTTGAGATGATGAAAACAAAGATATTAGACACTTTAAACATTAAATATGCAAACTACTCAGCTGTAAAGTTGTCTTTGTTGCCTGTATTAATCAATGAAAAAGCTGAATTATGTCACTTGGGAGTATTAATTTCCAACAAAAGTCCTTTCAAACAGTAGAAAATGAAAAATTATTTATGTCTGATATAATAAAAGAAAGAAACTACAAAATGAAGCACTTTTGAAATATTTGCTGCATGCATTATCAAGAATGTGAACAATTCTTTACACAGGAGAGTATAAATTCTATGTAAATTTAGCCTCAAGTGGGCCTCTTTTTTTCTTAGATGAACAATTCTAACACTGAAAATGCTTCCAATGTGACCAAATATTGCCTAATTCCATAAACAGTACAAACTAAACCAGACAATTTCCCATTTTAATAGATTATGTTTACAGAAATACCCAAGTGATACATTTAGGGAATTACGCAGCAAAAAAGGCAAACATTTCAGTAAAAAATATTTGTCGCGACTTGAATTCTGGTGTTTCCAATTGAAAAAATCATTGCGAAAGGTGAAATCAAATACAAAAGAACTATAATATGGTGCATTTTACACAATATAGTTAGGATTGACATCCTAGAATAAAGTTTTATATCATTACCAATCAATTTGACCTATCATGATGACTCAGCACTTTTCTCAACACAGTATTGTTCTCAGTGAAAAAATTCTATTCTTTGTGATAAAAATCAAATGTACTAATCAAAAGCTTCAAAATAGTATAAAAGAATTGAAGTCTTAGTGACTTTGATTTCCCTTGCTATCTTCAGTATAGGGAAAACGGTACTATTTATTCTGCCATAGGCGACAATATTAACATTTTCTAAATTTACAACTTTTTAAGATAAAAACTTGGATAAAACAGTAAAATGTTGTGTTAGTACTTTATTATTGTGTTTTAAAAATTAAAGCCAAATAGTAGCATGACCAACTTCCAACGGAGCTTGTTTATGTTATCCATGCCCACCGTCATTTTGCACCAAATTTATGAAATTTTGCAAGTCTTTTCAAATAATTCTCTAGAAAATATTTCAATAGGTTTCAAAATTTATGTTGTAAATATACACACTGCAGTTATTCATAGATAAATAAAAAATATATTGTACCCTTACATCCAATCACAGCGCTCCTAATTTGACTTCCTTCACCTGCCTTGGGTACACAAAAGGCCAACCTAATGCTGGGAAAATTAAATACTACCGTTTTCCCTATACTGTGACATAAAGATATAAAGAATTCTTATGACATTATTAATGCAATACTGGGCTATTGTGAAAACCTTGGCTATAATAAATACTTGTATGTCCCCAGTACTTAAAGAAACATAGATCATTTTATGTCCCCACCCCTACATGCTGGTTTACCTCATTCTCTACTTCTTTCAGAAAAGCCTTAATAAACAACCTGTATCCAATCATATCTTATCTTATTTAAAAAGAATGATAAATAGTTCCATTTAAACAGATAAAATGGACAGTTCCATTCAATTTGTATTCATTTTATCAAAAATTTACAAGAAATGCACAAATTCAAGATTTTTCATACTAATCTCCATTCCATGCTTTAGTATATGCCATATTGTGGTTAAAATTTTTAGAGCTTGTTTTAAAATCTATTATTCTGTCTTGAGATGATGAAAACAAAGATATTAGACACTTTAAACATTAAATATGCAAACTACTCAGCTGTAAAGTTGTCTTTGTTGCCTGTATTAATCAATGAAAAAGCTGAATTATGTCACTTGGGAGTATTAATTTCCAACAAAAGTCCTTTCAAACAGTAGAAAATGAAAAATTATTTATGTCTGATATAATAAAAGAAAGAAACTACAAAATGAAGCACTTTTGAAATATTTGCTGCATGCATTATCAAGAATGTGAACAATTCTTTACACAGGAGAGTATAAATTCTATGTAAATTTAGCCTCAAGTGGGCCTCTTTTTTTCTTAGATGAACAATTCTAACACTGAAAATGCTTCCAATGTGACCAAATATTGCCTAATTCCATAAACAGTACAAACTAAACCAGACAATTTCCCATTTTAATAGATTATGTTTACAGAAATACCCAAGTGATACATTTAGGGAATTACGCAGCAAAAAAGGCAAACATTTCAGTAAAAAATATTTGTCGCGACTTGAATTCTGGTGTTTCCAATTGAAAAAATCATTGCGAAAGGTGAAATCAAATACAAAAGAACTATAATATGGTGCATTTTACACAATATAGTTAGGATTGACATCCTAGAATAAAGTTTTATATCATTACCAATCAATTTGACCTATCATGATGACTCAGCACTTTTCTCAACACAGTATTGTTCTCAGTGAAAAAATTCTATTCTTTGTGATAAAAATCAAATGTACTAATCAAAAGCTTCAAAATAGTATAAAAGAATTGAAGTCTTAGTGACTTTGATTTCCCTTGCTATCTTCAGTATACTGTGACATAAAGATATAAAGAATTCTTATGACATTATTAATGCAATACTGGGCTATTGTGAAAACCTTGGCTATAATAAATACTTGTATGTCCCCAGTACTTAAAGAAACATAGATCATTTTATGTCCCCACCCCTACATGCTGGTTTACCTCATTCTCTACTTCTTTCAGAAAAGCCTTAATAAACAACCTGTATCCAATCATATCTTATCTTATTTAAAAAGAATGATAAATAGTTCCATTTAAACAGATAAAATGGACAGTTCCATTCAATTTGTATTCATTTTATCAAAAATTTACAAGAAATGCACAAATTCAAGATTTTTCATACTAATCTCCATTCCATGCTTTAGTATATGCCATATTGTGGTTAAAATTTTTAGAGCTTGTTTTAAAATCTATTATTCTGTCTTGAGATGATGAAAACAAAGATATTAGACACTTTAAACATTAAATATGCAAACTACTCAGCTGTAAAGTTGTCTTTGTTGCCTGTATTAATCAATGAAAAAGCTGAATTATGTCACTTGGGAGTATTAATTTCCAACAAAAGTCCTTTCAAACAGTAGAAAATGAAAAATTATTTATGTCTGATATAATAAAAGAAAGAAACTACAAAATGAAGCACTTTTGAAATATTTGCTGCATGCATTATCAAGAATGTGAACAATTCTTTACACAGGAGAGTATAAATTCTATGTAAATTTAGCCTCAAGTGGGCCTCTTTTTTTCTTAGATGAACAATTCTAACACTGAAAATGCTTCCAATGTGACCAAATATTGCCTAATTCCATAAACAGTACAAACTAAACCAGACAATTTCCCATTTTAATAGATTATGTTTACAGAAATACCCAAGTGATACATTTAGGGAATTACGCAGCAAAAAAGGCAAACATTTCAGTAAAAAATATTTGTCGCGACTTGAATTCTGGTGTTTCCAATTGAAAAAATCATTGCGAAAGGTGAAATCAAATACAAAAGAACTATAATATGGTGCATTTTACACAATATAGTTAGGATTGACATCCTAGAATAAAGTTTTATATCATTACCAATCAATTTGACCTATCATGATGACTCAGCACTTTTCTCAACACAGTATTGTTCTCAGTGAAAAAATTCTATTCTTTGTGATAAAAATCAAATGTACTAATCAAAAGCTTCAAAATAGTATAAAAGAATTGAAGTCTTAGTGACTTTGATTTCCCTTGCTATCTTCAGTATAGGGAAAACGGTACTATTTATTCTGCCATAGGCGACAATATTAACATTTTCTAAATTTACAACTTTTTAAGATAAAAACTTGGATAAAACAGTAAAATGTTGTGTTAGTACTTTATTATTGTGTTTTAAAAATTAAAGCCAAATAGTAGCATGACCAACTTCCAACGGAGCTTGTTTATGTTATCCATGCCCACCGTCATTTTGCACCAAATTTATGAAATTTTGCAAGTCTTTTCAAATAATTCTCTAGAAAATATTTCAATAGGTTTCAAAATTTATGTTGTAAATATACACACTGCAGTTATTCATAGATAAATAAAAAATATATTGTACCCTTACATCCAATCACAGCGCTCCTAATTTGACTTCCTTCACCTGCCTTGGGTACACAAAAGGCCAACCTAATGCTGGGAAAATTAAATACTACCGTTTTCCCTATACTGTGACATAAAGATATAAAGAATTCTTATGACATTATTAATGCAATACTGGGCTATTGTGAAAACCTTGGCTATAATAAATACTTGTATGTCCCCAGTACTTAAAGAAACATAGATCATTTTATGTCCCCACCCCTACATGCTGGTTTACCTCATTCTCTACTTCTTTCAGAAAAGCCTTAATAAACAACCTGTATCCAATCATATCTTATCTTATTTAAAAAGAATGATAAATAGTTCCATTTAAACAGATAAAATGGACAGTTCCATTCAATTTGTATTCATTTTATCAAAAATTTACAAGAAATGCACAAATTCAAGATTTTTCATACTAATCTCCATTCCATGCTTTAGTATATGCCATATTGTGGTTAAAATTTTTAGAGCTTGTTTTAAAATCTATTATTCTGTCTTGAGATGATGAAAACAAAGATATTAGACACTTTAAACATTAAATATGCAAACTACTCAGCTGTAAAGTTGTCTTTGTTGCCTGTATTAATCAATGAAAAAGCTGAATTATGTCACTTGGGAGTATTAATTTCCAACAAAAGTCCTTTCAAACAGTAGAAAATGAAAAATTATTTATGTCTGATATAATAAAAGAAAGAAACTACAAAATGAAGCACTTTTGAAATATTTGCTGCATGCATTATCAAGAATGTGAACAATTCTTTACACAGGAGAGTATAAATTCTATGTAAATTTAGCCTCAAGTGGGCCTCTTTTTTTCTTAGATGAACAATTCTAACACTGAAAATGCTTCCAATGTGACCAAATATTGCCTAATTCCATAAACAGTACAAACTAAACCAGACAATTTCCCATTTTAATAGATTATGTTTACAGAAATACCCAAGTGATACATTTAGGGAATTACGCAGCAAAAAAGGCAAACATTTCAGTAAAAAATATTTGTCGCGACTTGAATTCTGGTGTTTCCAATTGAAAAAATCATTGCGAAAGGTGAAATCAAATACAAAAGAACTATAATATGGTGCATTTTACACAATATAGTTAGGATTGACATCCTAGAATAAAGTTTTATATCATTACCAATCAATTTGACCTATCATGATGACTCAGCACTTTTCTCAACACAGTATTGTTCTCAGTGAAAAAATTCTATTCTTTGTGATAAAAATCAAATGTACTAATCAAAAGCTTCAAAATAGTATAAAAGAATTGAAGTCTTAGTGACTTTGATTTCCCTTGCTATCTTCAGTATAGGGAAAACGGTACTATTTATTCTGCCATAGGCGACAATATTAACATTTTCTAAATTTACAACTTTTTAAGATAAAAACTTGGATAAAACAGTAAAATGTTGTGTTAGTACTTTATTATTGTGTTTTAAAAATTAAAGCCAAATAGTAGCATGACCAACTTCCAACGGAGCTTGTTTATGTTATCCATGCCCACCGTCATTTTGCACCAAATTTATGAAATTTTGCAAGTCTTTTCAAATAATTCTCTAGAAAATATTTCAATAGGTTTCAAAATTTATGTTGTAAATATACACACTGCAGTTATTCATAGATAAATAAAAAATATATTGTACCCTTACATCCAATCACAGCGCTCCTAATTTGACTTCCTTCACCTGCCTTGGGTACACAAAAGGCCAACCTAATGCTGGGAAAATTAAATACTACCGTTTTCCCTATACTGTGACATAAAGATATAAAGAATTCTTATGACATTATTAATGCAATACTGGGCTATTGTGAAAACCTTGGCTATAATAAATACTTGTATGTCCCCAGTACTTAAAGAAACATAGATCATTTTATGTCCCCACCCCTACATGCTGGTTTACCTCATTCTCTACTTCTTTCAGAAAAGCCTTAATAAACAACCTGTATCCAATCATATCTTATCTTATTTAAAAAGAATGATAAATAGTTCCATTTAAACAGATAAAATGGACAGTTCCATTCAATTTGTATTCATTTTATCAAAAATTTACAAGAAATGCACAAATTCAAGATTTTTCATACTAATCTCCATTCCATGCTTTAGTATATGCCATATTGTGGTTAAAATTTTTAGAGCTTGTTTTAAAATCTATTATTCTGTCTTGAGATGATGAAAACAAAGATATTAGACACTTTAAACATTAAATATGCAAACTACTCAGCTGTAAAGTTGTCTTTGTTGCCTGTATTAATCAATGAAAAAGCTGAATTATGTCACTTGGGAGTATTAATTTCCAACAAAAGTCCTTTCAAACAGTAGAAAATGAAAAATTATTTATGTCTGATATAATAAAAGAAAGAAACTACAAAATGAAGCACTTTTGAAATATTTGCTGCATGCATTATCAAGAATGTGAACAATTCTTTACACAGGAGAGTATAAATTCTATGTAAATTTAGCCTCAAGTGGGCCTCTTTTTTTCTTAGATGAACAATTCTAACACTGAAAATGCTTCCAATGTGACCAAATATTGCCTAATTCCATAAACAGTACAAACTAAACCAGACAATTTCCCATTTTAATAGATTATGTTTACAGAAATACCCAAGTGATACATTTAGGGAATTACGCAGCAAAAAAGGCAAACATTTCAGTAAAAAATATTTGTCGCGACTTGAATTCTGGTGTTTCCAATTGAAAAAATCATTGCGAAAGGTGAAATCAAATACAAAAGAACTATAATATGGTGCATTTTACACAATATAGTTAGGATTGACATCCTAGAATAAAGTTTTATATCATTACCAATCAATTTGACCTATCATGATGACTCAGCACTTTTCTCAACACAGTATTGTTCTCAGTGAAAAAATTCTATTCTTTGTGATAAAAATCAAATGTACTAATCAAAAGCTTCAAAATAGTATAAAAGAATTGAAGTCTTAGTGACTTTGATTTCCCTTGCTATCTTCAGTATAGGGAAAACGGTACTATTTATTCTGCCATAGGCGACAATATTAACATTTTCTAAATTTACAACTTTTTAAGATAAAAACTTGGATAAAACAGTAAAATGTTGTGTTAGTACTTTATTATTGTGTTTTAAAAATTAAAGCCAAATAGTAGCATGACCAACTTCCAACGGAGCTTGTTTATGTTATCCATGCCCACCGTCATTTTGCACCAAATTTATGAAATTTTGCAAGTCTTTTCAAATAATTCTCTAGAAAATATTTCAATAGGTTTCAAAATTTATGTTGTAAATATACACACTGCAGTTATTCATAGATAAATAAAAAATATATTGTACCCTTACATCCAATCACAGCGCTCCTAATTTGACTTCCTTCACCTGCCTTGGGTACACAAAAGGCCAACCTAATGCTGGGAAAATTAAATACTACCGTTTTCCCTATACTGTGACATAAAGATATAAAGAATTCTTATGACATTATTAATGCAATACTGGGCTATTGTGAAAACCTTGGCTATAATAAATACTTGTATGTCCCCAGTACTTAAAGAAACATAGATCATTTTATGTCCCCACCCCTACATGCTGGTTTACCTCATTCTCTACTTCTTTCAGAAAAGCCTTAATAAACAACCTGTATCCAATCATATCTTATCTTATTTAAAAAGAATGATAAATAGTTCCATTTAAACAGATAAAATGGACAGTTCCATTCAATTTGTATTCATTTTATCAAAAATTTACAAGAAATGCACAAATTCAAGATTTTTCATACTAATCTCCATTCCATGCTTTAGTATATGCCATATTGTGGTTAAAATTTTTAGAGCTTGTTTTAAAATCTATTATTCTGTCTTGAGATGATGAAAACAAAGATATTAGACACTTTAAACATTAAATATGCAAACTACTCAGCTGTAAAGTTGTCTTTGTTGCCTGTATTAATCAATGAAAAAGCTGAATTATGTCACTTGGGAGTATTAATTTCCAACAAAAGTCCTTTCAAACAGTAGAAAATGAAAAATTATTTATGTCTGATATAATAAAAGAAAGAAACTACAAAATGAAGCACTTTTGAAATATTTGCTGCATGCATTATCAAGAATGTGAACAATTCTTTACACAGGAGAGTATAAATTCTATGTAAATTTAGCCTCAAGTGGGCCTCTTTTTTTCTTAGATGAACAATTCTAACACTGAAAATGCTTCCAATGTGACCAAATATTGCCTAATTCCATAAACAGTACAAACTAAACCAGACAATTTCCCATTTTAATAGATTATGTTTACAGAAATACCCAAGTGATACATTTAGGGAATTACGCAGCAAAAAAGGCAAACATTTCAGTAAAAAATATTTGTCGCGACTTGAATTCTGGTGTTTCCAATTGAAAAAATCATTGCGAAAGGTGAAATCAAATACAAAAGAACTATAATATGGTGCATTTTACACAATATAGTTAGGATTGACATCCTAGAATAAAGTTTTATATCATTACCAATCAATTTGACCTATCATGATGACTCAGCACTTTTCTCAACACAGTATTGTTCTCAGTGAAAAAATTCTATTCTTTGTGATAAAAATCAAATGTACTAATCAAAAGCTTCAAAATAGTATAAAAGAATTGAAGTCTTAGTGACTTTGATTTCCCTTGCTATCTTCAGTATACTGTGACATAAAGATATAAAGAATTCTTATGACATTATTAATGCAATACTGGGCTATTGTGAAAACCTTGGCTATAATAAATACTTGTATGTCCCCAGTACTTAAAGAAACATAGATCATTTTATGTCCCCACCCCTACATGCTGGTTTACCTCATTCTCTACTTCTTTCAGAAAAGCCTTAATAAACAACCTGTATCCAATCATATCTTATCTTATTTAAAAAGAATGATAAATAGTTCCATTTAAACAGATAAAATGGACAGTTCCATTCAATTTGTATTCATTTTATCAAAAATTTACAAGAAATGCACAAATTCAAGATTTTTCATACTAATCTCCATTCCATGCTTTAGTATATGCCATATTGTGGTTAAAATTTTTAGAGCTTGTTTTAAAATCTATTATTCTGTCTTGAGATGATGAAAACAAAGATATTAGACACTTTAAACATTAAATATGCAAACTACTCAGCTGTAAAGTTGTCTTTGTTGCCTGTATTAATCAATGAAAAAGCTGAATTATGTCACTTGGGAGTATTAATTTCCAACAAAAGTCCTTTCAAACAGTAGAAAATGAAAAATTATTTATGTCTGATATAATAAAAGAAAGAAACTACAAAATGAAGCACTTTTGAAATATTTGCTGCATGCATTATCAAGAATGTGAACAATTCTTTACACAGGAGAGTATAAATTCTATGTAAATTTAGCCTCAAGTGGGCCTCTTTTTTTCTTAGATGAACAATTCTAACACTGAAAATGCTTCCAATGTGACCAAATATTGCCTAATTCCATAAACAGTACAAACTAAACCAGACAATTTCCCATTTTAATAGATTATGTTTACAGAAATACCCAAGTGATACATTTAGGGAATTACGCAGCAAAAAAGGCAAACATTTCAGTAAAAAATATTTGTCGCGACTTGAATTCTGGTGTTTCCAATTGAAAAAATCATTGCGAAAGGTGAAATCAAATACAAAAGAACTATAATATGGTGCATTTTACACAATATAGTTAGGATTGACATCCTAGAATAAAGTTTTATATCATTACCAATCAATTTGACCTATCATGATGACTCAGCACTTTTCTCAACACAGTATTGTTCTCAGTGAAAAAATTCTATTCTTTGTGATAAAAATCAAATGTACTAATCAAAAGCTTCAAAATAGTATAAAAGAATTGAAGTCTTAGTGACTTTGATTTCCCTTGCTATCTTCAGTATACTGTGACATAAAGATATAAAGAATTCTTATGACATTATTAATGCAATACTGGGCTATTGTGAAAACCTTGGCTATAATAAATACTTGTATGTCCCCAGTACTTAAAGAAACATAGATCATTTTATGTCCCCACCCCTACATGCTGGTTTACCTCATTCTCTACTTCTTTCAGAAAAGCCTTAATAAACAACCTGTATCCAATCATATCTTATCTTATTTAAAAAGAATGATAAATAGTTCCATTTAAACAGATAAAATGGACAGTTCCATTCAATTTGTATTCATTTTATCAAAAATTTACAAGAAATGCACAAATTCAAGATTTTTCATACTAATCTCCATTCCATGCTTTAGTATATGCCATATTGTGGTTAAAATTTTTAGAGCTTGTTTTAAAATCTATTATTCTGTCTTGAGATGATGAAAACAAAGATATTAGACACTTTAAACATTAAATATGCAAACTACTCAGCTGTAAAGTTGTCTTTGTTGCCTGTATTAATCAATGAAAAAGCTGAATTATGTCACTTGGGAGTATTAATTTCCAACAAAAGTCCTTTCAAACAGTAGAAAATGAAAAATTATTTATGTCTGATATAATAAAAGAAAGAAACTACAAAATGAAGCACTTTTGAAATATTTGCTGCATGCATTATCAAGAATGTGAACAATTCTTTACACAGGAGAGTATAAATTCTATGTAAATTTAGCCTCAAGTGGGCCTCTTTTTTTCTTAGATGAACAATTCTAACACTGAAAATGCTTCCAATGTGACCAAATATTGCCTAATTCCATAAACAGTACAAACTAAACCAGACAATTTCCCATTTTAATAGATTATGTTTACAGAAATACCCAAGTGATACATTTAGGGAATTACGCAGCAAAAAAGGCAAACATTTCAGTAAAAAATATTTGTCGCGACTTGAATTCTGGTGTTTCCAATTGAAAAAATCATTGCGAAAGGTGAAATCAAATACAAAAGAACTATAATATGGTGCATTTTACACAATATAGTTAGGATTGACATCCTAGAATAAAGTTTTATATCATTACCAATCAATTTGACCTATCATGATGACTCAGCACTTTTCTCAACACAGTATTGTTCTCAGTGAAAAAATTCTATTCTTTGTGATAAAAATCAAATGTACTAATCAAAAGCTTCAAAATAGTATAAAAGAATTGAAGTCTTAGTGACTTTGATTTCCCTTGCTATCTTCAGTATAGGGAAAACGGTACTATTTATTCTGCCATAGGCGACAATATTAACATTTTCTAAATTTACAACTTTTTAAGATAAAAACTTGGATAAAACAGTAAAATGTTGTGTTAGTACTTTATTATTGTGTTTTAAAAATTAAAGCCAAATAGTAGCATGACCAACTTCCAACGGAGCTTGTTTATGTTATCCATGCCCACCGTCATTTTGCACCAAATTTATGAAATTTTGCAAGTCTTTTCAAATAATTCTCTAGAAAATATTTCAATAGGTTTCAAAATTTATGTTGTAAATATACACACTGCAGTTATTCATAGATAAATAAAAAATATATTGTACCCTTACATCCAATCACAGCGCTCCTAATTTGACTTCCTTCACCTGCCTTGGGTACACAAAAGGCCAACCTAATGCTGGGAAAATTAAATACTACCGTTTTCCCTATACTGTGACATAAAGATATAAAGAATTCTTATGACATTATTAATGCAATACTGGGCTATTGTGAAAACCTTGGCTATAATAAATACTTGTATGTCCCCAGTACTTAAAGAAACATAGATCATTTTATGTCCCCACCCCTACATGCTGGTTTACCTCATTCTCTACTTCTTTCAGAAAAGCCTTAATAAACAACCTGTATCCAATCATATCTTATCTTATTTAAAAAGAATGATAAATAGTTCCATTTAAACAGATAAAATGGACAGTTCCATTCAATTTGTATTCATTTTATCAAAAATTTACAAGAAATGCACAAATTCAAGATTTTTCATACTAATCTCCATTCCATGCTTTAGTATATGCCATATTGTGGTTAAAATTTTTAGAGCTTGTTTTAAAATCTATTATTCTGTCTTGAGATGATGAAAACAAAGATATTAGACACTTTAAACATTAAATATGCAAACTACTCAGCTGTAAAGTTGTCTTTGTTGCCTGTATTAATCAATGAAAAAGCTGAATTATGTCACTTGGGAGTATTAATTTCCAACAAAAGTCCTTTCAAACAGTAGAAAATGAAAAATTATTTATGTCTGATATAATAAAAGAAAGAAACTACAAAATGAAGCACTTTTGAAATATTTGCTGCATGCATTATCAAGAATGTGAACAATTCTTTACACAGGAGAGTATAAATTCTATGTAAATTTAGCCTCAAGTGGGCCTCTTTTTTTCTTAGATGAACAATTCTAACACTGAAAATGCTTCCAATGTGACCAAATATTGCCTAATTCCATAAACAGTACAAACTAAACCAGACAATTTCCCATTTTAATAGATTATGTTTACAGAAATACCCAAGTGATACATTTAGGGAATTACGCAGCAAAAAAGGCAAACATTTCAGTAAAAAATATTTGTCGCGACTTGAATTCTGGTGTTTCCAATTGAAAAAATCATTGCGAAAGGTGAAATCAAATACAAAAGAACTATAATATGGTGCATTTTACACAATATAGTTAGGATTGACATCCTAGAATAAAGTTTTATATCATTACCAATCAATTTGACCTATCATGATGACTCAGCACTTTTCTCAACACAGTATTGTTCTCAGTGAAAAAATTCTATTCTTTGTGATAAAAATCAAATGTACTAATCAAAAGCTTCAAAATAGTATAAAAGAATTGAAGTCTTAGTGACTTTGATTTCCCTTGCTATCTTCAGTATACTGTGACATAAAGATATAAAGAATTCTTATGACATTATTAATGCAATACTGGGCTATTGTGAAAACCTTGGCTATAATAAATACTTGTATGTCCCCAGTACTTAAAGAAACATAGATCATTTTATGTCCCCACCCCTACATGCTGGTTTACCTCATTCTCTACTTCTTTCAGAAAAGCCTTAATAAACAACCTGTATCCAATCATATCTTATCTTATTTAAAAAGAATGATAAATAGTTCCATTTAAACAGATAAAATGGACAGTTCCATTCAATTTGTATTCATTTTATCAAAAATTTACAAGAAATGCACAAATTCAAGATTTTTCATACTAATCTCCATTCCATGCTTTAGTATATGCCATATTGTGGTTAAAATTTTTAGAGCTTGTTTTAAAATCTATTATTCTGTCTTGAGATGATGAAAACAAAGATATTAGACACTTTAAACATTAAATATGCAAACTACTCAGCTGTAAAGTTGTCTTTGTTGCCTGTATTAATCAATGAAAAAGCTGAATTATGTCACTTGGGAGTATTAATTTCCAACAAAAGTCCTTTCAAACAGTAGAAAATGAAAAATTATTTATGTCTGATATAATAAAAGAAAGAAACTACAAAATGAAGCACTTTTGAAATATTTGCTGCATGCATTATCAAGAATGTGAACAATTCTTTACACAGGAGAGTATAAATTCTATGTAAATTTAGCCTCAAGTGGGCCTCTTTTTTTCTTAGATGAACAATTCTAACACTGAAAATGCTTCCAATGTGACCAAATATTGCCTAATTCCATAAACAGTACAAACTAAACCAGACAATTTCCCATTTTAATAGATTATGTTTACAGAAATACCCAAGTGATACATTTAGGGAATTACGCAGCAAAAAAGGCAAACATTTCAGTAAAAAATATTTGTCGCGACTTGAATTCTGGTGTTTCCAATTGAAAAAATCATTGCGAAAGGTGAAATCAAATACAAAAGAACTATAATATGGTGCATTTTACACAATATAGTTAGGATTGACATCCTAGAATAAAGTTTTATATCATTACCAATCAATTTGACCTATCATGATGACTCAGCACTTTTCTCAACACAGTATTGTTCTCAGTGAAAAAATTCTATTCTTTGTGATAAAAATCAAATGTACTAATCAAAAGCTTCAAAATAGTATAAAAGAATTGAAGTCTTAGTGACTTTGATTTCCCTTGCTATCTTCAGTATAGGGAAAACGGTACTATTTATTCTGCCATAGGCGACAATATTAACATTTTCTAAATTTACAACTTTTTAAGATAAAAACTTGGATAAAACAGTAAAATGTTGTGTTAGTACTTTATTATTGTGTTTTAAAAATTAAAGCCAAATAGTAGCATGACCAACTTCCAACGGAGCTTGTTTATGTTATCCATGCCCACCGTCATTTTGCACCAAATTTATGAAATTTTGCAAGTCTTTTCAAATAATTCTCTAGAAAATATTTCAATAGGTTTCAAAATTTATGTTGTAAATATACACACTGCAGTTATTCATAGATAAATAAAAAATATATTGTACCCTTACATCCAATCACAGCGCTCCTAATTTGACTTCCTTCACCTGCCTTGGGTACACAAAAGGCCAACCTAATGCTGGGAAAATTAAATACTACCGTTTTCCCTATACTGTGACATAAAGATATAAAGAATTCTTATGACATTATTAATGCAATACTGGGCTATTGTGAAAACCTTGGCTATAATAAATACTTGTATGTCCCCAGTACTTAAAGAAACATAGATCATTTTATGTCCCCACCCCTACATGCTGGTTTACCTCATTCTCTACTTCTTTCAGAAAAGCCTTAATAAACAACCTGTATCCAATCATATCTTATCTTATTTAAAAAGAATGATAAATAGTTCCATTTAAACAGATAAAATGGACAGTTCCATTCAATTTGTATTCATTTTATCAAAAATTTACAAGAAATGCACAAATTCAAGATTTTTCATACTAATCTCCATTCCATGCTTTAGTATATGCCATATTGTGGTTAAAATTTTTAGAGCTTGTTTTAAAATCTATTATTCTGTCTTGAGATGATGAAAACAAAGATATTAGACACTTTAAACATTAAATATGCAAACTACTCAGCTGTAAAGTTGTCTTTGTTGCCTGTATTAATCAATGAAAAAGCTGAATTATGTCACTTGGGAGTATTAATTTCCAACAAAAGTCCTTTCAAACAGTAGAAAATGAAAAATTATTTATGTCTGATATAATAAAAGAAAGAAACTACAAAATGAAGCACTTTTGAAATATTTGCTGCATGCATTATCAAGAATGTGAACAATTCTTTACACAGGAGAGTATAAATTCTATGTAAATTTAGCCTCAAGTGGGCCTCTTTTTTTCTTAGATGAACAATTCTAACACTGAAAATGCTTCCAATGTGACCAAATATTGCCTAATTCCATAAACAGTACAAACTAAACCAGACAATTTCCCATTTTAATAGATTATGTTTACAGAAATACCCAAGTGATACATTTAGGGAATTACGCAGCAAAAAAGGCAAACATTTCAGTAAAAAATATTTGTCGCGACTTGAATTCTGGTGTTTCCAATTGAAAAAATCATTGCGAAAGGTGAAATCAAATACAAAAGAACTATAATATGGTGCATTTTACACAATATAGTTAGGATTGACATCCTAGAATAAAGTTTTATATCATTACCAATCAATTTGACCTATCATGATGACTCAGCACTTTTCTCAACACAGTATTGTTCTCAGTGAAAAAATTCTATTCTTTGTGATAAAAATCAAATGTACTAATCAAAAGCTTCAAAATAGTATAAAAGAATTGAAGTCTTAGTGACTTTGATTTCCCTTGCTATCTTCAGTATAGGGAAAACGGTACTATTTATTCTGCCATAGGCGACAATATTAACATTTTCTAAATTTACAACTTTTTAAGATAAAAACTTGGATAAAACAGTAAAATGTTGTGTTAGTACTTTATTATTGTGTTTTAAAAATTAAAGCCAAATAGTAGCATGACCAACTTCCAACGGAGCTTGTTTATGTTATCCATGCCCACCGTCATTTTGCACCAAATTTATGAAATTTTGCAAGTCTTTTCAAATAATTCTCTAGAAAATATTTCAATAGGTTTCAAAATTTATGTTGTAAATATACACACTGCAGTTATTCATAGATAAATAAAAAATATATTGTACCCTTACATCCAATCACAGCGCTCCTAATTTGACTTCCTTCACCTGCCTTGGGTACACAAAAGGCCAACCTAATGCTGGGAAAATTAAATACTACCGTTTTCCCTATACTGTGACATAAAGATATAAAGAATTCTTATGACATTATTAATGCAATACTGGGCTATTGTGAAAACCTTGGCTATAATAAATACTTGTATGTCCCCAGTACTTAAAGAAACATAGATCATTTTATGTCCCCACCCCTACATGCTGGTTTACCTCATTCTCTACTTCTTTCAGAAAAGCCTTAATAAACAACCTGTATCCAATCATATCTTATCTTATTTAAAAAGAATGATAAATAGTTCCATTTAAACAGATAAAATGGACAGTTCCATTCAATTTGTATTCATTTTATCAAAAATTTACAAGAAATGCACAAATTCAAGATTTTTCATACTAATCTCCATTCCATGCTTTAGTATATGCCATATTGTGGTTAAAATTTTTAGAGCTTGTTTTAAAATCTATTATTCTGTCTTGAGATGATGAAAACAAAGATATTAGACACTTTAAACATTAAATATGCAAACTACTCAGCTGTAAAGTTGTCTTTGTTGCCTGTATTAATCAATGAAAAAGCTGAATTATGTCACTTGGGAGTATTAATTTCCAACAAAAGTCCTTTCAAACAGTAGAAAATGAAAAATTATTTATGTCTGATATAATAAAAGAAAGAAACTACAAAATGAAGCACTTTTGAAATATTTGCTGCATGCATTATCAAGAATGTGAACAATTCTTTACACAGGAGAGTATAAATTCTATGTAAATTTAGCCTCAAGTGGGCCTCTTTTTTTCTTAGATGAACAATTCTAACACTGAAAATGCTTCCAATGTGACCAAATATTGCCTAATTCCATAAACAGTACAAACTAAACCAGACAATTTCCCATTTTAATAGATTATGTTTACAGAAATACCCAAGTGATACATTTAGGGAATTACGCAGCAAAAAAGGCAAACATTTCAGTAAAAAATATTTGTCGCGACTTGAATTCTGGTGTTTCCAATTGAAAAAATCATTGCGAAAGGTGAAATCAAATACAAAAGAACTATAATATGGTGCATTTTACACAATATAGTTAGGATTGACATCCTAGAATAAAGTTTTATATCATTACCAATCAATTTGACCTATCATGATGACTCAGCACTTTTCTCAACACAGTATTGTTCTCAGTGAAAAAATTCTATTCTTTGTGATAAAAATCAAATGTACTAATCAAAAGCTTCAAAATAGTATAAAAGAATTGAAGTCTTAGTGACTTTGATTTCCCTTGCTATCTTCAGTATACTGTGACATAAAGATATAAAGAATTCTTATGACATTATTAATGCAATACTGGGCTATTGTGAAAACCTTGGCTATAATAAATACTTGTATGTCCCCAGTACTTAAAGAAACATAGATCATTTTATGTCCCCACCCCTACATGCTGGTTTACCTCATTCTCTACTTCTTTCAGAAAAGCCTTAATAAACAACCTGTATCCAATCATATCTTATCTTATTTAAAAAGAATGATAAATAGTTCCATTTAAACAGATAAAATGGACAGTTCCATTCAATTTGTATTCATTTTATCAAAAATTTACAAGAAATGCACAAATTCAAGATTTTTCATACTAATCTCCATTCCATGCTTTAGTATATGCCATATTGTGGTTAAAATTTTTAGAGCTTGTTTTAAAATCTATTATTCTGTCTTGAGATGATGAAAACAAAGATATTAGACACTTTAAACATTAAATATGCAAACTACTCAGCTGTAAAGTTGTCTTTGTTGCCTGTATTAATCAATGAAAAAGCTGAATTATGTCACTTGGGAGTATTAATTTCCAACAAAAGTCCTTTCAAACAGTAGAAAATGAAAAATTATTTATGTCTGATATAATAAAAGAAAGAAACTACAAAATGAAGCACTTTTGAAATATTTGCTGCATGCATTATCAAGAATGTGAACAATTCTTTACACAGGAGAGTATAAATTCTATGTAAATTTAGCCTCAAGTGGGCCTCTTTTTTTCTTAGATGAACAATTCTAACACTGAAAATGCTTCCAATGTGACCAAATATTGCCTAATTCCATAAACAGTACAAACTAAACCAGACAATTTCCCATTTTAATAGATTATGTTTACAGAAATACCCAAGTGATACATTTAGGGAATTACGCAGCAAAAAAGGCAAACATTTCAGTAAAAAATATTTGTCGCGACTTGAATTCTGGTGTTTCCAATTGAAAAAATCATTGCGAAAGGTGAAATCAAATACAAAAGAACTATAATATGGTGCATTTTACACAATATAGTTAGGATTGACATCCTAGAATAAAGTTTTATATCATTACCAATCAATTTGACCTATCATGATGACTCAGCACTTTTCTCAACACAGTATTGTTCTCAGTGAAAAAATTCTATTCTTTGTGATAAAAATCAAATGTACTAATCAAAAGCTTCAAAATAGTATAAAAGAATTGAAGTCTTAGTGACTTTGATTTCCCTTGCTATCTTCAGTATAGGGAAAACGGTACTATTTATTCTGCCATAGGCGACAATATTAACATTTTCTAAATTTACAACTTTTTAAGATAAAAACTTGGATAAAACAGTAAAATGTTGTGTTAGTACTTTATTATTGTGTTTTAAAAATTAAAGCCAAATAGTAGCATGACCAACTTCCAACGGAGCTTGTTTATGTTATCCATGCCCACCGTCATTTTGCACCAAATTTATGAAATTTTGCAAGTCTTTTCAAATAATTCTCTAGAAAATATTTCAATAGGTTTCAAAATTTATGTTGTAAATATACACACTGCAGTTATTCATAGATAAATAAAAAATATATTGTACCCTTACATCCAATCACAGCGCTCCTAATTTGACTTCCTTCACCTGCCTTGGGTACACAAAAGGCCAACCTAATGCTGGGAAAATTAAATACTACCGTTTTCCCTATACTGTGACATAAAGATATAAAGAATTCTTATGACATTATTAATGCAATACTGGGCTATTGTGAAAACCTTGGCTATAATAAATACTTGTATGTCCCCAGTACTTAAAGAAACATAGATCATTTTATGTCCCCACCCCTACATGCTGGTTTACCTCATTCTCTACTTCTTTCAGAAAAGCCTTAATAAACAACCTGTATCCAATCATATCTTATCTTATTTAAAAAGAATGATAAATAGTTCCATTTAAACAGATAAAATGGACAGTTCCATTCAATTTGTATTCATTTTATCAAAAATTTACAAGAAATGCACAAATTCAAGATTTTTCATACTAATCTCCATTCCATGCTTTAGTATATGCCATATTGTGGTTAAAATTTTTAGAGCTTGTTTTAAAATCTATTATTCTGTCTTGAGATGATGAAAACAAAGATATTAGACACTTTAAACATTAAATATGCAAACTACTCAGCTGTAAAGTTGTCTTTGTTGCCTGTATTAATCAATGAAAAAGCTGAATTATGTCACTTGGGAGTATTAATTTCCAACAAAAGTCCTTTCAAACAGTAGAAAATGAAAAATTATTTATGTCTGATATAATAAAAGAAAGAAACTACAAAATGAAGCACTTTTGAAATATTTGCTGCATGCATTATCAAGAATGTGAACAATTCTTTACACAGGAGAGTATAAATTCTATGTAAATTTAGCCTCAAGTGGGCCTCTTTTTTTCTTAGATGAACAATTCTAACACTGAAAATGCTTCCAATGTGACCAAATATTGCCTAATTCCATAAACAGTACAAACTAAACCAGACAATTTCCCATTTTAATAGATTATGTTTACAGAAATACCCAAGTGATACATTTAGGGAATTACGCAGCAAAAAAGGCAAACATTTCAGTAAAAAATATTTGTCGCGACTTGAATTCTGGTGTTTCCAATTGAAAAAATCATTGCGAAAGGTGAAATCAAATACAAAAGAACTATAATATGGTGCATTTTACACAATATAGTTAGGATTGACATCCTAGAATAAAGTTTTATATCATTACCAATCAATTTGACCTATCATGATGACTCAGCACTTTTCTCAACACAGTATTGTTCTCAGTGAAAAAATTCTATTCTTTGTGATAAAAATCAAATGTACTAATCAAAAGCTTCAAAATAGTATAAAAGAATTGAAGTCTTAGTGACTTTGATTTCCCTTGCTATCTTCAGTATAGGGAAAACGGTACTATTTATTCTGCCATAGGCGACAATATTAACATTTTCTAAATTTACAACTTTTTAAGATAAAAACTTGGATAAAACAGTAAAATGTTGTGTTAGTACTTTATTATTGTGTTTTAAAAATTAAAGCCAAATAGTAGCATGACCAACTTCCAACGGAGCTTGTTTATGTTATCCATGCCCACCGTCATTTTGCACCAAATTTATGAAATTTTGCAAGTCTTTTCAAATAATTCTCTAGAAAATATTTCAATAGGTTTCAAAATTTATGTTGTAAATATACACACTGCAGTTATTCATAGATAAATAAAAAATATATTGTACCCTTACATCCAATCACAGCGCTCCTAATTTGACTTCCTTCACCTGCCTTGGGTACACAAAAGGCCAACCTAATGCTGGGAAAATTAAATACTACCGTTTTCCCTATACTGTGACATAAAGATATAAAGAATTCTTATGACATTATTAATGCAATACTGGGCTATTGTGAAAACCTTGGCTATAATAAATACTTGTATGTCCCCAGTACTTAAAGAAACATAGATCATTTTATGTCCCCACCCCTACATGCTGGTTTACCTCATTCTCTACTTCTTTCAGAAAAGCCTTAATAAACAACCTGTATCCAATCATATCTTATCTTATTTAAAAAGAATGATAAATAGTTCCATTTAAACAGATAAAATGGACAGTTCCATTCAATTTGTATTCATTTTATCAAAAATTTACAAGAAATGCACAAATTCAAGATTTTTCATACTAATCTCCATTCCATGCTTTAGTATATGCCATATTGTGGTTAAAATTTTTAGAGCTTGTTTTAAAATCTATTATTCTGTCTTGAGATGATGAAAACAAAGATATTAGACACTTTAAACATTAAATATGCAAACTACTCAGCTGTAAAGTTGTCTTTGTTGCCTGTATTAATCAATGAAAAAGCTGAATTATGTCACTTGGGAGTATTAATTTCCAACAAAAGTCCTTTCAAACAGTAGAAAATGAAAAATTATTTATGTCTGATATAATAAAAGAAAGAAACTACAAAATGAAGCACTTTTGAAATATTTGCTGCATGCATTATCAAGAATGTGAACAATTCTTTACACAGGAGAGTATAAATTCTATGTAAATTTAGCCTCAAGTGGGCCTCTTTTTTTCTTAGATGAACAATTCTAACACTGAAAATGCTTCCAATGTGACCAAATATTGCCTAATTCCATAAACAGTACAAACTAAACCAGACAATTTCCCATTTTAATAGATTATGTTTACAGAAATACCCAAGTGATACATTTAGGGAATTACGCAGCAAAAAAGGCAAACATTTCAGTAAAAAATATTTGTCGCGACTTGAATTCTGGTGTTTCCAATTGAAAAAATCATTGCGAAAGGTGAAATCAAATACAAAAGAACTATAATATGGTGCATTTTACACAATATAGTTAGGATTGACATCCTAGAATAAAGTTTTATATCATTACCAATCAATTTGACCTATCATGATGACTCAGCACTTTTCTCAACACAGTATTGTTCTCAGTGAAAAAATTCTATTCTTTGTGATAAAAATCAAATGTACTAATCAAAAGCTTCAAAATAGTATAAAAGAATTGAAGTCTTAGTGACTTTGATTTCCCTTGCTATCTTCAGTATAGGGAAAACGGTACTATTTATTCTGCCATAGGCGACAATATTAACATTTTCTAAATTTACAACTTTTTAAGATAAAAACTTGGATAAAACAGTAAAATGTTGTGTTAGTACTTTATTATTGTGTTTTAAAAATTAAAGCCAAATAGTAGCATGACCAACTTCCAACGGAGCTTGTTTATGTTATCCATGCCCACCGTCATTTTGCACCAAATTTATGAAATTTTGCAAGTCTTTTCAAATAATTCTCTAGAAAATATTTCAATAGGTTTCAAAATTTATGTTGTAAATATACACACTGCAGTTATTCATAGATAAATAAAAAATATATTGTACCCTTACATCCAATCACAGCGCTCCTAATTTGACTTCCTTCACCTGCCTTGGGTACACAAAAGGCCAACCTAATGCTGGGAAAATTAAATACTACCGTTTTCCCTTTACACGAAACGAAATATCGATGGTTACCGGTAACGGAAATGAACAAAATCCGGAAATCGTAATTTTTTCAAAAATAAAAAAAATCGGGGCGGGAAGATTTCAGAGGGGCGGGCGGGGATGAAAATCTATCAATTAATTTTAATTGGCCTAACACATAAAAGTAGATTAAGAATCTTCCATGAAAATGTTGACTACAATATTACAATGTCTGGAAGACATCAGAAAATAACACACTTAAAAAATCTGCAAGATAAGTATGCAGTTGTATTAGCATTGGCACATCTCATTTGGCCCTGCTCCATCAGTCATGGTTTATTGACTTAAATTTTGCTAAGTTTAAATGTATTAGTTGGTGATTAGGTCAGTTTATGGGGAACCACTAGTGGAAGGTCTATGATATTTGGTATGCAGTTGTATAAGAATTGGCATATCCCTTTTCCATGGAAATTATTTGGCTCCATCCCTAAGTCATGGTCTATTGACTTTGAAAATTAAGCTTAGTTTACATGTATTAGTTTGGGATTAGGTCAGTTCAAGGGAACCATAAGTGGTAGGCCAATGTTAATTGGTATTCAATTGTATAAGCATTAGCACATCTCATTTCCATGGAGATAATTTGGTCCTGCCCCCTCAGTCATGCTATGCAAATTTGTTGGTATTTGTAAGTATCATTTCAATAGAAATTATATTATCACGATTTATTGACTTTGAAACTTTTACATAGTTTATAAGTTCATGCTTGTTGTTAAGTTTGTTTAAAGGGAAAGACTTATAATAAGTCAATTGTATTTCGGCGAGTTTATCGGCTGAGCACAACTTTAGTGTTATTAGTTAGTTGTCCTGGCAGTTTGCTAACTTTCTGCCGCTATTTATAGGGGGTCGCATGTATAGTTTGTCCACAATTCATTAAACGGAAGTGACTTTCCAGACTGTCATAAAATGCCGAAATTTGTCACAACAAAGCATACATCTACTGGTATGAATTTGTTGCCCTGTTCCTGTGCTACAAGTCGATATCCTTTTTAAAGCAATTGCTTTTATGCTATCGCGTATGGCCATCTTTGTGACCCAGATCAGAGACTCCGCCCATATCAAGCCATAGTATTTTGTTAAACAGGCTCCTGGTCTGTCATTCTTTAACACCTATGTATGTTTTCTAATGCAATACATAGCTTGAAACTTTAAAAAAACGTTAGTGGATTTAAGAAGTTTCAGAATATGTTCTTGTAGATGTATTTTTGTATTTAAAGGGTCAACCGTTTGACTATCAAATAACATAGAAGTCCGAGTGAAAAAAAGTACATTTTTATAACTGCGATTCCGTTTTCCGCCGTTCGTACGATGTTTCAACAAAATATGGATTCATTTCAGTTGTTGATTTAGTATTGAAAATTTAACTGAATTATCTCCTATTAAATACGGTTTTATATGTTTAATTTGTGTTTCTTTAAGAGGTCAGGTGCTCTTGTTCATTCATAAAATTATCGTTCATTCATACATTTATCGTAAAATCAAAATCACTACACAGGTTAATGCGTAGTGTCAATGATTACCTGTAATCTAAAAATAGACAAACTTTGTTTGCGCAAATAATTTAGCGGAACGAAACCCTTGTTGAAAACACATAACAATAAGTTCGTTTTCCTTTTCTGTCAAACTCCGTAATATTTATCGATCACCTTACTAATGAAATGGACCCGTCCAAACGTAGTAGATGCCAAGTCGGTCCAGATGAAGAGATATTTCAATTTGGAATTTTCTAGTTACATAGATTGAAAAAAAGTACGTCTTTTTAAATATCATGATCAAAACTGGAAATGCATAACAAATGTCAGATGAAACCAATTATCCTCGTCTTTTCAGTGAACAAGTCTACTACGTTTGTTGACACTCGACGGTCCACCGTGTTAGCAATTTTATTTCACATGTTTTCGAAATATTGAAGATCATTTTTCGCAATGTTTCCTGAAAATTGATAAATGTCAAAACAACGTAGAGCTGTTTGTTCTTGTTCGTATAATAAAATTGAGAATGGAAATGGGGAATGTGTCAAAGAGACAACAACCAGGCCGACGATAGAAAAACATACAACAGCAGAAGGTCACCAACAGGTCTTCAATGCAGCGAAAAATTCCCGCACCCGGAGGCGTCCTTCAACTGGCCCTAAACAATACATCAGTGATAACGATTTAATGTCATGTTTGTCTGTGATGACCCCCCCCCTTTTCGGGATTGCATGAGAATTATAGTTATCTCGTACCCACATGCACTTGTTTCTATCCATAGGAAGGTCGGCTATCCATATAAAACTATTTTGGATAGAAACAAGTGCCTGTGCTCGTACCGCATCAGAAGGACATACATGTATATCAAGTTCAACTGAGCAATAATGTTTGGAACTTAGTTTTAAAAATGATGACAAAGTACCATTATGAAAATATTTTTATTAAGCTGAAATATATATTTATTCTTTACATGTTTATGTCTTGTAAGATATTTAATTTCTTTCCCGTTTTTTAACATTTGCGTCTGGAAAGTTGAAATGTTTTAACTTAATCATTTGTGTTAATGGTTAAATATAAATTAATAATGAAAATTGTTAAAATTAAATCAATAAAGGAAATTATTGCCCAGTTACAAACACTACCAGGGGATAATCCATGATGATTTCTTTTTGAGTTATATGTTTCAGCACATGTATATTTGACCCCAACTTTAGCCTGGTAAACGTGTTGTCTCCTTGTGAAATATAAAACATATTAAAAATGACTTTCTGCTAAAGTCTTTTATTTATATAAAGTTAAAACCTTCTTACTTCTAACTAGACAATACTCATGTCAGGTTTAATTATTATATATATGTGGATGAAGACTAAAAGTCCCCAAACATTAACATGACAGCAATTGCTTTTACAGCCTTTAAGGCTTTGATTTTATATGTGGCCCAAATATTATGCCCGCAACGTCTGTCAACCTAAGGTGTGCGTGTTTACGATTACGTTAACAAAATGACACCCCGCTAACGCTATCGGGTCTAATCGTTTTCTCCGTTTTTTTCAAAAATACCGGCGAGTTTATCGGCTGAACACAACTTAAGTGTTATAAGTTAGTTGCCCTGGCAGTTTGCTAACCTTCTGACGCTATTTATAGGGGTCGCATGTATAATTTGTCCACATTTCATTAAACGGAAGTGACTTTCCAGACTGTCATAGATTTCCGGGAGTGTGCTAAATGCCGAAAGTTGTCACAACAAAGCATACATCTACTGGTATGTATTTGTTGCCCTGTTCCTGTGCTACAAGTCGATATCAATTTTTTATATGTGGCCCAAATATTATGCCCGCAACGTCTGTCAACCTAAGGTGTGCGTGTTTACGATTACGTTAAGAAAATGACACCTCCGCTAACGCTATTGGGTCTAATCGTTTTCTCCGTTTTTTCAAAAATACCGGCGAGTTTATCGGCTGAGCACAACTTTAGTGTTATTAGTTAGTTGCCCTGGCAGTTTGCTAACTTTCTGCCGCTATTTATAGGGGGTCGCATGTATAGTTTGTCCACAATTCATTAAACGGAAGTGACTTTCCAGACTGTCATAGATTTCCGGGAGTGTGCTAAATGCCGAAAGTTGTCACAACAAAGCATACATCTACTGGTATGTATTTGTTGCCCTGTTCCTGTGCTACAAGTCGATATCAATTTTTTATATGTGGCCCAAATATTATGCCCGCAACGTCTGTCAACCTAAGGTGTGCGTGTTTACGATTACGTTAAGAAAATGACACCTCCGCTAACGCTATTGGGTCTAATCGTTTTCTCCGTTTTTTCAAAAATACCGGCGAGTTTATCGGCTGAGCACAACTTTAGTGTTATTAGTTAGTTGCCCTGGCAGTTTGCTAACTTTCTGCCGCTATTTATAGGGGGTCGCATGTATAGTTTGTCCACAATTCATTAAACGGAAGTGACTTTCCAGACTGTCATAGATTTCCGGGAGTGTGCTAAATGCCGAAAGTTGTCACAACAAAGCATACATCTACTGGTATGTATTTGTTGCCCTGTTCCTGTGCTACAAGTCGATATCAATTTTTTATATGTGGCCCAAATATTATGCCCGCAACGTCTGTCAACCTAAGGTGTGCGTGTTTACGATTACGTTAAGAAAATGACACCTCCGCTAACGCTATTGGGTCTAATCGTTTTCTCCGTTTTTTCAAAAATACCGGCGAGTTTATCGGCTGAGCACAACTTTAGTGTTATTAGTTAGTTGCCCTGGCAGTTTGCTAACTTTCTGCCGCTATTTATAGGGGGTCGCATGTATAGTTTGTCCACAATTCATTAAACGGAAGTGACTTTCCAGACTGTCATAGATTTCCGGGAGTGTGCTAAATGCCGAAAGTTGTCACAACAAAGCATACATCTACTGGTATGTATTTGTTGCCCTGTTCCTGTGCTACAAGTCTATATCAATTTTTTATATGTGGCCCAAATATTATGCCCGCAACGTGTGTCAACCTAAGGTGTGCGTGTTTACGATTACGTTAAGAAAATGACACCTCCGCTAACGCTATTGGGTCTAATCGTTTTCTCCGTTTTTTCAAAAATACCGGCGAGTTTATCGGCTGAGCACAACTTTAGTGTTATTAGTTAGTTGCCCTGGCAGTTTGCTAACTTTCTGCCGCTATTTATAGGGGGTCGCATGTATAGTTTGTCCACAATTCATTAAACGGAAGTGACTTTCCAGACTGTCATAGATTTCCGGGAGTGTGCTAAATGCCGAAAGTTGTCACAACAAAGCATACATCTACTGGTATGTATTTGTTGCCCTGTTCCTGTGCTACAAGTCGATATCAATTTTTTATATGTGGCCCAAATATTATGCCCGCAACGTGTGTCAACCTAAGGTGTGCGTGTTTACGATTACGTTAAGAAAATGACACCTCCGCTAACGCTATTGGGTCTAATCGTTTTCTCCGTTTTTTCAAAAATACCGGCGAGTTTATCGGCTGAGCACAACTTTAGTGTTATTAGTTAGTTGCCCTGGCAGTTTGCTAACTTTCTGCCGCTATTTATAGGGGGTCGCATGTATAGTTTGTCCACAATTCATTAAACGGAAGTGACTTTCCAGACTGTCATAGATTTCCGGGAGTGTGCTAAATGCCGAAAGTTGTCACAACAAAGCATACATCTACTGGTATGTATTTGTTGCCCTGTTCCTGTGCTACAAGTCTATATCAATTTTTTATATGTGGCCCAAATATTATGCCCGCAACGTGTGTCAACCTAAGGTGTGCGTGTTTACGATTACGTTAAGAAAATGACACCTCCGCTAACGCTATTGGGTCTAATCGTTTTCTCCGTTTTTTCAAAAATACCGGCGAGTTTATCGGCTGAGCACAACTTTAGTGTTATTAGTTAGTTGCCCTGGCAGTTTGCTAACTTTCTGCCGCTATTTATAGGGGGTCGCATGTATAGTTTGTCCACAATTCATTAAACGGAAGTGACTTTCCAGACTGTCATAGATTTCCGGGAGTGTGCTAAATGCCGAAAGTTGTCACAACAAAGCATACATCTACTGGTATGTATTTGTTGCCCTGTTCCTGTGCTACAAGTCGATATCAATTTTTTATATGTGGCCCAAATATTATGCCCGCAACGTGTGTCAACCTAAGGTGTGCGTGTTTACGATTACGTTAAGAAAATGACACCTCCGCTAACGCTATTGGGTCTAATCGTTTTCTCCGTTTTTTCAAAAATACCGGCGAGTTTATCGGCTGAGCACAACTTTAGTGTTATTAGTTAGTTGCCCTGGCAGTTTGCTAACTTTCTGCCGCTATTTATAGGGGGTCGCATGTATAGTTTGTCCACAATTCATTAAACGGAAGTGACTTTCCAGACTGTCATAGATTTCCGGGAGTGTGCTAAATGCCGAAAGTTGTCACAACAAAGCATACATCTACTGGTATGTATTTGTTGCCCTGTTCCTGTGCTACAAGTCGATATCAATTTTTTATATGTGGCCCAAATATTATGCCCGCAACGTCTGTCAACCTAAGGTGTGCGTGTTTACGATTACGTTAAGAAAATGACACCGCTAACGCTATTGGGTCTAATCGTTTTCTCCGTTTTTTCAAAAATACCGGCGAGTTTATCGGCTGAGCACAACTTTAGTGTTATTAGTTAGTTGCCCTGGCAGTTTGCTAACTTTCTGCCGCTATTTATAGGGGGGTCGCATGTATAGTTTGTCCACAATTCATTAAACGGAAGTGACTTTCCAGACTGTCATAGATTTCCGGGAGTGTGCTAAATGCCGAAAGTTGTCACAACAAAGCATACATCTACTGGTATGTATTTGTTGCCCTGTTCCTGTGCTACAAGTCGATATCAATTTTTTATATGTGGCCCAAATATTATGCCCGCAACGTCTGTCAACCTAAGGTGTGCGTGTTTACGATTACGTTAAGAAAATGACACCTCCGCTAACGCTATTGGGTCTAATCGTTTTCTCCGTTTTTTCAAAAATACCGGCGAGTTTTTCGGCTGAGCACAACTTTAGTGTTATTAGTTAGTTGCCCTGGCAGTTTGCTAACTTTCTGCCGCTATTTATAGGGGGTCGCATGTATAGTTTGTCCACAATTCATTAAACGGAAGTGACTTTCCAGACTGTCATAGATTTCCGGGAGTGTGCTAAATGCCGAAAGTTGTCACAACAAAGCATACATCTACTGGTATGTATTTGTTGCCCTGTTCCTGTGCTACAAGTCGATATCAATTTTTTATATGTGGCCCAAATATTATGCCCGCAACGTCTGTCAACCTAAGGTGTGCGTGTTTACGATTACGTTAAGAAAATGACACCGCTAACGCTATTGGGTCTAATCGTTTTCTCCGTTTTTTCAAAAATACCGGCGAGTTTATCGGCTGAGCACAACTTTAGTGTTATTAGTTAGTTGCCCTGGCAGTTTGCTAACTTTCTGCCGCTATTTATAGGGGGGTCGCATGTATAGTTTGTCCACAATTCATTAAACGGAAGTGACTTTCCAGACTGTCATAGATTTCCGGGCTGTGCTAAATGCCGAAAGTTGTCACAACAAAGCATACATCTACTGGTATGTCTTTGTTGCCCTGTTCCTGTGCTACAAGTCGATATCAATTTTTTATATGTGGCCCAAATATTATGCCCGCAACGTCTGTCAACCTAAGGTGTGCGTGTTTACGATTACGTTAAGAAAATGACACCTCCGCTAACGCTATTGGGTCTAATCGTTTTCTCCGTTTTTTCAAAAATACCGGCGAGTTTTTCGGCTGAGCACAACTTTAGTGTTATTAGTTAGTTGCCCTGGCAGTTTGTTAACTTTCTGCCGCTATTTATAGGGGGTCGCATGTATAGTTTGTCCACAATTCATTAAACGGAAGTGACTTTCCAGACTGTCATAGATTTCCGGGAGTGTGCTAAATGCCGAAAGTTGTCACAACAAAGCATACATCTACTGGTATGTATTTGTTGCCCTGTTCCTGTGCTACAAGTCGATATCAATTTTTTATATGTGGCCCAAATATTATGCCCGCAACGTGTGTCAACCTAAGGTGTGCGTGTTTACGATTACGTTAAGAAAATGACACCTCCGCTAACGCTATTGGGTCTAATCGTTTTCTCCGTTTTTTCAAAAATACCGGCGAGTTTATCGGCTGAGCACAACTTTAGTGTTATTAGTTAGTTGCCCTGGCAGTTTGCTAACTTTCTGCCGCTATTTATAGGGGGTCGCATGTATAGTTTGTCCACAATTCATTAAACGGAAGTGACTTTCCAGACTGTCATAGATTTCCGGGAGTGTGCTAAATGCCGAAAGTTGTCACAACAAAGCATACATCTACTGGTATGTATTTGTTGCCCTGTTCCTGTGCTACAAGTCGATATCAATTTTTTATATGTGGCCCAAATATTATGCCCGCAACGTCTGTCAACCTAAGGTGTGCGTGTTTACGATTACGTTAAGAAAATGACACCTCCGCTAACGCTATTGGGTCTAATCGTTTTCTCCGTTTTTTCAAAAATACCGGCGAGTTTATCGGCTGAGCACAACTTTAGTGTTATTAGTTAGTTGCCCTGGCAGTTTGCTAACTTTCTGCCGCTATTTATAGGGGGTCGCATGTATAGTTTGTCCACAATTCATTAAACGGAAGTGACTTTCCAGACTGTCATAGATTTCCGGGAGTGTGCTAAATGCCGAAAGTTGTCACAACAAAGCATACATCTACTGGTATGTATTTGTTGCCCTGTTCCTGTGCTACAAGTCTATATCAATTTTTTATATGTGGCCCAAATATTATGCCCGCAACGTGTGTCAACCTAAGGTGTGCGTGTTTACGATTACGTTAAGAAAATGACACCTCCGCTAACGCTATTGGGTCTAATCGTTTTCTCCGTTTTTTCAAAAATACCGGCGAGTTTATCGGCTGAGCACAACTTTAGTGTTATTAGTTAGTTGCCCTGGCAGTTTGCTAACTTTCTGCCGCTATTTATAGGGGGTCGCATGTATAGTTTGTCCACAATTCATTAAACGGAAGTGACTTTCCAGACTGTCATAGATTTCCGGGAGTGTGCTAAATGCCGAAAGTTGTCACAACAAAGCATACATCTACTGGTATGTATTTGTTGCCCTGTTCCTGTGCTACAAGTCGATATCAATTTTTTATATGTGGCCCAAATATTATGCCCGCAACGTGTGTCAACCTAAGGTGTGCGTGTTTACGATTACGTTAAGAAAATGACACCTCCGCTAACGCTATTGGGTCTAATCGTTTTCTCCGTTTTTTCAAAAATACCGGCGAGTTTATCGGCTGAGCACAACTTTAGTGTTATTAGTTAGTTGCCCTGGCAGTTTGCTAACTTTCTGCCGCTATTTATAGGGGGTCGCATGTATAGTTTGTCCACAATTCATTAAACGGAAGTGACTTTCCAGACTGTCATAGATTTCCGGGAGTGTGCTAAATGCCGAAAGTTGTCACAACAAAGCATACATCTACTGGTATGTATTTGTTGCCCTGTTCCTGTGCTACAAGTCGATATCAATTTTTTATATGTGGCCCAAATATTATGCCCGCAACGTCTGTCAACCTAAGGTGTGCGTGTTTACGATTACGTTAAGAAAATGACACCGCTAACGCTATTGGGTCTAATCGTTTTCTCCGTTTTTTCAAAAATACCGGCGAGTTTATCGGCTGAGCACAACTTTAGTGTTATTAGTTAGTTGCCCTGGCAGTTTGCTAACTTTCTGCCGCTATTTATAGGGGGGTCGCATGTATAGTTTGTCCACAATTCATTAAACGGAAGTGACTTTCCAGACTGTCATAGATTTCCGGGAGTGTGCTAAATGCCGAAAGTTGTCACAACAAAGCATACATCTACTGGTATGTATTTGTTGCCCTGTTCCTGTGCTACAAGTCGATATCAATTTTTTATATGTGGCCCAAATATTATGCCCGCAACGTCTGTCAACCTAAGGTGTGCGTGTTTACGATTACGTTAAGAAAATGACACCTCCGCTAACGCTATTGGGTCTAATCGTTTTCTCCGTTTTTTCAAAAATACCGGCGAGTTTTTCGGCTGAGCACAACTTTAGTGTTATTAGTTAGTTGCCCTGGCAGTTTGCTAACTTTCTGCCGCTATTTATAGGGGGTCGCATGTATAGTTTGTCCACAATTCATTAAACGGAAGTGACTTTCCAGACTGTCATAGATTTCCGGGAGTGTGCTAAATGCCGAAAGTTGTCACAACAAAGCATACATCTACTGGTATGTATTTGTTGCCCTGTTCCTGTGCTACAAGTCGATATCAATTTTTTATATGTGGCCCAAATATTATGCCCGCAACGTCTGTCAACCTAAGGTGTGCGTGTTTACGATTACGTTAAGAAAATGACACCGCTAACGCTATTGGGTCTAATCGTTTTCTCCGTTTTTTCAAAAATACCGGCGAGTTTATCGGCTGAGCACAACTTTAGTGTTATTAGTTAGTTGCCCTGGCAGTTTGCTAACTTTCTGCCGCTATTTATAGGGGGGTCGCATGTATAGTTTGTCCACAATTCATTAAACGGAAGTGACTTTCCAGACTGTCATAGATTTCCGGGCTGTGCTAAATGCCGAAAGTTGTCACAACAAAGCATACATCTACTGGTATGTCTTTGTTGCCCTGTTCCTGTGCTACAAGTCGATATCAATTTTTTATATGTGGCCCAAATATTATGCCCGCAACGTCTGTCAACCTAAGGTGTGCGTGTTTACGATTACGTTAAGAAAATGACACCTCCGCTAACGCTATTGGGTCTAATCGTTTTCTCCGTTTTTTCAAAAATACCGGCGAGTTTTTCGGCTGAGCACAACTTTAGTGTTATTAGTTAGTTGCCCTGGCAGTTTGCTAACTTTCTGCCGCTATTTATAGGGGGTCGCATGTATAGTTTGTCCACAATTCATTAAACGGAAGTGACTTTCCAGACTGTCATAGATTTCCGGGAGTGTGCTAAATGCCGAAAGTTGTCACAACAAAGCATACATCTACTGGTATGTATTTGTTGCCCTGTTCCTGTGCTACAAGTCGATATCAATTTTTTATATGTGGCCCAAATATTATGCCCGCAACGTGTGTCAACCTAAGGTGTGCGTGTTTACGATTACGTTAAGAAAATGACACCTCCGCTAACGCTATTGGGTCTAATCGTTTTCTCCGTTTTTTCAAAAATACCGGCGAGTTTATCGGCTGAGCACAACTTTAGTGTTATTAGTTAGTTGCCCTGGCAGTTTGCTAACTTTCTGCCGCTATTTATAGGGGGTCGCATGTATAGTTTGTCCACAATTCATTAAACGGAAGTGACTTTCCAGACTGTCATAGATTTCCGGGAGTGTGCTAAATGCCGAAAGTTGTCACAACAAAGCATACATCTACTGGTATGTATTTGTTGCCCTGTTCCTGTGCTACAAGTCGATATCAATTTTTTATATGTGGCCCAAATATTATGCCCGCAACGTCTGTCAACCTAAGGTGTGCGTGTTTACGATTACGTTAAGAAAATGACACCGCTAACGCTATTGGGTCTAATCGTTTTCTCCGTTTTTTCAAAAATACCGGCGAGTTTATCGGCTGAGCACAACTTTAGTGTTATTAGTTAGTTGCCCTGGCAGTTTGCTAACTTTCTGCCGCTATTTATAGGGGGGTCGCATGTATAGTTTGTCCACAATTCATTAAACGGAAGTGACTTTCCAGACTGTCATAGATTTCCGGGCTGTGCTAAATGCCGAAAGTTGTCACAACAAAGCATACATCTACTGGTATGTATTTGTTGCCCTGTTCCTGTGCTACAAGTCGATATCAATTTTTTATATGTGGCCCAAATATTATGCCCGCAACGTCTGTCAACCTAAGGTGTGCGTGTTTACGATTACGTTAAGAAAATGACACCTCCGCTAACGCTATTGGGTCTAATCGTTTTCTCCGTTTTTTCAAAAATACCGGCGAGTTTTTCGGCTGAGCACAACTTTAGTGTTATTAGTTAGTTGCCCTGGCAGTTTGCTAACTTTCTGCCGCTATTTATAGGGGGTCGCATGTATAGTTTGTCCACAATTCATTAAACGGAAGTGACTTTCCAGACTGTCATAGATTTCCGGGAGTGTGCTAAATGCCGAAAGTTGTCACAACAAAGCATACATCTACTGGTATGTATTTGTTGCCCTGTTCCTGTGCTACAAGTCGATATCAATTTTTTATATGTGGCCCAAATATTATGCCCGCAACGTCTGTCAACCTAAGGTGTGCGTGTTTACGATTACGTTAAGAAAATGACACCGCTAACGCTATTGGGTCTAATCGTTTTCTCCGTTTTTTCAAAATACCGGCGAGTTTATCGGCTGAGCACAACTTTAGTGTTATTAGTTAGTTGCCCTGGCAGTTTGCTAACTTTCTGCCGCTATTTATAGGGGGGTCGCATGTATAGTTTGTCCACAATTCATTAAACGGAAGTGACTTTCCAGACTGTCATAGATTTCCGGGCTGTGCTAAATGCCGAAAGTTGTCACAACAAAGCATACATCTACTGGTATGTATTTGTTGCCCTGTTCCTGTGCTACAAGTCGATATCAATTTTTTATATGTGGCCCAAATATTATGCCCGCAACGTCTGTCAACCTAAGGTGTGCGTGTTTACGATTACGTTAAGAAAATGACACCTCCGCTAACGCTATTGGGTCTAATCGTTTTCTCCGTTTTTTCAAAAATACCGGCGAGTTTTTCGGCTGAGCACAACTTTAGTGTTATTAGTTAGTTGCCCTGGCAGTTTGCTAACTTTCTGCCGCTATTTATAGGGGGTCGCATGTATAGTTTGTCCACAATTCATTAAACGGAAGTGACTTTCCAGACTGTCATAGATTTCCGGGAGTGTGCTAAATGCCGAAAGTTGTCACAACAAAGCATACATCTACTGGTATGTATTTGTTGCCCTGTTCCTGTGCTACAAGTTGATATCAATTTTTTATATGTGGCCCAAATATTATGCCCGCAACGTCTGTCAACCTAAGTTGTGCGTGTTTACGATTACGTTAAGAAAATGACACCGCTAACGCTATTGGGTCTAATCGTTTTCTCCGTTTTTTCAAAAATACCGGCGAGTTTATCGGCTGAGCACAACTTTAGTGTTATTAGTTAGTTGCCCTGGCAGTTTGCTAACTTTCTGCCGCTATTTATAGGGGGGTCGCATGTATAGTTTGTCCACAATTCATTAAACGGAAGTGACTTTCCAGACTGTCATAGATTTCCGGGAGTGTGCTAAATGCCGAAAGTTGTCACAACAAAGCATACATCTACTGGTATGTATTTGTTGCCCTGTTCCTGTGCTACAAGTCGATATCAATTTTTTATATGTGGCCCAAATATTATGCCCGCAACGTCTGTCAACCTAAGGTGTGCGTGTTTACGATTACGTTAAGAAAATGACACCTCCGCTAACGCTATTGGGTCTAATCGTTTTCTCCGTTTTTTCAAAAATACCGGCGAGTTTTTCGGCTGAGCACAACTTTAGTGTTATTAGTTAGTTGCCCTGGCAGTTTGCTAACTTTCTGCCGCTATTTATAGGGGGTCGCATGTATAGTTTGTCCACAATTCATTAAACGGAAGTGACTTTCCAGACTGTCATAGATTTCCGGGAGTGTGCTAAATGCCGAAAGTTGTCACAACAAAGCATACATCTACTGGTATGTATTTGTTGCCCTGTTCCTGTGCTACAAGTCGATATCAATTTTTTATATGTGGCCCAAATATTATGCCCGCAACGTCTGTCAACCTAAGTTGTGCGTGTTTACGATTACGTTAAGAAAATGACACCGCTAACGCTATTGGGTCTAATCGTTTTCTCCGTTTTTTCAAAAATACCGGCGAGTTTATCGGCTGAGCACAACTTTAGTGTTATTAGTTAGTTGCCCTGGCAGTTTGCTAACTTTCTGCCGCTATTTATAGGGGGGTCGCATGTATAGTTTGTCCACAATTCATTAAACGGAAGTGACTTTCCAGACTGTCATAGATTTCCGGGAGTGTGCTAAATGCCGAAAGTTGTCACAACAAAGCATACATCTACTGGTATGTATTTGTTGCCCTGTTCCTGTGCTACAAGTCGATATCAATTTTTTATATGTGGCCCAAATATTATGCCCGCAACGTGTGTCAACCTAAGGTGTGCGTGTTTACGATTACGTTAAGAAAATGACACCTCCGCTAACGCTATTGGGTCTAATCGTTTTCTCCGTTTTTTCAAAAATACCGGCGAGTTTATCGGCTGAGCACAACTTTAGTGTTATTAGTTAGTTGCCCTGGCAGTTTGCTAACTTTCTGCCGCTATTTATAGGGGGTCGCATGTATAGTTTGTCCACAATTCATTAAACGGAAGTGACTTTCCAGACTGTCATAGATTTCCGGGAGTGTGCTAAATGCCGAAAGTTGTCACAACAAAGCATACATCTACTGGTATGTATTTGTTGCCCTGTTCCTGTGCTACAAGTCGATATCAATTTTTTATATGTGGCCCAAATATTATGCCCGCAACGTCTGTCAACCTAAGGTGTGCGTGTTTACGATTACGTTAAGAAAATGACACCGCTAACGCTATTGGGTCTAATCGTTTTCTCCGTTTTTTCAAAAATACCGGCGAGTTTATCGGCTGAGCACAACTTTAGTGTTATTAGTTAGTTGCCCTGGCAGTTTGCTAACTTTCTGCCGCTATTTATAGGGGGGTCGCATGTATAGTTTGTCCACAATTCATTAAACGGAAGTGACTTTCCAGACTGTCATAGATTTCCGGGCTGTGCTAAATGCCGAAAGTTGTCACAACAAAGCATACATCTACTGGTATGTCTTTGTTGCCCTGTTCCTGTGCTACAAGTCGATATCAATTTTTTATATGTGGCCCAAATATTATGCCCGCAACGTCTGTCAACCTAAGGTGTGCGTGTTTACGATTACGTTAAGAAAATGACACCTCCACTAACGCTATTGGGTCTAATCGTTTTCTCCGTTTTTTCAAAAATACCGGCGAGTTTTTCGGCTGAGCACAACTTTAGTGTTATTAGTTAGTTGCCCTGGCAGTTTGCTAACTTTCTGCCGCTATTTATAGGGGGTCGCATGTATAGTTTGTCCACAATTCATTAAACGGAAGTGACTTTCCAGACTGTCATAGATTTCCGGGAGTGTGCTAAATGCCGAAAGTTGTCACAACAAAGCATACATCTACTGGTATGTATTTGTTGCCCTGTTCCTGTGCTACAAGTCGATATCAATTTTTTATATGTGGCCCAAATATTATGCCCGCAACGTGTGTCAACCTAAGGTGTGCGTGTTTACGATTACGTTAAGAAAATGACACCTCCGCTAACGCTATTGGGTCTAATCGTTTTCTCCGTTTTTTCAAAAATACCGGCGAGTTTATCGGCTGAGCACAACTTTAGTGTTATTAGTTAGTTGCCCTGGCAGTTTGCTAACTTTCTGCCGCTATTTATAGGGGGTCGCATGTATAGTTTGTCCACAATTCATTAAACGGAAGTGACTTTCCAGACTGTCATAGATTTCCGGGAGTGTGCTAAATGCCGAAAGTTGTCACAACAAAGCATACATCTACTGGTATGTATTTGTTGCCCTGTTCCTGTGCTACAAGTCGATATCAATTTTTTATATGTGGCCCAAATATTATGCCCGCAACGTCTGTCAACCTAAGGTGTGCGTGTTTACGATTACGTTAAGAAAATGACACCGCTAACGCTATTGGGTCTAATCGTTTTCTCCGTTTTTTCAAAAATACCGGCGAGTTTATCGGCTGAGCACAACTTTAGTGTTATTAGTTAGTTGCCCTGGCAGTTTGCTAACTTTCTGCCGCTATTTATAGGGGGGTCGCATGTATAGTTTGTCCACAATTCATTAAACGGAAGTGACTTTCCAGACTGTCATAGATTTCCGGGCTGTGCTAAATGCCGAAAGTTGTCACAACAAAGCATACATCTACTGGTATGTCTTTGTTGCCCTGTTCCTGTGCTACAAGTCGATATCAATTTTTTATATGTGGCCCAAATATTATGCCCGCAACGTCTGTCAACCTAAGGTGTGCGTGTTTACGATTACGTTAAGAAAATGACACCTCCACTAACGCTATTGGGTCTAATCGTTTTCTCCGTTTTTTCAAAAATACCGGCGAGTTTTTCGGCTGAGCACAACTTTAGTGTTATTAGTTAGTTGCCCTGGCAGTTTGCTAACTTTCTGCCGCTATTTATAGGGGGTCGCATGTATAGTTTGTCCACAATTCATTAAACGGAAGTGACTTTCCAGACTGTCATAGATTTCCGGGAGTGTGCTAAATGCCGAAAGTTGTCACAACAAAGCATACATCTACTGGTATGTATTTGTTGCCCTGTTCCTGTGCTACAAGTCGATATCAATTTTTTATATGTGGCCCAAATATTATGCCCGCAACGTGTGTCAACCTAAGGTGTGCGTGTTTACGATTACGTTAAGAAAATGACACCTCCGCTAACGCTATTGGGTCTAATCGTTTTCTCCGTTTTTTCAAAAATACCGGCGAGTTTATCGGCTGAGCACAACTTTAGTGTTATTAGTTAGTTGCCCTGGCAGTTTGCTAACTTTCTGCCGCTATTTATAGGGGGTCGCATGTATAGTTTGTCCACAATTCATTAAACGGAAGTGACTTTCCAGACTGTCATAGATTTCCGGGAGTGTGCTAAATGCCGAAAGTTGTCACAACAAAGCATACATCTACTGGTATGTATTTGTTGCCCTGTTCCTGTGCTACAAGTCGATATCAATTTTTTATATGTGGCCCAAATATTATGCCCGCAACGTCTGTCAACCTAAGGTGTGCGTGTTTACGATTACGTTAAGAAAATGACACCGCTAACGCTATTGGGTCTAATCGTTTTCTCCGTTTTTTCAAAAATACCGGCGAGTTTATCGGCTGAGCACAACTTTAGTGTTATTAGTTAGTTGCCCTGGCAGTTTGCTAACTTTCTGCCGCTATTTATAGGGGGGTCGCATGTATAGTTTGTCCACAATTCATTAAACGGAAGTGACTTTCCAGACTGTCATAGATTTCCGGGCTGTGCTAAATGCCGAAAGTTGTCACAACAAAGCATACATCTACTGGTATGTCTTTGTTGCCCTGTTCCTGTGCTACAAGTCGATATCAATTTTTTATATGTGGCCCAAATATTATGCCCGCAACGTCTGTCAACCTAAGGTGTGCGTGTTTACGATTACGTTAAGAAAATGACACCTCCACTAACGCTATTGGGTCTAATCGTTTTCTCCGTTTTTTCAAAAATACCGGCGAGTTTTTCGGCTGAGCACAACTTTAGTGTTATTAGTTAGTTGCCCTGGCAGTTTGCTAACTTTCTGCCGCTATTTATAGGGGGTCGCATGTATAGTTTGTCCACAATTCATTAAACGGAAGTGACTTTCCAGACTGTCATAGATTTCCGGGAGTGTGCTAAATGCCGAAAGTTGTCACAACAAAGCATACATCTACTGGTATGTATTTGTTGCCCTGTTCCTGTGCTACAAGTCGATATCAATTTTTTATATGTGGCCCAAATATTATGCCCGCAACGTGTGTCAACCTAAGGTGTGCGTGTTTACGATTACGTTAAGAAAATGACACCTCCGCTAACGCTATTGGGTCTAATCGTTTTCTCCGTTTTTTCAAAAATACCGGCGAGTTTATCGGCTGAGCACAACTTTAGTGTTATTAGTTAGTTGCCCTGGCAGTTTGCTAACTTTCTGCCGCTATTTATAGGGGGTCGCATGTATAGTTTGTCCACAATTCATTAAACGGAAGTGACTTTCCAGACTGTCATAGATTTCCGGGAGTGTGCTAAATGCCGAAAGTTGTCACAACAAAGCATACATCTACTGGTATGTATTTGTTGCCCTGTTCCTGTGCTACAAGTCGATATCAATTTTTTATATGTGGCCCAAATATTATGCCCGCAACGTCTGTCAACCTAAGGTGTGCGTGTTTACGATTACGTTAAGAAAATGACACCGCTAACGCTATTGGGTCTAATCGTTTTCTCCGTTTTTTCAAAAATACCGGCGAGTTTATCGGCTGAGCACAACTTTAGTGTTATTAGTTAGTTGCCCTGGCAGTTTGCTAACTTTCTGCCGCTATTTATAGGGGGGTCGCATGTATAGTTTGTCCACAATTCATTAAACGGAAGTGACTTTCCAGACTGTCATAGATTTCCGGGCTGTGCTAAATGCCGAAAGTTGTCACAACAAAGCATACATCTACTGGTATGTATTTGTTGCCCTGTTCCTGTGCTACAAGTCGATATCAATTTTTTATATGTGGCCCAAATATTATGCCCGCAACGTCTGTCAACCTAAGGTGTGCGTGTTTACGATTACGTTAAGAAAATGACACCTCCGCTAACGCTATTGGGTCTAATCGTTTTCTCCGTTTTTTCAAAAATACCGGCGAGTTTTTCGGCTGAGCACAACTTTAGTGTTATTAGTTAGTTGCCCTGGCAGTTTGCTAACTTTCTGCCGCTATTTATAGGGGGTCGCATGTATAGTTTGTCCACAATTCATTAAACGGAAGTGACTTTCCAGACTGTCATAGATTTCCGGGAGTGTGCTAAATGCCGAAAGTTGTCACAACAAAGCATACATCTACTGGTATGTATTTGTTGCCCTGTTCCTGTGCTACAAGTCGATATCAATTTTTTATATGTGGCCCAAATATTATGCCCGCAACGTCTGTCAACCTAAGGTGTGCGTGTTTACGATTACGTTAAGAAAATGACACCGCTAACGCTATTGGGTCTAATCGTTTTCTCCGTTTTTTCAAAAATACCGGCGAGTTTATCGGCTGAGCACAACTTTAGTGTTATTAGTTAGTTGCCCTGGCAGTTTGCTAACTTTCTGCCGCTATTTATAGGGGGGTCGCATGTATAGTTTGTCCACAATTCATTAAACGGAAGTGACTTTCCAGACTGTCATAGATTTCCGGGCTGTGCTAAATGCCGAAAGTTGTCACAACAAAGCATACATCTACTGGTATGTATTTGTTGCCCTGTTCCTGTGCTACAAGTCGATATCAATTTTTTATATGTGGCCCAAATATTATGCCCGCAACGTCTGTCAACCTAAGGTGTGCGTGTTTACGATTACGTTAAGAAAATGACACCTCCGCTAACGCTATTGGGTCTAATCGTTTTCTCCGTTTTTTCAAAAATACCGGCGAGTTTTTCGGCTGAGCACAACTTTAGTGTTATTAGTTAGTTGCCCTGGCAGTTTGCTAACTTTCTGCCGCTATTTATAGGGGGTCGCATGTATAGTTTGTCCACAATTCATTAAACGGAAGTGACTTTCCAGACTGTCATAGATTTCCGGGAGTGTGCTAAATGCCGAAAGTTGTCACAACAAAGCATACATCTACTGGTATGTATTTGTTGCCCTGTTCCTGTGCTACAAGTTGATATCAATTTTTTATATGTGGCCCAAATATTATGCCCGCAACGTCTGTCAACCTAAGTTGTGCGTGTTTACGATTACGTTAAGAAAATGACACCGCTAACGCTATTGGGTCTAATCGTTTTCTCCGTTTTTTCAAAAATACCGGCGAGTTTATCGGCTGAGCACAACTTTAGTGTTATTAGTTAGTTGCCCTGGCAGTTTGCTAACTTTCTGCCGCTATTTATAGGGGGGTCGCATGTATAGTTTGTCCACAATTCATTAAACGGAAGTGACTTTCCAGACTGTCATAGATTTCCGGGAGTGTGCTAAATGCCGAAAGTTGTCACAACAAAGCATACATCTACTGGTATGTATTTGTTGCCCTGTTCCTGTGCTACAAGTCGATATCAATTTTTTATATGTGGCCCAAATATTATGCCCGCAACGTCTGTCAACCTAAGGTGTGCGTGTTTACGATTACGTTAAGAAAATGACACCTCCGCTAACGCTATTGGGTCTAATCGTTTTCTCCGTTTTTTCAAAAATACCGGCGAGTTTTTCGGCTGAGCACAACTTTAGTGTTATTAGTTAGTTGCCCTGGCAGTTTGCTAACTTTCTGCCGCTATTTATAGGGGGTCGCATGTATAGTTTGTCCACAATTCATTAAACGGAAGTGACTTTCCAGACTGTCATAGATTTCCGGGAGTGTGCTAAATGCCGAAAGTTGTCACAACAAAGCATACATCTACTGGTATGTATTTGTTGCCCTGTTCCTGTGCTACAAGTCGATATCAATTTTTTATATGTGGCCCAAATATTATGCCCGCAACGTCTGTCAACCTAAGTTGTGCGTGTTTACGATTACGTTAAGAAAATGACACCGCTAACGCTATTGGGTCTAATCGTTTTCTCCGTTTTTTCAAAAATACCGGCGAGTTTATCGGCTGAGCACAACTTTAGTGTTATTAGTTAGTTGCCCTGGCAGTTTGCTAACTTTCTGCCGCTATTTATAGGGGGGTCGCATGTATAGTTTGTCCACAATTCATTAAACGGAAGTGACTTTCCAGACTGTCATAGATTTCCGGGAGTGTGCTAAATGCCGAAAGTTGTCACAACAAAGCATACATCTACTGGTATGTATTTGTTGCCCTGTTCCTGTGCTACAAGTCGATATCAATTTTTTATATGTGGCCCAAATATTATGCCCGCAACGTGTGTCAACCTAAGGTGTGCGTGTTTACGATTACGTTATTTAATTTATTATTATTGATGCATTGTTTATTTGTAATGTAATTATTATTGTATTAAGAGAGCCTTATTGAAAATTGGTGTAATCCAAATGAGTTACTCTCTCTAAATAAAGATATTATTATTATTATTATTATTATTACGTTAAGAAAATGACACCTCCGCTAACGCTATTGGGTCTAATCGTTTTCTCCGTTTTTTCAAAAATACCGGCGAGTTTATCGGCTGAGCACAACTTTAGTGTTATTAGTTAGTTGCCCTGGCAGTTTGCTAACTTTCTGCCGCTATTTATAGGGGGTCGCATGTATAGTTTGTCCACAATTCATTAAACGGAAGTGACTTTCCAGACTGTCATAGATTTCCGGGAGTGTGCTAAATGCCGAAAGTTGTCACAACAAAGCATACATCTACTGGTATGTATTTGTTGCCCTGTTCCTGTGCTACAAGTCGATATCAATTTTTTATATGTGGCCCAAATATTATGCCCGCAACGTCTGTCAACCTAAGGTGTGCGTGTTTACGATTACGTTAAGAAAATGACACCTCCGCTAACGCTATTGGGTCTAATCGTTTTCTCCGTTTTTTCAAAAATACCGGCGAGTTTATCGGCTGAGCACAACTTTAGTGTTATTAGTTAGTTGCCCTGGCAGTTTGCTAACTTTCTGCCGCTATTTATAGGGGGTCGCATGTATAGTTTGTCCACAATTCATTAAACGGAAGTGACTTTCCAGACTGTCATAGATTTCCGGGAGTGTGCTAAATGCCGAAAGTTGTCACAACAAAGCATACATCTACTGGTATGTATTTGTTGCCCTGTTCCTGTGCTACAAGTCGATATCAATTTTTTATATGTGGCCCAAATATTATGCCCGCAACGTCTGTCAACCTAAGGTGTGCGTGTTTACGATTACGTTAAGAAAATGACACCTCCGCTAACGCTATTGGGTCTAATCGTTTTCTCCGTTTTTTCAAAAATACCGGCGAGTTTATCGGCTGAGCACAACTTTAGTGTTATTAGTTAGTTGCCCTGGCAGTTTGCTAACTTTCTGCCGCTATTTATAGGGGGTCGCATGTATAGTTTGTCCACAATTCATTAAACGGAAGTGACTTTCCAGACTGTCATAGATTTCCGGGAGTGTGCTAAATGCCGAAAGTTGTCACAACAAAGCATACATCTACTGGTATGTATTTGTTGCCCTGTTCCTGTGCTACAAGTCGATATCAATTTTTTATATGTGGCCCAAATATTATGCCCGCAACGTGTGTCAACCTAAGGTGTGCGTGTTTACGATTACGTTAAGAAAATGACACCTCCGCTAACGCTATTGGGTCTAATCGTTTTCTCCGTTTTTTCAAAAATACCGGCGAGTTTATCGGCTGAGCACAACTTTAGTGTTATTAGTTAGTTGCCCTGGCAGTTTGCTAACTTTCTGCCGCTATTTATAGGGGGTCGCATGTATAGTTTGTCCACAATTCATTAAACGGAAGTGACTTTCCAGACTGTCATAGATTTCCGGGAGTGTGCTAAATGCCGAAAGTTGTCACAACAAAGCATACATCTACTGGTATGTATTTGTTGCCCTGTTCCTGTGCTACAAGTCGATATCAATTTTTTATATGTGGCCCAAATATTATGCCCGCAACGTGTGTCAACCTAAGGTGTGCGTGTTTACGATTACGTTAAGAAAATGACACCTCCGCTAACGCTATTGGGTCTAATCGTTTTCTCCGTTTTTTCAAAAATACCGGCGAGTTTATCGGCTGAGCACAACTTTAGTGTTATTAGTTAGTTGCCCTGGCAGTTTGCTAACTTTCTGCCGCTATTTATAGGGGGTCGCATGTATAGTTTGTCCACAATTCATTAAACGGAAGTGACTTTCCAGACTGTCATAGATTTCCGGGAGTGTGCTAAATGCCGAAAGTTGTCACAACAAAGCATACATCTACTGGTATGTATTTGTTGCCCTGTTCCTGTGCTACAAGTCGATATCAATTTTTTATATGTGGCCCAAATATTATGCCCGCAACGTGTGTCAACCTAAGGTGTGCGTGTTTACGATTACGTTAAGAAAATGACACCTCCGCTAACGCTATTGGGTCTAATCGTTTTCTCCGTTTTTTCAAAAATACCGGCGAGTTTATCGGCTGAGCACAACTTTAGTGTTATTAGTTAGTTGCCCTGGCAGTTTGCTAACTTTCTGCCGCTATTTATAGGGGGTCGCATGTATAGTTTGTCCACAATTCATTAAACGGAAGTGACTTTCCAGACTGTCATAGATTTCCGGGAGTGTGCTAAATGCCGAAAGTTGTCACAACAAAGCATACATCTACTGGTATGTATTTGTTGCCCTGTTCCTGTGCTACAAGTCGATATCAATTTTTTATATGTGGCCCAAATATTATGCCCGCAACGTCTGTCAACCTAAGGTGTGCGTGTTTACGATTACGTTAAGAAAATGACACCTCCGCTAACGCTATTGGGTCTAATCGTTTTCTCCGTTTTTTCAAAAATACCGGCGAGTTTATCGGCTGAGCACAACTTTAGTGTTATTAGTTAGTTGCCCTGGCAGTTTGCTAACTTTCTGCCGCTATTTATAGGGGGTCGCATGTATAGTTTGTCCACAATTCATTAAACGGAAGTGACTTTCCAGACTGTCATAGATTTCCGGGAGTGTGCTAAATGCCGAAAGTTGTCACAACAAAGCATACATCTACTGGTATGTATTTGTTGCCCTGTTCCTGTGCTACAAGTCGATATCAATTTTTTATATGTGGCCCAAATATTATGCCCGCAACGTCTGTCAACCTAAGGTGTGCGTGTTTACGATTACGTTAAGAAAATGACACCTCCGCTAACGCTATTGGGTCTAATCGTTTTCTCCGTTTTTTCAAAAATACCGGCGAGTTTATCGGCTGAGCACAACTTTAGTGTTATTAGTTAGTTGCCCTGGCAGTTTGCTAACTTTCTGCCGCTATTTATAGGGGGTCGCATGTATAGTTTGTCCACAATTCATTAAACGGAAGTGACTTTCCAGACTGTCATAGATTTCCGGGAGTGTGCTAAATGCCGAAAGTTGTCACAACAAAGCATACATCTACTGGTATGTATTTGTTGCCCTGTTCCTGTGCTACAAGTCGATATCAATTTTTTATATGTGGCCCAAATATTATGCCCGCAACGTCTGTCAACCTAAGGTGTGCGTGTTTACGATTACGTTAAGAAAATGACACCTCCGCTAACGCTATTGGGTCTAATCGTTTTCTCCGTTTTTTCAAAAATACCGGCGAGTTTATCGGCTGAGCACAACTTTAGTGTTATTAGTTAGTTGCCCTGGCAGTTTGCTAACTTTCTGCCGCTATTTATAGGGGGTCGCATGTATAGTTTGTCCACAATTCATTAAACGGAAGTGACTTTCCAGACTGTCATAGATTTCCGGGAGTGTGCTAAATGCCGAAAGTTGTCACAACAAAGCATACATCTACTGGTATGTATTTGTTGCCCTGTTCCTGTGCTACAAGTCGATATCAATTTTTTATATGTGGCCCAAATATTATGCCCGCAACGTGTGTCAACCTAAGGTGTGCGTGTTTACGATTACGTTAAGAAAATGACACCTCCGCTAACGCTATTGGGTCTAATCGTTTTCTCCGTTTTTTCAAAAATACCGGCGAGTTTATCGGCTGAGCACAACTTTAGTGTTATTAGTTAGTTGCCCTGGCAGTTTGCTAACTTTCTGCCGCTATTTATAGGGGGTCGCATGTATAGTTTGTCCACAATTCATTAAACGGAAGTGACTTTCCAGACTGTCATAGATTTCCGGGAGTGTGCTAAATGCCGAAAGTTGTCACAACAAAGCATACATCTACTGGTATGTATTTGTTGCCCTGTTCCTGTGCTACAAGTCGATATCAATTTTTTATATGTGGCCCAAATATTATGCCCGCAACGTGTGTCAACCTAAGGTGTGCGTGTTTACGATTACGTTAAGAAAATGACACCTCCGCTAACGCTATTGGGTCTAATCGTTTTCTCCGTTTTTTCAAAAATACCGGCGAGTTTATCGGCTGAGCACAACTTTAGTGTTATTAGTTAGTTGCCCTGGCAGTTTGCTAACTTTCTGCCGCTATTTATAGGGGGTCGCATGTATAGTTTGTCCACAATTCATTAAACGGAAGTGACTTTCCAGACTGTCATAGATTTCCGGGAGTGTGCTAAATGCCGAAAGTTGTCACAACAAAGCATACATCTACTGGTATGTATTTGTTGCCCTGTTCCTGTGCTACAAGTCGATATCAATTTTTTATATGTGGCCCAAATATTATGCCCGCAACGTCTGTCAACCTAAGGTGTGCGTGTTTACGATTACGTTAAGAAAATGACACCTCCGCTAACGCTATTGGGTCTAATCGTTTTCTCCGTTTTTTCAAAAATACCGGCGAGTTTATCGGCTGAGCACAACTTTAGTGTTATTAGTTAGTTGCCCTGGCAGTTTGCTAACTTTCTGCCGCTATTTATAGGGGGTCGCATGTATAGTTTGTCCACAATTCATTAAACGGAAGTGACTTTCCAGACTGTCATAGATTTCCGGGAGTGTGCTAAATGCCGAAAGTTGTCACAACAAAGCATACATCTACTGGTATGTATTTGTTGCCCTGTTCCTGTGCTACAAGTCGATATCAATTTTTTATATGTGGCCCAAATATTATGCCCGCAACGTGTGTCAACCTAAGGTGTGCGTGTTTACGATTACGTTAAGAAAATGACACCTCCGCTAACGCTATTGGGTCTAATCGTTTTCTCCGTTTTTTCAAAAATACCGGCGAGTTTATCGGCTGAGCACAACTTTAGTGTTATTAGTTAGTTGCCCTGGCAGTTTGCTAACTTTCTGCCGCTATTTATAGGGGGTCGCATGTATAGTTTGTCCACAATTCATTAAACGGAAGTGACTTTCCAGACTGTCATAGATTTCCGGGAGTGTGCTAAATGCCGAAAGTTGTCACAACAAAGCATACATCTACTGGTATGTATTTGTTGCCCTGTTCCTGTGCTACAAGTCGATATCAATTTTTTATATGTGGCCCAAATATTATGCCCGCAACGTCTGTCAACCTAAGGTGTGCGTGTTTACGATTACGTTAAGAAAATGACACCTCCGCTAACGCTATTGGGTCTAATCGTTTTCTCCGTTTTTTCAAAAATACCGGCGAGTTTTTCGGCTGAGCACAACTTTAGTGTTATTAGTTAGTTGCCCTGGCAGTTTGCTAACTTTCTGCCGCTATTTATAGGGGGTCGCATGTATAGTTTGTCCACAATTCATTAAACGGAAGTGACTTTCCAGACTGTCATAGATTTCCGGGAGTGTGCTAAATGCCGAAAGTTGTCACAACAAAGCATACATCTACTGGTATGTATTTGTTGCCCTGTTCCTGTGCTACAAGTCGATATCAATTTTTTATATGTGGCCCAAATATTATGCCCGCAACGTCTGTCAACCTAAGGTGTGCGTGTTTACGATTACGTTAAGAAAATGACACCTCCGCTAACGCTATTGGGTCTAATCGTTTTCTCCGTTTTTTCAAAAATACCGGCGAGTTTTTCGGCTGAGCACAACTTTAGTGTTATTAGTTAGTTGCCCTGGCAGTTTGCTAACTTTCTGCCGCTATTTATAGGGGGTCGCATGTATAGTTTGTCCACAATTCATTAAACGGAAGTGACTTTCCAGACTGTCATAGATTTCCGGGAGTGTGCTAAATGCCGAAAGTTGTCACAACAAAGCATACATCTACTGGTATGTATTTGTTGCCCTGTTCCTGTGCTACAAGTCGATATCAATTTTTTATATGTGGCCCAAATATTATGCCCGCAACGTCTGTCAACCTAAGGTGTGCGTGTTTACGATTACGTTAAGAAAATGACACCTCCGCTAACGCTATTGGGTCTAATCGTTTTCTCCGTTTTTTCAAAAATACCGGCGAGTTTATCGGCTGAGCACAACTTTAGTGTTATTAGTTAGTTGCCCTGGCAGTTTGCTAACTTTCTGCCGCTATTTATAGGGGGGTCGCATGTATAGTTTGTCCACAATTCATTAAACGGAAGTGACTTTCCAGACTGTCATAGATTTCCTGGCTGTGCTAAATGCCGAAAGTTGTCACAACAAAGCATACATCTACTGGTATGTATTTGTTGCCCTGTTCCTGTGCTACAAGTCGATATCAATTTTTTATATGTGGCCCAAATATTATGCCCGCAACGTCTGTCAACCTAAGGTGTGCGTGTTTACGATTACGTTAAGAAAATGACACCTCCGCTAACGCTATTGGGTCTAATCGTTTTCTCCGTTTTTTCAAAAATACCGGCGAGTTTATCGGCTGAGCACAACTTTAGTGTTATTAGTTAGTTGCCCTGGCAGTTTGCTAACTTTCTGCCGCTATTTATAGGGGGGTCGCATGTATAGTTTGTCCACAATTCATTAAACGGAAGTGACTTTCCAGACTGTCATAGATTTCCTGGCTGTGCTAAATGCCGAAAGTTGTCACAACAAAGCATACATCTACTGGTATGTATTTGTTGCCCTGTTCCTGTGCTACAAGTCGATATCAATTTTTTATATGTGGCCCAAATATTATGCCCGCAACGTCTGTCAACCTAAGGTGTGCGTGTTTACGATTACGTTAAGAAAATGACACCTCCGCTAACGCTATTGGGTCTAATCGTTTTCTCCGTTTTTTCAAAAATACCGGCGAGTTTTTCGGCTGAGCACAACTTTAGTGTTATTAGTTAGTTGCCCTGGCAGTTTGCTAACTTTCTGCCGCTATTTATAGGGGGTCGCATGTATAGTTTGTCCACAATTCATTAAACGGAAGTGACTTTCCAGACTGTCATAGATTTCCGGGAGTGTGCTAAATGCCGAAAGTTGTCACAACAAAGCATACATCTACTGGTATGTATTTGTTGCCCTGTTCCTGTGCTACAAGTCGATATCAATTTTTTATATGTGGCCCAAATATTATGCCCACAACGTGTGTCAACCTAAGGTGTGCGTGTTTACGATTACGTTAAGAAAATGACACCTCCGCTAACGCTATTGGGTCTAATCGTTTTCTCCGTTTTTTCAAAAATACCGGCGAGTTTATCGGCTGAGCACAACTTTAGTGTTATTAGTTAGTTGCCCTGGCAGTTTGCTAACTTTCTGCCGCTATTTATAGGGGGTCGCATGTATAGTTTGTCCACAATTCATTAAACGGAAGTGACTTTCCAGACTGTCATAGATTTCCGGGAGTGTGCTAAATGCCGAAAGTTGTCACAACAAAGCATACATCTACTGGTATGTATTTGTTGCCCTGTTCCTGTGCTACAAGTCGATATCAATTTTTTATATGTGGCCCAAATATTATGCCCGCAACGTCTGTCAACCTAAGGTGTGCGTGTTTACGATTACGTTAAGAAAATGACACCTCCGCTAACGCTATTGGGTCTAATCGTTTTCTCCGTTTTTTCAAAAATACCGGCGAGTTTATCGGCTGAGCACAACTTTAGTGTTATTAGTTAGTTGCCCTGGCAGTTTGCTAACTTTCTGCCGCTATTTATAGGGGGTCGCATGTATAGTTTGTCCACAATTCATTAAACGGAAGTGACTTTCCAGACTGTCATAGATTTCCGGGAGTGTGCTAAATGCCGAAAGTTGTCACAACAAAGCATACATCTACTGGTATGTATTTGTTGCCCTGTTCCTGTGCTACAAGTCGATATCAATTTTTTATATGTGGCCCAAATATTATGCCCGCAACGTCTGTCAACCTAAGGTGTGCGTGTTTACGATTACGTTAAGAAAATGACACCTCCGCTAACGCTATTGGGTCTAATCGTTTTCTCCGTTTTTTCAAAAATACCGGCGAGTTTTTCGGCTGAGCACAACTTTAGTGTTATTAGTTAGTTGCCCTGGCAGTTTGCTAACTTTCTGCCGCTATTTATAGGGGGTCGCATGTATAGTTTGTCCACAATTCATTAAACGGAAGTGACTTTCCAGACTGTCATAGATTTCCGGGAGTGTGCTAAATGCCGAAAGTTGTCACAACAAAGCATACATCTACTGGTATGTATTTGTTGCCCTGTTCCTGTGCTACAAGTCGATATCAATTTTTTATATGTGGCCCAAATATTATGCCCGCAACGTCTGTCAACCTAAGGTGTGCGTGTTTACGATTACGTTAAGAAAATGACACCTCCGCTAACGCTATTGGGTCTAATCGTTTTCTCCGTTTTTTCAAAAATACCGGCGAGTTTATCGGCTGAGCACAACTTTAGTGTTATTAGTTAGTTGCCCTGGCAGTTTGCTAACTTTCTGCCGCTATTTATAGGGGGGTCGCATGTATAGTTTGTCCACAATTCATTAAACGGAAGTGACTTTCCAGACTGTCATAGATTTCCGGGCTGTGCTAAATGCCGAAAGTTGTCACAACAAAGCATACATCTACTGGTATGTATTTGTTGCCCTGTTCCTGTGCTACAAGTCGATATCAATTTTTTATATGTGGCCCAAATATTATGCCCGCAACGTCTGTCAACCTAAGGTGTGCGTGTTTACGATTACGTTAAGAAAATGACACCTCCGCTAACGCTATTGGGTCTAATCGTTTTCTCCGTTTTTTCAAAAATACCGGCGAGTTTTTCGGCTGAGCACAACTTTAGTGTTATTAGTTAGTTGCCCTGGCAGTTTGCTAACTTTCTGCCGCTATTTATAGGGGGTCGCATGTATAGTTTGTCCACAATTCATTAAACGGAAGTGACTTTCCAGACTGTCATAGATTTCCGGGAGTGTGCTAAATGCCGAAAGTTGTCACAACAAAGCATACATCTACTGGTATGTATTTGTTGCCCTGTTCCTGTGCTACAAGTCGATATCAATTTTTTATATGTGGCCCAAATATTATGCCCGCAACGTCTGTCAACCTAAGTTGTGCGTGTTTACGATTACGTTAAGAAAATGACACCTCTAACGCTATTGGGTCTAATCGTTTTCTCCGTTTTTTCAAAAATACCGGCGAGTTTATCGGCTGAGCACAACTTTAGTGTTATTAGTTAGTTGCCCTGGCAGTTTGCTAACTTTCTGCCGCTATTTATAGGGGGGTCGCATGTATAGTTTGTCCACAATTCATTAAACGGAAGTGACTTTCCAGACTGTCATAGATTTCCTGGCTGTGCTAAATGCCGAAAGTTGTCACAACAAAGCATACATCTACTGGAATGTATTTGTTGCCCTGTTCCTGTGCTACAAGTCGATATCAATTTTTTATATGTGGCCCAAATATTATGCCCGCAACGTGTGTCAACCTAAGGTGTGCGTGTTTACGATTACGTTAAGAAAATGACACCTCCGCTAACGCTATTGGGTCTAATCGTTTTCTCCGTTTTTTCAAAAATACCGGCGAGTTTATCGGCTGAGCACAACTTTAGTGTTATTAGTTAGTTGCCCTGGCAGTTTGCTAACTTTCTGCCGCTATTTATAGGGGGTCGCATGTATAGTTTGTCCACAATTCATTAAACGGAAGTGACTTTCCAGACTGTCATAGATTTCCGGGAGTGTGCTAAATGCCGAAAGTTGTCACAACAAAGCATACATCTACTGGTATGTATTTGTTGCCCTGTTCCTGTGCTACAAGTCGATATCAATTTTTTATATGTGGCCCAAATATTATGCCCGCAACGTGTGTCAACCTAAGGTGTGCGTGTTTACGATTACGTTAAGAAAATGACACCTCCGCTAACGCTATTGGGTCTAATCGTTTTCTCCGTTTTTTCAAAAATACCGGCGAGTTTTTCGGCTGAGCACAACTTTAGTGTTATTAGTTAGTTGCCCTGGCAGTTTGCTAACTTTCTGCCGCTATTTATAGGGGGTCGCATGTATAGTTTGTCCACAATTCATTAAACGGAAGTGACTTTCCAGACTGTCATAGATTTCCGGGAGTGTGCTAAATGCCGAAAGTTGTCACAACAAAGCATACATCTACTGGTATGTATTTGTTGCCCTGTTCCTGTGCTACAAGTCGATATCAATTTTTTATATGTGGCCCAAATATTATGCCCGCAACGTCTGTCAACCTAAGGTGTGCGTGTTTACGATTACGTTAAGAAAATGACACCTCCGCTAACGCTATTGGGTCTAATCGTTTTCTCCGTTTTTTCAAAAATACCGGCGAGTTTATCGGCTGAGCACAACTTTAGTGTTATTAGTTAGTTGCCCTGGCAGTTTGCTAACTTTCTGCCGCTATTTATAGGGGGGTCGCATGTATAGTTTGTCCACAATTCATTAAACGGAAGTGACTTTCCAGACTGTCATAGATTTCCGGGCTGTGCTAAATGCCGAAAGTTGTCACAACAAAGCATACATCTACTGGTATGTATTTGTTGCCCTGTTCCTGTGCTACAAGTCGATATCAATTTTTTATATGTGGCCCAAATATTATGCCCGCAACGTCTGTCAACCTAAGGTGTGCGTGTTTACGATTACGTTAAGAAAATGACACCTCCGCTAACGCTATTGGGTCTAATCGTTTTCTCCGTTTTTTCAAAAATACCGGCGAGTTTTTCGGCTGAGCACAACTTTAGTGTTATTAGTTAGTTGCCCTGGCAGTTTGCTAACTTTCTGCCGCTATTTATAGGGGGTCGCATGTATAGTTTGTCCACAATTCATTAAACGGAAGTGACTTTCCAGACTGTCATAGATTTCCGGGAGTGTGCTAAATGCCGAAAGTTGTCACAACAAAGCATACATCTACTGGTATGTATTTGTTGCCCTGTTCCTGTGCTACAAGTCGATATCAATTTTTTATATGTGGCCCAAATATTATGCCCGCAACGTCTGTCAACCTAAGTTGTGCGTGTTTACGATTACGTTAAGAAAATGACACCTCTAACGCTATTGGGTCTAATCGTTTTCTCCGTTTTTTCAAAAATACCGGCGAGTTTATCGGCTGAGCACAACTTTAGTGTTATTAGTTAGTTGCCCTGGCAGTTTGCTAACTTTCTGCCGCTATTTATAGGGGGGTCGCATGTATAGTTTGTCCACAATTCATTAAACGGAAGTGACTTTCCAGACTGTCATAGATTTCCGGGAGTGTGCTAAATGCCGAAAGTTGTCACAACAAAGCATACATCTACTGGTATGTATTTGTTGCCCTGTTCCTGTGCTACAAGTCGATATCAATTTTTTATATGTGGCCCAAATATTATGCCCGCAACGTGTGTCAACCTAAGGTGTGCGTGTTTACGATTACGTTAAGAAAATGACACCTCCGCTAACGCTATTGGGTCTAATCGTTTTCTCCGTTTTTTCAAAAATACCGGCGAGTTTATCGGCTGAGCACAACTTTAGTGTTATTAGTTAGTTGCCCTGGCAGTTTGCTAACTTTCTGCCGCTATTTATAGGGGGTTGCATGTATAGTTTGTCCACAATTCATTAAACGGAAGTGACTTTCCAGACTGTCATAGATTTCCGGGAGTGTGCTAAATGCCGAAAGTTGTCACAACAAAGCATACATCTACTGGTATGTATTTGTTGCCCTGTTCCTGTGCTACAAGTCGATATCAATTTTTTATATGTGGCCCAAATATTATGCCCGCAACGTCTGTCAACCTAAGGTGTGCGTGTTTACGATTACGTTAAGAAAATGACACCTCCGCTAACGCTATTTGGTCTAATCGTTTTCTCCGTTTTTTCAAAAATACCGGCGAGTTTATCGGCTGAGCACAACTTTAGTGTTATTAGTTAGTTGCCCTGGCAGTTTGCTAACTTTCTGCCGCTATTTATAGGGGGTCGCATGTATAGTTTGTCCACAATTCATTAAACGGAAGTGACTTTCCAGACTGTCATAGATTTCCGGGAGTGTGCTAAATGCCGAAAGTTGTCACAACAAAGCATACATCTACTGGTATGTATTTGTTGCCCTGTTCCTGTGCTACAAGTCGATATCAATTTTTTATATGTGGCCCAAATATTATGCCCGCAACGTGTGTCAACCTAAGGTGTGCGTGTTTACGATTACGTTAAGAAAATGACACCTCCGCTAACGCTATTGGGTCTAATCGTTTTCTCCGTTTTTTCAAAAATACCGGCGAGTTTATCGGCTGAGCACAACTTTAGTGTTATTAGTTAGTTGCCCTGGCAGTTTGCTAACTTTCTGCCGCTATTTATAGGGGGTCGCATGTATAGTTTGTCCACAATTCATTAAACGGAAGTGACTTTCCAGACTGTCATAGATTTCCGGGAGTGTGCTAAATGCCGAAAGTTGTCACAACAAAGCATACATCTACTGGTATGTATTTGTTGCCCTGTTCCTGTGCTACAAGTCGATATCAATTTTTTATATGTGGCCCAAATATTATGCCCGCAACGTGTGTCAACCTAAGGTGTGCGTGTTTACGATTACGTTAAGAAAATGACACCTCCGCTAACGCTATTGGGTCTAATCGTTTTCTCCGTTTTTTCAAAAATACCGGCGAGTTTATCGGCTGAGCACAACTTTAGTGTTATTAGTTAGTTGCCCTGGCAGTTTGCTAACTTTCTGCCGCTATTTATAGGGGGTCGCATGTATAGTTTGTCCACAATTCATTAAACGGAAGTGACTTTCCAGACTGTCATAGATTTCCGGGAGTGTGCTAAATGCCGAAAGTTGTCACAACAAAGCATACATCTACTGGTATGTATTTGTTGCCCTGTTCCTGTGCTACAAGTCGATATCAATTTTTTATATGTGGCCCAAATATTATGCCCGCAACGTCTGTCAACCTAAGGTGTGCGTGTTTACGATTACGTTAAGAAAATGACACCTCCGCTAACGCTATTGGGTCTAATCGTTTTCTCCGTTTTTTCAAAAATACCGGCGAGTTTATCGGCTGAGCACAACTTTAGTGTTATTAGTTAGTTGCCCTGGCAGTTTGCTAACTTTCTGCCGCTATTTATAGGGGGTCGCATGTATAGTTTGTCCACAATTCATTAAACGGAAGTGACTTTCCAGACTGTCATAGATTTCCGGGAGTGTGCTAAATGCCGAAAGTTGTCACAACAAAGCATACATCTACTGGTATGTATTTGTTGCCCTGTTCCTGTGCTACAAGTCGATATCAATTTTTTATATGTGGCCCAAATATTATGCCCGCAACGTGTGTCAACCTAAGGTGTGCGTGTTTACGATTACGTTAAGAAAATGACACCTCCGCTAACGCTATTGGGTCTAATCGTTTTCTCCGTTTTTTCAAAAATACCGGCGAGTTTATCGGCTGAGCACAACTTTAGTGTTATTAGTTAGTTGCCCTGGCAGTTTGCTAACTTTCTGCCGCTATTTATAGGGGGTCGCATGTATAGTTTGTCCACAATTCATTAAACGGAAGTGACTTTCCAGACTGTCATAGATTTCCGGGAGTGTGCTAAATGCCGAAAGTTGTCACAACAAAGCATACATCTACTGGTATGTATTTGTTGCCCTGTTCCTGTGCTACAAGTCGATATCAATTTTTTATATGTGGCCCAAATATTATGCCCGCAACGTGTGTCAACCTAAGGTGTGCGTGTTTACGATTACGTTAAGAAAATGACACCTCCGCTAACGCTATTGGGTCTAATCGTTTTCTCCGTTTTTTCAAAAATACCGGCGAGTTTATCGGCTGAGCACAACTTAAGTGTTATTAGTTAGTTGCCCTGGCAGTTTGCTAACTTTCTGCCGCTATTTATAGGGGGTCGCATGTATAGTTTGTCCACAATTCATTAAACGGAAGTGACTTTCCAGACTGTCATAGATTTCCGGGAGTGTGCTAAATGCCGAAAGTTGTCACAACAAAGCATACATCTACTGGTATGTATTTGTTGCCCTGTTCCTGTGCTACAAGTCGATATCAATTTTTTATATGTGGCCCAAATATTATGCCCGCAACGTCTGTCAACCTAAGGTGTGCGTGTTTACGATTACGTTAAGAAAATGACACCTCCGCTAACGCTATTGGGTCTAATCGTTTTCTCCGTTTTTTCAAAAATACCGGCGAGTTTATCGGCTGAGCACAACTTTAGTGTTATTAGTTAGTTGCCCTGGCAGTTTGCTAACTTTCTGCCGCTATTTATAGGGGGGTCGCATGTATAGTTTGTCCACAATTCATTAAACGGAAGTGACTTTCCAGACTGTCATAGATATCCGGGCTGTGCTAAATGCCGAAAGTTGTCACAACAAAGCATACATCTACTGGTATGTATTTGTTGCCCTGTTCCTGTGCTACAAGTCGATATCAATTTTTTATATGTGGCCCAAATATTATGCCCGCAACGTCTGTCAACCTAAGGTGTGCGTGTTTACGATTACGTTAAGAAAATGACACCTCCGCTAACGCTATTGGGTCTAATCGTTTTCTCCGTTTTTTCAAAAATACCGGCGAGTTTTTCGGCTGAGCACAACTTTAGTGTTATTAGTTAGTTGCCCTGGCAGTTTGCTAACTTTCTGCCGCTATTTATAGGGGGTCGCATGTATAGTTTGTCCACAATTCTTTAAACGGAAGTGACTTTCCAGACTGTCATAGATTTCCGGGAGTGTGCTAAATGCCGAAAGTTGTCACAACAAAGCATACATCTACTGGTATGTATTTGTTGCCCTGTTCCTGTGCTACAAGTCGATATCAATTTTTTATATGTGGCCCAAATATTATGCCCGCAACGTCTGTCAACCTAAGGTGTGCGTGTTTACGATTACGTTAAGAAAATGACACCGCTAACGCTATTGGGTCTAATCGTTTTCTCCGTTTTTTCAAAAATACCGGCGAGTTTATCGGCTGAGCACAACTTTAGTGTTATTAGTTAGTTGCCCTGGCAGTTTGCTAACTTTCTGCCGCTATTTATAGGGGGGTCGCATGTATAGTTTGTCCACAATTCATTAAACGGAAGTGACTTTCCAGACTGTCATAGATTTCCGGGAGTGTGCTAAATGCCGAAAGTTGTCACAACAAAGCATACATCTACTGGTATGTATTTGTTGCCCTGTTCCTGTGCTACAAGTCGATATCAATTTTTTATATGTGGCCCAAATATTATGCCCGCAACGTCTGTCAACCTAAGGTGTGCGTGTTTACGATTACGTTAAGAAAATGACACCTCCGCTAACGCTATTGGGTCTAATCGTTTTCTCCGTTTTTTCAAAAATACCGGCGAGTTTTTCGGCTGAGCACAACTTTAGTGTTATTAGTTAGTTGCCCTGGCAGTTTGCTAACTTTCTGCCGCTATTTATAGGGGGTCGCATGTATAGTTTGTCCACAATTCATTAAACGGAAGTGACTTTCCAGACTGTCATAGATTTCCGGGAGTGTGCTAAATGCCGAAAATTGTCACAACAAAGCATACATCTACTGGTATGTATTTGTTGCCCTGTTCCTGTGCTACAAGTCTATATCAATTTTTTATATGTGGCCCAAATATTATGCCCGCAACGTGTGTCAACCTAAGGTGTGCGTGTTTACGATTACGTTAAGAAAATGACACCTCCGCTAACGCTATTGGGTCTAATCGTTTTCTCCGTTTTTTCAAAAATACCGGCGAGTTTATCGGCTGAGCACAACTTTAGTGTTATTAGTTAGTTGCCCTGGCAGTTTGCTAACTTTCTGCCGCTATTTATAGGGGGTCGCATGTATAGTTTGTCCACAATTCATTAAACGGAAGTGACTTTCCAGACTGTCATAGATTTCCGGGAGTGTGCTAAATGCCGAAAGTTGTCACAACAAAGCATACATCTACTGGTATGTATTTGTTGCCCTGTTCCTGTGCTACAAGTCGATATCAATTTTTTATATGTGGCCCAAATATTATGCCTGCAACGTGTGTCAACCTAAGGTGTGCGTGTTTACGATTACGTTAAGAAAATGACACCTCCGCTAACGCTATTGGGTCTAATCGTTTTCTCCGTTTTTTCAAAAATACCGGCGAGCTTCTCGGCTGAGCACAACTTTAGTGTTATTAGTTAGTTGCCCTGGCAGTTTGCTAACTTTCTGCCGCTATTTATAGGGGGTCGCATGTATAGTTTGTCCACAATTCATTAAACGGAAGTGACTTTCCAGACTGTCATAGATTTCCGGGAGTGTGCTAAATGCCGAAAGTTGTCACAACAAAGCATACATCTACTGGTATGTATTTGTTGCCCTGTTCCTGTGCTACAAGTCGATATCAATTTTTTATATGTGGCCCAAATATTATGCCCGCAACGTGTGTCAACCTAAGGTGTGCGTGTTTACGATTACGTTAAGAAAATGACACCTCCGCTAACGCTATTGGGTCTAATCGTTTTCTCCGTTTTTTCAAAAATACCGGCGAGTTTATCGGCTGAGCACAACTTTAGTGTTATTAGTTAGTTGCCCTGGCAGTTTGCTAACTTTCTGCCGCTATTTATAGGGGGTCGCATGTATAGTTTGTCCACAATTCATTAAACGGAAGTGACTTTCCAGACTGTCATAGATTTCCGGGAGTGTGCTAAATGCCGAAAGTTGTCACAACAAAGCATACATCTACTGGTATGTATTTGTTGCCCTGTTCCTGTGCTACAAGTCGATATCAATTTTTTATATGTGGCCCAAATATTATGCCCGCAACGTCTGTCAACCTAAGGTGTGCGTGTTTACGATTACGTTAAGAAAATGACACCTCCGCTAACGCTATTGGGTCTAATCGTTTTCTCCGTTTTTTCAAAAATACCGGCGAGTTTATCGGCTGAGCACAACTTTAGTGTTATTAGTTAGTTGCCCTGGCAGTTTGCTAACTTTCTGCCGCTATTTATAGGGGGTCGCATGTATAGTTTGTCCACAATTCATTAAACGGAAGTGACTTTCCAGACTGTCATAGATTTCCGGGAGTGTGCTAAATGCCGAAAGTTGTCACAACAAAGCATACATCTACTGGTATGTATTTGTTGCCCTGTTCCTGTGCTACAAGTCGATATCAATTTTTTATATGTGGCCCAAATATTATGCCCGCAACGTGTGTCAACCTAAGGTGTGCGTGTTTACGATTACGTTAAGAAAATGACACCTCCGCTAACGCTATTGGGTCTAATCGTTTTCTCCGTTTTTTCAAAAATACCGGCGAGTTTATCGGCTGAGCACAACTTTAGTGTTATTAGTTAGTTGCCCTGGCAGTTTGCTAACTTTCTGCCGCTATTTATAGGGGGTCGCATGTATAGTTTGTCCACAATTCATTAAACGGAAGTGACTTTCCAGACTGTCATAGATTTCCGGGAGTGTGCTAAATGCCGAAAATTGTCACAACAAAGCATACATCTACTGGTATGTATTTGTTGCCCTGTTCCTGTGCTACAAGTCTATATCAATTTTTTATATGTGGCCCAAATATTATGCCCGCAACGTGTGTCAACCTAAGGTGTGCGTGTTTACGATTACGTTAAGAAAATGACACCTCCGCTAACGCTATTGGGTCTAATCGTTTTCTCCGTTTTTTCAAAAATACCGGCGAGTTTATCGGCTGAGCACAACTTTAGTGTTATTAGTTAGTTGCCCTGGCAGTTTGCTAACTTTCTGCCGCTATTTATAGGGGGTCGCATGTATAGTTTGTCCACAATTCATTAAACGGAAGTGACTTTCCAGACTGTCATAGATTTCCGGGAGTGTGCTAAATGCCGAAAGTTGTCACAACAAAGCATACATCTACTGGTATGTATTTGTTGCCCTGTTCCTGTGCTACAAGTCGATATCAATTTTTTATATGTGGCCCAAATATTATGCCCGCAACGTGTGTCAACCTAAGGTGTGCGTGTTTACGATTACGTTAAGAAAATGACACCTCCGCTAACGCTATTGGGTCTAATCGTTTTCTCCGTTTTTTCAAAAATACCGGCGAGCTTCTCGGCTGAGCACAACTTTAGTGTTATTAGTTAGTTGCCCTGGCAGTTTGCTAACTTTCTGCCGCTATTTATAGGGGGTCGCATGTATAGTTTGTCCACAATTCATTAAACGGAAGTGACTTTCCAGACTGTCATAGATTTCCGGGAGTGTGCTAAATGCCGAAAGTTGTCACAACAAAGCATACATCTACTGGTATGTATTTGTTGCCCTGTTCCTGTGCTACAAGTCGATATCAATTTTTTATATGTGGCCCAAATATTATGCCCGCAACGTGTGTCAACCTAAGGTGTGCGTGTTTACGATTACGTTAAGAAAATGACACCTCCGCTAACGCTATTGGGTCTAATCGTTTTCTCCGTTTTTTCAAAAATACCGGCGAGTTTATCGGCTGAGCACAACTTTAGTGTTATTAGTTAGTTGCCCTGGCAGTTTGCTAACTTTCTGCCGCTATTTATAGGGGGTCGCATGTATAGTTTGTCCACAATTCATTAAACGGAAGTGACTTTCCAGACTGTCATAGATTTCCGGGAGTGTGCTAAATGCCGAAAGTTGTCACAACAAAGCATACATCTACTGGTATGTATTTGTTGCCCTGTTCCTGTGCTACAAGTCGATATCAATTTTTTATATGTGGCCCAAATATTATGCCCGCAACGTCTGTCAACCTAAGGTGTGCGTGTTTACGATTACGTTAAGAAAATGACACCTCCGCTAACGCTATTGGGTCTAATCGTTTTCTCCGTTTTTTCAAAAATACCGGCGAGTTTATCGGCTGAGCACAACTTTAGTGTTATTAGTTAGTTGCCCTGGCAGTTTGCTAACTTTCTGCCGCTATTTATAGGGGGTCGCATGTATAGTTTGTCCACAATTCATTAAACGGAAGTGACTTTCCAGACTGTCATAGATTTCCGGGAGTGTGCTAAATGCCGAAAGTTGTCACAACAAAGCATACATCTACTGGTATGTATTTGTTGCCCTGTTCCTGTGCTACAAGTCGATATCAATTTTTTATATGTGGCCCAAATATTATGCCCGCAACGTGTGTCAACCTAAGGTGTGCGTGTTTACGATTACGTTAAGAAAATGACACCTCCGCTAACGCTATTGGGTCTAATCGTTTTCTCCGTTTTTTCAAAAATACCGGCGAGTTTATCGGCTGAGCACAACTTTAGTGTTATTAGTTAGTTGCCCTGGCAGTTTGCTAACTTTCTGCCGCTATTTATAGGGGGTCGCATGTATAGTTTGTCCACAATTCATTAAACGGAAGTGACTTTCCAGACTGTCATAGATTTCCGGGAGTGTGCTAAATGCCGAAAGTTGTCACAACAAAGCATACATCTACTGGTATGTATTTGTTGCCCTGTTCCTGTGCTACAAGTCGATATCAATTTTTTATATGTGGCCCAAATATTATGCCCGCAACGTCTGTCAACCTAAGGTGTGCGTGTTTACGATTACGTTAAGAAAATGACACCTCCGCTAACGCTATTGGGTCTAATCGTTTTCTCCGTTTTTTCAAAAATACCGGCGAGTTTCTCGGCTGAGCACAACTTTAGTGTTATTAGTTAGTTGCCCTGGCAGTTTGCTAACTTTCTGCCGCTATTTATAGGGGGTCGCATGTATAGTTTGTCCACAATTCATTAAACGGAAGTGACTTTCCAGACTGTCATAGATTTCCGGGAGTGTGCTAAATGCCGAAAGTTGTCACAACAAAGCATACATCTACTGGTATGTATTTGTTGCCCTGTTCCTGTGCTACAAGTCGATATCAATTTTTTATATGTGGCCCAAATATTATGCCCGCAACGTCTGTCAACCTAAGGTGTGCGTGTTTACGATTACGTTAAGAAAATGACACCTCCGCTAACGCTATTGGGTCTAATCGTTTTCTCCGTTTTTTTCAAAAATACCGGCGAGTTTCTCGGCTGAGCACAACTTTAGTGTTATTAGTTAGTTGCCCTGGCAGTTTGCTAACGTTCTGCCGCTATTTATAGGGGGTCGCATGTATAATTTGTCCACAATTCATTAAACGGAAGTGACTTTCCAGACTGTCATAGATTTCCGGGAGTGTGCTAAAAGCCGAAAGTTGTCACAACAAAGCATACATCGATTGGTATGTATTTGTTGCCCTGTTCCTGTGCTACAAGTCGATATCAATTTTTTATATGTGGCCCAAATATTATGCCCGCAACGTCTGTCAACCTAAGGTGTGCGTGTTTACGATTACGTTAAGAAAATGACACCTCCGCTAACGCTATTGGGTCTAATCGTTTTCTCCGTTTTTTCAAAAATACCGGCGAGTTTCTCGGCTGAGCACAACTTTAGTGTTATTAGTTAGTCGCCCTGGCAGTTTGCTAACTTTCTGCCGCTATTTATAGGGGGTCGCATGTATAGTTTGTCCACAATTCATTAAACGGAAGTGACTTTCCAGACTGTCATAGATTTCCGGGAGTGTGCTAAATGCCAAAAGTTGTCACAACAAAGCATACATCTACTGGTATGTATTTGTTGCCCTGTTCCTGTGCTACAAGTCGATATCAATTTTTTATATGTGGCCCAAATATTATGCCCGCAACGTCTGTCAACCTAAGGTGTGCGTGTTTACGATTACGTTAAGAAAATGACACCGCTAACGCTATTGGGTCTAATCGTTTTCTCCGTTTTTTCAAAAATACCGGCGAGTTTATCGGCTGAGCACAACTTTAGTGTTATTAGTTAGTTGCCCTGGCAGTTTGCTAACTTTCTGCCGCTATTTATAGGGGGTCGCATGTATAGTTTGTCCACAATTCATTAAACTGAAGTGACTTTCCAGACTGTCATAGATTTCTGGGCTGTGCTAAATGCCGAAAGTTGTCACAACAAAGCATACATCTACTGGTATGTATTTGTTGCCCTGTTCCTGTGCTACAAGTCGATATCAATTTTTTATATGTGGCCCAAATATTATGCCCGCAACGTCTGTCAACCTAAGGTGTGCGTGTTTACGATTACGTTAAGAAAATGACACCTCCGCTAACGCTATTGGGTCTAATCGTTTTCTCCGTTTTTTCAAAAATACCGGCGAGTTTTTCGGCTGAGCACAACTTTAGTGTTATTAGTTAGTTGCCCTGGCAGTTTGCTAACTTTCTGCCGCTATTTATAGGGGGTCGCATGTATAGTTTGTCCACAATTCATTAAACGGAAGTGACTTTCCAGACTGTCATAGATTTCCGGGAGTGTGCTAAATGCCGAAAGTTGTCACAACAAAGCATACATCTACTGGTATGTATTTGTTGCCCTGTTCCTGTGCTACAAGTCAATATCAATTTTTTATATGTGGCCCAAATATTATGCCCGCAACGTGTGTCAACCTAAGGTGTGCGTGTTTACGATTACGTTAAGAAAATGACACCTCCGCTAACGCTATTGGGTCTAATCGTTTTCTCCGTTTTTTCAAAAATACCGGCGAGTTTATCGGCTGAGCACAACTTTAGTGTTATTAGTTAGTTGCCCTGGCAGTTTGCTAACTTTCTGCCGCTATTTATAGGGGGTCGCATGTATAGTTTGTCCACAATTCATTAAACGGAAGTGACTTTCCAGACTGTCATAGATTTCCGGGAGTGTGCTAAATGCCGAAAGTTGTCACAACAAAGCATACATCTACTGGTATGTATTTGTTGCCCTGTTCCTGTGCTACAAGTCGATATCAATTTTTTATATGTGGCCCAAATATTATGCCCGCAACGTGTGTCAACCTAAGGTGTGCGTGTTTACGATTACGTTAAGAAAATTACACCTCCGCTAACGCTATTGGGTCTAATCGTTTTCTCCGTTTTTTCAAAAATACCGGCGAGTTTATCGGCTGAGCACAACTTTAGTGTTATTAGTTAGTTGCCCTGGCAGTTTGCTAACTTTCTGCCGCTATTTATAGGGGGTCGCATGTATAGTTTGTCCACAATTCATTAAACGGAAGTGACTTTCCAGACTGTCATAGATTTCCGGGAGTGTGCTAAATGCCGAAAGTTGTCACAACAAAGCATACATCTACTGGTATGTATTTGTTGCCCTGTTCCTGTGCTACAAGTCGATATCAATTTTTTATATGTGGCCCAAATATTATGCCCGCAACGTCTGTCAACCTAAGGTGTGCGTGTTTACGATTACGTTAAGAAAATGACACCTCCGCTAACGCTATTGGGTCTAATCGTTTTCTCCGTTTTTTCAAAAATACCGGCGAGTTTCTCGGCTGAGCACAACTTTAGTGTTATTAGTTAGTTGCCCTGGCAGTTTGCTAACTTTCTGCCGCTATTTATAGGGGGTCGCATGTATAGTTTGTCCACAATTCATTAAACGGAAGTGACTTTCCAGACTGTCATAGATTTCCGGGAGTGTGCTAAATGCCGAAAGTTGTCACAACAAAGCATACATCTACTGGTATGTATTTGTTGCCCTGTTCCTGTGCTACAAGTCGATATCAATTTTTTATATGTGGCCCAAATATTATGCCCGCAACGTCTGTCAACCTAAGGTGTGCGTGTTTACGATTACGTTAAGAAAATGACACCTCCGCTAACGCTATTGGGTCTAATCGTTTTCTCCGTTTTTTTCAAAAATACCGGCGAGTTTCTCGGCTGAGCACAACTTTAGTGTTATTAGTTAGTTGCCCTGGCAGTTTGCTAACGTTCTGCCGCTATTTATAGGGGGTCGCATGTATAATTTGTCCACAATTCATTAAACGGAAGTGACTTTCCAGACTGTCATAGATTTCCGGGAGTGTGCTAAAAGCCGAAAGTTGTCACAACAAAGCATACATCGATTGGTATGTATTTGTTGCCCTGTTCCTGTGCTACAAGTCGATATCAATTTTTTATATGTGGCCCAAATATTATGCCCGCAACGTCTGTCAACCTAAGGTGTGCGTGTTTACGATTACGTTAAGAAAATGACACCTCCGCTAACGCTATTGGGTCTAATCGTTTTCTCCGTTTTTTCAAAAATACCGGCGAGTTTCTCGGCTGAGCACAACTTTAGTGTTATTAGTTAGTCGCCCTGGCAGTTTGCTAACTTTCTGCCGCTATTTATAGGGGGTCGCATGTATAGTTTGTCCACAATTCATTAAACGGAAGTGACTTTCCAGACTGTCATAGATTTCCGGGAGTGTGCTAAATGCCAAAAGTTGTCACAACAAAGCATACATCTACTGGTATGTATTTGTTGCCCTGTTCCTGTGCTACAAGTCGATATCAATTTTTTATATGTGGCCCAAATATTATGCCCGCAACGTCTGTCAACCTAAGGTGTGCGTGTTTACGATTACGTTAAGAAAATGACACCGCTAACGCTATTGGGTCTAATCGTTTTCTCCGTTTTTTCAAAAATACCGGCGAGTTTATCGGCTGAGCACAACTTTAGTGTTATTAGTTAGTTGCCCTGGCAGTTTGCTAACTTTCTGCCGCTATTTATAGGGGGTCGCATGTATAGTTTGTCCACAATTCATTAAACTGAAGTGACTTTCCAGACTGTCATAGATTTCTGGGCTGTGCTAAATGCCGAAAGTTGTCACAACAAAGCATACATCTACTGGTATGTATTTGTTGCCCTGTTCCTGTGCTACAAGTCGATATCAATTTTTTATATGTGGCCCAAATATTATGCCCGCAACGTCTGTCAACCTAAGGTGTGCGTGTTTACGATTACGTTAAGAAAATGACACCTCCGCTAACGCTATTGGGTCTAATCGTTTTCTCCGTTTTTTCAAAAATACCGGCGAGTTTTTCGGCTGAGCACAACTTTAGTGTTATTAGTTAGTTGCCCTGGCAGTTTGCTAACTTTCTGCCGCTATTTATAGGGGGTCGCATGTATAGTTTGTCCACAATTCATTAAACGGAAGTGACTTTCCAGACTGTCATAGATTTCCGGGAGTGTGCTAAATGCCGAAAGTTGTCACAACAAAGCATACATCTACTGGTATGTATTTGTTGCCCTGTTCCTGTGCTACAAGTCAATATCAATTTTTTATATGTGGCCCAAATATTATGCCCGCAACGTGTGTCAACCTAAGGTGTGCGTGTTTACGATTACGTTAAGAAAATGACACCTCCGCTAACGCTATTGGGTCTAATCGTTTTCTCCGTTTTTTCAAAAATACCGGCGAGTTTATCGGCTGAGCACAACTTTAGTGTTATTAGTTAGTTGCCCTGGCAGTTTGCTAACTTTCTGCCGCTATTTATAGGGGGTCGCATGTATAGTTTGTCCACAATTCATTAAACGGAAGTGACTTTCCAGACTGTCATAGATTTCCGGGAGTGTGCTAAATGCCGAAAGTTGTCACAACAAAGCATACATCTACTGGTATGTATTTGTTGCCCTGTTCCTGTGCTACAAGTCGATATCAATTTTTTATATGTGGCCCAAATATTATGCCCGCAACGTGTGTCAACCTAAGGTGTGCGTGTTTACGATTACGTTAAGAAAATTACACCTCCGCTAACGCTATTGGGTCTAATCGTTTTCTCCGTTTTTTCAAAAATACCGGCGAGTTTATCGGCTGAGCACAACTTTAGTGTTATTAGTTAGTTGCCCTGGCAGTTTGCTAACTTTCTGCCGCTATTTATAGGGGGTCGCATGTATAGTTTGTCCACAATTCATTAAACGGAAGTGACTTTCCAGACTGTCATAGATTTCCGGGAGTGTGCTAAATGCCGAAAGTTGTCACAACAAAGCATACATCTACTGGTATGTATTTGTTGCCCTGTTCCTGTGCTACAAGTCGATATCAATTTTTTATATGTGGCCCAAATATTATGCCTGCAACGTGTGTCAACCTAAGGTGTGCGTGTTTACGATTACGTTAAGAAAATGACACCTCCGCTAACGCTATTGGGTCTAATCGTTTTCTCCGTTTTTTCAAAAATACCGGCGAGTTTATCGGCTGAGCACAACTTTAGTGTTATTAGTTAGTTGCCCTGGCAGTTTGCTAACTTTCTGCCGCTATTTATAGGGGGTCGCATGTATAGTTTGTCCACAATTCATTAAACGGAAGTGACTTTCCAGACTGTCATAGATTTCCGAGAGTGTGCTAAATGCCGAAAGTTGTCACAACAAAGCATACATCTACTGGTATGTATTTGTTGCCCTGTTCCTGTGCTACAAGTCGATATCAATTTTTTATATGTGGCCCAAATATTATGCCCGCAACGTGTGTCAACCTAAGGTGTGCGTGTTTACGATTACGTTAAGAAAATGACACCTCCGCTAACGCTATTGGGTCTAATCGTTTTCTCCGTTTTTTCAAAAATACCGGCGAGTTTATCGGCTGAGCACAACTTTAGTGTTATTAGTTAGTTGCCCTGGCAGTTTGCTAACTTTCTGCCGCTATTTATAGGGGGTCGCATGTATAGTTTGTCCACAATTCATTAAACGGAAGTGACTTTCCAGACTGTCATAGATTTCCGGGAGTGTGCTAAATGCCGAAAGTTGTCACAACAAAGCATACATCTACTGGTATGTATTTGTTGCCCTGTTCCTGTGCTACAAGTCGATATCAATTTTTTATATGTGGCCCAAATATTATGCCCGCAACGTCTGTCAACCTAAGGTGTGCGTGTTTACGATTACGTTAAGAAAATGACACCTCCGCTAACGCTATTGGGTCTAATCGTTTTCTCCGTTTTTTCAAAAATACCGGCGAGTTTATCGGCTGAGCACAACTTTAGTGTTATTAGTTAGTTGCCCTGGCAGTTTTCTAACTTTCTGCCGCTATTTATAGGGGGTCGCATGTATAGTTTGTCCACAATTCATTAAACGGAAGTGACTTTCCAGACTGTCATAGATTTCCGGGAGTGTGCTAAATGCCGAAAGTTGTCACAACAAAGCATACATCTACTGGTATGTATTTGTTGCCCTGTTCCTGTGCTACAAGTCGATATCAATTTTTTATATGTGGCCCAAATATTATGCCCGCAACGTGTGTCAACCTAAGGTGTGCGTGTTTACGATTACGTTAAGAAAATTACACCTCCGCTAACGCTATTGGGTCTAATCGTTTTCTCCGTTTTTTCAAAAATACCGGCGAGTTTATCGGCTGAGCACAACTTTAGTGTTATTAGTTAGTTGCCCTGGCAGTTTGCTAACTTTCTGCCGCTATTTATAGGGGGTCGCATGTATAGTTTGTCCACAATTCATTAAACGGAAGTGACTTTCCAGACTGTCATAGATTTCCGGGAGTGTGCTAAATGCCGAAAGTTGTCACAACAAAGCATACATCTACTGGTATGTATTTGTTGCCCTGTTCCTGTGCTACAAGTCGATATCAATTTTTTATATGTGGCCCAAATATTATGCCCGCAACGTCTGTCAACCTAAGGTGTGCGTGTTTACGATTACGTTAAGAAAATGACACCTCCGCTAACGCTATTGGGTCTAATCGTTTTCTCCGTTTTTTCAAAAATACCGGCGAGTTTCTCGGCTGAGCACAACTTTAGTGTTATTAGTTAGTTGCCCTGGCAGTTTGCTAACTTTCTGCCGCTATTTATAGGGGGTCGCATGTATAGTTTGTCCACAATTCATTAAACGGAAGTGACTTTCCAGACTGTCATAGATTTCCGGGAGTGTGCTAAATGCCGAAAGTTGTCACAACAAAGCATACATCTACTGGTATGTATTTGTTGCCCTGTTCCTGTGCTACAAGTCGATATCAATTTTTTATATGTGGCCCAAATATTATGCCCGCAACGTCTGTCAACCTAAGGTGTGCGTGTTTACGATTACGTTAAGAAAATGACACCTCCGCTAACGCTATTGGGTCTAATCGTTTTCTCCGTTTTTTTCAAAAATACCGGCGAGTTTCTCGGCTGAGCACAACTTTAGTGTTATTAGTTAGTTGCCCTGGCAGTTTGCTAACGTTCTGCCGCTATTTATAGGGGGTCGCATGTATAATTTGTCCACAATTCATTAAACGGAAGTGACTTTCCAGACTGTCATAGATTTCCGGGAGTGTGCTAAAAGCCGAAAGTTGTCACAACAAAGCATACATCGATTGGTATGTATTTGTTGCCCTGTTCCTGTGCTACAAGTCGATATCAATTTTTTATATGTGGCCCAAATATTATGCCCGCAACGTCTGTCAACCTAAGGTGTGCGTGTTTACGATTACGTTAAGAAAATGACACCTCCGCTAACGCTATTGGGTCTAATCGTTTTCTCCGTTTTTTCAAAAATACCGGCGAGTTTCTCGGCTGAGCACAACTTTAGTGTTATTAGTTAGTCGCCCTGGCAGTTTGCTAACTTTCTGCCGCTATTTATAGGGGGTCGCATGTATAGTTTGTCCACAATTCATTAAACGGAAGTGACTTTCCAGACTGTCATAGATTTCCGGGAGTGTGCTAAATGCCAAAAGTTGTCACAACAAAGCATACATCTACTGGTATGTATTTGTTGCCCTGTTCCTGTGCTACAAGTCGATATCAATTTTTTATATGTGGCCCAAATATTATGCCCGCAACGTCTGTCAACCTAAGGTGTGCGTGTTTACGATTACGTTAAGAAAATGACACCGCTAACGCTATTGGGTCTAATCGTTTTCTCCGTTTTTTCAAAAATACCGGCGAGTTTATCGGCTGAGCACAACTTTAGTGTTATTAGTTAGTTGCCCTGGCAGTTTGCTAACTTTCTGCCGCTATTTATAGGGGGTCGCATGTATAGTTTGTCCACAATTCATTAAACTGAAGTGACTTTCCAGACTGTCATAGATTTCTGGGCTGTGCTAAATGCCGAAAGTTGTCACAACAAAGCATACATCTACTGGTATGTATTTGTTGCCCTGTTCCTGTGCTACAAGTCGATATCAATTTTTTATATGTGGCCCAAATATTATGCCCGCAACGTCTGTCAACCTAAGGTGTGCGTGTTTACGATTACGTTAAGAAAATGACACCTCCGCTAACGCTATTGGGTCTAATCGTTTTCTCCGTTTTTTCAAAAATACCGGCGAGTTTTTCGGCTGAGCACAACTTTAGTGTTATTAGTTAGTTGCCCTGGCAGTTTGCTAACTTTCTGCCGCTATTTATAGGGGGTCGCATGTATAGTTTGTCCACAATTCATTAAACGGAAGTGACTTTCCAGACTGTCATAGATTTCCGGGAGTGTGCTAAATGCCGAAAGTTGTCACAACAAAGCATACATCTACTGGTATGTATTTGTTGCCCTGTTCCTGTGCTACAAGTCAATATCAATTTTTTATATGTGGCCCAAATATTATGCCCGCAACGTGTGTCAACCTAAGGTGTGCGTGTTTACGATTACGTTAAGAAAATGACACCTCCGCTAACGCTATTGGGTCTAATCGTTTTCTCCGTTTTTTCAAAAATACCGGCGAGTTTATCGGCTGAGCACAACTTTAGTGTTATTAGTTAGTTGCCCTGGCAGTTTGCTAACTTTCTGCCGCTATTTATAGGGGGTCGCATGTATAGTTTGTCCACAATTCATTAAACGGAAGTGACTTTCCAGACTGTCATAGATTTCCGGGAGTGTGCTAAATGCCGAAAGTTGTCACAACAAAGCATACATCTACTGGTATGTATTTGTTGCCCTGTTCCTGTGCTACAAGTCGATATCAATTTTTTATATGTGGCCCAAATATTATGCCCGCAACGTGTGTCAACCTAAGGTGTGCGTGTTTACGATTACGTTAAGAAAATTACACCTCCGCTAACGCTATTGGGTCTAATCGTTTTCTCCGTTTTTTCAAAAATACCGGCGAGTTTATCGGCTGAGCACAACTTTAGTGTTATTAGTTAGTTGCCCTGGCAGTTTGCTAACTTTCTGCCGCTATTTATAGGGGGTCGCATGTATAGTTTGTCCACAATTCATTAAACGGAAGTGACTTTCCAGACTGTCATAGATTTCCGGGAGTGTGCTAAATGCCGAAAGTTGTCACAACAAAGCATACATCTACTGGTATGTATTTGTTGCCCTGTTCCTGTGCTACAAGTCGATATCAATTTTTTATATGTGGCCCAAATATTATGCCTGCAACGTGTGTCAACCTAAGGTGTGCGTGTTTACGATTACGTTAAGAAAATGACACCTCCGCTAACGCTATTGGGTCTAATCGTTTTCTCCGTTTTTTCAAAAATACCGGCGAGTTTATCGGCTGAGCACAACTTTAGTGTTATTAGTTAGTTGCCCTGGCAGTTTGCTAACTTTCTGCCGCTATTTATAGGGGGTCGCATGTATAGTTTGTCCACAATTCATTAAACGGAAGTGACTTTCCAGACTGTCATAGATTTCCGAGAGTGTGCTAAATGCCGAAAGTTGTCACAACAAAGCATACATCTACTGGTATGTATTTGTTGCCCTGTTCCTGTGCTACAAGTCGATATCAATTTTTTATATGTGGCCCAAATATTATGCCCGCAACGTGTGTCAACCTAAGGTGTGCGTGTTTACGATTACGTTAAGAAAATGACACCTCCGCTAACGCTATTGGGTCTAATCGTTTTCTCCGTTTTTTCAAAAATACCGGCGAGTTTATCGGCTGAGCACAACTTTAGTGTTATTAGTTAGTTGCCCTGGCAGTTTGCTAACTTTCTGCCGCTATTTATAGGGGGTCGCATGTATAGTTTGTCCACAATTCATTAAACGGAAGTGACTTTCCAGACTGTCATAGATTTCCGGGAGTGTGCTAAATGCCGAAAGTTGTCACAACAAAGCATACATCTACTGGTATGTATTTGTTGCCCTGTTCCTGTGCTACAAGTCGATATCAATTTTTTATATGTGGCCCAAATATTATGCCCGCAACGTCTGTCAACCTAAGGTGTGCGTGTTTACGATTACGTTAAGAAAATGACACCTCCGCTAACGCTATTGGGTCTAATCGTTTTCTCCGTTTTTTCAAAAATACCGGCGAGTTTATCGGCTGAGCACAACTTTAGTGTTATTAGTTAGTTGCCCTGGCAGTTTTCTAACTTTCTGCCGCTATTTATAGGGGGTCGCATGTATAGTTTGTCCACAATTCATTAAACGGAAGTGACTTTCCAGACTGTCATAGATTTCCGGGAGTGTGCTAAATGCCGAAAGTTGTCACAACAAAGCATACATCTACTGGTATGTATTTGTTGCCCTGTTCCTGTGCTACAAGTCGATATCAATTTTTTATATGTGGCCCAAATATTATGCCCGCAACGTCTGTCAACCTAAGGTGTGCGTGTTTACGATTACGTTAAGAAAATGACACCTCCGCTAACGCTATTGGGTCTAATCGTTTTCTCCGTTTTTTTCAAAAATACCGGCGAGTTTATCGGCTGAGCACAACTTTAGTGTTATTAGTTAGTTGCCCTGGCAGTTTGCTAACTTTCTGCCGCTATTTATAGGGGGTCGCATGTATAGTTTGTCCACAATTCATTAAACGGAAGTGACTTTCCAGACTGTCATAGATTTCCGGGAGTGTGCTAAATGCCGAAAGTTGTCACAACAAAGCATACATCTACTGGTATGTATTTGTTGCCCTGTTCCTGTGCTACAAGTCGATATCAATTTTTTATATGTGGCCCAAATATTATGCCCGCAACGTGTGTCAACCTAAGGTGTGCGTGTTTACGATTACGTTAAGAAAATGACACCTCCGCTAACGCTATTGGGTCTAATCGTTTTCTCCGTTTTTTCAAAAATACCGGCGAGTTTATCGGCTGAGCACAACTTTAGTGTTATTAGTTAGTTGCCCTGGCAGTTTGCTAACTTTCTGCCGCTATTTATAGGGGGTCGCATGTATAGTTTGTCCACAATTCATTAAACGGAAGTGACTTTCCAGACTGTCATAGATTTCCGGGAGTGTGCTAAATGCCGAAAGTTGTCACAACAAAGCATACATCTACTGGTATGTATTTGTTGCCCTGTTCCTGTGCTACAAGTCGATATCAATTTTTTATATGTGGCCCAAATATTATGCCCGCAACGTCTGTCAACCTAAGGTGTGCGTGTTTACGATTACGTTAAGAAAATGACACCTCCGCTAACGCTATTGGGTCTAATCGTTTTCTCCGTTTTTTCAAAAATACCGGCGAGTTTATCGGCTGAGCACAACTTTAGTGTTATTAGTTAGTTGCCCTGGCAGTTTGCTAACTTTCTGCCGCTATTTATAGGGGGTCGCATGTATAGTTTGTCCACAATTCATTAAACGGAAGTGACTTTCCAAACTGTCATAGATTTCCGGGAGTGTGCTAAATGCCGAAAGTTGTCACAACAAAGCATACATCTACTGGTATGTATTTGTTGCCCTGTTCCTGTGCTACAAGTCGATATCAATTTTTTATATGTGGCCCAAATATTATGCCCGCAACGTCTGTCAACCTAAGGTGTGCGTGTTTACGATTACGTTAAGAAAATGACACCTCCGCTAACGCTATTGGGTCTAATCGTTTTCTCCGTTTTTTCAAAAATACCGGCGAGTTTATCGGCTGAGCACAACTTTAGTGTTATTAGTTAGTTGCCCTGGCAGTTTGCTAACTTTCTGCCGCTATTTATAGGGGGTCGCATGTATAGTTTGTCCACAATTCATTAAACGGAAGTGACTTTCCAGACTGTCATAGATTTCCGGGAGTGTGCTAAATGCCGAAAGTTGTCACAACAAAGCATACATCTACTGGTATGTATTTGTTGCCCTGTTCCTGTGCTACAAGTCGATATCAATTTTTTATATGTGGCCCAAATATTATGCCCGCAACGTGTGTCAACCTAAGGTGTGCGTGTTTACGATTACGTTAAGAAAATGACACCTCCGCTAACGCTATTGGGTCTAATCGTTTTCTCCGTTTTTTCAAAAATACCGGCGAGTTTATCGGCTGAGCACAACTTTAGTGTTATTAGTTAGTTGCCCTGGCAGTTTGCTAACTTTCTGCCGCTATTTATAGGGGGTCGCATGTATAGTTTGTCCACAATTCATTAAACGGAAGTGACTTTCCAGACTGTCATAGATTTCCGGGAGTGTGCTAAATGCCGAAAGTTGTCACAACAAAGCATACATCTACTGGTATGTATTTGTTGCCCTGTTCCTGTGCTACAAGTCGATATCAATTTTTTATATGTGGCCCAAATATTATGCCCGCAACGTGTGTCAACCTAAGGTGTGCGTGTTTACGATTACGTTAAGAAAATGACACCTCCGCTAACGCTATTGGGTCTAATCGTTTTCTCCGTTTTTTCAAAAATACCGGCGAGTTTATCGGCTGAGCACAACTTTAGTGTTATTAGTTAGTTGCCCTGGCAGTTTGCTAACTTTCTGCCGCTATTTATAGGGGGTCGCATGTATAGTTTGTCCACAATTCATTAAACGGAAGTGACTTTCCAGACTGTCATAGATTTCCGGGAGTGTGCTAAATGCCGAAAGTTGTCACAACAAAGCATACATCTACTGGTATGTATTTGTTGCCCTGTTCCTGTGCTACAAGTCGATATCAATTTTTTATATGTGGCCCAAATATTATGCCCGCAACGTGTGTCAACCTAAGGTGTGCGTGTTTACGATTACGTTAAGAAAATGACACCTCCGCTAACGCTATTGGGTCTAATCGTTTTCTCCGTTTTTTCAAAAATACCGGCGAGTTTATCGGCTGAGCACAACTTTAGTGTTATTAGTTAGTTGCCCTGGCAGTTTGCTAACTTTCTGCCGCTATTTATAGGGGGTCGCATGTATAGTTTGTCCACAATTCATTAAACGGAAGTGACTTTCCAGACTGTCATAGATTTCCGGGAGTGTGCTAAATGCCGAAAGTTGTCAGAACAAAGCATACATCTACTGGTATGTATTTGTTGCCCTGTTCCTGTGCTACAAGTCGATATCAATTTTTTATATGTGGCCCAAATATTATGCCCGCAACGTCTGTCAACCTAAGGTGTGCGTGTTTACGATTACGTTAAGAAAATGACACCTCCGCTAACGCTATTGGGTCTAATCGTTTTCTCCGTTTTTTCAAAAATACCGGCGAGTTTATCGGCTGAGCACAACTTTAGTGTTATTAGTTAGTTGCCCTGGCAGTTTGCTAACTTTCTGCCGCTATTTATAGGGGGTCGCATGTATAGTTTGTCCACAATTCATTAAACGGAAGTGACTTTCCAGACTGTCATAGATTTCCGGGAGTGTGCTAAATGCCGAAAGTTGTCACAACAAAGCATACATCTACTGGTATGTATTTGTTGCCCTGTTCCTGTGCTACAAGTCGATATCAATTTTTTATATGTGGCCCAAATATTATGCCCGCAACGTCTGTCAACCTAAGGTGTGCGTGTTTACGATTACGTTAAGAAAATGACACCTCCGCTAACGCTATTGGGTCTAATCGTTTTCTCCGTTTTTTCAAAAATACCGGCGAGTTTATCGGCTGAGCACAACTTTAGTGTTATTAGTTAGTTGCCCTGGCAGTTTGCTAACTTTCTGCCGCTATTTATAGGGGGTCGCATGTATAGTTTGTCCACAATTCATTAAACGGAAGTGACTTTCCAGACTGTCATAGATTTCCGGGAGTGTGCTAAATGCCGAAAGTTGTCACAACAAAGCATACATCTACTGGTATGTATTTGTTGCCCTGTTCCTGTGCTACAAGTCGATATCAATTTTTTATATGTGGCCCAAATATTATGCCCGCAACGTCTGTCAACCTAAGGTGTGCGTGTTTACGATTACGTTAAGAAAATGACACCTCCGCTAACGCTATTGGGTCTAATCGTTTTCTCCGTTTTTTCAAAAATACCGGCGAGTTTATCGGCTGAGCACAACTTTAGTGTTATTAGTTAGTTGCCCTGGCAGTTTGCTAACTTTCTGCCGCTATTTATAGGGGGTCGCATGTATAGTTTGTCCACAATTCATTAAACGGAAGTGACTTTCCAGACTGTCATAGATTTCCGGGAGTGTGCTAAATGCCGAAAGTTGTCACAACAAAGCATACATCTACTGGTATGTATTTGTTGCCCTGTTCCTGTGCTACAAGTCGATATCAATTTTTTATATGTGGCCCAAATATTATGCCCGCAACGTCTGTCAACCTAAGGTGTGCGTGTTTACGATTACGTTAAGAAAATGACACCTCCGCTAACGCTATTGGGTCTAATCGTTTTCTCCGTTTTTTCAAAAATACCGGCGAGTTTATCGGCTGAGCACAACTTTAGTGTTATTAGTTAGTTGCCCTGGCAGTTTGCTAACTTTCTGCCGCTATTTATAGGGGGTCGCATGTATAGTTTGTCCACAATTCATTAAACGGAAGTGACTTTCCAGACTGTCATAGATTTCCGGGAGTGTGCTAAATGCCGAAAGTTGTCACAACAAAGCATACATCTACTGGTATGTATTTGTTGCCCTGTTCCTGTGCTACAAGTCGATATCAATTTTTTATATGTGGCCCAAATATTATGCCCGCAACGTCTGTCAACCTAAGGTGTGCGTGTTTACGATTACGTTAAGAAAATGACACCTCCGCTAACGCTATTGGGTCTAATCGTTTTCTCCGTTTTTTCAAAAATACCGGCGAGTTTATCGGCTGGGCACAACTTTAGCGTTATTAGTTAGTTGCCCTGGCAGTTTGCTAACTTTCTGCCGCTATTTATAGGGGGTCGCATGTGTAGTTTGTCCACAATTCATTAAACGGAAGTGACTTTCCAGACTGTCATAGATTTCCGGGAGTGTGCTAAATGCCGAAAGTTGTTACAACAAAGCATACATCTACTGGTATGAATTTGTTGCCCTGTTCCTGTGCTACAAGTCGATATCAATTTTTTATATGTGGCCCAAATATTATGCCCGCAACGTCTGTCAACCTAAGGTGTGCGTGTTTACGATAACGTTAACAAAATGACACCTCCGCTAACGTTATTGGGTCTAATCGTTTTCTCCGTTTTTTCAAAAATACCGGCGAGTTTATCGGCTGGGCACAACTTTAGCGTTATTAGTTAGTTGCCCTGGCAGTTTGCTAACTTTCTGCCGCCATTTATAGGGGGTCGCATGTATAGTTTGTCCACAATTCATTAAACGGAAGTGACTTTCCAGACTGTCATAGATTTCCGGGAGTGTGCTAAATGCCGAAAGTTGTTACAACAAAGCATACATCTACTGGTATGAATTTGTTGCCCTGTTCCTGTGCTACAAGTCGGTATCAATTTTTTATATGTGGCCCAAATATTATGCCCGCAACGTCTGTCAACCTAAGGTGTGCGTGTTTACGATAACGTTAACAAAATGACACCTCTGCTAACGCTATTGGGTCTAATCGTTTTCTCCGTTTTTTTTCAAAAATACCGGCGAGTTTATCGGCTGGGCACAACTTTAGTGTTATTAGTTAGTTGCCCTGGCAGTTTGCTAACTTTCTGCCGCTATTTATAGGGGGTCGCATGTATAGTTTGTCCACAATTCATTAAACGGAAGTGACTTTCCATACTGTCAACCTAACTGTCAGCAATGACATTATTACAGTCAACAGTGACAAAATAAGTCAACAGAGACATCCATCCCCACTGCTAACAGAGACATCATAACAGTCAACAGAGATAAACTAACAGTCAGCATTGATATTATTACAGTCAACAGAGACATCATAACAGTCAACAGAGATAAACTAACAGTCAGCATTGATATTATTACAGTCAACAGAGACAAAAAAAGTCAACAGAGACATCCATCCCCACTGCCAACAGAGACATCATAACAGTCAACAGAGATAAACTAACAGTCAGCATTGATATTATTACAGTCAACAGTGACAAAATAAGTCAACAGAGACATCCATCCCCACTGCCAACAGAGACATCATAACAGTCAACAGAGATAAACTAACAGTCAGCATTGATATTATTACAGTCAACAGTGACAAAATAAGTCAACAGAGACATCCATCCCCACTGACAACAGAGACATCATAACAGTCAACAGAGATAAACTAACAGTGAGCATTGATATTGTTACAGTCAACAGTGACAAAAAAAGTCAACAGAGACATCCATCCCCACTGCCAACAGAGACATCATAACAGTCAACAGAGATAAACTAACAGTCAGCATTGATATTATTGCAGTCAACAGTGACAAAATAAGTCAACAGAGACATCCATCCCCACTGCCAACAGAGACATCATAACAGTCAACAGAGATAAACTAACAGTCAGCATTGATATTATTACAGTCAACAGTGACAAAATAAGTCAACAGAGACATCCATCCCCACTGCCTACAGAGACATCATAACAGTCAACAGAGATAAACTAACAGTCAGCATTGATATTATTACAGTCAACAATGACAAAAAAAGTCAACAGAGACATCCATCCCCACTGCCAACAGAGACATCATAACAGTCAACAGAGATAAACTAACAGTCAGCATTGATATTATTACAGTCAACAGTGACAAAATAAGTCAACAGAGACATCCATCCCCACTGCCAACAGAGACATCATAACAGTCAACAGAGATAAACTAACAGTCAGCATTGATATTATTACAGTCAACAGTGACAAAATAAGTCAACAGAGACATCCATCCCCACTGCCAACAGACACCTTAACAGTCAACATTCATGATGTGTCAACAGAGACAGCATAACAGTCAACAGAGCCATTCTCAGTCAACAGAGATATCATCACAGTCAACACAGTAAATACAAAGAATGCATAAAAGTCAACAGACACATCCTTACTGGCAACGTTGACATCAGAACAGTATCAGGGAGAGATCTTAAGTCAAGAGCCATATGACCCTAATAAGAAAGGTGACTGTTTTAAGTCTTCCAATGAATTTTAAACAGAAATCACTTATACTGAATTAAGTTACTGTGGATTCATTTATTTTCGTGGGTACCAATTTTCGTGGATTGCTGAAAACTTGTATATTCGTGGATATTTGATTTCGTGGTTTTGCTTATCTCTTTATACAAAGCCTATATATAGCTATTGAAAATATGTTATTCGTTGACATTTTAAATTCGTGGTTCATCGGTACCCACGAATTCCACGAAAATTGGTATCCAACGAATATTAATGAATCCACAGTAATGAAATTAAGAGGATGCCAAGCAATGTCAAAAAACTGGATCTATTCATATTCGAATTTTGATTTATTGTCATACTAGGCAGTAATGATGCAATAACTGAACCGACAGGATACCATACTGTAATCTTCTTTGATACTAATACTATATGACTAGTCTAACATCAGCTCTGTCCTTTTTGATAGGAATATTGTTGGCAAGTAGTAATACATTATCCTATTAACTTTGTAAACAAAAAAACAATTAATTTATGAATCTTATTATTTATTTCAGTATATATCATAATTAATAGGGAAATTCAACAGTTAAGAGTTAAACAATTATTTAACCTAACTACATGTAAAATATTTATACAAAATGTCCATAAAACACTTCACATTATACCCTGGAAGTTAATCAATATCAACAAATTTTGATTACATTTTGGAAAGCTTTTATCACAACTCATTGTTTGAAATCCTTTAAACATGCTGAAATTTCTTGCCTGTTTACTTCATTGAATACGCCATACATCAAATATAGTTCACCAATAGCTTAAAGTATCTGAGAAACAGGCCTTACTAAAGTAATAGAACTTTGACCAATGAACCATAAAAATAAGGTCAATGTCAGATAAACACTGCTATGTTTACCATACAAACAATATTTCTTTCAGTTTGGAATAACAGACAAAACCATGAAAACTTACAATTGACCAATTAACCATAAAAATTATGTCAAGATCAGATAGAATTGACCAATTAACCATAAAAATTATGTCAAGATCAGATAGAATTGACCAATTAACCATAAAAATTATGTCAAGATCAGATAGAATTGACCAATTAACCATAAAAATTATGTCAAGATCAGATAGAATTGACCAATTAACCATAAAAATTATGTCAAGATCAGATAGAATTGACCAATTAACCATAAAAATTATGTCAAGATCAGATAGAATTGACCAATTAACCATAAAAATTATGTCAAGATCAGATAGAATTGACCAATTAACCATAAAAATTATGTCAAGATCATATAGAATTGACCAATTAACCATAAAAGTTATGTCAAGATCAGATAGAATTGACCAATTAACCATAAAAATTATGTCAAGATCAGATAGAATTGACCAATTAACCATAAAAATTATGTCAAGATCAGATAGAATTGACCAATTAACCATAAAAATTATGTCAAGATCAGATAGAATTGACCAATTAACCATAAAAATTATGTCAAGATCATATAGAATTGACCAATTAACCATAAAAGTTATGTCAAGATCAGATAGAATTGACCAATTAACCATAAAAATTATGTCAAGATCATATAGAATTGACCAATTAACCATAAAAGTTATGTCAAGATCAGATAAAACCTGCAAGGAGGTAGTACTAGTATACACCCCTAATCATTTCTAACACCAAATATAGTTGACACGTAGCTTATGGTATGTGAGATATTGACTTGACCATGAAAAACTAACCTTGATCAGATGACATGTAGACCTTGCAAAGATCCCATAAACCAAATGTTGTTATCATATGAGTCATTATAAGAGGGATTTTTACATGACCAAAAAACTACCAAAAAAGCAGTTTCTGAACCATGAAAATGAGTTCAAGGACAATAGACATATAACAGACAAAAATATAACATAATTTGATTATATGGCATCATCATACTTGGTATGAAGCATCCAGGTCTAATTACTATTGAAAAATAAAGCTATGTACAAAAAGTTTACATTGTCGCCACCCAATTGTAATCCCTATTTCTTCCATTTTGATACTTTCAAGGCAGGCGAGACAAAACATTATGCTAAGCCTTCATAAAAACAATTTTATTTTGATGCTAAGCCTTCATAAAAACAATTTTATTTTGATGCTCTTTTAAATCATTCTTTAAAAAAAAAATCACAAAAAGGAAACTATCTTGCCAATTTAAACCAATAAATGTTTGAATTTGCTTATATTTTGAGAGCATACAATGAGAAAAGAATATCACACAAATGCAAGGCAGGCAAAACATTGGCAAGTTTTGTTGGGGTATTAACAATATGTTCAACAGGTTTTATGTAGTTGGACATTTTATATAACACAACCATGACATTTCATTCTAGCAATAAACACAACCATGACATTTCATTCTAACAATAAACACAACCATGACATTTTATTCTTATAATGAATCCTTGATACATAACAGAATACGACACTAATCTAGATATAAATGGGAAATATGCAAATTAAGCTGGCCATAAATGTAAACTTCTATGACAAAAATGTTTGAATCAATGGTTATATATGGGGACTTTTGAATATGTTTAACAATTGTTGTGTGAAAATTGCTGCCTATAAATATCTATTCTAAGCAAATTAAATATATAGAAAAAAAACATATAGAAATATTCATGTTTTATAAGTGAATAATTAAACCAAAGGGGTCCTATAAATAAATGTATCAAGCTCCCTGAATTCAGTATATGTACAACCCATTCACTATATGTATTTGTAAAAATATATAAGTTGTGCTATGATATAAATTTATTTTTTATTCAGTTCTTATAACACGGCCAAAATCAATCATAAAACCAGTATACAAATCTTATCTTAATTGATTAAATGATATCTTGGTGTCTTACTAAAGCAATCTTGTTCAAATTTGAATTTTGGATCAGGTTCAATTAAGAATAATTGAACTTCCTTCAGAACCTTAAAAAACATGATTACAAAGTAATTAAAAGTACCAGGGAAACTTTTTTACAAATCCAGTCTGCACATAGTCAAAATGATTTTTTTTAATACAAAAGTTTAAGCACTTACATGGCACTATCTTCAGTATTGCACCAAATATAAATCTAAATATACATTCTTAAAATTAAACATTGTACCCAAAACACCATAAAAATGAAAAATAAAAATGCATTTTTACAAAAAAAATCATTTAAATCAATAAAGTTAACTTATCTTATTACACTGAACCCATGTTTGAGCAATGGTAATTGAAAATAAAAAGAAGTCTATACGCCTTACACGCAATATTTGTCATATTTAAAGTACAGTAAATATGCAGTACATTCAGAAGACAATTCTGCTTCGTGTCACTATGTAAACTCAATTGCTACAGTAAAACCTACATTTTACATGGATGCAATTTAATATACAATACAGTTATTGTCATTTTAATACAAATTAAACACAGTTTCCCATTAAAGACTTCATTTGGGTGTAAAAATATTATATTGCTGGAAAATTCTGTGAAACATTGTTCTCTTCTTTGGAATAGTATAACATCGTTGTATCATGTATGCTTTTGGTATCAAATGTAAATGACATGAATAAGCATTATGCTATAATTTAGAAGAAAATAAAATTTAACAAACAGAAATGATTTTAAGGTGAGATATATATTGTGTTACTAATTGAAAAAATCACAAAAATTTAGAGATTCAAAATGGCAGTTTTCGATTTTTTACTGACCAGTTAACCTGGACTTTACCCCGACCCTCCCAACCCCCTGAAAATACAAAAGGTCATTTATTTAAAATTGTGACTACATTATAATTCAATTACAATGAAATATTGTTTCCTCTTTAAACAGATTGTTTCCTCTTTGTACAGTTCCCCCTTTGTAAAAATATATAATACACCTGAACGGCTGCGTCATAAATAAATGTAATCGTATTCCTTAATGTTAAGTATGAGATTCTTAATAAAATGTTTTACCTATAACTACTATTACTATATCATATAATTCTACAGTATTGTGTGTTATATTGTTGAAAAAATAGGATATGTATCATAATAAAGTCTGTACTTTCACATTTTACAAAATTATTTTAAACTGCCATTATGGTAAAGTACTTAAAACATCTTTGTAATGATTATGTAATGATTACAACAATAAATAAAGATTAGAACCTCTGGTGGTCATTTCTGGTTAGACCAGAATAAGTGACCATGTCTTGAAAATCAGGTCTGTTTTGATAGGTTGTCTCATCAGACATGCCACCATTTATAGAATTAGCATGAAATGTATTTTCTGGGTGCTCTGCATTTTGTACGAGAGGGGGTGTTGATAGGTATGATAACGCTCTATCTCTTCTCTTCTTCAGAATAATCACAACAATAATAGCGATGACAGCAAGTCCTGCTAATGTTCCTAGTATTGCCACAGCTATCTTTGCTCTCTCATTTACTGAATAATAAACACACATAACAATTATACAGGAAAGTAACTATATAATTTTAAGATCAGTGTTGAATTGAAGGATAAAAACCATATTTGTAAAGTGTAGAAAACATACATTTTTTTTTACTCCAATGGACATTCTCTATTATTTGTCCTTAATATATAGAACAATATATTTAAAAGTAATTTTTGTGAAAGATATTCTTTATTCATGAAAGAGATCTTTAATAAGCATAAACTTTTTTAAAATTCTGTATGAAATACTTACAGACAGAGCAGCTCTCTCCATAAAGCTTTAATGTGGAATTCATTATTTCTACATTTTTAAATTTTTCTGATAGAACTGTTACCTGTAATATAATTTAATTATCATCAACTCTCCTGATAGAACTGGCACCTTAAATGTTATATAAGCGTGCAGAAAAATAATATAATATGTGAAACTTGACTTTTTCCTTATAGATCTTCAGTCAGTAAATTTTACAATCATGAAATTAAATGCCACAAGTGAGTTGAAATGGATAAATGCAAAATACAGAATCTGTGAAAATAAGTTGGTTCACATTATATCTATCATAACATTGGACTCAGACTTCATTTAAACTGAGTTTTACTGTGCATATTGCTGTGTGTTTGCTTATTCCACATTGGTTAAGAGGTAAAAGAGGAGGGCTGAGATCTCATTAAACATGTTTAATCCCACTGCATTTATGTGCCTGTTCCAAGTCAGGAATATCTAGCCTGTATTAGCCTTGTGTGTTTTTTTTTTTTTTGGTTCATTTCTATCTTTCAAATTTTAGTGTCCATTTCTCTGAACTGGTATACATTATAGTTAAGGGGCCAGCTCAAATCACTCGACTATTATTGAAGACTGTACATTTATGTTGCTCTTTACATAACATTTAATCATTTTGTTGTAGAGTTGTTGTCTCATTTACTAAGCTTAGGGATCATACATATAATCAACAGAGAAACAAAAACTGTAATAGGTTCGGCGGGTGTCAAATTTAAGTCAAAGTCAAATGACATACACAAACATACATGTATAATTCAAGCAGCCATTTTGTTTTAAGTTTTCTTCAAAATAAGTGTATATTTTGAAACATGAAACTTTTGAAAATTCTTTTTGGCAATCTCTCCTTTAATAGGTATTTGAGTTGTCTTTAGAACTTTTGAAATGACAAGATTATACCAATTTAACAAAAAAACACCACAAATTTTCTGAAATAGACTATTGCGTACCATTAGAAGAACGCATGGTGTCAACAACACTGTTGAAATATATCATTTGTGTTTTAAAATGAACTATTCTAAGATTTTAGTCACTCAACATTAATCTTTTTTTGGTATATAAAACCATTTTTTTATGAACACATTAATTTGTTACCTGAATGCCATATTTCTTAGAATTGGAAGAATATTGTTGTTTAACCTGTAGGTAAATCTTCTGCCAATATCCTGGCAGTTCCTCTGTATCTATGGCACCTGTAAATGTTCTGCTCCAATCAAGTTTGGGCTTTTCACACTAAAACATGTAAAATTCATTAATAGATAGTGATTTAACATTTAACAAGAGCTGTCAAAATGACAGTAAACCGGATTCTTTAACATTTATTTGTGTTCTGGCATTTATCAATATTACAAGGACCAAAACTCCTAATAGGAAATTTTAAAAGGTTTGGTTGAACGGTTCATGAGTAAATGCACGGACACAACATTTTTTTTAAACTTTCAAGAACCGTAACTCCTGAACGGTAAAAGTCGAAATTGTCATTATTGAACTTGACCTCCATTTTGTTGTCAGTAACAACATATTAAAATTTTAAAAGGTTTGGTTGACTGGTTCATGAGAAAATGCACGGACACGACATTTTTTAAACTTTCAAGAACCGTAACTCCTGAACGGTAAAAGTCAAAATCGTCATTATTGAACTTGACCTCCATTTGTTGTCAGTAACAACATATTAAAATTTTAAAAGGTTTGGTTGAACTCTTCATGAGTAAATGCACGGACAACATTTGGTTGCCGCCCGCCCGCCGTACATCCCCAAATCAATAACCGACATTTTTGACACAAAAATCTGGTTAAAAAACATAACTAAACATTATAAACTGTTTTTTTGGCAGTCTTGAAATAAATATCAAAAACTCTTTGATTGGTAATTAAGAGCCCTAGGAAAACTGCTTTCAAGTCATTCAAGATAAAGATTAAAACTGACAATGATATAGGTTAAAATGATGACATTTTAATAGAGGATATGAAATAAAGATAAAGTGGTTGATTATCAAATTGCTTAAAATTGTCAAGTTATTGACTTTTCCATTCATAAAACATACCTACTTTCTTTCTCATTTTAATAGAATAACTCATATATAACAAAAAACTTATTATAAAGTGTTATATTTTAAAGCTTAGTTTCAGTTTAAGGAGAGATAATCCAATAGTTCTCCAATGCATTCACTGCAAACTTTAAGGAATGATGTTTGACAATCTAAGATATTACATGCCTTCATTTGTTGAATGTATGGACTTATAACTTTATAACTTTAGCAATTTCTTATTAGAAAATTATTTTATTTGAAAATTATCTTATTATAAGTATGCATGTAAACAATTTTGCTCATTTCCAATTTCTTAAGAGGAAATAATATAAAATCATGTGTGACTTGTATATTATGGATTTAATAAAAAAAAAATAACAATTTAAGACAATAGCATACAGACATGCATTTTTAAGGATCTAGATTTCAAAATAGCACATTATTGTATTTTTACTAATTCTAAACTTATGACTATGAAACTTATAGATTACAATGTATGTGATTTATGTGAAAATGAAGTAGAAAATGTCACTCATTTATTTTTATTATGTTCTGAATTAGTAGAATTTCATCTGTTTATGCAACAAAAGTTGTCAGTTTTATTTGATAATCTTGATTCTGACAAAATTGATAATTTAGTGTATGAAGAGGTATTTATGTTTGGTTTATTTGGATCTATCAAAGGCGTAAATGTAAGTTTTGTCAATTTCATGTTATCTAAAGCGAGATATTGTATCTTCAGAAGAAGGAATTTACTTAAAAATTTAAACGGTAATGTTGATCTTATTAGACTATTTAAATACACTGTAAAACATTATGTAACTTACCTGTATGAATATTTGTGTGATGCAAGATGTATGAGAAATGTTTTTGAGAAACACTTTTTAAAAAATAATATTTTGGTACAATAAACCGAAGGTGTCATAACATTTAATTTCTAATTATTGTGCTGATTATATATGCCATTATACTTAAAAACATTGCCTTGTGATATTTTTGTGTATAAATATGAAATATATCTGTTGTATATAAATGTTGAAGAATTGAATAAAGATAATAAAAAAAAAGACATGCATTTTTACAATAAAATATGGTTTATTTTAATTTTGATTATAAACAAAAAAAATAACCATGTAAGTGCTTCTTTGGTCTAAATTCTAAAAAGACAGACCTGTACATTTATTAGCATCAGTCTGTATTTATATATCATTACATTTTTCATATTGGCCCTTGTATAAGACCAAGACTCTCTTATCAACCCAGAGGGCTTAGTCAGATGGTTGATATAATCAAATGGCTAATACCAGGGTCAATATGGAAATGCCATGTAATGATCTATCTATCACATTTTTTCTTTATTGTTTTTAATTGACAAGTTTACTGGAAGTTAATTTTTTGGAACTCAAAATAAGTATTTGATTGCAAATATTGATATTGGCCCCAAAGACAAATAACCAACTTCCTTAACTCCTGAAAAACAATGAACTGAACCATAGTATACTGAAGTATAATGTATTTTATTTTATATCGGTTGAGAATAAGATTCTCTTATTGGATTAAAAGGGGTCACATGACATTCATTATTCTTCAGTAATAAATTCCATCGGTCATTAACAGAAAAAACGGACCAGAAAACCAGTCGCTAACAAACTTTTACATGATAATGATTGTTGGGGCGTGGTTTCCGTCTGATAATGACCGTTGGGCGTGATTTCTCTGTTAATGAGCAGTGGGGCGTGGTTTCTGTATAGAGAGATGTACCTTTTATAAAACATGTTCCTGTTTTTAATATTATATCTAAGTTGTTGAATTGTTTATTATATGTTTATTTCGTTTATTATATAAAATTAAAGATAACTTGATTAAGTATTTATATACTCAAAAATTGCATTAGAATGAATGGCAGTATTACTAAGACTGGTCTTCACTCTTTGCCATAGAAATCGTACAACTACTCGCGTTCGCTGTAGGCATTTTGAATTTATGAGAATTTTCCAAAACATGGTTGCTCAATGAAATAGACATTATAGTTCTTGAAAAACTGGTCATTATCGTGATACATGGACTGTCTGTAGGACAGTGGTATTGACTGCGACAGGGACAATGACCTCGCCTTCGGCTCAGTCATTATCACTATCTTAGTCAATACCACTGTCCTGTGGGCAGTCCATATATCACGATAATGACTAGTTTTTCAAGAACTATTATATAAATACTTACTGATATTCTTAACGTTATATCAACTGGGTCATTACATTCATTGATTGTGGCCTGGATTCTGGACATGGCAAATCCATCCAGTCTGTAATCACAATCTGATTTCAGATGATAAAACAGACATATTACACCTGAAAAATAAGGACAGGACATAAAATACTACAAGAACTGTGCAATAAGGATAGATGATAAAACAGACATATTGCACCTGTCATTCATATCTTTATTTCCTCTTTACAGAGATACATGAATTATATAATCATGAACAATACATTAAAACATTAATAACAGAACATATAAATGATAAAGTTGTGAGCAATACGCAATATACAGTTCAAAAGCAAAAGAGTTTATATCGCGTGCTGTCGATATTACATGTGCTAGCAATATACTATATTGTTCAATTGACGATTGTATTTGGATGCAGATTTTGTTACATGGATGTAGCAAAGTTGCTTGAATGACTCTTAAGTCGGAATCACTGAGCATAGTTGAAGGGTTTTTTCATAGACAGATTGTATATAAAGATTCATCATCACATTCACTTAGTTCAACATAGAGGTTGAGACAAAAGTTTTCTATTATTAAGTCCATCCAAGTGCTGTGCATATTTGATGTACACGTACAGCCAAAGCATGCATGTACGAAAATGTCAGTGAACGGACGGTCACAAATTTCACAAAATTTGAAAACATGGTTTGGAGCGGTAGATATAAGTTTTCCGATAAACAAAGCAGTGCGAATTTCAGAGCTGTTCGAGTGGAATTTCCACACATGAGCTGCAGATACGGATTTATGAATATATTTGAACCTCTTAAAGTCATTGTCCGAATTAATGCGAATCAGCCAGTCATTATCATGTTTTGATTCAACTGCATTTACAACAATGCGTTTCCATTGCAGCTTATCAGGAAAGTTGCCATCACTAATATAGGTTATAAGAAATTCATACAGATTGTACTTACATAGAATATTTAATATGTCCGTAATAAATCCAATATGGTTTCGTCCATCTAACAGGCACGAAAAAAGTCTTTGAAGAAAGATTTGTTTTACAAGACAAGAGTTTTTCGTTTTACAAAGTTTTCCAAAGAAATATAGCTTACGTTTTTCAATGTCACAGGTTATATTACGTAGTCCAACCATGCTTTCACACATATCTGATCTTGTTGACGTCTTAAAACTTTTGTATGTGTTTTACAACAAAATGCTGAAGTCTATTCAGTTATGTAATATCTTGGTTCTTCAGGTCACACTAAACTTCACAGCCATATAAAAAAGTAGGAATTACTACTGACTTGTACAGTTTGACAAGAACTAAAGGATTCGTACTATCACCTCTTAAGTTGGCAATTGTAAAGTTCGTGTTTCTACTCTTCCTGTCGTTCGTGCAAGTGTGTTTAATTTTCCAATTAGTTCAATACCTAGATGAATATGACTGTCTTCAACAGGTACAGATTCATGGTTAATTTTCCAGTCATAGTCTGTTTTTATTGAGGATTTTGAGAATTGAATAATACATGATTTCTTTCCGTTGAACTGAAACCTCCATTTATTTGAATAGTTTGTACATATATCCAGCATGTGTTGTAAACGCTGTGGTGTTGTTGCAATACATGTAATATCGTCAGCAAATGAGGGTGCGCAACATTTTATACAATTAACACCAGTGACTCTATTACATCTTTCCAATTCATTAATTAGTTCATTAATAAACACTTAGTATAAATCAAAGAGCTGAAGAGCTCTGAGGGAAAAGACGGCCATTGTTTCAATTTGTAGGGGGGTATCTTTTGATAGTCTACATACAAAGAATGAGCAAAAGAACAGCTAGAACATATAGAAAGGCTGACAATAATGAAACTAATTGTTGTTTATTGATATTTCATTTCCTTAGTCAAGAATTCATCATAGAGACAATTTGGACCAATGAGATCTGCACCTTCTAAATCAAAACATTTAATTAAAGATGGGAGTTAATTATCTAAAATTCAATTGAATTTAACAACTACTACAATATATTTTAGAATTTTAATTATGTACAACTGAACGGCAGGCTAAGACCATTCTCATTTTTTTGTGACAGTATTCTCAAGAAAGTGAGGACTGAAAAATCTATTCAGTTTTAATTTTCCATTGATAAATTTCCCAGTTACAACTCTCATCACAGGGATACATGTACTTATAAAATCAAATATGATTGATATAAGCTGTGTGAAGTTTGTTTCCAGATCCCACATTTTGATATATCTGTAAAATTCATGAATAAATAGCTTTAAAAGCAATATTTAAAAAAAATGAAAAAAAAAAAAAATGACCACTACATAATTATGTTGGTACGCAAAATTATTTTTTAATTGATGACTACTTATCATATATATACTTAATGTGACATTTTTAGTGTTCAGATACATTAACTTTCATTTTAGTGGGTAATTACTCATCAATTGAGGTGCCCCTTAATCGGAGAAAGATTCTAAAAACATAACTTTACAGAAAGAATGAAAACTGCAGTTGCTCTCCCCAATCTCAATAGGTATAAACTACAAAAAGCAACATTTTATTTTTTTTTAATTTTTTTTTTAACCATTTCAATAATTATGTTGGTACACAAAATTTTTTTTATATAGAAGACTACTTATCATATACTAAATGTCACATTTTAAGTGTTCAGAAACATTTGATTTTAGTGTATAATTACTCATCAATTGAGGTGCTCCTGAATTGGAGGAAGATTCTAAAAACAGAACTTTACAGAGACAATGAAAACTGCCGTTTTTCTCCCCTATCTCATGTATCCCCATTGAGAAATGAGGTTTGAGAGAAGAAGACGTGAAATTTGAGCAGCGAGTTTTTGAGTTATATATTGTTCAGTTTGGCACGTGCTATGCACATTGTTTAATACTTGTACAGCACATTTACATACATCTAGACAGAACAAACACAAACAAAACCGTGAGTTGACACTGAGACTACAAAAAAAAAAATCAAAGTTAACGTGTTCAAAAATGGGCGCCATTTTTGCCACCACGTGAGCGCCATATTGAAAAAACAAAAACACAAAACAAAACAAAAACACATCAACTTGATATTGAAATAAGCCCAATTAAATATAAATAAATATATTTATTGAAATTTCTCCAGGTGACTGATACATAGAAGAAAAAAGAATAAGATAAAAACAAAGCAACCCAAAAACAAATTAAAACTTTATTACTTTATTGCTGTATTTATTTATTCATTTAACCTCGTGAAACGAGCCTGTCAAATTTCATTATAAATTTTCATATTGCTTGCCCACTTGTTTAACGTTTTATATTTTATTGTAATAAGTGTTGGTCTGTGCTTGTATAACAGGTGACACAAAGAATTATTGTCTGTGCTTGTATAACGGGTGATACAAATAATTGTTGTCTGTGCTTAGTCGGTGGATACAGATTTAAAACTCATCAATTATATATATACATGTCATTGGCAAAACTAAAGAAAAGTGCAAATCGCCCAATACCAACACCAGAAGGGCCGTAGAAATATAAACCAGTTCTTTTAGGCGACAGCATTGGTGCGAAAATCCAAAAACAAAAATTTCATCCACAACATAGAGACATTACATGGTGGTGTGAGGGAGGAAGAAACGCAAATTCTGCTCTGTCCTGGATAGAGGAAAACCTTGAGACTGAACTTCAACTCATTGAAAAAGATATCTGGCTCTACATCTTAATCGGAACCTGTGACTTCACTGACCTGAACAGAAAAACTAGGAGTATAAAAAATCAAATATCAAAATACACAGGAAATTGTAGACCACCTTATAGCCAAATATAAACAAATAATAAAACATCTGGAAAAACTCTCCCCCAACAGCAAATGCACCATTTTGGAAATTCCATTCTTTTCAATAACTGAATGGAATAAAAAACAAAGAGAGAAGGCAGACAAACAGAAAAGATCAGTTGATTTGGAAGAAGAACAAATAGAAGAAGATCATATACTTGAAGGTCAAATAATTGCAGTAAACCAAGCAATACAACAAATTAATCAAGAAAATAATCACAAGCCTTCAAACTTTAACTCCGACTTGTACAGAACTTCAAATAGACAAGCCAAAAAATATAAAGGCAAGACGGAAAGCAATAGACACGGAGACACCAAGAGCCGTCGATTGTACAATATCACCCTACTATACGACGGGATACATCCTAACTACCACCTAGCCAGAGCCTGGCTAATGAAATTCACTCTACAAACGATTAAAGACTGCTGGATACCAGGCAACCATCTTGAAGCCAGAGAACCAGATTTAAATAATAATTCTGTAGAATAATAATAATAATAATAAAATATCACCTCTTGTAGGATTAAGGGCAATATAATATAAATAAATAAAGAATAAAAAAAAAAAAACAATAATTCTGGAATTAGAAAAGGTTATAGAGAAAGGGAAAAAAAATAACTTTCAATTAAGCTATATCTAAATAAGACTTGGAAATATATTGTAAAAACATTTTACTATAGAGAAAGCAAACAAAACAAAAAATAAATTGTAGTGTTTATGATTTAATTACACCAGGTGATAAGGAAAAGATAGCATACTTGAAATTCATAACAAGGTATATAGGGTATTATAAGATTCAGGACAACAAAATCTAGAGGTCAGCGTGGGATTCTGCGCTATACCATTATTGTAGTTATCCAGATACTGAGTAAGGTCAGTGTGGGACTCCGCGCTATACCAAGTTGCTCACCTGGATTAGCTTATTTAGGCCAGTGTCCTGAGACTTGTAACTGATTAAAGATTTTTTTCTAATTTTATTTTTTTTATTTAAAGAATAAATAAATAAATATTGTAGTTAGTTATCCAGATACTGAGTAAGGTCAGTGTGGGACTCCGCGCTATACCAAGTTGCTCACCTGGATTAGCTTATATAGACCAGTGTCCTGAGACTTGTAACTGATTAAAGATTTTTTCTAGTTTATTTTTTTATTAAGAGAATAAATAAATAAATATGTAAATAAATAGATGTAGCAAACTAAGTTATTTTCTGTTAAAGCAGATTGCTATAGCTATAGTGTAGTAAAAAGAATAATATAAGAAAAAAATAGAAAGAAAAAAAAAGAAAAAAAAAAAGAAAAAAAAAATTGACATTTAACCTATTATAGTGCATAGCAGATAATAAGGGCAGAACAAATTGCTATAATAATAAGAGAAAAAAAATCCAACTTTATATTATTGAAGGAATCAGGGCATCAAAATTTGAGGTCAGCGTGGGATTCCGCGCTATACCATAACATTGTGACTGGTTATCCAAATACTGAGTAAGGTCAGTGTGGGACTCCGCGCTAAACCATTGTGCTCACTTGGAATAACCTATTTAGATCAAAGTCCTGAAACCTTTGATAAATAAAGCAATATCTAGTGGAAAATAAATTAAGCAACTTCAAATTTAATGAAGATAGAAAGATAAGAAATAATAAATAAAAGATTATATAAATAAATAAATAATTAATAAGAAAGGTAGAAAAAGTAAAAATGGAGCTCAGAAAGATGAGGAAAACCTTTTCCATGGGAGATTTACATCCATCCTCAAAAAACACAAGATCATATACATTAGACAAGGAGAAAGCATTGCAAAAGAAATCAGAAGCGTGCAAAAGACAACATCTCATGTATGAATTAAAATCAGGAAAGAATTTCGTTGTTGAAATGAGTACTGGAGCCTATGAAATTATAAAGAAAGAGATCCATGAAATACTATATAATTCTGAGGAATGCAAATCGTATTCAGTTGTACAAAAACAAGATGGCGTGGAAAACGCAGGGTTAACTGTTGACTCCTGTTATCGAGTATACAATAAAAAACAAAATGGCCAAGTAGGCACTATGCTGAAGTTTACAATCAATCTCTATCATACCAGCTGCTCAATGAATGTGAATGGTAAAAGAGTGGACCTATTTATAAATGATATATTCGATAGCCTATGCGAAAAAGTAAAAAAGGAATACAACGAAATAGAACTCCTCAACCAAAGTATTGAATCTTATCTCTCTCAGATGAAAAACTACACTTCTAAAGTGATACAGAAGTCCATAACCAACAAGGAAATCCATCCAGAAAATGATCAGGCTGACCAATTCAAAAATATGAACAATAGCCAATCCAAGAACTTCAATAGACCAATTCTAGATACTCAATATATAGAATCTGATAAAAATATCTGTCCAGGCTGTAGAAAATATGTAGACGATGGAATTGGATGTGACCGGTGTGACTTTTGGTACCATTATGAATGTGAAAACATCGCAAGTAACATTGGAAATGAAGCATTAAAACATATTGAATATATATGCCGTTTTTGTAACGATGATATGTTATATGAAAATAGGAACCATCTGGAATGTGATGCTAATGAAGAATCCAACATTATTGCGGCTCTCCAACCAGTAAATGATATAAATGCAAATAGAGAAAAAGACCATCCACAAAATGCAGATAACGCAAAGAAAAATAAAGATACAAACATAGCCAGTTGCGAGATAGTACAATGTACTAGAAAACTGATAAGTGTAGATGAAAACACTCTTAATGAGTCTAGTCAAAATGCATTCCAACCGGATCCAGAAGAAGAAACCATTTTAAAATCAGTCGAGTCACCAAAGCCAAGCAAAACGGGTAAAAGACTCACCGATGATAACACAGCAGGCCAACCAAATGATAAAAAAAATGGAGGGAAAACACCAGTACAAACAGGTGAGAAGAGAAAATGTACTAAATCCAATCCAGCAATAAAAACATCTGAGAAGGATGAAATAATAGTGACGCAAAAAACTAGGATACTGAACCTAGAAAATGAAATAAGACACATGAAAACTGTCATTGATGCCATTCAAGCTGGGAAAGAAACGTCAAATCAAAATCAGACGTCAAATCAAAATGCTCATGCAAGAGAATATTGCCAACAAGATCATATGGCACAAAATCACATCAAAGACATGCTCCTTGATCAAAGACTACGAGGAATTGAAACCCAAATGATGCAAAACATGTGCATACAAACAGCCATAACAACTCAAATTGCAATACAAGCAAAACAGCATCCACCTGTTTTACCACATATATGCACAGGACAATGGCCAATACAACCAGGCATTGCTCAAAGGGGAACACCAAGTAATATACATACAGCATACATGAATCAATATACCTCAATGCCAAATTTACATTCAGGAATGAATAGAACATATGATCCACAAACCTATTTGAATCCGCATTATGGAACACCAATATATATGAATCACTATAATGGCGCATCAACATATATGAATCAACTTCATGGAACACCAGAATATGTGAATCACTATAATGGAACACCAGCATATATGAATCAGCAGTATAATCAACCTTATGGAACACCCACATATGTGAATCAGCACCATGCAATGCCAACATATATGAATTTGCAGTATAAAACACCAACAAATGTGAATCAACAACAGATGCCAGGAATTAATACCCACTCTACACCAGTAATAAATCAACATATACATCAAGGAACACGTCCACATGGAATGCCTAACGACTTAAGCTATAACGTTCATACAAATCAGCCAAATGTTCAAAGACGTAACGATTCAAACCAGATGTTGAATCCCCAGAATATCCAACAACATACAAAACCAGGGCTGCTACCTCATCCAAAGATTAACTGTCGAAATATCAAGGCGAGAATAAATCATGCAGATGACATTCCAATAGTAACAAGTCAATCTCACCACAGTCTCGCAAATTCAGAAATACAGAACGTAAAGGATCAACAAAGTACAGGTATTCAAAATGATAGTCATAGGAGTAAAGAAAACTCTATTATAGAAGGTAGAACAACTAGGAGGTCTGATTCTTACACCAATATTGAAAACGTAGAAAGAATCACAAGACAGAAGGAGAATATAGCTAAGAATACAAATAGAGCATGTAGAGAGAGCATTTCAAAAATACCAACAAACAGCAGCAACAAAGAAAACAATTCTGAAATGCAAAATTTTCGGATGCTAGCCCAAGAAAACCGCCCACCAGATCAAACACAAACAATAATAAACAAAAGGGAGATAATTCATCAATAGAAATTGTTACAAGCAATATTGAAGGACTGAAAACAAATATAGCGTTCTTACATTCATTAGATCTAGCAAAAACAATCATATGTCTTCAGGAACACTTTTTATGGGACTTCCAAATTCGAGAATTAAAAAACCTGATACCTTCAATGGAAAATCATACGAGATGTTCAGACACAAATGATCCAAGAGATAGCTTTAAACTTCCAAAAGGAAAAGGGGGGGTTTCCATATTATGGCCAAATTCATGGACTAATAATGTTAAAAAACTAAAGGATGGCAATGAAAGAGTAATAGCAATTCTAGTAACAACGTCTCAAGATATTTGTATTATAAATACATACATGCCAACATGTAACACTGACTCTCAATATGAATATAGAGAATGTTTAGACATAGTATATGATATTATACAAAAATATCAAGAATCTCATAAAATTATACTCTGTGGAGATCTAAATGGAACGTTACTGGATTCAAGGAACAATAAGCATGATAAGATACTTAAAAGCTTTGTGTCCGAGATGGGACTTTCTACAGGTGTAGATAAAGATGAAAGACATACCTTTTTTCACCATGCTTGGTCATCTTCATCACAGATTGATTATATATTGGTAAATGACAAAAAACTTATCTCAAAATATAATATAGATGAAAAATCAAGTATCAATCTTTCAGCACATACTTCAGTGACAGTGAAAACTACAATTGAGATACCAGCAAATACAAAACCTGCAATTAAGAACAAAAAAGCAAAGTTCAAACTCCAATGGGATAAAATAGATAAGAGACAATACAATAACCTCATTCAGCAGGATTCTACATCAATTATTGAAGAAAACAATGTCAACACTCAGATGGATATGGTCACAAACAGCCTTATAAGAGCAGGGAACATTACAATCCCAAAAAAACTACTACAGCTGAAGGGACCAAAATGGAAAGCATCTCCAGAGGTACAAATACTGCTAAGATCATGCAGAGATTTATATAAGCAATGGCAAGAAGTTGGTAAACAGAAAGATCATCCTATGGCTACAATGTTAAGAAATGAGAAAAGAAAATTGCGTAGTAAAGTAAGAATGGAACAAGCACTTAGTCGGCAAAATCTCTACCAGCAGATAATGGACAACCCAAATTCTCAACTTTTCTACAGACTCATAAATAGGAATCGCAGCAATCAACAAACCTCAACAAATTGCTTGAAAATTGATGAAAATTATAATTATGTTCCTGAAGAACAAAGGAAAAGTTTTGCCAAATACTATGAAGATCTTAGTGTACCAAAAGAGAATATATATGAAAATGGCTATCTTAATCTCTGCAAAATTAGGCAGCAACTGTACGAACAAGCAATAGACAAAGCTGAAGACCCAGAACAGTTTACAGAGTCTGAAGTCATGAAGGCAATTGGCAAGCTCAATACTAAAAAAAGTGCAGATGAATCTGGAATAACAGCTGAGCATCTACAAAATTCAAAATCAAGCGTCTCTCCTGTGCTAACCTCAATATTTAACAACATAATATTGAAAAGAACAGTACCAGTATCATTTAAATTTGGCATACTTACACCAGTACTGAAAAAACAAAAAGATCCAACTGTTATGGGCAATTACCGGGGAATAACAGTAACACCTACTATTGGAAAAACTTTTGAATATGCCTTTCTGGAAAAGCTTAATCTAAAATCAGAAACACTCCTACAATTTGGATTTACAGAAGGACTGTCACCAATCATGTCAAGCCTGCTCATATCAGAATCTCGATATGAAATAAAAAAACCAACTGAAAACTTCTTTATATCTGTTCTTGACGTACAATCAGCATTTGATGTCGTACAGCATATCATCTTAATGGATAAGGCTATTGACCAAAATATGCATCCAACTTATTGGAAAATACTAACAGAACTATATGAAGGGCTTACTTCCAAAGTAAAATGGATGGATGGACTTAGTGAACCATTTAAAATCAAGCAAGGTGTAAGGCAAGGCGGTATACTTTCAACACACTTATACAAAATATTTGTACAAGACCTATTAGTAGAACTAGAACAGAACTCTTTGGGTTATCATTTGGGAGACATATATGTAGGGGCACCAACTTGTGCAGATGATATAGCCTTTATCTCAAACAACGAGTATGAGCTACAAGTAATGCTGAATGTAATAGACAGATATGCTAAAGAGCATCATTACAAAATACATCCTACCAAAACAGAAATAATCGACTGTTCAAAGCGTAAATCTAGCTACAGCTGGACAATGGGAGGCAAAGTTGTAAAAACATCTGATTGTAGTGAGCATCTAGGAATAAAGAGAACAGATGGAAAAGAACATAACTTCAACATCAAAGAAAGAATACAAACCGCTAGAAGAACAAAGTATGCACTTATGGGTTCTGGTGTGCACGGTACAAATGGACTTAACCCTGCAATCTCATACCAAATATATAAAACCTATGTAATACCAAGATTAACATATGGTTTAGAAGTACTACCTTTAACAAAATCAAATATAGAGGAACTAGAGATATTCCATAGGAAAAACTTGAGGCACCTACAGTCACTACCAGAAAGAACATCAAATGCTGTGGTACTACTACTACTTGGAGCATTGCCTATAGAAGCTGAAATACATAAAAGACATTTATCACTTTTATACTCTATATTATCATGTGACAACAGCAAAATTAAAGATGTTATGATTAGACAAATTGCCACTAACTATGACAACAAGAAAAGTTTTTTCAGCAGGATACTGAATATACTTGAGATGTATGATCTTCCTTCCATCAACTATTTGCAGAAAAATCTTCCAAAAAGAGATATATGGAAAGAAGAAATAAAGAAAAAAGTAAACCAATATTGGAATGCTCAATTAAAATCTGAAGCTCGTAATAAAACCAGTCTAAAAAATATGAACATAGAAAATTTAGAAATTGGAAAAACAGCTCAAGTATGGAATCTACAAAATCAACCACGACTTGAATTAAGAAAAGCAATTATAAAAGCCAGAATGATGACGGGAGCATATATCTTACAGTCGGACAAACACAAGTTCACACACTTTGTAGCAGAACCGTTATGTCAGCTGTGCAATACAGAAAATGAAGACATTATTCATATGGTTACCTCTTGTCCAGTGTTAAGTACTATAAGAGAGAAATACTATGTAGAGATGAAAATGGAAATATTGGATAATATTGATCCAATTAAATGGAATACTTTCTGCTGCAATAAGATGGAAATAACACAATTGATACTGGATTGTAATAATTTCAAAGAAACACTGAACATAAGTAGTGAACTCATGACCAAGATAGAAGAAAAATGTAGAAATCTATTATTCCAACTTCACGCAAAGAGAATAGAAGTACTGGATGCATTAAACAACAAATAATATGTGCCAATGAATATATACATGTAGTGACAGTTATACGTGTGTAGAGGTTTGAAACAAAAGCCTATATTCAAAGTGAAAAAGGACATTGAAGGATATATTCTGATAATAATATCAACATGAAGGTGAAAATCACCCGTTTGCAAGCACAACAACCATATATAATGATTATGATTTTGTGAAAGTAATTTTAAAACTACAAGTGAAGCAGATAAAGTCTTTACTTTTAACATCACCATCATGGCTTTTAATCTTGTTTGTAATAATTTTAATTGTTTTTTTTTTGTTGTTGTTTTTTTTTTAATTTCCTTTAGTCAATATTACGTTGTTAATACTTTTATCCATTTTAATTTCCTATTTTTTTTAAGGTAAACTGAATAGGATTTTGTTTTTACAGAATAAACCATTGAAATTTTAAATGGTACAAACATCTTAAAATAAAGCACAAAATAATTATATTAAAATCATAATGTATTTTTAATATGAATTTTGTTTTATCATACTGAGCAAAGTTGGATATCATATCTAGATGAAATGAAAGATATGTTTTAGATTTTAAGCATTGGCTACTATGTTGATATTTTAAAAAGTTTTCTTTTTTTCTTTTAACATCATAAACTCCCTATGTAAATTACACCCATGTAAGCATCTATTATATAGGTAATTTTATTGTCACTTGCATGAATAGGAAAAACACATCATCGTCACATGTAAATAAGATAAGCATATGATAATAAACCAGTTAAAAAGCAATATCTGTATATATAACTTTAAAAGACACAACAAAACCAAAAAGTACATATAATAACAAACATACACATAATGTGCTGTACATAGTTGTAAAGAAACAAAAACAAAAAAAAATTATCCACAAAATTACCCTCATATATACTCTAATATCATTAGAGGTGTTCCTGTCTATAGGAAGCTTATACAAAGAAGAAGAAGACATTGTTTACCGCGAAAGTTGACCTACAAATTATCTGATTATAGCCTCAGATTAAAGCATTGCATGTTGGTGTGTGAATCATCTACACTACAGCAAACATCATTAGGTTTACATTTAACAAATACGGATTTTAAATTAGTATACAAATACTGTGAATGATTTTTATAATGAATAAAGGATATCCCTGTGTAGGTCGGCATTCCAACAATGACGTCACTAGGTTAGATATATTTAGAATATTTCGTAATACTGATTTTTCCGGACTGTAAAAGAAACGTATATAGTGTAAGGGAAAGCTCAATATACGATAATTTCACGAGATAAGAAGGGAAATGTGTAAAAAATGTATTTAAAGTCAATCTGTTCTCCTTGTCATCAATTTCAGTATGACATTTTGAGGGGGTTTCCAAACTATCAAAACAAAATGATTGACGTGAGGGAATGATACTCTGGCCAACCCCATTAGGGAATTGACGGCTTGAAGCCGTCTTTCCCCAAAAAAACAGACAATACCCCTCCTTGTCTAACACCTTCTTTGACTACAAAGTTATTTGATTTTCATTTATTTACAACAACTGAACCTTGTGTTTTACTATACATACATGTATCATTAATCAGGGACCATGCTTTCCCTTTGACACCCAAATTGAATAATTTAAACATAAGTGCTTTGCGCCATACTGTATCAAAGGCCTTTCTACTGTCTAAAAACGCTACAAAAACTTTGCTATTTTGTTCTATGTTATGGTAAATTGTTTCAAGGAGACAAAAAGACGCAGTCAGACATCCAAGACCTTTTTGAAATCCATGTTGGAGAGGATTAGGAAACGTCTCTGGTAATATGACAAATGTTTGTAGACGGATAAGTACTATCTTTTCAAAAAGCTTTAATACACTAGATAATAAACACACGGGTCGATAGCTGTCCGGGCTCAATTTAGACTAATGGCCTCCTTTAAACAAGGGAACAACCAGTCCTTTCTGACAGTCACTAGGAACTTGCTGTTTCTCTACAACAATATTCAGGAAAATGGAAAGACATTCCAAAACTTTTGGTCCACCATATATCAAGTGTTCGTTTTGGATCATGTCATTGCCACACGCTTTTCTACGTTTTAGTTGTTTAATAACAGAGCTTACATCATTACAAGAAATAATTCCACCAGGTAAGTATAGGTCTTCATCAGCTTTGCATACACGTTCAAATTCGCGGTAAGTTTTACTCATTTCATTAAGGGTCGGATCATCGAACGTTAACGTATCAGCTGGTGTATACAGATCTTCGAAATAATTCGCAAATGCATTACAAATCGACTCAGGTGATGCATGAACAATGTTATTATATGTTTAATTTGCTGACAAACTTTTGAATGTAAAATAAGGACAGGGGATAAAAATCAGACATACATGACACGTATATAATTATCTTACCTGGGACAATTGACACAGAATTATCTTACCCGGGACACTTGACACAGTATTACAAAATGTATCTTACTTGGGACAATTGATGATACACAATTATTTTACCTTAAACAATTGACACACAATTATCTTACCTTGGACGATACACAACTATCTTACCTTGGACAATTGACACAAAATTATCTGACCTTGGAAACTTGACACAGAATTATCTTACCTGGGTATTAACACAGTACTATCTTACCTGGGACAATTGACCCAGAATTATTTTACCTTGGATACTTGACACACAATTAGCTTATCTGGGACAATTGGCACACAATTATCTTATAATAACTGGGTCAGTTGACACATAATTATCTTACCTTGGACAATTGACACAGAATTACAGAGTATGATTACAAAGAAAACTGAAAATGCAGGAGACATATTTATTGTAGTTGTCACTTCTGCTGATTACCACTAGACTCAAGCTCCATATCTGAAGTAAAAGCAAGTACTAAATTATGATAAGAACATTAGTAAATGTTATGGCTCAAACTCAAACATAGTGGTACATATATATCACCATATATTTTAATCTGTACATAATACTTTTACTTGGAGATAATCCTTGGTGTTCCTTATAAAGGAAGCTAATACAGAGAGAAGAAGAAGAAGAAGGTACAGTGGCCCAAATTTAATTTGACAGAATTGGTTTTCTGCTTAAAATGTTGAACAGCAAACATATATAATAAAACAAGTGTAATTTTGAGCAAAACTTATGACCTAAATGTTGTCTATGAGATGAATAATCCCTTTTGTGATTATAAATTAAGTCCTCTAAGGGTGGCCGATTGCTCAGGGCTTTGATTTCCAAAAGGGATTTAATCATTTCTACATGAACATCTACATTCTACGTTGATCTGTCAAACTTAATCAATACTCAACGCTTCCGGGTGGCGCAAGAAAAAGAGTAATTTTGTAAGATACAAAAGTAAAATAACAAAAGTACCGAATATAAACATTTTTTGGTAGAGGGTAACGTGACGGACATCAATAAAACAAATGGAACAGCATCAAATATCTGCATGTTATATTCGTTTAAAGAATGACAAGCGTGTTTAATCAAAACAAAAGGCAATAGTAAAAATCTGAAAATATGTTGTCCCATTTTTGAAAGTTTCGTCTGTCAATACAATACAGGACGCTTTACATTACTTCATGGTTACACAACAGTTAGATCTTTTTGGGGGACATTTAGTGTTAAAACTTCTATAATACGGATAGCATTGTGTGTTGAAACACTACAAACAAAGATGAAGTTACTTACTTTTTGTTTACGGAAATGAATTTTCTAAAATTAACTCTTCACCGGAAAGGATATGAGATATTTTCGGAAATTCTACTAAAATCCATCTTAATGAAGCGTAACGTGAAAACATCATGAACCTCTGGTTTTCAGTTTGCATTATGATATTGATAGAGCAAGGATTTGCATAGTTATTAATCATGTAATACTTGAATGATACATGAAGACTGTGAGGAGAGTTCCCCTTTTTTCCTAAAAAACGGCCACTATATTATTTTCGATCCTTTTGTATTTTTCTGTGCCAAGTTATCATTACATTATCATAAATTTATTAAAAACAACATGTCCTTTTCAATTTGCTATCTAGGCACAGTGCTGTTTTACTTTAATCCACAGCGGTCACTAATAAAATATCAAAGTGACCCGCGTCATGGCCGGATATTCAGTTAAAACTAGAAATTGATAGAAAATCGTTAACTCATTATATTGTTTCTTGTAAATTTATGTAAGCATCACACATTAGAAAAACAAACAAGAAAATAATTGATATGAAAAAAAAACCCACAGAAAACGGGGTTGGAAAAGGGGGAAGGAAAACAAACTGATTGTCCCGTCCCGAGTACCTGGAATATTAGAGAAATAACGAATAACCGTACTCCGAAATTACTCTCATCATTCAATACACTATTGGGACTGATATATATGTACTGGTAAGCGATATGTTTCTAGCGAAAACGGTCGGCTATTTCTGAATTGCTATTTTCGTTTAAAGTAGTTAAGTTCCTTTTCCAAATGGGATACTGGAAAAATATATACCAACAAGAAACAATGAAAATTTCATCGTTAAGAGATACAACATCACATGCCTAAACAAGCACATTATTCTACTTGAAAAAGTGTAAAGGGGGGGGGGGGGGGCTGCACAACAGATTTTTAGGCTAGACAAATAAAGACAAAAATATATACTCAAACGTGTATGTATCAAGAGGAAAGTTTGACCCAAAATTAAATCCATTGGTGTGGACAGTGAAGATCTGAAACATTTAATCCTATATTGTGCAGAACTAGAACAAATTATATCAAAATACTGCTATTAGATCAAACATAGGCGGATCCAGGGGGAGCTGGGGGTCCGAGCCCGTTGGAAAAATTTGGTTGATTATATAGGGAATCACTGAAGCATGAATGGAGCGTGCCCCCCTTAGGTTAGTCAGAGCCCCCCCCCCCCCCCCCCCTTAGGAAACGTTCTGAATCCGCCACTGTCAAACCATGGACAAATCAATATATCAAACGGTAAACATTATAAATGATGGCAAACTCCGTCAGCTTTTTATGGACTGTATAGACTTGCATGTCATACAAAATACTAGAAATGTGTGATTTGAGATAAAAGGATGAAATATGACCAAGAGTGCAATAAACGAGTGTAAAATGTACAGGAAATTTCAACATGAACAGTAGAAATGATTAGAATAATAAATTCTATATTTCAAAAGATCATAGTTGTGATTTAAAAAAAAAACCTTTGAGTCAAAAAATGTTTAAATTATCTAATACATGAATTTTAAAACTTGTGAGACTCCATACATGTATAAATTAATTGCATCCAACTTCTTACATACACTCATCACGTGTTTTGTTTAATTTCTTACGATGCACATCACAGTAGCTCTAAAAAATGAACATATTTTACATGTGCGACATGCTCAGTCAACCTTTGTAACATAATTCACAGTTTGAACTTTTATGTTTAATTACTCTAAACTGAAGTTTTACATGGACATTTTTCAAACAGGTGTTGCCTTAATTGAAGTTGTCTCTTTGACGACACAATCTAATTAAAAAGTCCCATAATGCACTATAAAACAACTATAGGTTTTCGCTTGACAATATTTACATGTCATTTTTTTATGATAGAAAATATCATAAATAAAACCCATAATATAGTAAATAGCTTAAAGAATATGGTTGATCATTTCCTGAGAAAAAAATACAGGCTACACACACATGAGGAAACCAAATACTATGCTCTTTTAATCAGCCGCTATTCATCATTAACTCACTCTTGTATCGGATCTCTCAATTAACCATAATTTTCACACCAATACAAGGCTCTGGGATACAAGATCAATACGGCCCCTTTCTAATTTTGTACTCATGAACCGCTTACTACAATTTATTGAAATTTCTCACATGCTTATAACCATAAAATTGAGAATGGAAATGGGGAATGTGTCAAAGAGACAACAACCCGACCAAATAAAAAACAACAGCAGAGGGTCACCAACAGGTCTTCAATGTAGCGAGAAATTCCCGCACCCGGAGGCGTCCTTCAGCTGGCCCCTAAACAAATATATACTAGTCCAGTGATAATGAACGCCATACTAATTTCCAAATTGTACACAAGAAACTAAAATTAAAATAATACAAGACTAACAAAGGCCAGAGGCTCCTGACTTGGGACAGGCGCAAAAATGCGGCGGGGCTAAACATGTTTGTGAGATCTCAACCCTCCCCCCATACCTCCAACCAATGCAGAAAAGTAAACGCATAACAATACGCACATTAAAATTCAGTTCAAGAGAAGTCCGAGTCTGATGTCAGAAGATGTAACCAAAGAAAATAAACAAAATGACAATAATACATAAATAACAACAGACTACTAGCAGTTAACTGACATGCCAGCTCCAGACTTCAATTAAACTGACTGAAAGATTATGATTTCATCATATGAACCTCAGGCACAATCCTTCCCGTTAGGGGTTTAGTATCATACCATCATAACATATATGAGAAGAACATAACCTGTGTCATGCCAACAACTGTTTTTAGAATAAATGTGTTTAGTTCCGATGCAAAGACCTTATCAGTGACTCAATATTAACGCCAAAATATGCAATCTTTAATGACTTGACAACAGTATCGTAATTATATCCCTTCTTAATAAGTCTATTCAAAGGTTTTGTAAGTTTCTGAGGTGAATACTGACACCTTTGTGCTTTATAAAGAATATTTCCATAAAAAATTGGATGTGAAATACCTGAACGTATTAGAAGTCTGCATGTTGAGCTATATTTACGAATGATGTCTTTATACCGATGATAAAATTTAGTAAATGTTTTGACTAGTTTGTGATATCGAAAACCCTGGTGTAATAATTTTTCAGTAATACATAAATTTCTCTCGTTAAAATCTAAAACATTGTTACATACACGAGTGAATCGTACAAGTTGAGATATATAAACACCGTAAGATGGTGACAAGGGAACGTCACCATCTAAAAACGGATAATTAACGATAGGAAATGAAAAATCATCCCTTTTATCATAAATTTTAGTATTCAGCTTTCCATTAGTGATATAGATATCAAGATCGAGAAAAGGGCAGTGGTCATTGTTAGTATTAGCTTTATTTAAAGTAAGTTCAACAGGATAAATTTCATTAATATACATACTGAAGTCGTCATTATTGAGAGCCAAAATATCATCCAAATATCTAAAAGTATTATTAAATTTGTTTATCAGATGTTGTTTCGATGGGTCTTTGCTTATTTTTGTCATAAATTGTAACTCATAACAATACAAAAACAGGTCCGCAATAAGTGGTGCACAGTTAGTCCCCATTGGAATTCCGATAATCTGACGATATACGGAATCCCCAAAGCGAACAAAAATGTTATCTAGTAAAAATTCAAGGGCATATATAGTATCAAAGCATGTCCAATTAACATAGTTTTTTTGTTTATTGCTACTAAAAAATGACCTAAAAGAGTTTGAACATATATATTCACATTCTGATTTTTTGAATGCCCATTTAATTAGGTGTGTGAATTTTTTCTTAATGAGAATGTGAGGCAATGTGGTATACAGTGTAGAAAAATCAAAACTTTGAACAGATAATACTATTGTGACCATTTTTTTTTTATCAGAACCATTTTTTGTATTTCCTTTCGCATGTCATAGGTATGCCACAGGACACATTTATATCTTACATGATTTAATTATATTTCCTTAAAAACTTCACCATATATAGTGCCAATTTTGTGTTTGTTCTCAATCATTTGTATAATACTACTTTACACATCCTTGCCTTTTCAAAGCATTAATTTACTTTGCAAGGGGCGGTGGTATCATTTTTGTGAGAGTTGTGCACAGTACTGCTAGTTTTTTTTTTTTTTTTATGTTTTACTGATATAATAGTATGTGTATTTAACATGCAAGTTGCAATAACTTATGTCTAATTCTACTATGAAACATCATTACGTTAATGATATGCGTGCTTGAATGTTCGTGCTCAAACTTACAACTAAATTTAAAGTCTTTCTTTGTTTTCTTTGTTTTTTAATTTTCTTAAACAATAATAAAATACGTTTTATACGTACATTAATTAATTGGTATATGTTTTATGTCATTAACAAAACTGTAAAGGCGTTTAAAAATGACACAAGAAATGCATTTGTAGTTTATATATTCTCAAGGTTAGTCATTGTAATTAACGACAACGATAAGGATATAGGGAGACGTAGGGTAGTATAGATCCATACACAAAGGAGACTGCATCCAAACGAAAACAAAATACCCACTTATTAAACCAGTGACATATCTTTGATAGAGGTCAACAAACAGCCTTCAAACTGATACAGTTGCTTTTGCAATTTGTTAAGCTCTCTCAACAAGCTCTCAATTGCCATTAGGTCGAGAAAGTTAAATTAATTTAACAGATATGAAAATAAGAAAATGTGGCATATTTGCTAATGAGGCTAATGAGACAACTCTCCACAAGAGCACAGAAGACCAAATGACAGAAAAAAATGTTTGATTTTGTTCAATTAATAATGAAAGAGAAATAGTGAATTAAAAAATAACTTTGAGCAGCCAGTTTGGTTTAATTTTGTCAAAATAAGCTAAAATATCGATGATGAATTATTCACTTGCAAGTGAATAATTAGACCTATATTTTGTATTCATGTGACCTTCAAATTAACCCATCAACAAGAGATGGATTACGCAGGAATTATGTGTGTTCGGTTATCAAATTAAAAAGAACATTAAAAGTAAAACAAAGGAATATCATTTGATTGACTGGTTCTATCTACAATAAAATCATTCTTATACAGGTAAAAACGATTTTTAACGTATATTTTAACCTATTATATGAAATTAAAAATACCTAGAAAAATCCAATTGCACGAGTTCGCTTTCTATTTCAATCTATATTTATGTTTAAATCTCTTTTATAATCGTTGGAAGTGTCTGGAGGTCAACTCGTTAGTTAATTAAATGGCGTCAAAACTAAAATACACACGAAACGATATTACATATTATCGAGCCAAAGCCTTGTAAATTGTTTATTTTATATTTTTATACTTTGGATATACGTTTAAGTATGTTTTAAACCAAAAAAGAGATTTTAGTCAAATCGGTGAACATGAATATGACAGCTAGTGCCCCTTTAATAGTAATACTAATCAAGAAATGAGAAATAATGTTTATAGCAACGTAAGGACAATATAGTTTAAATGACTTAGATTTTTTTGTAATTACTGTAACTTGTTGTAGATGTACAAACATTCCCGAATTTGATTTAATACAGTTTTTTCTGTGTTCGAGTTACTTTATTATAAGTTCGTATAAAAAAAGATCAACATTTTAATTGATTCGAATAGCATACATGGATGATGTTAGCAACATTTGAATTTTTAATAAATGTTCTTTCAGTTTGGAAGAATTTAGTAAAATATTATTTGTGTTTTTGAGTTATGTATGTCTCATTTAAGTGTACCTAAATGACGTTCTATTATAAAAAAAAAAAAATATTGAAATGAAGAAAGCATTTCAACGAGGTGAAATATTTTTTTTTTTATTCTGAACTCATATTTTATGAATTCTTATCAATCAAAAATTGATATGTTATAAAAACAGCAAAACGCAAACATACTTTTCATGTGCAGTGAATGTCAAAAACGTCAATTTTACGATGATTGACACTTTGGTAGACCACTATGTGACCTCTTTATTTTGGTGACTTTTACATCAATCTTTATTTTACATATATTGAAATGTTCCTGTAGTAAAAAGGTATTTGAGGAGTATCGTTATTTTTTTCTAACAACTGATGTAGTTTTCACTGTATTTTAAGATTTAAAAAAATAAAAATCATAAATAATTCAACGAAAAAACGAATACTGTTAACATTTTTACATATCGGTAGATATGCGATACAAATCGATAAAAATCAAATTAATCGCATGAAACATTTTTTTTTCTTTATTTGAAATTAATCATACTTGCTTTATTTTATCCATTCTAAAATGCATAACATATTAATTTGAATAGTTTTCTATAACCAATACCATTAGTTTTTACTTTAGTTAAAAGTTGTGAGAGAGAAGCCCTGTTGGGATTCATATATACATGTAGTTGGTATTTTTTTTTTTCAAATGTTCTAGATTAGGAAGCATGTTATATTTTCTGACTCGATTTTTTGAAAAGTTTGACTCAATATTAATTATTCCTTATATAACAGCTTTTATATAAACGTTGTTGTGACAGTGTAGGAAGGGCCGGGTTTCGTATAATGATATCAAAGTTTTCCTAGCATTCTTTCTTTTATTTGGGTTTCTTTGCTCAAAAAGCATTTTTCAAATGTGTTAGAGAAAATTTTCCTAATGCGTTAGAGAAAAGGTTATGCGCTATTCACAATTTGATAACATACAATTTCGCTATAGATGAATTCTCAACAGTGTTGATATTATAGCTTTATACTATTCTTATACTATTGAGTCTCATAGCCCTATCTTTCCTCTTCAAAAAAGTATAGCTTTATACTATTCTTATACTATTGAGTCTCATAGACCTATCTTTCCTCTTCCAAATAGTATAGCTTTATACTATTCTTATACTATTGAGTCTCATAGCTTTATACTATTCTTATACTATTGAGTTTCATAGCTTTATACTATTCTTATACTATTGAGTCTCATAGCTTTATACTATTCTTATACTATTGAGTCTCATAGCTTTATACTATTCTTATACTATTGAGTCTCATCTTATTTTAACTTAAATTGAAGAAAGATAAAAAGTGTCTTTTTCTCATCTATCATAATCCTGCCCGACATTCAAACTGGAACCACGTAAATTGAACACTTTTCCTTCTGTTAACTTGGGCTAACACTCTGATAACTGTGTTTTTACACTCTGATAACCGTGTTTTTACACTCTGATAACTTTGTTTTTACACTCTGATAACTTGGGTTTTACACTCTGATAACTTGGGGTTAAAACTCTGATAACTTTGTGTTTATACTCTGATAACTTTGTTTTTACACTCTGATAACTAGGGTTTTACACGGTTTTACACTCTGATAACTTGGGGTTAAAACTCTGATAACTTTGTGTTTATACTCTGATAACTTTGTTTTTACACTCTGATAACTAGGGTTTTACACTCTGATAACTTGGGTTTAAAACTCTGATAACTTTGTGTTTATACTCTGATAACTTTGCTTTTACACTCTGATAACTTGGGTTTTACACTCTGATAACTTGGGTTTAAAACGCTGATAATTTTGTGTTTATACTCTGATAACTGGGGTTTTACACTCTGATAACGGGTTTTTACACTCTGATAACTTTGTTTTTACACTGATAACTTTGTTTTTACACTCTGATAACTTTGTTTTTTTCACTGTGATAACTTTGTGGCTTACACTCTGATAACTTGGGTTTTACTCTGATATCTTGGGTTTTACACTCTGATAACTTAGGTTTTACACTCTTATAACTTGGGTTTTACACTCTGATAACTTGGGTTTTACTCTGATATCTTGGGTTTTACACTCTGATTACTTTACATTCTGATAACTGAGGTTTTACATGCTGATAACTTGTTATTTTACACTCTGATAACTTGGGTTTTACACTCTTATAACTTTGTTTTTACACTCTGATATTTTTCACTGTGATAACTTTGTGGCTTACTCTCTGATAACTTTGTTTTACTTTCTGATAACTTGGGGTTTTCACTCTGACAACTTAGTTTTTATACTGATTTCTTGGGTTTTTACACTCTGATAACTTTGTTTTTACTTTCTGATAACTTGGGGTTTTCACTCTGATAACTTAGTTTTTATACTGATTTCTTGGGTTTTTACACTCTGATAACTTTGTTTTTACTTTCTGATAACTTGGGGTTTTCACTCTGATAACTTAGTTTTTATACTGATTTCTTGGGTTTTTACATTTTGATAACTTTGTTTTTACTTTCTGATAACTTGGGGTTTTCAATCTGATAACTTAGTTTTTATACTGATTTCTTGGGTTTTTACATTTTGATAACTTTGTTGATATCGAACGCACCTATGATTGTTTACATTTCGACGATTGAGCTCCCAAAAAAATCAGTTTTTAACAGTTAAATAGTGATTTGTGGAGTGTATTACTGAACTATATAGTGAATTTAGTATTTCTAGAGATAAACATTTACACTGAAGTATAGATAATTACTGAAATTTGTACATTGAGAACTTTCTGTGAATTCGAAATAGGACGGAAATATGGAGGACCAAACTGGACATGACAGTCATCAAACACACAGAGAGGTAATAACAAATAGCATACAAATAGACAGTACTGAACACAAAAACAATCAAGAGCATGCAGGTGAAACACGTGAAAACACACTTAAAAGACCTAGATCTGAAAATGTACAAAATGATGATACTGAAAGAAAAAAAAACGAGTGAAAAAAGATTCAGAATTTCATGAACTTAAATCGTTGATGTACGATCTAGCCACCGAGGTGAAAAGCTTAAATGATAGAGTTTTTGAACGCATAGACGATTTAGAGAAAGACTTTGCCAAGAATATTGTTGAAAATATAACAAAAATGATTGACACTAAAATAAGCAAAGAGGTCAACAAAGTAAAGGACGAATTTAAAACAGAAGTAAATACTGTAAATAAAAGAATTGATGGCATTGTAAATAAACTGAGAGTTGACTTTCAAAATTTGAAAAGTGATGTAAATGAGCAAGTGAAACGCAAGGATTATGCAGGAGCTGTAAGTAACAATCAATCGCGAAACGACACAAACATTGTTATCAAGATGCTAAGTGAAAGCGAGGCAGAGAAAACAGACCCTGCTATTACCAAAAATCGAGTATGCGCTATAATAAGAGATGGTCTGCGTATCCATGATGTGAAAGTTATTTCGGCTGAGAGGAAAGAAAGTAGAGGACGAAATCCTGGTGTAGTGGTAGCGACAGTAGAAACATCCGAACAGAAAGAGAAAATTATGAAAAACAAGATAAAGCTTAGACAGACACGGGAATACAACAGAGTGTACATAGAGGACGAACTTACGAGGGAAGCACAAGTAAATCAAACAAATATGATGGCGATTCTCAAGGGTATGGGACGAGACAAAGACTTTGTGTTTGTGAATGGGAAAATAAAGAACAAAGGAAACACACATCGACGTAATGAAACGGATCGTACACACGAACAATCAGAAAGAAATGATAGGAACGAATGGAGAACAGTACGTGGAAGGGACACTCGTGGTAGAGGTGGACGAGGCACGCGTCGCGGATATTAGGATTTACGGCTTGGTGTCTGGAACGTTCTTGGATGGGCAACACGCCAGAATGACAATGATAGTTTGAGAAAACTGATATTATATAACTTTGATTTTGATATTTTATGTCTATGTGAAACTTTTTTGAGGAGTAAAGAAAACCTTGAAATTGAAGGGTATAAATGTTTTTCTAGAAATAGAGATTCAAAAAATGTAAATTCCCGGAGAGGTTCGGGTGGGGTAGCAGTATTAATAAAAAATGATGTTTTAAAAGATTTTAAGGTAGAGATTTTAAATGACGATATACAAGATATATTGTGGTTGAAATTTAGTAATAACGAAGATGTTTTTTGTATATGTATTTGTTACTTACCCCCTGGAAATTCTGTGTATAATGACTCTTTTTTATTTTTTACCAAATTACTAGAGCAGGTATATATGTATCAAAATATTGGTAAACTATATCTATGTGGTGACTTTAATGCTCGATGTGGTGATATGCAAGATTTTATTGAAGGTGTTGATGATGTGCAAATAAGAGATGTCATTGATGATGTTTTAAATAGAAATGGGGAAATGCTTATTGAATTTCTAGTAGATTGTAATTTATGTATGTTAAATGGTCGTATTGGTAAACAAGATTATACAAATATTTCCTCGAAAGGAAAATCAGTGGTAGATTATATTCTTACCCCACATGACCAAATAAATGATGTCATAGATTTCCAAGTTCATACAATGTCAAATATTATATCTCGATTCGATTTAGCTGGTTACGAATCTATTCCGGATCATTCATTGTTAGAATGCACGATATCAACATATGCCGAAAACACCGATACAGTTGAACATTTAAGTGAAAATGAACGATTAAAAGCGCCGAGAAGGTTTAGATATGATGGTTTACGAAACGAACTTTTTTCAGATAAGCCTATGCAAAAACTTTTACAAGATACTATTTTAAGATTAGAACATGCTTTAGATCGACGACGTGACGTTGATTCGGCCTTTACAGAACTTAAAGATTTATTGGTTACAGAAATTGAACTTACTTGTAAAGAACAAAAGCAAAATATTCCAAATAAACGTCATCATAAAAATAACCGAAAGCCATACTGGAATGAAGAGCTTCAAGATTTATGGGATAAAGCATGCAAGGCTGAAAGGGAATGGACGAGTTGCAAAACGAACAGTAAATCGACGCTACGCAGTATATACGTGCAAAGACGGAAAAACTTTGATACATTTAACAGGAAATCAAAACGTAGGTATCAAATAGACCAGCAAAACCAGTTACATTATCTCGAGGGACATAATACGAAAGATTTCTGGAAATCCATAGGGAAGCTAGGGCTAGCAAATGAACGTAAAACGCAACGTATATATCAGGTTCGAACGGAAAACGGTGAAATAACAAATGACACTGATACCGTGCTCGAAAGGTGGAAAACAGAGTATGAATCGGCATTCAATAGCGTCGACTCGTGCAATACTTATGATGATACGTTTCTAGCAGATATCAAAAACAAAGTGCGAAATGAAAACAACTACAGAAAAGATATCGATGTTAGTGGCTTAAACCTTGAAATTAGTAGAGAAGAAGTTAAGGATGCAGTGTATAAAGCAAAGCTAGGTAAAGCCATTGGTATAGACGAAATACCAAGTGAAATATTGCGGAATGATAATTGCATTGACTTGTTACATAAACTAGTTAAATTCTGTTTTACCGAAGGACAAGTGCCGGAAGAATGGCTCACAAGTATAATTACTCCAATTCCGAAACCTAAAATGGATCCGTTGAACCCGTTAGAATACCGTCCCATTTCAATTATATCCATACCATGCAAAATATATGCAGATATATTAAATAAAAGACTTAATTTTTGGCTCGAACAAAATGACATTTTAGCGGAAGAACAAAACGGTTTCCGAAAAAACAGAAGTTGCTTAGATCATCTCTATGTGTTACAATCAATTATAAAGAACAGGAAACTTAAAAAGAAAGACACATTTGTTTGTTTCATAGATGCAAAGAGGGCATTTGACAATGTGAACCGTGATATGTTGTGGCATAAATTAATGAGTATAGGCATACATGGGTTATTTCTAAAGGCTATACAATCTTTATATGATGCTACTAAAAGCGCAGTGAAACTAGGACATTATTTGACTGATATTTTTCCTGTTGATTTTGGTGTGAAACAAGGCTGTAAAATGTCGCCTTCATTATTTTCTATTTATGTGAATGACCCAGCTGAAGACATACGTGCTCTAAATATTGGTGTTGACATTGATGATTTGAATGTTTCAATTTTACTATATGCTGATGATATTGCACTTATCGCGCCAGACGAAAAGAGTCTTCAAAATATGTTAAACTGTATTCATTCTTGGTGTATGAAATGGAGAATGACTTTAAATGAGACCAAAACCAAAATTATACATTTTCGTAACAAAAAGGCTCCGAGATCAGACTTCAATTTTAAATGTGGTGATATGCCTATTAGCTTTGACAATGCGTACAGATATTTAGGATTACATATAAACGAATTTATGGAACACAAATATACGATCCGAGAGATAACAAAATCTGCAAGCCGGGCGCTTTCTGCAGTATACACTAAATTTTTATCATGTGGAGGGATGTCATTTGATGTTTATACAAAACTTTATAAAACTCTTATTGAACCCGTGCTATTACATGGAGCCGGATTATGGGGACACAACAACTGGAGAGAAGTTCAAACAATTCAGAACAAGGCATGTAGACTTTTTATTGGTAGTTCATCAAATGCTTCAAATATAGCGGTTTTAGGTGATATGGGTTTTAAAACAACAAAATCAGCCGAACTGTTAGAAACGTACCGTCTATTTTTGAGAGTACGATATACGTATGACTATAGAATTACACACAAGGTCCATATGTGGGGTATGAATATTTCTCGATCGTGGGACAAGAAATGTTTTGCAATAGCTCATAAACTTGGTATATATGATATCATTGATAGCCAATATTCCAACAGACATAAAATGTATGATATTAAAACAAAATTGTATGAAATTGAAAAACAAGAATGGGTTGAAAAATTGTATCAAGATGGAAATGAACCAAATGGTAACAAGTTACGTACTTATAGACTTTATAAAAATGTATTAGAAACAAGTTCATATCTCAAAAATGTAAATGATAGACAACATAGACGTATTTTATCTAATTTTAGAAGTGGGTCTCTACCTTTAGCTATAGAGACAGGTCGTTACACCAAGCCAAAAACTCTTCTTAATGACAGAAAATGTAAATACTGTACAGTTGATTGTGTAGAAGACGAAAAACATTTTTTAATGCATTGTGAATTTTATTCAGATCTGCGATATGGTCTATTTTTAAAAGCAAGTGCTATTAACCCAAATTTTTACGATTTTAATCATGACGACAAATTTATTTTTCTGATGTCACATGACTGTATACAACCCTTTTTAGCAAAATCCTTATATTTTATGTTTAATCGCAGAAAATATTGTGTATAACAGGTTGTTTTTTTTTTGTTATTTTTAATGTTATTTAAAAGGTTATTTTTATTCATTTGTAAGGAATGTTAGAATAAGTTTTAAAGCAAAAGTGTCTCATAAGTCAGTCATGGCTGGATACCGATATTTTAACTTCGATGTAAATTTTTATTTGTATTTTTATACTAATATTATGATGTATGATATTGTTCTGTATTGGTATGTGACACTATAATAAAATATTCTGTCTGTCTGTCTGTCTGTCTGATAACTTGGGGTTTTCAATCTGATAACTTAGTTTTTATACTGATTTCTTGGGTTTTTTTAGATTCTGATAACTTTGGTTTTACGCTCTGATAACTTGGGGTTTTCAATCTGATAACTTAGGTTTTTATACTGATTTCTTGGGTTTTTACATTTTGATAACTTTGTTTTTACTTTCTGATAACTTGGGGTTTTCAATCTGATAACTTAGTTTTTATACTGATTTCTTGGGTTTTTTTAGATTCTGATAACTTTGGTTTTACGCTCTGATAACTTGGGGTTTTCAATCTGATAACTTAGTTTTTATACTGATTTCTTGGGTTTTTACATTCTGATAACTGGTTTTACGCTCTGATAACTTTGTTTTTACACTCTGATTAATTTGTTTTTACACTCTGAGTATTTCATTTTATTATTATTTTTTATTTCAATTTGTTTTCATTATTTATAGAATTACTAATCGAAGAAATCAAATAGAGAAAAATATTCAACGAATGACCAAACAACACATTAATTCACGAATGCGCGTAGTGTTGGTCGGTCACGAGTTGATTATTATTCGATATCGATTAGTTATTTTTTGTTTTATTACATTGGCAAATGTTATTTTTTTCTGAAATTAAAGTAGGAAATTTAAGCCTTCACAATTTGATTTGCATTAAATGTGCTGCACGTAGAATTGTTCTAATTTTCCGAGTTTGTAAGGGTGATTTTTTTTGTCACTTGATTTATCACTACTATACGCGTACATCACATGATGTGAGGTGATTTGTACTACATGTTTTAAGGCTATGGTTCATATACACGCTTCCCACATTAGGTATGTTGGTAAGTCATTTCCTGTTCACCCCAGTCGTTAGAACAAAGCATTGCTCCGGTTCAAACCACGCATACTTATCACTTATGTAGAATTATATATTTGACAGTTTTATACTAAAGAATTTCTGATGTCATATGACTTTTGACATTAATATCAATTATCATGTGTAATTAATAACTTTGTTGACTTGCGTTTTTGTTGTTAAATAAATCTTCTATGAAAACAGAATTGTTTTTTAATTTTGTTTACTTTCTCTGTACGAAAGCAAAATGGTAAGTCATAACTGATTTGTCCAATATCTGTTTTGGATAAATTTTGCATTGAAATCATGTAGAAATTCTACTGTGTATTTCCTGTGAGATAATATATATCTGTCTTTGTCCTTGGAATTTCTTATTGAAGAAAACATCTAGACAGCTATAAACGGTTTTCTGTTTTAAAGGAAACGGAAAACAATAAAAATAGAAAAAAATAACGTGTACTCAAACAAAATAATGTAAGCTCATTTTATAAAATGTTTTAAAAATTTATTTTGCTACATATCTGAAAAAAAAAAGCCACCATGATTTAACTTTTGGGAGATTGATATTATATTTTATCCTCTATCTTATTTCAGAAGACGGTATATTGTGTTTTACCTCTTTTATTGACTTTGATGGTAGTATCAGGGAGATGGTCCAGTAATAGTTATGTCGCAGTATGGCACGAGTGTAGACGTGAATGTATCAGTATAACTTTGATCTGTGAGTGGCCATGCCGTATTTACTCACAAACTAGAATGGACTTTAAGTATTGTGCACTGGAATGTAAACTTGACAGACTGGTTTGTATGGATGAGTGTGGTCGTTATGTCAGGAGATCACCCGTGCGGCGTAGAAACACGAGGAACTTTCAGTCAAATCGTAGAAAAAACTACGCCACAGAAAACGAAGAAAAGGAAGAGTCCTCGCCAAAGTTTAATTTATACCAATATCTACTTTCAAGCTTGGAATCATAAAAATATATACAGATACAAACTACTAATGCATGTTTCATTTTGGTGTTTGAAGTTGCGTATTGTGAAAGTAAGTCTTAAAATATGACATTCTCAATTACTCTGAACAATTGTGAAATTTGAACTTTACTTCCTAGTCTATTATAGTGAAAATCTTTGTAAAAGGATGATACATTTCGTTTGTATTTTGATTTGTGTCCATAAGCTAAATAATGGTCTCATAAAAACAAATACTTTAATTACTTGTTACTTGTGTCTCATCCGTTTTTTTAGTTTCTGAATAATGAAATAGGTTAGGGACGACATCAAAAGTTCAATGAAGGATAAAAAACTTAATTCAAATAGTTTTTTCACTGACCCCCCTACCCCCCTATTAACTTAATTTGGGAAAAATTGATTGACCCATATGGATATATGTAAAAATCAATGTCGGATAACCAAATCTTGCAGCAGTTCAACCCCCCACCCCCAAACTATTTGAATTAAGTTTTTTATCTTACATTGATCTTTTGATGTCGTCCCTTAGATAGATAGATAGTTCTTTATTCTAGCCGAATATATCTGTTCCTACACCAAAACGTTGCGTGTTTGACGAGCAACAGATACCAATATCTAAGTCTGTAATTTGATTCATAGGAAATTGAATTCACGACCTCAAACTTCTGGGACAAGCGAAACTGTAGTAGATAGAAAATGTTATCAGCAAAGTAATTTATATAAAAATTGTACATGTATATACATTTATGCGTTGCTGCAATCTAAATAAAATACACATACATGTATGGAGTATAACGAAATTAAAATTCTAAGATTAGACTAAAACGAAATCAGAGTTATATATATATGGGGCTCTATATGGAAGATAAAGAGAATCTCCACGCCAACAGAAAAATCAAGTTTAAAGTACTGGTATATAAATAGGTCAGTTAATTTTTAAGCACAAGTGAAAAGAACAAATGCAACTCCTAATAAGTATATATATAAAAAAAAAATGCTTTAAAGGAGGGGAAAGGTTCAGACTGCTTTCGGTTGATCGTAAGTATGCACACAATTAAAAGGTTACACGATGAGTAATTTTCGTATTTTTCAATACGTAATTGTTTTAATCCAAAAAAATGCTGACATCAATTGAGATTTGGTCAGTACATTCTTCAAGTAAGATATTGAGAAGTTTAGTCTGATCTTCAGTCAGTACAAGTCCAGCTGATTTCAAGCAGGATAAAAACACAGGAATTTCTACTTTCTTTTTCTCGTCACATTTTCCTTCTAAGAACTCGTGCACCTCTACGTTGTTCTTGATACAGTAGTTATATACCAGATCTAAAATGTTTGAAGGGTTGACAGTTTCTTTTGGAACATCAAAATACAGAGCATCGTCCTCAGATCTCATCCTCTTCTTGATAATAAACTTTGACAAGATTGACCCATGTATAACTTTGACGGGTCGTAATTTATCCAGTTCTTTCGTCATATTCAAGAATTCTTTGTCAACTTCAACACCACTTAAGTCAAGTTCTTCAACGATCGAATTAGCAGAGCTGATCCCTTGTAATATAGCCTTTGCACCCTCAACACCAAATCTGTTATGTCCTATTTTGAATGTTTTTAACACATCATTAACCTCTAAAGCCTTTCCAATTACCAATGCCCCAGGATCTGATATTCTATTATAACTTACGTCCAGAATTAAAAGTGTGTGATGTTTCTTAATAATGTCAGAAATAGCAAACGCAACATCATCATCAAAGCCATTCATTGATAAGTTAACTTTTCGAAGGCCCATGTTTTCCGAGATTCCCTCACATAGCCTTATTGCACTGGTACGTCTAAAATGATTCCAACTTAAATTCAAATTGTCAATAGTCTCGTTTTCTGAAACGGCTGGTCCGATGATACTACCGGCTTTTTCGGAAAATTCGTTGTGACTTAAGTTTAAATGTCTGATACGGTTATTTTCGTTTATTGCGTCCGCCATAAATTTAGCATCATGGTCTGAAATTTCATTTCCGGACAAATTTATATTTTGAATTACAGTGTTTTGCATTAGCATGTTGCAGACAGATTCTATACCTCTGCTTCCTAGACGATTATCGGACAAGTCAACATCGGAAATGTAACAATTCTCTAATAACATCGAAGCAATTGCGTCACCGCCTTCAGCTTCCAACCAATTATCATGAAGATCTAGGATGAGGGTTGATGTATTGCTCTGCATAGGCAAGGCTATTGCTTTTGCGCCTAGTTTTCCTAGACCATGATGCCTCAATTTCAATTCTTTATCATTCAAATGCCGTAAGAAATAAGAACAGGGTACAACACCCAAATGTTTGCATGCGCACATATAAATTCCTCGCATATCTGAATCAAACTCTGACTTTTCTTCTTCAATTTCTAAGTCCGTATCAGGATCCTGGTCTTCTTTTTTCTTAACTTCCCTTTCTCCTTCAGTCTCTTCATCTTCACTGTCATCGTTTTCATCTACACTGTCCTCGTTTTCGTCTACAATATCCTCGTTTTCATCTTCGTTTTCTTGTTCACCAGTATGCCCTTCATTTTCTTGATCTGTGATGCTTTTTAATTCTTCTAAACCATGATGCACATCTGTTACGCTTTCCTCTTCCAAAATTGGCATCATTTGATTTGCCTCATCGCTGCTAGTAGTCGCCATGTTGTTGAATTTTGATAAACTGATTGCCCAAAAATCTGTCTTGCAGAAACAATGGTGTTTAAAAACGTTGTGAGTCTATTTAGTTGCTAGGTGAGATTTGACGTCTGTGGCGTCATAATGCGTAGCTCCTTGTAGCTCCTTGTAGCTTTTCTTAATTTGTTCTAAATTGCATACAATTTCTTTGGTCAGTTGACCGTCTATGATTTCACTTTTGTATACGCTCTCCTGTTTTTTTTTTAGACAGATTATTAATTATCATCCTGATTGACCAAAGATGATTCTTTTTTTGTTCTTAACACAGCAGAACATATTTTTAAATAAACGTTTCCACCTTCCAAAATTAATTTTAAACTATTAAATTAACTGCATTTTGTCTTAGTTTTTCGCCATTTAAGAGCAAAGCACCTTTTCGTCGCTGGTTTTAATTTTGTGTTTTTGTCATCTACTGGTCGATGATTTAACGAAGAGACTGAGCCCTTTGAACAAGCATATTAACATCGCAGTATTTGTATACATATGTGCATTTGCCCATCTGGAGCATCGTTATAAAGTTGTCGTATGTTATATCTTACTGTTTTTCGTTATTTGGATAATTGGAATAATGATAGATCTATAATTATTTTGGTTAATTTATCGAAACAATTACTAGAACCTATACGATTTAAAGCATGAACCCGGAATATTCTACAGAAGATTACTATTTATTGTTAAAGAATGTATGATGACCTATAGAGACCTGTGTCTTCTGATTATATTTTGTTGGATGCATATATAGACGTTTGCTCAACATTTCTTATTATTCATACATACAAAACTCGAGATTCGAAAATCATTAAAAAAGAACCTGAGCAGGGAGGGGCGGGCGGATCGAGATAAACAAAACTGAGGAGTGAGTGTTAACTAGCTTCCACTTTTAAATTTAGATAAACCATTCGCCAAATAATTATATTGAACTTTGACAAGAGTGACCCATGTATACCTTTGACGGGTCGTATCTTGTACAGTTCTTTCACCATGCCAAATAATAAGCATACCAAGAGAAACAGAAGCAAGATAGACATTTAGTGTAGTGCAATTTATGGGATGGTAAACAAGATAATAGATTGCAGATGTCGTTAAACTACACATGATTATAAAACAAGAGTGCACACGCTGAAATGTCTCGTCTTCTTTACTAATCATTGATTTTATGTTGATAGTCCTAAATATAAAGCTTTACTACAACTATCACATAAGCTATTCATGATCCAAGAAAATGTGACAAGTTTCACACATAACAAATATAGTTATCCTATTACTCATAAAAAGAGAGAAATTAACATTACCATAAATAAGTAGTCACTTAACCATAAAAATGAGGTCAAGGACAATCGACCTGTGGCAGACGGTAACATCGTAACACCAGGCATCTATATACAAAGTATGAAGCATTCAGGTCTTCCACCTTTTAAAATATTAAGCTTTTATGAAGTTAGCTAACACCACCGCCGCTGCTGGATCACTTTCCCTATGTCGAGCTTTCTGTGACATAAGTCGCAGGCTCGACAAAAACTGTTAACACATACACGTTGACAGGCCTGACAATTTGTTTGTGGATATTGATTTGCTGATCATTTGTGAAGAGTTGGCTAACAATTTGAGTATCATATGTAGACTTATTTGTAAATCTTGTCTTGTTAATCATTTTTGCTAATTAAAGTTTCTATCTATCTAATTGAATAGAGTAGAGTATTTTTTATTTTCCAAATGAAAGGGTCCATAAAGGGCATATAATCAGTTACAATTGATTAATATCATAAGTTATATGGTTCGCTACTGACCCACTACAGATCCATAGAGGGTTAGTAAAATTCATAGGGTGCGAGGCCGAAGGTGAAACTATCACATGTTTACCTTGAAAAAAGTCGTAGCCTGTAACACCGTAGTCGTCATGGTAATAGTTTTAGGCTTGGAAAACAAATGAACAAACGGCTATACAATCTTAAGAAATTAACCATTTTAGATTCCACACAGTATCTTATCCTATATAAATTGCTCTGCCGGGCGCAGCTGATTAACCATTTTAGATTCCACACAGTATCTTATCCTATATAAATTGCTCTGCCGGGCGCAGCTGGATACGACCGCAGAGGTCTAACCCTAAACAGTTGGGGCAAACATGGACACAATATTCGTGCTTATAAAGGTGTGAATTTGGATTGTAATTAAATATTTGACACATAATAGGTTTCTTAGATTAACTGTAGTCAAAGAACTTAGAATTGGTTATATGATTTGAATTTATATTCATTTTTTTTGCTTTTGTGTAACACACTGCGCCTGTGCCAATTGATCCCTCTCAAAAAAACAAAAAAAAAAACAAAAAAAATAACCCAAATATTTTTGCTTTTGTGCAATACACTATGCTGTTGCATATTCAACCCCAACCCCCCTTTTTTTGGCAAAAAAAAAATAATTTGTGAAGAAATTTTGTTTAATTCTGAAAAATTGCCCCCCCCCCTTTTTTCCCTGAATATATCATTTCCCTCAAGATATGGTCATAATCTCAATTCAAATTTCATATGGAGTTTGCAACCACAATTACCCATTTAATACATCATAAAAGTCATAAATAGAGGATTTAAAAGCAGTGTAAGGGAGGTAATCCAACATTTTTACAACATTGTACAATTTATTTTTTTATTATATCCCTTTCTCTGCTTTTAAATTGTCCATTAACCAGAAAACGCTACTTTTTAGCCCTTACTTGCCCCTAATTCCCCCCCCCCCCCCCCCCAAGCAAATCCTAACCCCACCTTTGTTGTATGGAAACTTGTGGTATAATTTTATAGAAATCCATACACTTAAACACAAGTTATTGTCTGGAAACTAGAATTGGCCCTAAATTCCTAAACTGTTAGGACCATAACCCCTAAAATGAATCCAAGTCTTCCTTTTATGGTTATAAACCTTGTGTTTAAATTTCATAGATTTCTACTTACTTATGATAAAGTTATTGTCTGGAAACCAACTGTCTTCGGATGACGACGTGGTACCAATATACGACCACAAATTTTTTTTTGCGATTGTATAAAAACCAATTCTAATTTCAATAACTGAAAATTGGGAGTTTTTTTGCAATGCATATTCTACTTGATATGTCAATATGAAACAAAATACATAACAAATCTGTTCAATTGGAAATTTGCTTTGAATGAGTAGAAGAAATAAGATAGATTACTCATAGTTTTCACTGCAAATGAAGAAAATATTAAATATTTAGAAGTGATATGAAATATTTCCTTTTATAACCACTAGATAATATAGTTCCAACAAGGATTACCATCTCCAACACTAGGTTCATCTCACAAGTCCCTCTGTGGAACAACAAGATCAATAGATCCATTCTTTTGATGTGTTTGAGCTTTTGATTTTGCCCTTTGATTAAGACTTTTAGAAATTGAAAACATAACTTTACGACAAAGAATGGTGAAGTTGTGATCATCACTTCGTTAATATTATGGAAGCCATCAAAAGTTGGTTGACCATTATGGGATATTCGTTATACAGATGATATTGGATATGTTTCTTATGTGGTAACTACAATCCCCTTCCAAATAAGACTATTTACTGGGATTGTACAACATGAGCAACACCACAGCTGCTTCATTTGGAGCAGGATCTGCATCCCCTTCCAGTGCACATGAAATCGAGTTTTTGGTTGGGTCCGTGTTGTTTTAGTATCCCTTTATGTGACATTTTGTTCACACATCATTGTCAATATAATGGAAATTGATGCGACTGTCGTACAAGTGAGAGGTTTAGCGCTATCAAACCAGGTTCAATTCACCATTTTCTACATTTGAAAATGCCTGTAACAAGTCAGGAATATGACAGTTGTAAGTTGTCCATTTGTTTGATGTGTTTTATCATTTAATTTTGCCTTTTGATTAGGGACTTTCAGTTTTCAGTTTTCCTCAGAATTCAGTATTTTTGTGATTTTACTTTTTTTGTTTATGTCTGCAGGATGTTTTATCCACAATAATGAATGCAAATTTATATACATTTGATTTGTACTAACTAATGAAAAAAACAATTTTTGTGATTTAAAACTAGTCTACTATTGTCATATAGACCATCCCACATCAGGAAAAACACCATCACACTTTGACAAAGAACATGACATATGAGAGTCAGTCATATTTACTAATTTACATGTGACCTCAAACAACCTTGAACCAAAACTTTAACCTTATACATGTACTGGAATGATGGACCCACAGAACAGAAAACATATAATTGGCCCTCTACTATTGTCATTGGAGAATAAAAACAGACCCACAGAACAGAAAACATATAATTGGCCCTCTACTATTGTCATTGGAGAATAAAACACTTTACTACAGATTATTTGGTCAAGGGGATGTTGATTACTTAAAAGCAATAATGTCATGCTTTGCTTTTATTTAGTCCTGAATTTAATCACCTGTTTCAAATATATCATTAAAACAAATAAGCTTGAATTTTATTCATCAAGAATAATTCATGAACAAACACTTCTTTGATATAAATCATAATGTGAATCATCAGTGTTATTGGAACAATTTTCCCCTATACATAATCCAGAACTCATCTGTGAATCCCCAAACAGTTCTGCATGATCACTACTGGCTATCACTGGGATATTATAAACTTTTTCAGCATTTGCATCTACCTGTTTGGAACAGTTTGTATTTTCATTGTTAATTTCCACACCTTTTTCAATAAGTTCATCTTCTGTATGTCTATTCAAAATATCAATATTGATAATGCTTTCATTAAGTAGAAGTCCTTCATTGTTTTTACTGATTTTTAAATTTATAGTCTTTCTTCCTGGCAATTGTTTTTCATGTACACCAGCATTAGATATACAGAGATGAGATTCTGTCAAATATTGCACACTTCCTGTCACATGACCTGTCTGTTTCTGTTCTTCCTCATGAGCACTCTCTGATTCTGATAAACAAATGCGATCTTCAATTGATTCACATTTAATTAATTTAGGATCGATTCCAGTTACTGATGCAGCACAGCTTTTCTTTTTTACTCCTTTTCTACTTTTTTTCTAAAAAAGAATTATTTTTTTTGTAATCTTCGTCAACAAAATAAGAATTAAAAGGACTAGGTTTACATTTTCCCAAACTTTGGTCTTGAACTTGACTTTAAGTCTTATTTCTTTTATTAAAACTGATGGAGATTATATTCTTTAATATAACTAATAGTGGAGGTACTCCTATTCCAAGATGAAATTCATGAAAATTTTACGTTTTAAAAAAATTAAAAAGAGTTATCAAATGGTTTAATGCAGGTGGGTCAGGATCCCTAATAGACCTTGAGATGAGTAACTCAAATGACGTAATTAAAAAAAAATATTAGTCCGCCATACAATTGTGGATGCTGTGATTTTAAAAATGGACATAAATGAACAATAAAAACTGTTTTATAGATCTGATGTGATGAGAAAAGAAATATGTAGATCTGACCTGAAATAAATTATTAGAAAGGACAATTTTTTTATTGAATTTTGTGATCAGAATTTTGTGATTATTTCATGAGGAGAGTGACATTTTTCACCATCTTCCGGGGTCCAGCAATTTGCGAAAAAAGTAATCTCACTTGCCAGCCCGAAAATTTAACCAGACATGTTACTGATGTATACATGTATCACCTTCGATATGAGCCATCATACATGTTCAAGTAAACGATATGGACTGAGCAACGGAGGAAAACGTTACCATTACCGCCTATGAAGAATTAATTGTAAATGTATACCCAGGTGTGGGTTTTCAATGAGTTCCATTCAAGTATTTTAGATTAATATCATTTAGAAACAAATTAACTGATGCCCTGTCTTAGATTATTAATTTTTGGCCTACAGTGATTTTTTATGACTCTGATTAATTTCTAGGAACTTTTTATGTATTTCACAATGAAATTTAGCTATTTGGACCTTAAATGGCTCATGAAACAAGATAGTTGAAAACAGAAAACAATTCTGAAATGCTTAGTAATTTGATTACCAGGGCGGGTCATAAACAAATCTCAGGTGAGCTGTTTAATCCATGGATTAAGCTGGCAAAAATTAATGTCAGTCGACAGGTATAAAAAAATGAAAAAAAAATTCAAGGGGGGGAATCTACGTCATCACGCAGGGTGTCGGCGATTGAAATTGGACCAACATTTTGTCGCTTCAAGGTAAGAATTTTACTTATTATGCCAGTTATATGAGGGTTATGATTATACAAAATAGTCCACCAAAGACTATATAAAGTAGGAAAATAAATGAGCCATCGCTCAGTATTATTGATTATCTCAATTTTGCAAACACTTCGATACAAGTTTTAGGAATTGGGTCAACATGCAGGATATCGGCAAAATTTTTCATAACAACATCTTGATTATCAAGAACCGCCTACTTTATCAACAAATGAACATGTCCGAATTCTTTATTGTACTCGGGAAAATACTTGTTACTCACAAATATCCGTCATTATGGTCGAAAAACGTCTTATTTTTAAAAAAAGAAAAAAGGATGTCGGCAACACATCGAATATCGAAGGATGTCGGGGACACACTAATATATACTATTTTTAACACATATGTTATTCAACATGTGACTAGATCTAATTTAAAACTAATGGTCATGACAAGCCGCAAATCAAATTTAAACTTGTGCAGGCGGAAACGATCGCGAATACAATCTGATGTTGAACAGCCGACCAGATCGCCCACTAAATCGCCACCCGTAAAAAAATCAAAATCATGCAAATCCTCATTTGTCATCAAAATAAAAACGCCTGGCAAAAATATTAACTTTCCCCAATGTCAATTACTGAAGAAATTTCAACAAAACCGCCAATAGACTTGAGTAAATGTCACGATAGAGGACCAACAGGGCCATGCATACGATTGTTTGTAGATCAACTTCAAAACGACATGTACTGAAATGGAACATGAAATAAAGGATCCCACAAAAAATGACGAACTGCAAGAGTTGATAGCACTTGCTCCTGCAGTTCTTCCGTATTCTAATGTGTGGTTGAACAACGTGTAGTTATATAAGATTGCTTTTTTAATGTGGTGTCTGGGATGTCATTGCATAATTGTCTGGATGGAATGCCTTTACCAGCATAGTTTCCCATGAGATCTTTTTGTACTGTAGAGACACGAAAGTTCGATTAAAAAGCCATATTAACTACGGTATCAAAAAATGTAACTAAACGCACGTCTTTCGTAAAAATTTTAAACCTGATACTTTTTGTTAGCTATTGTTAGTGTATTTCTCTGTCCTATATTTTCTCCCATTTTTTTGTAATGTAATCCTGTCAGGTAATATTGTCATTTTAATGTTAAATTTATCATTGCCATTAAAGTGGAAGGTTTGGCATGTCACAAAACCAGGTTCAATCCACCACTTTTTTTTCTTAAAATGTCCTGTAGCAAGTCAGGAAAATTGGCATTGTTATATAATAGTTCGTTTCTGTGTTTGTTACATTTTAATGTTGTATTTCTGTTGTGTCGTAGTTTTCCTCTTATATTTGATGCGTTTCCCTAAGTTTTAGTTTGTAACCCGGATTTGTTTTTATTTCTCGATTTATGAATTTCGAACTGCGGTATACTACTGTTGCTTTTACTAAACACCCGGTAGATGTAGGGCCAGATGAAATGTCATATATATATATAGTATAAAATAAACTCATCATAGATACCAGGACTAAATTTTGTATACACGCCAGACGCGCGTTTCGTCTACAAAAGACTCATCAGTGACGCTCGAATCCAAATTTTTTTTTAAAAAGCCAAATAAAGTACGAAGTTGAAGAGCATTGAGATCCAAAATTCCTAAAAGTGTTGCCAAATACAGCTACGGTAATCTATGCCTGAGGTAGAAAAGCCTTAGTATTTCAAAAAATTCAAAATTTTATAAACAGTTAATTTATAAATAAAAAGACTTGGTCCAATAATTGACCCCTGTGGGACCCCTGGCTTAACTGAAACGAAATCTGACTTTCACCTTCTAAAACTTTTTTTTTCTCGAATATTTACAAAAATTGAATCCTGAAATTGAGTGCATGAAATGGAAGCAAGCAAGGAACACTAATCCTGTTTTTTTGTATCGTATCTTTATTATGGTTGATATAATCAAAGGACACTTACATTGTTAATATATTAGTGTGTCCCCGACATCCTTCGATATTCGATGTGTTGCCGACATCCTTTTTTCCATTTTTTAAAAATAAGACGTTTTTCGACCATAATGACGGATATTTGTGAGTAACAAGTATTTTCCCGAGTACAATAAAGAATTCGGACATGTTCATTTGTTGATAAAGTAGGCGGTTCTTGATAATCAAGATGTTGTTATGAAAAATTTTGCCGATATCCTGCATGTTGACCTAATTCCTAAAACTTGTATCAAAGTGTTTGCAAAATTGAGATAACCAATAATATTGAGCGATGGCTCATTTATTTTCCTACTTTATATAGTCTTTGGTGGACTATTTTGTATAATCATAACCCTCATATAACTGGCATAATAAGTAAAATTCTTACCTTGAAGCGACAAGATGGTGGTCCTATTTCAATCGCCGACACCCTGCGTGATGACGTAGATTCTCCTCCTTGAATTGTCACAATAATAATTCTGGAAGAACCATAATTCAAAAAGAAAATTAACAGAATTGAAAACACAAAACAATTTGGTAATCTGAAATGACTACTGTTTATGTTCGACCCTGACCCTGTGTTTTTCATTTACTGTTAGAAAGTTTTATGGTCAAGTTATGATGGACACTCGGGACTATGCAGGTGAAGTGTTCCTTGTTTTTAACCTATGTTAAACTAAAAACAGAACTTATCCTAATTTTCAAGATCTCCAATCTCACAACTCTATACTAACCTTAGGAAGTGTGCCTTTCATTTGGTGTAGGAGGGTGTGTTTCTGACACTTTTGCTGAAATACAAAATCAAATTATTTGTCATAACAGTCTATTTTAAGAGGATATAGACATCTCATTTTTGTGTGTTTAAGAAATCATCTTTTTATAAGAATGTTTCATAATTTGACAAGTTCAATGAGTAGGTTTCTTTTTCGTTTTTTTTTTAATTTCCACATTAGCTTTCTATATCATCTCTGACAACATAACACTTTTTTTTTTAAATATAAAGCTTGAAACATTGAACCATTTTATATCTAATGATTTTCAATGAATTCATTTGAAGAGTGACAACAACAAAAATAAAGTTAGACAACAGAAACAGAATATTCAGTAATTTTTCCATTTGCAAAGGGGCATAACTCTAGAATGATAAAAGTGACGCAATCAAAATTCAAACTTGGTCCGTGTTTAGTGGTCATACTGTGGTTTCAATTATTTTTGTGGGTAGCAATTTTGGTGGATCGACGAAAATTTGCATTTTTGTGGATATTTGATTTGGTGGTTTTGCCAATTTCTGCATGAAAAACCTATAGAAAATTGTAAATTGTTGAACATTTAAATTTGAAGTTAACCTGTACCCATGGAATCCACGAAAATTGGTATCCAACGAATATTAATGAATTTCCAGTTAGCATTGTGTATAAGTTTCATAACATTTTGTTAAGGCAAACTAACGTATTAAAATGGAAACAAAAAATTTAGCAATTTTTCCATTTGTAAAGGGTCATCTCTAAAACAATTAAAAGTGATGACACCTAAATTCAAGCTTGATCTGTGTTTTGTGGTAATAAGCATTATGTATAAGTTTCATAACATTTAAGTGAGGCAAATATAAATTAAGAGATTGGAAACCAATTTTGGGAAGTACGTACTGACAAGGGTAAAACTGAATGCCCCTCTACTTCAGTGGGGCATAAAAAGAAATCAACCACAAGCAGTGCTTACTTTTGTTGAGAAGTTTCTATCACAGCCTTCATATTGACAAGAGAATCTGTGTCCTTCATGATAAGATTTGATGTGAGCTGTCAAATTCTTCTGTTCTAGATAAGTTCTACCACAGTTAGGTCTAGGACAAGTGTAGACTTCCCTCTCTTCACAATGACTTTTCATGTGTTGATGTAAAGCATTCTTCTGTGTGAATGTCTTGTCACATTCTGTACATATGTGCACTAAAATGAATAAAAAGTCCTATGAGTCATACATGTAGGATGCTGCAGGTTGGTTGTTTGAGCCAGTTCATGACATGCTTGTGTATCAACTTTTAAGAACTTATTTTTTCAAAAAAGTAGGATCCTGTGCATATCTATGTTGACTGCGGCAGATTCAAAACTGGATCAGAAGTCAACGTAACTGGTCAGATCATATGTTTTAGTATGTGATATGAATGTGTACTATGCAAACATTTTCAATTGAAATTGTGACATCACAATACATTCTTAACAGCAGCAACTGATGAGATGAGGATTATTTATTTTTATATACCTACACAGCTAATTTTGCATAGGTACTATTTCTGCACTAAAAATTCTACTTTTAAAATTCAGTACTATTTTGTTACTCTAAAATTATTGTAATATTTAGGTACCTGTATTTTACAGTACTTTATTTGTACTTGAAATTTAGGTACTACAGATTTTTGATTACTACCTTTACATTTTCAGCATTTTGAAAGTTTTTCTATTTCAAATCTCTTAAAGTTATTATTTTCAAACATGGAATATTGTATTATTTGCAAAATTTATGCTCTTCACACCTCAACCAGTGTTTTGATTGGTAGAGTTGGAGCAACAATAATCAAGCTTGAAAGTTTTATGCCTGTAAAGCCATGAGGCAATTTTATGGATTTGTTTTTACATACTTTAGGATATTATAGATATAAACTTATTTTTACATGTAGGATGCCGCAGATATCTGTTGTTTAACAAAAATTAAGGAGAGGCACAGGAGTTAATGTTTATGATTTATATATTTACGTACATGTAGGATGGTGTAGATATCTGTGTTGTCTGAGTTGAGTCCAGGTGTCAAATACTTCTGCACATCCATCATGCTTACATTGATATCCTAAAATAAGCCAAAAACACTTGTATATATAAATGTTTGCAAATAAGACTGCATTGAAATGGAAATTTACAGACTTTATTTTGGATACATTACATATATCTCAATAGTCATACATATTTTATAGTTTACAAACAATAAGTTAACATTAACAGAGAAGTAATTATTGTGTTATACATTGTACATTGGAAATATTTTACAAATTGTACATTTATTTTCAGTTTTTGACACGGGAGACAACTTTGAATAGATATTACTGCAAAATCAAACATGTTTGTTTAGTTCTTTATGAAATGTACAGCAAAATTAGATTGCATGTGTTAAACAAATGTCCAATCAATTCCTTTTGCCCCAAACAAATGTGGTTCTCAATTTTGAAACCTGCTTTTTAACACAGAGACAGTTATTCACAATGTGAGAGAATTGGTGGAAGAAGAATACATATATGCCTACCTGAATGAACTTTTATGTGTTGTTTCAGCTTACTTGGTAACAAAAAACGTTTCTCACAATCTTTAAAAATACACCTGTGGAAAATATGTAAATTATACTTCAGTACAGAAAGTTCAAATTTTGTTAGTTGAATGGCAATTTTAAGAAAACAGTTTCTTTAACCATGTTATTTTTATTCTAATGCATAAAATAATAGAATAGTGCATTAAAGCTTGGAAATTGTATAAAGTTGAAATAAAATAAAGTTCAGCAAAATTGCAAGGCTGATAATATTGCATTAATATCATGCAAAACAATACAAATTATTAAAATCCTCAAGCTGAACATTATTGTTACTGGTACGCCTCAAATTCCTATAATTTCTTATCAAAATAAAGTTTTTGAAGTTGGAATGGTTTCATTTTAGATTCAATTGCATTAATCGACCATTTATGGATTTCAGAAAGTCAATATTGTGGTTTACTAACAAATTACAAATACTGAATTAAAAACAAGAATGTGTTTCAAGAACAAGGATAACCCATCCACACTATCATTTTCTATGTTTAGTAAACCGTGAAAATGGGATAAAATCTCTAATTTGGCATTAAATTTAGAAAGATCATATGGTAGGGAACATGTTTTACTAAGTTTCAAGTTGATTGGACTTCAACTTCATCAAAAACTACCTCGATCAAAAACTTTAACCTGAAGCGAGATGAACGGACAAACGAACGGACACACAAACCAGAAAACATAATGCCCATAAATGGGGCATAAATTCAAAGTGATGGAAATCACTCATGGAAAGATTGGAAGAGTAGTTTGAATAATATCATATCGGTATGGTCAAGGATTCGTATAGTCTTACTACACAATTCCTTGGTATGGCGTGGACAAACAAGAACATTAATAAAGCACTATTTCTGACAATTGCATTAACTGAAGTGCTTTTCCAGTATGATCTTGTTAATCCTTAATTAATCATTTATCTTTCAGGCATAATTTATAGAATCACGTTATGTAGTAAAGATCAAAAGTTATAGGCAATGGATAAATTCTCCTTATATATATCAAACATCTAATATACATGCACATTTGTGTATTCAATTATGAGGTCAATTTACTTGTGTAAAGAATTGATGTATATTGAATGGTCTGTATAATTATGTAAGACTGAGGTTGATAGGCAATGTGGTCAACTTGATTTGCAGTTTAGAAGGTGGGGCATTGTAATAAAAGGTCCACCTTGTCTCTAATTTTTCTGTGATAATGACAGTTGTCAATCATACTAGTATTGTATCAATAATCAATTACCTAATTAAAATGATTAAAATAGCTTGCACGTCAACATATCTTAATGACATACATTCTTGAATGAACTGCTCCAAAAATATACCCATTTTTTTCAGTTTATATGTATTATGTGCACATACAGGAGAACTTAAGGGAACTATATTTCAGTGTAATTACATAAATTTAGTACCTAACCTGTCGTGTTGTTAGGGAGGCCGGTGCCTTAGGAAAGATTTAGAACAAGTTCCAATCTTTCCAATCAAACACTGAAAGAGAAGATTGCTCTGAGGGATACGATTGCCATTGTTTTCATTGACACATGTATACATGTCGCTGGATAACATTATTTTCAAAACTAATTTAACTGCATATGTAAATTGTAACGTACGTAATCTGAATAGTTACAAAATAGCCAATCCGGGATACAAGTGTAACAGTATGAACAATGTACTTATTGTGTTTTATTTTTGTATTATCAATTCCAAGTTTAGGATCTCCTGTAGTTGGTGATCGCAATACTGGTATAAAAATTTTGTACCAGTATTGTATTCCAGTATTGTACCAGTATTGTGTTTCTTTTTTAAAATAAACAATACATATAGGTAATTAATATTTTATTTAAGGTGTCACATATATATGCATAATGATATTAACATATGACATGACAATTCTATATGGAATGATCGTATGTTTAACTGATGATGCCATTGATGGTACACTGTTATTGTACAAATGTAATCAAAGACAGTTTTAAATTTTCTTTAATATGTTTATTTCTCAAGGGAAGCATACTGTCTCAACATTTTAACAAACTCTTAACTTTCTTTGTTTTCTTCCAGCTCTCTCTTTCCAAGACTTGATAGAATTAGTATATTTAAGTGAATTTTATATTGACATTAATGCTGTTATATATAGCTTCTGTATCATCAGCATTGGTATGGTTTATTTCATCTTCAGATGGCATTTCAGCAACCCCCATTTCCTATACTGATATTTAGGTATTCAGTCTGTGGACGTTCTCATACGCTTACTAGATTACAAGCTTGTTTAGATAGCACCTGTACGGCTCTCTTAGTGTAGGATTGCTTGTCTAATACATGTATTAGTGTTTGATTATTTGTAGAAGTAGATATATCTGCTAAAAATTATATTGCCCATGGTTTGAATCAACAGCTTTAACTACCATCTACCTTATTGCTAATCCCGGCTGACCCGGCCGCTTGAACTTTTGACGTCAACAACAACCACTTTTCCATTGTGGCGTCAGATATTTTGTTTTATGACGTCAAAATTTTACGGGTACCTGTGTGATATCCAGTAATGGCGGACAAATAGCGATAAGGTGTATTAACATTTATGTAGCATGTGTAGACAAACTAGTTAATTTGATTATAATCAGGTATATTAAGCAACATTTAATGTTTAATGGAAATTAATATCTTTTATCATTTTTATTGTTAAAGGTCTGAAAGATTAATAAGAAAATAAAGACCAACAAATGTAAATGATCTTAGTATACAAATACATGTATTAAAATATCTGTAAAAAATATACAATGACATACATGCAAATGCTGAATTTACAGTCTTATAGTGTAATTATCAGCTTATTTATTTATTATTGTATCTTATCACCTATAATTTTTCCTATGTTAATTCTAGGAGGAACCCCATTCCTAACTCTTTAAATATTTAATTTCCTTTTGGTCAGTGGTCATGACTCCTTCCTGTACACATTCCTCGGTTTAAATTGCGATCATTTTTAATATAATACGACGTTTATCGACAGAACGAGTTAATTTTTCTCGACGTGTTGTATTGTATTTAGATTCATAAATATATTGTCATATAAGAACTGAAGTGGAGTTTTTCTTATATGTCACCGTTATGAAACTGATATTTGATATTGTACTTCCATAAAGAAATAGAGAACCATCTATGTTGTTAAATTAACATTTAAAATATACGTTCTTGCTTCAGGGTTTGTTTAGGTAATTATGCCCATGCGTATAGTTTTCTTGACTTCAAGGGGTATTAGATTGAATGGTTGCTCTGGATTCCCCACTCAAATGATTAATTTAAAACTCATGGGATCCTTTCTATGTATTTCTGCTATTGAGGGTTATTGTTGTTGCATAATTTTAAATAATATGCATCATTTAAATTAAAATAAATGTAGTCCACATCGTAAAGGTGTAACTACAACATCCCTTTAGGTGAAATGGAGTCTTCCATATTATCGTTTCGAGTTGTCTCCCTTCCGGAAGTAACTCATATGACAGAAATAGATTTATCGGAATTCAGAGAACTCTCGCATTTTTAACACAAGAGTGCACACGCTGAAATGTCTCGCCTTCTTTACTAATCATTGATATTATGTTGATAGACCTAAATATAAAGCTTTATTACAACTGTCACATAAACTCAACATTAACCAAGAAAACAAAACATTGATCAATGAACCATGAAAATGAGGTCAAGGTCAGATGAACCATGCCAGGCAGACATGAACAGCTAACAATTCTTCAATACAACAAATATAGTTGACTTATTGCTTATAAATTAAGAAAAACAGACCAAAACACAAACACTTAACACTTAGCAATGGACCGTGAAAATGAGGTCAAGGTTAAATAAAACCTGCCTAACAGACATATAGATCATAAAATATTTCCATACACCAAATATAGAAGACCTATTGCATAAAGTATAAGAAAAACAGACCAAAACACAAAAACTTAACTATAACCACTGAACCATGAAAATGAGGTCAAGGTCAAATGACACCTGCCATTTGGACATGTACACCTTACAGTCCTTCCATACACCGAATATACTAGCCCTATTGCTTATAGTATCTGAGATATGGACTTGACCACCAAAACTTAACCTTGTTCACTGATCCATGAAATGAGGTCGAGGTCAAGTGAAAACTGTCTGACAGGCATGAGGACATTGCAAGGTACGCACATACCAAATATAGTTATCCAATTACTTATAATAAGAGAGAAATTAACATTACAAAAAATCTGAACTTTTTTTTCAAGTAGTCACTGAACCATGAAAATGAGGTCAAGGACATTGGACATGTGACTGACGGAAAGTTCGTAACATGAGGCATCTATATACAAAGTATGAAGCATACAGGTCTTCTAACTTCTAAAATATAAAGCTTTTAAGAAGTTAGCTAACGCCACCGCCGTAGCCACCACCGCCGGATCACTATCCCTATGTCGAGCTTTCTGCAACAAAAGTTGCAGGCTCGACAAAAACTGGGCAATTCCCTCTGACGTGTTTCTAAATTTATAAAAACACTAAATATAAATACTGCTTAATTCTGATTTTCCATGTTGTTAAAAACATGCATATAAGTCAAGGGAAATAACAAACATGAAGATTACGAAAAGAACATTATAGGAAAGTTGTTTAAGTTCAATCCCTTTGTTTGTTTTTACCTTTTAAAGCAAGACAATCATAAGAATCTAAGATGTTCCTTAATGTTTAGAATAAAATGGTTGACGTGAGGGCATGGCCCTGAGCCAATGGTATAAGTCTACAGATTGCTTGAAAGCAATCATATTCCAAAAACTGATTTTATATTTGATTTTTTTTTTAAATTCCAAAGTCTTAAGTCAGGGGTTACTTGCACCTGTATTTTTGATGTGATTACAGGTAACTTACTTAAATGGTTTTACATCTGTATGGTCGTACTCATGTATTGTCAGGTGTTGATGTTTGTGGAAATATCGGGTACAGCCTTTAAATGTACACTGAAATTAAAAGAAACAAGTAAAAGAAAAACAAAAGTGTAGAACTGAATTAAAATTGTTTTACTATTATGTCATGTCATGTCTAGTTTTATTTCGTTGCCACTTTTCCGGAAAAATTTTGCATGAAAATTTGCCACTGGACACAAAGCTGGATAAACAGATGACACCATACTGTCCACTTCAGAAAGATCAAGCTCTCACAATAGCAAGAAATCTAATTTCAAAGTTCAATTTTTAGTTTAATTGTGTGCTTAATAAACATTAGAAAATAAATGTAAGAAATGTTGTACTGCTTTATATTAAGAGTCAAATTGGTCCTAAATTGATAAAGAAGGAAAAACAATAAAAAAGAAAAAATATAAAACACTTTGGAAAGACTAAAATTAATATAAAAAAGAAGATGTGGTATGATTGCCAATGAGACAACTATCCACAAAAGACCAAAATGAAACAGACATTAACGACTATAGGTCACCGTACCGCCTTCAACAATGAGCAAAGCCCATACCGCATAGTCAGCTATTAAAGGCCCCGATAAGACAATGTAAAACAATTCAAGTACTCAGTAAAATCAATTTGTTTATGGATTTGTCTGGTGTCTGAAATCTAGCCATTATTTGTCTTCAGTTTGCTTGGCCTTGAATAATGAAATCTAGCCATTATTTGTCTTAAGTTTGCTTGGCCTTGAATAATTCTAATATAACTTTTATTAATAGGTTTATATTACCTCATACAGTTTCTGTTCATGCCTCCTTTTAATATGTTTATTCAGAGCCTGTTTTGATGAAAATGTCTGGCTACAGCCCTCTTCCTCACACCTATAAATAATACACAACTTTTAAAACTTCCTCACATCTATAAATAATACACAACTTTTTAAACATCTTTATAAAATAAGGGATCTGAATGAGTACTTGAATACCAAGATGATACAAGACTAATGGGTTTCTCTGTTAAAACTGCATCCCCTTCTTTTCATAAAATTGATTCTAAGTTGATTGTAACATTTTCTCTATCTTCCAACATAAAGTTTTTTCCCCATTTTAACCTTTACTGATACCAGTGTGGTAATTATTGATTTAAATACAGTGGTTGATAATAAATTCCCTCTATTTGACAACTTTTTACCAGTAAACATGTGCTTAAATGTAAAAAAAAAGATTTCTCAGAATTAATCAATTAGGCATTTACTAATCACATAGTCAATTGGTGCAAAATGCATCTTTATTTTTGGTGGTAGAAGACTTCAAGTCTTCTGAAGGCCTATGGTGCCGACTTTAAAATCATTGAACCTCTGCATGCCGCATTCGTTTCTGTGTATTACAATTTCATAACAACTTCTGATTCCTGACACCGATTTTTGTTTCTTTTAGTTTTAGCTGTTTTAGTAAGCAATGCATGAAAATGGGAGTTAATTTTTTGGAAAAACAAGAAAAATTTTTACAGATACTTTTGAATAGCTTAAAGTTAAGGATTAATAATAGGATTCAGTGGGCATAACCAAGAAATTGACCCAATGACACACAGGTTCATGATAATATGGTGGGTTCAGACATATAATCATGTGTCATGGGAACAGGTTCAACTAGTTCTCTGAAAATAGTTATTTATATAATCAAATATTTAACGCTTGATTTTGTGATCATGAATACTGTAATCCAACTAACTTTCACGATAAGAAAAATAATGCGAATATAAATACTCATGAACCTTGAAAAATGGCTCTCCCTTGTTTAATAAGATCAAGTAAATTTGTGGATCGCAAAATTAATTCACTGTGAATTGCATGAGTAAAAGCTAAACACAAAGTAAAGTATCCGCGAAAAATAAGTTGGTTTACAGTATCTGCTGTACATGTAGATGCTACATAAATCCTAAAATTAAGAATGGAAATGGGGAATGTGCCAAAGAGACAACAACCCGACCATAGAAAAAAAAACAACAGCAGAAGGTCACCAACAGGTCTTCAATGTAGCGAGAAATTCCCGCACCCTGAGGCGTCCTTCAGCTGGCCCCTAAACAAATATATACTTGTTCAGTGATAATGAACGCCATACTAATTTCTAAATTGTACACAAGAAACTAAAATTAAAATAATACAAGACTAACAAAGGCCAGAGGCTCCTGACTTGGGACAGGCGCAAAAATGCGGCGATGTTAAACATGTTTGTGAGATCTCAACCCTCCCCCTATACCTCTAGCCAATGTAGAAAAGTACACGCATAACAATACGCACATTAAAATTCAGTCCAAGAGAAGTCCGAGTCTGATGTCAGAAGATGTAACCAAAGAAAATAAACAAAATGACAATAATACATAAATAACAACAGACTACTAGCAGTTAACTGACATGCCAGCTACAGACTTCAATTAAACTGACTGAAAGATTATGATTTCATCATATGAACATCAGGCACAATCCTTCCCGTTAGGGGTTTAGTATCATACCATCATAACATATATGAGAAGAACATAACCCGTGTCATATCTACCTAGGAGGGCAAAGCCCCATTTCACATACCTTCTTACCTCAACCTTGTTAAAAATATTATACCATAAATAGATTGTATATTAATTAAAACTAGGTTCAACATTTTTTTGCATACACTTTTTATAGCAATATTGAAAATATGGAATTATTTTGTGCAATTTCTGTTAATAATGCTTGCAAATAATGCTATAAAATTTTTAAATGTCCATTTTTTTTCATTTTTGCAATGTCTCTTCTGTTACTATTTTTTTGCAATAAAATAAGATTGCCAAAATTACTTTATTTACATGTAGAGTATATAATTAAGCTACATGCTTTTCCAGCATTTGATTAAAATCAGGACACACATTGTTAACATTCTATGCTCCAGATCTGTGATCAGTGAGTTAAGATGTACATGACTTCTTTGGTACAGACTTATCGCCCACAATTATTATTCTGAACCTTCAAAAGTGTTCATATCAATACTTGTCAATACTAACAACAAAGACTGAACCACTGTTGACCCATGGACAGTTTCCTTGTGTCTTGTCAGGTGAGTTGATCTGGCATAACTTTTACCACATTCACAAAGGTAAGGCCTCTGAAAACAATAGATTAATGTCAACAATTAATAACAATTTATGTAAATATATTTAAAGTAGTGTTGTCAAATTGTACACTTTTTCCTAACCGGTTACTCGGATAATGGTTCGACCGATTAACCAGTTAACCGGTAGTTTAAGTTGGTGTTTGAAAGCCTTATCAATAGTAACCTACATATAGATAAGATGTGGTATGAGTGTCAATTTGACAACCTTTCATCCAAGTCATACATTTACGCTTATGGAATTGAAGTTTGTCCTTTGGCATTATAAGGCTTGTCTGTGAGGATTTCTGGCAAAGTTTGACTTTTAATAATCGAATACACCGTATCAGCTATTGCGTTTGTACCAACTTCAGATTTGAAATAAAAAAAAACTTCTTGATCTCGTAGAATTGTATATGTCTGAAACCGATTATTCTTTCCTTTTCTCTTGTTGTCTCCGAAAATAATGTGGAGTGTTTCAATTTGAAATGACTAATTATTAAAAAGAAGATGTGGTATGATTGCCAATGAGACAATTCTCCACAAGAGACCAACATGACACAGAGATGAACAACTATAGGTCACCGTACAACATGTTTCTTTACTTTGTTTGCTTGTTTCTTTAAGCATGTTATTTGTACTATCACGTACACATTGAGTACAGTCACATTGGTTTGCATTTCACAATTTTTGAGTTAGCATTTCGTTTAAAGTAAGACTAAGCCTTGCACTAAGGATGTTGCACATTCAGGTGTAGGTTTACACAATATTAGATCAAAAACGAAATAATAAAGTAATTAGTAAAATCTAATCGCATTACTGATTTAAAGTTTCTGTTAAAAAAACATGTATACTAATTATGTTTCTTTAAGAACCTGCCCTGAGCTTTAATTTATTTAAATTTATGTTTTTAGGATTAACAATAGCAATCAATATACTGCACAACTGACCTATCGAGACAACATTTTTTTTAAATAAAACATAACTTTTTATTGATTTCTAAACAAATTTATATCAAATCAGTTAATCTATCAAAATTGAAAAAAAAGTCTGGTTAACCGGTTAGCGTTTTTGGTATTCGGTCGTTCGACCCGTTAACTGGTTAACCGTTGACAACACTAATTTAAAGCACTGGCTACAATTATGTTGAAATGTAACAATAACCAAAAAAATATTTTTACATTTGACACCAATTGCTGGAATGCTTGGTTGGGTATGGAACAGATTAATTACAAACCTAACCATGATTTAGTCGTGTTCATTTCAGTCCATTACTTAATTTACTAATGTTGTGTTGTACATTGTACATTCAGAAATATTGGAGAGGTTTTTAAATTAATGGGAATAATGTGACTTCTTAAACATGGTGAGTATTGCATAGCCCAAAATTATGAAGTCTTGAAAGGCAATTTTAATTTTTATGTGATGTCATTCTAAATTTTGCATGTTGTCATATCACTGAAGCCATTTTTTTCACATCTGGTATAGGAGTGAGAATTTTTGGCGGAACATGCATATTTTTCTTTAGAAGACAAATCATTGTCTTTCAATGTTGCCATAATTTCATAAAGATGCTTGACTAATTCATAAATATGCTTGGGTCTTGAAGTTGACAATTTTGGCAACTTTTCGACTTGTAGGAATGTAGCCTGAAGGAGTTCTGACGAATTATAGTTAACCCGTACCAATGTAAACTCGTACCAACGTCAACTCGTACCACTAAAAAATAACTCGTACCAATGTAAACTCGTACCACTGCTAACTCGTACCAACTTATTTAAATGCATTTGATTGGTGTTTAATTATGAATATACTAGAACACACCCGCGGAATCGCGGTCATTCAGAGCGTAGTTTAAAGTATGTAAAGTGTTGTTGGAAGAATTTTGTAAAATATTGAATGACTGGAGAATTTCAGCAAAAGTATCATAAGTCATAGGTCATTATTTCCAAAATTCCCAATTTTTGGTTTTCTATCAATTTCAATATGAACATACATTTAGTATGTTATGAACATTTAAGTAAGGATCCTGTAATTCAGTGGTTGTCGTTTGTTTATGTGTTACATATTCGTTTTTCGTTCATTTTTGTGCATAAATAAGGCCGCTAGTTTTCTGGTTTGAATTGTTTTACATTGTCAGTTCGGGGCCTTTTAAAGCTGAGTATGGGGTATGGGCTTTGCTCATTGTTGAAGGTCGTACGGTGACCTATAGTTGTTAATTTCTGTGTCATATTGGTCTCCTGTGGAGAGTTGTCTCAACATGGCAATCATACCACATCTTTTTTTTTGTAATCAATGAATTTTGTAAAAGATTTAATGACTGGAGAATTTTAGAAAAGGTATCAAAAGTTCACATGAATATTTTTAGCGCTTATCTAGAGTTATCTCAACATGGCAATCATACCACATCTTCTTTTTTTTGTAATTAATGAATTTTGTAAAAGATTTAATGACTGGAGAATTTTAGAAAAGGTATCAAAAGTTCACATGAATATTTTTAGCGCTTATCTGTATATTATGAACATTCAGTACAGTAACTATATAAATATAGTGTATTTACTTTCAATTCTAAGTTTACTAATCGATTCATGGTGGTCATTGGTATAGTATACACGTACACATGAGTATACAGAGTCTGACTCTCTCTATTTAATAAACTCTGTGACCGCAGTAGATAGGAAATTCTAAGTTTACTAATCGATCCATGGTGGTCATTGATATGGTATACAGACTCTCTCTATTTAATAAACTCTGTGACCGCCGAAGATAGTAAACTTGAAAATGATAGCAGATAGAATTCTGAAAATACACTTTTATATTCTTTGTATATGTATGTTCAAAGTATACAGAAAAATCGATCCATGGTGGTCATTGATATGGTAATTATACAGACTCTCTCTATTTAATAAACTCTGTGACCGCCATAGATAGTAAACTTGAAAATGATAGCAGATAGAATTCTGAAAATACACTTTATTCTTTGTATATGTATGTTCAAAGTATACAGAAAAACGCAAACCGGAAGTCTAATCTGACTTAAAATTTCGTCCAATGACGGGACAATATCCGGATGCCTTTTTCTCGTTTTTCTCCCAAAATAACTCAATCTGAATAATCATATGAATGGATGACAAATGCGACTATGCAGTGTACCCATGGGACATAGAGGCGTGTTGATTAATTTATTGTGGAAAGAAGAGAAGCGACACCCAAAATGAGGTCTTCTCGTTTAATAGTATAGATACTGTTATTTTTCTCAATACCTCTTAAGTCTGTAAAATGTATATAATTTGAAAGTAAAATGACCAATCTGTAGCTAATGTCCCATGTGTATTAGATATAGACAATACCTTGGCAGATTTGATTTGTTGTCTCCCTTGAATCATTCTTTTTTAAACTTATACTGATAACCATTGGATTTAATTTTTAATAATTCCAAATCAGTTACATTGAATAGATTTGGGTACTTTTCTTTTGTTTCTCGAAGGAATTTTATTCACTGAAAGAATTAATTTAGTGTGTTGTAAAGGTTGTAAATTGTTTATGACCAACATGTTAAAAGTGTTAAATTTTTTATATATAATATTTTGCACAAGGTATGATTACTGACCGAGCAAGGGTTGCATAGCCAGTGAAGGTTGATTTTAGTTGTAATGATAAACGAACGAGGTAAGGGCAAAATAGCCAGTCACGATCGTTAAGTACTTCTATGTATTGTTATCAAAATATGACAACTTCTTTTAAGATTTTAAGTAACGTCATGTTCATTTAATGTGTGAGATATGCATTGCTTTGAAAAAGAGTAGTGACACCGTCACAGGAAAGTAAATGAGACCTGAAATCTGAAAACCTGAAAACAAGTTGATTCGTTAATAATCAACCAATAATCACACAATCAAAGGAAAGTATTAATTTGATCACACAATCAAAGGAATATCATATATTAATTAGCAGGTAATTAAGACCATTTATATTAGTATCTTAATTAAAACAAAACGTATTTTTGTCCAAGATTTCATTAAAATCTAGTATAAAATTACAGTAATTCAACTTTTTTTTATTAATTTTAGAAAGAAAAAACACCACAAAACATTCGTATTCTTTAATATATTTTTAATGGTACGACTTCCCAGTGGTACGACTTTAAGTTGGTACGAGTTAACTTTTTTGGTACGAGTTAACATGGTACGAGTTTCCGTTGGTACGAGTTAACTTGCTTCCGTTCTGACCATGCATATTTGCAACTTTTAAAGCAGATTAAACATTCCTTGCATTACACTAATTGACTTATTGAAGTAATAATTTGTCTTAAAATAAATTAAAGGGAGACACATTTTGAAACCTTCAAATGTATACCGCTATGAGTCAAAAGCATATTTAGACTTATTTATACAGGGCTGAGCTCTCCCGTTGAGTAAAAGCCAGAATTGGTATCTTCAACGTATACATACAGATACAGAGAGTAGTGTAACTGTCATTCACATTTATTGTGAACAAATTATAGCTACATAAGTGCTGCATTTTTAAATTAAAGTCCACGAGTCAAAGTATACCTCTCCTGTGTGTGTTCTCAAATGAATAATTAATCTATCTTTCCTTGAAAACGTCTTTTCGCAGCCCTCAAATGAACAAACATGTGCACAGGTTGACATTTGGTACAATTACAGAGTAACTTCCCTTTATTGAGATATACTAAAAACCAGAGTTTGGACCTGCTAAGGTACGTAAAGTTTTTTTTAGTACATCTGGTTCCGTTTATATTAAAAAAATTCTGTAAATATGATGTATGTAAAAGATAAAGAAAACAATGAAATGATGTTAATCAAATATCCGATATCGTTAAATAAAAGGATTTACAATTGTCACTAAAATATATTTTAATTAAAATTGAGGATGTTTCGAGAAGTACTTCTTTGTTCAGGGATTGTCTTTTGACTCTGATGAATCGAAGAACTGATGAACTGTTTACACAGATGAACACAAGATCGGACTGATAATAACAGACTTCCCGGTGTCCTACACGCTCCCTTGGGCGGTGTTGGGTGGGGATTGTTCTGGTGGTGGGATAATATTGTAAAGGACACATCTCCATTAATCCTTAGGGAGTGTACATGGATCCGCTGTACCCTTGCAGTCAATCAAGAGGTGCGTCTTAATTGGCGGAATCTCAGTACATACATACTGATGTCCACTTAGATGGCTAGCAAATAAATCATACAGATACCAATCTCCATGTAGACTTATGCTTGCAGTTTTTATTCTCATGTCGATTTAAAAGAAACTCCCAGTTGCTTTCTCATGTGGAGTGTTAAAAATTTCAGACACAATTATTGATGTACCTATAGTTGTAAATTTCTGTGCCATTTGGTCTCTTGTGGAGAGTAATCATTTGTTTCAATCGCAATAATACCACATTTTCATTTTGTTCATAAGGTTGGAAATTTAAAAAATCAAGAAATTTAAAATTGATTCTATATTAAAATCGAAAAAAGATCTAACTGACTTCATTTTCAGAAAACAACATCTGAAACAAACACAAACTTTTAGCTACATCTTTACAAGCAGAACCAAATACAATGAAAGTCCTAACTATGTACTGGCTTCCGAAGCTACACAAAAAAAACTTACAAATATAGATTTATTTCATCTTCAAGCCATTGTTCCACTTCTAAATTGTCTACACAATAAAAAAACCTGATAATGAATTGTTCAAATAAGGCCTGTGAAAATAGTGGAATTAATCACTTTTGGAGTGTCAAAAACTCGTTGCAAGTACTTGATGAATTGCATGCATATATTGGTGATTTTGAATCTGTTCAAAGTTTTGATTTTTCTACCTTATATACCACTTTGCCTCATGGTCTTATTAAGAAAAAATCACATCCCTAATTAACTGGGCTTTAAAAAGGCAAACTGCGAGTACTGACATATGTTCAAACTCTTTTATGTCATTTTTAGTAGCAATAAACAAAAAACTATGTCAATCGGACATGCTTTGATACTATATCTGCGCTTGAATTTTTACTTGATAACATTTTTGTTCGCTTTGGAGATTCCGTATATCGTGAAGTTATTGGAATTCCAATGGGGACTAACTGTGCACCACTTATTGCGGAACTGTTTTTTGTATTGCTATGAGTTACAATTTATGACTAAAATTAGCAAAGACCCATCGAAACAACATTTGATACAAAAATTTAACAATACTTTTAGATATTTGAATGATATATTGGCTCTCAATAATGACGACTTCAGTATGTATACTAAAGAAATTTATCCTGTTGAACTTACTTTAAATAAAGCTACTACTAACAATGACCACTGTCCTTTCCTCGATCTTGATATCTATATCATTAACGGGAAGCTTAATGTCCTTCATCATAAATTAGTTCAATCGAAAATACCTCCTTATTTCAAAGACCAGTCTGTACCAATCATTTCTTATACCTATACCAAACCTATTGCAACTAAAATTTTCAATTACAAACACGTTTTGCAGGATCTCGATATTAACGACTTCAAGTCTAAACCTCCTGATTGCACTTGTGCTAGTTCCCAATTCACATATAATCCTGCTGGCCACGTTATTACTGGTGACCTCAACAATGGTAATAACACTTCTGTTCGAAATGTGTTATCGAAAGGTCCGAAATATCGTGAGCCTAAATCCATCAATTGGAAATACAACTTTAAAATTTTGATGGATTCAGTTGAGGATTATGCCAGGCAATGGGCTAAGCGCGAGAAGGAAGACACTCTTTCCGAATGGATTAAGGCAGTGAGGTCGTTGATACAAATCAGAATTAAGAAACTGAATGGGTCTATCAATGCCCATGCCACGTCAATCTTTAAAGATCCAAATGTTGCAAAACACCTATCCTACCTCCATGACAAATATGTTGTTGTCCCCGCAGATAAAGCCCCAAACAACATCGTTTTTGTGTTTAAAACTCATTACATTAACTGCTTGATAAACGAATTAGGTATTGACAATTCACTTGGAAACTCAACATATACCCTCACGACACTTACCAAAGAGGAAATCCTGGATAATCATAGGTCTGTTCTGTGTTCCTTTGGAATTTCAACCAAAGATGAAGAACTGGATCTTCCATAACTGTATTGGATACCTAAACTACATAAGTGTCCTTACTAACAACGGTATATTGCTGGGTCTTCCAAGTGCTCCACGAAACCTCTTTCTAAATTATTAACATCAATTTTATCAGCAATCAAAGACGGGCTTCAAAGTTATTGTGAAACTGCCTATTCTAGAGGGGGTGTGAATCAGATGTGGATATTTAAAAATTCCAAAGATCTATTAGAGTACATACAATCTAACTCTCTTTCATCTTGTAACAGTATTAAAACATTTGACTTTTCTACTCTTTACACTATAGTATTCCACATTCCAAACTAAGAGACAAATTGAATGAGTTGGTATTGCTTTGCTTTATAAAAAAGAATGGCCAACGTAGATACAAGTATCTTGTCCTAGGGAGGGATAAATCCTACTTTGTAAAGGACCACTCTGATTCAAACAAAAAATTCTCTGAAACTGATATTATCAAGATGCTTGATTTCTTGATTGACAACATATTTGTTACTTTCGGAGGACGTGTTTTTCAACAGACTGTCGGCATTCTAATGGGAACAAACTGTGTCCCTCTACTTGCCGACTTGTTTCTTTATTATTGTGAGGCTGACTTCGTGCAGGAACTTCTTAGGAAGAAAGATAAGAAGTTAGCAACATCGTTTAACTCTACTTTCCGCTATATAGATGATGTTCTTTCACTAAATAATTCAAAATTTGGTGACTATGTGGAACACATCTATCCCATCGAGCTAGAGATAAAGGATACCACGTGCACAGATACAGTTAAGTCGGCCTCATATCTTGACTTACACCTAGAAATTGACAATGAGGTTAGGTTGAAAACAAAACTTTACGACAAAAGAGATGATTTCAGCTTTCCAATTGTGAACTTTCCATTTCTAAGTAGCAACATTCCAGCAGCACCTGCATACGGGGTATATTTCTCCCAATTGATACGATATTCCCGTGCTTGCATTTCCTATCATGATTTTCTTGATAGAGGGTTGCTGCTCACAAGGAAGCTATTAAACCAAGAGTTCCAAATGGTGAAGTTGAAATCATCCTTTCGTAAATTTTACGGACGCCATAACGAGTTGGTTGACCGTTATGGAATAACAGTTTCACAAATGATATCGGATATGTTCCTTACGTCGTAACTACAATCCCCTCCCATTTCATGAATGTGACCTACCGAATTAGACTATTTACCGGATTTGTTATCACATAAGCAACACGACGGGTGCCACATGTGGAGCAGGATCTGCTTACCCTTCCGGAGCACGTGAGATCACCCCTAGTTTTTTTTGGGGTGGGGGGGGAGTCGTGTTGTTTATTCTTTAGTTTTCTATGTTGTGTCATGTGTGCTGTTGTTTGTTTGTCTTTTTCATTTTTACCCATTGCGTTGTCAGTTTGTTTTAGATTTATGAGTTTGACTGTCCCTTTGGTATCTTTCGTCCCTCTTTTAATACAAAAATTTATGATAAAAGAGATGATTTTTCATTTCCTATCATTAATTATCCATTTTTAGATGGTGACGTTCCCTTGTCACCATCTTATAAATGGTGTTTATATATCTCAACTTGTACAATTTGCTCGTGTATGTAACAGCGTCTTAGATTTTAGCGAGAGAAATTTATGTATTACTGAAAAATTATTACACCAGGGTTTTCGACATCACAAACTAGTCAAAACATTTACTAAATTTTATCATCGGTATAAGGAAATAATTCGTAAATATAACTCAACATGCAGACATCTTATACGTTCAGGTATTTCACATCCAATCTTGGTAATATTCTTTACAAAGCACAAAAATGTCAGTATTGACCTCAAAAGCTTACAAAACCGTTAAACAGACTTATTAAGAAGGGATATAGTTACGATACTGTTGTCAGGCCATTAAAGATTGCATATTTTGGCTTTAATATTGATTCACTTATAGGGTCGTTGCATCGGAACTAAACACATTTATTTAAAAAACAGTAGTTGGCATATCACGGGTTATGTTCTTCTCATATATTTTTTGATAGTAAAATACTAAACCCCTAACGGGAGAGATTGTGCCTGATATTCATATGATGAAGACATAATCTTTCAATCAGTTTAATTGAGGTTCCGGAGCTGACATGTCAGTTAATTGCTAATAGTCTGTTGTTATTTATGTATTATTGGCATTTTGTTTATTTTCTTTTGTTACATCTTCTGACATCCGAGTCGGACTTCTCTTGAACTGAATTTTAATGTTCGTATTGTTATGCGTTTACTTTTCTACATTGGCTAGAGGTATAGAGGGAGGGTTGAGGTCTCATAAACATGTTTAACTCCGACGCAATTTTGCGCCTGTCCCAAGTGAGTAGCCTCTGGCCTTTGTTAGTCTTCTATGATTTTTAATTTTAGTTTCTTGTGTATAATTCTGAGTTTAGTATGACGTCCATTATCACTGAACTAGTATACATATATTTTAAGGGGCCAACTGAAGGACGCCTCCGGGTGCGGGCGTTTCTCGCTACATTGAAGACCCATTGGTGGCCTTCGGCTGTTGTCTGCTCTATGGTCAGGTTGTGTCGCTTTGACACATTCCCCATTTCCTTTCTTAATTTTATTTAAGGAACAAAATAAGCTAAAAATGTCTATAGGTTATAGATTGGAGATATTTGAGTTTTAAATATGGTAGGAAAAGACTTTTACCTTATAATTGCATTGGTATTGTTTTGGGTCTCAATTCGAAGAAAAGAAAACAAGAATCTGCTTTAATTTTGGTAAATGACCTTCAACGATATATCGAAGTCTTCCATGAAAAGAAAATTGGGTGTTATGGGCAAAATATTTTATTGTAGGAAAAAAAGGAGTAAAATAAATCTGATACAAATTCCAAAACCTCACCCAAGTACATTCTTAACATATACTTATGATTGTAATTTACATGCAATAAATTGGCAAGATTCCATTAAATATCATTTACTAAACCATTAGCAGATTCTAGATTTATTTTCTTCCGATTTGAGACCCAAATAATATCGATGCAGCCTTTCCCCGCAAAGTAGCTCCCGATCAACTATCTATATTTTTAGCTTTTTTTTTGTTCCGCAATTAATGCTCTTATGACTTAAACTATTAATTTCAAATTACAGATTTTTTTTTAATTTCATCTAAATACATCCTTAATATTAAAACTGCAAGACCGTAAGTTCTGACTCATGCCAAGATCACACATATTTTAAATTAACTACATAGAGAATTAACTAACATCGTCCAAACCCGAGCAGACTCTAGAATGAAGGTGGGAAACAAGTAGATTAATATTAACCATGTTCTACATAACACCCAATGTTGAAGCAGCAGTAAACATACCATATTATATAATTACTGATAGATCATCCACCTGATAAAAAACCTGCAATCTATAGACATTTAACAAGACCAGTACCTTCATGGGTGTCTACAAGTATGGATATACACCACACACTATCATCGACTGGAATAGCATAGCTGTAGCCTTTTGAGCATCCCAATCCGCTATATACTTATTGAGTGCTTCACCGAAAACCTACAAAGACTACATGTACATATATTTGAGTTTTTTTATGTGTTTTTAATTGTATTCTAAAATGTAAACTTTTGACCGTACTTAGTAGTTTCATTACACTGTGTCTGTTGCACGAGTTTCCTAGTGTATATCGGAAGTGCAGTGACAAAGCGTTCAAAGTTTTATGAAACTCTTATCACCAATTGTACACAAAATATTTTTTATATTTTAGAATAGGGCATGCCTAACAAAGTATCATTTTATTTAACTAACTATAAAAGACTTGAACTTAACTACATCCGAGATACTTGTGACACTTATTAGCATTGTTTCCGGTAGAAAAGATGTCAGTCACTCCACCTACCATAATATATCCATAATAAAGTCCAGTCTGGATATAAAAGTGCTTTAGTTCTAACAGTAGGATGAAGGATTTTGTAGTTTCCTTGTTTTCGCTTTTGACAGTAAGTATAGATACATCAGTTGGGTTTAGAAAAAATAGTCATAACTGAACATTTAAATTCAAAATTTGAGAATGACTTATTCTTGTATCCTATTTCAATAAACTCTAACGGATCTTATTCTTGGTTTACAACTATATATACACATATGTTTCGGTTTACTGTTAGGTTCATGTTTGTATACTGATGTGTGATTTAGTAAGCCTTTCTAAACATAAAGGATATCAAAAACAAACTCACATGACTATGGTTGTAGATAATTATAAATGTCATTTATTCAAATAAATGCAAATTTTGCACGGGCTCTTCATTTAAGGATTATTTGATATATCAAATATAAAAAAAAACAACCGATAACCTAAACACATACATCATACAGACACCTTTTGATCAAGATTACTAGATTCACAAGGTTTGTACCCACAGGTGTAGTTAACAAAACCAATCCCATTTATAATTATCATCTTTTTTAAATAATAGAAATCTGCCAAAGAACGAGCCTCAAAGAACATAAGAACATAAGAAGTATATGTATATATAGAGAGAAATATGCGACAAAGCTGTACAAACCATCCAATTAAAGTTATGATGGAAACACTTATTCTAAGTTACAAGTTGGTAATAGAGGTTTCAAGTGTTTTTGTTTCTATGAATATTATTGTAAGCACATCTTGTTAATTTAACAACGATGCAAAAGTTTTATTATACCGCCATCTATCTGCTTGTAAGATAACAGAGAAAATCAATTTTGAACTTCTAAACATTAAACTGGTGTTTTATTTTGAATCTTTATTCTTTTTAATTCCTAGAATAATATACTAAAGACACATGCTATTCCAATGCATAAACATTTTAAATTCATAGGAAAGTTTATGCAACCAATCGTGTAACTTTTTTTTAACACAATGTTTACTCATCTTTCAAATGACCATTAAAACAACCATTACAACTAATGACTTATAATATTTAAAAAAGTTTCCTTATACAAGTCATAATACGTTACAGTTAGTGTTCCGATGAATGAATATATCTGTCTAAAGAGTAGTCGTAGTCGTTAAACATCCCCGTGGTAGGAGCACCCTATAAAGTAATATATAGTGAATCACTTGAACTGATTGGATGGTAAGGATTTTTCAAGTCTTATCAAACGGCCCTTCAGTCTTACTAGCAACGAGTTTAATTCTTTTATCAGTCTCTCGAGATCAGTCTATCAATTTATGAGATGAGTTCATTCTGCAACATGATAGAAAAGACATTTAAGTATACAATTTATATTGAAATGATTAAAATAAATTATTTCTATGTCCGTTTTGAGTCTTATGAGTATTATGTAGACAAAACGCGCGTCTGGCGTATCAACTTATAAGCCTGATATCTTTGATTACTATTGTTCATACAGCTTCTTACATATTTAAATACTTCTAGCTTTGCCAAGCCAATATATACCATATCATGTTTTGTCAATACAATAAAATAACGGTGAAAATCATATATTCCTTCGCCTATACGCACGTTTCCCTGTGTGGTGCAGTGGGTCGTCATTGCGGTTAAAATCGAGTCAAAACTAATAGTAATAACATTCAGAACCCTGAATTTAGAATATTTTACGATTTTTTTCATCTCTGAATGTCTACTAACAATTTGTTTCATTGGGTTGCAGGCTTATCCTCTTCTATCTATAATAGAATACCAGCTTATATAATCAAATTCTCCCGCCCTGTACGTCAACATTCAATCTATGCCTACATATATACCTTTACATTTAGATCTGTATTGGGTTCTGACGTTTATGGTTACACTTACAATTCTTTTAACATTTTATGTCAGTCTTCAATTCCAACAAAGGTATTAGGAAACAATTAAGCATTAAGTGAAGTAAATAATTGAGAATATGACGTCTTGCTCAACGGAAACAACCACCCACTAATTGTATTGACTCATTGTATATATAATTTTTTAATAGAATTGATTTCAAGATCATAATAGCCGTAGAGAAGAATTATGCAATTTTTATTTATATTAATCTTTTGAAATAATATTTGAAATTCCTGGAGATGTATTCTTAAGACTGTTTCCGGTATGTGAGTGAAGTGTACATTTAGGAAATAGTCTACACTTCTTAAGGTGTTCTTTTTAAAACATTAGAAATTTGAAAACACATAAAAAGGTTACATACTCTTAAACATCATAAATGAATAAAAACACTTTCGTATAAAAAAACTCTAAAAATATATATTATAATGTTTGATATAGGTATCTGTCTTTTGGAACTCATGTGAAGGACAGTCTATGGCAGAATTAAGGAAAGCCAATATCACTGGTGTCAGACCTACGGATATAAACAGCCCAGAAGCTCAAACAGGACTTAGCATGGACCAAATCATTGTGAGAGCAATGGGCGGAATTGAAGGTAAACTAAAAATTCACAACATGTTCTAATGCATATCACCCCATTTTCAAAAACATGTAACAAACAAAAATATCATGGTTACTGAAAACCAGATCAAAGAACTTAATATATCCTGCTGAAATGCATTCTTAAATCATCATCTGCTTTTCAGATTTCTTTTAATTTTAATCTTACAAATATCTTGCATCAAAGCTGACTCAAATTTACTAAAACAAATTCCTTGCAGCTGTAAAATTTAAAACAGGCGAAAGATACCAGAGGGACATTAACACTCATAGATCGAAAATAAATTGACAACGCCATGGCTAAAACAGAAACAGACAAACTGACAAATAATAGTACACAAGACACAACATAGAACACTAAAGACTAAGCAATACGAACCCGACCAAAAATTGAGGATGATCTGAGGTGATCCGGAAGGGTAAGCAGATCCTGCTCCACGTGTGGCACTGTAAAGCTTACCGGCTTTCGTGATATGCGCATGTCTCTATGAGTAACAATCAATTTCTCTACAGGGAATTGCTCTATATGTAACTGATTTTTATTCAATATATTGTGGTCTGGTTGACATAAACCAAAAGTTTAAACATTACTCCAAGCCAAACAAAACAAACAACAGGTGCAAGGTTTCAGTCAATACGTTCAACATTGTATATACTAACAAAATCAACCAATGGTAAACAAAAGTTTTCCAGTGAATAACTCTTTACAACACAGGTATTTTGTAAATTTACCTTAAAAATGAACAGAATAGAAAACATCCCATCCCGAGTTCAACGAAATGGTATATAACAAGGCTAAAAATTATATGAAAATTATATTTTTCCGACCAAAAATGGGAAAGTACATACCCTTATCTATACGCAATAACATGAATCCGTCCTCACATTGCAGACTTTCTCTGAATGACTCAGTTCACATGATTTCTTCCTATAGTTGCGGCACAAAGTATGGTATCCCCTGGTGGAATGATCTTAGCGGAACTAGACATGCTGTTGACAGAGGAACAGTTTAGTACTTTATATGAGCCACCAGAATAGTAAGTCCTTCTTTAACTGGTCATTATCCACTTAGGAATATTTCACTTGAAATGGGCCACCAGAATAGTAAGTTTACCTTCAACTACTCATTAATTAGAGGTACATGACTTCATATGATCCTCTGGAAAATTAGGTCTACTGTACTTTTAACTTGACACGGAAAAGTTTATGATATTTTGGACCAATGTCAACGCCACAGAGACTATATCTCAACAACACATTTTCACCATTACCACACTGATTATGAAAATGTAAATGTAAATCTTTTCTTTAACTTTCTCAATAAGTTTATATCGTACAAAACTCAATTGTACCTGTAAACTCCTCCAGTTTGATTTATATATTACTTGGAGCATGAAGTCGAAATACTCACCCTTGTTTTTAAAACGGTAATCAAAAAGTCATATCTGGAACCAAATCTTTTTTTTTATATTTTGTTAACTAAAAGCATTAGTTTTATTTCGTAGTGGTGACCTTCGTGAGATGCCTTTCTTTGAACACAGAAGAAAGAGAAGGAAAGCCGTAAGACAATTAGACCTGAGGTGGGCGGAAGGCGTTATGCCTTATTATTTTGCTGATGGTCATTTTTGTAAGTACTTAATAGATTCTAGTATCGGTGAATCTTTTGTTTACAGTAGAGTTTAAATATACATGTAATAAATTCAATATTTCAGTTTTAAAACATGTCACATTTGACATTTATATAAAATGGGTATGACATTCCTTGATTATGATTAAATTCATTTCATAAAATTGAATTCACAGAAATATTAGAAATATAAATAAATTTAAGTATGCATATACACATAAATCTATTGTATTGTATTGCTAATCCATACACTATTTCATTCCAGCGGACAAAGAGAAATACCTAATCAAAGTGGCAATGCGTGAGTGGGAAAAATACTCTTGTGTTAAGTTTAGGGAGAAAACCCGTAGCGACCGGAACTATGTTAGATTTCAGAATGGAATGGGGTAGGTATCTATCCGTTGTGGACCTAACACTACATATTTTGAATTTATGTCAATTTAAAAAAAAGCATTTTGCTGTCTACCATTGAAGCAGACACTGCTTCTCATCTCGGTGAAAACATTCATCTTTAATTGTAAGCGAGGTTCGGGCAGATTACCCTCTGGTGTTCTGTGTAACGTTTTTCAGACATTTATTTGTATTTGCATCTGTCCTTTTGATATTGTTTTTTTGTTAACTTACGATGCTTCATTAACTATATAATGTTCTAACCTTTTTATTGACCGGTACAATGCTATATTCAGAATATAAATGGCTAAGTATAGTATATCTTTACTGCTAAAAGCTTGGAAAATTTCAGACAAATATCCATACCATAAAAGCATCAGTAGTTACCGCTGTTCAAAAGTAATAACCTGATTGAGAGAAAACAAATCCGGGTTACAAACTAAAACCGAGGGAAACATATCAACTATAAGAGTAAAAAACACAACAACAAAAAGTGCAGCAAACGCCAAATGCAACATACATAGAAACGAACTTTAGATAACAACTGCCATATTCCTGACCTGTTAAGAAAAAATGGTGCGTTGAACCTGGTTTTATTGCTAACCTAAACTCTCACTTTTATGACAATGTTTAAAATGGTAAGATATTTTCTAGCGACCTTAGCTTTGTTAGATATCAGAAAGGAATGTTCACATATTCACACAACTAGCGACCAGAGTTTTGTTAAATCTAAAAAGAGAATGGTCAGATATTCATACAATTAGCGACAAGAGCTTTGTTAGATATCACAAGGGAACTGTCAGATTTTTATGCAACTAGCAACCAGTGCTTTGTTGGATATAAGAAGGGAATGGTCATATATTGATACAACTAGCGATCAGTGCTGAGTTGGATATAAGAAGGGAATGGGCAGATATTGATACAACTAGCGATCAGAGCTGTATGAGGTATCAGATGAGAATGGTAAGATATTGATACAACTAGCGATCAGTGCTGAGTTGGATATAAGAAGGGATTGGGCAGATATTGATACAACTAGCGATCAGAGCTGTATGAGGTATCAGATGGGAATGGTCAGATATTCATACAACTAGCGATCAGAGCTGCGTGAGGTATCAGATGGGAATGGTCAGATATTGACAAAACTGGCAACTAGAGCTTTGTTAGATATCAGAAGGGAGTGGTCAGATATTCATACAACGTGTGACTGGAGCACCAGGATCGAATGGATAGATAAGCATATACTTAATGACTGGAGCTATGTAAATAAGGTTTCAGATGTTCGTGGTGTGTATTTATTAAAGATGTGCTAGCAAGCCGTTTGGTTTATGCGGTTTACTTAGATTTGTACTCTAATTGAAAGCTTAAACATAACATAGTAGAGTTTTCTATTTTATAAATCTATAATTAAAGAAGAAGAAAAGAAGAATGGTAAGACACAATCAGCTTATTTCATTTATATAGTTGTACATAACTTGTTAAGTTCGAATAGTTTTATTATAACTTCAGATGTAATTCTCAGCTTGGAATGGTTGGCGGAATGCAAGTTCTCAATCTTGACGTTAATGGGTGCAGATGGGTATTTATGAGAGAGAATAATTCTAATAAAAGTTAAATGTTTTGTTTGCCTTTCTGTTACTGATTTTAACTGAGTTGTGTACATTAAAAAGAAGGGTAATAGAACATTTAATTTAAATTAGATTTTAAAAACAGCATGTTATCCGTTAAAAGAGTTATTTTTGAGGATTATTGTGTATCCCATATTCTTTTATTATGTTTTTGCTGGTGTGATTTTGTGCTTCTTTGTTATTTTTTTTTTATAGTGATTCAGATTATAACACAATGTTAACTGCTGTATCCCTATTTTTGACATTTTTGCCTATTGTGTCTGTTGTTTGTTTGTTTTGTTCTCAAATCGTTGTGAATACTATGGAACTTGATGCGACTGTCATACAAGTGAAAGGTTTAGCTAGCTTTCAAGCCAGGTTAAATCCATCATTATCTACATAAGCATGAACCAAGTCAGGAATATAACAATTGTTATCCATTCGTTTGATGTCTTTGAGCTTTTGATTTTGTCAATTGATTAGGGACCACGTCCACTAGTATTTTTGTCCATCTGATGAGTTAAGCCTTTTTCAACTGATTTTTATAGTTCGTTCTTATGTTGTACTGTTATACCACTGTCCCAGGTTAGGGGGAGGGTTGGGATCCCGCTTACATGTTTAACCCCGCCACATTATTTATGTATGTGCCTGTCCCAAGTCAGGAGCCTATAATTCAGTGGTTGTCGTTTGTTTATGTGTTACATATTTGTTTTTCGTTCATTTTTTTTTACATAAATAAGGCCGTTAGTTTTCTCGTTTGAATTGTTTTACATTGTCTTATCGGGGCCTTTTATAGCTGACTATGCGGTATGGGCTTTGCTCATTGTTGAAGGCCGTACGGTGATCTATAGTTGTTAATGTCTGTGTCATTTTGGTCTTTTGTGGATAGTTGTCTCATTGGCAATCATACCACATCTTCTTTTTTACATTTCCTTTTAAATTTTCCTCTGAGTTCAGTGTTTCGTGATTTTACTTTTTTCTTTTATTTATATGTTTATTTTATATTAAGTTCTTGTTTATGCCTTTAAAAACACTTACAAAGATTAAAAAATTGAGGAAGCAAAGTGAATTAATGGAACCATTTGTTTTTCTCCCCAACATAAGACATTTTCCTATTGTCTATATACATACGAATACGATTATGGTATAATTCGATATTTATTTAAAATAAGTACAAACATTTTGATTTTTTTTGAATGATACATTTTGAACTTCACTCATCACTAGTAAACCCATTTTGATCTTCAAAGACTGATCAATAATTCATCAAATTATTTAGTCTTTCAGTAAGTTGTAAGATTTAGTCACTGCGGTTAATTCAGTCCTGTTCAGACAAATAACCTGCAGTCATTACGATCTGTTCAATAATTGGTATTACCTGTACACACCAGCAGTACTGTATTGACCGAAAGCAAAAGACTGAACATGACTGAATAATTTAATGTTCAAACTTTTCATGTGATGATAAGATGAAAATGACCGTTTCAGACTCAAAGGAGTAGGTCCGGTAAGGACTGATTTTGGCCTCAAATTACAGGTTCATCTGACGAAAGATTTTGACCACTTTTTAAACACTTAAGTGTCTATTTTATTTGAATTAATTAGTTTATGTGAAAGATTTTAACATATTTAGTCATTAAAAACGATCCGATTCAAGCTCAAATATGAAAAATCTACCTAATATGTCAAAAATGTCACTTTTCAGATGGTTTTTGGTAAAAATGAAAGTGGTCGCATCCGTGTTCATCCTCAACCCTTATATATGTTATGTATTATCATAAAATACAACTTGCATTTCAATATTAAGGATGAACACGAATGCGGCCACTTTCGTTTTACACGAAAACCGTCTAAAATTTAACTAAAATGCTAGAATTATGAGAATTTCAGTAATTTAGCATGACTTAATGGTGCTAGTACCGGATATATGTGCATTGTATTGTCAAAAAAAGACCATATTTATGTAGCAGAAGCATTCTACTGTCCAATAAATAACTAAAGGTTTACATTTTAACAATTTTGTAAAACTGCTATATTTTAGGGCCAAAAAGGGGTCTTACTGAACCTACTCCTTTATTTGCAATTGCATGCATACTTTTTAACATTGTTCGAATCGGAGTGCCCGTACTCAAGTGTGATTAAAAGTCGAACATTGTTTATCATCGGTCAAATTTTATAGTGATCCAATATATAAACCTTAGTAAATAAACTCATCATAGATACCAGGACTAAATTTAGTATATACGCCAGACGCTTGTTTCGTCTACAAAAGACTCATCAGTGACGCTCGAATCCAAAAAAGTTAAAAAGGTCAAATAAAGTACGAAGTTGAAGAGCATTGAGGACCAAAATTCCTAAAAGTTTTGCCAAATACAGCTAAGGTATAGCAAACCAAGCTATAGTCCACATTATAGACTATGTATGATATGACCTGAAATGATCAGACAATACATCTGGCTCTTTGAGAAAGATACCTGAAATTATCAGACAATATATCCGACCAATTTAGAAAAAAAAATATCAAAGTGAGGCAGCAGTCAACAAATACGTTTCCTCCCTGATAATAAACCAGAAGTTAAAAAGGTCCATAAAAATATCTCAGAAAAGTAAAACAATCAGCAACACGAATCAAATAAAAACCGAAGAAAAATACGTATGCTCTAGATAAGTAGCTGTTCCAGGTTCACCTCTGTCTGATCCGTTATTTAACTCATTTTGAAAACCCGTTAACTATATGTGGTGATCACGATACTAGACCAAAGAAACGTTTGCCGTATAACTAAATACATAAATAATTTTGAATCGAATCGGGAAATGTACTGAAACAATTTATATCGAGAAAAATAAAATGTTCAGATTTCTAGACCATGGAAACTAATGAAATATACAACAGCATACATTGATCATTTTCGTCTGAACATAACACACAAGCCTACATACTTACATTTGGGCAATTTGAATGAAATTAAAGCACTACTGATACTGTTTATCTATTTCCAGAAAGGATTATATCTGCATGAAATTGGACATGCGTTAGGTTTGGTACACGAGCACCAGCTTCCAAACAGAGATGAATATATAGAAATTATGTACTCCAATGTCGAACCGAGTATGCGTATCTGGTTCAATAAATATTCGGGACAAGAAGTCAACCAATATGATGTCACTTATGAATATTCTTCAGTTATGCATTATGGGATTACGGTAATAATCTTATTGAAATAATATCAAGCAAAGTCTGAAGTTTATCACTACTTATAATTATATAACAAAATATTTTATAATAAAAAGGCGGAATTCCGTATTTAAAGCACCAAGGTAAATGGTAAATGCACTAATCTGGCGTGCACATTCTGTATATGCCTGGCCAAAGTCAGGAGCCAGTAGTTCACCGATTATCGTTTGTTGCTGTATGTCATATTTGTCTATCATTCATTGTTTTGTACATAAATATGGCCGTAAGTTTTCTCGTTTAAAATATTTCACATTTGTTATTTCGATCCCTTTATTAGCTGACTATGCGATATGGGTTGTGCTCAATGTCATATGGTGATCTTTAAATGGTAACTTCTATTATTTTGTCTCTGGTGGCGAGTTGTTTCCTAGGCAACCATACCGCATCTTCTAATTTTTATACTCAAAGCACATGGAATTAAATAGCACCGTCTTATAAACCATATATTGAAAAAAACTCCAGTAAAAATAACGTTGACGTAAAAACATATCTTCGCAAATGGAATTAACATTGCAGCAGAGACATTCATCATTTCAAGCTAGTATAGTAGTAAATTTTAATCGCTATCTATGTCTAGATAATACATAAATTGATGCCATTGCTAGTATAATTATTTCCTATATTTTCATGCAATATTTTATTATAAGAGATACAATTTATGTAATACTGCTGAAAATTTGAGAAATCAGAAATCAGTCATCCTTGATTTTATAAATATTGTCACCATCGAATATAACACAACCGATAAAAAAAGAAAAAAAAAAGAATGTGCACATGATGTTGTTGGGATGTGGTAACTTTTTATATCATTTTCTTTCATGTTTGCTTATGTGCTTTGCCTATATGTCATTTTGTTTTTCTTTTTGATACATTGTTTGTTTTTGTGGTGATTAAGATTGTAACACAATGTTGACCGATGTGTGTTGCACAGTCTTTTGTTTTTTGTTGCACTTCAGTGTTTCTGTTGTTTCGTTGTTTTCCTCTTAAAGTTGATGTGTTTCCCTCTTTAAGTTTGTAACCCGTATTTGTTTTCTTTGAATTGATTTATGACTTTCGAACAGCGGTATACTACTGTTGCCTTTATTTGTACCCCTATATTTTATATTTATACTTATTATCTCTGTTTGTTGTCAATTTAATAGAATTTTATGCGACTGTCATACATTTTCTACAAAGGGACATGTCTGTACCAAGTCACGAATATAACAGTTGTTTTCCATTCGTTTGGTGTATATCAGCTTTTGATTTTGCCATTTGAAAAGGGACTTTCCGATTTGGATTTTCCTTGGACTTTTGGTACTTTTGTTATTTTACAGTTTATGATAATAGTTATTACAGGTACAACATGTACCAGGCTTATAATTTAATACACCGGACGCGCGTTTTGTATACATAAGACTCATCAGTGATGCTCAGATCAAATAGTTATAAAGTCAAACAAGTACAAAGTTGAAGAGCATTGAGGATCAAAAATTCCAAAAAGTTGTGTCAAATATGGCTAAGGTAATCAATCAAAGCCTTCGATGGGAAATCCTTAGTTTTTCAAAAAATTGATACTTTTGTAAACAGGAAATTTCTATAAAAAAGACCGTGGAATTGATATTCATGTCAACACCGAAGTGCTGACTATTGGGCTGGTGATACCCTCATGGACGTAGCAGTTGTATCGACCCAGTGGTGTTAATAGTTATCAAAGGTACCAGTCTTATGAAGCTGCTAGTTAGAGATTAAATAGTTTTTCTAATGTTATTCCATTTTTATCAGTTATATTAACGAAGAGCAAAATAACATCTGCTTTTTTTGTGTTTTTTTTTTGTCACTTTGAAGTTCCTTCACTTTTTTATAAGAAAAAATTATAATATTCTTGAAAGGCTTTTTCCAGTGACGGCAAATCCCAGACCATCAAAGCTAAGGACAAATCTAAAGAGGAGACCATCGGAAAGGTTTGGCGTAAAGAATTGTCTTTCAGTGATGTCAAGGCGATCAACAGATTATACAGATGTGGTGGTAATGTTATGTGATTCATTAAAATGTAACAGAGGTAACAAAATGACTTCACACAATTAAACACCTGAAGGGTCAACTTCAGAAATAAAGGAAATTACCTAAATATACGGCATAGCCTAGACATCTTCGTTCAAACAACCATACAACCGATGTTAAGAATAAACTAAATCTGAACAATTTGCAATCTAATTGAAATGGCGTGATGAACAAGATATAATAGACATAAGTGAAAGATCTGACATATTCGGATTGCAGTACAGAAATAGGGTGGTAATCCAGCCTGGTATCTATGATGAATGTATTTGTCATTTTAAATTAGTTATGAAATTATGTGAACAGATAGATCATACATTATGAAAACAATTTCTCAAAATAAATCTGTGAAACTAAATGACCAAGCTGGTCGTAGAAACAAATTATTACAGAGTCTTGGTTTGTTTCAGAAAGATGTCCTTCAAACATTCGTTGTCGTGATGGAGGTTTTGTTGACCAGAATTGTAGATGTATCTGTCCAGATGGATCACAGAACTGTCAGGAAGGACAACCTGCAATCGGAACTGATGCTGAACAGGACGGTACTAAACTGAAATGAGCAAATAGATAAACAAATTCAATAGTACTATATATTCGTAGTCCGTTACAAAGGAATCTGATGTTAAATTCAATCTAAACAATCATTCAAATGCCAATACAAGCATTCTTTTCTGTGGTATCATTTTTTTTTCTATTATCGTGTACCACTGACCAAGATTGCAATACAGAATTTTAACTGCTAACCAAATACAATAAATAAAAACAAGATGTGGTATGATTGCCAGCTAGACGACTTTTCACAAGAGATCAAATGACACAGAAATTAACAACTATAGGTCACCGTACGACCTTCAACAATCCACAAAACCCATACCACAGAGAACACTATAAAAGGCCCTGCAATGACAAATGTTAAACAACTCAAACGAGAAAAAATAACGGCCTAATTTATGTACAAAATAATAAACGAAAAATAAATATGCAACAGAGCAACAAACGACAACCTCTGATTTACAGGCTCCTGACTTGGGTCAGACACATATATAATATGGCGGGATTAAACAAGTTTATTGGCGCCAAACTCTCCCACTAACCTGGAACAGCGACGGCAAAATACAAAAGCAAACTTTACAAATAAATAAGCGAAAAACGAATATGAAAAACAGCAATATACGACAACCACTCAATTACAGGCTGCTTGCTTTTTGTATCTTTTTCATCTGCAATTTCAATGGGAGTATCTATGATGAGCTTAATGCAACAACTGGGTCGATGTTACTATTACTTGAGAGGTTTCCTACCCGATGGGATAACCTAGCAAGGTAGTCAGCACGTTTAATTTGACAGGAACTATCATTGATGTGGTCATAATTATAAATTAACTGTTTAAAAAACTGAATTTTTCGAAATTCTAAGTATTTCTTCCCCATGTATAGAGTACTTTATAGCTGTATTTGACAGAACCTTTTAGAATTGTGAGTCCTCATCACATCAACTTCGTACTTTATTTTGGCATTTTAACTATTTTGAATCGAGCGGAACTGTATATCATTTTAATTCTTGTATCTATGAGAAGTTCATTTTACCATTGATCAATATGGTGATGGAGAGGAACAACTATAATTTGTCACTAGAGTAGTCAAAGATGATCTAAAATTATACGTCAATGTTTTTATTTTTGTTGGCATCTGATGTAAATGTCATATCATCAATAGAGAATATACAGTTTATAAAACTGTTTAATAACCTTTGGATTATCTTTCTATTTATAAACAAAACAACTCTTGTCAATTCGTCACCAATTTCTTATATTATTTAGTGTACATGCTTTGGATTTATATAGAAAGCTAGAAGCAAATCTTTGGTAAGCAAACACTTGTATGTATCCATAGTAAGAATAGTTATTGAAGGTACCAGGCTTATAATTTGATACGCATGGCGCCCGTTTTGTTTACACAAGATTCATCAGTGACGCGCAGATCAAAATAGTTAGAAAACCTAACAAGATAAAAGTTGAAGAGCATTGAGGATCCAAAGTTCCAAAAAGCTCTACCAAATACGGCTAAGGTAATCTATGTCTGGGATAAGAAAATCTTTAGTATTTCGAATAATTCATACTTCAAGACCGATGTGATGACTATGGGCTGGTGATACCCTCGGGGACGAAACGTCCACCAGAAGTGGCATCGACCCAGTGTAAGAAACAAAACGTGGAATGCTGGTCTTGTGACGAAAATTGTTAACAGCAAGCAATAAATTGTTCAATAAAAAAACAAAACCAAAAAAAAAAAGAACCATAGCGTATCCATATACAACATAATATACACCTGTTACCTGTTACCTGTTCTTTATCTTCCTCCTCTAGCAGGAGCTTCGCTTCTATAGCGTACTTTTTATTTGCACCCTAACCCTTACACACGGGGCACTCATAAAATCAGTATACGTAATTATTACATTTAGGGCGGACCAGCCAAAACCAATTTACAAAACTTATCAATATGTATGTCTGTAATCATAGCAAGTACATTGACTACTGAAGGTTACACTGCACCAAGGAAACTACGAATTAACTTCAATTATGAAGGGAACATTTTTCAGATACTTGTACAAATATGTATGACGAATGGGCCTGTAATGTTTGGGCATCACAAGGTGAATGTAAAGCAAACAAGAAGTTCATGCTGACCTCCTGCAGGAAAGCTTGTAAACTGTGTGGCGACGATGCCGAAAGCGACGAGGGTATGATTATGCTGGTATTTTAGTAAACATACATAACATTTCAAAAAGATATAGTAGCTAAAATAACGAAGAAATATCTATGTAGTAATAATTTTGAACATGAACGATATAATTATATATAATCTATACTTGCCATCAATAAGCCATTACACATGTGATAAGATGTCGTTAAGAAACCTTCAAACTATCATTCAATTTTAATATAACTACACAGTGCGTGAACCGGTGACAAATTATTATCGCCCCTGTAAACAGTGGGCTCTTCTGACTAGAGGTAATCGGTAAAGAACAGCGGAAAATAGTGTACATTGTTTACGAGCTTGAAATGAGCTAACACAGACGAACTGAGACGTGTCAACGTAATGTGAATATGATAATGCACCAGGTAAATTATTAATTGTTAAGTTATCACATCATCGTATCTTCATATGATAGGTAAATAAGTGAATTTTCGATTTAAGTGTCGTCAGGGTTCAAACCTGGAATCATGCCAACCTTTCATTATTTTTTTTTAATACTAACCTATAGTCGGAACATCTTGATTTTCTCCCAATTTGTAAAGTTAATTATGCTGCTTGACATATATTTTTTTTGGGAAAAAAAATTGATATGCAGTCAAATGTGGCAGTTTTTAATATTTGTTGCTATGTGAAATAAAGGGAAGTAAATTAAAGTAAAAGAAGGCGCGCTTTTTCAAATAGTAAACAATTTAATTCAGATGCATAGTATTTTGTCAAATGATAAAGAATATCGTAGAAACTTGCTAGAAATTCATCTAATTTATAAAAGATATACAACATGACATACTGAAATCTGAAAAGGGGTAAAACCACCATACCTTGAACAAATTCAGTTAAAAAAAAAGGGGGGGGGGTAAAATGCTACGAAATTTAGATTTTATTTATTTTTTGTCGACAGCCAAAAGATGATTTGACATGTAACTAACTACTTTTTCAATTTCATTGTAAAGTAAAATTGGCTTTTTTTGGGGTCTCTGTTTATTGTGGTCTGATGTTTTCAGGTTCTCTTTGGATTGCCAAATAATATTATAATCATCTAATTGAATGTTCAAATTATTTTGCAGCGATGGTGTGTATGGAAGGAAGACTGTCATAAAACCCAACAGTTCCGGATGGCCCTTTAAAAAATTGCTTAACATCAATAGCGATGTAAGATTCAAGTGTTTGAGTTAGCACAAGTTTAGCCAGGTTTTCCTTGTAATTGTGGCAGAAAAACCACTAGACAGTGTCATGCATTGAAAGGATATCAAACGGATATTTTATGGAATGATTCTCGTACATATAAAATCATATGCATAGGAATGTGGAGCTAGTGTCTTTCATGCAGCAATTTTTAATTTCCAATATAAACTCTGAAAAGACAAGAGCATAGAAATGTATACTAATGAGAAACATTCTTTGTGAATAAAATCATTCCATAACTTAAATGTGTCATTAGTGTTGCATTATTTATCAGTAGAGATAATCAGATTCCAGTAAGATTGTCCAACTGATGGTTTTTGTTTGTAATCGTTTTTGTAAATCTTAGTTGTTTTGACAATCCGGGCTGTGCATGTTGCCCGGCTGACCCTTTCAGTGTGAGACAATATTTTGTTTATGATAAACAAAATCACTGATTCAAGACTGGAGCGGACCACTTTTAGGCAGTTAGTGCGAATCCTTTAGGTTTAAACCATTACATGCAATACGGGGGGAGGGGGAAGATTTTTTTTTACCGAGTCAAACATTTTTCCTAATTATAATACATTGAGATTTAATATATACTTTGCTATATGTAGTGTGTATATTAAAGTATTGCCAACAAAATTCATCAAATTTGGGATCATAATATTGTTTAAGAAAAACCCTTACCCCCTGTACATCATAAAAGTTCATAATCTTCTGTAGCACACGTGCATGGTTAATTCGGATCACATATTTTCTATTCCGATGTTATAAGAATTCGAAGGTTCATATCATTTACAATATCATTCAAAAAATTTTTGGGATTTTTTTTTACTATCAACGTTGAACCTCGAGGTTACATTGTAGTAAAAAAAATCCAATAAAAACGTTGAATGTAAATGATATGCACCTTTAAATCTTATATTGTAGGACTCATGTTGTTCAAACATAATGTGTTGATCAATTATGTTATGATGATTTTGATAAACTTCACATTAGGTAATCTTTCACGTATATTGATTACATTATATCGAGTTGTCCCAACGATATACTTGTCGGTGTGCTCGATCATACGAATTTACCGATATTCATATAGACAAAATGACACAACTTTGAAAAATTCTTGTGACGAAACTACATTTCGGAACACGTTAAAAATTGGATACCCAGAAAGCTACATTATTAAGGTTTGATATATATTTTTTTCAAAAAAAAAAGAAAAATATGCAGTCAAATCTGGCAGTTTTTTACACACCCCTATGTTGAACAATAGGTTGTTCAATTAACAGCATGTTTGGCAATTAAAAAATCATATATTAACACATTTAGCTTTAACATATACTTTATTTATAGTGGTTGTATAAAAGTTATATAATGGTTTTGTGTTTTAAGAGATATTCATCCCTATGCATATCGGGTTTTATGCGTAAATTGTCTCTCCTGTTCTTAGACCTTTTCTATCTCTTTCATAAGAAGAGTGACTTTTCTATTGTTCTAGTGTCACTGGAAATCCCACTGTACATAATACACTGGTATCAATAAACATAAGTTATTCTCTAAACACAGTCTATAATGTTTAGTTAAATATAATTTCTCCTCATTATTTTGATAAAATAAGTAATAATGTTAGAATAATCTACTTGATAGTCCTATGAAAAGTTATCAGAAGTTACAAGCTTGGATCTTTCTAAAACTAAAATTTATCTTAAGTCCCGATTGTCGTGTTCTATGAATATTTTGTATTTTGATTGATTTATCAATCTTTTAATTGGTATAGTATGTACAATGAATATGCTTATAATATAAAACTTTCAGGAGATCATGTGATGACATGGGCGTGGATGTGGCTTGGAACATTTGCAAACTTATTTCCAAGGAACTGGTCAATAGGTATTTTTTTAAATAACATTCTTCATACAGCTTTAAGTGATTACAAAGTCGTAGGCCTTTTTATCACTTCTTGCAAATGACGGTATCTCTATAGTATTCTGTTCAAAATTGTTATATTCAGTTGTCTTTTTCAAATTTAATCCCTGAACAGGTAATTGTAAAACCATTGGAAAGTAAATAACACATACATACTAGTATGTTGTATGTATTATACCAGACACTAAACATTGTTTTTAATGCGGTGAGTACCGGTTAAGATTTGTGCAAAAGTTATTTAAACATTATGATTTTGATGCTTTCGAATGCCTTTTCTAGATTTGCCTTCACAAGGAACGGTAAAAACCTGAAAAGGTAAAGCCAAGAATGTATTAATACTTGAAAATTATAAAAACTATACGACAATCAAAGACCTAAAATTCTAACCGAAACATCAGGTAAGCTCTGTCTAAGGCGTTGGAACCTTAGTCGCCGGATGAGTTCTAACTTTAAGAAGGATATATTATAAATCAGTATGTAAAATGAATTTATTTCTTACATTTATAATATAAAGCTGAATGCACAGACAAGTTTCCTCCAGCAAAATGCCAAAAATGGGAGAGTCTTGGTGATTGTGTAACAAGTGAGGAATGGATGACTGAAAATTGTAGAAAAACCTGCAATATGTGTAGTAAAAGGCAAGCAGAATGTAAGATATTACAGTTTAAAAACTTAGTCATGAGTTAATACTAAATTATTATAAAAGAACTCATTTCTATCGATCAAAGATCGTTTATTGGTCTAAAAATGTAAAGACAATAGATATTGTTATATACAGCCATTGCAATGACAGATAAATTCTATAAAAATTGTCACCAGGACGCCTACTGAATAAAATTACAAAGACACGAAGAGGTCAACACGCAGTTCTTAACTGTTAAAACTGTTTAGACAGTCGCTTGCAGATCAGTAAGACATGTTTTTATATATTTTCTTGCAGATTAGTTAGACATGTTTTAAGACATTTGCTTGCAGACAATTAATACATGTTTCAGCTATTTTTCTTGTTTTATAAGAGTCCGAAAATAATTGCTTCATTTTATATACAAACAAGATGATAAAATATCATAAATCAACTCAAATCCATCTTTGAAATCATTGTGATGATTTATGATATTCCCTTATGAATAATGATCATTTGAGAATGCATAATGCAATATATGCAATTATTCAGTACAGGAAATTAGGACATTCAATATGATTGTTCTTATTTTATATAATTTAGGATTTCAAGATTTCAAGATTTTATTTGAATACTTAGGCACAGATACATATATATTCACAATATATATAAAATGAACAGTTGGAAAACGTATACACAAGTTTTATTGTAATGTTATGTACCTTTTTGTATTGTTTTTAAGTAAACAAATGCACGACACCAAAGCTACTAACTTTTCATTACGAGAATTCTTTAATTCAGTTGATGCGACTACAAACTGTAGGAATTTATACGACAACAGTGAGAAATGTGACGGGTGGGCGAAAAAGGGAGAATGTGGAATTAACCCGTTATGGATGACTGAGAATTGTAGAAAATCTTGTCGACTCTGTCACAAACTGACGACAGAGCAGCCACCACAAAAAGACGACTCCGGAGATAACAATGATGACGAAGACACAGAAGAAGAAGAGGAAGATAGAAGTGGTAGAACAGCCAGTAAGATGGACATTTCTAAATGTTTTATGTTTTAGGGATGTTAAATGACATTATAATGTTGATAATTCAGAGCAGGACAAAAACATGAACGGTACCAAATATTCTGCACCCGATACTCATTTCGACAATCAATGTTTCTTCAGTGATGCTCGAGGCAAAATATTTGTAAATCCAAAGCTAATTAAAAAAGATGAAGAGCTATAAACCAAAAAGAACAAACAAGTATAACCAAAGTCGGGCAATGAATCAAACTTTGCACGAGGCAGACAAACATTGTATAAAAGCTTTAAGAGTTTACAATGAATACTACACTGATATTGATGTCAGAAGAAATGCATATGACAAAAAAATCACGATTTATAAAAAAGAACAACCGATCCAGGATGTACACTTATTTGTAAACTATAAGTTTCTTATATAGTTCTTAAATACGACAGTATTTATTGGATTTTGAAAGTTTGAAGACATCTTATCAGTTTAAATAAAACTTTTAAACATTACTTTGTTACTCTTTATTGATCATTGGGCAAAGCTAGAACTTGATCTGCTAGTTTTGCAGAGGAGTGCAAATTGCCTTATTGATGTCATTTGTCATTACAGGAAGCTGCCGCGATCTACATGATACGAGAAAATGTAAAAAATGGGCGGACAAAAACGAATGTGCTGTCAACCCCGATTGGATGATTCCTAATTGTAGAAAATCATGTGATAGATGCGTTGGAGGTAAACGTTTTTTTTTTTATCACAAAACAAACAATGTTTAAGTGTTTTGAATCAGACCGTTAATTTCTTGTATTGATAACTTTAGAGAAAATTGGAAAAACACACCAGTAAAGGGTGCAATATAAGAAGCATAGTTAGCCCATAATCATGAAACCAATCCTGACAGAAAAGGAAAAAATACACAAAAATAATACATAAGTAAAACCACATAATCTCATCCTTATGTTACTGTCATTTTGAATTATAAAGAAAAGGAAAAAGAAAGGTTCGAAAATATAAATAGAAGGTAGCCATGACACTGGGTTTGCGTTAGTGTTCGATATCCCTTAGTAAATCAATTTGTTGTCGTTTTTTTTTTAAATCACAGTGTTCAAGTTTTGAAAAGCACCAACTAATTTCTGAACAAAACTTTCGAACGTTATTTAGGTTCCTGTAGAAATTATCATGATGATACAGAATGTGACAGGTGGTCAAGTAGAGCAGAATGCATCAAGAATCCATCTTGGATGAGAAGAAATTGTGCAAAAGCCTGTCATTCATGTAACGAAATGGACATGGGTGTGTTTGATGACGACGAAGAGCAAGACGAAGATGACGAAAAGGACGATGTTGACACTACTGATACACAAAATGATCGGGACACAAATGTTGGAAGACGACGAGATAATCAGGACGACGAAGACACTGTTACTAGTACTGGTAAGTACAATACACACACTGTATAGAAAAAATATATAGGTTAAAAAAAAACAGAATAATTTGTAATACTTAGGCAGCTTATAATAAAACAGTATTTCAGCAATTTTTGGTACAAATTTTTACACGATTTGTGTCCCTTGTAAAAGGAATTCATATTGACCATATCTGCATTTTTTGCCGGATTCTTTTATTCTGAAGTTAAAGTTTTACATTCTATAAACATTCTTGCTACATTCTTTTTACTCTGCAGACTTTATTCTTGCAACTCGTGTTTTTATTCTGGTTTAGCTGCAGACTTTAATTTGGCAACTCTTGTCTATGACATGGTATCGCTTCACATTACAATTGCATACACTTTTGCCTCATTCTTTTATCGCTGCTACTGGCTATTTACTGTCAACTCTTAGTCTATACTATGGTATCACTGCAGACTACATTTTGGAAATACTCTTGCTACATTTTGTAGAATATATTATGTCAACTCTTAGACTATTTATCCTAGTATTGGTTCAGACTTCATTCTGGCAATTCTGTTCGATATACTGGTACCGACTTCTTCAGACCACATTTTAGAAGTAATAAATTTTAGTGATATAAAATCTGAAACCATAAAAAAAGAAAATGCAAAATAAGGCGGTTGAAAATAATAAAAATCAGAAAAATATAAATCATTTTTTATACTATAAAATTGAGAATGGAAATGGGGAATGTGCCTAAGAGACAACAACCCGACCATAGAAAAAAACAACAGCAGAAGGTCACCAACAGGTCTTCAATGTAGCGAGAAATTCCCGCACCCGGAGGCATCCTTCAGCTGACCCCTAAACAAATATATACTAGTTCAGTGATAATGAACGCCATACTAATTTCCAAATTGTACACAAGAAACTAAAATTAAAATAATACAAGACTAACAAAGGCCAGAGGCTCCTGACTTGGGACAGGCGCAAAAATGCGGCGGGGTTAAACATGTTTGTAAGATCTCAACCCTCCCCCTAGACCTCTAGCCAATGTAGAAAAGTAAACGCATAACAATACGCACATTAAAATTCAGTCCAAGAGAAGTCCGAGTCTGATGTCAGAAGATGTAACCAAAGAAAATAAACAAAATGACAATAATACATAAATAACAACAGACTACTAGCAGTTAACTGACATGCCAGCTCCAGACTTCAATTAAACTGACTGAAAGATTATGATTTCATCATATGAACATCAGGCACAATCCTTCCCGTTAGGGGTTTAGTATCATACCATCATAACATATATGAGAAGAACATAACCCGTGTCATGCCAACAACTGGTTTTTGAATCAATGTGTTTAGTTCCGATGCAAAGACCCTATAAGTGAATCAATATTAACGCCAAAATATGCAATCTTTAGTGACCTGACAACAGTATCGTAACTATATCCTTCTTAATAAGTCTATTCAAAGGTTTTGTTCGTTTTTGAGGTGAATACTGACACCTTTGTGCTTTATAAAGAATATTTCCATAAAAAATTGAACGTATAAGAAGTCTGCATGTTGAGCTATATTTACGAATGATGTCCTTATATCGATGATAAAATTTAGTAAATGTTTTGACTAGTTAGTGATATCGAAAACTCTGGTGTAATAATTTTTCAGTAATACATAAATTTCTCTCGTTAAAATCTAAAACATTGTTACATACACGAGCGAATCGTACAAGTTGAGATATATAAACACCGTAAGATGGTGACAAGGGAACGTCACCATCTAAAAAGGGATAATTAACGATAGGAAAGGAAAAATCATCTCTTTTATCATAAATTTTAGTATTCAGCTTTCTGTTAGTGATATAGATATCAAGATCGAGGAAAGGACAGTGGTCATTGTTAGTATTAGCTTTATTAAAAGTATACGTTTGTATAATGTTTGAAAGGTGTTCAATCATTCATGACTTTTTAGATGATGCTGAATGCATTGATGAACGACAGGAATGTGAAGCCTGGGCAAGACATGAACATTGTGACATAAACCCAGACTACATGCTCAAATCATGTAAAAAAGCATGTGGGGTTTGTCAGAATACCAGAGAAGATACAAATGTCGGGCACACAACGACGGTTGCTGGCAGAGATGACAGGAGCCATAATGATGATGAGACCATTGTCAATGATGGTGGTTCACGAGACCGTAATACAAATACAAGTATGATATATATTCTAATAAAACTTTAACATGTAATAAGTTTTACATGTGTGGATTATCGTTTACATTATCGTTCATTGGTCTCCAATGGATAGATGTCTCATTGACAATCATACTACATCTTCCTCTTAAACTGTTTAACAGACATATTGCGCATTTGGAGACAAGTATATATCTTTTAATTTAAAATGTAGCTTCAAACTTGATATATATGGTGCAAGAATGAAAACAACCTGCAAATTATTTTTTTTGAGTACGGGTCATTAATATTTAGATATAAAACTCATCATATTTTTTTTTTAGAAAGGTGTAAATATGTGTAATGTTTTGCTTACGTCTATTTTGTCCTGAAGCTATTCAAATAAAATGTCAATGTCGTTTTGTTTATGTCATCAAAGAGACATCTTAAGTGAATTTTATAAACAAAAGTGTCCAGATAAATTCAGTCTGTTTATTTATCAACAAATTATGTTTTAGAAATGGTGCTTATTTTGCACTTTCATCGGCCAAAAAATAGCTGTAATCATACTTTCTCCTGTTGAATATAACTTTTGACCAATCAAAGTTATCACGATAATATTTTGGTTGAACTATTATTCAATTTTGGATGATTATTTCGTTACAGATACTTGTGAAGATGACAACCAGGACTGCGACAGTTGGAAAAGAAGTGGAGCTTGTGATAGTAATCCTAGCTATGCTTTACGTCATTGTAAAAAATCATGTAATAATTGCAAAGATGGTGAGTATTTATCAGCATGTTATATTCGCAGGTTACATGCTTTTCGTTTAATATGTTCAAAGCAATTTATTTCTCAACTTTTGGTAAGATACTCATTTGTATCAGATTTATGAACACGATTAACACTAGACAAACGTCTGGTATAAATTGCATGCTTGTAGACCATAAATCCGAATGCTGGGAGTTTTATTATGGAGGGCTGAGCTATTTCAAATTATTTTTTTAATGATAACCTCTAAAGATGATTATTATTTACTATAAAAATAAATAAAGATAACATACATCTCTTGTAAGCAATAATTGTTTAAACCCACTACAAAGACAAAATATAACAAGAACTATCTTTAAAAAAGATATCCGACGTATTTAAATTTGAGTATATGTTTAAAACTATCATTTCCATAACCTTCAGAAGCACAAAGATACCATTTAAATAAGTAAACATTTTCTCTGTTTGTATTCAGTATTCTCGGTCCTCGTATCTTTCTGTTTACATTCACCATACCCCGCGGAAATCTCACATGCGTAGGTGCGTTCTAAAAGCCATCTACGTTCGTACAACAAAGTTTACATTAAAAATTATATAATTGTCTCGAATAAACAGCTGTCACGGATGCAAAGAGCTATTGGAGAAACTTTTAATAAAAACATAAATCTTTGTAAGATCTAGTTCAAATATTTATAGTTTTTCATTTGCTTTCCATCACCATATAATTAACGAGACGTTTTTTCAAACACAACAAAATCACCCACCATGACAGCATTTTTGTCCACAGAAAGGATTTTCGACCATGCGTATTGTGTTGCCATAGTTAAGCGTCCTTAGGTTCAAAGGGCACAAACCGAAACTATACCGATTACGTCGAAAAAAAAACCAACTGATGTTGTATCTTGTATCGCGGATGTAAGATGTCCTGATACAAAGTTTAATACATGTATGAATATAAGAAACGCTTAAGCAAATAAAGGCAACAGTAGTATAACGCTGTTCATATGTCATAAATCGATTGCGAGAAAACTGGGCTACTAAAACCGTGGGGAACACATTACCTACAAATAATAGCATTTGATTATAGAATGACTGATAATGTTATGTTCATACGACTTTGTTTGTGATCTATCGTTTATCTATTGCAGGTTGTCGTGATGAACACACACTTTGTCCTATATGGGGAAGAGGTAAAAGTTGTACATCAAATCCAGGATATATGCTTCGATTTTGTCAAAAAACATGCACTGTATGTCAGTGAAAAACACCAGATATTTCACAATCTTGTCATAAATGTATAAATGTAAAGGATGTGACATATGGTTTTTACCTATATTTTTAATAATCTGTAAAATTGACTTTCAGCAAGGAATATATGATTTGATAATCCTGGATCGCCGACTACTGTTCATTCATTTAGCTAGTAATGCATTCTGGTGTATTTTCGACACAGTAAGTACGTAAATGGAGATTTCATAGTATATTTACATCTTCTACATTGAAAATGTAATAATCCTTTATATTTTGTACGGTTTTGTTATATATATGTGATGTTAATTTAGAATTATATGTAATGGTTAGTTATTGTTGTTGTTAGTGATGAATAAAGACTAAGTGTATGTCCAGCAAACAAAATCAATGATATATATTAATAAAGACTAAGTGTATGTCCAGCAAACAAAATCAATGATATATATTAATAAAGACTAAGTGTATGTCCAGCAAACAAAATCAATGATATATATTAATAAAGACTAAGTGTATGTCCAGCAAACAAAATCAATGATATATATTAATAAAGACTAAGTGTATGTCCAGCAAACAAAATCAATGATACAATGTATATATTAATAAAGACTAAGTGTATGTCCAGCAAACAAAATCAATGATATATATTAATAAAGACTAAGTGTATGTCCAGCAAACAAAATCAATGATATAATATATTTACAAATCTGATGCATTATTTTAAGTTTTACTGTCGGTCAATTTAGGTTTCTTTTGTTGAACAAAAAGAAGACATATACAGTTCTCATATTGCGATGACTTTTCTATTCCGTATAAAAAAATCCGGTTATATGTGATTTATTTATATATATAAAACAGACACAGACACAGACATTAAAAACTATAGGTCACCGTACGGCCTTCAACAATGAGCAAAGCCCATAACGCATAGTGAGCTATAAAAGGCCCCGATAAGACAATGTAAAACAATTCAAACGAGAAAACTAACGGCCTTATTTATGTAAAAAAAAATGAACGAAAAACAAATATGTAACACATAAACAAACGACAACCACTGAATTACAGGCATATAGTGAATTGTGTGGGTTCTAATGTTTTTATCACGTTTGTCACATAGAAACGTGTGATGAAATGACACCAATCAGTATTATATAATTATCAGTATCATTTACAGGTAACTATTATCATAACTGAAGAGGTGGTAATTTTTTTCGATGATGTTGAAGTTTGGAATGTCAATAAACTTCTTTTGTAAAGACGGCACAAACGTGATTTGATATGATAATTATACATACACCAAAGTTCTGGATACCTGCCTAAGCAAATCGAAGTCCCATCACTAGAACCTATAGTCCTATGACTACACTATAAAATCTAGTCCATAGTACATAAAGTGTTTTTGTTTTAAAACAAAATCGATTGATGTTTAGCAAATAATGTAACAAACAATAGCGAACTCGAAGATTAATCCAAGCAGAAAAAGTCTATAAAAATGGCAAAAAACCCCCTCTCATCTATATCTACTAACAAAACAATTCCACATTTGCACAGATCAAATTTTTTAGAAATAGTCACTAAGTAAAATTACAATGGACCTTATTCTTTAATCATTCTTATGGGCGTATTTTCTTGTCCTATCCACTTTTAAAAAAATGTGTTTGATCTTTGCAAGTAATTTTTTGTGCAGTCGGTACATTGAATTAGATTTAACATTTTTAAGCAAAGAAACAGTTTATTTTTAGAGGGATTGATAAGATATTGACTCCTGAATGGTCCAAAACAACCAAAATGGCATGTCCCTAGACCGCCTGTTCAACATTCATACTCTAAAATATCGTTAAAAAATGAAGAAATAAATGTTTTTTTTACTTTACATAAGTTCTTTAATAATTCAAAAGTATGTTCAGAGCCAACATATTCTAATAAACACATTTCAATATAGGTTTTTTTTAATTTCAGAAGGTGTGTCCCTCACAAAATGTCCAAGAGATATATACATTAGGGTCTTACAAAAGAAGTGATGCTTTTATAACGGCAATTAAATTGTTGGTAAGAAAAATTGAGCACATCAAATGGACCAGAGTGATACCGTATTTTTTGATAATGTCCCCTACGAAACGGGTCAAATCTCCTTCAGTATCTGGTTTTAAAATTATGAAAAAAATATCAGTGTACAGCTTAATAATGCTTTGATGAATACAATCAGTCTTGTTACTATTGCAATATAGGTATTGTGGGGAAAAAATAAAACATGCGAATACGTCCCTTACGAAACGGTCCCCTACGAAACAAGTATGGGAGAAAAACGTTTCGTAGTGGATACTACCACTACCATGGAGTCTTTTTTCAATCTTTTTTCAATTATATTCGTGCAAAACAAATAACAAGGGTCAGTTTCATGTAATTTTTATTATGTTTTTATTAACATATAATAGGGTTGATGTCAACTACGAAACTTTTTGTCCACTACGAAACGGTTTTGTCCACTACGAAACGCATCAAAATGTCCACTACGTAACATGAGTTGTACCTTCATATGTGAAGTACTGTCTAATCTTTATCGATAAAAATGGTTTTCCAATTCAGAAAAAATGATATTTTTCTAGTATTTAAAGTAAACAAACTGGAATGTCTATAGGAAACATTTAAAATTGCAAAAAATATGTGTGTTTAGAAGAAATTTCGTAGGGGACAAAAGTCCCCTACGAAACAGTACACAAATTATGAAAATAATATCATTTTAAAGAATATTTAAGATTGCACTTTTTGTTTACAAACAGCTCTATTATAGAGGTATTCAAAATAACTCTTGAAATTAAATTTTAGACAAGTTGATTTTCCATTTTTTTTAGGTCTGAAATTTACGATTTTATTGAAAAACGCCCTTATATGATTTGCTGACTCATCAACTTTACATAAAAGTTCTGAATGTTATCCAGTTTCATCTACAGAGGATTCATCCGTGCCGCTCGAATAAACAAAAACTAAAAGTACGTAGTTTAAGAGCCACAATTACGAATGATTCTGCCAAATACAGATAAGGTAGTTTTTTCTGGGGTAAAAAAAAAACCTTAGTGTTTTGAACAATTGAAAGTTTTGTAATTAGTTGGTCTATAAATATGACAAATGATAATCCATGTCAACACAGGAGTGGTGATAACTGGCGTGTGATATCGGAGAGGAAACCTCCACCAGCAGTGACATCGATCCAGCAGTTGTAAAATGAACCCATCAAAGATACCAGCCTTATAATTTTAACAGACATTAATCTGTTTAAAAACAAATCAACATAAATACTAGTAACACACTTAAATCGTAATGCCTTTTGTAACAAAATTAAGTCTTTCTGTTCACACAAAGATACTATTTGAAAATAAATAATATGTAAAACAGGTGAGCTGGAGGTGCACAGGTGGACAACATGTAAATTTGGGAAACCGTACAATACTAAGGACTATTTGGAACACTCTAAATTTTTGCATCCAACATTTTTTGTTTATCAATATGCAGTAAAGACTTCATGTTTTAAAATACAAGTGATGCAGGCGTGCTATGCTAATGTCTCCAGAAATAATGGAAACATAACTGTATGCATTTGCATGTATATTTCAAATAACTTATTAAAAGATGATATGAAGATTATTTGGTCTATAGTTTCTGCTCCATGAGTTCACACAATGCTTTTAGGAAATACATTCTTGACCAAACCATTTAAAAGTATGTGTAATCTTTTCAGGTTACTATTAAACAATATAAATTGTTTCTAATACACTTTTGTTTTTACACTTAAAAAAGTAATTAGCTAACGATTTTTCCATCCCGTTTTTTTCTTTTGAACTACAGCCCGTAACAGAGTAGTGATCGAATTCGCGTTTCGTTACCGTCAGAATAAGTTACGCTATCGACAAACTTATTTCAGAAGTGACATAATTTAATTTTCTTCATCGGCAAAATATTTCATGTCCAACGTGTAAGTTTTCATTGTTTAAGTCGAAGTTTTTTTAACACAGTAAAACATTTTTTATGCAGTTAAGCTGCATTATGCGAGCGCCCTAGATTTGTGTTCTACCCAATAAATGCTGAAATACTTGCCATTGTTATTATCTAGCTCGCTACTATGTTATATATAACTAATTGAACACTTTTTTAATACTTTTTATTCTGGATTACAAAAAATATGACCAGAAAAACCTTAAATGATCGTCGATTTATCCAAAAGTTTTGAAGTTACACATAGGAAGTAGTGCTTATTAAGAATCCTTGTGTAGTTCATTATGACTTGTGCTTTTAGCTAAGATGTCAAAGAACAATTGTATGAAATATTTAATCGCCGAAAATCTCTTAAGACAAGTAGTTTAGATTTCCCAAATGGCAAAAGTCGTAGTGATATTGTTTGTCATCAATACGTAGTACAATTACGTCAGTAGTCTTATTATATAATAAGTTCAACTGTTCACGCTGTTGGCGGCAATTTCAAATTAGAAAAAGAAATTTTCGTAGCTTTTCAATTTGGAGGCAGGTGTGCAAATTAGCGGTGGTCCGAGGTCCGCGACCTTCCACTTTTGCAAGCGGAATTTTGACTAGGATAGTTGGTTTCTAGCTACGCCCGACGTAGTCACCTTCCACTTGAAAGAAAATAAGAAATTACTTTGCAAACCTTCCATGCAAGTCACCAAAGTCTCCAATTAAACGAGCTAAAAACTTATTTTTATCATTATTATTCATGACAGCGATGTTCATTTTGTTCAACCGCTAGCTTTATACAGAAAATCGCCGACAGATATTGTATAAATTCGAGTAAAATCGTATCTGATTGACAAAAACAACATTGTAAACACATAACAATGGCGGCCGTGAAGACAAAATTTTACAGTATCGGATCCGATTCCGGAAGCGGATAAGGATAATTCCGGGTTTGGCGATCATTTACATAATAAATCAAAGCAGGTGAAAAAATAAATCTATGCATGGTAAATGAATATAAACAATAGAATTGTAAACCAAAAGATATATGTAAAAGAAAAAAAAAGCAGAAAAATATTTTATACAGAAACTCAAAATTACTTTTTGACAAATTTTAATTTAAAAATCCAATACAATGTGACAGCTGGGAACAGTATATCTAACAATATACATGTTCATGGTCACAGTCTAAATTTTCTTTATCAGTGATAAATGATGATAATGCATGTGAGATGCTTTTAAAGTGTAAACATATCACTGCAATTTCGAAGGGTTATTTGTTTTTCTCAATTTTGAAGGGTCAATTAAAGTAGCTGAAAGTTTCTTTCTTTATTTTAACAAATAATGCAACTATATTATATATACCTGAATGTAAGTAAATCATAAGATATATAGGTGGCATTCTTTGGGCCACTCTACCCCCTACTGTTTGATAACTTGGAAACGGTCGAGCTCCCCACCCCTAAACCATATGAGGGGCAGATCCAGGATTTTTAGGCTAGGAGGGGCACAAACTTAAATTTTCGCCGAGCAGAGCGAGGCTAAAAAAATTTGAGGTAAAATAATCTTTATTAAGCTGAGAACAACCCATGCTTTGCAAATTTAAGGAGGTGCAAGTCCGCAAAACCCCTCCCCCTGAATCTGCCCCTGCATATATTCAAGTATAGGACAATATAATAAATAAAATGAAATATAGGGGGAGTCCCTGGAGTTACCCCACCCCTTCTGTTTGAGAACTTGGAAACGGTCGAGATCCACACCCCTTAACCATATATATTCATGTTTGTGACAATATGAAAAATCAAATGAAATATAGGAAGAGTCGCTGGGGGTCATCCCACCCTTCCTGTTTTAGAATTTAAAAATGGTCCAGATCCCCACCCCTAAACCATATATATTCATGTATGGGACAATATAACAAATCAGATGAAATATAGGGGGAGTGCCTTGGGTCACCCCACCCCCTCCCGTTTGAGAATTTGAAACCCGTTGAGATCGCCACCCTTTAACCATATATTCATGTACGGGACAATATAACAATTCAAATGAAAGATAGGGGGAGTCCCTGAGGTCACTGTATACCCTTCTGTTTGAGAACTTGGAAATGGTCAAGATCCTTACCCCTAAACCATATATACTCATGTATGGGACAATATAACAAGTCAAATAAAATATAGGGGAAGTCCCTGTGGTCACCCCAACCCTCCTGTTTGAGAACTTGGAAATGGTTGAGATCCCCACACCAAAACAATATATATTCATGTATGGGCCAATATAACTAATTAAATGAAATATAGATGGAGTCCCTGGGGTCACCCTACCCCTCCTGTTTGAGAACTTGGAAACCAATGAGATCCCCACCCCTAAACCATATATATTCATGTATGGGACAATATAACAAATAAAATGAAATGTAGGGGAAGTCCCTAGGGTCACCCTACCCCCAGTGGCGGATCCAGAAATTTTCATAAGTGGGGGCCTGCTCCAGTCACGCTTCAGTGATTTCCTATATAAGCAACCAATTTTTTTCCCAAAAAGGGGGGGGGGCGGCCCCCTGCCCCCCTAAATCCTCTGCCTATCCCTACCTGTTTGAGAACTTGAAAATAACAAATCATTTACATTTACTATGGGCAGGTCAGTCAGACCTCACCTTTGATCCCTGTTGTAGTGAACATTTATTTAATTCGTGTCTCATAACTTTTGTACTATAGAACACAAACAGTCCATTCATACTATTACATGTTCATACTAAGTCAACTTGAACTTCTAGCAGTCAAATAAAACCAAGGTTAACTGCCAAGTAGAACAAGTGCAATCATTGGGAACTTGTACCACTGCAGACTCACCATAAAAATATATACATTGATATATATGCATTGCTTTTGAAACCTTGATAACATATAAATTATTTGCCTTAATAAATAAATCATTAGATAAACATGAATGTACTATATATGAATGTTTAATTTTGAGGCAACATTGCCACAGTTTTCATAATTAAGGTTGCCTTGGTTTTTGGTTAACTGCCTTCAGCGCTTACAGCGCTTTGATTTATAATCAACCTCTGTCATTGGCATTTTCATTTTAACGGTAAAGGATCAAATACGGGATCTCCGAAATTTCTATCATATGTTACGAGGAAATCATTATTCAATCGAACATATGTCTTTGTTCATGACACATATTATGAAATACAAAGGAGTTGAAATGATCAAATACTTTCGAACTGACGGAAACAAAAATACATAATCTAGAATGTGTGTTCTGTCATAAACAATGGCTTCGTCGTGCGAATCGACGAGATCATGTTACATGTAACTGATCTTAGCTCACGGCCGACACTCGGCTAACCGAGAGATTGGTCGGTTAATCTATATTGAGTATGCGACTATATGGGCGATTGGTCTGTTAATCGGGTTGGTTATACGTCTGTTAAGAGTAAAACGCTTAATTTAATGTTAAACTCTATTAAATATACAGATTTTTGGCATGATATAAGAACCAAATCAAAAAAAGAAAAGTGTCTGACAAAATGATATCTATCATAGAACATTTTGCACTTGAAAAAACATTTCTTAGTCTGCGCAGTTTTCAGTAAAACTAAAAGGCGTCGCGCAAGTATGTAGTATTTATGATTATACGCATAGCAATTTTTTAATAAAAAGCGAAACAAACAAATTTAGATGTCATTTAAAGGACAAAAAATAGTACTGTGGTTCTAAAAAATAAATTGACATTAGTAAATATTTCATAATTGTAAAATAACGTGAATAATACCACGTTTTAGTGAAAATTATGGGAATAAAGTCTGTTAATGGGTTGGACAATTGAAATTGTGTCAGTTAAGAGTTATTTAGCCACGACAATAATTTTGCTACCTTTATATTTTCCCCTTGAAAAATTTAAGAATGAGATGTTCCTGAGTAAACAAAAATGACAATACGGTGCACAATACACAGTATCCTAGAAAGAGCATTTTTATTTTGACTTTCTTTGCATTTTATTGAAGGGTGTGTCACTTCAATATAGCGTGATATGGATTGGCCTCTGGAATATGCATGCATTTTTTATTGACCTTTTCAAACAGCCTTAATGTTTGTGTCTGTTCGAAGTAGTACGTTCTCAATTCCAACTGAAAGTGTCTTTCTAATACAACACAGGGTACATATAACGTGTTTTCGTTTTCATATGAACATGATATTTGTCACTGGACGTTAAACCCTAATTCGTCAGTATCATCCAATTGGTTCTTTTCTTCTATTACTTAATCATATGTTGTTTACAAACCATTCTAAAGAAGTAAACGGAAAGGAACGAATACAGCTACATTTGGTTATTTTAAGTTTCAATTCATTTTATTACGTTTAGTTCCTATCTTCATAAGTGCAGAGGAGAACTACAGTTGTCTATGGTGGCCGGTGAAGTCCATTCGCGTTTTCGCGTTTTCGCATTTCATATTCTATAGGGCGAAAACGCGAAAACGCGACATCGCGAAGGGGATAAGGCGAAAACGTGAAAATGCGAAATCGCGAAAAGGCGAAATCGCGAAAAGGCGAAATCGCGAAGTCGAAAACGCGAAAACGCGAAGTCGAAAACGCGAACTTCGCAATTTCGCGTTTTCGCCATATAGAATATAAAAGGCGAAAACGCAAAATGGCATTAACCTGACACCATAGTTGTCCGCATGTAAACTTATACTGTCACCAATATAAGTACATCGCAATCCGTTACTGTATCAACAGCCATCGGTGTTTCATGTGTGTATTCTTAAACAAGTATTATTTTTCTCTCGTTTTTAGCAGTAGTGGGGGAAGTGGGCATTCTGGCGACCTTTTGCTAATGCAAACCCTATGGGAGTGAGGTTAACCTCCCAGAGTTAACCTCCCTAATAAATGATGTCATGATACGTTGCTCCATCACTAATAAGTTTTTTTTTTTTTTTTTTTTTTTTTTTTTTTTTTTTATTAATTTCTTTGTCGTATTTTATTATCATCAAGTATTATGTAACTACTAATGTGTATATCATAGATGAGTGTATATTAAAAGTCTGATGTAATTGATTGATGTTATTGATTATTGCTATATAGATGTTTAAGTCTTTTGTATTTCGATTAAAGATTTTATCCATGCAAATACGAGAACGAGAGTTTCTGTGTGACGCTATTCCTAAGGAGTTGTTTTTTTTTTTTTTTTTTTTTTTTTTTTTAAGTTTCGGCTTCTTGGTACCACACTAGTAATAATAATAACAACAATATTAGTATGTACAATATTTAATATCCCCGTCAATTCAGACAAACATGGGTCGGAGAGCCATCCACATGGTGTCTTTACAATATAACAAAATTATATATAACTATTTAATACATCGAGATAAAAGGATTAAAGAATTGTCTACCACTCAACAGTATCTATAACCTCACGAAAGGGCCAACAGTATGCTATCTTTCGTGCAGGGGTGTAAACTGTCGAGACTTGAAGTTAGTCTTTCCGGGGTAGTTAACTCTCTCAAATATTAGATTAATCGCGAGCTTTAATCCAAGAATTGAATTTCTTTGGCCAGTGTAACCATTTTACATAATATTGTTTGTTGGGTCCTTTGCCTTTCGTTTTGAGGATGTTTTCAACTTTCCACATATCGTCTTCCCGAACATCCACTTTTTGCACTTCTGACTGGTAGAAGGTTCCTGAAATTTCTTCGTCTTGAAAATCAATAAGTCGATAAACTGGGAGTCCACCACGTAATATCCTTTGAGATATTTTAAATATCTCTCCGCTCCATTTCTCATCGTATTCCCGGGTAAAAGGATTTCTCATGTATGTAATCCGAACTTTATCACCGATTTTGAAACGGAAAGGTTTTCGTACTTTCTCTGTCTTAGGTTGTAATCTTTTCGGCCAATACATTTTCAACCAAAGGTTGGTCTCTTTAGATATGGTGACTTTATCTGGTGCCATGCCAATCGTTCTATGGAAGGTCTTATTGTAGCTGTTAGCAAAATTCTGTAAGTTATCCACATAATCATATGACTGCTTACTGGTGATAAATCTCATGATTTTTGATTTAATAGTCTTGATAACTCTTTCAACGTAATTAGCTTTGATTTCTGTATTTTGCGCAAATAAATGTTGAATATTTCTCTGTTTTAGGAGAGATTCCACTAATCTTGATCTAAATTCTTGTCCTTTATCTGTTCTTATTCTGTTTGGTGATCTTCCTTCTGATAAAACGTGTTTCAAAGCATTCGCCACGGATTCGCCTTTCTTATTCTTTAGAGGTCCTAGCCATACATATTTGGAGAATATGTCAATAACCACCAATATGAAATTGGATCCACTGTTAAATTTCGAAAATTTAGACATGTCCATCAAATCGATATCCCATTGGTCGTCTATTCCAATAACGATAACTCTGTTCCGCTTAAACGACCTTTTTAATGGTCTTTGTAAACTGTATGGTTCCTGTCGTTGTAGCCATTTTCGTATTTTATATTTACTGAGAACGAATTTTCCATCTGTTCGAACAAATCTGTACAGTTTATCAGGCCCCGCAAAACTCGCTGGGTTAGCTGGATTGTAATAAATATTTCTCAAGTACTTTTCCCAAGAGGCCATCTTTTCACATGGAATGATGAATATAGAATGATATATAGAGTACAACGTTCTCATATTTATATAGTTGAGGTTTCGTCGTCTTCATCCTCCTCCTCCTCCTCTTCCTCTTCATCGTCATCGATGCTATTTTCACTTTCAGAATCATCATAATTTGTTTCGTTTTCAATAGCTTCATCTAGAAAACTTTCCAACATAGGTTTATATTTCCTGATGGCTACTTTAGTGGCTTTTACAGTGTCCATGCCATCGTTAACTAATTCTGTAATCATTTTCATGACTTTGCCATGTAGTTTACCATTTTGCAACTGTAATAAATACTCAATTAAACTACTATATCTGGACAAAAACTGATCCATATCCTCGTCTTTTAGTTTGCGATTGGCCTTACTCATGGCGTGGCCTTCTTTCATGTCACCATTCATGTATTTATCAACTTTTTCTTCCCATATATCTGCATTTGCCTCTCTGGCAAGTTCAGCTAATTTTATAAAAGCCATATCTTCTCCACCTTCTATATCAATTTCGTTTACACGAGACTTCTTTGAGGGTATGTCTTCATCCTCAATTTCCCTTTTTCTTTTTAAATCATTATTTTCCGGGCACCACTTATTCATATGTCTAGCTAAATCGGGAACGCTTTCAAAGACTACACCACAATCATCACATGAAGGCATGATTTCTTTCTCGTCTGGTAAATACGTCTGTTCACTTTGAAATGATTCTTCAAACTGAGGTGGTTCTAGTTCTTTTCTGCTAATATACGCTTTAGAAACACCTCCACCAACCATGTTCTTGTTTTCAAATATATTAAGTTTTAGTCTGTCGTCTTCCGGTGTATTCTGTTTCAGATCAATGAATAGACTCCCATATGGTTGTTGTGTCCCCTCTTTGTACTTATTCATGAATTTCTTCGGATTATTAGGATACATCTGTCTAGCAAATATGGCTGGCCCAACTTGATCACGTGGGTTTTTGAATAGGACTATATACTGGCTATTGATGCTCATGGTTCTACTCTCCTTTCCCTTCGAGAACGCATTTTGCAGTATACAAGCTACACTTAGGTTTCTGTGATGGCTGCCCTCGACAAATAATTCACACACATCCTTACTATTGGTGACGTCTCTCATTAAATCGTCTATGATGATTAAACTTGGATATCTAGAGTCAATGAATGAGTCATCATTCAAATTTTCAGGTAAACCTTGAATAAACATTATGTTCTTGACTGTCTGTTGCATTTCACTAAATAATGGCTGCCATCGTTTATAACACCATATCATCCTCTCAGGTGATGGTTTTATCATAGTCCGTACTCGCTCCAATAATGTTTTCATCCAAAACGTTTTACCTGAACCAGTAGGTCCAGCCAACATCATAGTGAATGGATGATGTAATACCACATTCTGTGGCGGCGACAGCGGCGGCGGTGGTGGCGGTGGCGGCGGTGGTGGTGGTGGCGGTGGTGGTGTTGGTGGTGGTGGTGGTGGTGGCGGTGGTGGTGGTGGTGGTGGTAGTGGTGGTGGAGGCGGTGGTGGTGGTGGATACGCATGACTGCTCGGTGGATATGGTTGATTGGTTTCGTGTTTTTTCCTATAATGTCTCAACATAGCATCTTTTCTCGAAAATTCCGTGCCACAATCTGGACAGGTATTTGACATCTTAGAGAGCTCTTAAAACACGTCCTCTACCGTCAAATTATAGAAACAAAGTGATTAGAATATTGACCTTCATCCTAATTATATTCTCCAATGTCCATAGGCTAAACTTTGTATCCCATCATCTAGTAAGTATCTTTTGTCATCATAAGGGGATAAGCCCAGTTTGTTGATGGATATATTATATAACTTGTGGTCATATGAACGGATCTGTGTCATGGTAGACATGTGGATTTCTTTATTGAACAGACATTGTTTATAATGTTCGTGTCTTGTGTCATGTTTGATCACACTCTTCTTTATACCTTTTGCTGTCTCGCAGAGTTGTTTATTCTCCTCATATATCAATGAGTACATCTTCGACTTGAGGCCGACAAATTCCTGTATGGGGATACCATGTGTTTCATCCTTCATCTTTCCTAACACCTTCTTATTCAATGTGCTATGTAGTGGATGATTTGGGTCATATTCTGATGTATCAAACAAGTGATTGTCCTCCATCATATCCTGATATATATCATTAGTGCTAACGGTGTAGCATAATGAGTCTGTGTCAGTAAATAAAAGTTTTGCCTTGGTCCATATTTGTTCTTCATATAGTTATAATGAAAGTCATACATTAGTGTCTTTGACAAATCGAGTATAGCGAAGCCAACGTAAATGGGTCTGTTCAAGTATAATCGTTGTTTCAGCATGTGAACTGCCACCAAGTTTTCGTTGAATATTTTAAAGGCATGAAACGTTGGTTTGCTGATAAGTTTTCTTGCTTTAGACTGATCACTCAAAAGCTTTATATCTGTTCTTTTCCTTAAATTTTCCATTGTTTTTCCAAAGACTGCATTATTCATGAGTTTAAAAAAGTCCTTCTCAAACTCATTCTTTGCAAGTTTTCTTTTCTCTGTGTTAAAATCGATATATTTTTTTAGCCAGGGTCGTTGTTCAAACGCGAGTACCCTATGAATCTTGGTAAGTCTTATTCCAAGTGATAAGTAGAGTTTCAAATTCCTATAATGTACCACGTATTTTTCCTTTGGATATAAATTCGGTATCAATTTTTCTGTCGACATTCCTTTTAAATCTAAATCTTCCAATAGCTTTTTCGCATAGGGCGATAACATTTCATATGTAACCTTCAACTTTTCGGGAGCGAGTGGATATTCGCTGTGGTCATCGTGCAGTTCCTTTGGATATTCTAGGTCAACTTCTAGTATATAACCATTTTCATTCTCATCTGCAATGTCACTTATACAAAGGTTTTCAATTTCACAATCGTCTAGCCATTTGAAGTCTTTAACAGGAAGAGCCTGAGACATGGCCCATCCGTATAAGTTGTTGGCATCTAGGTACATCACATGGCTATTTGGTTCATTTTCGTTGTAATTTGGAACATCTTTATTGTTAGCTTTAGCATGACGCTGGGATATCGTTGATATTCCCCCTCTTAAACCTTTCTCTATAAACAAATGCATGTCTACGTCAGTGAGTAATTCTAAATTCACACCTGTCATTTTCAAGGCAGCTTGCCAGGCTAAACCGGGCGAGGTAAAGAAATGTGCAGCATCCAGTCCATAGTAGTTGAGACAGATCTCCCTGAAATTTTCAAAGACGTCGGCTAATGCAAGGACATCTGATAGAACGTATAGATCGTGGTACTGTCCGAGATTCTGTATGTTAAACAACTGCCATACCTGTTGTGCATGCGCATAGTCCAGTGTGGTTATACCTTCTCCCGATAGTGTACTATAAAAATCTTCAATCGGTGGTAGTTGAGTTTCCACAAACTTTGCCTCGGAATCAAAATATTCGTATGGGTATACTTGTTTTCGCAGAAGTAGACTTATCTGTTCTTCTCCAAAGTGGCTTGTCATGTGTCTAAATTTACTCGAACCTTCTTTTGCCAGGTTTTCCACGAGCTTTTGTAATGAGGAAGACATAAACTGTAGCGAGTCTATAAAATCCATACATCCTAATGAAAAAGAAATATACTTTTCCATATTATTAGCGATACAAGTAAGCTGCTTTCCTTCAACTTTTCCAATAGCTTGCATAATTAAATGACTATCATATCCTCTCAGATTGTGAAAAACAACTGGAATTCGACCTGTAAACTTATAATTGATATTACAGTCGTTATGAGCTGCCCCTCTAAATTTTCCAGTCACGTGACAATGATCTCGTACTCTACTGTCCGCTAGTTCTTTTTTACATATGTGACACATGGTTGCCTTCTTAAAGGATTGCCAATCACTCCCAGTCATGATCATGGGTTCGCAATGCTTAAATTTCTGTTCTATATTATCTTGTTCTTGTACCATACACTCCACAAATTTATCAGCAGCATCAGCACCCCGATAAACAACTGGTTCATTTGATGTTTCAGGTGTCAGACCTACCACTTTGTAAGCAAAGCCGCATGGTACATGTAACGTAGTCTTTTTCGTCTTTTGATCACACTCGTTGCTATCAACAATTGGTTTTTGAAGGCATTCAAAATCTGCATATATGATGTATGGCACCTTAAGCTGTTTCCGAATATCTTTGTAATGTAACCACTTATTTTCTTCAGTTGGGAGTTCAATTTTCTGTGGTCCTTGGGTTTGGCAGTATGGTAGGTGGTTGCTTAATATTCTTTCTTTGGTAAATCCATGCAAGCAGTATGGGCAGTAAAAATGTCGTCCGTGATGTGTGTGCTGGTCACCTAACAACCGATTAAGATCTTTTATCCAGCAATAATGTGATTTTTTTGTTGTCCGATATCATGAGGAGGTTGACATGTTGTGCATACTGATGTTTCGAGATGTGTATCGGGAATATCTCGCCTTTGCTGAATCCAAACAAATTAATAGATATTGTGTTCTGTTTTTCGAACTTGGGAATGTCTGTTACTTTCACAGGAAACAAGATGCCTTCAAAGTTTAAGCTGCTTGTGTGATCCTTGTATTTCCATACCCGCTCTCCGTCACGTTTCGTTGGGAACATTGCAGCTAAAATCGACCACATGAAGCATTTGTTGTCCTTGTTTTTCACATTAATTATGGCATGTTTAGATCTGAGTTTGATTGGAAGTGGAATATAACTTGAGCCTTTTAAGGGTCTGTAGCGTGCCATGTGTATAGTCAAATTCATCACTTTATCCACCGTCCAATTACTTCCTTGTCGCTGATACTCAATGAATGATGTATACATCTTTTTTATAGATTCCTTTAATCCTTCATCTATATCCTCCAATTTTAAACTGGTTTGACATCTCCCGCGAAAATGAGGTTCTGCTGTTTCTACGTCGTCTCCTTTTCGTCGGCTCATTTTCACTTTCATTGATAAGTACCATTTTGTACCACCCCTTTCTTTAATTTTAAATTTGATGATTTCTTTTACATCGTCATACTGACTCTTCAAAAATGTCATCGGATCAAATTTATTTAATCCTTTCGCTTCGAAGATATGTGTTTCTACGGTCCCATTAAGAGCCTTGAAATTACAAGGTTCCGACTCGTTCTCCTTATCTGTATTAGCTTCTGTACTACCACCTCCAATTTGTTGGAATTCGTGTCTCTTCATGTGACGTAAATAGTTGTCTCGTCTATTTAACGATATACTACATGATCTGCATTCAAGTTTCTCTTTCGAGTGAGCAGTCCTTTTATGGCGAGATAAACCTTGCTTTTGTGAAAAAGATTTTCCACAAGTATTGCATTTATATAGGGACATCTTCATTTTCTTTACAGACGATTCCATCTTTTTACTCCTCTGTCTAATATCTGTAAAATAGTAACCTCAATATTGTGAAAGGATTTTTTATTTTTATTATTAATCATAATATGATTCGGACAACCAGACATTATTCATATCAAAGGAGCCTATCGCCACTGGTACTCGCCCACGGGTCGGAAAAACGACTCCTCAGTCTACCGACCGTATGGGTTCCCAGTCTTGATACTGATATGAATAACGATCTGATTGATATTCAAGAATGTTTGACTAAGGCTTTCGCCAAAGTAGTCACCGCCCGTCAACATTTCCATCACTGGAAACAGAGCTGCTCTCGCAGTTAAGCAAGACTGCAAAGGTTTTGGTCGGAGAGGTCTTCCTGACTATAACGGGCATGTCACATGACACTTCCTCTCTATTGCTAGCTAAATGACACTGCCCTAAGTCAGTACACCTTACCAGTGCAGGAGACTATTTCAAACTTTCGAGAACTCAAAATTAAAGTACAGCCTCCCCCTTTTTTCCCCATTATTTTGAAAATAAGCATATGTCTATTCCATTTATTTATTATTCGTAAAATAAGTTTGAAATTTAAAAACAAAATTATCAAGAAAACTTTAATTTATATCATACATTCCTTTACTATTAAACGTTAAAAGTTGTTTAAAATAAACAAATTATTAGCCATACCAAATCTTTAAATCCTTAAGATACTGTTAATGTAAACTTGATTTCACCTTTAGAATGTTTTCGATAAGACTGTACGAGCCACAACAAATGGAAGTTTTTAACGACCTTGACTGGCTATACAGCCCTTGCACGGTCGGTTGTACGAGCCCCGCATTTCACAGCGTTTATATAGCAGAATTTTCATGAATTGTGGAAATTCCGTAATTTACGTAATCTGATTGGTTAATTTCAAATCCGGCAAATTCTTTCGATCGATAATCAGTTCAGTCTAATTTACCTGTTGGAGCGATCAGACGTAGTTTTCTTTGCTAGCAAGGCAAATATATTTTTTTTTTTTGCATTCTGATCCTGATGTAATAAAAAAATAATTTGGAATAAAAGCATTTATTAATGAATAAGTTTATCAAAAATGAATATAACTTAAAAGTTTAAGTACAGCCTAATAAAAAAAAAGTAGAAATAATCATTATTTGATAAGAACTACTTGACATGTTTACATCAATGGTCATTCACCCATGTACTTAATCACACCAGGTTATTGGGGTCAACAGAAACTGTTGAAATGTCTTGTTTATCAGTTTGGCATTTAATAGTAAAAGGATTTCAGTTTAAAAGTGAATATGATCGAGGAAATAATAAAATAAGTTTTCAATTCATACAGTATATTATAAGATAAGATAAGATAAGATATTTTATTTCCAATTATGGGCCCCAAAGGGCATAAACATTACAACATCAATATTTTTTTCATAATACAATACAAACAATGAGATAAAAAAAAAAGTTAAACGAGAACTATTTAAGTTCTTAAAGAATACGTAGATAAAGAATCTATAGTATGTTGGTTTTTTTTTATACTAATGCATTTTAATACAAGTGTGGTTGATATAGATAACAAACAAGCAGCCCAAAAAGAAAAAAAAAGAAAAATAGATATCCACATATGTATAGTACACAAAAAGTTGGATCAATTAAATATATAATAATTAGCCAAAAAGAAAGTAGAAATTAAACATGTCCATGACTCATCCTGTGTCAGCAGCAAATAGGAAAGCATTATGGTTTCCTAAAGGCAGCTGACACCAGGGGACGATACCTTATGGGCCATAGGCATGTAAAATGTGTGTAAATGTCTCTTTCCTACCTGTATCAAAAGCAAACAAGGAAGCATCATAGGTAACTTGAATGCAGTTGATACCAGGGGACGATGCCTCAAGGATATAAGAGAACATTTGAATAAATAATATATCTTAACAATTATTTTTTTTTTTTTTTAATCGGCTAGTATGTTTGTGATATTCAGATGAATATAATTTTCTATGTCCAATCAAATGTATATACACACATAGATTTCCTTTAACTAATCTTCACTAAGGAAGATGTTTGTATATAAAATTACATATTATTTTAAGTAACTCAACATTTTCTACACTAAATAACCAGATAATTTTGCTTTGACTGTTCATATGATTAAAATAAGAATTATATTGTGCAATACTAGCTAACATACAATTTCTATCATCCTCAAATTTGTTACAATCAAATAGAAAATGAGCCTCATCTTCGACAGTATTGGAAGAACATTTATTACATATTCTGTTAATTCGGGGAATACCCTGATATCTACCTAATTCTATTTGTAATCTATGAGAAGATACACGTAATTTAGTAAAACTTCTTCTAAGTTCAAAATTCTTGATCAATGTTAGATATTTTTTAGTATATTATATGATTAACGGAGGGATGATAGTTGGATATTAAATAAAAGACGTATTATATAACAGTATGTATCATCGAACACATTAAAATTAACTACTTGATAAATCTCATCTTTGTAAGAATAATTCAATTAATATTATGATTTACTTATTTCTAAAGACTGCATAACGCGACAATGTTTATAATATTTTCAACATGGCGATTACATTTAAATCGGATTATTGACAAGTCTAAACTTGATTATGACACAGACAAGTTAACGAACGCTTTCAGTGATTTAGCAATTATATTATAAATTCAAATACTTAAAAAAAAAAAAAAAAAAAAAAAAAAAATCACACCATAAATATGAAGATATATTATTCTAATTAGTGCCAATAATATAACGATTTAATGATTTCAAAAGACCGACGCGATTTTTCAATATGGCGGATTTATTGACACGTATCAACATGTTAAAGGTCACTACGTACACTACTGGACAAGTTTAAACACGCTTTCAATATTGATTTAATAATCATGTTATCACAGATTAATAGCCGTAGGTGAATAAATATTATATAATACCAGAGACATATAACATGTATAATACAATAATTAATGATCTGTTAATACACACTAAGGTGGGGTTTTCCTGTATATCTATTAATAGACTGGGGATTTTCATCAAATATAAAGAAAATATAAGTATATACTTATCCATAATAAAAACAAACGTAACTAGTAACACTTTATAATGACCTTATCTCCAAAGAAATTACTTAATTTAATTAATGAATGTCATAATACTTAAATTGACGTCATTTATTAGGGAGGTTAACTCTGGGAGGTTAACCTCACTCCCATAGGGTTTGCATTAGCAAAAGGTCGCCAGAATGCCCACTTCCCCCACTACTTTTAGCAATGTATCACTCTCTACTGTCCTTATCTATTATTCTATATTCTGCGTTTCCATCCAGATTCTCGTGTATACCATGAGGGTCCGGATTGGGGGTATTGTTTATTTCTGTATTCTTTAAATTGTTATGTCATTTTTTTCTTCATTTTAATTATCTTACTCATTATTCTTTCTTTCTTTTTCATATTTTGTCATCCCAATATATTCTACTTACTGATGTTTAGTTATACTACGACGTTTATCTCTGATTTGTATACTGGTTACCAATGTAGATGACAAATTTGTGTCATTCATGACAATTAAACAGAATCAACATGATATATGCGATCATTCTTGGATGAAAATAATATTACTTTAATATTACGTTTTTTTAAAACCATTTTTATCAATTTTCAATTTCATGTGTTGTTTCCGTATATGTTATGTTTCATTGCTCATGTGTAGTTTTCGTCTATTTTAGCCGCTCGTCTTGAGCCTATCCATTTGATCCGATAACACCCCATATAGCAATAAAATTATACTTTTATTGCCATTCATAACTCTTAACAGACCAATTAACAGACCGGGTTTTATACATCCGACCCATTAACAGACCAGGTTTTAAATAAAGATTGATTTATGTCACCAAAATACAGATTTTCGTGTAGATTTTTCACACAATGATATCAATATGGTTAACAAACATATAGCCTTTCTTTTTTCGATGTTCAAAATATTGAATGCAAGTAAATTTAACCAATGTGTCATTTTGTTTACATTTTATGTGTATAAAATGTGTATAAATTTATTGATGAGTAACCCGCCTTTTCATTTAATAGATCGTACATCGAAGCTAGAAAAATAATAACTACACCACTGAATTCAGTACATTGAATTGTTTTGTTAGACATGAATACTTTTTATGATGAAGATATATTTAGAAAGTTATGCAATGAAACATGCTGAACTTTCAATGGTTTTCTCGATAACACCTGATTAACAGACTTTAGCCAACCCGATTAACAGACCAACCGCCGATATAGCCGCATACTCAATATAGATTAACCGACCAATCTCTCGGTTAGCCGAGTGTCGGCCGTGTAGCTGTAGAAACAGTTGGTGCGACCTCGATAAAATCTTTATCAGCGATAAATATTCATGACTACAATGATAATGAATTTATTGGAGTCACATCCACTGTTTCTACTGTAAACATGAACTCGTCGGTTAGTGCAATGAAGACACTTTTAAAGATTGAGATTGTTGGTTTATTCTTTACACCTTCGAGGTATTAAAATTATTTCAGTGTTTATTTAAAGTTAAATTTATTTTCAAATCTCTTCTGTTTAAAATTGTCGAAACTTCCGTTTAAGATTTCTGTGGTAAACTATCTATTCTATAGTTAGGACCATTTTATAATAAATACCCTTTTGTACAAGAATACTTTCTTTATAGAAGTATAGATCTGCTGGTTATAGTTTTTTTTTATAACTTTCATTATTGTGACGACGTGCTATGAAATTCAGATTAATTTATAAATGAAGTTGTATATAAATTTTTGGTCATAAACACAAATCTTTTAAACAGTTCGACGAGTGTGTCAATGTTACAGTACTCTGTTTACTGTAAGTTACTAAGCTTGGCCCGATTTATCTGTCATTTATGGAAACTAATTCACCACTTTCTGAGACATTCATTTTTATTTCACCATCAGACATGGAGCTACATTTGTAACTAAAGGAAAACTCTCAAATTAAAGAAATTTGACAAGATATACTGAAACTTTCTTATAATCAATTAAACGACTGCTTTTCTTAGATATGTGATGTTTCATGGTCAAACTTTTTCATTGTTAACGGACATTTGGAGATTTTTTATTGTAAAAAAATGGTGTTTTTTTTTTAAAGAAATCAACATTCAAAATTTAGAACTTCATGAACATGTACAGGAAGCTGAATTATTGCACATCTATGTACTACTTAAAATTGTACTTCGATCTGTTGCGTCCTTAAAATGTTCTGACCGTCCTAAGATTTAATGTACGGAAATGTTTCGGTAAATTAAATTCAAATCCGAATTGAATGTTTATGACACACAAAAAGAGAAACCAGAATCTCTTGATGACCAAACGTATGTACACGTTGGGGCGATTTAGAGCTTTTCAGAAGGAGTGAGAATCCACCCTTGTTGAAAGCCTTGTGGAGACCTCTAGATTTTTAAATTCCCTCCGTTTTTCTCATGGATGGAGTGTGGTCTCTCTGTTAATTACCCAATATCTTTTCATTTTCCTATTTACCGAAGGTTCCATGTGAAAATTTCCATTGGATCATATCTGTTAAACAAATGTACAAAACAGGCTCAAGAAAAGGAGAAATTTCTTTTTCAAACCCGAACTAGAAATCCATTTTTTTTTCTAATAGAGCACCTTTAAGTTACATTATCGTCAATGAGTTCAGGCATGTGAAAAATTATATAATCATACACAAGAAAGAAACCCTGAACAGGCTTTCAGCAATAATTTTTACCTATTTAATATTAAGTAAATATTAACATGTACATGTATTTGATAAAGTACAGATATAACAAAGAAACTGCCCGGTATCCGACGTAAGAGTAAACTTTTTACTGCACGCGTAGTCGGGTGCGTTCACTACGAGGACACTTGTACCCAACTACGCGTGAAGTATGAGTACAGAATCGTCACATACAGGACATTTTCTATGTTATCCTAGTATATTATCCGACAGTTAAGAATAGAATCTGGTCAAATTTTGAAGTTGAACATGTGGGAATTTTTTATTTTTGCCACGGACCATTTAATTAATAAATCTTTTTTTTCTGTTCTGACTTTGAAGAAATGACTACTTTTCGCCCAATCGAAATGGTGCATGGACATATTTTGTTTCATATTATTAGAATTATTTTCAATATTATCGGTATTAAACTTGATTATCGACACATGAAAGTTTGTCAGCATTGTCAATCTTTTTAACGTTAAAGTACCAATAGTTCGGTCACTACTCAATTAAGTTTGTCGATAACGTAGCTAATTTTGACGGTAAAGAAACATCAATTCGATCACTTCTCTGTTACGGGCTGTACCAGTTATAAATTTAAAATTTTGTACAATAAATTCACTTCGATTGCACATAACATACTGCATTTCTTTATTTCAGAACAAAGATTCTTAATACCTTATTATCTGGTAAATTTCAACGAATTCGAGACTGCAATAGTTTACTGAAGTTAAAATCTCCTCAATCGGTTAAGAAAAAGGAAAAATCACAAAAGTACCAATCTCCGAAAAAAAAATTCAAAACAGAAAGTCCCTTATCAAAAGTTCAAAATCATCATGAGATTATCCCATAACATGGTGTTAGATCAAAGGTCAAGGTCAACATACCATACCTTGAGAATTTGTTCATATCACATAAAATAATGATGATCGGTGAAGATCCTAGGTGTCTACGACTTACAGTTTCTGAATTTTGGTGGCTAACCGACACCGGTTAATTTTCATAGGGGCATAACCCTACCAAAGAGTCGTTGAATCTTTTCGATCCAAATATAACGAAGAACCAGGGTCTGGTCCTGAAAAAATTCACCCTTCGCTTTTTTTCTACCTCTACGGTTACGGTATTTGAGTGATAACAATGTTTTAAAGCTAGCTAAACCTCTCACTTGTATGACACTCGCATCAAATACCACTAGCCCCCAAGGGTGACTTGGAATAGAAATATGTCACTTAGTCTTCCTTTGACCGGCAGTAAAACGCTTACCAAAGTGGGGCGTCAGTATGGCTGTGCGGAATGTATCAAGTTTGCAGTCCTGTATGGTCAGAATGGGGACGTTAAATTCGATGCCTCATGTAAATAGAGTGCGACGCTCTTTACATGTTAAGAACCCTTGCAATAACTCTCTAGGGTCCGTAGGTGGTCTGTTGCAAGGCAAAATTTATGTCCCTATCCAATATACCCTCATTTTCTAATGGCAGTCCAAATTTCCCCGACTATCATCCCGTATGGTCTCTATTACAAGACCTACCTATTGTATTTATTGTTAACTCGTTCCCGTCCTAAAGATGCATGTAATATTTGCTACTGGACGTTAAGCAACCAACAATCATTCAATCAAATTTCATTATATTGACAACGATTTGTGAACAAAATACACTCAATAGTTTAACTGTCAAAATTAGGGGAACAACAGCAACACGAACCCCAACAAGAGAGATATAAACAAAAAATCGAAGGGAATCGCATGAACTCTAGAGGGAGCAAAACAGTAGTAGTATGTTTACTTCTACATCTATCTGTGTTATTGTGTAGCCTTGACTTATAACCAGCATCGTAGCAGGGTAAAATTTCAAATGATGAAACACTTAAATGATCCCGGTTACTGGATTATTAGATAAATAGTTAACTCTATAATGTTGTATGCTGTTTATTTAAGATATAATCGACATCACCTTTTATTCTTCAATAAAAAAGAAACCAAGAAGATACTGAGAAAAAGGGAATGTTAAGCTTTAAGACTGGAGACACTATGGCAAAATAAAGTGATGAAATGTCTCGCTTACTTTATTGACCCTTGATTGTATGTTGATAGTCCTAAGTATAAAGCTTTACTACAAGTATCAAATAAACTAAACGTAAACCACGAAAATGAGGTCAAGGTAAGATAGACCGAACCGGAAATATATGTTCACCCTACAATCATTCTATACACCAAATATAGTTGACACATTGCTTATATTTTCTTAATCAAAGCGCTGTAAGCGCTGAAGGCAGTTAACCAAAAACCAAGGCAACCCGTTTCCCTGGAAAGAAAACTGAGTTTGTTTTCTATAGTACAAAAGTTATGAGACACGAATCAGACAAATGTTCACCACAACAGGGATCAAAGGTGAGGTCTGACTGACCTGCCCATAGTAAATGTAAATGATTTGTTGTTTTGTCCCATACATATGAATTTAAGGGTGGGGATCTCAACGGTTTTCAAGTTCTCAAACAGGTAGGGGTAGGCAGAGGATTTAGGGGGCCCCCTTTTTGGGAAAAAAATTGGTTGCTTATATAGGGAATCACTGAAACGTGACTGGAGCAGGCCCCTTTTCGGTCAGTCAGTGGGCCCCACTTATGAAAATTTCTGGATCCGCCACTGGGGGTAGGGTGACCCTAGGGACTTCCCCTTCATTTCATTTTATTTGTTATATTGTCCCATACATGAATATATATGGTTTAGGGGTGGGGATCTCATTGGTTTCCAAGTTCTCAAACAGGAGGGGTAGGGTGACCCCAGGGACTCCCCCTATATTTCATTTAATTAGTTATATTGGCCCATACATGAATATATATTGTTTTGGTGTGGGGATCACGACCATTTCCAAGTTCTCAAACAGGAGGGTTGGGGTGACCACAGGGACTTCCCCTATATTTCATTTGATTTGTTATATTGTCCCGTACATGAGTTATATGGTTTAGGGGTAAGGATCTTAACCGTTTCCAAGTTCTCAAACAGGAGGGTGAACAGTGACCTCAGGGACTCCCCCTATCTTTCATTTGAATTGTTATATTGTCCCGTACATGAATATATATGGTTAAAGGGTGGCAATCTCAACAGGTTTCAAATTCTCAAACAGGAGGGGGTGGGGTGACCCAAGGGACTCCCCCTATATTTCATCTGATTTGTTATAATATTATTGTCCCATACATGAATATATATGGTTTAATGGTGGGGATCTCGACCATTTTTAAATTCTAAAACAGGAGGGGTGGGGTGACCCCAGCGACTCTTCCTATATTTCATTTGATTTTTCATATTGTCACAAACATGAATATATATGGTTAAGGGGTGTGGCTCTCGACCGCTTCCCAGTTCTCAAACAGGAGGGGGTGGGGTAACTCCAGGGACTCCCCCTATATTTCATTTTTTATTTATTATATTGTCCTATACTTGAATATATGCAGGGGCAGATTCAGACGGGGGAGGGTTGCGGGCTTGCACCCCCCCCTTAAATTTGCAAAGCATGGGTTATTCTCAGCTTAATAAAGAATATTCCGATAATTTTACCTCAAATTTATTTTAGCTTCACTGTGCTCGGCGAAAATTTAAGTTTGCGCCCCTCTTAACCTAAAATCCTGGATCTGCCCCTCATATGGTTTAGGGGTGGGGAGCTCGACCGTTTCCAAGTTATCAAACAGGAGGGGGTAGAGTGGCCCAAAGAATGACACCTATATATCATATGATTTACTTACATTAAGGTATATATAATATAGTTGCATTATTTGTGAAAATAAAGAAAGAAACTTTCAGCTACTTTAATTGACCCTTCAAAATTGAGAAAAACAAATAACCCTTTGAAATTGCAGTAATATGTTTACACTTTAAAAGCATCTCACATGCATTATCATCATTTATCATTTATATAGAAAATTTAGACTGTGACCATGAACATGTATATTGTTAGATATACTGTTCCCAGCTGTCACGTTGTATTGGATTTTTAAATTAAAATTTGTCAAAAAGTAATTTTGAGTTTCTGAATAAAATATTTTTCTGCTTTTTATTTCTTTTTTACCATGCATAGATGTATTTTTTCACCTGCATGGATTTATTTTGTAAATGATCGCCAAACCCGGAATTACCCTTATCCGCTTCCGGAATCGGGTCCGATATTGTCTTCACGGCCGCCATTGTTATGTTTTACAATGTTGTTTTTAGTGGAAGAAGACGTCAAGTCTTCTGAAGACTTAAGGGGCTGACCATTGGCATTGAGTCTCCGTATGCCGCATTCATTTCGTGTATTACAATTTCAAAACAACTTAGATTCCTGACACCGATTTTTACACATGATTAGGCATCTGAATCATTTAATTTGTAAATTATGATTGTAAAACAATCACTATCGTAAATATGACCCTTTTATTTATGTAAATTATTAGATTTCATCTCATCCACATGAATGTTATTTGTTTACTTGTAACAGGATGTTTTAACTGTAGATATTTGTATTACGCATGCGTGAATTTGGTATCGGCACAACTCGCCCTGTTTACAAGTTCGCCCTTGAAGTTACGAATTTGCAATCCTGCAGACAAGAAGATTTTGTTTTTATATAAACAAAAAGGATATATAAAGTGTTGTCTTTATTCATGGTTTTCCTTTGTCATGTGAATTAGATGCCCTTCGTAACATTCATGTGAACCTCCCGTTTAGGAGAAAAAACTCCCGTGTATGAAATTTTTCAGACGCCATATTTGATCATTTCTTACTACTGTACGGGTGTAATTGACACCTGTGTTAAATTTTACCTGAACATCAAAGAAGATGTATAATTATATGGCTTCACTTGACAGCTTGGGTGTCAAACATACTGGTAATCAACGATGTTTACCTCCGGCTAACTGCCGTTGTGTTATCAAAACGATGTGTATTGGGAATATTGAAATACTTTTTTGTTACTTCCCTTTGTTTTATCCTGTTTTCAGTTATTTTGCTTTTAAAAATGTAAATTGTAAAAAGACTATAAATGATTAATATTTTAATCAAATAATCATAAAAGGATGTTGATTAAATGAATTTAAATGATTTTGGACAAATAAAAAAATTAAAATTTATAAATTATTTAAGCAATCTAGACCTCCTTTCAAGGATTAAATTGAAGTTTATATCATAATTTTGTTTACAACAGAATGTTTTCTTAATTAATTTACGATGTTGCAAATATACATGTGGAGCTTATTTCTTTCTTATTTGTCTATACATTTGTGCTAGCGTGTATTTATTCACGATTGAATAAATACCGTTATAATTTTGTAATGTATATTTTATTTCCAATTTGAATTTGCTTTTAATAAAGATGATTTAATTCCTAATTCATATTGGAAATAAAATATACATTACAAAACACTACCAGCAGAGACCAAGACACACATAAACAAGGCTATAACAACCCAACCTGAAGACGAAGGTCTACAGGAGATCAAAGGTTTGATTAATCAGATACATACCAGACTGGATTGTAATGATAAAAGATGGGAGCAAGCACCATGGAACCATCAGGAACAACATACACAACCCCCACAATTTCAACCACCAAATCAGTCGAGACAATGGCAGCAGCCCAATCAGTCATCACCATGGCAACAGCAACCACAGTTTGGACAACAACAACAAAATAGAGGAGGATATAGAGGTAGAGGAGGAAATTCAAATAGAGGTAGAGGACAGAACAATTACAGAGGAGGAAGAGATAATCCAGATAGAGATTACCAATGCTGGAGATGTGGACAGACAGGACATCTGAAGATAGGATGCAAAGTTAGAATGGATCATAGTCAGCAACATTTAAACTCCAACAAGCCTATGCAGGGGGAACGTCCATAGGTTTAGAGAACAGCAAGGTTCCCAAAGTCAGTCGGGTAAAGACACCACCAGGACTCTTTGGTCAGCCAACAGAAGTAAAGATGAACATAAATGGTATGGAAACATCAGCCTTATTAGATACCGGCTCAACAGTGTCAACAGTCAGCCAATCTTTCTTCAACCAGTATATACAGACACCATTAATGGACATAACAACCTTGCTAGATATAGAGTGTGCAGATGGGCAACAGTTACCATACCTTGGCTATACTGAAACTTGCATACAGATACCAGGTCACCATCAGGAATACCCATGTATACTCCTAGTTATACCAGACAGTAGATACAACAAACAGGTACCGCTGCTACTAGGAACAAACATGCTTTCAACCATCATAGATCAACTTAAGGTAAGTATAGGAGCTAGATTTTTACAGGAAAGCAGCTTGACTACACCATGGTACCTAGCGTTAAGATGCATCATACTTAGAGAGAAACAACTTACAAAGAACAGCAACCGTCTTGGAATTATCAGAAGTGGTGAGATCAAGTCTGTAACAGTACCACCAAATTCATACATCACATTAACCGGCTACTTAGACAAAGAAATACCATATCATGATTCACCAGCAATGTTACAGTCGTCTTTACTTGCAAAAAATCACGAGGACTTAGACATCGAACCAACATTAATCAGCTACCAACACAGAAAGAATGGACCAGTGAAGATACGCATTTCCAACATAACTACCAGAACTGTAAGTATACCACCTAGAGCCATAATATGTGAGATCCAACCAGTTACCATCGAACCATCGCAACCAACAACACAAGATGATGAAAAGGTAAGTATTATGGAGAAGATGGAATTCACCAAAAGTAATCTCACGGATGAACAATTTGAGGAAGGACGTACACTTATCCGTTCGTACATGGACATCTTTTCCAAGAGGGATGATGATGTAGGTCACACCGACACGGTGCAGCATAGAATCGACCTTCTTGAAGATAAACCGTTTAAAGAGAGATACCGCCACATACCACCAACAGCATATGACGAGGTACGGGCACATTTGAGGCAGTTACTGGATATAGGGATTATTAGACCATCACACAGTCCTTTTGCGTCCAATGTGGTATTAGTGAGGAAGAAAGACTCCAGCCTGCGCCTGTGTGTAGACTACAGAAAGCTAAACAACGCTACAAAAAAAGATAGTTATGCACTTCCAAGAATAGATGAACTTCTGGATTGTCTGGCAGGATCGACGTACTATTCGGTCGTAGATATGAAATCAGGGTACCATCAGATTGAGATCTATGAGCCACACAAAGAAAGAACAGCCTTTACAGTCGGTCCATTGGGTTTTTATGAGTATAACAGGATGCCGTTTGGTTTAACCAACAGTCCAGCCACTTACCAGAGAATGATGGAGGACTGCTTAGCCGACTACAATCTGAGGATATGCTGTGTTTTCATAGACGACGTTATCATTTTTGGGAAGACGTATGAGGAGCATCTAGAGAACCTCAGGCTAGTGATGGAGAGAATAAGGCAAGTCAACTTAAAGCTAGCGCCAAAGAAGTGTTCCTTCTTTAAGAGACGGGTGAAGTTTGTTGGTCATATAGTTTCAGAGGCAGGAAAAGAGATAGACCCAGAGAAGACAGACAAAGTAACTACTTGGCCGAAACCAACATCGCCAGAGGATGTCAGACGATTTCTTGGGTTTGTAGGCTACTACAGAAGATTCATCAAGAATTTCAGCCAGATTAGTAGACCTCTCACTGATTTGATGCCATCACCAACAGGTAAGAAAGGAAGCAAAGGAAAGACCAAGAAACAGATAGCATGGAACTGGGGACCAGATCAAGAGACAGCCTTTGCCACCTTGAAGCGACTACTTACATCAGCACCTATTTTAGGATATGCCGATTATACTCTACCGTTTGAGTTACACACGGATGCTTCGGGAATTGGATTAGGAGCAGTCTTATATCAGGAACAGAAAGGTGAAAAGCGAGTTATTAGCTATGCTAGCAGGGGTCTGACGAAAGCGGAAAAGAACTACCCGCCACATAAATTGGAGTTTTTGGCATTGAAGTGGGCTATTACAGATAAGTTTAAAGATTACCTGTTTGGACAACAATTTACGGTATGGACAGATAACAATCCACTCACATATGTTCTGACAACAGCAAAACTGGATGCTACAGGTCACCGATGGTTAGCAGACTTAGCCAGCTATCACTTCAACATCAAGTACCGCCCTGGAAGAACAAACGCAGATGCAGATGGACTCAGCCGGCTACCAGTTTCTGAAGATCGATCAGACATCAACATTGATTCCGTACGTGCCATCTGTGATGCAGTTGTACCAACACCTTTTGCAGAATGTTTAGCCATTAACCCCAACTTAGTTCAGGACGAAGAGAACAATGTGTTAGATGGGCCATCAACCACTGACATCATAGATTGGAAGAAAGCCCAACAACAGGACAAGATGATAACACGTTGGATAGAGATGGTAGAAAAACAGCAGAAACCTGATAAAGGAGAACCCATATTGAAGAGACAATTTAACCACCTACAGATTATTGATGATATTCTATACAGAGTAGTTAATACTGAAGATGAAGTGAAGAAACAACTTGTATTACCATCACAACTTATCACCACCATTTTACAAGCATACCACAATGATATAGGACACCAGGGAAAAGATAGGACTCTATCACTACTCAGGGACCGCTTTTATTGGCCAGGTATGGCGAAAGATGTAGAGGAATGGCTTTCACACTGTGGCAGATGTTTACGGAGGAAAACCATCCCTAATCACAGAGCACCTCTGGTAAGTATTCAGACCACGGCACCGTTACAGCTTGTATGCGTGGATTATCTAACCCTGGAACCATCGAAGGGAGGACAACAGTATGTCTTAGTAATTACAGACCATTTCACCAGGTTTGCACAAGCTATACCAACAAGGAATATGACAGCAAGAACAACAGCTGAAGCACTGTATAACCACTACATTGTTCACTATGGACTTCCCGAAAGACTTCACTCAGACCAGGGAGCACAATTTGAGTCTAAGCTTATTAAGGAACTCTGTACGTTAACAGGAATGGTAAAATCCCGCACCACCAGTTATCACCCACAAGGAAATGGACAATGCGAGAGGTTTAACCGGACATTAATGAGTATGCTTGGAACCCTGGAGGTTGAACAGAAGAGAGACTGGAAGGCTTATGTTGGACCATTGGTATATTGCTACAACAGTACCAGACACGATTCAACAGGCTATTCACCATACTTTTTGATGTTTGGGAGGAATCCGAGATTACCAGTAGATATTGCTTTTGGTTTAAGGAAGGAAGCAAAGAGTCAAGACTATATCAACAACCTCAAAGATAGACTAGAGTATGCACACAAGGCTGCAGCAGAAATGTCGAAGAAATCTCAGTTGAAACAGAAAGGAGGTTATGATACTAAGGTACGTGGTGCAACTATACAGAAGGGAGACAGAGTACTGGTACGAATCAACGCATTTGAAGGACGACATAAGCTATCTGACAAATGGGAAAAGGATTCTTACCGTGTTCTTGATCAACCAAATAAAGACATTCCAGTTTATACAGTGCAAAAAGAACATGGTGGTGGAAAGAAGCGAAATTTGCACAGGAACCATTTACTACCTGTAGGATTCATCACGGAAACGCATGAGCATAATGAAGAGAACAAACCAGTACAGACACTAAGAAAAAGAAAGCCAACAAAAGTACCACCTACAATGATACCCGATAGACCAGTACCAATTCAGGACTACAGACAGAATGAATCTTCTGATGAGGAGTCAGTTGAATTGGTCATTATACATTCAGATGCTGATGATGACAGTAACCCATCCGTTACAGATTTAACATCGCAGCAAGGAGAGCAAAATGAGGTAATAGAGACAGAAGCTTCAGGATCTGATGGGGACGCCCTTTCTCAGGCTGATTCAGTTACGACAGTTGATGAGACAGATTCCGAAGAAGAACAGGGAAGCGCTTTAGATAGTGGAAATGACATAGAACAGCAGGAGAATCCACCTGAAGACAGTTCGTCGTCATCTTCTCAGACTATTAGACGGTCTACCAGGGAAAGAAGAAAACCAGCTTGGATGCGGTCAGGTAATTATGATACATCGCATTCAGCTAGTTTGGTAACAGAAAAGGATTGGTACCAGAGGATCCAGTGTATTACGTCATTAGCAGGAACCAACTTATTTGGAGATCTACAAACAGAAGCAGCAAAGACGATTTTAGCTATTGTGAAAACTCCACAGAGCAAATGACGGGACGTCATTTCAGATCAGGGAGGAGTATGTGCTAGCGTGTATTTATTCACGATTGAATAAATACCGTTATAATTTTGTAATGTATATTTTATTTCCAATTTGAATTTGCTTTTAATAAAGATGATTTAATTCCTAATTCATATTTGTGTTTTCGTTTTCAAATAGATTAATTACGGATTGTAATTAATTATGAGTGGTGCTATTCGTATTTTATATTCACGGACTTTGACGATTGACTAGTTCGGCCTTGATTGTTACTCACTTCTACTATTCTGATGGTCAGTGTTTTACGCTTGATTTGACCGCACACTTTCTTCTATTTCATTGGTTATATATCTTTTGGCGGTTTATTTCTATTCAGTCTATATTTAATTGTGGATTGATGTTCAAACCGAACAGACGTTTCATATACTTTATTTGCTGTTTCATATTTTGTACTATTTGTATTGGAGGAATTCCACGATTGTTTCAGGTCAGTTTGCTTACTTATCTCTTTGGATATTCTGTCTTTATCTTACTTTCATTGTAATTTTATTACCGGATTAATCAGTATTTCACGCATGAGTAACTTTCCATTTTAGCATGAATTCGTAGTAAGAATGTGTATCGTGTGATTGGTGAATGAATGTTGTAAACTATTTAAAAGGTTAACGTAACTTTTATAACAGGCACATGATTGATTTACATTTGAGCTACATAATTTAAGCCTGGAAATAAATAGAGTAAATATAAACGTATTGAATGCCGAATATTTGAGCAGAATGAGTCCGAGAGTAAATGAGTAAAATGTTAACTTGATAAATACTTTTCAGAGTCTTTATAATATTTTTGTCTCCGATAGATAGATTTTAAGTACTTTATAAGTCTGTGTATAGTAACTATAATTTAGTATTTGTTATACAGGTATTTGACAGAGTTCTGCATATGATGTAGATATACGTAGAGGCATAACCTTTGTACCTCATACGAGGTAAGAATGAGTGTTCATTTGTAGTGGCTTATTATTTTATTAGCTTAGTTATTTTGATTTGTTTAGCTAGCTTATATTTATTAATTAACTGCTTGTTGCTATTTGCTTAATTAATGCTTATTTTGCTTAGACTGTTTGTTTATAGTTTTAACGGCTAATGCGTATATTATAATGCTTTGTTAAATGAGAAACTATGTTTCTATTTTGCTTTTCTGACAAGTTAAATTCTGTTTCGGATGTCACAGAAAGTTATATTTTGATTAGATAAGGTTAATTGCACATTTTGGTAATTTCATGAACTGTGACGTATTTTACAGTAAATTGGTTAATTATTTTGAGTACACATGTACATATTACGTAAATTTATCAGATTGATATAATACATGTTTTAAAAGAATTGATTTATATACATTGTTATTAAATGTAATATTATGTTACAGGGTTTCTTTTGATGCTTCATTGAATAATAAAACTATCCAGAACCCTATACAGTCTACTATTTATTCATGCCCAGATAGTGCGACTACACATTTACAAATGATAAGGAGATGAAGACATGAACAAAAATATATACAGATAAGATATATAAATATAATGATTCATTTGCTAGCAGTGAACAATCATTTGTCAAAAACAAAACAAAACAAGAAACAGATTCTTCTTATTATTTTATTTTATTCAAATAGAGAGGCAATAATGGAACTATAAACATTACAATTTCATGGAAATTTGAAGAAAAAACACAATTTCTACATCATTTGGTTACATTTATGACAAAATTTATGTCGATAAAAAAACATGATGTTTTGACCATTCAGTACTTAACCCTTTCCTCCATAATGACGCTTTTTGACGCCACCCCTTTACTCCATAATGACGCCTGTGTAGTACCTCAGTTGAAACACTTTGACTACAAAGTGTCTGCAGTAGACTCAATAAAATTTGTATCCAATATGAAAAGGAATATCATAGGAATATTCTACTTAAATTTATTTAATGAAATATTTGTTTTTTGCAATACATTTTAATACTTTAAAGCCTATTTTCAGCATTTTATTGAAAAATTCTATTTTGTGTTCATTTTTTACAGTGGGTTGTGATGATCTTCCAGTTAGGTTACCCTCATTTGGAGTGTTGTTCCCAACCTGTTAAAGGTCCATCTTTGTGCATAATTCAAAATTGGAATTTCAACAAGCATCTAATATTCTTAATCTGGAAAATAAACCCTGGTCTGCTAGCTTCATGTATATTTTTTCAACCGATTTATAGCGAACCCTATGATAGTTTTCCATAGATTCACCTGCAAGTTACCTGTCGATTTAAACTTTTGGCAGTTCTATTGTCCCATCTAACAAATACAACAGGTATTGTTCTCTGTATAGTTCATTCACCAAGACCTTTAAATTTCTTCTAGGAGAAATATATCACTCATTGATTAATTTACCTGACCAAAAAATTATCTGTTTTTTTTATTGAAATACTTCTATAAACTCACATAAACTGTATGCAATATTGTATTTATTCAATATACTATCAATATATTTTCAATCTGTTCAATATAAAATCTGATTTAATAATAAAAAGTATATTTTAGACACATTTTTTAGTATTTTCCAAAGAATTTGCATGTTTTTGTTGTTGTTAATTTATAGACTATGTTTATGAAGACCTTAATTTAAAAATAATAATATTCAAATTTTTATTTATCAAACACACAAAAATATTTATTGAATATTTGATCAGAAATCAACTTTTAATTTTTAAATCATTATTAATATTGAACACATTAAAAACGAGTTTTTGGTATTGAATAAATACAACACCACATGCAGTTTTGTGAGTCCTTTCTTAGTATTGGTATAAGTATTTTTCATCATCGACAGTTCAATTTTTTGTTCAGGTAAATTAATCAATGAGTGATATATTTCTCCTAGAAGAAATTTAAAGGTCCCAGTGAATAAACTACACAGAGAACAATACCTGTTGTATTTGTTAGATGGGACAATAGAACTGCCAAAAGTTTAAATCAACAGGTTAACTTGCAGGTGAATCTATGGAAAACTATCATAGGGTTCGCTATAATATATAACTAGAATCATGCAAACAGACTTAAGGAAAAGGCATGTAAGTTCATCATACAAATATGACACTTTTTCTAGACAATCCAGATCTTGCAAAATACGTCGCTAAAAATTGTAACCTTTAAAATTGTTGTGCAGTAAAAACCCATATGGGAACTTTCAAAAGTTGGCAGGTATGTAACAAATCTTACTATTTTTATGCTCCATTTATGGGCAATATGTTTTCTAGTCTGTCCGTCCGTCCTGCTTCTGGTTATAAAGTTTATGGTCGAGGTAGTTTTTGATGAAGTTGAAATCCAATCAACTTGAAACTTAGTACACATGTGTTCCTCTTGATATGATCTTCTTAATTACTGTCAAATTAAAGATTTTACCTAATTTTCATAGTCAACTGAACATAGAAAATGATTGTACGGATGGGAAATCCATGTACTTATGACCTTTTCTTGTTTGAAGAAAAAAAATACATTTTAACGATAATGGAACAAAGCAGCCTGGGTAAGTGGGGCTGCTTTTATGGTAATTCAAGTTACCTTTTATTCACCTTCTTCCACTTCAGAGCTATCAGCTCTTTGATTGTCTATCAGATACGACTTTACTCGAATTTATACAATATTTGTCGGCGATTTTCTGTATAAAGCTAGCGGTTGAACAAAATGAACATCGCTGTCATGAATAATAATGATAAAAATAAGTTTTTAGCTCGTTTAATTGGAGACTTTGGTGAACATGGTGAAAAGGTTTGCAAAGTAATTTCTTATTCTCTTTCAAGTGGAAGGTGGCTACGTCGGACGTAGCTAAAAAACCCACTATCCTAGTCGAAATTCCGCTTGCAAAAGTGGAAGGTCGCGGACCTCGGACCACCGCTAATTTGCACACCTGCCTCCAAATTGAAAAGCTACGAAAATTTCTTTTTCTAATTTGAAATTGCCGCCAACAGCATGAACAGTTGAACTTATTATATAATAGACTACTGACGTACTTGTACTACGTATTGATGACAAACAATATTCCTACGACTTTTGTCATTTGGGAAATCTAAACTACTTGTCTTAAGAGATTTTCGGCGATTAAATATTTCATACAGTTGTTCTTTGACATCTTAGCTAAAAGCACAAGTCATAATGAACTACACAAAGATTCTGAATAAGCACTACTTCCTATGTGTAACTTTAAAACTTTTGGATAAATCGACGATCATTTAAGGTTTTTCTGGTCATATTTTTTGTTATCCAGAATAAAAAGTATTAAAAAAGTGTTCAATTAGTTATATATAACATAGTAGCGAGCTACATAATAACAATGGCAAGTATTTCAGCATTTATTGGGTAGAACACAAATCTAGGGTGCTCGCATAATGCAGCTTAACTGCATAAAAACTATCTTAACCAAGAACACTCAACATTGACAAATGAAGCATGAAAATGAGGTCAAGGTCGGATGAACCATGCCAGACAGACATGTACACCTTACATTCTATTAATGCACTAAATATAGTAGACATATTTCTCATAGCATCTTACAAACAAACTTAACCATGAAACTTAACATTGACAATGAACCATGAAAATGAGGTCATGGTCAACTAATATTTACCAAACAGACACATAAACTAAATACAGTTGACCTTTTGTGGACATTGTAAGAAAAACAGAACAAAACACTATAAACAGTTCACTGATAAATGAACTGTGAAAATGAATTCAAGGTGAAATTAAACCTGCCAGACTGACATGTGTATCGTAAAATATTTCCATAGCGCTATAAAACTAGGTTCAACCCCCTCCATTTTCTACATTTGAAAATACCTGTACAAAGTCAGTAATGTGATAGTTGTTGTCCATTCGTTCGGTGTTTAATCATTTGATTTTGCCATTTGATTAGGGACTTTCCGTTTTGGAATTTTTCACTATCTTTGTGATTTTATTTTTTTTACTTACACCAAATATAGTTGATTTATTGCATATAGTATAAGAAAGAAGACCAAAAAAAACCAAAAAAACCTTAACTTTAAACATTGAATAATGAAAATGAAGCAAAGATAAGATGAAATCTGCCAGCTGGACAATTACATCGTATAGCTAGCTGTTTGGTGAGCCAAGTCTCCTTGTTGAAGACCGTACTTTGACCTATAATGGTTTACTTTTAAAAATTGTAGACGAAACGCGCGTCTGGCGTACTAAATTATAATCCTGGTACCTTTGATAACTAATTTCATTGACACTCATACCACATCTTATATCAATGTTCACCTGACAAAAGTTCCAGATATAGACTTATAGCGTATAGTATCTAAGATAAAGACTTGACCACAAAAATTAACCTTGTTCGCTGATCCATGAATTGAGGTCCAGGACAGATGAAACTGTCTGACAGGCATACAGGCCTTACAAGGTACACACAGAGAGATATTAACAATACATAAGTAGTCACTAAACCATGAAAATGAGGTCATGGACAAGGGACAAATGACAGATGGAAACTTCATAAAATAAAGCATCCATGCCTTTGGCCTTCTGAAATATAACGCTTAGAAGTAGTTAGTAAACGCTGCAGTTAGATCACTATCCCCATGATGAGCTTTCTGAACCAGAAGTTGCATCTCGACAAAAAAGCCGAAACAACATGTGGAGACTGCTTGACTGATTATGATTGAAGTTAATGTTGACAGTGTTTAAAACTATAAAGTTTTACTACAGAGATCACATAAGTTTCACAAATTATCAAAATCCAAGTCCTATATAAACCCACATAGATAGCTTTACATAGACAGAAATAGTAGACTTATTGTATATAATTATCATAAGAAACTAGTGTAACTATAAAAACTTAACATTGACCAATAAACCAAGAAAATCATGGTTTTAGCATCTTGCAGCGAAGTTGCTATTCAGGATATAAATAATCCCAAGTCTTTTGAGTACTAAAAAAAATAATTCTTGATACAAAGTACTAACATAGCTATTGTTTTTTTTTCTGTCGCACAATAAAGGAAACAAATTAAAACTGAGGTTACAACAAATGTATTTATGTCTGGTATGTGGAGTGAGTCTGAAAGATTGTGCAATGTGTTTTTTTTATTCAGTGGGCTTTTAAATAGATTATGTAACAATTGTTGTTATTCAGTTTGGCAGCCAGTTTATTCTGCAGGATTCTGCCAAGCAGTTTCTTTTGTGTTTCATATGTTCTTTATAATTTAGCTTGGACTTTTGTGGCAGGGGAAATATTTTTAATTTGAAAATAAAATTTTGAGCTGGTATCTGCACCATTCAGTACAAACACATTGTGTTTGTGTGCATGTTCTCAAGGTTTCAAAGTTGCTGTAGCATTTTAGAACATACATATTCCAGAATAAGATTTGGATTTATATATTTTGTATAGCTTATATTTAAATGTGCAATATATTCATATATCATTTTTCTAAAGCTACCTTCTGCTTTAAGACCAACTTACTTTGAACAATTTTGAGCATGGCATACAGTATGCAAATCAACTTTTTTATGTTTTTAACTGTTTGTTGCTCTATAAATCTCTTTTTGATTTTAGTGTCCTTGAGATGAGGTCTCAACATCTCTTTTTAATTTATTTTTACATTGTCTTATTAAAATATAATTAAATCATTTCAGAATTGCCCTATAAGTGATTCCTACATGTGTATTGTTCTTTCTTTCAGGTTGTATCAAATTGTTAATTTATAACCGAACTGTGTTTTAACAATATAACGAAATGATTCTTATTGAAAACATATCAGTATATAGTTCTTTCATCATGATGACTGATTTTGGAGGAATTTGTTTTATCATGCAATCAAAATCTGTGTTTAAAAGTTAGTTTTATTATTAAAAGTCCCCTATTGAATAAGACTATTTTAAGCTTCTGTACTATTTTTATACAATTTACCTGTATTTATCTGTATCATTGGCGCAAATACACAGCACCTATTGCACTTACCTTTTAAATAATAAGAACACAAATTGTCTTTATTGGATGGATGGATTGGTGTTTAATTCAAATCATTGATGGCTTTACAAACTGAGATATTAATGAGATTTTACTTTAATGATGACATAAACTATAACAAATATATCATTGAAATCAAGTCTTTTTTCACAATAAATTATGCTGACAACACAATATATAATGTCAAAACAAGCACTAACAGTCTAGAATCTTATGACATTTCTTCTTCTAAACTTGGCTTCCACATATAATCTGAAATTTAAAAAAATATTTTATTATTTGCATATCTAACAACATATTTTTAATAAAAAAAATAAGGAAAGTGCCATTTAAGATCTATTCTATATATCTTTGCAGATCATGAACTTAGATCAAATGGTGATTTAAATGAGTTTACATACTTGTAAGAGAATGAACATATCCTGATTTGAGTTCTTCACCATCTATTTTAAATTCATTTTTTCAGTGATAAAAAAAAGGAAAATAATAAATAAGTACCTGCAGACTGAGATATATTTCAAATAAATGCCATAATAATAAAAATAACATTTTTTAACAACATTTGATGTTACAATATGTTTTGTTGTGAGTTTTTTTTTCAACATTTGTACTTCCATTAATGTTGTTTTATCCTTCATGTATTAGAAATCCTGCATGTGTTGAGAATGTAGCTGAACTGAGCAGATGATTTTATTGAAATGTAGGGTTTTACTTCCAATACCAAAATTTGCTTGGATTTCATTTGCTTTTATGAGTCTTTATAAGAGACATAAGAAGTGTAAGGAACAAAATCTAAATCATATGATCCTCAAATATAGCATCAGTGGGTACCAAGACAGGGTTAGTTTAGTGTCTTAGTTATGTATTTAACCCTGTCATGCATATCTTTACTATTTACCGGATTTGTTATCTCATAAGCAACGCGAGGGGTGCCACATGTGGAGCAGAATCTGCTTACCCTTCTGGAGCACCTGAGATCACCCCTAGTTTTTGGTGGGGTTTGTGTTGTTTATTCTTTAGTTTTCTATGTTGTGTTATGTGTACTATTGTTTTTCTGTTTGTCCTTTTCATTTTTAGCCATGGCGTTGTCAGTTTATTGTCGATTTATGAGTTTGACTGTCCCTCAGGTAACTTTCGTCCCGCTTTTACTCAGTCAAAACTGAACAATACCCAAAAATTTACCACAATCCTTAATAAAGCCCTCATTTGGCCCAAATATAAGTGCAAATAGAAAGTTTCCATTCATTTTTGTTACGAATCAGAAAAATATATATAGGGTGCAAAAATCTAAGACAGTAGAATCATGTGACTAGTAATTTATTACCTAATCTTCAGTCCATTCGAATGGCTCTGGTGGTTCAGGTTCTTCCTCCTCTTCAGCTTTAGGTCCCCCAGTAGCCACAGGTTCTATTATCTCTTCCTTCTCATCTGGGTTACAATTCTTCAACAATATGATTCCACCACTGCTAACCTAAAAATACAAATATTCTTATATCATACTTCAGACTGTTTACAGATTAAACACTTGAAATACAAATTTAGGCGAGTTTATAATTTTCTACAGTCAAGTTCTTTTGTTTGCTATCTTTTAAAACATATGTGTTCTTTATTGGAAATAGAAAAAGAGATTACTCAAAAAAGTATTTACAGAAATCTGCTATTTTCTGTAAATGAAAAAGAACATGACAACATATTCTGTTTGTACTATCATTATAACATTTCAATGTTCTGTGAACTTCAAAATCCAGACTAAAAACCCTAATTTGGCACTTATTTCTAAAAAATAACATTGTAATGAACATTTGTACTAATTGAAAGTTGATGTGACTACAACTTCATTGTTAATTTCCTAAAATTAAAAAAAAAAGGGAAAACACCGACATAAAACCTAGTTCCACCCTACAATCATAGTAATAATACGATAAACTTACTTCCTTGATTGGTTTGTAGCGACTTCCTTCTGGCATGTTAACAACCTTCAACTAAAATAATAAGAAAAGTTATTAGCACATTTATACAATTCATAAAACATAAAAAATAAACATGTTAAATTCTGTGTGAAGAGAATGTTAAGATAAATTGTAAGGAACAGGATAAGAACAGAACAAAATATATTTTTTTCTTGACATTCTGTAAGTAATTCTAATATAATCTTCATGTAAAAAATTGTTCATTGGCTTAGTTTAGCTGTTAAATCCACAATTGACACTCCAGGTTGCCATTTTAGTTGGTATTCACGAATATTCAATTTATATAATATAATAAAAAATAACTGTGTACATTAATAATTGGTAATCATTTGAGTGATTTAAAACATATACTTTGTTTTGGACCCGAAAATGATATGTTGATGATTTTCTGGTACTAACCAAGACTTACAATGATGATTAGGATAATGATCTGTACAAACCTGTTGTTTCATAACTCTAGCAGGATTTGTTAGGATTTGAAATGTTGGTTCTGGTTCCTTTTCCTTCTTTTCTGTTGGTGTTTCTTCCATTTTTTCCTCCTTTCTTTCTTCTTCCTTTTTCTCCTTTTTGTCATCTGCTTTCTCTTTCTCTTTTTCATCATCTTTCTTTTCATCATCCTAATAAATGAAAGATAAAATAGTTTTTCTTAAAAACATATCCTGCTTTAAAAAAATTGTATTTGTTTTATGGAATATACTGCAAAGCAACTTAATTGCAACAGCAATTTTTTTGTGATTTTCAATCGTAAAATAAATGCTAAAAATAAAGGACTATAACAATTTTTACATTCAAAAATTTCTTTGGCTTACTCAAACAAGATTAGTTATATACTGGAAATATACATTCAAAATCTTTACTTAAAAAAAATATAAAAATTGTATATAGATGCCAGTTTTAAAAACTGCCAAATGTCTTTTTATAATATGCAGTTTTTAGTACATATAACCTTGATAGATGGTTAGAGATTTTTCAAAAGGAAATGTGATTAGTTCTGCAAACATTGAAAGTCAGGTAACAAATAACCCTTTGCATTCACAGGAGTAGAACTTTTACACTAATTCTGAAAATTTTCCTTATTCAGCATTAGGGATCATACTTGCTTTTGCTTTATTTCGTTTGTAAAAACAAGTGTATGGATAAATTGATTGAATTCTGTGTTTTATTTTTTACATATATAAATGCATTTTGTGTTGTGTTACTGTTATGGTAGAGTTGCCTTTCTTCAAATGTTTATCAATTTAAGAGATTACACTAAACAATTCCAGAGACCTTGTAATATATCTCAGGTAGACCCTAAGTTGCATTAACAAAATTGTATTGTTTTTATCAATACTACTGATTATTTACGTAACTATTTTATCAACAATTCACATGTATATGGGATGTGATACTAGGCAAGATATGTCAGTATGAACGTACCACATCCATTTTTTCTTCTTTTTCTTTCTTTTCTGCTTCTTTCTTCTTCTGTTTGGCTGTAATACTAAGAACAGCCGTTTCTACTTTCTCTTTTGCCTTTTCTTTCTTGTCTTCCAATGGTGGGGGATAAGCATAATGCGATGGTTTAGCATTAGATTTAAACTCTAAAATCGGCATCTGTATAATACAACATATATCTTATTTAAAGTTAGTCATTTTCCAATAACAACATCTGTAAATCTTAGAGGGATTGTCACTTTCAATGTTCTGCTGAGATTAAGTACATAATACAAGATTGGGAAAACCATGAAACCAAATAACCACTTAAATACTGGTTTTCCTCAATCCACCAAACTGATACCACGAAAATAAACCAATCCACAGTATTGACAATTAAAACTGAAAATTGTAATAAAAAAAAGTCTTTGAAAATATGTGATTTCTAAATCTACTTCTGTTTTATCTTTGTAATCACCCATACATATATCGGACGAAGCTGACAACGATGACGACAACGTGATACCAATATACAACCAAAATTTTTAAAATTTTGCAGTAGTATAAAAACTGTTTGTTTGACAAAGAAACAACCTGACCAATGGACAAAATGATTGCAATACAGCCCCAACTTTTAGAGGTTAAGGTATACAGTAATAAGAGGAAAATTTAAATGTAGGATTTTCTGTGGAATAAGGGTGCAATTTGAAATTACTTACCTTGAGGTCTTCATTTAGACCAATCAGACATGTTGGCTTGAATGACAAACACAGGAAGTGGCTAAGTGGATACCAGAACCAGAACTGTGTGAATACCAACATACCAACCACAGCCTCTAGATTGGTGTGGCCCATCTTAGACTGAAGAGAGATTGTCATGTTACGACCACCTACAAAACAGAATAAAGATTAAAGATTAATCTAGATTGGTGTGGTCCATCTTAGACTGAAGAGAGATTGTCATGTTACGACCACCTACAAAACAGAATAAAGATTAAAGATTAATCTAGGTTGGTGTGGTCCATCTTAGACTGAAGAGAGATTGTCATGTTACGACGTGACCTACAAAACAGAATAAAGATTAAAGATTAATCTAGATTGGTGTGGTCCATCTTAGACTGAAGAGAGATTGTCATGTTACGACCACCTACAAAACAGAATAGTCATGCAGGCATTTCAAACTTAACTACGTATTTAGTCTTAGGTTTTCTATGTTGTGTCTTGTGTACTATTATTTGTCTGTTTGTCTTTTTATTTTTAGCCATGGCGTTGTCAGTTTATTTTCAATCCATGAGTTTGAATATCATTTTGGTAACTTTGCCCCTCTTTTATTGTGTTTTTGGGCAAGAATTTCATAAAAGGCAAAATGAATACATGCCATTTTACTAGACTTTGCTAAAACTGCTGTTTAAAGAACGCAGTCCTTTAATTGAAAGACGGTCAAAAGTGTTATTATAATCATTATTTAGCTTCTAATTGAACATGTACAATCTTTGTCATTTGTTAGATAGTTGTCTCCATACAACATCTGTGTTAACTGTACCTAACATCTTCTCTTTGAACCAAACATTATATAAAAAATCTTGCTGACACACATCATTCTAAATGATCTGTTACACCATAGTGTATAAACATAATTAATCTGATGTCATTCTCTAATATTATTGGAAGTAGCCAAACATTAAATGTTTCTGATAATATCACCTACAAGTCTCAGACATTTAGTGACAGGTATATATATACACATTGTAAGCTTAATGTGTCATTTAGGTAGATATTTGGCCAAAAGTGCATACTCAAGGTAGGAAATGAGAACAGTATGTCCTTTTATCTATAATTCTTTAAAACAAAACAAAACACCATAACATGATACCTAACAAATATATCACTGATTCTCTTAGGCCAATTAGATAGCTCCAGTATTTGCCTTCATTACTGTATAACTGTATCATATCTTTAGGCAACAGTATTTTAAAACTTGCATGTTGAAGACCGTACTTTGACCTTTAATGGTTCACTTTTTACAAATTATGACTTGGATAGAGAGTTGTTTCATTGACACTCATACCACAACTTCTTATATCTACATAACCAATCTCAAGGATTTATTTTGGACAATATGCCTAACATACCTGCATCTATAATGCCTTGGGCAACAATAGCTCCAAACTTAGCCATTACATCTTCATGTTTGTCACTGATCACCTTTGCATACATTGTACGGAAATGGGCAACCTAAAATTAGAGAAAAGATGCATCATGGGTTAACATTTGATGTAAAGAAATGGGCCATCGGAGAAGATGATATACATGTACAGTATAGCCTATAAAGTCCTTATGTAATCATGAATAAACTATTCTTTCCAAGTAACAGAGAACTTTTCTGTACCAGAAACATACCCATAATCTAGTGGTGGTTTAGATTAAATGAGTAATATATCAGTAACATTATTTCATTTACTCTCCAAAGGTTAATCTGTATGGTGTATAAAATAACATCTCAGTCATAAATTAGTCAATTATGGAGGAATATTCATCAAGGAGTACCTGTTATATTCATTAAATATTCACAATATCACTAGGAGACACAGATTCACCGAGAATTGTTTTTGGTATAATTGAGGATCATGGGAATTGAAAAGGTCATAGGCTCACTAATGAAGATTAGAAATTAAAAAATAAACAGGTCAAATGTCTTAATGGAATGTAAAAATATAATACTATGTGGTCACAAAGACCAGCTCAATATCTTCATTCATTTTATAAGTTGCTTATTAAAAAAAATGATCTAAATGAACAAAATAATTCCCAAATGGATTGGGCTTGGAGCAAGTTTTAGAAAAAATAAATGGAAAATGTGTCACACCATGGGACACAGATGATGTCCCCACTTGCATATAACTTTATAGAATAAGAACAGAAAAGGAGATTGAATCCCATTAGAAACTATACAGCCAAACCAAATGAAAGGGACAATAAGGGTTAAACTGTACACAGAGACTAACCATAGATGAAATAGACAATAATCTGACATAAACATTTTGTTCAGAGAAAAGTTTAGACCTGTGAATGTCTTATTCATCTTTATAGTTTTAGTTTCCATTTTCTATCACTGTAAGAATAAATTTTCACTTCACTGATGTTTTTTCAATAACTATGGCCTATCAATGTCATGTAGACATCCTTTTCTAGCCAACATTTTTTAATATTTGAAATAATAGTTAATGATTTAGAAAGTAAGAGATCAGATCGCTGGAATCATTCAAATGTAACATAGAAGAAAAATGATTAGACATTAACAATAATACGAAGAGCAATTGTCTACACAATAGAAAGATCAAATCTGTCATTTTCATTCTGTTAGATAAAAAACTATTTATATACATCATTACTCTTTCTTATAATAATTAAGACAAAACTTGTAGATATTGCAATAATGAAAGTCTACTTTTAAAATTTGTCAAAACTGCCCCTTAAAAATAAGAAAATTGTCCTGCTTAATTTCATTATCTCAAGTAGTTATTGTGTTTCGATCTTCGATTATCCCTTTCATCTTTTCTGTGTTTTTTTTTTATATTTCAATAAAATTAAAACTATTATTATACCAGCAAATGAGGACAGTTTATTTTTTATGATGAATTGTTATCATAATAACAGCCAAATTGAAGTTTTGTAAATATAATGAATCATTATTTTTCATGTAGTAATTGAAATATTATCATGTTTATATGCTGTTAGATGTCATAAATCACAGAACGAAGAAAGACAATAATTTGCATATATCATATTAACTAATAAACCCAATTATATAGTTATAATTAATTACGGCTATATGATCATCAAACGAGATTATGTCATTAACACAAAAACTTTGGGCCATTACCAAGAAATGTCATTAAGAAACTTTATCAAAGAAAGACAGCTTGAAGATGATAGTCATTTACATTTATTTATCTGTTGGTCTGATAAATAGTTGTGGAATAATAATTATAAATAATACCCCAGGGAAGGTCACATGTACTTTTAGAGTTCATTCCGTCTAAATCTTGTTTGATGGTTGCACTGTTTTTCCAAGTTCAAAGTTTTTTTTATCACTTTAACTATTGTGTTATCAAAATTCCGTCCTGCATCATTAATCAAATAAATAAATTTGATGTTTTCACAGTATTCATAATGTTAAATTGGACTAATACAAAATATAATACAACTGTTAGAAAACAATGCAGGTATTGTCTCTGCAACAAAGCAATAATTTTTATTGAGATAGAAAATAACTTTCATGCATAGTGCTCTGTTTCGAAATAACAAGCTTTTACAGTGATTTTTATAAATTGGTGGTATATTAAAAAAACAGAATTAATCCTTTCCTCCATGGAATTTTTTTAAACATACCTGATTTGCATAGGATTTTTTTCAGTAAAAAAAAATCATCAGGTTTGAAGTGTTAATGCATTGTGAAGAGAATATTTCAACAACAATGAAATTCAAGTCAGATATTCTCATGAATCTCGTTTTCATATGGAATACAATTTTTTTTAAAGTCTTATGCAGACATTCTGGAGTCAAAGCGTTTCAACTATGGTACTACACAGGCGTCAAAAGGCATCACTATGGAGTAAAGGGGGTGGCGTCAAAAGTCGTCATTATGGAGGAAAGCAGAAAAAATGAAAGGTCTAGTATAATTGGTAAATCTGTTGAAGGACAGCTGTCAAACCCTCAACTTTCTTTAAACATTCTCTACAAATGGTTCCACTCAATCCACTGCACTACCTTTTTTCTTTTTTTTTTTTTAGTATTTTCAAATTTTCTACATTAGTTCAGGTTCCCTGACATTCCTGGTTCAATTGTTTAAGAAAACCTGTTAAGTTAAAAAAAATAGTTTAAATCAAGAATTCAAGTTTTTATCACAATGGTGATTCTGATATCCAAACATTTACCAAAGGTACCAACATTTAACTTACTGTCAAACAACAACAGATTATTTGTCTTCTTATTGATATAATAGACAAATAGTATAAACCAACTTTTAAGATGGAAAAACTGTTATTACAACTAACCTTTGGGCAGGTGTTTTCATTCTGTTGAACAGTGACCATAGCTGAAGCAATCAGGGCTCCTTGTCTCACATAGTTGACTGGATCATTGGTCATTGGTTCAAGTAGTCCAATGGCTTCCTGTAATAATCAAATATTATATTGTAGTTTGTGTAACTGAAAGACTGTTAAAAAAAATAAAACTTCTAAATACTGCAGAAGGTAATTTTGTGGAATAAGTATAACTATCTTTTATCCTTATTGAGTAACTTGTACAAAATCTACCAATACTGAAACATGGTATCTTTAAATAATGCAATAAAATGAGGTCAACTTTTAAGATTTTCAACTGATTTTTATAGTTCATTCTTATGTTGTACTGTTATACCACTGTCCCATGTTAGGGGATGGTTGGGATCCCGATAACATGTTTAACCCCGCCACATTCTATATGTATGTGCCTGTCCCAAGTCAGGAGCCTGTAATTCAGTGGTTGTTGTTTGTTTATGTGTTACATTTTTGTTTTTCGTTCATTTTATTGTACATGAATTAGGCAGTTAGTTTTTCTCGTTTGAATTGTTTTACATTGTCATTTCGGGGGCTTTTATAGCTGACTATGCGGTATGGGCTTTGCTCATTGTTGAAGGCCGTATGGTGACCTATAGTTGTTAATTTCTGTGTCTTTTTGGTCTCTTGTGGAGATTTGTCTCATTAGCAATCATACCACATCTTCTTTTTTATAAAATCAACCTGTTTGATTTACTGTTCTGAATCATTGTTCACTCACAATAAAACACAGAAATCAGTTATGGCCTACAAAAGTACACTGGTATTATGTCTATGTATTCTGGTACCAACTATTAAATAAATCAAGACCCTGGAAATGAATAGATCCCTCTCAAATGGCAAATCAAATTGAAAGTTATTGATCAAGGTTGATACCCATCAAATCAACGAACAAACAATTGACAAATATCGCAGGACAATGTTAGACAAATTATCATGTAAATTGGTGTTGTGCATTAACCCAATCAGATGACCATTTCACAGGAAACAGTTTGTGATATTTAAATCTCAGCTTAATTGGTCTTTGTAATTGTGTCCATTGTTTTACATAAATATTGTGTCTTGTTACAGTATATCAATACTTTATGTGGGATATGGGTAGGAAATCTACCATATCTATATGGTCTATGGAATAAGATAAGGTCTCACACATGAAATTATTTCTAGAGCTTATACAGCATACATCATTTCAAAAGTGACATTTTTTGAAAATGACCAATATTCTTGAATCTTAGTACTTTAATTTAAATTCTATCAAAAGTTATTCAGACAATTCAACAAAAACTTTTTTTCCAAAGTAACTTGATTCAGATCTAATTAAATTCTACCCAAATCATTTTCAATATTACATAAATTTAATCACTTTATGATGAATTGAAAATATTATTACTAACTTCCTTACTAATTGGTTTAAACCTTTTACATGATTTTGTTTAAGAGTATAAAATGTAAATAAATTATGGGAACTGTCATGAATGCCAATTAGCCTCAATGTATGCCATAACAAAAGTTAGAACAGAAACCTGCCATATAAATATTCCTACAAATGGCCAAAACATCTGATAACATGATAGGCAGTAGAAATGACCACATTATTTACCCAACACATAGCCCATCAATGCCAAGTTGGTACACATTTAATTTCCACTTGTTTTGGCAAATTTAACATGGACTGTAAGGTTATTACTCCAACTAAAATAAAATTGCAGTATTTCTTATCTTCTTTATATATCTGCACAATAAAACTGAGGCTCAACACAAGTTATGATCATATCGTGAACATCCATTGAATCACAAATAATTCTAAGATAATTTTAAAACCTAGAAGGGGGAAGATAAGATTATCCAAAGGGAGTAGCAAATTTTAATTACAACATAACAGTAAGAAGCAGAAACTTGTATATATAGGGATATTAGCTAATGTATTTCACAACTACTCATCTAGACCCTGAAGTCTGACTGCAAGTTGCAGACATCTGCATGTTCTCAATGGCTTCCAATATTAATTGATAATGATAAGTAATTTAAGGACTGACCACAGCTGAATAGAGCTATTCCTTGGATCATTGCATTTTATTCTCCCAAACCAACATGTGTTTAAGACTTTCTGTGAGGCTAAACTATTACTCTTATACTCGTTGTATTGTTTTAATTCTAACAAACTTTTATTTCTTTGATTATTTAAGAAAAACTTTTAATATTGAAAAAAAAAAAAAAAAAACAAATCAAAAACATTTGCCCTTTTTTATTCCCATTTTGAATGCAAAGATTTAATTGTTTTTTAATTAATTTAAAGAAGTTAGTGTGAAATATTATTACAAAGAGTATTTTTTATCTCCCTTAATATGAGCTTAAATGTAGAAACTAAGTAGAATTGGAACTATATTATCAGATATAGACAACTGACCAAGATTAATTATTACTTTACCATAGTAAAATAAACTTCCCTCAAATAGTAGCTGATCACAACAATCTGAGATTCCCATTTTTTTCCAGCAAGTATTCAATCAATGTCTTGCTTTCTTGATTAACCAAAGATTACATAAGTCAGAATCTATGTCAGCACAGAACACTCTATTGTGACGAGGTAAACCTGGTTTCATATGTACTAAACCTTTATAATTTATAATTAAGTACTCCTCTTAACTACGATCCCATCCCTTTCCAAGAATTTGACCAACCCAATTAGACTTCTAACCAGGTTGGAACTTACAAGAGCAGCAAAAAGGGTGCAACATGAGGGTGCAGGATCTGTTTACTCTTAAGGAGCACCTTAAATCATTCCAGATTTCAGTGAGGTTGTGCTACTCAGTTTTTCTATGTTGTATTTTGTGTACTTTTGTTTGTCTGTTTGTCTTTTTCTTTTCAGCCATGATATTGTCAGTCTATTTTTCAACTTATGAGTTTGAAAGTCTGTTTGGTATCTTTCGCCACTCTTTTGTCTAGATGACTTTTGGTCTATATTGTGGTTCTGTTTTTGGTTCATTACCTTTAATCCAGTCCAGTCCCTGCACAAGCTATCCCTAATGCCATGGCTGCACCAAACCTCACAAGTGGATTATAACTAAACTTACCTTTAATCCAGTCCCTGTACAAGCTATTCCTAATGCCATGGCTGCACAAAACTTCACATGTGGATTATAACTAAATTTACCTTTAATCCAGTCCCTGCATAGGCTATCCCTAATGCCATTGCTGCACCAAACCTCACATGTGGATTATAACTAAACTTACCTTTAATCCAGTCCCTGCATAGGCTATCCCTAATGCCATTGCTGCACCAAACCTCACATGTGGATTATAACTAAACTTACCTTTAATCCAGTCCATGCACAGGCTATCCCTAATGCCATTGCTGTACCAAACCTCACATGTAGATTATAACTAAACTTACCTTTAATCCAGTCCCTGCACAGGCTATCCCTAATGCCATTGCTGCACCAAACCTCACATGTGGATTATAACTAAACTTACCTTTAATCCAGTCCCTGTACAGGCTATCCATAAATCCATGACTGCACCAAACCTTACATGTGGATTATAACAAAACTTACCTTTAATCCAGTCCCTGCAAAGGCTATCCCTAATGCCATGGCTGCACCAAACCTCACATGTGGATTATAACTAAACTCACCTTGAATCCAGTCCCTGTACAAGCTATCCCTAATGCCATGGCTGCACCAAACCTCACATGTGGATTATAACTAAACTTACCTTTAATCCAGTCCCTGTACAGGGTATTCCTAATGCCATGGCTGCACCAAACCTCACATGTGGATTATAACTAAACTTACCTTTAACCCAGTCCCTGCACAGGCTATCCCTAATGCCATGGCTGCACCAAACCTCACATGGGGATTATAACTTTCTGACAATAGTGAAACAACACTTGGGCATTGTTCTGGCGTTCTGGAAGTAAAAAAAACCAAACAATAAGTAAAAATATCAACCAACTTTTGTTTCTTAAATAAGCCTTTAATGTAATTGTAAAATGTTAGAGGCAACAACATTGACCAAACAAATCAATGCCATACAGACTGTTATACTGTCTAATGAAAGCAAAAGTGTTTCTAATTATTATAAAAAAGATTAATTATTATATAAGCAGTGGCGGATTCAGAGGGGGGCGTAGAGGGCGTACGCCCCCCCCTTTGCTGGCACTTTTTTTTTTTTTTTTTTTTTTTTTTATAAAATCATTAATAATCAGCCTAGACTTCGTGAATTTTGCTGTGTATTTAATTTTAATGCGACAGTTCTCCACTTATAAAGATATTTTTCACTCGTATTCACTGTAATATATTATTGATTATGTCAAAGTTATGTGATTCGCTACGGTGGAGTTGACAAGTACGTCGAAAAAAAAACGTCACTCAGTCATTTTGAAATTCAGATTACAGTAACACATGTTCAGGCTAAGGATGACGCCTTCAAAGTATTGAGCAAGGACATATTGACTTCTTTATCACAATTCCACCCAACAGAAAATTATACTCTATTACACTCTAAAAAAACTGGGCGTATTTTTTTTTTTTTTTGGGGGGGGGGGGGGGGGTAAAGGATTGCATGTGAATCCCATATCTGACCGGAAGGTCTGTTAAGCCGAACTAATATACTGAATTTTTTTTTTCAAAGCCCAACGTCAACCGGCCTGCTGGGTGTGGCCTATATGACACCATGTGTCGAACGTTATTCACAACTTCATTTTCGTTTCCGATTCATTCGTAGCCTTTTGGTTGATTTGTACCCCTCGCTTCCATTGTTGGGTGAAACATTTCAACCAAACATTTCATTGGATAAAAAATTCTTGTTTGTTTTCCCTTTGGTCGGTCGTATTGTAAATTTCATTGAATAGTCGTATATCTTGTTCAAAACAAGAAATCTGTAAAGTTATGCTAACTAACCATACAACAAACGGGAATTTCCCATTTCCATTTTTTACTGATAAATTCCACTTCAAATATATTAAATAGTTCATAGCTTTGGATCCATTCAATCATTTTATAATAGACAATCAATGTAGAGAATACGGCACCAAAAATGTCCAGCCCCTACACTTTAACTAAAATGCATTTTACACTTATTTTATATTTTTTAGCAAAAAAAAAAGGTCCCCAAAAATTTATTTCTTCGCCCCCACTTTCCAAAATCCTGGATCCGCCCCTGATAAGAATAAGTTTTTTACCATACTACGTTGGGTTAAATTTACTTTAAATATATTTTTTTAAGTCTATCTGTGTTCAATGTCTATTTTAAGTTTTTTTGGTAGTTTTGAAATTATAATTTTATAACACTCCATGATAATACATACTGTACTACTGGACTACAAACATACACACAGCATGTATCAAATGCCAGTTCTTCATTTATATTCACCAATATTTAAACCTATCCCAGCATAAGGAATAACAATGGATCATTTAAATGTCACTTTTGAATGAACTATGGGTTACTGAAAGGAGATTATCTGACAAGTTTCAAGTGTTAACAGAATAATATAATATTGTTAATACCCAAACACAAACAATACTGTCAATGAACACCAGCGATTCCCCATCACTAACAAGGAAGTCAAACCTATGGTGTCGTCTGTCTTTTTCATCATGTATACAATATTATTGAATGTAAATCAACATAACTAACTACAAAGTTTAAAAATACATTTCAAACAAAAACATATTGAATTGAAGTTTCCTTACATGATACTGTTAACAAGACAAATTAAAAATAAAACTATTTTACACAGGAATATATATGTATAGATGTATAATATTTTTGCAGAATTTTTTATATGTCTGTATACGTGGCAGTGCTTACAAAAGACATTCTCCATGGGATAACCTTTGTGTTAAAGGGGCACTAGCTGCCAAATTCATGTTCACTGATTTGACTCAAATTCTTATATTTTATTCATAACAATGTAAAACATTTTTCCAAACTATTAAAAGTATAAAAAAAAAAACAATTTACAGGACATGGTCTCAAAAAGATGTAGCTTCGTTTTGTGTGAATTTTTACCAAGACACCATCTAATTATCTATTGAGTTGACCTTTTATGACCATATAAGCGATGTAAACATAAACATATATATAAATAGATTAAGCAACAGGTGCAATTGGATTTTTATAAGTCTGTTAAATTTTGTATTATAGATTCAAAATTAATGTTTATCGTCATTTTTACATTTATTAGAAAGACTTTTTGTGGATCGAATCAGTTAATCAAATTTAATTTACCTTAGTTTCACTTTCAATATAGACATTCTTTTCCTTTAATAACCGTACATGGACAATGCATGCATTATTCTATCTCTTTCTAAGGGATTACATTGGAGTTCACATGAATACAGGTTTAATAAGGTCAAGTTATTCACTTGCAAGTGAATAATTCATTTTCAATGTTTATTAGTTTAATTTAACAAAATTGAACCATTTTAGCTGATAAAAGCAAATTATTATTTCACTATTTCACTTTCATTAATGGTTGAACAAAAAAAATCATACTTTTGATTTTTTATATATCTCATAGCTAGTGCCCCTTTAAGGTAAACTTCATTTGAAATTCAGCCCAACAATTTAAGAAATGCAAATTTTGGCCTTTAATCTTTTATCAATGTTTATAGTGTATGCACTTCGTCCTGTCCTAAACACTAAAAAAAAAAAAATTGTTAAAAGAGATAATTGTTGCTGCTGGATGCATGTAATTGCAAAGGGCAATTCCTTAAAATATAAACTTTGCAAAAAGGAGAAGATTACTTATTTCACAAATTCACTAATTGTTTATAAAGATGTTTAGAAAAACACAAATAAATCAATGCAGGTTCAGAAAATGAATAAATTTCTAGTTAAACCCAGTACAATCAGAAAGTAAATCTTTCTAGTTAAACCCCAGTACAATCAGAAAGTAAATCTTTCTAGGTAAACCCCAGTACAATCAGAAAGTAAATCTTTCTAGTTAAACACCAGTACAATCAGAAAGCAAATCTTTCTAGTTAAACCCCAGTACAATCAGAAAGTAAATCTTTCTAGTTAAACTCCAGTACAATCAGAAAGTAAATCTTTCTAGTTAAACCCCAGTACAATCAGAAAGTAAATCTTTCTAGTTAAACCCCAGTACAATCAGAAAGTAAGTCTTTTCTAGTTCTACCCCAGTACAATCAGAAAGTAAATCTTTCTAGTTAAACCCCAGTACAATCAGAAAGTAAATCTTTTAGTTAAACCCTAGTACAATCAGAAAGTAAATCTTTCTAGTTAAACTCCAGTACAATCAGAAGGTAAATCTTTCTAGTTAAACCCCAGTACAATCAGAAAGTAAATTTTTCTAGTTAAACTCCAGTACAATCAGAAGGTAAATCTTTCTAGTTAAACCCCAGTACAATCAAAAAGTAAATCTTTCTATTTAAACCCCAGTACAATCAGAAAGTAAATCTTTCTAGTTAAACCCCAGTACAATCAGAAAGTAAATCTTTCTAGTTTAACCCCAGTACAATCAGAAAGTAAATCTTTCTAGTTAAACCCCAGTACAATCAAAAAGTAAATCTTTCTATTTAAACCCCAGTACAATCAGAAAGTAAATCTTTTCTAGTTCAACCCCAGTACAATCAGAAAGTAAATCTTTCTATTTAAACCCCAGTACAATCAGAAAGTAAATCTTTTCTAGTTCAACCCCAGTACAATCAGAAAGTAAATCTTTCTAGTTCAACCCCAGTACAATCAGAAAGTAAATCTTTCTAGTTAAACCCCAGTACAATCAGAAAGCAAATCTTTTCTAGTTCAACCCCAGTACAATCAGAAAGTAAATCTTTCAACATTTTAAATATACTGTTATATAATTATGTACAGGCAGATGTGTGCTCCTTCTGTTAAATAGACAAAACAAATAATAAATCACTTAATCTGCGTTCAATTATTTATTAATAATTGGTGATTAAATATATATTTATATGTTTCTATCATGTTCTGATAAATGGACAGGTGACAACTGATTAATACTAACAAGAAGAGAGACAAGAGCGTGTTCTCGCCTTCTATACTAATCATTGATATTATGTTGATAGTCTAAGCTTTATTACAACTGTCACATAAACTTAACATTATGCAAGATAACTAAACAAAGACCAATGAATCTTGAAAATGAGGTCAAGGTCAGATGAACCATGCGTCTATACAACATATATAGTTGACCCATTACTTATAGTTTAAGAAAAATAGACCAAAACACAAAAACTTAACACTGTGCAATGAACCGTGAAAATAAGGTCACGGTCAAATAAAACCTGCGCCACTGACAAAAAGATCATAAAATATTTCCATACACCAAATATAGCTGACCTATGGCATATAGTATTAGATAAAAAGACCAAAACTCAAAAACTCAACTTTGACCACTGAACAATGAAAATGAGGTTAAGGTCACATGACATCTGCCCGCTAGACATGTACACCTTACAATCATTCCATACAACAAATATAGTAGACCTATTGCATATAGTATGAGAAAAACAGACCAAAACACAAAAAATTAACTATAGCCACTGAACCATGAAAATGAGGTCATGCAGGTCAGATGACACCTGCCAGTTGGACATGTACACCTTACAGTCCTTCCATACACCGAATATACTAGCCCTATTGCTTATAGTATCTGAGATATGGACTTGACCACCAAAACTTAACCTTGTTCACTGATCCATGAAATGAGGTCAAGGTCAAGTGAAAACTGTCTGACAGACATGAGGACCTTGCAAGGTACACACATATCAAATATAGTTATCCTATTACTTATAATAAGAGAGAATTCAACATTACAAAAAATTTGAACTTTTTATTAAGTGGTCACTGAACCATGAAAATCCGTCGCTGGATCACTATCCCTATGTCGAGCTTTCTGCAACAAAAGTTGCAGACTCGACAAAAAACCTAAACCAACTACCTCTGGTTGTAAAATTTCAAAGCTAGTTTTTACTTGTGACAACAGAACAACATCTTAAAGATTGTAGACTGAAGTTGAATAGCTTTTACTTGATTATAATTACTTTAAATTAAAATTGGACAGGAATGTGTCCATAGTACACGGATGCCCCACTCGCATTTTCTATGTCCAATGGACTGTGAAATTGGGGTCAAAAATCTTATTTGGCATAAACATTAGAAACATCATATCATATGGAACATGTGTACTATCATTTAAGTTGATTGGACTTCAACTTCATCAAAAACTACCTCGTCCAAAAACTTAACCTGAAACACGCTATATCATTTTCTATGTTCAGTGGACCCTGAAAAATCTCATTTGACATTCAAATTAGAAGGATTGTATCATGGGGAACATGCGTATTAAGTGTCAAGTTGATTGGACTTCAACTTCATCAAAAACTACCATGACCAAAAACTTAAAACCTCAAGCGGAACAGTAGATCACTCACTCAGGATGAATGAACGAACGGACAAACGAACAGACGCACAGACCAGAAAACATAATGCTCCTCTCTATATACTGTAGGTGGGGCATAACTAAAATAAGTATGACCTTAACCATTGGTAGATACAGAAATATTAACAATCACATTAAACTCCCATCAACCTTTATTTGAACATACACCTAAAAGGCTAAACTAAAGTAATTGAACCTTAAGTAAAATGAAAGAATAATACTGAGGCAAGATATACAAAATCATAAGTCGAAAAATAAACTGACATAGCCATGGCGAATAAAGACAAAAAAGGCAAACAACAGTACACAACACTCAACAAATAAAACCTAAGGACTAAGCAACATGAACCCAACCAAAAACTCAAAGCTTAACTGTAAACAATCTGGTTTATTGACTACACTTTAATCCCATGCATTCATTTATAATTCTATTCTCCATGATCAAAGGCTTCAAGAACCAATACTTAGGGTCTTTGCTTTCTGTGTTGTCTATCAGCAATTCCAATATTAAATGCACATTTGTTAGCTTATAGAAACAGTGTTTGTAGATATCAAATTATAAATAGAAGGTCCTATTTAATTAATATTTACCAAAAATAAAATAGAAACAAAAAGAAACAGATGTCTCTCTATGTTTCCTCAATTAATATCTACTTATCTTTATTTAGACGTAATTCTAGGATATAGTCTCTAAATAACATTAAAGATAGTCTCTAAACAACATTACAGACATGTAGGATCATAAGGGGGTATATCCTGTCGTAGAAACTCCAGATGAAAAAATAAATGTCATTACCACAGGTAAACAAGACTTAGTCAATACTGACGAAAGATCACAACAATTAGTGCAATATTGTCAATGTGCAGGGAATTCTGCTCGGCTAAACTATTGAAATTCTTTCAAGTTAATATCAACTTCAATAAAAGCTGAGCTTTTAGGCTAAGGATAAGGTATGGCAAACATGCAATATTGTTGTTAATTTCTTAAATAGATTTATAAATTGACAAAGGATTTTGTTTTGTAAATATTTATCAAAACAAGGTTAATGTATTGTTCGATGTTTTTTTTTTAGTATTTGGCTCTAAATAATGTCAAGCGTCTTAGATCGACAATGACACTTGTTTACAGTCTGCAACTATTATATGTAATTGTAGCAGTCTGTTTAATTCAAATGTCCTACAGCACATATAATCTTTTCTGTCAAATAGCACATTCTTTTACTCTCAAAAGAATACATTAATGATAGACAAGAGTGCACACTTGCCTTCTATACTAATCATTGATATTATGTTGATAGTCCTAAGTATAAAGCTAAGCTTTATTACAACTGTCACATAAACTTAACATTAACCAAGATAACTAAACAAAGACCAATGAACCTTGAAAAAGAGGTCAAGGTCAGATGAACCATGCCAGGCAGACAGGTACAGCTAACAATGCTTCTATACAACATATATAGTTGACACATTACTTATAGTTTAAGAAAAATAGACCAAAACACAAAAGCTTAACACTGTGCAATGAACCGTGAAAATGAGGTCACGGTTAAATAAAACCTGCTCGACTGACATAAAGATCATAAAATATTTCCATACACCAAATATAGTTGACCTAAGGCATATAGCATTAGATAAAAAGACCAAAACTCAAAAACTTAACTTTGACCACTGAACCATGAAAATGAGGGCAACGTCACATGACATCTGCCCGCTAGACATGTACACTTAACAATCATTCCATACAACAAATATAGTAGACCTATTGCATATGGTATGAGAAAAACAGACCAAAACACAAAAATTTAACTATAACCACTGAACCATGAAAATGAGGTCAAGGTCAGATGACACCTGCCAGTTGGACATGTACACCTTACAGTCCTTCCATACACCGAATATACTAGCCCTATTGCTTATAGTATCTGAGATATGGACTTGACCACCAAAACTTAACCTTGTTCACTGATCCATGAAATGAGGTTGAGGTCAAGTGAAAACTGTCTGACAGACACGAGGACCTTGCAAGGTACGCACATATCAAATATAGTTATCCTATTACTTATAATAAGAGAGAATTCAACATTACAAAAAATTTGAACTTTTTTTTCAAGTGGTCACTGAACCATGAAAATGAGGTCAAGGACATTGGACATGTGACTGACGGAAACTTCGTAACATGAAGCATCTATATACAAAGTATGAAGCATCTAGGTCTTCCACCTTCTAAAATATAAAGCTTTTAAGAAGTGAGCTAACGCCGCCGCCGTAGCCGCCGCCGTAGCCGCCGCCGGATCACTATCCCTATGTCGAGCTTTCTGCAACAAAAGTTGGCCCATTGGTTTGAGAGGAGAAGATTTTTGTAAAAGTTAACGACGGACGACGACGACGACGACGGACGCAAAGTGTTAAGAAAAAGCTAACTTCGGGCCAAGTGAGCTAAAAATTAATGACCCCTCCCCTACGGCAGGGCAATAAAAAGAGTCTTTTCTTGCTGCATTGAAGACCTGTTGGTTACCTTTTGCGGTTGTCTGTTCTATGGTCGGGTTGTTTTCTCTAACACATTCCCCATTTCCATTCTCAATTTTATTTTTTATTTGATTTTTCTCTTGAATCTTTAAAATGCTAGAAAAATTGACAGATTTAATACAGTATATCCCCTTTTACATGTCATACAGTATACCCCCTTTTACATGTAATACAGTATGTCCCCTTTCAGATGTAATACATTATACCTCCTTTTACATGTAATACAGTATACCCCTTTCAGATGTAATACAGTATACCCCCTTTTACAAGTTATACAGTATATCCCCTTTTACATGTAATACAGTATATCCCCTTTCAGAAAAGTTCAATATGGAAGCAATTGTGATAAAATGAGAATCTTACACACTTTGCTTAATCAAAGTCAGACACTCAGGGAAACTGATGAAGTGAAGAATATTCAGCTCCAATGTCTTCGACACCTGTTAAATCTGATACTGGAAATAAATGGTCAGTACAGTATCTCTGGTTATCTCTTAGAATGTATGTAGATAAAAATATTAAAGTGTTCATACAGATCTATGGAAAGGGAAAGAAGAAAAGCCAAAAACACACATAGGATATATACATATACACAAGTGGAAAGGATCTAACCAGTGTACAAATATTAAAGAGTTCATACAGATCTATGGAAAGGGAAAGAAGATAAGCCAAAAACACACATAGGATATATATATATGTACACAAATGGAAAGGATCCAACCAGTGTACAAATATTAAAGCAAACTTGAGCTCTCGGAGATGGACCTTCATAGACAATCACTTTTCTTATAGTAAGTTGTAAGTTTTGTTGATATATTTTTGTATTTCTAGCTTGTATATTTTATGCCGTGGTGACGAAAAAAGAAAATTTAGGCGTTAAGGCTTACTTTTGGGTTATCGACAGGACACAAACACCCCAAAAATAATATTCAGGAAGGATCGATGAGTTTCAATGACTGCGAAGAGTAAATATAAGCACTTCTTAACAATTTAACTTACATATATGCAAATATTATGAATCCATTTTGTATTCAGGACTTCAAGTAAACTATCTATAATGCATACTGTAAACTGAGAATTTATGCTGAGTCATCATATCTAACATTGTCTAAGGCCCAGGATTCTACTGATCTTCATGAAATATTTATAAAACTTCATATTTGAGTTAATTTCTTTAAAATCTTTGAGATAAAGCAAATTTGGTTAAATTCTGAATGTTCTCTTTTTTCACCAGTATAGGTTGCATTTCTTTAAATATTAACAATGCAATTTCCCATAGGAACTTCTTTTACGGCTAAAACTGTACCACTTTTACTATGAAGTTTAGAAAAAAATCTTATCCTTGAATTGAAAGTTCATATGCACTACAATTTTTTTCAAAGGTCAAAATATAGGGCTGTGCGGCATTTTCAACTTTTATATGCCCTGAACTTTCAGAGATTAAACTAACACTAATATTCCTAACTACCCCTACCTCGAATGAAGTGTTACCACACATTTCAATGTAAACAATATGCACGTGTATATTTGCTGGTAACATTCCAAAGTTACGTCTCTATGAGATGGAACACAGAGAGCATAACTGGGAACCAGTATGTAAACAAAATTAATTTTCTATGAATATTCTAAATCTCCCCAAAAGAGGCGTGGTTTGAGAAACAGCTGTATTTACGAAGGGCAACCTTTAAGTGAATAAACCTGTGGTAGTGATAAATAAACATACTTTCATAATTTAAACATGTACCATAAGGTGAGCGGGTTTTTGTGGGAGGCCTCACAGTGACTTTGAAATGAAGAACTGCAATAAAAGCGTTGTTCCTTTGCTGTTTGTGTTTGTTTATGCTGTGCATATACTGACTTTGTGTCATGGATGGATGCCCCATATCCTCTGACTTTGTGTCATGAAGGGATACCCAATATCCTCTGACTTTGTCATGGAGGGATGCCCCATATCCTCTGACTTTGTGTCATGGAGGGATGCCCCATATCCTCTGACTTTGTGTCATGGATGGATGCCCCATATCCTCGGACTTTGTGTCATTGATGGATGCCCCATATCCTCTGACTTTGTGTATTGGAGGGATACCCATATCCTCTGACTTTGTGTCATGGAGGGATACCCCATATCCTCTGACTCTGTGTCATGGAGGGATACCCATATCCTCTGACTTTGTGTCATGGATGGATACCCCATATCCTCTGACTTTGTGTCATGGAGGGATACCCCATATCCTCGGACTTTGTGTCATGGAGGGATACCCCATATCCTCTGACTTTGTGTCATGGAGGGATACCCATATCCTCTGACTTTGTGTCATGGATGGATGCCCCATATCCTCTGACTTTGTGTCATGGATGGATACCCCATATCCTCTGACTTTGTGTCATGGAGGGATACCCCATATCCTCTGACTCTGTGTCATGGAGGGATACCCATATCCTCTGACTTTGTGTCATGGAGGGATACCCATATCCTCTGACTTTGTGTCATGGATGGATGCCCCATATCCTCTGACTTTGTGTCATGGAGGGATACCCCATATCCTCTGACTCTGTATCATGGAGGGATACCCATATCCTCTGACTCTGTGTCATGGAGGGATACCCATATCCTCTGACTTTGTGTCATGGAGGGATACCCATATCCTCTGACTCTGTGTCATGGAGGGATACCCATATCCTCTGACTTTGTGTCATGGATGGATGCCCCATATCCTCTGACTTTGTGTCATGGATGGATACCCCATATCCTCTGACTTTGTGTCATGGAGGGATACCCATATCCTCTGACTTTGTGTCATGGATGGATGCCCCATATCCTCTGACTTTGTCATGGATGGATACCCCATATCCTCTGACTTTGTGTCATGGAGGGATACCCATATCCTCTGACTTTGTCATGGATGGATGCCCCATATCCTCTGACTTTGTCATGGATGGATACCCCATATCCTCTGACTTTGTCATGGATGGATACCCCATATCCTCTGACTTTGTGTCATGGAGGGATACCCATATCCTCTGACTTTGTCATGGATGGATGCCCCATATCCTCTGACTTTGTGTCATGGAGGGATACCCCATATCCTCTGACTCTGTGTCATGGATGGATGCCCCATATCCTCTAACTTTGTGTCATGGATGGATACCCCATATCCTCTGACTTTGTCATGGAGGGATACCCCATATCCTCTGACTCTGTGTCATGGAGGGATACCCATATCCTCTGACTCTGTGTCATGGAGGGATACCCCATATCCTCTGACTCTGTGTCATGGAGGGATACCCATATCCTCTGACTCTGTGTCATGGAGGGATACCCATATCCTCTGACTTTGTGTCATGGATGGATACCCCATATCCTCTGACTTTGTGTCATGGAGGGATACCCCATATCCTCGGACTTTGTGTCATGGAGGGATACCCCATATCCTCTGACTTTGTGTCATGGAGGGATACCCCATATCCTAGATGTTTTTCAAGATATGAATAGCTGTCCATGACTATGTCTGGATAGGAGAGAGATCAATTTTGTCTAAGTTAAAATAAACATGTCTTGTATAAATTCTCCAGAATCTTGTAGAAAACAGAGTTTATAACTTTGGTACTGGCTATAATCAATCTAATTACTAAATATAAAAGTCTGGAACATAAGTCTGGTAATTTATGTCTTAAGCTTCTTAAATTTGGTTTCTAATAAGATATTCAGGATGTTATAAACTTGATTATGTTAGAGAAAATTGAGAAATGCCTGTCATTGGTTTTAGTCAATAGAAATTAAAATGGGATACAACCTATATATGTTTGTCATATTATCGCCAAGATACTTAAAATAAATATACAAGATGTTAAAATATCTAATTGTTAATGGAGTATGTTGTTCCTTATGGTAACTAAAGCTATTGGACTAAAGCTTTGCCAACATAAACTGAAGCTATTAGACTAAAGCTTTGCCAACACAAACTGAAGCTATTAGACTAAAGCTTTGCCAACACAAACTGAAGCTATTAGACTAAAGCTTTGCCAACACAAAATGCTAAGTCCTTTAGACTTGTTTAAAAGTCATCAATTACCCCCCTCCTAAACTATCCAACCATACACAACATTTCAAAACTGTAGAATCAATTGACACATTTCCGAAAAATCAATCTGCATCAAATTAACAGCAATCTTTGATATTTAGATCTAAAAGGGAACTACCTGCAGTTTGAAGCTAACTTTGGCATTGATGATTATATAAATCTGTTTCTTTCTGATTAAATCAAACACCAGTGAAAATGACTTTTCTATCAAGTCTGATGCAAATTCAAAATGAGCAATACAAGTTAGCAAATCTATAAAATTGTGATCTGTTCTAAACATAGACTGACAGTACAGCTATTAAACTTCAAAACTTTCACTTTATATTTAATCATCTTTTATAACAACTTTTACATAATTTCAATTAAATTAGACTTTATTGGGTAGAGGAGTTTATCTTAACAATTAAATTAGACTTTAACGGGTACTTGATGCCAATGAAATAGTTAATCATAGAAAAACTCTTTGAAATTGATATTTTTCTTCTTCACATGAACCAAAGTTGATTACTCAATACCACATCTTTACTTGTCAGAAATAAGATAATTTTTGTTATATTTTAAAAAGAAGGATGTCCGAAGAACCAATGCCTGTCTATCAAATACTTTGCGACCACTTAACGAGAGTAACTGACTTTCAACATATACAATTAGATGGAGAGAGTAACTGACTTTCAACATATACAATTAGATGGAGAGAGTAACTGACTTTCAACATATACAATTAGATGGAGAGAGTAACTGACTTTCAACATATACAATTAGATGGAGAGAGTAACTGACTTTCAACATATACAATTAGATGGAGAGAGTAACTGACTTTCAACATATACAATTAGATGGAGAGAGTAACTGACTTTCAAAATATACAATTAGATGGAGAGAGTAACTGACTTTCAACATATACAATTAGATTGAGTGAGAAACTGACTCCAAACATATACCAGTAGACTGAGTGAGAAACTGACTCCCAACATATACCAGTAGATTGAGTGAGAAACTGACTCCAAACATATACCAGTAGATTGAGTGAGAAACTGACTCCAAACATATACCAGTAGATTAGGTGAGAAACTGACTCTAAACATATACCAGTAGATTGAGTGAGAAACTGACTCCAAACATATACCAGTAGATTGAGTGAGAAACTGACTCCAAAAATATACCAGTAGATTATGTAAGTTATTGACTTACTTAAACTAGTAGATCGAGAGAGTAACTGACTTCTGTCATTTACCATTAGATCAGTAGAGTAACTGACTGCCAATATATAACATTATATCAAGTGAGTTACTGACTCCCAACATATAACATTAAAATCAAGGGAGTAACTGATGCCCAATTTTTGGTTTCTCAATGCTCTTCCAACTTCAAAATTTTTTTTTGCCTTTAAAACATTTTTGAATTCGACCGTCACTGATGAGTCTTTTATAGACGAAACGTGTGTCTAGCGTAAGTGTAAAATTTTTGTCCTAGTATCTAGGATGAATTTATTCCCAACATATACATGTACCATTAAAATCAAGAGAGTAGTTACAAGTAGATCATAAGAGTAACTGACTTCCAACCTATGCCAGAAGACTTCTATTAGATCAAGTGAGTATTACGATAAACTGATATTTAAAGACCTATTTATAGACAAAATTTAAAATTTGCACAGAGTAAGTAGCTGTTCCTCAAACAATTATCCATAGGATGTGTTGATATCTTTATACTATAATACTACTACAATCAGCAGGCTTTAATACTCATCTTAATTAATCATATACAATACCACTGATACATCCTATCCTACTATAGCTCAAACATTTATCAATGGAATTCGGACTAGGAAAGACCAAAAATCAAGGCAAGTACAAATCAAATGTATCTTTTTTTCTTGCTTTTCTTTGAAGTGGCTTAATGATCTATTACATTTAATTTCTAAGACAATTAAAAAATATGTTTTATCAAACATCTTAAAATAAGCCTGTTATCATATCAGATACCTGGACTTCTATTCATGTTATATCTAGAAATGTAAAATCCCATTTATCTTTGCTTTCCTCTCAGTCTGCTGTTAAGATATTTCTAAATAGTGTCACTGCTAATCAAAGTAACATACTGCAAATAACATGTACTGTTAAATGGTTAAGAAATCTATTTCCAATAAATAACTATCTGTTGTTTACTATAACTGAGAGAGCTTATTATCAAAATAAAACTTACTTTGACATAAATAACCAATGCAATTTCACAGAGATATGTCTTGCTTTTTAGAAATTTCGATAATGCAAATGTTGAAATAGAAAAAAGCAACACTTTTTAAACATGTAAGTTTAGCAAATATTCAAAGTCAATGAACCATGACTGAAGGTATATGGCTAAACAATCTCCATGGAAATGAGATGAGCCATTATGCTAATACAACTGCATACCAAATACTATTGACTTATCATAAGTAGTTCTCTTTAAACAAACCTAAACACAAACTAATACATGTAAACTAAATAAATTTCCAAGTCAATAAAACCTAACTGAGGGAGAGGGTAAAAAAATTTCCATGGTAATGAGATGTGCCAATGTTATTACAACTACATACCAATTATCATTGGCCTAACACTACTGGTTCCCCATAAACTGACCTAATCACAAACTAATACATGAAAACTAAGCAAAAGTTTCAAAGTCAATAGACCATAACTGGGTCAAATAATCTCCATGGTAATGAGATGTGCCAAAACTTATACAACTGCATATCAAATATCTTTGACTTACCACTAGTGGTTCACCATAAACTAGACATTATCACAAACTAATACATTGTTGACGCCGCCGTCGCCAGAAACAGCATACCTATGTCTCGCTTTTTGACTCCGTCAAGCGAGACAAAATAAACTTTTTTCTAAGCATTCAATAGATGCAAACAGTACTGTATATGAACTGTATTTCTGTAGTTGTTTTTTGTTGCTGTATGATATCATAGTTTTTTTTGTTTTGTATTGTGTGTCCTTGTGTTGTGCTGTTGCACTGGTCTGAACTTACGGGGTGGGTCACTTGACTGCCTCAAAACATGTTTCACCAGCCACAATATGCATGTTCCTGTCCAAAGTTAGGAGCCTCTAATTCAGTTGTTGTGGTTTATTGCTGACTATCATAATTAATTTAGTATTTTGTTTTGTGCATTAATGATAGTCTGTTGATTTTGAATTGTTGTTGTTCTATTATGTTGTGACCTTTTACAGCTTTCTTTGCTGTATTGGTTTTACTCATTGTTGAAGACTGTACAATGAACTACAGTTGCTATCATCTTTGTCATTGTGGAAAGTTGTCTCATTGGCAATCATACTTTATCTCCTTATTTTCCTGCCATATCCAGCTCGACTCTCCAGTTGGAAGTCAGTGAAAATGACCTGATGTCATTATACAGCCAACATCATTGACGTTAAAGTTGCAGTGTAATTAAAAATAAGGTTGCCACTTAGATCTTCATGAAGGTTTCCTCCTTCAGCCTGATAAATTAATCAGACACTGATGCATTTGATGGGTTAAACTACTAGATTATCATGCTGCAATTATGTTTTAATAACTGGTATGTCAAACAGACTTTTGGTATAAAACTCAAACAAACCCCACAAGGAGTTATATTTATATGTCACATGGAATTCTTGACAAAGGATTTGCTCTCTGGGAATCTTACAAGTTTTATGTCTTGACATCAAATTGTCACCTACATATATATCTTTACAAATCTACTCCATTCAAGACCTCACTTAAATCTTCAATTACATTAATCCCTTATTCTTGAACATAACATCAAAAGGATAATCCTTAAATGATGTAAAAAAAATTCGTTAAGAAAGAAGGATGTAATTCACTACTGCTACTAACTTAAATTGTTATAAAATTTCACATTTCTGTTGTTCAGATTTCACTGAATTCAAAGAGAATTAAATATTTTCCCATTATTATGTACCATGTTGCATTATCATTAATATTGACCAATAACTTCAATAGTTATATCTTATTTCTTTGTGTTATTATTACAAAAATTATATAGATTTTGAATATTCTATATTCAATTATAAAAATAAAATTTAAGTTTCTATTGAAATGGTTGAATCATATAGATTTTGAATATTCAATATTCAGTTATAAAAATAAAGTTTTGAGCTTCTGTTGAAAGGGATTTATACAACTTTCTTCTAAAGTAGCTTATTTTTCAATAATTTGATGTAGTATATAGTTAAGTAGTGGAGAAAATCAAACATTCTATCAGAAATCTTAAGATCAACATATCATAACATAAGTAGATATATCATATTAATCAAGTAAATATACTGACAGACTAATTAATGGCGATTTCTTTGATTGCTTAAGAAGATCGGAAATGAAAAAGCCATTTTAGAGGAGATTGTATTGATTGTTACGCTAATTGGTGTTACTGATTAAGTGGGTTTTACACATACCTATAGGAATTATTGATAACAATATATTAATTATCTATTCAAACCAATCAAAACTTCTTGTTTCAGCCTCTACAGAACTTTTATTGTAAAAATCAATTCTGACCAGACAGGTAAAAATGTGATGGATGTAATACACTGCAATAAAGTATTTAGGAACATTTCATGACGAGGATCCCGCTATAATTCACGTAATAAAGTAAATAGTACGTCACAATGATCATGGAATATATCGTGCATTTTAGAACTTCTGGTCACATGTTTCAAAAAGTTCAAAAGTTAGAATAAGTACATAAGAAATATCAAAGTGTCATTTATTTATAAAGATGACAATATCTCAACAAAAAAATATTAGTGAAAAGAATGGAACAGAATATATACAATGGGATTTACTGCTGAACCAATCAACGATTCATCCAAACTCAACAAATTCTAGCATGGAGACCGAGTATAACTGGGCCATATTACTATGGTCTCCGTTGATAATATTTGGAATTGCTGGGAATATACTTGTGTGTATGGCTATATCTATGGAGAAACGCCTTCAAACTGTGACCAATTACTTTCTGTTGTCTCTCGCTGTGACTGACTTACTTGTGTGTGTTATAGTTATGCCACTTAGCATCATTAATGAATTTACAGGTAAGAAAAACACATTCAAACACAAATTATTATTAATGATTATTTATTTATTTCTTATCTTTTATTTTTTTATAATGATAATTCATTTTGGAATTTATGAAACTTTGTGTCTTGCTGAAAAAAAAACAAAGTTATTAAAAGAAAACTTATCAACATTTTCAAAAGGAAATAACTACAACAATATGTTCCATTTCAACTTCAGTTCAAAGTAAATAAAAAATTTCCATGAAGAAAATTTACACAAAATAAAAAAAAAGTATAAGTATATTTTCGTCATTTTGATCGATTATAGCGATAAAAGCTTAAAAGCATGGATTTAACATTCAAAATTTATTAAAAACAAACATTTTTTCAAAGTGATTGGATAAAAAATAGATTAATATCCAAAAAAATATGTTATGAACTGGCATTACATTTGACTTTGGTAGAAAACAAATAAGATGTTAAATGACTGTTTTACCCATTAATTTCTCCATTTGTAGAAAAATTCCTGTACATCATTCTTAGCATTTAATTCCATTTGATTTCAAACTGACTTTGTATATAACAACTTATTCATTTAACCTTCATTAACCATCACAGTTATTAAGTATCCATCTAAAATCTGATCCTAGAAACCTTATATAAAACACACTTCATACAAAATAATTCCAAATCAATTCTTGAAACAATCTTTTCAGTTATTAAAAAGCTATAAAATCACTACTTAAAATAAATTATTTTCATGCAAGATTTCCTTCATTTAAAAAATCATTATTGGTTTTCATTGTAATGAAATATTCACCATTGATATCATCAAAAATAACTAGTTTGTTTCATGATGTTTATATCTCATTACATTATCAGATCACAAAGCACTTGGTGAGGAAATTAACTGATTCATTATTTCATCTCATAACTAATTATTTTTTTCATCATGTATAAACCTTGGAGTATAACACAGCATATGAGTACTGAAAACAAGGAGTTCCAAAATTGGAAATGACTGAAACAAATTTGAATTTGTAATTTTCTACTTTGGTCATGTGCTTATGTAGATGATCTCATTTATTATCTCATAGTTTATAAGATCAACAGAGAAAGAAACTTGACAATAACTGATTCATTATATTTCCAAGTAATATATGCATGACAATCAGACCATTTAAAAGAAGTAGCATGAAATCCTGTCATTTTCCTGTCTCCAATAATTGTGTTCCTAACTTGTACTGTGTGACGTCGGACTATTGTTCAATTTGAGCAATGCTTTTGAAGAAAGTTTTCAATACAAGATATTGCTATACTTAAACCTGTAGTTTTGGTTCAACAATTACTTAATCAATTACATTACAAATGTTACAACCAAACATTGATTTCTTGTTTATTTATAATAAAATCATTGTATACGCAAACAGTAGGTGAAAAATAAACTTCTATTAATATATACATCAGTTATAAATGTATACAATGGGCAAACAATACACTTATATTAATATATATATATCAGAGATATCTCTATACAAAAGAAAAAATACTTAAGCAATAAATGCATTTTTTAAAAGTATATTTTATATAAAGGACAGAAATCTGTGTTTCATATAGAAAATAAACATCATTTACATCATTACTTTTATATGCTAAAAAATCCTTACAAAACAATAAAATTCTTATAAATAAAAATAAATTGGGAATGTGTCCATGGTATACAGATGATGCCCCCACTTGCATATAACTTTATAAAGGGACATAACTCAACAACTGTAAAAACGATGCTTCCCAAATTTGTATTTGATCTGAGTTTTGTGGTAATTAGCATTGATTATAAGTTTCATAACATTTAGTTGAAGCAAACTAAAGTTAAGAAACAGAAACAAAAAATTCAGCAATTTTTCCATTTGTAAAGGGGCATAACTCTAGAATAGTAAAAGTAACGCCCTCAAAATTCAAACTTGATCTGTGTATAGTGGGAAGAAGCATTGTGTAAAAGTTTCATAACATTTAGTTGAGGCAAACTAAAGTTAGAGAACAGAAACCGATTTTGGACATACATACAGATGGACATTAGTGTGAAACTTACTGCCCCCTCCACTACAGTGGGGATGTAAAAAAAACAACCCTACACCAATAAATTATATATGCTGTTTTAAAGAAACATGTATTTATGCATCTCAATTGTAGACAATTTCTAATAGAGACAAGGCAGACTGGACTCTCTTCCCTCCATTATGGCAGAAACTTCCAAGTTTTTGTTACATTTTCTGCTTTTTGATTGCCCCCTTTTTTATTATCTCCTCAGACACATTTATTGATAAATTAGGGCCTGTACAGTAATAGTGAATTTCATTTTGGGTGAAATATTCACTTCATAAAGTTATTGACCAATCAGATAATTTCTCAAAGATGTATGTACAAACTTTTACTAGATCTTTACCTACAATTTAATTGTACTAGTGATAAATCTATATCTGTGTTATTTAATTACTTATTGCAATTATGTAATACATAAATGTTACGTGCAAAGGGTCACAATATCAACTAACTGAGAAGATAGTCTGAACAATCTTTTGCCTCTAACATTGCTGATAATAAATTTCTTAATTATCGCCAGACCTTAAAAAAAAACATGCAACTAATAACTAAAATTTTAGCCTGAAGGACTGTGGTATGATTGACAACATTAAACTTGCTACAGAAATAGCCTGCATATTCCAAAGGCTGAACAAGTTTTCACAAAACAAATGCAGAGAGGAAACCTTCAAGTGCTAAATCTTGTCAATACTAATTAAATTACAAGTATAACCACCACATAATAACAAGATTTTACAAGGTTTTCTAATGTCATAACTAAGTACTTCAAACTGAAAACAGTGTCTGGCTCCTAAATGGTTTTCAGTAAGATAACACTTATTATAACAATTTTTGACAAATATTTCTGACTATTTGATCATTGTTTAGTTATAAGGTAGAGGACTTTTGTAATGCACATGTCTTATTCTACATACTCTTATTTTTTATTTAATTCGTTTTTCAACAGAAACTGTGATGTAAGCTTATATACCACTTTAAACTGTGATTAAATAAAACAACAACTTGTATATAATGGCTATTTACTTCATATTATACTAAAACTTAACTTCTTATCTGAAATAATTGAAAACAAAGAACTTTAAAATTAATTTTAGATGGTTTAAATACAGATAATTTTAGATTGGTTGGTAATACACTTTCTAAGATTGTAATAATTTGGATTGGTAATACACTTTAGATTATTGATTAGTTACAGGTTACCTACCACAGAAGATGACTTATGTCTACACCTGTTGATTAATGCTGCCAAACTTATCTTAAAGCAATTCATTTACTTAGCTTTAAAGAAAAATGGCATTATTATATTTGACCATTCTACGCTGGAAATTTATTTATTTCACATTTTTAAAAAATAATGTTTGTTTTCAATATACATTGGAACAAGCTATGTCTTAACTTCCTGCCAGCTGCTGCATCTCTCAAATTGCAACAGTTGACTAAAAACTGAGTTATTCTGTGCTATTGTTTTTTGAGAATTCCAATGGTTTTTGTGTTTCCTTTTGATTATTAGCACAGTCAAATTATCCCTTCATATCAATCAATTGTCTTGTAACTGGTCATGTTAAAAACCGTATGTATACTAGACAGCTGCATGAGAAAATGTCTTGCTCACAAATCAGAGAGAAACAGGACAGGGATTCCTGTAGATTTAATACATGTTTCTGGATGTGGAATTTCAAAAGGATCTGAGTCATCTGGAGTAAGGAAAAGTTGCCTTCTTTATTTCTGATTAATGTCATAATAGAACTATAGAATGACTGATCATTAAAATCTATACGAATTCAATTCTTAATTTCTTATTTATTTATTAAGAAAAGCATCAATTTATAACTGAGGAATGAACCTTGAACATGTGTCAAAATTAGAGGATTGTTTACACTATACGTTAGTTATTGTGAAATGGATCACGGAAACAAGAATTGAAAACCCACAGACAAAACTGTTATGGAATTTTAAAACTGGTTCTTGAACAAACAAGTATATTTTTCTAGAACATTTTTTAGTCTAAAACTTCTATAACTCATCTGTTTTTAATCTTTTGAACAGTTTAACGGGAACGGGAACGGAAAGACAACTTCACACTGTCATTTTACATCATAATATAGAAATAGTCAGGTGTTCAGATCCAAATTGATCAAACAGAACTGAAGTTAACTTTAATTAAAATCACATGAGTTTTGTATGATGTATTGGTTAGAACAGATTGTTTCTACATTAATTGTCTCACATAACTGAATGGTCAATGTCCTACAGTCCTTCCTTCTTTTCATGTTATTTATTCTATAAGATTAGATACTCTAAAATAAATATGGTCAGAAACCTTTTTGGCTGATGGACTTGAGAAAATTAATTCAGAAAACCCCTTTAGTTGTGGGAGTTATAATTTTGGTTAATAGTGGTCTAACATGTAAGATGAATCAGTGTTATAACAAACCTATTTAGATCTCTATATAGACCTAATATCCTTATAAAACCTTTCTAATTTCCATATCTAATCTTAACTATTGTTTTATAAAGCCCTTGACAGGATAGGCAACAAATACAACCAGTGACATCAGAATATCTATTTTACTTGCATGGAAATCATCATCTTTTTAATTTCATGCTTTAAAATGAAACTGACAGCCTTTCGGAACTAGATTACACTTTTGTCAACTTCCAAATATTTTAATCAATATTATGAAAAAACAATGAGTTTTCTTTTCTGTTGTAAGTTATTAAAACAGTTATCTGACTAAACAATATGCCATCCTTACTCCATTGATTTAACAACTATATATGTGATATAGAAACAGAACAATGTATATGGTAATAGGACTCAGTCAGGATGTTCTTTTCAATGTTAGACTGTACATACAATAGGACAAGAATTTAATGCATAAAAACAATTCCATTGATGACACCTTCTCCACTTGGCTTTTTTAAAACAATTTTTGTCTGTCAGTAGGATAGAAGGATGAAAAACAAGAATTATTGAGATTATACTGTCTTGTACAACTTTTAAAACATCATTTACAGTTAACAAACGTCTTTATACCAACAATAGTCAACTAAAATATAAGGAGAGACATCTGGTGACAGGATAATTGCCCACATTTGCTAACATTATACTGCAAGGGCAAGGACACACTATCCTTTTGGAAAGTGCATTGTAATTTACTTATTTTGCCTCATCTGATATTTACAAACATAAGAAAACCTTTACAAGACAACAGTCAGTCTCTGATTACAGAATGTTTTCAGTGTAAATATTCTGACATTTTGTCTGGGATCTCCATGACATTAAACATTTTATAATCAACAGAAATAAGATTCCTATCTACATATTGCTGGCACAAAAACTTCATTCACACACCAGCTTGTTCTACCTTTGTCAAACTGTGTGTTAAATAAACTCATAGCAATACCTGATATTACAGAGATGTAAGATAAACAAAATCAGCAAGAAACCAGATATTTGTTGAAATCATCTAAAAAGTAAACAGCTGAGGTCATTTCAATACCACAGACTCATTTGATCATTAAAGTAACATGGTGGCACATAATCCTAAACGTTTCCCACTCTCTGACTACCATTGTGTGATTACTAAATATAAACTAGCTAATATATCTGGTGGTATGTAAAAAGATAAAAAAAAAAAGGTGCTAAATGTGAGGAGAAATAGTACCGCTGCATGTGAGAACTATCCAAACAGTGCATGATTAGATGAAAATCACTTTATACTGATTTTAGCATTCATTTCAAATATCAATTTCCATGAACCTGAAAATAAAATTAATTTACCAGTGCTGACAAGAAACAAAGACCAAACAGATTATGAGTGAAATCACAGACCATTGAACACTAACCACACCAATGGATAAATGGACAGTTATAAAATTATGAACTAATTGACTTGGAGGGGATTACATTTGTGTACTAGTTAACCCACAAGAGTGAAAAGACCAACATGTTTCTCTCACACTCTCAGCCCACTGATATCAATGGTTTCATAAATAACTATTCCTTGCTTGCCTTGGTCAAAATGTTAACTCCAGTGCAAAAACATGGAAGAAACTTTACAACCTAAATTTATCTATAACCCACAATAATTGAGTCTGTATGTCATTAAAAGAAGACTACAACAGATCAAACTAATATCAGGTACACAAATGTGGAACAAATGATATTTTGTGAATTGTAACTATTCTGAACCAACTCACCTTATAGATGATTTAATAAGAAACATATCTAATCTATCATGCAACAGAAATTAATCCAATGCTTTAAGTTACTGTAAACTTATAAACCTCTTCATATACACCCAAAAGGATGACCATGTGGCTGCATTGAGTGACCAATTCCAAAAATCTTAATTTATAGTCCTCCAACATTCTTAGTCCAATGATATTTCACACACACTTTATTGTTGAAGACCATTTGTTAACTTCTTGATGCCAGGTTTACTGTGTACCAAACAATATATCCCTAGCTGCCAGGAGATATGAACCAAAGAACCCTTCTGTGTACTAAATAACCTTTGTACCAAGTGAACATTATGGAAGTCCATGACTGTCTTCTGATGTTAATTGTTTTATATGTTCGGTGCTTTATTCATTATGTTCAGTATAGTATCTATATTATGTTCAGTAGTTTTCCTATTATGTTCAGTAGTTTTGACATTATTTGGTGCTTTTGTTATTATGTTCAGTAGTTTCATTATTATATGATGTGGTATTGGAATTATGTTCGGTACTTCTGGCGTTATATGCAGTGCATTTTTCATTATGTTCAGTAGATTCAGTATTATTTACAGTACATTATGTAATATCTTCTGTGGTGCCGGTTTCTTTATATTCGGCAGATTCTTCATTATGTTCAGTAAAAGCATCAGTATTATACTCGGTTCAATCAACAATATGTTCAGTGGTTGTGTCAATATGATGATGCAGTAAAAGTCGGAAAATCAATAACGGAAATTGAACAAAAAAAAACAAACTATCGCGGATATTTTCGACCGACGTTTTCTTTTCGTGGAAACCTTTACGGTATGGAATAAAAATGGAAGAAATGGAAGCAGTATTAAATCAGCTTGGTTAACTTTCACACTTTTTCAATTTTCACAAGGAAAAAACACTCCTGACTTAATTTGTAAGATGTAATGATTGATTGATTGTTGTTTTCTGAAGGTACAGTGGCAAATAGTTCATGCATATTTATGACGGAATGAAGAATTTTTTAAACAAGAAATAAGAAGTTGCATGCATTGTCGTTGATAAACCCTGACAATAGAGATGAAAAAAGACAAACAGCAAAAATAAAATATAAAAACATATTCTTTTGTATTCCTAGTAGGTAACCCTTTTTGTTGGTTGGTTGTAGCAAATAAATCTCAAGCACCGACTTTTAAGAGACCACCAAAAATCATATATTTATTTGAAGTAACCCAAGATATGTGAGGTTGTGGATGAGGTTTATAGAATAGAGAAAGTTGATTCACAAATATGACAATACCAATGATAATTCATGGTAACACGGATTAGCCAGCCATGAACCTGTATTTGTATTTTCTCAATCTATTCCTCTTAACTCTGGCTATCTTTGGTGGATCTAGAAACTAAATCTAGAAATATGTTTTTAAACGCTGTGTTCGATAAAAGATATTAAGTTATTGGTTAGGGTACTTTCTAGTCTCTTATTAAACAAAAATGGCCATGTTGTATGAATTACTTAAATAATATGAACCATAATTGTACAGAAATGGTGAAAATTTGCACAGAATTAAAGTTTTGCACTTTGTATTTTGATATTCATGACCTTTCTAATAGACAGTCTATGGTAATCATATTTACACTTAGACCTTGTTAGTTTTTGTGTATACTGTTTGAATTTGGAAGATTAAAAAAAATGACATTCATATTGATACTCAGTGTTAATTGTTTGTAGCACTTTGTACAATAATTCATTCTATACTCTTGCATTATTTCACAGTAACCAGCATACATTTCCATGAAACTCTTTGAATGGATGCAATTTATGAATAGTTGTTTTCTATTTTTTCCTGCCATTGCAGAACTCTTTCTTGTCAATAAAATATGTTTGTCAGAACTCTATCACGAACTGTTTTATCTTTTTTGTAATAATTTCTGACACCATGTAGGAGAAGGAGGCATTATTCTCTTTTCTGTAAGCCTCATACATAACCTCATGTCTTGGGTTATTTCAAATAAATATCTGATATGCAAGCGCCTTTTAGCGGGGTAGGATGCAGAACTCTAAAAGAATATCTACAAGAAGATTGTTGGTGGTCTCTTAAAAGTCGGTACATGGGATTAATATGCTACTAGCCAACAAAAAGGGTTAACTACTAGGAATACAAAACCTATATAATATGTTTTTATATTTTATTTTTGCTGTTTGTCTTTTTGCCTTCTCTCTATGGTCAAGGTGTATCACCAACACCGCATGCAACTTTTTATTTCTTGTTTAAAAGTTATTCTCTCCGTCAGAAATAAACGTGAAATGTTTGCCACTGTACATTCAGAATACAACAATCATGACATCTTACAAATTAAGTCAGAAGTGTTTTTTCCTTGTGAAAATCAATAACGTGTGAACGTTAAAACAAACCGATTTAATACTGATTCCATTTCTTTCGTAGAGGTGTCCATGAAGAAAACGTCTGACGAAAATATCCGCGTTCGTTTTTTTCAGACAATTTTCGTTATTGATTTCCTTACTTTTTACTGCATCATCATATTGACACAACTACTGAAAAAATTGTTCATTGAACCGAGTATAATACTGATGCTTTTACTGAACATAATGAAGAATCTGCCGAATATAAAGAAACCGGCACCACTGAAGATAATACATAATGTACTGCAAATAATACTGAATCTACTGAACACAACGTCAAAAGTACTGAACATAATGAAATATGCACCGAATATAACGTCAGAAGTACCTAACATAATTTAAATACCACTGCATATAATTATGAAACTACTGAACATAATGTCAAAACTACTGAACATAATGTCAAAACTACTGAACATAATATAAAAAATACTGAACATAATATAAATACTATACTGAATATATTGCATAAAGCACCGAATATAATATAAATACTATACTGAATATAATGCATAAAGCACCGAACATATTAACCATTTAACATCAGAAGACAGTTCCATAGAACATCATTGTATGTTAGTGTTTCTGAGTATACCTTTAACTGAGTAATTATACTAAGTCTTGGTGTTCACTTCACTCCATTCAGATAACAGACATGTCAGACAACCATTCATAATTTACTTCACCTAGTTGGCAGAAATATCTGACCTACTAACTCCCTCACTACTATGACCTTATTTACATCACCCAGCTGGCAGACATGTTTGACCTACTAATTCACCCACTACACTAGTTTACTGAACACCACCCAATTTCAGTCACGTTTTACCTACTAACTCCCTCACTCTTATGACCTACTTAAACTCATCCAGTTGACAGACATTTTCGACCTACTAACAACCTAACTACTATCTGATTTTTAACTCATCAATCAATCAATCAATCTTTTGAATACCTCTTTAAAAGCATGTCTCACCACAAATTTCTCTTCCAATGATATAATTTTAAATCTCCCAGTTGTCAGACATTTCAGCCTGTCTATAACACCAGTTGGCTGACACGTCTAACCACAACTGTTCCTGTTTTCACTGTAAGTTCTTAACACCTGATTTAAAGGTTTCACCTGTCAACAGTTAAATCAGTATCATAGTGAGGAATTTTTGGCAAGCTTTGAACTGCATGGAGGTAAAGGAAATAAAAAAGGATATTAAAATATAGTTTACCCCCTACATGCTCATGTCCTATGTAACAAACCAAGATATCAATGGGCAACAAAAAACAACTTTGACAAATGGTTCAAACACTTGTTAGATACTGTTGTAATTTTCACTTTTGCATACCTCCATTTAATTCCATTCATACACTGTATTAAAAAAAAAGAGACAATCACAAAAACTGTGGAAGATGAATTCAAAGATTACTTGCAATGTCTGCAATGGGAAAACATGTACTTGTATTACTAGAATATCATTCTATAACAAAAATCATTTACTATTTCTTGGTAAACAACGCAATTTTGTTTTACCATTTTTGTATGTATATAGAACATCTATTATTGGTCAGCAGATAGACATTCTGGTAGCTGCTAGGGTGAGATACAGACTAACCTTACTAAGACGTTCCCGCAGTTCTTAAAAAAATGATGAAAGGCTATCAATGTATTGGGTTAATGCATCTAAGTTAACATTTACTTATAATGTGCCATACATACTTCCATGTTAAATTAAGTGAGGAAGACATTTCCTCACCCAAACCTATCAATTTCTGAAACAATAAAGTTTTGCCAGTGGAAACTAATATGGTCAGTGTCATAGGTGGGCTGGCTCACCATATACATCCCTGGTCAATCAGTCCAAGGAAATATTATTCACAGATCAAAAGGAAAGTCTTTCTACTTATTGTATATTTGGAAAAACAATTTTCAAGGTTCACTGTGAATTCAAGGCAACTATTCTTGTTGTTTTATTGAGGTTTCTAGAACAATGCCTTCAATCCATTAAGACAATACAAATCAGGTTTTCTTGAAAGCAGATTTGGAAATCTGTCAGTCAATATTTCTAGCTTCCAGTAGAAAGTTAAACTAAATTCAATAAAGAATCTACCATAGTTAAAAAATTGCCTTAAGATCATTTTAACTTGTAACAACACTTTTTAGTACTGACAAACTTGTTACCATTATGCATTCAAATGGAATAAAAGAAATGATTTTTTGAGTAGGACAGCAAAATTTTGATAGATATTGTGAATATATAGCCCTGGACTTAAAATAGCATAATACAATTTGTAAATTTTCTACTGCAGTTACATCTTACAGTCATCTAACCCAAATATTCTAGTTATAAAAGAGAACATTATTTAAGTTTTAGTGAATTAATATATACTGGATAAATGACAGCTATGTACAATGAGCTGTGTACTATGATTAGGAAAATATTCTACAGAAAAAACCTATCACATAATGGCAAATTAGGGGGAATACAAAGGATCCTTTAAAATTGAACATTACCACAAAAAGAAGGGAGATTTCATATTTCCAAATTTTAAGGTTTACAAAAAATTTTGGAAAGCAATTACATCTGTAAATGAGTTATAAAGGTTTTCTGGGTAAACTTTATTTTTATTGTTTCGAAAAAATATTTAATTTGCTTGTGCCAGACTTTATAAAATATGTAGGTTTATTATCTGTCTGTAACGATGATGATTGTTATAATCAACAGAAGATTGTTAGTGCTGTCTTAAACATTTTATTGGTTGATCTATGAACTTTGACCTCATGCATATTAAACTTATATTTCTTATAAGAGCTAATCATAATCAATACTTGCTTATGTTTAAAGAGAAAATGATATATTTGCTTAAGACTGGTGCCAAGAGTAATTAATTGGGGTTATTGAAGATTCAATGTTATCATAATCTGCATGGCAAACAAATAAAAATAAAAAGCTTGCTTTACTTCCAGGTAAATCATTTGTACATGTATCATGGTGGTCCAATGAAAGGGTTTCACTATTCAAAAAGGGCCTTATTAATATTATGAAATTTAGATTAATGAAAAACAGGAAATGATACATTACTCCCTAAATTTTTTAAAAAGGGAGCTAAGTAGAGAAGTACATTTTATATCTGCTTTTAAGTACCCAATACAGTAGTCACCAAATAAAACATTTAAAAAAAACAACTCAATTTAATAGATAGATTGGACATGCTACATGTCTAGTCTGGTAATTTGTCTTTGAATGCATAGTATACTGAAAATCTTTGATGATAAGGTTGCCCTTTTAAAATGAATCATGAATGTTTAACTTTCATCAATTTTCTATACATATATGAGGTCAGTGGAATCCTGACCTATGCAGGCAGACATTGGGTTCCTTACAAATGATTCAATAGATCAAGTATTGTCAATCATAATTATTAGAAACAGAAATTCATGCATTGTTGTGCTTAACATCTCCCCACTCCTTACTTTAAAGTACCAGAAAGCAGAAAAAATGTGTCAGACAAATCTGATTTGTGCTCAAACTTTCCAAATCATCACTGTTAAACAGCTGACTAAATATGAAGTATTCTTTTTAGAAGTTTCTTTGAAAAGTGTGACAGAATTGGAGACAACATATAGTAGACCTATAACTAGTGTATTACTTTCTTGGTGACTACGTCCTACTGAACTGTTGCTATGCCATCTTCAAGATTCTCTTCAATTATCCTCTCTGTGCAGAGAGTTTATCCTAATATTTTATAACTTTATTATATGATTCAGGTTTATCTTCCATTCAACAGAACTACGTTTTATTTAAAATCCATAAGTTTTAATACTAGAAACATCAATTTCTTAATCCACACAAATCAATATCAATAAACTAAAGTAACATTGATAAATCTTCTGCTAATTTAACACAACATATTAATGACGTTAATCAGTAGGCAATTGTGACATCAGAATTCTTGGTCAACTCTGCCCCACGATAAATCATATTAAAACAATGCTTATGGTTATGTATTCAAATTATGGTTGATCGGTTCATTCTGAATTCTTCTATAATAAATATATTTTCCTATTTATGTTTTTTTTTTAAATTTTTCTTTCCAGATTTATTTGTATTTCTCGTATTAAAAGCCAATTTAGAAGCTGAAAAGATTCAAATCTATTTCGTCAAAACAAATTAAAAAGAAATCGTAGTTCCTCTTATTAAGTATGTCAAGTAACGTCAAAGAAATTATCTATTTCTTAAAACTTTAACATTTAGAGCAGGTTATAAAATATTGTATTTAAGGATATGAACCTTAAGATAGGCAATTAAGTAAAGTAAGAAAAAAAAGATAAAATCCTTAGGCCCATAAAAATGTTATAAAGTTTTACAGCAATTTACTATATTCCAAGTAGAGGCTATAGAATGTGTATTATAAAGTCTGGTATCATTATAAAGTATAAGTATCATTGGCCTTTTTGTTGACAAACTTTGGTTTTGTTTATTATACTTTTATATGATATGTGAATTAGAGAATATTTTACAGTGATTAGAATCCCAGACTGCTTTTTAATGATAGATGATTGTTAGACGTAATTGATTTGGCTTTTTCTTCCAGGGTATTGACCTTGCTAACTACCACTGTTTTCCCTGCAGCAGGGTTAAATTGATTTGCCTATCCAATTTTCTGCTTCTATTTTACTCTGAAAATATGGAAAAAAGTTTAATCCTTCTGAAGTTGAATGGAGGAATTAGAAATAATCCAGCTAGGATTTTAACTTCAATATTTGATCAATATATAAAAAAGTGTTTAAAAGGAATAGAGCCAGTAACCTCAATGAACGGCCCTGTAAAGGGTAATTTTTAAAACTTAAAATGTAAAAAAGTGTTTGTAATGCTAACATATTATTTTAAAGAGTAATATAAGAAAAAACTGTTTATCTGCTTCCTTATTATAATTATATTAACCAGAAATAAGTACAGATTTCATTTTAGTCCATTTTTTATAGAAATTTGTTATTTTCTTCGTAACCGTATATTTTTTGAATTTATACATGGCACCACACCTGAGGCTCAATGAAAGTTTGGTTGAAATGTAAAGAATATGGAATATTTAAAAGTTTTTCAGCAAAAATATTTGTGGGCAATAATTATCTCTTGCATTAACTTCACATGTGCTTGATAATGACACCACTTTAAGTGGTACTACCACAATATTAACCTTAACTGAATCTTTAAGACAAGTGACATTTAAAAACATACAGGATGCATTAGAATGTAAGTTACCGAGTACTACATCAAAATGTAATTAATCATCAAAAACATTTTCATTTTTGATATTTCAATATTGGAATAACCTCATTAACACTGTAAAATAACAATTAACACTAATTAAACAAAACTTGTCAGCCAATACACACTAATTAAGTAATCATTACACTATAAGCACTTATATTTCTATGATTTATTCATTAGCTATTGTATGTTCTCAAAATAACCCAACTAAAACCATTTTCATATCTGGAAACTAAAATAAGACAATAAAGTCAGCAAATGGTCTAAAGCCTTGTCAATATTTCTCTAATAATGGACTTGATGACATTCTGTATGTGCCTGTCTGGAACCTGTAATTCAGTGGTTGTCATTTTGTTGCTGTATATCCTATTTGTTGTTCATAAATCATACTGTTAGTTTTCTCACTAAGAATATTCAAATATAACTTATATGAAAGGGAGGCAGACATGTTACTGATGCACCACTGATTCATTGAGTTTGAGGGGTGTCAAAGTTGTTTACCATGACTTTCAATGTTTGGTTTTTATCCTTGCCGACTTTTGATGTTCAGATTTTATCCTTGTCTTACAGAGTGATGGTTGGTAATAATTTTTGACTCAACATTGAGGAGTTTTGAAGTTGGAGAGCAGAAACAATATGTGACAGAGAGATGGACAATACATTAATGCCTTCGACTTATTACTGAATAACAATATGTGACAGAGAGATTGACAATACATTAATGCCTTTGACTTATTACTGAATAACAATATGTGACAGAGAGATGGACAATACATTAATGCCTTTGACTTATTACTGAATAACAATATGTGACAGAGAGATTGACAATACATTAATGCCTTTGACTTGTTACTGAATAACAATATGTGACAGAGAGATGGACAATACATTAATGCCTTTGACTTATTACTGAATAACAATATGTGACAGAGAGATGGACAATACATTAATGCCTTTGACTTATTACTGAATAACAATATGTGACAGAGAGATTGACAATACATTAATGCCTTTGACTTATTACTGAATAACAATATGTGACAGAGAGATGGACAATACATTAATGCCTTTGACTTATTACTGAATAACAATATGTGACAGAGAGATTGACAATACATTAATGCCTTTGACTTGTTACTGAATAACAATATGTGACAGAGAGATTGACAATACATTAATGCCTTTGACTTATTACTGAATAACAATATGTGACAGAGAGATGGACAATACATTAATGCCTTTGACTTATTACTGAATAACAATATGTGACAGAGAGATGGACAATACATTAATGCCTTTGACTTATTACTGAATAACAATATGTGACAGAGAGATTGACAATACATTAATGCCTTTGACTTATTACTGAATAACAATATGTGACAGAGAGATGGACAATACATTAATGCCTTTGACTTATTACTGAATAACAATATGTGACAGAGAGATGGACAATACATTAATGCCTTTGACTTATTACTGAATAACAATATGTGACAGAGAGATGGACAATACATTAATGCCTTTGACTTATTACTGAATAACAATATGTGACAGAGAGATGGACAATACATTAATGCCTTTGACTTATTACTGAATAACAATATGTGACAGAGAGATGGACAATACATTAATGCCTTTGACTTGTTACTGAATAACAAAGCAGAAATCCTTATGTAATAAATCTATAGAGAAATTTGGCCCCAAAACTTCCTCAGGGTTGAAAGACAATAAATAAAGAGGTTATGACATTTGGGACAACTTTGAACCTGGAATATCTCTACTACGTTGAAATAGCACTACACAAAATGGTTCTAGAATCTTTACAAACCTCACTGGACAATTAAGACTATATAATTGCTGGATGACAATAGTTGTCAAGCACAGACCAGAATGGAGAATGACATTCCTTCCTTTAATCAATAAAGTTTCTATCGAAATATGATTTCTTCATAAAATTATACATTACTGACAGGAAATACAACACAATGTATTGTAAATATTATAATATGAGAACAGAAACCTAGGCCTCTGCAAGATACAACACTATATAAATAACACATGGCTGAGAGGGTGATAGAGCAGATTGTTACCCAGAGAAAACATTGTCAACTGAAGCGAAGCCAAGGTTGACAATGTCTTTTTGAGAGATAACAATCTGCTCTACACCTCTCAGATATGTGTTATTACTGTTGATTAAATTTCAAATTCAAATAAATAAATTATGACGTCTTGTACATAACAACCATCCATATTTAATAAAGCGCACACTTGATCAAGCGTCTCCGTGAAGGGTAATAGAGTATTTGCCATAGGATAGACTTGTATTTAATAAAGCGCACACTTGATCAAGCGTCTCCATGAAGGGTAATAGAGTAAATTAACACCCTCGTATTAGCCAATCAAAATCTGGCATTTTGACATGAAGTATACTAAAATGTATTGTAAATATTATAATATTAGAACAGAAACCTATGCCTCTGCAAGACACAACACAATGTATTGTAAATATTATAATATGAGAACAGAAACCTAGGCCTCTGCAAGATACAACACATTGTATTGTAAATATTATAATATGAGAACAGAAACCTAGGCCTCTGTAAGATACAACACAATGTATTGTCAATATTATAATATGAGAACAGAAACCTAGGCCTCTGCAAGATACAACACATTGTATTGTAAATATTATAATATTAGAACAGAAACCTAGGCCTCTGCAAGACACAACACAATGTATTGTAAATATTATAATATGAGAACAGAAACCTAGGCCTCTGCAAGATACAACACATTGTATTGTAAATATTATAATATGAGAACAGAAACCTAGGCCTCTGTAAGATACAACACAATGTATTGTCAATATTATAATATGAGAACAGAAACCTAGGCCTCTGCAAGATATAACACATTGTATTGTAAATATTATAATATTAGAACAGAAACCTATGCCTCTGCAAGACACAACACAATGTATTGTAAATATTATAATATGAGAACAGAAACCTAGGCCTCTGCAAGATACAACACATTGTATTGTAAATATTATAATATGAGAACAGAAACCTAGGCCTCTGCAAGATACAACACATTGTATTGTAAATATTATAATATGAGAACAGAAACCTAGGCCTCTACAAGATACAACACATTGCATTGTAAATATTATAATATGAGAACAGAAACCTAGGCCTCTGCAAGATACAACACATTGCATTGTAAATATTATAATATGAGAACAGAAACCTAGGCCTCTGCAAGATACAAAACAATGTATTGTAAATATTATAATATGAGAACAGAAACCTATGCCTCTGCAAGATACAAAACATAGATGTTTGGTAAAAACATTTAAAGTAATATGTTCAAAATTGTAAAGAATGTCTTTTCCAAAGCATCTTTAAAGGAGCAAAGTTCTCTCTGATCATGATCCAACACAAGTCCATTCTCAATTTTAAGATATTATAAAAAGAAAGGATATTGCTTAGCATGAAAATATACTATGAAACATTGCTTTTTAGCATGTCCCCGATTTCTTAACATAATTTGATACATATGAAATAATACAAGAGTTAATAAATATAAAAATTTCTTTAAACCTGAGACTGAGTTCTATTATTTCAATTCAGTGGATGAAGACATTTTTGTTTTTTGTATTCTGTGTTTATATCAATTGTTTGTATTATGTTTGTTTATTTATTTTTTCAGGTCAGTGGTTGTTTGGACCAGTTCTTTGTGATTTTTTTGTGACTGCTGATGTCTTCATGTGCACATCTTCTATACTTCATTTATGTACGATATCACTTGAAAGATTCATGGCTATACGAGCACCTCTTTCAAACCGTAATAAATCAAAAACTGTTGTGATATTAAAAATAATAATGGTATGGGTTATAGCAGTCACAATATCAAGCCCGATTACAATTCTAGGATTTGTAGACGAGTCAAATATTTTAAGTGGGAACTACTGTGTTCTAAGCAACAAACATTTTATGATATATGGATCAATATGTGCTTTCTTCATTCCACTTTTCATCATGATTTTATCCTACAGTATAACTTTGTATTTACTCATACGACAGTCTAAAAAGTGTCAAAGAGGAAATCATAATGGTAAACCTATAATGAGGAGATCGTTGAGTCGAAAACCTGTCCAACGCCGTCCATATGTACGATTTCAATCAAAACTGACATCTCCGAATGGAAGTATTGTGGGGAATGCCGATAATCAGTTTTCACCAATGATAGGTAGAAAGCCAGGTAGAAAACAGCGATTACGTCCCAGCTTAACTTTTCCTATTCAAAAGAATACCCCGTATCTTAGTCCAGGAGATGTGTCACCTGACAAGGAATGTTCTGTGTATCATTCACAAGAAGTGCTAAACAGTAAATGGGATAAAAAGGCAAACTTTAATTTGTCAAGTCCCTCAGCATTATCTAGACTGATAAAGAAACATCAAATGGAGCTTAAAGAAGCGAGAATAAAAACAGATGATGTTCAGACTGAACAGAAAGCTTCAAAAGTCATAGGAATAGTATTTATAATATTTGTAGTCTGCTGGGCACCATTTTTCATCGTCAACATAACTTCAGCCTTGTGTGATAAATGCTTCTTTAGTCAGACACTGATTTCAACTTTCGTATGGCTTGGCTTCTTATCAAGCACAATCAATCCTATCATTTATACCATGTTTAACAAAACATTTAAAATGACCTTTAAAAAGCTAATACTTTGTCAATATGATACGCTTCAACGTAAAACACGGGTCCAACGTTGGATGTTAAGTAACGGGATCAGTCACTATCCAACCAGCTCCAGTACTGTTAGCTTAGAGACACCATGCTGACAAGACATAAAAACCATCTTATAGTCAAGTACAATTCACCTGTCAAAAGTCAATTAATCATCTCAAACTGTTTTTAATTGTCTCAAAGATGGATTTCCAATATTAAAATAATAATATATCTTCTTTAATTTCTACTTCAACTTTATTTGTTGTGAAATATTTTGATCAAGTGTTATCATTAAACACAAATAATAAACATCAACAAAAATAACCACAGCTTCTATTGTAAAATTATTAATATCATTGGAAATAAATAATCTACTGATAGATAGTAAACATCAATAGCAGAATATCAGGTATCAAATTTAGAATCTTTCACCTTTTTTCTATGATCATTGGGTGTTTCTATCAGCAATGTTACAGAATTTATAGTTTCTTCTGTTCAGAATGCATTTATAGATGTGTGATTACAATCATAAGTGGATCACCAGAGAGACAATTACTCAATAAATCATGGCAAATCTTATTACTGATTTAGAACAACACAAAATCAGGGACTACTTGGACCCCTGGTTTAATGTTTTACAACAATAAATACCTACCCTTTGGTAGATTTGTTCATGCTTTATTGATCCAGGTTGGTAGATTTTTGCTAGAATGGTGATTTCACAAAATCATTAAAAGAACAAAAATTCTATCATGGAACATGGAAGAAATATTGGTTCCTTTATAAAACGTCATTAGAATTGAGGGCAGAAGTCTTTTAATTTTGTTCCATAATGTGTTCTTTTAAAATAGAACTTTTTCTTTGCTATATTATGTTTTGTTTTGTTATGACAATAAATAAAGATATCAAGTGGTTTAACACATTAAATATTGTCTGGTTGAAGATTACTTTACAGGTGGACAAAAACCTTGGAAAGAAAACTTAACAATGATCAATTACATACACATAATAACTTGGTGTAAGTGTTGACACTTTCCAGCAAGCTTAGTGCCAGATGACAGGGGTTTAACCTGGGTTTAGCTTAGACTCTGTGTAATACAAAACAATAACAACAGCAAATACTACTTCTGATTAAGCTACCACATATATATCTGTGGCTTGTTGACTATCCTTGAGGATGACCCATATAGCCGTGTGTACAAAACCAATCTGATAAATCTATCTCTCCTTGTATCTGACCCATTACAGATCTGATGATGGACATAACAACATCATTCACATGATCAAAGTCATCAGTAGAGATGCCAGATAACAGTAAAATCATTCATACCTTTTATAAGATATTGTTTTCCCATTCTGCAAGTATTTATTGTAATGGTTTTAAGATTAAAAGTTTATCTGAAGTTCATAGCCAGAGTCAAGCAACAAAAACCAACTGTTAAAATGTCTGAATTTGCTTTACTAAATAGAACAAATATATAAATAACTTTACCACAATTGTTAAATAACATAGTTTATCTTGAACGTCCAATAAGCATGAACTTTAGAACTCTCTTTGTACACTGTAAGTGAGGGTCCATCATTTTAATGCATCAAAGTCCTGTTATTTCAGAGGAAAAACAAGAGGCTGTCACAACGACAGCAAACCGGATTTATTAATATTTATTTGTGTCCTGGCAATATCACAAGAACCATTACTGATGAATGGTGAAAGTGAAAATCGTCAATATCAAATTTGACCTCCATTTTGTCATCAGTATCAACATCTTAAAATTTGAAAAGCTTAGATTGAATGGTTCATGAGTAAATGCAACAACGTGAATGGAAACGCCATTTCACAATCTTTCAAGAACCATAACTCCTGAACGGTAAAAGTCAAAATCGTCATTATTGAACTTGACCTCTAATTTGCCATCAGTAACAACATATAAAAATTTCAAAAGCTTTGGTTGAATGGTTCATGAGAAAATGCACGGACACGACTGGAAACACCATTTTTCAATCTTTCAAGAACCATAACTCCTGAACGGTAAAAGTCAAAATCGTCATTATTGAACTTGACCTCTATTTTGTCATCAGTAACAACATATTAAAATTTGGGAAGCTTTGGAAAAACAGTTCATGCGTAAATGCACGAACACGACTGGAAACACCATTTTTCAATCTTTCAAGAACCATAACTCCTGAACGGTAAAAGTCAAAATCGTCATTATTAAACTTGACCTCCATTTTGTCATCAGTAACAACATATTAAAATTTGGGAAGCTTAGTTAGAACAGTTCATGCGTAAATGCACGGACACGACTGGAAACTCCATTTTTCAATCTTTCAAGAACCATAACTCCTGAACGGTAAAAGTCAAAATCGCCATTATTGGACTTGATCTCCATTTTGTCATCAGTAACAACATATTAAAATTTGGGAAGCTTTGGTAAAACAGTTCATGCGTAAATGCACGAACACGACTGGAAACACCATTTTTCAATCTTTCAAGAACCATAACTCCTGAACGGTAAAAGTCAAAATCGTCATTATTAAACTTGACCTCCATTTTGTCATCAGTAACAACATATTAAAATTTGGGAAGCTTAGTTAGAACAGTTCATGCGTAAATGCACGGACACGACTGGAAACTCCATTTTTCAATCTTTCAAGAACCATAACTCCTGAACGGTATAAGTCAAAATCGCCATTATTGGACTTGATCTCCATTTTGTCATCAGTAACAACATATTAAAATTTGGAAAGCTTAGGTAGAACAGTTCATGCGTAAATGCAGGGACACGACTGGAAACTCCATTATTCAATCTTTCAAGAACCATAACTCCTGAACGGTAAAAGTCAAAATCGCCATTATTGAACATGACCTTCATTTAGTTGTCAGTAACAACATATTAAAATTTTAAAAGCTTTGGTTGAACGGTTCATGAGTTAATGCACGGACAACATTTGATTCCCGCCCGCCCGCCCGACCGACCGACCGACCGCCCGCCCGACCGCCCGCCCGCCCGACCGCCGTACATCCCCAAATCAATAACCGACATTTTTGTCACAAAAATCCGGTTAAAAATTCAGAAAATTCTATGTAAAAATATTGTATGCTACAAATAACAGTATAGAATGTAATAAGAATGTAACGAATTAGCTGCAATACAGAGACACTTACTTCTGTAACCCTTATTATTAACATGACATGATTGTTACACTTTGTATGCATAACTTCTCGTAGACAGTAAAGAGTTTAAAATATACACACTTCTTTCTATAATTCACAAAAGCGAAGTACTACCACTTATAACCCAAACAAAGAACCCTAGGACCACCTCTGTTAAGCTAGGAGGAGACCAGTATGACCAAATCAAGACCATATTGGTAACTTATTAGGTAAAGCAAAATATATATCTGCCATGTAACTCAGCATTGTGGCAAATATTTGTTTCAATCAGAACTCTGGTTTCAGATTAAAAAATAATCTCTATTACTTTGGACAGATAACAAATGTAGTAGAGGTGTCAATAACTCAAACTGGTCCTTCATGTCAGATCAGGGAACCAGTCAAAACTTGATGTTTATCATTATTTACCACATATGAGGGTTAAACTAAGGACTCTACCCCCATAAAATACTGATAAAGAAAGAAAAAAAACAGATATAAATATTACATATCACATAGTTATTAAATATGATAATGAATTTATCTTGTTTTATGAGAAATGTCAAGATTTTGACAGAAAATACACTGAAGTCTAGAGTTGAATCTGTAGAAATGTTCCTATACTCAAGACAGAATACATCGTTAAACAGATAAAGAAGACGTTGTAAGGTGCAATGTCTTATCATTTCAATGTATATTTTATCATCATACTCATCAAATGGTTCTGCAGTTTTGAATTTTATGGAAATGTTTGTTTTTACTTGAGCTAATGTCAGCAACTGTTTTAAAGCTGTTTATGTATTGGTACTGAATACAATCAAACAGTTGAAAGATTTTTTTCAATAAATTTTAATCTTTGGGTGTAATTCAGACTATTTCATTACTTTTTAGACCATTAACCTTCGGAGCCTAATAGAATGTATTTGCAAACTAACCTATCTGGTTAGATCAAATCACTTAATTCTTATCTTTCTAGTATCCTGTTTCCACTGAGAAATATCATCTAATTACAGAACATCTTGATTGTAGGAGCCATGAAAGTGTGGATGGTGCATGATAAGATTTTATCAAGTTTTTGTTTCATTTCATTACAAGTGTTTACAAAACTCTGCAATTAAGATACAGAATCAAAGCAGCATGTCTAGTATCAATTTACATAAATATTTCAGCTATCTACCATTTCAACAATATACACAAGGATACACAGGGTATAGGGGACAGAAACTTAATGAAATCTTAATCTACCATTTCTAGAGCATGGGGGACAAACACATAATGAAACCTATCTACCATTTACACACTACACATAAGGATACACGGGGTATAGGGAACAGCAACTTAATGAAACATATCTACCATTTCTAGAGTATGGGGGACAAACACATAATGAAACCTATCTACCATTTCAACACTACAAACAAGGATACACGGGGTATAGGGAACAGAAACTTAATGAAACATATCTACCATTTCTAGAGTATGGGGGACAAACACATAATGAAACCTATCTACCATTTCAACACTACAAACAAAGATACCCAGAGTATAGGGGACAGAAACTTAATGAAACCTATCTACCATTTCAACACTACACACAAGGATACACAGGGTATAGGGAACAGCAACTTAATGAAACATATCTACCATTTCTAGAGTATGGGGGACAAACACATAATGAAACCTATCTACCATTTCAACACTACACACAAGGATACACAGGGTATAGGGAACAGCAACTTAATGAAACATATCTACCATTTCTAGAGTATGGGGGACAAACACATAATGAAACCTATCTACCATTTCAACACTACACACAAGGATACACAGGGTATAGGGAACAGCAACTTAATGAAACATATCTACCATTTCTAGAGTATGGGGGACAAACACATAATGAAACCTATCTACCATTTCAACACTACACACAAGGATACACAGGGTATAGGGAACAGCAACTTAATGAAACATATCTACCATTTCTAGAGTATGGGGGACAAACACATAATGAAACCTATCTACCATTTCAACACTACAAACAAGGATACACGGGGTATAGGCTACAGCAACTTAATGAAACATATCTACCATTTCTAGAGTATGGGGGACAAACACATAATGAAACCTATCTACCATTTCAACACTACACACAAGGATACACAGGGTATAGGGAACAGCAACTTAATGAAACATATCTACCATTTCTAGAGTATGGGGGACAAACACATAATGAAACCTATCTACCATTTCAACATTACAAACAAGGATACACAGGGTATAGGGGACAGAAACTTAATGAAACCTATCTACCATTTCAACACTACACACAAGGATACACAGGGTATAGGGAACAGAAACTTAATGAAACATATCTACCATTTCTAGAGTATGGGGGACAGAAACATAATGAAACCTATCTACCATTTCAACACTACAAACAAGGATACACGGGGTATAGGCTACAGCAACTTAATGAAACATATCTACCATTTCTAGAGTATGGGGGACAAACACATAATGAAACCTATCTACCATTTCAACATTACAAACAAGGATACACAGGGTATAGGGGACAGAAACTTAATGAAACCTATCTACCATTTCAACACTACACACAAGGATACACAGGGTATAGGGAACAGAAACTTAATGAAACATATCTACCATTTCTAGAGTATGGGGGACAGAAACATAATGAAACCTATCTACCATTTCAACACTACAAACAAAGATACCCAGAGTATAGGGGACAGAAACTTAATGAAACCTATCTACCATTTCAACACTACACACAAGGATACACAGAGTATAGGGAACAGAAACTTAATGAAACCTATCTACCATTTCTAGAGTATGGGGGACAGAAACATAATGAAACCTATCTACCATTTCAACACTACAAACAAAGATACCCAGAGTATAGGGAACAGAAACTTAATGAAACCTTAATCTACCATTTCAACACTACACACAAGGATACACAGGGTATAGGGGACAGAAACATATTGAAACCTATCTACCATTTCAACACTACACACAAGGATACACAGGGTATAGGGAACAGAAACATAATGAAACCTATCTACCATTTTTAGAGTATGGGGGACAGAAACTTAATGAAACCTATCTTCCATTTCAACACTACACACAAGGATACACAGAGTATTGGGGACAGAAACTTAATGAAACTTATCTACCATTTCAACACTACACACAAGGATACACAGGGTATAGGGAACAGAAACTTAATGAAACCTATCTACCATTTCTAGAGTATGGGGGACAGAAACATAATGAAACCTATCTACCATTTCAACATTACAAACAAGGATACACAGAGTATAGGGGACAGAAACTTAATGAAACCTTAATCTACCATTTCTAGAGTATTGGGGACAGAAACTTAATGAAACTTATCTACCATTTCAACACTACACACAAGGATACACAGGGTATAGGGAACAGAAACATAATGAAACATATCTACCATTTCTAGAGTATGGGGGACAAACACATAATGAAACCTATCTACCATTTCAACACTACACACAAGGATACACAGGGTATAGGGGACAGAAACTTAATGAAACCTATCTACCATTTCTAGAGTATGGGGGACAAACACATAATGAAACCCATCTACCATTTCAACACTACAAACAAGGATACACGGGGTATAGGGGACAGAAACTTAATGAAACCTATCTACCATTTCAACACTACACACAAGGATACACAGAGTATAGGGAACAGAAACTTAATGAAACCTATCTACCATTTCTAGAGTATGGGGGACAGAAACATAATGAAACCTATCTACCATTTCAACACTACAAACAAAGATACCCAGAGTATAGGGAACAGAAACTTAATGAAACCTTAATCTACCATTTCAACACTACACACAAGGATACATAGGGTATAGGGGACAGAAACATATTGAAACCTATCTACCATTTCAACACTACACACAAGGATACACAGGGTATAGGGAACAGAAACATAATGAAACCTATCTACCATTTTTGGAGTATGGGGGACAGAAACTTAATGAAACCTATCTACCATTTCAACACTACAAACAAAGATACCCAGAGTATAGGGGACAGAAACTTAATGAAACCTTAATCTACCATTTCTAGAGTATGGGGGACAGAAACATAATGAAACATATCTACCATTTCTAGAGTATGGGGGACAAACACATAATGAAACCTATCTACCATTTCAACACTACACACAAGGATACACAGGGTATAGGGAACAGAAACATAATGAAACCTATCTACCATTTCTAGAGTATGGGGGACAGAAACATAATGAAACCTATCTACCATTTCAACACTACACACAAGGATACACAGGGTATAGGGAACAGAAACATAATGAAACCTATCTACCATTTCTAGAGTATGGGGGACAGAAACATAATGAAACCTATCTACCATTTCAACACTACACACAAGGATACACAGGGTATAGGGAACAGAAACATAATGAAACCTATCTACCATTTCTAGAGTATGGGGGACAGAAACATAATGAAACCTATCTACCATTTCAACACTACACACAAGGATACACAGGGTATAGGGAACAGAAACATAATGAAACCTATCTACCATTTCTAGAGTATGGGGGACAGAAACATAAAACATATCTACCATTTCTAGAGTATGGGGACAAACACATAATGAAACCTATCTACCATTTCAACACTACACACAAGGATACACAGGGTATAGGGAACAGAAACATAATGAAACCTATCTACCATTTCTAGAGTATGGGGGACAGAAACATAATGAAACCTATCTACCATTTCATCACTTACAAATTAGGATACACAGAGTAAAGGGAACAAACACAAAATGAAAACTCTCTATCATTTCCAGAGTATAGGGGACAAACACAAAATGAAACCTACCTACCATTTAATACTTCAGATAAGGATAAACAGATTATGGGGGTGGGAATAAAGATCTGAACTTTAAACTTGAAGTCCCTTTTTGTATTTCCATTGTGAGTTCATTCCAACATATTCTGATACTTTTTTTCAACTCAAAATGCAATATCATCGAAGTACTAAAAGAGTACACATTATCTAATTACATTTTCAGTCCTTCATTTCTGTCATATTAAAATAGATGTGCAAAACTAGGTGTATAAGAAGATGTGTCAATCCCATACACATCCAATTTCCTTTTAATACAAAACTATATCCTTTTGTGGCTGCTGTCTTGAATTGAATATTTAAAATCATAAAATTCTGATTAGGTTTGGCAAAAGACTATTGATTGATTCATTCTATAAGTTTCAATCAAGTTTGAATGACCCCAGACTCCTACATTATATTTTTTTGTTTGCTATTGTTCATTGCTGATTATATTCCTTTGACAGTTGTGTTGCTTTCTAGCATATCTAGGACACACAAGCACATACACCCTAACCTCCATCTCTACTGCATAAAGTTGGGAGCCATCTTTAAAAATGGAAACACTTATAAATCTGGAGAGAGGTATTTAACCAGGTGACAATCATTAACACTAGATACAAGAGAAAAGAGAGTGCTTGTGATAATACTGAAACCAACAGTTTTAATAATTAGAATCGCAGACTGGATGAGCTAAAATAAATCATTATGTAATTTAATGTTTGTGTTAAAAACTTCCAAAAATCTATGATGTATTAGTAACAGAAAAGATACTTTATAAGCTATAGTTAAACACTGAATAGTACTAACTAAACAAGTAGAAGGTTGAAAACTTTGCCATCTTCTGCATTTTGAGAGACTAAGTACTTCAATGCAAAGTTTCTCAAAAGCATGTAAAATTTTCAGTATTGTTTTCTTCATCAGCCCTCAATAACATCTCAAATACAATAGTTTAAACCAGACCTATCCTCAATAACATCTCAAATAGAATAGTTTAAACCAGATCAATCCTCAATAACATCTCAAATAGAATAGTTTAAACCAGACCAATCCTTAATAACATCTCAAATAGAATAGTTTAAACCAGATCAATCCTCAATAACATCTCAAATAGAATAGTTTAAACCAGATCAATCCTCAATAACATCTCAAATAGAATAGTTTAAACCAGACCAATCCTTAATAACATCTCAAATAGAATAGTTTAAACCAGATCAATCCTCAATAACATCTGAAATAAAATAGTTTAAACCAGATCAATCCTTAATAACATCTCAAATAGAATAGTTTAAACCAGACCAATCCTCAATAACATCTCAAATAGAATAGTTTAAACCAGACCAATCCTTAATAACATCTCAAATAGAATAGTTTAAACCAGACCAATCCTCAATAACATCTCAAATAGAATAGTTTAAACCAGACCAATCCTCAATAACATCTCAAATAGAATAGTTTAAACCAGATCAATCCTCAATAACATCTCAAATAGAATAGTTTAAACCAGACCAATCCTCAATAACATCTGAAATAGAATAGTTTAAACCAGACCAATCCTTAATAACATCTCAAATAGAATAGTTTAAACCAGATCAATCCTCAATAACATCTCAAATAGAATAGTTTAAACCAGATCAATCCTCAATAACATCTCAAATAGAATAGTTTAAACCAGATCAATCCTCAATAACATCTCAAATAGAATAGTTTAAACCAGATCAATCCTCAATAACATCTCAAATAGAATAGTTTAAACCAGACCAATCCTCAATAACAATCTCAAATAGAATAGTGTAAACCAGACCTATCCTCAATAACATCTCAAATAGAATAGTTTAAACCAGACCAATCATTAATAACATCTCAAATAGAATAGTTTAAACCAGACCAATCCTTAATAGCATCTCAAATAGAATAGTTTAAACCAGACCAATCCTCAATAACATCTGAAATAGAATAGTTTAAACCAGATCAATCCTCAATAACATCTCAAATAGAAGTTTAAACCAGACCAATCCTCAATAACATCTCAAATAGAATAGTTTAAACCAGATCAATCCTCAATAACATCTGAAATAAAATAGTTTAAACCAGATCAATCCTTAATAACATCTCAAATAGAATAGTTTAAACCAGACCAATCCTTAATAACATCTCAAATAGAAGTTTAAACCAGATCAATCCTTAATAACATCTGAAATAAAATAGTTTAAACCAGATCAATCCTTAATAACATCTGAAATAAAATAGTTTAAACCAGATCAATCCTTAATAACATCTCAAATAGAAGTTTAAACCAGACCAATCCTCAATAACATCTCAAATAGAATAGTTTAAACCAGACCAATCATTAATAGCATCTCAAATAGAATAGTTTAAACCAGATCAATCCTCAATAACATCTCAAATAGAATAGTTTAAACCAGACCAATCCTCAATAACATCTGAAATAAAATAGTTTAAACCAGACCAATCCTCAATAACATCTCAAATAGAATAGTTTAAACCAGATCAATCCTCAATAACATCTCAAATAGAATAGTTTAAACCAGACCAATCCTCAATAACATCTGAAATAAAATAGTTTAAACCAGACCAATCCTTAATAACATCTCAAATAGAATAGTTTAAACCAGACCAATCCTTAATAACATCTCAAATAGAATAGTTTAAACCAGATCAATCCTCAATAACATCTCAAATAGAATAGTTTAAACCAGACCAATCCTCAATAACATCTCAAATAGAATAGTTTAAACCAGACCAATCCTCAATAACATCTGAAATAAAATAGTTTAAACCAGACCAATCCTCAATAACATCTCAAATAGAATAGTTTAAACCAGATCAATCCTCAATAACATCTCAAATAGAATAGTTTAAACCAGACCAATCCTCAATAACATCTCAAATAGAATAGTTTAAACCAGATCAATCCTCAATAACATCTCAAATAGAATAGTTTAAACCAGATCAATCCTCAATAACATCTCAAATAGAATAGTTTAAACCAGATCAATCCTCAATAACATCTCAAATAGAATAGTTTAAACCAGATCAATCCTCAATAACATCTCAAATAGAATAGTTTAAACCAGATCAATCCTCAATAACATCTCAAATAGAATAGTTTAAACCAGACCAATCCTCAATAACATCTCAAATAGAATAGTTTAAACCAGATCAATCCTCAATAACATCTCAAATAGAATAGTTTAAACCAGACCAATCCTTAATAACATCTCAAATAGAATAGTTTAAACCAGACCAATCCTCAATAACATCTGAAATAGAATAGTTTAAACCAGACCAATCCTTAATAACATCTCAAATAGAAGTTTAAACCAGACCAATCCTTAATAACATCTCAAATAGAATAGTTTAAACCAGACCAATCCTTAATAACATCTCAAATAGAATAGTTTAAACCAGACCAATCCTCAATAACATCTCAAATAGAATAGTTTAAACCAGACCAATCCTCAATAACATCTCAAATAGAATAGTTTAAACCAGACCAATCCTCAATAACATCTCAAATAGAATAGTTTAAACCAGACCAATCCTCAATAACATCTTAAATAGAATAGTTTAAACCAGACCAATCCTCAATAACATCTCAAATAGAATAGTTTAAACCAGACCAATCCTCAATAACATCTGAAATAGAATAGTTTAAACCAGACCAATCCTCAATAACATCTGAAATAGAATAGTTTAAACCAGACCAATCCTCAATAACATCTCAAATAGAATAGTTTAAACCAGACCAATCCTCAATAACATCTCAAATAGAATAGTTTAAACCAGACCAATCCTCAATAACATCTCAAATAGAATAGTTTAAACCAGACCAATCCTCAATAACATCTCAAATAGAATAGTTTAAACCAGATCAATCCTCAATAACATCTCAAATAGAATAGTTTAAACCAGACCAATCCTCAATAACATCTCAAATAGAATAGTTTAAACCAGACCAATCCTCAATAACATCTCAAATAGAATAGTTTAAACCAGACCAATCCTCAATAACATCTCAAATAGAATAGTTTAAACCAGACCAATCCTCAATAACATCTCAAATAGAATAGTTTAAACCAGATCAATCCTCAATAACATCTCAAATAGAATAGTTTAAACCAGACCAATCCTCAATAACATCTGAAATAAAATAGTTTAAACCAGACCAATCCTTAATAACATCTCAAATAGAATAGTTTAAACCAGATCAATCCTCAATAACATCTCAAATAGAATAGTTTAAACCAGATCAATCCTCAATAACATCTCAAATAGAATAGTTTAAACCAGACCAATCCTCAATAACAATCTCAAATAGAATAGTTTAAACCAGACCTATCCTCAATAACATCTCAAATAGAATAGTTTAAACCAGACCAATCATTAATAACATCTCAAATAGAATAGTTTAAACCAGACCAATCCTTAATAGCATCTCAAATAGAATAGTTTAAACCAGACCAATCCTCAATAACATCTGAAATAGAATAGTTTAAACCAGATCAATCCTCAATAACATCTCAAATAGAAGTTTAAACCAGACCAATCCTCAATAACATCTCAAATAGAATAGTTTAAACCAGATCAATCCTCAATAACATCTGAAATAAAATAGTTTAAACCAGATCAATCCTTAATAACATCTGAAATAAAATAGTTTAAACCAGATCAATCCTTAATAACATCTCAAATAGAAGTTTAAACCAGACCAATCCTCAATAACATCTCAAATAGAATAGTTTAAACCAGATCAATCCTTAATAACATCTCAAATAGAAGTTTAAACCAGACCAATCCTTAATAACATCTCAAATAGAATAGTTTAAACCAGATCAATCCTTAATAACATCTCAAATAGAATAGTTTAAACCAGATCAATCCTCAATAACATCTCAAATAGAATAGTTTAAACCAGACCAATCCTCAATAACATCTCAAATAGAATAGTTTAAACCAGATCAATCCTCAATAACATCTCAAATAGAATAGTTTAAACCAGACCAATCCTCAATAACATCTCAAATAGAATAGTTTAAACCAGACCAATCCTCAATAACATCTGAAATAGAATAGTTTAAACCAGACCAATCCTTAATAACATCTCAAATAGAAGTTTAAACCAGACCAATCCTTAATAACATCTCAAATAGAATAGTTTAAACCAGACCAATCCTTAATAACATCTCAAATAGAATAGTTTAAACCAGACCAATCCTCAATAACATCTCAAATAGAATAGTTTAAACCAGACCAATCCTCAATAACATCTCAAATAGAATAGTTTAAACCAGACCAATCCTTAATAACATCTCAAATAGAATAGTTTAAACCAGACCAATCCTCAATAACATCTCAAATAGAATAGTTTAAACCAGACCAATCCTCAATAACATCTCAAATAGAATAGTTTAAACCAGACCAATCCTCAATAACATCTCAAATAGAATAGTTTAAACCAGACCAATCCTCAATAACATCTCAAATAGAATAGTTTAAACCAGATCAATCCTCAATAACATCTCAAATAGAATAGTTTAAACCAGATCAATCCTCAATAACATCTCAAATAGAATAGTTTAAACCAGACCAATCCTCAATAACATCTCAAATAGAATAGTTTAAACCAGACCAATCCTCAATAACATCTGAAATAGAATAGTTTAAACCAGATCAATCCTCAATAACATCTCAAATAAAATAGTTTAAACCAGACCAATCCTCAATAACATCTCAAATAGAATAGTTTAAACCAGATCAATCCTCAATAACATCTCAAATAGAATAGTTTAAACCAGATCAATCCTCAATAACATCTCAAATAGAATAGTTTAAACTAGACCAATCAATCTGGGCTTTGTTAAACAAATTTTTTTTATCTTATTTACTCCATATGAATATTTCTTAGCAAATGGCAGAAAGTGTCTTACATGCATTTTTAAATTGACCAGTGTCCAGACAGAGAGTGTTCAATTAAGCTCCAGACAAACTACAGATGGTAGTCAATTATAGTTTATTTGTTTGTTTTTCATTACCAGAAAGTGTTACACTCAGAAGATATATAACTTCAAACATTCCTGTTTTAAATGAACAGCCTCTCATAGAAACCTTATATATCATCCTGTTTCTAGAAAGAGATAATTACCTGATAATAAGGTTTCATACAAACTTTTTATACTTTTCATTGCCAATTAACATCGCAACTAATGCTTTTGAAAATATAAAATTTTTCAATCTTTTATTGATGAACATCATTATAACCTGGCCCAGTTATGCATTTGAAGAATTAGCATATTTTGCGAAATTTGCGTGATTTATCCTCTTTCAAAATAGAAGCATTTATCAAACAAACTTAAAATCAATATCAATATAATATTTACCAGAGTAGAAAAAAGTATAATAAAAATTAAGAAGGTAAATTAAAAAGGGGTGGTCCAATAAAACTGAAAAGAAATTAGTACTTAAATCAATTGATGTGTATATTCATTTTTTTCAATGAAAGTCAGAGTGGGAAACTGGTGGAAATAGTTGTATTTGTAGCTCAATGTGGCAGAGACTTACTAGAACAGTCAAATACTACAAAAATAGATTGTTTCAACCAAATACTGCATGAATTCAAAGGAAACTAAAAAAATGACTTTGTCTAAAACTGGTCACATTCACATTGTTAAATAGCAAAACTCATCTTTTGTTGAAAAATTAATTACATTTCAGATAAATTCTATATGTTTTTCATTTGTTTTGAAATTTTATGTTTCATCTATTGAGAAACTGTATTTTTTTAAATGGAGTTTTCATGCTGGTACCAAATTTTACAACTTATTTAAAAGCTATTAAATAGCCCTGTATCTGTGTTGATTGGGATGTCTGTTCTTCTAAAGAGATTGTCTGGTTCACAGAGGACTGCCAATGTATAACTATAATCAATGATGGGGATGCATATACTGGAAATGTTGAAGGAGTTAAGATAAAAGTTTATTTGTAAATTATAATGACTTTGGATTCAAAGATAACACTGCAGAGTAACACACTTGTGTTTATATCAATATATTAAGAAAGTATTCCATTATTATTGTTGAAAATGGGAAATAAATAAGATATAATACTAAATAGAAGTTTTTAAGTACTACTTAATAGTTTTAATGACTTTGACTGGCTGTTAGCCAGGCACTCACACAGTCATTTTTTTTTTTGTCTTTTTTTTTTAATATTATATGGAAAGAAGGCTTGCTTTTAATCCATGTAAATGAATAAAATTTGTGGCTTTTAAAACACTTTCATTTACTTTCATAGGACACTCACAGAAGTTAGGAGAATCAAAAGTAATCATTTTAAATAGGGACCGCTTTAACCAAGAAAGTCTTAGTGTGGCAATCGTAAACATAGGCTTAACTTATGTGGGCTGAAACATAAGTTTCAGAAATGTATTCAAGTTTGTTAATTGATTTAATGTATCAAAATCTTTAAAGTAAAACAATTAGAGAAGTTCTGTTATTTGTACTAAAAAGTAATACTCATAACCCACTGCAAAGAATGGGGAATAACTCTATTTATGACAAGGGACACTACTCTGTCAGGTCTAGATACAACTCAATACACTACTACAGTTGTCTTTCTTGTCATAACAAGTCAAACTTTTTTTAAATCTTTGTGTCTGTAAAATCAATGTCTAATTAACAATACAACAATTTACATCAAGAGTCTGTTAAATGGATACCTGTCATTTATCATGCTTATCAATAATATTTGGTCAAATCACTGCAAGATCTCCTTCATAAATTATTGAAAACTAGAATTCTGCATTGACAATATTATATTGGTGTAAATTATAAAGATAAACACCCTCATAGATATATCCAATACATACAGTAAAAGTTCACCTACCTTACTTCAAATTCCCACACAGAGGATAAGTATCAACTGTTCTTACCTACAAAAATTAACAAAAATACTTATCATTTCTACGTGTGAACATTTCTATATCTAACATTATTTTTTAAAGTTGTCACTGCGATATCAATTGGTGCTGTAGTGTATCAAAGGTGTGAGTTCAAATCCTGTTGAGGGACAAACATTTGATAGCTAAATATCTAGTTCTAACACTGTTGGGTATAATTTTCAGACCTAAATAAATATTGGTATTACCCCTCTATATCAAACACAATGAGATTCAGGGGGCATATATATTGTATGGTTGTCAGTTGCTTTAGAATTGTTGGTATGATATACATATTTCTAGTGACTGTGATATAATTTGTATCATTATTGGTATACAAAAAATTGTTGAGTCACATTGCTGACAAATATGAAAATACATTGTGTGTAAAAAAAATTTAAAATATACACACGCTTTAAACACATGTCTTATGCCTATCTCTAGATTTGCCTTATAATACATCAATTGAAGTTATATCTTCAATAGGGGATGTGGTCAAGTGGCATAGAACTCTGCACACAAGGCTTTGTGATTGGTGCTGTCAAATCATGTACAGAGACAAAACTCCAACACTGCCAGGTTTACTCTTCAGACTATATATATACATCTGTACTGAGAGGGTAAAGATGTCAATTTAATTTCGGTTTAGATTGATAAATAAAAAAACAAGTTTGATGAAACCCTCAGAACTGTGGTAGAAAATAAATTCAACCGTTGCACATATAATAAACACTGCATACTAAAATTAATATTACAACCAGTGGAACCAAGATGAAACATATGAAACCATGATAAAATACATTTATTGCTACAACAAAAGGAACAATGAAAGAACTCCACAAGCCTACTGCCATGAAAAAACACATGTGAACTAATACTACATAAGCAGTATGCTATCATTAGTCTTTATTAAAGATTTCTAATATATTATACCATGGATAACAGAAGAAACTAAGCAAAATGAGAATTCAACAAAGAACTACTAGCAGTTAACCACATGCCAACTCCTCCAATTAATTGGTCAAAAGATTGACTTCATCATATGAAAATCAACAATTCATTTATTCATCTTAATATTAACTATAATAAACTGATAATGATCCTACAATCACCTGCAGGATAAACTGAAGTTAGATGTCAATTCTGATCTATTGAAGAAGATTGACAAATCAATTACCACTAATTATTCCTGGCTAAACAATGAACTTTGTTGGAAATCCTTGACAAGGAATTCACTCAAATCTAAGAAGAAAGGCATTGATAACACAACACTTAAGGTTAAACAACAATGATTTGAAAAATCATCTTTTATTTCAAATCCAGTAGAAAATCTACTAAGGAAGAAATAAATAAACAGACAAGGAGCAATCAGAAGACAATGCAATTCTTTTAAATATTAAAAAGAATTAAAATATTTTTCCAAAATAGCTTGCATGTTATTGAAAGTTTCTAGAAGAAAAAAATAAAGTCTTGAAGCTAGCTTTTATTCCGACTACGAACTAACTTTATTACTGACAGAAAGCCTCTTGAAACTGTATAGTTCAATTATAATGTACATGTTTAGAATCCACAAATTTTCCAGTGACATCACTTTCAATAAAATGTTCCAATCAATATAGAATTGTTAAGCATATTGTTTAGATGGTATTTACTCCAACCTTAAAATTTATGACAAAAAATGCCTTTCTTGTGGTAATTCATGCACAATAGTAAAGGATGAATGAATCAAAGAGTTAAGGAAATATGTTTTTCAGATATATATGACCACATCCTCCCTCTTGCTTGTTTACCATCAAAATCATGACTAATTTTTCTATCAATTATGAGTACAAAAGATTTTCATCTCAGTTCTCATACTAGAAGTACATGGTATGAAAGCTTAATTACACAATAACAGAAATATATAAACATTTACATAAGCTATTAGGTACAAATGTGTTTGGCTAATATGAAGTATTATAGAATAATATGTTTTATAAATACATGTACTGTCAATTCCAAAGAGGAAAACAAGAGAATATCTAGCTACCTATCAGGATATGAAATCTTAATGAGATCACTCAAGTTTTATATTCTGTATGGTAATAAGTTCACACAATTCCTGGAATCAGTGCAAACACTAAGTGTAAATTCAGGAATGTTCAGTGCAAAAATGCCATTTATTATTGTGATTATGGAACAATTGACAAGATAAATCATTTATTGTGATTTCAGGAAATGCTACATTCATGCTGTCATTATTTTAAATGCATTTATTCTTTATTTTTGTGAAACCTATCCTGGCGCAATTTTTTGCAATAATAAACACGTCTGAAAATTTTTAGAATTCAATCATGTTTTACAGTATAGAATTTTTGTATAAATAAACATGATCCTTCCAACAAAGTTTAATATATTTAGTATAATAAAATTTATTCTGTTACATATGTTTGTTAGTAATAAAGTGTAACAAGTGCTCTCTTTATTATACCAATGTGATGCAAGATGCTTTTTGAGGAACTAAAAATGGGACACAAATATATTGCCAACCTGGGTGAAGATAAGCCACCAGAAACCACAAAGACTTTAGGCGTGGTATTAATTGAGGGCCATTTTCTGCATGAAATGAGTCGTCCAAGTTATAATACTTTATTATATGAATCGGTCGCATCCGCCCTTCCTGACATTATGTTGACCAGTGACTCTTCTAGATATCACATGTGTAACAACCAAAGACATTTAAAATAAAATCCTGAGTGCTCAAATAAACTAAACATAATCCAAAGAGCTAAATGTCACATCTATATCAACCTGGAACACCAAAATAATCATGAGAGCACTTCTTTTACTTTTTAATATATATATATACTACAAACATATGTTTTCTGTGAAACATGATGTAATACAGATTTAGAGCTGTGATTAAGCCGTTGCAACAGTGACTGATATTAATATCATCACAGATTTCTGATACAGAAAGATTCAAATTGATTTTATTACACTAAATTTACTTGAATTTACTACAAAATCTATCAAAATAGTAAATCAAAGATACATAGTTTTTCTATCTTTCAAGTTGATAGAAATTTTGGTATTTTTCTTAAAAAAAATCTTTTAACATTTCACTTGCTTATCTATACTAATATTATACAATAGACAATCCACTAAACAAATACCATCAAGGTAATTGCTTCCTCTAAGATTTGTATCAAAACAAAATTTATTAATATAAATGATAAAATGTACTTTAGAGTTGAAAACAATAAAAAGTGATCTGATTTAACAAATCTCTTCTAAAACCCTCTCCGACTTTAATTTCAATAGTGAAAATATCTGTACTTTTAATAAGACAACCTAATGCTGTCCAATAAACCTATATCAAATCTATCCAGGCTGTTTTATCATCATGTAATATTCTTCAGGCCAATTCTAGATTAATCTTATTACACTTGGTCTGTTCATTTTGTAAATTAATCATTCCTCCCTTTTAAGCTTGGGAAAATAGAAAATAAATTAATTCAGAGAATTTTCATTGCATGAATATATACAAGTAAAAAATAAAAATATCAGAAATAAAAGATAAACTAGTTTCTATTGAATGGCATCCTTAACTTAAAAACTGAATTGAAAGAGGAAATAAAAACCAAAATGCCTTAAAAAATTTAAATATTAAAACAAGATAAGTAGACAAACAGATGAACAGAAAGACAAACATAAAGACAGAAAGATAATCAGACAGATTGATGGGGAGATTGCTATCCATACAAAATGTTGGTATCATGCCAAAGCTCTCTGACAATAGAAACTACAAATCTCTTTAACAGTCATCAAAAGCTAAACTGACAATAGAAACTACAAAGCTCTCTGACAGTCATCAAAAGCTAAACTGACAATAGAAACTACAGAACTCTCTGACAATAGAAACTACATATCTCTCTGACAATAGAAAATACAAAGCTTTCTGACAGTCATCAAAAGCTAAACTGACAATAGAAACTACAAAACTCTCTGACTGTCATCAAAAGCTAAACTGACAATAAAAATTAAAGAAGCTCTCTGAAAGTCATAAAAAGTTCAAATGACAAAAGAAACTACAAAGCTTTCTAAATGTCATCAAAAGTTCAAATGACAATAGAAACTACAAAGCTTTCTGACAGTCATCAAATGCTAAACTGACAATAGAAACTACAAAACTCTCTGAGTCATTAAAAACTAAACTGACAATAGAAACTACAAAGCTCTCTGACGGTCATTAAAAACTAAACTGACAATAGAAACTACAAAACTCTCTGACAGTCACCAAAAGCTAATTAACTAACAATAGAAATTAAAGAAGCTCTCTGACAGCCATCAAAAGCTAAACTGACAATAGAAACTACAAAGCTTTCGGACAATATAAACTACAAAGTTCTCTGACTGACATTAAAAGTTCAAATGACAATAGAAACAACAAATCTCTCTGACCTGACAGTCATCAAAAGCTAAAATGACAATAGAAACTATAAATCTCTCTGAGTCATCAAATGCTAAACTGACAATAGAAACTACAAAGCTCTCCTACAATATAAAGTACAAAGTTCTTTGACTGACATCAAAAGTTCAAATGACAATAGAAACTACAAAGCTCTCTGACAGTCATCAAAAGCTAAACTGACAATAGAAACTACAAAGCTCTTTGACAGTCATCAAAAGTTCAAAAGACAACAGACACTAAAAAGCTCACTGACAGTCATTTATAGCTCAAAAGACAACAGAAACTACAAAGCTCACAGTCATTTACAGCTCAAAAGACAACAGACACTACAAAGCTCAATGACAGTCATTAACAGAACAAAAGACAACAGACACTACAAAGCTCACTGACAGTCATTAACAGCACAAAAGACAACAGACACTACAAAGCTCACTGACAGTCATTAACAGCACAAAAGACAACAGACACTACAAAGCTCATTGACAGTCATTAACAGCTCAAAAGACAACAGACACTACAAAGCTCAATGACAGTCATTAACAGCACAAAAGACAACAGACACTACAAAGCTCATTGACAGTCATTAACAGCTCAAAAGACAACAGACACTACAAAGCTCAATGACAGTCATTAACAGCACAAAAGACAACAGACACTACAAAGCTCACTGACAGTCATTAACAGCACAAAAGACAACAGACACTACAAAGCTCACTGACAGTCATTAACAGCACAAAAGACAACAGACATTACAAAGCTCACTGACAGTCATTAACAGCTCAAAAGACAACAGACACTACAAAGCTCAATGACAGTCATTAACAGCACAAAAGACAACAGACACTACAAAGCTCACTGACAGTCATTAACAGCACAAAAGACAACAGACACTACAAAGCTCAATGACAGTTATTAACAGCACAAAAGACAACAGACACTACAAAGCTCACTGACAGTCATTAACAGCACAAAAGACAACAGACACTACAAAGCTCACAGTCATTTACAGCTCAAAAGACAACAGACACTACAAAGCTCACTGACAGTCATTAACAGCTCAAAAGACAACAGACACTACAAAGCTCACAGTCATTTACAGCACAAAAGACAACAGACACTACAAAGCTCACTGAGTCATTAACAGCTCAAAAGACAACAGACACTACAAAGCTCAATGACAGTCATTAACAGCACAAAAGACAACAGACACTACAAAGCTCACTGACAGTCATTAACAGCACAAAAGACAACAGACATTACAAAGCTCACTGACAGTCATTAACAGCTCAAAAGACAACAGACACTACAAAGCTCATTGACAGTCATTAACAGCTCAAAAGACAACAGACACTACAAAGCTCACAGTCATTTACAGCTCAAAAGACAACAGACACTATAAAGCTCTTGACAGTCATTAACAGCACAAAAGACAACAGAAACTACAAAGCTCACTGACAGTCATTAACAGCACAAAAGACAACAGACATTACAAAGCTCACTGAGTCATTAACAGCTCAAAAGACAACAGACACTACAAAGCTCACAGTCATTTACAGCTCAAAAGACAACAGACACTATAAAGCTCTTGACAGTTATTAACAGCACAAAAGACAACAGAAACTACAAAGCTCACTGACAGTCATTAACAGCACAAAAGACAACAGACATTACAAAGCTCACTGAGTCATTAACAGCTCAAAAGACAACAGACACTTCAAAGCTCACAGCCATTTACAGCTCAAAAGACAACAGACACTATAAAGCTCTTGACAGTCATTAACAGCACAAAAGACAACAGAAACTACAAAGCTCACTGACAGTCATTAACAGCACAAAAGACAACAGACACTACAAAACTCACAGTCATTTACAGATCAAAAGATAGAAGACACTACAAAGCTAAAGTGATTATTTACAGCCAAATTTAGATTAAAAGAAAACAGGAAGTAAAAAGTTTATTTACAGCCAAGATTAGCTCAAAAGACGACAGAAAGTACAAAGATTATTTACAGCCAAGATTGGTTCAAAAGACAATAGAAAGTACAGATTATTAACAACCAAGATGATCTCAAAAGACAACAGTAAGTACAAAGATTATTTACTGCAAAAATTAGCTCAAAACTTAAAGTCAACAGAAAGTACAAAGATTATTTACAGCCAAGATTGGCTAAAAAGACAACAGAAAGTACAAAGATTATTTAAAGCCAAGATAAGCTCAAAAGAAAACAGAAAGTACAAAGATTATTTAAAGCCAAGATTAGCTCAAAAAACAACAGAATGGACAAAGATTATTTACAGCCAAGATTAGCTCAAAAGACAAAAGAAAGTACAAAGATTAATTACAGCCAAGATTAGCTCAAAAGACAACAGAAAGTACAAAGATTAATTACAGCCAAGATAAGCTCAAAAGACAACAGAAGGTACAAAGATTATTTACAGCCAAGATAACTCAAAAGACAACAGAAAGTACAAAGATTATTTACAGCCAAGATTAGCTCAAAAGACAACAGAAAGTACAGATTATTAACAGCCAAGATTGGCTCAAAAGACAACAGAAGGACAGACTATTTACAGCCAAGATTGACATTATATAACCAAAACAACTACTGAAACTTATATACACCTGAAAAACACTATCATTAAAGAATATGAGTTGCACTTTCTCAAGAAAACTGAGCTCAAGTTCAGTGAATGCTATGAATAAATTGTAAGGGCTACTTGGTTCAGTTTCTGTAAACTTCACCTTGAGGTGTCACCATAAGAAGAAATCATTTCTCTCAGTGCCTGACATATATTTACATTTTTTTTTATTAAAATTATTCTTAATCTTTTACTGAATCTGATAAATATGATTGCCCTGAGTTCAACTTGACTTCAAGGACAAGAAGTGTAATAACTTTATGGTTTACAGTAATTACAAATAACTGTGCAAATGGAAGAAACATGTAAATTTATTAATATACCAAAATACATACAAAAATAACTTTTTATTTTAGATGTTAAATCATAAAACTGAAATTTCAGATGTATCTCTTATTCATGCAAAATTGTAAAGAAATGTTAGAACTTTCTGTATCTTAACACAGTTTTATTGAATTATTTATACCATTGAGTCAAAATCAAATTAATAAACATTCAGGAATTGAAAAGAATGTAAAATTTACAAATTTTAAGATTGTTACAAAATTACACAGAAATAAGTGAATAAAGGACACTAGTAACAGAAAAATAAACCCTTCATTTTGATGGACACATTAGAAAAAAAAATATATTATTAACACAAGCTGTTGTTTTATTGTTTACAAATTTTGCTGAAATTTAATAAAGCTTACTTGAATTATCATGAAGAGGGCTTCAAATGGGAGAAAATAGTACAGATTTAAGTACCTTTCTAATTAGAATGAAAGAACTATAAAGACAAAAATTAAATAGAACAATTTTTCTCTTTGAAAATCATGCATTGTGTTCAAATATGTAAAAGATACAGAAAAGCTTGAGTTCCTTCTACATACTTTACAAATTTTGATTCATAGACAAACAACATTAAATTGATCAAAATCATAATCCCGCAAGTTGAAGTGTGCAAGTTGAAGTGTGCGCTCAACTCCAATCTGAATTGATGTAGATTGTCAGTTTTCCTACCATAGGATGGTTAAAAAGTTCTTACAATTGCTTCAGCTTCCTCCACAAATGAAAAATGACCACTACGAAATAACACAATAGAGTTGAAAGTGGCACTGAACACCAAATATTCATTCAATCAAAAGCATTTTAACTACTAACCGTGATTTTTTTTGGAGGGGGGGCATATGCTTTCACTTAGTAATAGATAATGAATATGATTGAATAACAGGTTGATCAGGGGCATCTTTTGGGAAACAAAAATTAATTGGGGTCAAAGGAACAATCTTAATTATAGCATTGTAGAACCTGATGCTCTGCAGGGCGCAGCTTTATACGACCGCAGAGGTTGAACCCTGAACAGTAGGTGCAAGTATGGACACAACATTCAAGCTGTATTCAGCTCTAAATTTGGATTATGATTAAATAGTTGACACAGCATAGGTTTCTGACACAGAATGAATGTGGTCTAATGAACTTAAAAAAATTTTTTTGCCTTTGAACAATTCACTATGCTGTTGAGTATTAATTCTCTCAAAAAAATGTTTGAAGAAATATTCTTTTTTTTATGAAATCTGAAATGAGAAAAATTAAACACCCATCCCCCACCCCCACCCCCAACACCCAATTTTTTTCACATGCCCCTTTCCCTTATTCCAAAACTGATCTCAATTCAAATTTCTAATGGAGTTTGCAACAATAACTACTCATTTAAATATATCATAAAATATTAAAATGTAATCAAAGAGCTGATAGCTCTGAAGTGGAAGAAGGTGAATAAAAGGTAACTTGATTTACCATAAAAGCAGCCCCACTTACCCAGGCTGCTTTGTTCCATTATCGTTAAAATGTATTTTTTTTCTTCAAACAAGAAAAGGTCATAAGTACATGGATTTCCCATCCGTACAATCATTTTCTATGTTCAGTTGACTATGAAAATTAGGTAAAATCTTTAATTTGGCAGTAATTAAGAAGATCATATCAAGAGGAACACATGTGTACTAAGTTTCAAGTTGATTGGATTTCAACTTCATCAAAAACTACCTCGACCATAAACTTTATAACCAGAAGCAGGACGGACGGACAGACTAGAAAACATATTGCCCATAAATGGAGCATAAAAATAGTAAGACTTGTTACATACCTGCCAACTTTTGAAAGTTCCCATATGGGTTTTTACTGCACAACAACAAAATTAAAGGTTACAATTTTTAGCGATGTATTTTGCAAGATCTGGATTGTCTAGAAACAGTGTCATATTTGTATGAACTCACATGACTTACATGCCTTTTCCTTAAGTTTGTTTGCATAATTCTAGTTATATATTAAATCGGTAGAAAAATTATACATGAAGCTAGCAGAAGCTAGACTATTAGCCTAGTTGCACATATTGTGTGTTAACTTCTAAACAGTTATAAACAAATTTAATATATAAACTTCAATTTAATCCTTGAAAGGAGGTCTAAATTAATAAAATAATTTATAAATTTTAATTTTTTTATTTGTCCAAAATCATTTAAATTCATTTAATCAACATCCTTTTATGATTATTTGATTAAAATATTAATCATTTATAGTCTTTTTACCATTTACATTTTTAAAAGCAAAATAACTGAAAACAGGATAAAACAAAGGGAAGTAACAAAAAAGTATTTCAATATTCCCAATACACATCGTTTTGATAACACAACGGCAGTTAGCCGGAGGTAAACATCGTTGATTACCAGTATGTTTGACACCCAAGCTGTCAAGTGAAGCCATATAATTATACATCTTCTTTGATGTTCAGGTAAAATTTAACACAGGTGTCAAATACACCCGTACAGTAGTAAGAAATGATCAAATATGGCGTCTGAAAAATTTCATACACGGGAGTTTTTTCTCCTAAACGGGAGGTTCACATGTATGTTACGAAGGGCATCTAATTCACATGACAAAGGAAACCCATGAATAAAGATAACACTTTATATATCCTTTTTATTTATATAAAAATAAAATCTTCTTGTCTGCAGGATTGCAAATTTGTAACTTCAAGGGCGAACTTGTAAACAGGGCGAGTTGTACCGATACCAAATTCACGCATGCGTAATACAAATATCTACAGTTAAAACATCCTGTTACAAGTAAACAAATTACGTTCATGTGGATGAGATGAAATCTAATAATTTACATAAATAAAAGGGTCATATTTACGATAGTGATTGTTTTACAATCATAATTTACAAATTAAATGATTCAGATGCCCAATCATGTGTAAAAATCGGTGTCAGGAATCTAAGTTGTTTTGAAATTGTAATACACGAAATGAATGCGGCATACGGAGACTCAAAGCCAATGGTCGGCCCCTTAAGTCTTCAGAAGACTTGACGTCTTCTTCCACTAAAAAAGTGCTTGTTATCACTGAATGGTAAAGATTGTTTAAATTTATCAGTTGGTAGTAAAAGTGAACATACATTGTATATTGTATAAAACAATGATTTGAGATGTTTCAACTACTATTCTGGACAAAGAAAGATAACTCCAATTGAAAATTTCTTGCTATTGCGCAATATTGTGCATTTAGATATTTCTTGCTATTGTGCAATACTGTGCAATTGAAAATACTTGCTATTGCACAATACTGTGCAATTGAAGATTTCTTGCTATTGTGCATTACTGTGCAATTGAAAATTTCTTGCTATTCCACAATACTTTATATAATAATTTTGGATCCTGACTTGGACAAACGTGAAAACTGGGCCCATAATCAAAAATTTAAGCACTAGTTTAGATTCAGCATATCAAAGAAGCCCAAGAATTCAATTTTTGTTAAAATCAAACTTAGTTTAATTTTGAACCAGTTGGACCTTAATGTAGACCAATTTGAAAACAGGACCAAAAACTAAGAATATACATACACAGTTAGATTTGGCATATCAAAGAACCCCAATTATTCAATTTTTAATGAAATCAAACAAAGTTTAATTTTGGACCCTGATTTGGACCAACTTGAAAACTGGGCCAATAATCAAAAATATAAGTACATTTTTAGATTCACCATATCAAAGAACCCCAAGGATTCAATTTTTGTTAAAATCAAACTAAAGTTTAATTTTGGACCCTTTGGACCTTAATGTAGACCAATTTGAAAACGAGACCAAAAAATAAGAATCTACATACACTGTTAGATTTGGCATATCAAAGAACCCCAGTTATTCAATTTTTGATGAAATCAAACAAAGTTTAATTTTGGACCCTTTGGGCCCCTTATTCCTAAACTGTTGGAATCAAAACTCCCAAAATCAATCCCAACCTTCCTTTTGTGGTCATAAACCTTGTGTCAAAATTTCATAGATTTCTTTTTACTTAAACTAAAGTTATAGTGCGAAAACCAAGAAAATGCTTTTTTGGGCCCTTTTTGGCCCCTAATTCCTGAACTGTTAAGACCAAAACTCCCAAAATCAATCCCAACCGTCCTTTTGTGGTCATAAACCTTGTGTTTAAATTTCATAGATTTTTATTTACTTAATCTAAAGTTACAGTGTGAAAACCAAAAGTATTCGCACGACGACGAGGACAACGACGCCAACGTGATATCAATAAACGACCAAAAAATTGAACTTAATTGTGAAAATATGATAAATATTCAAATAATTTCTTCTTAAAAGTCATATGAAACAAGTGACTGGTGAAAAATAATGTTTATCAATTCTTGAACCAATGCATGTATATATCATAAACTTAGTCTGTGCACGATTTTATCATTTTTTATATAAGGCCAAATAAAAATATATGTGTGGTTCCAGTAACCTGACCGACCCTAGTTAAAACCCCCCGACCCTAGAACTTTTTTTTTTCATTTCTGAAAAATTAATTTTCAAACGATCAAATTTTGAGGATTGTGAATTAAAATAATTAAATTCATAGATTTCTGTCATCTGAATTTCCATCACAAGTATCTGTTATGGCTAAAATGCAGCAATTCATAACAGAATGCAACAAAATTAACTAAAAACATATCATGACTGTTTATTTTACAACCAAACACATGTAAAAATGGTGGACTTCCGGTTGGGGCGTGTATAAAACCGGAAACAATTTCGGTAAACACACGATTTTTTTCCAGATTTTGACATTCAAAAATAAAAATTGAAAAAAAAAAAAAAAAAATTTGCCGACCTACCGACCCTATTTTTAAAAGTATGTAACTGGAACCACACATATATTTTTATTTGGCCTAAATTTATTGTATAATCATCAATTTTTTTTCTCTCTGTCCATTATGAATTAAAAAATATGGCTGCTCATTAAAAGTTGTGTTTTGAAGCAGAAGTTTACCGATTGTCACCTAATAGTAAACAATCAACAAAAAGCATGGGTATTGAGAACGTGTTTAACATGTACAATCAGATAATTGTTTATTTTAATGACAGAGCCATGCGTATTTCGATCACCGGATTTTTACAAGGAGGGTCACACTAAGGTCACTAAGCATACAGAAAATATGTCGGCGAATTGCTTCCTGGAAGCAAGCAATTGAAAATAAATAAACTTCTTCTAAATGTGGACAAATTAAAGAATTTTCCTCAGAAAAAATATATGTACATAAGTTGTATAATGAAAACTATCCATTTAATTTAGTTATAAAAAACATATGCATAATTTTTTTAATTTGAGGTTTCATATGACTTTGATTTATAATATCTATAAGTTTATGACCACTTTGGGTTGAAAGTCTCCATACTTATATTAGTTAATCATTGTATAAAAAAACACTTATAAGCTACCATCGATTATTGTCCTCCTACACTAATTGTTCAATAATTAGGCTGAGGTTAATTGTAATCATTTTGATATTTAATTAACGACTTAGTGACATCATTAAAACAGACCTTAGTGTTTCTTTATTGATCAATTATAAGGGGAGATCATTGATTGGTGGATTGTAAATCTATCAATGAACGTGATTAGATGATATCTACAGTGGGATGGAATGTATCGGTGAGGTTGTAAATAGTTTTCATCAACATCATCTTTTGCTTTTTCACATCTTTAAATAATTTAACATTAATGAAACTTTAAGTATATTGTACTTTGTATACTTCTAAAGGAATTTTGTGGTTTTTTATAATGCACATGTTTGTACAAAAATAGATGCATGATCAATTGAGACAGTTTTGGAAAAAAAATTAATATGAAAAGTTTTAAAAACTTGTTAAACTAAAGTTGGATATATTTCTTAACTGATTAAGAAAAGGAGAAATTATTTTGACAATGATAAACATGGATTAAGACTGTGATTTCAAATTTTAATATAAAAATGGAGAAAATAGTGAAAGACTAAATCAACAGGATCAACAATGAATGAAAATATTTCTGCCTTAAATGGAAGTCTTAATGTCACTGATGGTGCTGAAGAGGAACAAGAATTAAGATGGGGAATGCTATCTTTGTTAGCTTTGATATTTTGTACAACGTTAGGAAATTTATTAGTGTGCCTTGCAGTAATATGGGATCGACGATTACAGAATATGACTAATTATTTCCTGATGTCTCTTGCCATTGCAGATTTCCTCGTCTCAATTCTAGTCATGCCCTTTGGCATGGTGGTAGAAATTTATGGTAGGTACATTAAAAAACATTTTGAAAATTGAGTTATTTGTCAAGACCTTAAATTCTTTTTAAAGTGGATAATTGTTTTTAAAACTGCAAATGATATCAACTCTCCTATTTCTAGTTACCACAAAATGCAACTAAAAAATTGACTAAGTCAAATAGCATAAAAACTATGATTACATTGATTATAGGACTCTCTTAAAAAAATAATAACCATATGCATTGATTTACTTTGTGGTGTTCCAGGAACTTACTTTTAATTGTGAAAAACAAGTTTTTAATTGATTTTGATAAAGTTACAAATGCCAAATTATTGATGCAACTGATATTACCTATTAATGTAAACAGAGAATAATTATATGGAATCAGCTTTCATCCAATTTCATATGGATTTATACTCAAGTAAATATACATTTAATTTGACCAAAGGATAGTTTTTTGTTGTAAATGCAGTCTGCTGTCAATTTATTATCCCAATATTTAAATTCTGTATTTTACATATTCCATAGTCTTTGGCTATTGACAACATTGAACTGAAAGAAGGTAAAAAGAGAAAGACAAAATAAGTGTGACTAATCCTTTACTCAACATACAGTAGCAAATATTTCAAGCATATTCAGGATGAGAACATTTAATCCAATAATCAAGTTCAGCAAATTGGGTCCATAGGGATTAAGGAAGGGAATTTCAAAAGTATAAGGGATAAAGAAAGGTCACCAACTGACCCCTCAATGAGTTACTGCACTAGTTTATTAAATGTGCACTCTCCCTACGTGAGACATCAGATAGCTAACATCAATACATCCTGAAAAGTCAAACGTCCAATGTCCGACTGAAGTACAGGTTTTAAATCCAAATTGGGAGGACTTTATTTCTATACCCTATTCAACCCTTGGGATATCAAACCAAAGAAGAAACCAATATGGCAGAAGACAAACAATAGTCCCTATAACATTATAGATTGTCAGATATCTTGAGACTAAGTAACATGAACACCACTAGAAACTTAAGTTGGAAGGGGGTAAATACAAAATCAACCAAATGGTTTTAACATATTGGTCCTCTGGTGGCATGTCTAGCTGCACATGGCATGTAAAATGCTGTTATATTTTCTGAGCTTGGCTACCATAGCGGTCTTTTTTTAATTGAGTGAACATAAAACTACAAACAACAACAAATCTTTGCTTAAACCCATGGAGTTCTACTTATTTGTGAATTGTATAACATTTTTTCTTAAAATGTCAGTCTTGATTTTTTTAAATTAAAGGAGCTAAAGAATGCTAACTAAATTTGACCTCAGTGATATTGAAACTGTTACCAGTAAATTTATTGTTGTCTATGGCCATCACTTTTAAGAGTAAGCATTTTTTTCTATCTAACTAAGTTTGCATTGCTAAAAAAGCATTAAAATTCACCAATTTGTAGCAGACAAGTTCTTTATAGACTTTTAACATCATCAAAGATGGGACTTCCAAGTTACATTCAATTTACTGCCATTTTATCTCCACAATAAAAACCTGTCACAATAATAAAAGATACTTGTGAAATGATATCTCCTACTAACTATATATTAACCCAGTCTTTATGTCCCTAAATTACATCAGGGGACGTGACGTTTTCATCAGATGGGAAAGGAAATACACTAACTTAATAAAAGTGTGAAATGTAATACTATATAACGGAGACAGTGATGAAGAGTGCATTTGTTTCTAACCCGAAATTTTGTCATCGATGACTATCGTTTAGTAAACAATAAGCTGCTAGAAACAAATACATTGTTTAATAAACTTTATCGACCCCACGTAGTCAGACAGAAATAGATTACACTCACGCACTGTAAACAAACAGGTAAAAGTGCGGGAAATAAATAACCAGGACTTTGTGAAAACAACACGTGCTCGTTATTATTTAAACGACAAATGCAGAAACAAATTTATCGTTTACACGTCTCAACGATAAACGATCAACGACTACACGACTATTTTGCGCGTACATCGTTTATGTGAACGATGTCAACGTTGACCAAAAAATGAAAGAAACAAATGGATTAAACGACTAGGCGCGTAATTGTTTACATCGTTTAGGTTAGAAACAAATGCGCTCGAAGTCTTCAAATTATCAAAGAAAAGTACTGATCAATAACCTATTTTACTTTTTGCTCAGAACTGTTTTTTTTTTTGTGTGGCAAAATAATAAATGAATATCATTGGTAGACTCTTGAGTGTGATTTTCCATAAAATCAACCTAGATTACAGCTGTAGTCAAACTCAAATGTTTCATTAATTCTTGGAAATAGAGAGGGTGTCATACAGCAGAATTCATACAATGTGTAAACACTGCTGTACATGTTCTTGCCATTTTAGAGGGTGTCATACAACAGAATTCATACAATGTGTAAACACTGCTGTACATGTTCTTGAGAGGGTGTCATACAACAGAATTCATACAATCTGTAAACACTGCTGTACATGTTCTTGAGAGGGTGTCATTATAACAACAGAATTCATACAATGTGTAAACACTGCTGTACATGTTCTTGCGATTTTTTACATTAAAATCACTTCAGAAAACTTATTTTTGGTTGTTAACCTATGGGAATCAAGATACAGAAATCGACGACAATTGACATATACAATATGTCAGGCTTGTCTGTTTACTTATTTATAGATAAGTTTCAATTAATTCAATGAAAATGGAACCAGAAATTAAAAAGATATAAGAAGAATGTGCCAGAGGAAACAAATGACCCAAATCAAAAGAATTTTAAAACTTAAAAAGTGGCATAACTCTATAAGTATAACAGTAGAGTGACTCACCCAAATTCCTACTCTGTCTACTAGTTTTGATTCTTAACATTGTGTATGAATTTCAATAAATTTGCACGGGACAAACCTAAGTTAAGAGTGTGGAAACAAAAATGGTGTAAAGATTGACAAAAGGTCAAGGGTGAAACTTTATGCCCCCATTACCTGCAAAGGTGACATAAAAAAAATGTGTTTAATAAAGGACACCATTCTGTCTAAATGTCAAATTCTTATAAATTTTAACAAATCAAAAATTTCTATAGCTTTTTTTGCATCTCATGTTCTCTTAAATTTCAGTACCATTATTTTGGTTCACATGAAAATTAATAGATGCCAGATTTAGAGCTAATTCTCATTTCAAATAAAATACATGTAAAACTATGGTGTTTTATTTTAAACTAACAATATTTCAGCTTTGAAATATTCCTCAGAACTAGATTGAGGCAATGTTCAAGATCAGAGAGTTACTGTAAATATTCCAATTATAAATAGTCATGCAGCTCATTACAAACACGACAGACCTAATTACCCATCTTGTTAGCCTCAAATCTTTATTCTATGTATTTTGGGCATCCTATAATTGCTGCGATATTACATCATACCATTGTACTGGTACGTTTTTGTTCTTTTAAGTATAGCACTAAATTCTGGTATCAGCAGCAATCATCATAGAAAAAGTGACAAGATATTATTTGAGAAAAATGAACTATGATTATTGTACAGTAACCTATAGTTGCTTAAATCTACGTCAGTTGGTCTCTAGTGTATTAAGCTGTCTCATTGGCAATCAAACCATGTCTTCTTATTTTTATAACATTATTGTTTATTTGTTTCAATTATTATAAAGCATGAACTAGATTGCAGCATGGTCTCCTGAGACAGGGTTGTTAAGATTAAGAATAAGAAATATTTGTGGGAATGATATGAGATTAAACAATCCATGTAGCACAACTAATTCTTATATAAATGTAATCTGTAGAATCAGCCTAATGTTCCAATGATAAAGCCCCAACTTAACCTTGAAATTTGTTCATGAAGGTAATGTCTTATTCAGTAAAACTTTGATCAAACTAATTTTTCCATTGTTGAAAGGTTGCATTACAGTATTTTGGGAAGATATCTTAGATGATAAAGTTGTAGTAGAATTTCAGAAAGGAATGAGTTCTGCTAAGGAAACCTTGAAGTCTCAATCTTTAAGGAACTCAGCCTATATGGTTTGCTTTAAATGGTAGATTTCTCTATGAAAATCCAATTTCTTGCAAGTAGAAGGGTGGGATATTGATATAAACTTAACTGATCTCTGGAACTGAAAACTGAAAAAAACCTTTCAAGATAACAGTGAACAAGTATTAGTTCTCATAGTATTATTTCAATAGAGCATATAATAAAACTTTATCTTTATAATAATTTTGGAAACCATTCAAAGGACAAGCTGCTCTGAGGCTTCAATATATAAGAGTATAACGATAGGTGGACTGTCTCAAGATACTTAATGAATCACTTTCACCAGAGGGACACTTTTCATTCATCTACAATGTACACTGAAAACTTTAATATGTACTGTATGACCCATCTGTAAATCTTATTGTCTTAGTCCTTAAGCAGTGTATTGTTTAATAATTTTCAGTCAAATTAGCAACTGTTTAATAAATATATACAACTCCCGACCATTTATAAACATATGTTACTTGTCCTATGGTAATAATATGTAACAGTGAATTTTTCCTCTGTCAGTAATATCTTATGCATAGTTACTCCAAACAGTGGGGACACACATTAGTAGGTTATTGTAACATATCCCAGGAAACTTTAACGCATAAACAAGTATGGTATTATACATGTACCAGAAATCAACAAGGTTAGAAACTTCTCATATCTTTCTTTCATCAGGAACAAGGGAAAATTGTAATTAATAGATATTAATATTTTGCTAGTTTTATTTAATACTTAATATAATAATAGGAATTATCTATGATATTGGACAGCACAAGAGACAGACCCCAACAACTACAGTATTTACTAAATGTACAAGCTGTTTATTTTTTTATTTGTTGGCTACCACATATTCAGTGTTTTACTTTTTTTAGAGGTTCATTACAACTTCCTTTGATATTTAAGCCAATCTTTACATATCTGAATCAGATACCAGCTTATCACTCTTAATCCTCAATGTTAAAATTACCAATTAACCTCAAATCCCTCTCATCTTCCTAATCCATTAAACAAAAAGCAAATAAAATTACTTAGTCTATCCTTGTATATCTTTTATTTTAGAAAGAAGAGAAATAATGTTTCATAGGCCAAGGACAACTAAAAAGTAAACTTGAATTTACCAATGAAGAAAATGTTATCCCTTAAAAAAATGTGTATATTTAACTTCCGATCATACAATATAGTGACAGTTTTGTATTAAAAAAAATAACCTTTGTGTTAAGGAAAATTTTAAGTCAGAAAATCTATGAATTGTTACCATGTTGCCTTGTATATGACCCATAAATTTGTTTCTTAACAAGATCTGTTTGTAAATTTTGTAAAGATAAATGCAAATGTTTTTAATATTCCCTACAATATTATTCATACTAAAACCAGACAACTTATTTACATGAAACATATTAGAAAATAACTGTTTAACATGATTTTTCTCTTATCAATTCAATTATGATTCCCTCTACAATATCTCTTCTTAACATGTTAAAACCACCAAATAATTACAGTTAATGATTAACATAAAATACTCAATTATCTATCTATGATAAATAAACTTAAAGTACTTCCTGAAAAACTGTTTTTATGACTTTCAACATAAACCTTATTAATCTGATCCAATACTTTATTTTCGGTGCAAACCCTCAATTTTGGCAACTTTTGAAAATAAACGCTTAGCAATGTCTGCTAAATGAACCACGTAAAAATTATCAAAAATAATTTTTGAGAAAGACGTCCATTCTGTTATTGACTTTATAGAATAATTGTCAAGTAAGCTTAAAAAATTACTTCAAGGACTGCAAAATCAAACAAATTTTGTGACCATGACTTTTGTGGGATTGATTCAAAACTTATGTACATCTGCCTTCTGGTGAACAAGTATAACTTTTAACTCTAAGCAGAACATTTATCACAAAGTGGACATATAAAGTAAACAACCTTGCTCTATAACCTTGAAATAAAAACCTTATCTACAACACAGTCCTCTATTAACCTTATTCTGTTGACCTCAAACAACCAATATTAAATTCAAAGTAGCATCAAGATATAAGGCTATATGAAAATATGAACCTTGACCCTGAAGCTGGCATGATGGACACATTTTATGTAAGAAGTGAACTTGTATACTAATTATCAACTACTCAATTTGGTCAATAAAAAAAACAGACCTAGATTGATTTAATCTTTCATTTGAAATATGTATATGAAAAAAGATACATTATACTGTAAAAGAGAAAAGTTCTGAATTTAATCTATAAACAATTTCTTTTGAAAGAATTTTTGGTTACAAATTGAGCGCAATTAATTCAAATACATGTTTGTTTGAAAATATATTTTAAAAAAAAAACTGTTTGTACAATAAAGCCATATTTTCTAAAATCAAGGTTTAAAAATTTTCTTGTTTCTAATTGTAATTGGTCCTATGGACTAAGGTATTAAAGCAGACAATTTATAATATTAGCCTTGCATAAAGAGATAGGGGACAGTATGATCTTGTTTTTAATCAACCTAATGTGATGACTTGTTACTCCCCCCTTGATGCCTGACTTCAGAATCCTGATACTTTAAATCTAATACTAACAAGTTATACACCTTATATAATACTTAATAAAAAAAAAAAAGTGCTAACAAATGGATGCCTGACCTTAGAAACAAAGAGTCAACATTATAATATAAAACATTCACACTTCATACTTTCTGTCAAACCAATCAAAGAAAGTTACGTAATATGTGCTCAATTCTCAAAAAAGTATATTTCAATGATTCTCTAAAAGTCAATAATTCTCATCAAAACTGTAACTTTTTCACTCTTAATTCATCTCCCCCTTATTATGTCGTTCCAAATTTAGTTTTCTATTCCAATTATTTGGTTCATTATTGTCACTACCAAACACGATCACATTCGGAGATTCTAAATCACTCTATTTCTATAAATCATTTATTGTTCAATATATCTGTGATATCTGAATGTCTGACTACTTTAATATCATAATTCACAAAGTTTGTTACATGAATATTTGCATAAATCTAACAAAAAGATCATTGACTTCCCTACATTATAATTCTACAAAAATCTTGGAAACTTCTTTCACTTCTGCAAAAACAGCATTATCTTCTTTACATTGATAGAACTTCTTTGTCATTTCTTATCAATGGAATCTCAGATAATATTCATCCTTAATTTTTATCATGTTGTCAAGAACAAATAAGTGAAATCAAAAGCAAAGTAGTTTGTTGAATAATACTGAAGCAGCCCAAAACATATAAAGGAGGTAAACACCAATGAGACAGCAAACCAACAACACAGAAAAATAAACTGAGAGATATTTAGATTAGTGTCTAGGTTTTCTGCTAAACTGTAGAACATATCTTATTTGTTTCTTTAGACATCTAAGTCATTCCATAATTGAATAAAAAACAGGAGGGTGGTATTTGGAATTGAGACAAAAACCCATAAACACAAAGAGCACAGACAAATAGAGGACATAAATATAATTCACTTATCCATGAACATGGTCAAGTCAGTTGTTTGAAGCTGCATCAGAGACATTCAGAACAAATAGAGATCCCTAAAGTGATCAATAGTGCTGATATACTCAATTGTTAATTAAATAGTATTAATAGAAAGGTCATCTGAGATCACAGAGACTAATATCCATTAAATTGTAAGGTACTTTACCTCTTTTATTATTTCTTAGTGTATATTAAGTAACCACCCGACCAATCAATTAATCTAAAAGACATTTTTGTTTCTGTGGCTTCTAACTTGGATACACATTTTTATACCATATAGACGATCATATAAAAATACTAATTAAGTGGCACTGTGTACATCTCCTCCCCTCTGTATTATCAATCACATCTGACACATTGTATAGTTATCACCCTCCCACTTTATATTACTCATGATCACTTCAAATCTCTTTATTTCCTACATATAAATGGTTTTTCAGTTCTCTATTAAACAAATGAATATTAAAGCCTTTAAATTCCAGTTTATCTATGAGATTAAACCAAAACTTCAATCATCAAAGGCTGAAATTTAGATTCAAAATTTAAGCTACAACAAAGCAGCTTTCACATGTAACTTCTGATGAGTTTTTGTTATTCTGATTCTGATTAACATGTTTTGTGTATTTGCTATCCATACAAAGGGTTAAAGGGGATACCAAGTGGCACACTGGTCATAACCATATAACCCAGCAATCTTCAATTTCAGATTCTGTTTTGGATGAATTGTTCCCTATCTCTTCAATAATTCTGGCTAAATTAGTCAATGGACAGATTACATTATTTTTCCCTTTGAAAACTTCATGTTTTATCAACACTTATAATTAATGTAAAACAAAATACTTATTGATATAAAATTACTTTACAAGATGGTTTTAGCCTAAACATTTATTCACATCAAACAAATTCTGAGAAACTAGAATTTGAACAGTTTACAAAACATTTTCTTTGAGCAATTACTGCCTATCCACTTTGAGCTACACATCTGTTTGTCCTATCAGTTAATAACAAACAAATCATGCAGAAAGCAAATTGTATCTATTACCATGAATTTCAATTTCAAAATCAAATGTTTTGGGTAATATAATTTAAAAAAATCATAAAATAAATAAGTTTGCAACATATGAAAATAACTAATGATTGTCAATGAGAGAATAAATAATAAAAATAATCTGAGTGTGAACAGACAGTTAAGATTAAACTAATGAACCATTTAATGATTAAATGACAACAAAAGTGCATGTGAACTTTAAACAAATCTAATATCACAAAACATCTCTGCAATTTTTGAAGTTTTTCTCTTAACTAATTACAAAACAGCATAATAAATCATAGTACATCCCAAGTTGTGCAAACTTTAATATAAAGGGCAAGAACTCCTTTGTACTTTTAAACATTGCATGAGTTATGACTGATATCACTTAGGATGGTTTCCATTGTAGGTTTGTTGACATTGATTACCAGACACAATTCCTCCATTCACACAAATTTAAATACGGCAATGGCTTTTTAATAATTATTAATTATTGATTGTGGTTTCAATTTCCTCCACTAATGAAACAAAGACCATCATTTCCAATAAATAGTATTTATATGGTATTTCCCATTAACATAACAACATTGGAGTTTATCTATTTAGTAGTCAACTATCATAGACACATTACAATTTGAATTGCAACTCCAACACTGATATTCACAACAAGTGTCACATATTACAGCATTGTATGGACAACTGTTAATAATTACAGACATTTCATCAACCTCTAGATTTCTTTTTGTGTTTTGTTGATAAGTTGCTGTCTCATTGACATATTTCCTTTTACTCTTTCCCAGCATTAAGTTTAGTAACACCATTACATCATCCTCTTGTGAGAAGTTGAATACAAAACTTTTGAAAAATCAATAAAATTTAAACTTTAAAGAGAACAAAATTTGAAGAGAAAAACTGCTTACAACTTAGATAAAATTCTTTAACAATATTGAATCCTTTAGGGTAGTGCAAGTGCAATCAAATTACGAAAAGAAATGTGTAAAAACTGCAGTCAGTCAAAATGTCTGGTGATCAGGTGAGTTAATAGTATGATAACAACTTAATGATGGGAGGCTTTGACATAATCATGGATGTGATAGAAATAATTATTCATGGATTTAATTCTGTATATAAATAATACTAACATATTGCATTAATATCATCAAAACCTATAGTGACAGTAAAAGCCAGTCTAAACCTTAAAATGTTATATGTAATTACAGTAAACCAAGTTTTAACAAGCGTTGCATGTCATTACTATAACAAAGTCTAAACCTATGTTACATGTAGTTACAGTAAAGCCAAGTCTAAAAAGGTCTATGTTAAATGTAATAAAAGTATAACCCAGTCTAAACCAATGCTACATGTAAAATGTTTCTTTAAAACCAAGTCTAAAACCCCTGTTATATGTAATTACTGTAAAACAAAGTCTAAACCCATGTTATTAAAATGTGATTACTGTAAAACCAAGTCTAAACCAATGGTAAATGTAATTGCAGAAAATTCAAGTTTAAACCAATGTTAAGGTAAAATCCTGTTTAAATAAATGTAAAATACACTTATAGAAAAAAACAGTCTAATGAAAATGAAAACTTTAGACAGTTACCCAGCAACAAAAACAACATCAATTATGAACATTTGAAGGTCACAGTACAGTCTATAACAATTACCAGGTGTTCATCTAAAAGTTTTAGCAATTACGTAAATATAATTACAAATCACTTGATGAGATAACAGAAATTTCATAAACCTGCAAAAGAAGTTATTAGAAAAACAGACTGCAGTATCAAACAAGATACTAATAAATTGTCCATTAATAACCTGGTAACAATGATGAGTTATTGTATGACCAACATCAGTCCAAATAATGACCATTTTGGTCAAGGATAAGTGGTATTCAGAGAGAAATCCATAAAGAGAGTCATTATCCACTACTGGGATATAATGAGAAAATTGTTTTGTAAATCAGGGAACAAAAAAACAACCTATCAAATACATGAATAGAACATTGCTAATGTAAGCAAATTATCACTTAATGTCCAAGGGAGTAAAAACACAATATCATTACATCAGATAACAAAATCTACTGGTAAACATGTTTTTGTACTGCTAAAATCTGATAAAGATGCTTTCTAAATATTTTCACTATTGTACATTTTCTATCAATTATCAGGAATTTAATAGGCAATTTTACCTGTAGCCTAAAAACAATCAAATTTTGATAATGTGGGTGTTTAATTTTCTCAAATGCACAATACTGAACAATATCATTTCATACATTAGGAGATAATTATAAATACAAGTTTCTAAAAAATTCCTTATTCAGCTTTAATTTGAATACAATAAATTTTGAAATGATAAAAAAAATAGAAAATGAAAAAAAAAGCTGCCCAATAACTGCATCTTTAATGATGTTTTCTTGACATTATTCCTAAGTATAAATTTATATGATTTTCAAATTCATTTAGTTCCCAAATTGCAAGTTAATCTAGAATAGAAGAACAAATTATTAGATTTAAAGTACTATGGAAAACCAAACAGTGAAAGGATAAAATAGCGTTCAGGGGAGATAATTAAACTTTCTTTTCTGTTAAAACACAATCAGTCATTTGCCTTATTGATTTTCCCTGGAAATATGTCCTTAGAGGCAAATAAAACTGATGATTTAATGCAATCGTTTTATCACTTTCATTGTTAATCCAAGCTCTACAACTTATCTAACAAACTGATGATTTAATGCAATCGTTTTATCACTTTCATTGTTAATCCAAGCTCTACAACTTATCTAACAAACTGATGATTTAATGCAATCGTTTTATCACTTTCATTGTTAATCCAAGCTCTACAACTTATCTAACAAACTGATGATTTAATGCAATCGTTTTATCACTTTCATTGTTAATCCAAGCTCTACAACTTATTTAACAAACTGATGATTTAATGCAATCGTTTTATCACTTTCATTGTTAATCCAAGCTCTACAACTTATTTAACAAACTGATGATTTAATGCAATCGTTTTATCACTTTCATTGTTAATCCAAGCTCTACAACTTATTTAACAAACTGATGATTTAATGCAATCGTTTTATCACTTTCATTGTTAATCCAAGCTCTACAACTTATTTAACAAAGCAAAATGTCCATAACATCTGATGAAAACAGAATGTCCACTTGTCAGAACACTAATTTCAAACGAACAAATTGTTTCCTGGAATAATTAGTCCAATTATCGGAGGTTCCAACAATACAAATTAAACCTGTAGGAATTACTGTCTGAAGTCAACAACTAGGTTGACTAATTGAACTTAAATATTTAAATCAAAACTAGATTTCTAATGGCCTACTGTCCTCTTTAAGATAAATGAAGCTTAACATATACACCTAGTTTAGTCTGGTTTAAATCAAGCTTTTTTTAACAGGATAATTCGTGTGATCTGAACATTAGGATTTTTAGCATTGTTACAACAGAATATATATTCATCCAATAAAATCAAATTATGTTTCTTTTTGGCTTATATGGGGAATTCATGTAAAACTTCTGAACATGAGTTGATAAACAAGAATGACTTCCTTGAAACTAGAATTGCTTGGTTGATTGATATACTTGCTAAAATGTTAACTGTGTCCCAATGTCTCTTTACACAATCTGTAGGTTGTTACTTACTGAATCACAGTTTAGATACTGGCCTCAGACTCCTAGTCAATAAGCTATTGTTAATTCTGTACCAATGTCTGTAGGTTGTTACTCACTGAATCACAGTTTAGATACTGGCCTCGGACTCCTAGTCAATAAGCTATTGTTAATTCTGTACCAATGTCTGTAGGTTGTTACTTACTGAATCACAGTTTAGATACTGGCCTCAGACTCCTAGTCAATAAGCTATTGTTAATTCTGTACCAATGTCTGTAGGTTGTTACTCACTGAATCACAGTTTAGATACTGGCCTCAGACTCCTAGTCAATAAGCTATTGTTAATTGTGTACCAATGTCTGAAGGTTGTTACTCACTGAATCACAGTTTAGATACTGGCCTCAGACTCCTAGTCAATAAGCTATTGTTAATTGTGTACCAATGTCTGTAGGTTGTTACTCACTGAATCACAGTTAAGATACTGGCCTCGGACTTCTAGTCAATAAGCTATTGTTAATTGTGTACCAATGTCTGTAGGTTGTTACTCACTGAATCACAGTTTAGATACTGGCCTCGGACTCCTAGTCAATAAGCTATTGTTAATTGTGTACCAATGTCTGTAGGTTGTTACTTACTGTATCAGTTTAGATACTGGCCTCGGACTCCTAGTCAATAAGCTATTGTTAATTGTGTACCAATGTCTGAAGGTTGTTACTTTCTGAATCAAAGTTTAGATACTGGCCTCAGACTCCTAGTCAATAAGCTATTGTTAATTCTGTACCAATGTCTGTAGTTTGTTACTTACTGAATCAGTTTAGATACTGGCCTCGGACTCCTAGTCAATAAGCTATTGTTAATTGAGTACCAATGTCTGTAGTTTGTTACTTACTGAATCATTAGATACTGGCCTCGGACTCCTAGTCAATAAGCTATTGTTAATTGTGTACCAATGTCTGTAGTTTGTTACTTACTGAATCAGTTTAGATACTGGCCTCAGACTCCTAGTCAATAAGCTAGTGTTAATTGTGTACCAATGTCTGTAGTTTGTTACTTACTGAATCAGTTTAGATACTGGCCTCAGACTCCTAGTCAATAAGCTAGTGTTAATTGTGTACCAATGTCTGTAGGTTGTTACTTACTGAATCACAGTTTAGATACTGGCCTCAGACTCCTAGTCAATAAGCTATTGTTAATTGTGTACCAATGTCTGTAGGTTGTTACTTACTGAATCACAGTTTAGATACTGGCCTCAGACTCCTAGTCAATAAGCTATTGTTAATTCTGTACCAATGTCTGTAGGTTGTTACTTACTGAATCAGTTTAGATACTGGCCTCAGACTCCTAGTCAATAAGCTATTGTTAATTCTGTACCAATGTCTGTAGGTTGTTACTTACTGAATCACAGTTTAGATACTGGCCTCAGACTCCTAGTCAATAAGCTATTGTTAATTGTGTACCAATGTCTGTAGTTTTTTACTTACTGTATCAGTTTAAATACTATGATGGATACTAAATTATTACTTACTAATATCTCTACCAGAAATGTTCTCTTACCTGAAACAGAAAAATTCACAGTTCATATTATTACAAATGGTAGTTAATAACATAAAATCATTTAATTTTGAGAACATTTGTTTATTTTGTATTGGTTGTGTGTTTTGCTGTTCACTCACTGGAATGGGATTTCTTATCATATCTTTGGATTTTTGTATAACAATATTTAAAATAGACAACATTCAAAATTAATTTAGATCTCCTGATTGTATACTGTTCTTTTCTTTATAAAAGTTTCATAAATTGAAACTATGATTCCTGTTTTTTAGAACAGCTGCGAACTTTCATTTTACCATCTTAAATCAATTTATTACCAAGGTAACATCCACTATACCCAATTTATCCTGAAATACGACTCTAAGACAATAGTTGTGACACAAATTGTATGATGTTCATACAAGGACCTATCCCACTATCTGATACTTTTCACTAATTAAAAAGAGCAATACTATGTGCTACGTCATAAAAATACAAAATTTCAGATACTTATAAATAGATATAGTAGTTAAATTTAGCTTTGGGAACCAGTTCTATGGAAATATAATAATCTGTCAATCATATGCAAAATAACTTTGATTATAATCTTTTTTCATGAAAAAATTGTTGTAATGTAAATAAATTAAAATGTAGTTTTCAAAAATTCAAAAATGCAAATGAAATTCACTGCCAATTTTTCCTGAAATGTAAATTGTACTTGTGTTTTTGTGTATTTTTTCAGCAGTGAAATGTTAAAATCAATCCACTTAATCTGTTCATGTTCTTCATCAATTAATTTCTCTGGATTGTTACTTTGACAATGACATGCATTGTATTTTCAGAACTTTCAACTTTTAACCCATTAATTTGTGTGTCATTTAAGGATTGGATTCACTTAACTCACAGACTATTTAAATATATTCCACAAAAAAAAAAACTGCCAGGAGAACAATGTTGGAGCATTTTAGATTCTCTGATCAAGTGTAAATTGCTAACAAATATCTGAATCTCCTCATTTAGTGTAAGCAATTGAAGAAACAGAGAAACAGAGACCCGGTCAGTCAAAAAGGATCCAGTCAAACTTTATTATAAAGGAGAATCATATCAAGACAGTAATGGCTTCTCTATTGACCCATCACTATCTCTTGAATGATTTTTGCTCTTTTGAACAGAACAAAAAAAGAGGTTTTTGACTATGATAGCACATTATTTACGCTGTCTTGGCTTGTTTTGGAGGTTATCATCCCCATTATAAATTCCCTCCTTTACATAGGAATAGATTCTACAGACATAATTCCCTCACTGTCTTGGCTTGTTTTGGAGGTTATCATCCCCATTATAAATTCCTTCCTTCACATAGGAATAGATTCTACAGATAACATCTTGTTCCCTTCAATTACAAATGGATTTTTCTATGTTTGCCTACTAATTGGCTTCATTTCTGGGGGTTTCCAAGTACATTTAATTCCTGCCAATAGGCAATGATTTTTTAAATAATTGCAAGATTTATGTAACGGCATAATCACAAGTCAGAGAATTCTTTTCTTCTATACATAATTGTCAAAGCTTATATTCCGTTAACAACCTTACTTGGCATATCATGTTTTATTGAAAAACTATTTTCAAAACACCAATAAAAATTTAGCTAGCTAATCTTTCAAGATTTTTTCAGTTGCTTTGAACGTATTTCTATCAAAACAAGGCTTAAAAAGTCTACTGGTTTCAATGAAGAATGATTTAAAAAAAAAAGTAGATTGTTAGGTAGTTGCTCCATATATTTGGGCACCATAAATTATAATTTTTATTTGTCTAATCTATATACAAACTAATCTGTAAATCACATTACAACATGTTAAGAAAAATTATTTTTTTGACATTTAAATTTGAAATTTACATTTTTATATTTTCAGGTACATTTCCTTTCCGAGCAGAGTTATGTATGTTCTGGGTGACAATGGATGTACTCATGTGTACAGCCTCCATATGGCACATGTGTACAATGTCAATGGATAGATATTTTACATTAAAATATCCGATGCGTTATGGACGAAACAAGACGAAAATGATGGTTGTGTTGAAAATATTCTTTGTATGGGCCGTCTCCATAACAATCAGTAGTCCTCTCTGTATTTATGGAATTCAAGACAGTAAATATATCTTAAATGATGGACTCTGTGCACCAGCTATTGAAGACTTTGTAATATATGGGTCTGTGTTTGCCTTCTACATTCCGTTAGTTATAATGCTAGTAACATATGTACTGACTATAAGAATTCTGTGGCAAAATCAAGTTAACATGCAAAGGATTGACAGATCAGATTTAAGATATAAACAAAAGAAAGATAAAAAGAAAAAGTCTTTCAAAGCATATCTGTCACCACCCAGTGATGAAGGCTCACAACGGCACAGTGTGGAACAGCTTGAGAGCGATACAGATAATACTGTACTAGCTTCAATTCCAGTGCTCCCTCAAAAGGACCATTTATACACAGAGAAAGTCTGCAAAAAGATCCCAAAACCCAAACAGAACTGGGAAAGACGTAAAGCATCTTCTTTCACATGTCTGCCAACATATCCCAAATATACAACTATCAAACCAAAAGAACAGACATCAGATCTATTACGTGTTAATTCTATTGAAAATGTTTCAAAAGGCAAAAATATATTTGGTGCTTCCTCTTTCTGTAACTTAAATGACACTGATATTCCATTTGGAGGAGGTATGAGAAATGTCATGTTTCATAGTTGTGGAAATCTGGATTTTAAATCGGCAGGGTGGAAACAAAATTATTTCCAGATTCAAAGCGAAATGGACCAAATTATACGAGATGGAGAAAAGGAGAATAAAAGACCTACACCTGAGTCACTGTCTGATATGAAACTTCACAAAATACAGGACTGGTCGGAAATGAAGTTTCACAAGATGCAAGACTCAATGTCGGACATGAAGATTAATAGAATACAAGACTCAGTATTAGACATGAAGCTCCAAAAAATACCTGATTCAATACTGGATACAAAAATAACCAAACAGGATGACTCATTGTCTGATATAAAACTTCATGATCTATCAGAGGACAGCGGTGCTCCTAATTTACTCGGCCTACCTGCATCAAAGGTTGTATCAGAATCAGAGGACTCATTAGATGAAACGTCTTCATCTGGCTCAGACTTTCTAACGATTAAACTTCGCCCGCAATCTTTCCATATGTATAAACTAAACACTTCAGTACAAACATCTTCAAGTCCACTATTAGGGAATTCAACCATCAAAAATCATGTGAATGGATTCTGTCAAAAGATGTACGATACCACCAAATCAAGTGAGTCTCTAGCCTCTTCATCTGACAGACCTGAAGTCTCAAGGAGTATCAAAAGTCTTCTTCACAAATTCAACAAAGCTCAGGATGCTAAGCACACCATGTCAAGAAAGGCTACTTCAAATGAGAAAAAGGCATCAAAAGTACTAGGCATAATATTTGGTGTATTTGTAGTTTTGTGGACACCATTCTTTTTTGTAAACATACTGTCTGGATTCTGTGAGTCTTGCATGGAGTTTGTGACTCCTTACATGATGTCCATATTCTTATGGATGGGTTATGTGGCTTCGTTAGCAAATCCTATTATTTATACAATGTTCAACACAGCATTTAGAAGAGCTTTTATTAGAATTTTAAAATGTCATTTATGTACAAAAGGACATATAAGATCTGATATATACAATGGTACAAGTTTTCCTACATCCCATAATATCACAAATGATCGTAGAAATACAGTGACAGTTTTAATTAAGGATGAGATTAGATAATGAACTTTGATTTTTAAATTTACATATCTATATTGTCTATTAATTACCAAAGAATTAAAACGTATTTATTTATCTTGGTGTTTTTTTAATTATAGAACCTTTCAAGCTTAGGTTTGAAG